>NC_044005.1:81638492-82936142 GCF_900496995.4 Aquila chrysaetos chrysaetos
ATGTTTTTACCTAGCTTCTAAGAAACAAGTTATAAAGAGTTATCTAATTTATAAAAGCAATTGCTGCCCTGAAATGAGGTATCATTGGCACTAGTTTTGCCCTATTCCTTCTCTCCTGGAACCAGGAAGGGGGGAAGGTTCGCTCTCCAAAGCTCTCCCAAGGAGTATCTCCTTGCAGCTGCAGGTCCCGGGGCAGCGTGTGGCGAGCAGCACCACGTTCCTCTGCGAGCAGTCGTCCCTCCTGAGCAGAAGTTGCAGGACACAATCTGGCAACTGAATTCTTTCAGAGGCTCGTGGCACAGATCATAGGCAATTCCTAGCAATTCAGAGAGGCTGGAGCACCATAGGAGGCTAGAACATTATAGCCTCCTGTGGGCTCTACCGTCTCTACCGCCTTTTGCCCCGTTGGACCGTCAGCCTAAACGTAAACCAGTATAGGAATATGGCCAAGAACAGCTCTGGGATCCTGAGGTTAACTGGAACTGCATGACTCGTGCCTTTATGTCTAATCTCTCGTGCCTTCCCAAACGGGTCTGGCGTGTCTAAGCCACTTATTAGGAATGGTGCCTGGCCTGTGCCAAGCCCTGAACTGCGCCAAGGCACTGCTGAGTGGAATGGCACCTGGCACGTGGGCACGTACCAGACCCACGTCAGGCTCACTGGCGGAGGGCAGTGTTGTAATAGCCCACTGTTGGCCAAGGAGAGCCGTGGGCCACGAGCACGCTGTTAGAGGGCCTCCCACACTGATTTCATTACGGGCCTTCAGTCCGCTCATCTGCTGTGCGCGTGGATGTTTCCATACCGTTGTCTGGAGGTCTGTCAGGGTATGAATCATCCTCACAGGCTTGATTAAAAGAACAGCAGTGATAATACATAAACCTATTTGTGTAGCCTTGGCCCAGTGGTATTTCAATGGATAGGGTAGAAACGCTCAGTGTGTGTATTCTAAGGCATCAGAGACAGCACACTTAACTTCACTCTGTCCAGTTCCTTTCCTATTCTAGATAATGAGTATTTAATTCAGTGGTTCAACCTTGCAGATGTTTGCTTCAGGTGTGACAAATGATAAATGACATTTGTGGAATCCACTGATATTACCTGACACAAGTAAATGGGCAAAATTGCAGCACCACGATGAAAAACAATCACTATATTCTCAGCTGCAGTATGTGCTACTGTACATATTAACTCAGACGGTTGGTTTTTATAGCCAAACCTCTTTTCTACAGTTGCAGATACAGTTCCAGTAACAGTACACTAGAGAAAAAGCCTCTCATTCTTTCCTCCCCCTTCTAGGTATAGACAGTACTATTACCTGGGAAAGTGTGTAAGAAAGATATGCAGAGGTGTATGGGCGTAAATCTGCTTTCCAGGACTACAGTGCTTTGCTTTACTAAAAACTTATCCAGATTACGTGTCACCTTTATAAATGCCATATATTAGGCAGCTACGTGTTTCCATTCTCCAATTGACCCATTAGATGCTGAAAACCCCATTAGATCTGCTCCGTAAAGACCCTTACAGGCGGTAGGAAGGAACTCGGGCACTTCAGAGCGACCCAGTAACCCTCACTGTTTAAAAGTATTTTCAGCAAGCTTTTGCTGCAGTTTTCTGAAAACTCTTTAACATTGATACCAATGCAGTTTCCTTGAGAGGAACAGAAAAACTTTTGTTGCTGTTATTTGAGACAAGTTTGGGTTTTTTTTAATAAATAGATCAGTCATCCTTAATTCAGCTCTGAAGTAGCAATATGAGCAAAAAACCAGCGTAAGTGTGTCTTGTCATCAGACCAGTCTTACCTGGGACTGAAATACTATGATGCATTTAATAATAATTGCATGGCCATTGCATGATGTCACCCCAAGACACAGTTAAAGCTAGGTTTTTAGGGCCTTCCATATCTTAACATGCTTTTTACCTGAATCATCTACCTTGAATCATAACTTCAAATTATCATAGCTTTTTTATCTGGATATAAACACAGTGGAACGACATTTAACATTACTGGATCAAATCTTAAAGCTTATGAAAAGCCCTTCCACTAGCACTAGTTGTAATGGGATTCAGAGTCTGGTTTCACCTGGTATCTAAAATTGCATATTGGGTCCTTGGGAGATTTTAAAAAATCCCTCTGTTATCTAACTCTCATTTAAGTCACAGGCTGTTTGGGTCACCTGTCTCTGTGAGCACTGATAAATTGATGAATTTGCACTGGGGTGAAATTTGGTATCAGAGTATCATCAGCAATAAGAGCAATAAAATGTGTAGGTGAATATTTCAAACAGCATCTATTTGCCTTTACAAATTTGACCCTAACTCCTTAGGCCATGAAAGAGAAGTTACTTAAACTGATTGCACGAGCTCCTAGGGTGTTAAACTAGAGATGGAGCAATTAAATAGAAAGTCACATGTCTTCTGAGTTCCTGAAATATTTAGAGATGCTAGTTCCCATTCATCTGTTCCTATCTGTTTAACTGTGTTTATTTTTCCAAGTTTGGCAAAACTAAACCCTAAGCTTTCAAGTACAGCTCTTCCGAGAGTTCTCCTTGAGACTAGGAACACTAGTGTCATGAATCTTGTAAGAATTTCTTTCTAATGAGATTTTTCAGCTGTGATGGCAGACTAATGGCATGGAAATAGGACTACAGCCAGCTGGAACGCTGTTACCAAAGTATTGAAGTACCTCAGAGTGAAAACATTTTGCAGAAATGTGTTTAAGATATAGAAAGTTTTCTTTTCTTCATTAGTTTTGGGGTACCACCTAGAGACACCGAATATCCATGCCTAAAAGTCCGCGCCTTGCCTGACATATAGGTGATCTGAGAAGAGGCTGATCTTAATTGAAATGGATGTTGGTTGCTGTTGCCACTTACCCCCTTCTTCATTCCTTTTCTAAAAGTGTTTAAAAAGTTCTGATTTCATTTTAACATGGGGAGAACCACACTGAAATAGTGATGAATGTTACAAAATGGAATTGGCAACCTCAGTCAACTTTTCTGAGAAATTCCTCCATTATTAACTGAAGAATGTAAGGGTCCTGGCAAATTATCACAAACCAGCTAAATAAGTTGAATCATAAGTGGGTTTTAGCTATTATTTTTCTGGGAACAGGACCTGTTTAGAGGTGGAGAGTGCATTGCAGGTTTAATAATAAGCCTATTACAGAGCAAGGTTTACTAGTAAATCCCTTGGCATTTCTACTTTCCTCCTAGCTAGTCCTTGCAGCTTTTTTTCAGTAATGGAGATTTCTTTTATGCTGAAACTAAGTTCTCTTTCTTGTCTAAATAATGTAAGATGTTTCTATTGGTTGCAAATCAAGTACCTACTGTACCAAGGTATTTCATACTCGATTTCAGAATGAATGTTTTACAGCTTTTTGACATAAACCATAAATCTGTGAGGATGGTGCCACCTAATGTAAATAGAGAACATGACAACTATTCTCCGTTCATTTGACATTACCAGTTGGGGTTGAAAAGTTAGGAATTTAGTATGCTTTTTATCCCTTCTGCCTAATTATCTGAAGGCTATTCTGCCAAAGATTTCCATGGAATGACTGAAAGGGTCTCATTCCTACAAGATTCACTTCTATTCTGGGTCTTTTTTCATCAATATGTTTTGAACTATTTCAAGTTTTTAAAACGTATACAATACAGAAAATGTTTGACTAACAATCTCTTAGGTTTAGCTTCATGCAGCTCTCCTGGCTTCAGTCAGATTCATCTATCGCCTGAGAACCTTTTCAAACGCCACTGGAGGAGGAGGAGACAGCAGAATTTAGTAGATACTCTGCCTGCTGAGAAGCAGCAAAGGAAAAATGACTCAAAGAAAGCCTAACAGAGTGGCAGCTCTCTTGCGTCCTCATTAATGATCCTCCTACCTGCATTGCTGCAGAATTAGCCATGCCCGTGCCCACTCGGTGGCGTACACCTTTGTGTGCGCTTTGTGCCGCCGTCATTTGCACCAACGGGGTCAACTCAGATTTTGAGAGTGTGTATTGTGATTTGCAGCGATTTACTTCTTCTGCATTGCTGTAACTTCAGGTATTGAGTCTCAGCGCTGGCTGAACATGGTCAGAAATGTGTTTTAAAGAATCTTTTCCATAAGAGGAAAAGTGATTTTAAGTTGTGTGAAGGCAAAGAGAAATTAGGTCCCTACCTTGAAGAAAGACATTATGGAGTCCTACTTTCAGATGCTGTTTCTTAGGCCGTTTTTGGATAATCGGTATGAAAACTGTGAACTTGATATAAGCTGAGCTATTTGATACAGTGCTTTACAGGACAGTGCCTTTGTCTTTTAACTTGTGTAAATGGGCTAATAATTCTTCACCTTTTCTCCATGTAATCAAGCAAGCTCATTCAATCATAGAAGTTTGGGTGAGGCTGAGGGTCTACATCACTTAGGGAGTTTTTTTGGAACTTCTTTCTAAAATTACGGTAAGGATTCCTGATTAAAAAACATCCCAACCATAGTTATGAATAAAAAAAAGGATAAACATTGTGACTGTGTATGTGCATTTCAATTAACTAGAAAGTAATCTTTTCTTTTCACAAAACCTCTTGCTCTTTCTCTCCCTGGGCTCATGTGTGGTGATTGTAGAGAGCTGAATAATGTTTTAGTCACACAACTTTCATTAAAGCTATCAAACCCATGCAGTTAATTCCTTGAGCTCAGCCTTGAAAACATAAAGGTTACTGTTTATCCTTGTATCTACGAGGATGAGAGCTTTTAACTGGCTTGTTGCTTTATGTGGTAATGTTCAACATTACTGTGATATTCTTTTGGTCTTTCGAAAGCGTCTTTATAGAAACATGAAGATGGATGAAAAAGCACAATATTCAAATGACTGGGGACAGGACTTACAAGAATCCAAAATTCAGTCATTACATAGCTAGCAGATTAAAGGGGTGCAGTGTCGTCTATACATACAAGTCACTAGATGAAAGGGGTTTTGAGTCCGCTATGACCTTTTTATTCTATCATTTGCGGATCCCACTAGTATGCATTGTAAGTAGCTTTTTCCTTCACACAGAAAGAATTAGCATTTTTATTGCAAAACCAGCCAACTTGACTGGGGTTTATATTTTGCTTAACATACTCATATCGTTCCATAGTTTAGCTGACCATGGTACAGCAGAGATGGCTGTTGTGCCAGACTATAAAATCTAAGAGAAGGGGTTCTTTCCACATACAGCACAGAGCATGTCTTCTTCCTGGTCGCCATCACATTGATTGGTTTGGGCCAGAAAACTTCACTTGCAGTTGAAGAGTATAACACTCAACAGATTCCCAATTCAGTATGGTTTTATTTTTCCCCTCTTCCACCTAAGTCATCTTGTTAGATAGATTAATACTCCTCCCTCCTTATCTAATCTGTAGGAGGCTAAAAATGCTCCTTTTGGGGTATATCTAACTGTGGGAAAAGAATGTCCTGCAGACTCCTCATAGTCCTCATTCCTGGGTATGCTCCTGGCTGTGTCCTGACTCCGTGTCGGGACAAGAAGTGGCTGTACGTCATCCTCCGTTTGATCTTGCTTCTCTTGAAGGGAAACTCAGGTGTCTGGGTACCAAAGGAGCTAAAGCAATGGTGCAGTGAGTAGTTAGGTCTGCGCTACCTAGGCCAGACCAGCGCCGATCAGGTCGGAGTGGACTAAAAAGTGTCTGCCGAACCACTGAAATCAGTGAGGCAGACCCATTAATATCAGTGGCAAGCTGCGCGTGAATGAATCTGGACACCACAAAATAAAAGTTATAAGTGATTTCTTATACAGCATACAAACTTTTATTTACTAATTAAGGCTGGTTTAGCACAGGGTTTGAGAAGAAAAATCAAAACAAAAAAATCCCACCAGACTCTCAAAGAAACTGTTTCTCTGGCACTGGCTTGTTTTCAAGGCTTCCTTGAAAACAGGAGATAGAAATGTATTTTTTAAATGAAAGTGAGGATTCTTAAATTGTGTTGCCCAGGGGCTCCAAGAAAATGCAAAAGCTATTGTGGCACTTGTCATAATATTCTTGAGTGCTGTTAATAATATGTCTTTACACTGTTGCTTATGGGAATTCAGGAAAACATGACCTTTGTTTGATACCATTGATTCTCTGTAAGTGAATCAGAACCATCTGATTTCAGTGACTCCTAGAAAAAACTAGATTTTTGAGGTTAAATTTGGTTGAACTCATGTAACTAGGCTTACATTTTCACAGCTGTGATCTGTTTGCCCCTGTATTCTTATGATTGGTTTAGTTTTGTTGTCCTAATCAGGAAAACATTTGAAGACTATATATGTCCAAGTGTGACTAAACGTAACATGACTTTTTACTTTTCCCTTGCTTCTGTCAGACTAGAGCTTATGGGAACTAGAAGAGAATGGCCCTTGATGAATGTTTTTCATATAACCATTTAAAATACTGAACTGTTTGGATTGGGTTGTAGTTACTAAAGTCATTCCAATCATTTCAGCAACATCCTATAGATATTGCTGGGTTCCTGCTGATGCAACTGAGATCATAGTGTAATCCCCTTGGACTGAAAGAATATCATCCAAAGGGACAGGACCCAAACCATCTATTCTATCCTAATAGAATTCAAAACCTGCCTGGCAGAAAAGCTAGGTAGACAACAACTTCAACATAAAATACATAATTTTTACCAAGGCAGAGATAAAACTCGGTGCTCCCTCTGTCTAGAAGAGTGTCTTCCTAGTGATATATAGAATTAAACTTATATATCTTCCCTTTATCTGACCCAATAGTTTTGTAATTAGTTTACATCAAGTGGAACAACTTTAACATGGAAGATTAAGCACCTTTGTCACCTATTCCATTAGCAACAGCAGCTGTTGGCCTGATTTAGAATAGAATAGAACAGAACAGAACAAAATAGAATAGAATAGGACTATTTCAGCTGGAAGACACCTACAACAATCATCTAGTCCAACTGCCTGACCACTTCAGGGCTGACCAACAGTTAAAGCACGTCATTAAGGGTATTTTCCAAATGCCTCTCAAACACTGACAGGCTTGGGGCATCAACCATCTCTTTAGGAAGCCTGTTCCAGTGTCTGACCACCCTTTCGGCAAAGAAATGCTTCCTAACATCCAGTCTGAACAGGAATCCATTCCGCACTTCCCCTGGGCAGGCAGGTGTTCAGCCCTCTCCAGGACAGCAGGGCTCCAGCACGCCGAACGGTCCCTTGGGAAGACAAACGCCATCACTCCCAACGTCCCCCCTGCCTCCTTCTTCCCCCAGCTTTACACGCCGAGCAGGACGTCCTCTGGGGTGGGATGTCCCTGGGGTCGGTCGGGGTCAGCTGTCCCGGCTGTGTCCCCTCCCGACTCCTTGTGCCCCCCCAGCCTCCTCGCTGGTGGGGTGGGGGGAGAAGCAGAACAGCCCTGGGCTCTGGGCAAGCACTGCTCAGCAGTGACTAAACCAACCCTATGCAATCAGCACTGTTTTGGTCACAAATCCAAAACATAGGACAATACCAGCTACTGTGAAGAAAATTAACTCTATCCCAGCCAAAATCAGCACAAGGCCATAAGAGGACAATGAATTTTTTCCCATCCTTCTGCTAAAATGGGGCTGGTAGGCAAAGTGTGAAAAGGCTCTTGAGGACTGACTGGATATGGAAAGGAAAAAGCTGTGGAAGGTGGTGGCAAGTGACAAGAGGTAAACAAGAATCAAATCACAATGCAGTGGTCATGGTCCATGCTGACAGCCAACGGTAACCATCTAACCTTCTTGCTGCGCAGATTCATGGCCTCCTGCATCAGCATGGTTCTGGAAGGAATTATCAAGGCTTTACGCAGGATGCCAAGATCTGTAGTTACAGCAGCTCAGCCTGTGACACTGCTGTGTTGATGAGTCAAGTGAGGTCTGTTACATCTGCCAGGAATTTGCACGGTAAATGAATGTGGAAAATCCCAGCTGCCGCAGAAGGTGCTGTTGGGGCTTCTGTTGGGCAGCTTCTGTTGGGCAGCTTCTTCCAGTCCACCTCAGAGAGTGCGCCGTAGCTCGACAGCATTCCGGAGATAGCTGTAAAACCGGAATACTGGTACTAACGCTCACATGACGTATTTTGCAGGATTAGCAGCTGTTCAAGCATTACCTGGATTTAATTTAATCCAGATTAATTGCTAATTGCAGTCTGCAGGGCCCGCTGCAGCCCTAAGGTTCGCTGGGAGGAGCGTCCTGCACCTTGCTGGCTGGCCTCCCTGCCCACGCCTCACCAGGAGAGACGCCGCAGGGCAGACTTCCCACCTCATCCCGTGTGGGAAAAGGCGTAGGAAACCACGGACGGAAATTTCTATCTGCTGCACAGCTCTGCAGCGGCTCACCCACGGCAGCGTCTGCCACGCGGCCGCGTGTGGCTGCCGGGAGTGAGCGTTGATGGCCACCGTGGTGGGAAAAGAGGAGGAGGAGGCGGCAGGTGTGTTGGGCAGCACGGGGGCACAGGGACTCTTGTTCTAGCTACGGTCTTATTGTGGTTCCGATTTAATCTTCTTCGTCACCTGCCTAAAAACCCTTAACTTTATTCTGTAACTTGTTTTTTTAGATTCTATCACAGTGGCAGCTGTATGCAGGAGCAAGTAAAGGAGCATGTGCCTTGCAAGTAAAAGCTGGCCTATGAGGAAAGACTTTTGGCACAAGGCTCTATTTAATATATGGACAACAGACTGGCTTCCAGACTGGAAGAGGAATTCTATTTTTGGCAGAGAACGACAGCAAAAAATAAAGCAATAGATAGAAGAAACAGAACATTTTACAGTCACTTAGTAAGACAGAAGAAGCAATGGAAAGGATGAAAAAATATTTGATTTGTCTTATTAGTAATGATACAAACTCACAAGGGCTTGGCTGTTGCTGTATCACTTTGACTCATAGAATGACAGACTCTTCATGATCTCCTAATCAGTGGTTCTTTATAATTTGAAAAGTAATTTTAAACTTCCAGTATAGAAAATGAATCAAATGTTTTGTCAAGAGAAAAATAAATAAAAGGTGCCTGCATTTTGTTTGCATATTTGATATATAAAAGAGCAAGAACTGGAAAAAGTGTAATAAGGTCTGGCATTTCATTTTAATGCTGAAATTATGGAAAGCATGTATTAAGGCATCGTTTGAAGCACAAATGGTGCTACAGTTTCCAATAATCAACCTTTCTGACAACTGTAGTTCTTATGAGTATAAAATAATCACTTATTACCTGTTGATAAGATTTCTTATACGTGCCATTGATGTAAAAGTTAACTTTATTAACTTCTAATACATCTTAGGCCAATTTTTCAGTCCTATCCTTGTCTGTGAGTACCATTTGTGCCTACCTTTTAGCACCTGCAAATAGAGGAGTGAGCAGCGCTTCGTTGTGGCATGGCTAGCTACTTATCTGGAGTATAAATCAAGAAAGAAACACTGGGCAACAAACGGGGGATAGCGGAAAAATGCAGTCACACATAGTGAAGGTATACTTGCAAGAATGCGGGAAGAGAAAACCCTATGAAGAAATCCTAAGAGAGGACCTAGCAGAAAGGTAGCTACAGTAATGGAGTAAGGATCAGTACAACTCCAAGCTCCAATCATTCTTCTATTTTTATATTTTACTAGGTGGTAATATAAACTGGAATTTAACTAGATGAAGTCTTTTCCAAATCTTAATGCTGAATAATATTTTATGTCAGCTTGAAGAAATGGCAAAGAAAAAGACACTTTGTGCAAGACAAGCTACAGTGTTGTTTAATTATGATGGCACAGCACAGGGTTAGAGGTAAAACCAGAAATATATCCTGTTGGTGAAGGAACACATTAGGTTAGATATTCCTGAAGGGATTTTGATCTTTGAATTTCTCCTTTGGCTTTGTAACACCAGCCTTTAGATATTAGTACAGAATTTTATAGATTTATGGTGGTGAGGGAGAGACTTAGTGAATATCTCCTTTTACTGGCCATGTAATTGCCGGACTTGGAACTGGGGAGCTCAAGGGTCTTTGTTCTCAAAAGCTCCTGAGAAAGGTCTGTGCAAAATCCGTCTTAGCTGGTATATCCGTACAGTACTGTGTAGTGTGGAAGTTAGTTGGCACTAGCCAGTTGGTGCCAGTTTGGAAATGTCCGCGTGTTATAAGAATACTGTAAGTCTTTAAAGGACCTTTTATTTTTAAGGCTTGTGAAATTAGAGGAAACAATTTTGATTTGTACTGTTTTCTCTGTCAAACTTCAGTTACCTACTTTAGCTGTCTTTAAGGAGAAGGCGACTGTTGATAGAAAAATGTGATAAAATTATTCTGAGAAATTTTCCAGCCCCATGAGCAATTACAGGATGCAATCCTCCCTTCCTCCAACCTGAGAAGCATTGGGCACTATCCAAGACCTATCCCAGATACAAAATCTGTACCTTCTAAAGTTTCTTTTGAACAATTTAGGAATTGCAGGGAACCCACTGAAATTAACAGCTGAAGGTAACCTACGCTAGCGGGGAGAAGAGATGTTTCCTGGTGGGTGCCCCGAGGCCTGATTCTTTGCTACTTAAACCAAAGTTAATTCAGAGTATATAGAAATTTCCCCTTCTGGAAAACCAACCTGAATGGGAGGAGAGTACAAGTAGTGATAATTTTAACCTCTTTTTTTGCAAATAGATGAAAAAAACCCTGACATTGGAATCAGAAGTAGTTCTAAGCTACGATGATGGTGAAGTTGTATGTATGGAGGTTGCTGGCAGCTCGCCAGCAGAGAGCTCCCCTGAACTGGCAGTGATTTGCCGCAGTAGTTGTCATCAGAGAAGCTGTATCTCTTTATTAGCTGCTGAAGAGCCGCTAATGGGATAATCAGCAGTTTGCACTTTCTCATTACCAGTTATTCATCATAGTCAGTGCATACGAAGTATCTGTAGTTAAAGTATTAAGTGATCACTTTTGTGATGTTTGGTTTGTATTATATTTCTGAAGTGTCTAGGTTTTTAGATTAGTATTTGATAAACTGTGGTTGAAACCCAGCATATTTAAATTAAGTAATTGTGCAAACCCATGATATCAGTTCTACATTCTAAAAGAAAGGGATCATTTTGTGTAAATCTCTGCTTCTCCTCCAGAAAACACCTTTATGGACTGTTCTTCTGAGGCTCCCTTTCCAGTGACGCTACAAAGAATATATAGCTATCCAAATATTAGACTACATGATGCACACCCTTGATGAACTGGGTTTACTAATAATGATGTTAAATATGATTTTGTAGCCAGTATAAGCTGGAAAAAACATTTTTAGCACAGAGTTATGCTAATGTTAAGATTTAAACCATCTGAAGGCTTCTTAGCAAGGAAGATGAACTAAATTTTGCTACACCAACCTGCAGGGATTAAAGACTGGAAAAGGTGCTTCTGTAATCAAATGGAAAAGGAGGAGGGGAGGGCAGATGGGACAAGCAGCTGAAAGAAGAAGAGCCTGAGAGGCAGGTCTGCTCCAGCCCATCTGTCTGCCAGGAACCGAGGTCAGTGGTGCGGATGTTTCTCGCAGGTGCATCCCTTACTCCATACTCTTTGACCGTTTCTTTGGTGGCCAACACCAAAATCTACTGCCTACCTTAATTTTCTAGGCATATTAACTTTGCATCTTGATGCTGGAAGCTGTTACTTCTTTTAACAATGGCCATTCACTCTGGGCACAGGTAAGTGTAGTTATAACTAGACTTCTGTACAATCATAAACTTTTCAGTACTGTACAATGCACTTACCTTTAACAGAAATGCATCTCATGCAGAATTCAATAATAAATGTAAAATAAATATGGTCCTGTTCATTTTATCTTCCCTTCTCTATATTGGGTACTAACAGAATACTTCTCCCTCTTGGGATGCCTTCATCTCTGGAGCTTTTTTGGGGGAAAGACTGTAGAGAGGTTTGTTTTTATGAAGCCGTACTCCTTCCTCCATGTGAAAGCAGATTTTTTGCAAAAGCTTACTGACAGAAAATGTCTTTCTGAATCCAGTTTCTTTACAAAAACCTGCATATTCCTCATGCAGACACAGTAGATTTGGCCTGATTTATCTTATTTGCCAGAAGTGGGAAGATGATGAGCATTACCGAACAAACTGTGCTCTTTGCAGTAGCTGGTGTATTGTGGCAGATGTGAAATGGGCTTCCACCAGTTTCTGGATCAGATTCTCAGCTTCTCTGATCAGCACAGTTCTACTGACGCCAGCAGCCTCTCGCAGGCACGTGTTGGCAGAGAACCCTCTCCCTCTCCCAGTTCACTCTGTCCAGAAAACAAAACGAAACAAAACAACACTGTTTTAGGAGGATCTCATAGGCACTTGAGATGGAAATAGCTGATCCTCCCAGTGCTAATGAAAAGATTGTTCATTACTAGCGGTGTTTGCCAGGCTAGTGCTTCAAAAATGATACTCTTTAAGGCATGAGTTGTTCTTTCTTGTCTTTTATGTAGAACAGAATACAAAGTATGGTAGAGATATTTTCTACTAACAAAAATGTAATGAAGTTTGTTAAAAAAATGTAAAAATGAGTCAGAATAGTTTAGCCTGGGTAGCACCTGTGCTAGTCATCAGGTTTGATCTGCCACTTAAATAAGGGCCAACTTTGAAGTTGTATCAGGTTACTCAGGGCCTTGTACAGTCAAGTTCTGAATATCTCCAAGGCTGGAGATCCCACAGCCTCTCTGGGCAACCTGTGCCAGTGTTTGACCACCCTTGTTGTGAAGAATATTTTTCTTGCTCTGGAGAGTGAGATTTTTAACCTGAAGCACTTTTTTTTTTTTTTCCAAGCTATGAGCTGAAGTTGTTCAGGCTTGCATTCAAAATAGAAAAAAAACGGAGAGCCCGAAGACCTGTTTCTGTCTGGCCTCTGCTTCTCAGAGTATTTGGTCTGAGTAGTTCTGCTGAGAAGTGTTCTCCTCTTGGCACAGCTCATCACAATACAGACCAACAAGCAACTCTGCCATGGCAAGCTATAGATCTGTGACACTGGTACGTTGCCTAAAAAAGGGATCTATACAATTGTGCTAATTGTTGTGTGATGACAGTCTGAAGGCAATTTTTTTTGAAAATGTATTCTGCAAGCAAAATGCTGACTTCCATCCTATCAGTCTTGCAGGAGCCCAGCCTTATAGAGTGTGCTGGCTGCTGATTTTTTTAATGTCTGCTTGACAAAATGTCAAGTCTTGTAAGTAAGCCTATTTCTTGAATACTAGTAAACTTCCAGTTGTTGTCTGCTCTGCTCTGCGACAAGTGGGGCAGTTCAGAACGGGGGCAGTTACAGAAATTGTGCAGATGGAGTCACAAAGTTAGGAGCTGTGGCCTTTCAGTGCCTCCAAGACAAGGAAGGATTTTCAGAATCACAGCGTGTGTCTTGGGCACCTGCATTTACGAGTTTCACTGGAGATGCCTAAGATTTTTGTGAACTATAGCTCCTAACCCATAGTTATTATTGTGATGTGGCAACTTTAACAAACTAATTTTTTTATTATTTTTTGAAAGTATAAAAAAATGCTGAACCTGCATTTTCACAGGGTTAAATGCCAATCCTAACATCATGCTTACTTGTGTTTATTAAGTAATCAGTTGTCGGGAAGGGTTGCTGTAAGCACACTTGGTATGGTCATCCTGTAATGTCATGTCAGCTAAAGGAACCTGAATGAATGAAATACCAGCTAATCACAGTCCTTTGAATTCATATTAAACCTGATAAATAAAAAAGCATAAGAAAGACAAGCTTAACTATTTAATCTTTGAAATATTTTTAGAGATCTAATGCAAAAAAAGACCCCTCTCCCTAATTCTAATACAACCAGATCTACTAATATTAATTAACAACATCCAAGCACCTAGAATAACAGGCTAGTACCACATGTTGTTCTTGCAGTGTGCTGTGTCTTTCAAATCCCTGTCCATGTGCCTCAATAACATACTGTTGTTATAATGCCCAATATAGGTTTTACCTCTAAGGAGCCTAACAATAGCTTCTATTCCAGAACAGAAATGGCTTGTTACAGGACAAAAGCCTTTTGTGAGGAAGTTGAGCAAAACAGTTTTATACTCAGTTGTCTTTGTTTCCAGGCAGGCAGGCAGGCAGCTAATAATGTGCATTTGTCAGTTTACTACTTTAACGCTATTCCAGAAAGCAGTGCCCTTGGCCACGACATGTTGGGGCTGCTCTTTATGGTTCATCACGTACGTGGCCTTCTGGGAAAAGAACTTTACAGCAATTCTGTTTTAACTAACCTTTATTGTATCTATGCCTATAAATACGGGATGACTTTCTACTAGATTTTTACTAGGCCATTTCTAATGGTGCCCTGAACTAGAATGAAGTGGACATGAACAAAAAGGAAGATCTGACTCAGCAGGTAAGAGACTGATTGTGAATGACTTTTGAGCAGATACACTGATATAAAATAATTTTTGCATTCACTTCAAGATTTCAAGTGAGTGAAAACTTCATTGTGGATTGTGTGCAAGGCTCTTCATGCATTTATGTTGAGCATGGTCTAACTCTGAAGCAAATGCAGGTCAAAGAAAGGCTTCTTGTTTAAGCTAAAAAAACCCATTTGATTTAGGAAGCAAATCTAACGCCTTTTAACTTCCTATGTCTTTCACTTACAACTCTATCAAAAGTAGATAGAAATAGAGGTCTAAAATCTGATCCCATTAATATTTGTGGGAAAAAAGATTAGCTTCATTAATGTAAATGAAAGCACTACAATTTGTGGACCAGAGTCTGACCTGAATGAGAAAGTGACACTGTTGAGTCAAGCTACCAACCTAAATGGAGCTGCTGTTTCTATATAAGTGCATTTTAAAACAGTTTCTGGTCTTGACATTGTAATATATACTTCCAATAAAGTAAAAAAAAAACCCAAACAAACTACCTGTTATTTTGAGTAGTGTCCAGAAGATCTCATTGTGAAAACGTGAAATTAAAATGTTTCATTAAAAATATAGAGAAAGATGTAAAGTGATGTGGCTTGGAAATGATGGTGCAGGCTGACTTCCTGAGGCTACTACACATTTTTATCAAGGTGAACAAATGGATACTTTATATGCCAGAGATGCACCTACTCTGAGTCACTGACTGTCTCCTAGACCATCTTTGTGTATGAAATGAGTCATAGAAATTAGACATAAAAGTCTTGTAGATCATTAAGTCCATTCCCTCGTAAATGTCTTCCTGAGGATTAGTCAACTGTTAAATGGATCCTGCTTTTAGATCTCATTTACACTGCTGCAAATTGGAGATGACACCACCAGTCTACTCTTGTGGTCCCAAATCACTCTGAAGACAGGATCAGCTGCTTCATTTTGAGACTCTATCTTACTTCAGGGATTTTTTTTTTACATGGCGCAGGTGGCATAGTCCAAGGGAAAGTATTTGCAAATAACCTTGCCACAAGGACAACTCTGCTGCTTTGAGGCAGCAAGAGAATCAATGACCTTGAGGAGCTCACGTAATAATTGCATATGTAGTATGAAGGCTTTGGATGAGAGTAGCAGATAAAGGCAAATGTCAGATGTGAAAATAAGTGACACAATATTGTGAGCTAAACTCATTCCATTCGTTTTCACATGAAGTACGTTAATAATCTTGAGTATATTTAAAAGTTTCAAAGAAGAAAGGAGACTTTGCTTCTGCTCCTAACATTACCACACATCTTCCTGTGACCTATGGCAAGTTTGTGCTTCAGCTTCCCTAACTGCAAAATAATGACATGTACCTAATACTTATGCCACTTTCAGGTCCTTCACTAGAAGGTTTTTGTAGCAGTAAATCACTCTCAAAGAGCCACTTCATCAAACAAGGTCACTGAGGGAGAAATTCGTCACAGCAATATCTTGACAATGTGCTGTGGTTTTCATGTGTCTAGCTTACAAGCCACCAGTGTCTGTTTATCGTAGCACACATGGTTTTAGCACAGGGTGCAAGAGCCAAAACCCCTCTCTGTGCCTGGAGCTACTCCCTGGAAATGTGTCCGTTGTCCTCCGTACGACTCCACGGCCAGATTCCCTCCTGGTACAAATCTGTGCAGCTCCGGTGACTCCAGTGAAGCTGCATTAATTCCCAGCTGTAGACAATTTGTTCCTGCGTCCTCTCCTCCTCCGCTGCCTGGCTACTGGGGGAGCAGCTGGGCAATGCTTTCCATCTGTCGCGGAAGGGACAGGGAAGGCACTTGGACACGGGCGTACTTGCTTTATGGGTACTGTCGTGTAAGGTCTCAAGCAGCACCTCCTGTTGAATTCTAGTTTTTGAAAGTCGTTACTACATAAAAAGATTAATTAAACTTGACCGTACCAACCTGGGGGAGCTGTGAAGGGTAACCTGGTAACAGCCAGAGTGGGCCAGAAAAAGTTCCTCAGCTTTGACGGTTTCATAGCAATTGAAATACTTTGAAAAACTGCGTTACTTTCTAAATAAAGCTGGAAAAAAGTTCAGACAATGTGAATAATGTCACATGTCAACTTCACTTGAACAACATTTTTAGATTTTTTTAGATTGGAAATGTTTTGTCTCAGTTTTTCAACATTGCTTTATGTGATAGAAAAAAAAAAAGTCAAACCTAAGTGAAGCAGTTTAACTTTTCATAAATAAAAAATTCAGCAAACCAAATCTTACATATTTTTGACTTTTCTCTTTTAGCTTCCCATGTTTTTCTAATTCTTAGTTATACCAGATTTTAACATTTTGATGTTCTTCGCAAAATTAATCTTTCATTCTTGAAAAATCTTTAGCAACAACTCAGGAAGATCATCACAATTTGACCTCTTAACAATCAGTTAAAATAATGGCTAAAATTGGTTAATGATCTGAAACAAAAGAGAAAAGGAGAACATGACTGAGAACCCCGTGCATTTTGCTGAGTGTTTGCATCACTTTTTTGGGTAGCCAACAGCAGGAACATTGGGTTATCTTGTTGAATAGATATACAAAAGCTGCGGCTAGAGTTGCACCTTGCCTCTTTCACCTTTTCTGTGATAGAAATCCTTCTGCAGCTATTCATCTACAGTTACTCAGAGCATCTTTTAAACTAACTCCCTTTCTCCCCGTGTCTTTTCGTCATTATGTTTTTGAGAGGTTTATAAACCCCAATACCATTTGCAGTCTTGCCTGAGGTCATGACGCAAAGAGAGAGTAGGAGAAAAATAGGAGGTCCCCTTCGCAGCCTCTGAATTTGCCTCATAAAACATTACAGATATATTTTCAGTCACCTATAAAATCCTTTTAAGGCAAAAGTTCAAGAATTGCCTTGGATTTTCACCTGTGTTTCACACACCAGAAGTCGCAGCACTTATTCCTCCCAAAGGCAACACTTTACATTTCCAAATGCTCTCAGCTTGTGGGTTGGCAGGTTTATAGATGAACTGCCTTTTGGCAGTGCTGTATTTCATGATATAGTTAATGTTCCACTTCAGAGCTTGTACAAAGCCTAAAAGTGAACACAAACTGATTAAGAAAACCTGCTTTAGATGTATGTTTTCTGTGTTACCACAAGATATAAAATGTCTATCAGCTGTAGAAGCCTGATGGCATGCCAGAAGTGGCATGTAACCAGGTTAAGTAGAGCAAGCAATTTCATCTGCACAGTGCTGAAATATTTGCTTGCTGATACTGTCCTCTATTCTCTCCTCTTCCTACCTGCACGCTGCCCGAAAACGCTGCTGTAATGCATGAGCGTAGCCCTTACGCTCTGTTGATAGTCACAGACGTCCAGACTCTTGCGTACCCGAAGTGACGCAGTAGGTCCCCAGTGAAGACAAGCAAGGCTGTTGTTTGTATGAGTTGAGATTGTCCATAATGGAAATGAAGTCTGATCCACCACTACTCTTCCCGCCTGTTGTAGGACTTGCGCTGGTCCACCTCTACTGAAACCTTACCCCGGTGCAGAGGGGATCGGTGTACCAGCACGAGTCGCAGCACTGGGGCAAGAAGTCCTGATGGAGATCAGAACCTGGGGGAGTACCAATACCTGTCAATGGCAATTAACATCAGATACGTCTTTAGAAAGAAAAAAAATCTAAATTGTAGATTCGTTGCGTAGTGTGGCCCACACTGTTTATATTTTGGACCTACTCCTTCTGGCAGGAATATTTGAATCACCACCAGAGTGTTCACTTGCTAAGAAAGAGAAGCAAATTTCGAAACTTTCAAGACCTCTGACTTAGGGTGCCAGTGAATATTTGAAAACACACAAACAAAAATTGAATGATGCTGAAACAAATGCTGGCTAAAAGAACTTTCAAGTACCTTTGGTATGTCCTGCTACTGTTGCTACATAGCCACAAAATTGTAGGAACATTCAGCAATGAAATAAAAAATAATCAGAACTCTTGCCATATTAATGCCATGACTGTTTTGCTTTCCTTGCAGCACAGCAGAACACATGGTTCCATGAAATTGTCATGATCTGTATCTGGGTCACTTGCACTGTAACTCTTTCAAGTGGCTATTTTACTTAATCATCCCTGTCTTCTGTAGAAAAAACTTGCTAGAAATAAAAAGTTAAACAGATAATTTGTAAGTCCTATTTCCTGGGTGCTCTCCCCTCTGTGCCCAGGTACTAGGCCTTTTCTGATGGTAGACGCCACAGAAACTACTAGACAAGTAAGGCTGTGTCATAAGTCATGCATATGACTGGCTTTAATATGAAGGGAGGCTGTATTTGTACCTTGAAACAAATCTAGACCTGTTTAATTCACTGCCGAAAATGCTGTGAATGATTTCTAAATAAAAGTCCATAAATGTCTGAGTTTATTTAGAAATGAAGAGGCATTCTGCACAAAGTCAGTGTGCCTTGTGCTGAAGACCTTCAGTAATGCATGGGTTGTTCTCTGTAGAAATGTAAGAGTTTTGTTTATTTGAAGGTAAAAATGATCACTGGTGTTAAGAGCAATGGGTGCAGCATCTCTTTCAGGTCTATGATCAAAAGGAAATACCATAGTCTCAGTTTCTTCATGGAAAATAAACCCTTTGCACACTACTATAAACACATTAGTTACTAGAGTTCTATTACAAATGAATGCTTCCATTAACAAATTTACAAGTGATTGGTCCTTATCCTGCTCATGTTTACTCAGAAGAAATTTGTTTTGGTAAGAATTATAATGTGGGGATGGTACCTTGTGTTCATGAAACCATTTAGAATGGCTAATGATGTGAACAGGCAGTTTTCTGATGTTTTGTTTTTGATACATGAACTACTTTTTGTCTGACTTCAGCATACAGGTGTTATAAAAAAGGATGTGCTCACCTTTCCTTGAGTCATTTTACTGAACATTTTTCAGAGACCTACAATAGGGACAACAGGCAAAAACTTAGTCTAACATTAAAATTTTCGATGGTTATCTTTGAGCACAGAGAGTGGGAATACATTATAAAGCAGAAATGCAGATGGTGTTATGATTGTGTTACTGGCTGCGGGTTAGTCAAAGGAAATAAAAGAACTCTGAAAACTTCATAAAGTGGAAATCAGGATATTTTAATGATGGCAACCTCTGCAACAAAAGATATTTGAGTAAATATTTTTCATAAATACAATCTTTTTCTGACTATAGCTTTCATAGCTGGAACTCATCTCTTTTATCTCAAAAATAATTTTATACATCTAGAAATTTAATTTGATGCCTCTCTTATTTCAGAATTATTTGGGGGTTTCCGTTTGGCAGACACTGGTTCCTCCACCCCTACTGTTTGTCTCCCAGTTTCGTTCACCTTCTTGTATTACTAATGAAGGTGTTGTTAAGAGTCTCCATTATAAGCTGCTTTTGTCTGCTTCGTTATTCAGGAAAGTTCCTTCATTACATTTATATTCCATAATGATGCAGAGCTGTAGGAATTAGGCCTATTCTACATGGATGAATGTGTAGAGGTATCAGCAATACACCCAGAATTATTTTATGGGGTATTATAGGGTGTATTATGGGAATAAACCATAGCCTTTAGATGAAGAAATGGGTTCATTAAACACTGACTGCTAAAACTGGGGTAGGCAAGGATTTCTGTTGTGAACGAGCCAGTAACTGTTTGATTGCAAGTGGGCGTCACAAGCATGTCGCTATGAAGATATGTGCCTGGGCGTTACAGGCACCGAGTGGCTTATCGCCCCGGTAGACCTGGCAGCCAGATGCCTTCCGCGCGCACAGCAGCGCCCGGCGAGTGCCCCAAGTAGCTGCAAATACCCCATGTCGCAGCAGTTTAGAGCAAGGGCGAGAGAGGAAGGAAATATTTCTGTGAGCTCTGTGTTAGGAGAGAAGTCATTAGCCTTTTTTGACGAGATAATGATGGAAAATAGCATAATGAGAAAAGAGGGAAAATAGGGAGGAATAATACAGGAAAAGGGAGACGTTAATGACCTTAATGGAAGCCACGTAACTGTTTCCTTCCACATGCACATCAGATGCTGCTGCCTTTTCTTCTATGTGCTTTTGTCTGCCAACAGGAGTCTCTTTTTCCTTATCCAGACTGGCATTCACTTTGCTTTTGTGCAGATCCCTACTTCTTCTGGAAAGTCAGAAATTGGAGAGAGTGCAGATTATTCCTCTGTGGAAAAGGTAAAGAACGGTCTCATTCAGAGGATAACTCTTAATTTCCCAGTGTTTTTACAGGTGTTACTTCCAGCCCAAGCCAAGCAAACCAAGGGCTGTTGGTTAAGCTACTGGGTCTTAAATACCTTCTTGAGTAGGTATTCAGAAGCAATAAACCAGTTTGTGATCGGCTATGGAGTGATTTATATTTTGGTTAAACTGTATCACGGAGTCTTTTTTAAGACATTGTGAGATGGAGAATTCAATCCCTACCTTCGTAGTTTGTAAAATAATTAATCACCCGCGATATTAAAATCTCTGCTGTTTTTTAATTTGAATGTATTTGGTTTTGATTTCCTGTCCTTTTCCCTGTCACCATCAGATTAATCACACCTGTGGTAGGATCAGGATACTTAGGAGGGACGATGATCCAGACACTTCTTGATATTCTTTGGGGTAATGCAAGCAGATTAATTTTTGCAGCTCCTTTTTGCACCTTCTCCACATGTTTGCATCCATTTTAAAATCTGCTCCCAGCACTACAATATAAATCATAACGATGCCATATATAAAGGTAAACATCGTCTTCTGGTTCTTTCCTGTTTACACATCCAAATATGGGTTTGTCCTTTTGACCACTGCCCTGGAAATTCAGTTATTTGGCCAAATTAGATCCTGAAATTCATTTAAAAGCTGTTTATTTTCAGGTTTCACTCCCCATACTTATAAGGATTGCCAGTGTTCAGTGTTTCAGGGCAATACATTTCCTTTATAAATACAAATGCTTTTAATATGAGCAAGAATATACTTAAATGTAATCATTAAAATACATATTATTCACATTTAAAGGGCACATGTTTGACAAACTACGTCACACGCTGTATGATGTCTTATATTTTAATTTACTAAATCTGGCTAAAAACTCTATTATGAAGGCAATTTCACCATTTTTGTTCTAATACATACGAAAAAGAGTTCTGTGAGAATTTTTATAATCAAAATAGCAGAATTTGAGGGTCAGTAAGTGTCCACAGAGACCTCCATCAGCAAGAAGCAATGGAAGTGCTACAAGGTAAATGCAGCTGGTGGTAGTACTCCATTGCCATGTCCTGTTTCATTCATGCATGTTATTTGGTTGTATATTTTATTGCTGGTTACAGAACACACCTGAAAGTGACAATGATGAAGTTGATGGCAACAATATATGTGGTTTCAGAAAGAAAAAGGGAGGCAAAAGTCCTACAAAGTACGTTCCTCCTTTAGAAAATGAGAAGATGGAGCTGTCCCGCACCTCAAAGCCCCGAGATCCCTGTGCGCCTCGAGGAACCGCTGTTTGCTCGGAACCACCATCAGACCCGTCTCTTCAACACCCGGCTAGCTTTCCTCCAGTACAAAAGGACCGAGGGGGTCGTGACAGTTCCCGTACCGGCAGCGACGTGAAAGAAGACGTGTCTGGAGAAACACGACAAATCCAGGAAAATGCTGACACCGGGAAAAGAGTAATAGGAAAAATGCAGAAGGAAATAGATGCACCGGCTAAACCGGAGCAGCCCACGGGCATGCAGCCCGCCAGGGCCGCAGGGAGAGCCGGGTGCGCAGAGGCGGCGAGCCGGGCGGAGGGCGGTGAGAAGGCAGAGAGTAAGCAAGAAGAACGGGGTGGGATGGCAAAAAAAGATGTCAAGTTTCACGTGACGAAGACGGGCTCGCTGGGCGGTACTGTAACGACACAAGGAAGCGGTACTGCAGAGTCCTGCGCCGGGGCACCTGAGATTTCTAAGCGAAGACTGCAAGAGCTGAAAAACCTGCTGAGTGAAGGTCCTCCGCCCGCTCATGGGCCCAGTTACAGTGGGAAGGCAGGCGGCAGTTTTCCTCAGAAAAATTCGAAGCCCTGGGAGAAAGCAGCTGACAAGCAGGGCCGACCCTTTGAGACTTTTGGTCCCCATTTTGGAGAGGAGAATCGCAAGTACCACGGCTTCCACAGGGAGGGAGCGGGGCAGCAGAGCAAACCTCTCCTGGTCCTCAGCTCTGCCGGCTCCGACCAGCAGCAGCCGGGGGGCAGTGACGTGGATCAGCTTATCCTGGGACTACCGGCACCTTCCACGCACGCGGAAAGCACGGCTCCCGAGGTTCAGTTTGACGCCTCTGCAGGCCACGCCGGTAAGGATATTTAAACATCACCTGCTCTCCTGTTAAAGAAAGGGCTCCTGTTGTTTTGTGGGGTTTTGTTGAGCTGCAAATTTTAGTCAGAGCTAGCGCATGAGAGAATTGACACCTGTGGTTTCTGTGTGATCAGAAGTTGTGCTCTACACCTATGTGGCTTTTTTTTTTTTTTTAACTAAGGCATTTATAAAGCCCAGCTGCCTGCCAAAAACTGCCACGCGCAAGTGGTCATGTCTTCTTCACTAAAACTGAAATATTTCCTCATTTAAACTGAGCGCAGGCAACATTTCCCGAAGGTCTGCTAGACACTGCAAAGCTCTGATGGCATCTGGGCTTCTTAAAATTTCCTTTTTGTTAACATTTCCAGCAGCGGAAATTGCTCCCATGTAGGGATGATGTTTTCAATTATCTGTCCTGTGAGAGGACTGGAATGCAAAAACATCTCATATAAACGATAGGGGAAGAAAAGCAAATGAGGCAGAGAACTTCCACTTATCTTCATGCTGTTCAATAAGTCCATTTCGGAAGTGTTTATAGAGCCAATTAATTGCTACTAATAGGCTGTGATTTCTTTGAAACTGTAAAAGTTGTACTTCTGGGCTAGCTGGATCAGCAAACGGAAAGCTACTATTAGCTATGATAATGTAATGGGCTTGAGCAGTTTGTTGGCTCGTGTCTATTCCAGGAAGCACACAAACAACAATTTGCCAGTTGAATAGATATCATATTAATAAATTTCCAGGAGCATCAGGCTCAGATCATATTATCAACTTTTCAGGATAGATATCTTGCCCTCTGAATTATCTCACTGGCACCAGAAATCCGAATCTCTTCTCTTCATTGATGAAAGACTTTGTCCACCATTAACTATGTAATAAAATATAATAGTAGCAATTACATTTTTACAACAATATGAAGTTACCCTGCTTTTTTTAAAGTCTCTGTTCAGATGGGTAGAAGAATTGCTATACGTACTCTGAAAACAGACAATTTGAATATATCAAATGTTGTTAGCTACAGCAGGATTTCTCAATAGACATACTGTGTTACCCAGTTTGAACAAGTCTGGACAAGATAGCCATGAACATTATCAGTGCTAACTCAGGGCACTGCATGAGAAATATAAACCTTTGAAAAGATATTTCACATGCAAACCACTCTTTATTCCTGTAAAGAGGTTAGAGGATTATTTCTCAGGCTGCACTTGATGCTGTTCCCTTTCCAGATTACATTGTTTTTCACATTGCTGAAAGGCTAGTGAAATGCATTGTCAAATTTAGGTTAGTACTGTTTCCTCATTGTCTGCAAAACCAGTAAATAACTTTTAAAATATGGGAATAATTATTTGTCATAACACCATTTACAGGGAACTGACGAGATTAATTGCAGATTCCACCAGGAGATTTCAACCCGATTGTAGCCACTTGAAGTGAAGTGGCTAATCCAAGTTCATTACCTAGTCAGTAGAGAACGACAGGCATTTTGTCTTCAAAGAGGTGGTCGGGGTTGATGAGCAATTGACCGCTGGAGGTGGGCATCTCTTTCCACTCAATGGGGAAGAAGTCCCACGGTGATTAGTTTAGATTATTTGCCTAACTCTGAAACACCTAAAGCTGCCTGGGCTTAATCCTACTCTGCATCACTGGCGATGGCAGTGACTGTCAGAGAACTACAGATGAGAACCGACTAGGAAGGGAGGTGGGGGAAATGGTTTTGTCTCATCAGAAACGTATCCAAACCCAGAAGTTTTGGAATCTCACGGGGTTTGGATTCCATTTGGCTTTGACCAAACAAATTGTAGGGCTCAGTATGAGTTTCCACTAGTAAATGGAATGCACAGAAATAGTTTCTACTTAATTAGAAATGTATGTGTTTGAAATTTAATTTTTGTTGAATACATTCAGTAGCTTAAGAGAAGAAAGTTTTACATAAATTCTGCACTCTTTAATGAGCCTTTGCATAAACAGTATTTCATTGCTGCCAGTGATAATTTATTAAGATCGATAAAAGAAAATCCTAAATATTTTATTTTTATGACTAAAATATTATCGTAAATATTTTAGTTACTAAAGTGCCTGAAGTCTTGGATCTAAACATGTCTTGACACGGAGTAGATCTGAAATACCACCTCCTGTATTTTGCAAGTTTTCAAATATTCGAACTTGCTCAAATCAGAAATATCAGTCCAAAGTGTTTGGAAAAATTACTAGAGGTTGTATTTCAGATCTACTCAGTGTTGAGATACAGCCAAAGCAGGAATATACCTTACTGTTCTAAAAGTACACAGTTAAGGGACAATCTCTAGAGGTCAGCAGTAGAAAGGCTAAGAAATGTAGCTGAGCTTTAGTGAGTCAGCGTAATGCAGAGGACTGAAATACAATCATGCTAGTTATGTGGTTAACACCTCTCTAAAATAATAAATCCAATATTTGTTCCAAAATTCTGATTGGAAATTGTGGGAATATTACTGCATATGAATTTTGTCCATTGCTTGTCAGCTCTTTTGTAAAAGAAGTGCTTGGACATGGGAAAAAAAATAATAGAAAGAGAGATGCAAGATATTTGGTTCAGTATGAAAAATATTACTTGGACAGTGTCCGTGAAACTGGAGCTGAAGCTAAAGCCCTTTTAATCTACTTCGTCACCATGGAAAGAGAGAAACTAACACATGTAGCTAATCAGGCAAATATACTGACTGCACTAACATGAATTTAGGAATTTTATTTGCATAAGTATCTATACATGATAATGGTGTGCACTTCTGCAAAATGGTACGTAGTCATTAATAATCAGGTGCTTCTGAAGCTGTTCAGCGCCTGCATTCTTGGGAAACAGTAAAAATTCAGATGAAATTTCACGCATTTAGCGTTATATAACACTTCATAGCATGTGCACGCATGCACACGTGAGCGCACGCATGTACTAGAGGTATGGTGTACATAGCATTCAACGCGAGGCTATACTGACCTCTCTGGCGTCAGATCCTAGCACACGCTGCTCTGCATGCTACTAAATTAGACTACTTATACTACGGTAGCCAGAAAGGAGGCCAAAGAAAATAACTTTATTCGAGCAACGTGACGCTCCCAAGGGTCACGATACACCACGCTGTTGGGGTTCTCCTTGTCACAGGGGGCAGGGGCTGCAGGCGGCTTCAGCAGGGACCCGCTCTGCCTACGTCTCTCTTCTCGACCTGACCAGACAGCAGCACCTCCAGGTAGCTGTAGGTGGGCAACAGGCTGGCAGTCACCTCCGGCTTCAAATTCCCTTTGTCCGTCTTGGTCTGTAGCTGGGATAAAAAAGTTTGTTCAAAACTGCTTGTGTGCAGGTTGCAGAGCTGGGCCCCCGGAACCCTGAGCTGCTCCAGGAGCAGGTCCTCTCCACAGGGCTCACCTTCCTGAGCATCCATCACCTGAGGGCATGGAAATATGACCAGCACAGGGTCAGGAACTGTTGGAGGGAGAAGGACATTTCTGAAGAAAGAAAAAATGTCTTAGCTATATTTATATATATATCTGCAGGCATCAGTAGCTACCGAGGGACTGTTGAAATTTCAAGTGTGCAGAAGAAGAAGGTTTGAACGCCCCAAGAATCACACTAAATGTTGTGCAGGTGCTGACCCCAAACACTAAGTTCCTTTGCTAAGTTGTTTTCAAGAAAAGCCTATCAAGTAGATACTAACAGGCTATGTTTCATACTTAAGAGTGGATTTCATCAGCCCTACAAGCGGTTCCCTTTTCTATTGCAATGAATAACCTCATGTTGTCACTCTTAACTTGTTTAAAGCTCTTAGTTTTAGTAACAAGACAGTCACAAATTATGATACCTGGTATTTAGGGGCAGAATTCCAAAAAGAAGTCTGCAACAAAACAGATAGCTCGTTTTTTTGCTCCGCTGAAATTAAACCCACACTTTTAACATTTAAAATTTGAACTCCCCGTGCGGTTTCACTGTCCTCCGCGCTCGCCTGGAAGAGGCACGTCTGTCCCCACGGACTCTGCTCGGTGAGACCAGTCAGTGGGGAGCAAAGGGAAACGGAGGCTCTTTGGGAGCTGTAAGCGGACAGCCGGGAGGTAGAAGCGGACGCAGGAGAGGTACCCAGTCCCCGCTCCAGGCACCTCGTATGCACTGCCTCTGCAGTCATTCCTGCAGAACAACCACGTCTGACTTTGGGGATCACTTAGGACGGTGTTTTCCGCTCGCTGCTCCTCTCCGGCGTGCCCAGACCCCTCTCACAGGGCCGGAGGAGGGTGGGCAGCAGCTGGGCGGCCGCAGCGGGGATGTGCCGGGAGGGAGCACATCTGGCACAGCTGGAGAGGCAGTGGGAGGAAGAGGCTGGGGGAGGACCGACGGAAACACGTCTCCCTCTCCAGTGCACGGTTCGTATCTGGAGTCTCCCTGCTGGTGTCTGCTGTTATCGCCTTACGCTACATTGGTGGTCGTGTTTCTCAGTGAAGAGTTTCCAATATTACTACATTTGTCAGGTCAGCCCGTTCCCGTCATTGTCAAGTCCCCTGGCAGCATGTAGCACGTTCTTTTCTTTTCATCGGTTTGACACAGTCACCTCTTATACAGCTGAGAAATTGTTTGCTTTAGATGCGGTGTGATTTAATAAGGGACCATGGGAAAGGATTTCTTTGAACAAGCAGATAATGACAGATAGGTCTGGCACGTGTGCGCTTTCTTCTAACGTGGCACTATTCTGTTGCTGAGAAGATAAAGCTGATGTTAACTGTTTGCCCTAGCCCTGCGTCAGCTGCCCTCAGCAAACTGAACGATTTCAATATTAATAACCTAAGAATGGCACCACTCTTCCGCTAGAAATAATAATAATATAATTTGAATAATCTGTAGATTTTGGGGGTAATATTTTTAGTTTTGTTTTATTAATCTTTTTTAAATGTATAAACATAATTTGTTTATATTTGTAGATATTTTGTACTAATTACGAAAGAAACATGAGTAATACTAATTGTTTCTCAGTGGTTACTTAAATGGGAAATACAGATGGAACCATAGAAAAGCAAACATTAAGAGCTTTTCTGTGTACTACTGATTTGATATAGATATCTCAGGATCTGTATGTACCATTCTGCTTGAAGAAACATGGCCAGTCTGGATTTATATTTGATTTTTAAAATGAAAATCTGAACCAAAATCTGAGCATCTTGTGAAATTTACATACATGTTTCCATAAGTAGGTTTTTCTGAAATGAAAATAAAGATGCCGTTATTTGTAGGGGCCCAGAGAGCTAGGGAAACAGTTATACTCATGAACACAATCCTTCCTCCTAAGAGTGTAAGACTCTTAGACTGTGAATCTAAATCAGCTAGACCTGTCTAATACTTACTTATTAGCTTCCTTATCTCCAGTAACTAATGCTCTGGATAATGACTGTATGATCTGGGAAAAGACAGAGTACTCAGTTCCCTACTATAAAACTTTCCAAAAAACTTTCCCTTTCTAAACTTTACTCATCGTTGGCTTCATGGACGTAGTTTGCCAGTGATTTACTTAGTGGCTACCAAGAAAACGTATTTTGGGACCTGTCCTGGAGAAAATTAAGTACTGTCAGTAGTTATACACTAAATATTATTTAAGAAACAAATCCCCTTTCATATTTCCAAAATCAGAGGTATTAAGTCACTATGATATTTTTTTATCTATCATACAATTTACAGAAACTTATTATTTCAATGGGAAAGATAATTTGCAAATGATATAAAAGACAAACTGCCTCTAAAAAGTATGTGAAAGCTGCGGGAGTGTTTCTATTGATTCTAACAGGTTTTTGGATAAGGCTATTGTAAATGAAGAAGTATCTGTCTTTCAACTAGTGGGCTGTCTAGACTGGTATATAGCCTAATACCTGACCAATATATAAATTCTGGTCTCATCATTTAAAAAGAGCTATCATGAATCATAACAAGTCCAACTGGAGAATACAAATTCTTGCTTCTTCAGTTAATAATTTTTGGTTGCTTAATGTTCTTTAAAAACGTTACTTTATAGGAACTTTCTGTTAATTTATGTTATTTCTTATATTCTAATTACGTATTTATGCATTTATTCAAGTAAAGTTAGCTTGAAGACAACAGATAGATATAAAATTTGGAAAATCACCTACCATTGGTAGATGTTTAAATTAAGTATATTTGTAGCTTTACTGTTAAAATGAATTCGTACATCATTAATATGAATGCATATCTCATTTGTGTTTTTCTTAGATATTG
The DNA here is from genome assembly GCF_900496995.4 of Aquila chrysaetos chrysaetos. NCBI lineage: Eukaryota > Metazoa > Chordata > Aves > Accipitriformes > Accipitridae > Aquila > Aquila chrysaetos. Next base: position 81,667,400 of record NC_044005.1, read on the forward strand.
ATTTTATATCATTTATATCTCTTAGGAATACTGATTTAAAGAATTACTTGGGTCAGAGTTAAAGTTGTTGTTTTTCATGAATTATATGTTTTTACCTAAAAATGTTTATTCAGTAAATGCAAATTTAACAGGCAACATTTCAGGACATTGTAAGAAATACTTGCAAAATTTACATCAAAAGTTGACAATATTCTGATGTCAAGGGTTGCCAGTCAAACTTTACTTTGCATAAGATGAAGACATAAAAATCTCCATGTGACAGGTGGTAGATGGGAAATGTCTACCATCTTTGCACAGGATATTAAAGACGTGCAGAATAAGGGACTGAGCTCTGCTTTTACAAAGGCAAAAACCTCAGGCTTCTTGCCCTGGAGTTGAAGAAAGAAAACACTACTTGCTGCAATCTGTAGGAAGATTTTCAGAATATTTTTTAATTCTATTGATCTAATAAATAGCCACAGTTAATCAACTTCTAATTGATGGTCAGGTTCGGAGGTCACATCTGCTAAATGTCGGTAAACATTCATGTTGTAAAACAACGTTACGGGATGACTGAAGTGGAATTCAAATAACTATTACTTGGATGACATACGCAAGACAAGGCCAGTTTACATATCCTCCCTGGTTGCTATAGTGTTTTGGCAGCATCTGTAGCAGGACTTCCTTCTTTAACGTACATCTGTTAAAGGACATGGTGCCCTAGTGTTTATAGAAGACAGTGGAAAAAAGCTGTTTCCATAAGCAGCTTACAGCTGAAGCAGACCAAAGGGAAAGATGTCACGAGGAGAAGTGGATGTGACAAAACTCTTTTTTTCCTGCTTCTACCTTTTCAATTTTTACCCTGTGTTCCTATAGACTCTTCTATTTGCTTAAAATTTTGTCCTGTGCTTTCACCTGTCATTCCTCCGGGAGCACTGTTAGTACTTAACCTCTTCTTACTTTACTGACCTAGAGTATCCTTGTCACCTCCCTGGCCATCCGAAGCTGGAGGAAGCTCCAGTAATTTTCAAAGGCTCTGAGAAGTCTGTGACTGTGGGTGAGCCTGCTGCCTTCTCAGGGAATAATCAGACAGCCTTGTGCTGGGCTACCTGCCGAGCCTCCTTACAGCCTCGCAGCTCGCAGTCCTGCTTGCCCCAAAGGAGAGGTCAAGAAGAGGTGTTTGTGCCTGCCGGCTGCTGCTAAAGGAGATCTGCTCTGGCTTGGGTAGTTTGGTACTGGAAAGATTGGGAGTGCTCCCACCAACCTCCGTAGTGCCTCAGCACGAAGCTTTTGACTTCTGCTTGAAGGTTGGTGTTGGTGATCTTCCACTGCGGAACTGACAGCTCTGCAAAAATTCATCTGATCATATTCTCAGGAAGAATGGAGGACTTTCCTCTGAGAAATGTAGAAAAACCCATTTTTTCACATTTTTTTCATATCTTAATATCAGATTTTACCCTTGGTCTAGTTAGTTTATTGTACTAAATGGAAATTAATACCTTAGGTAGTTTAACTTGAACAATAACAATACTCAAAAGAAAAGAGGGCGGAGAGCTTAAGAGGTTTGTGTAAGGAAGTTACTATGCCCAGGTCTCTGCTCCATTACAGAAGTTACACTCAGATATTACTGCTTTCGTGTCAAGAAGTTTATGCAGTCCTACAGCTGCTGTAATACAGTTAAGAAGACAATGCCATAACAGCAAATGCACAAATGCATAAGCTTCTCTTAAAAGTCCGCTGCCTGTGGTGGAGGAGGCTGCAGTCCTCCTCGGGAGGTCTTGAGAAAGGTTTAGCAGAAGACAAGTGCCCTTTTTATCATGTCTCTGTATCCATGCACTTTTCAAAGGCACTGAAGAAACGCAGCAACTGAATTCTATCAGCTTTCGGTGGGAAATAGGTATCCAGCTGCTATTTGTACTGCTAAGAACACCCAACAAACCAGCTGAGGTATCCCTCAGAAATTCCTGGCTTTACCCCATGATTCCCCTGTGTTCTGTTATGAACTTCAAAAAAAGTTTAAGTTATCGACCATTCCAAAACATACGGGATTTTACACAGGTCCTCAGGGAAAAGAAAGTGTGTTTATTTAAAAAAATGTTGTGTGATCCATATCTTTTCTTTATTTTTGTTTTTGCGCTCAATGTCACAGTTTCCCACTGTTGCACTTTTTAGGAGAACAGCCTGTATTCCAGCACTCATTATTTTGTTTGACGTGAACATTCCTCTTCACTTATAGCGTCCAGCAGAGAGCCTGATGTAAACGGCCTCGGAAGTTCGACTCTCCTTCACCTGTTCTCTCATATTGAATTTATTAAGCAGCAGATGGCCAGGGACAACGTACAGTTTGTCAGATTTGAATCAATAGACCTCCATGGTGTGTCAAGATCAAAGAATGTTCCTTCTCGGTTTTTTCACGTAAGTTTTTTGGTTTCTAGCTGTACCTTCATGTGTTTTCATGGCCCTGTCCTTAATTTATTTATTTGTTTATTTATTTCTTTTTCATGGTGCAGGCAGAAACTCAAACTTAGAACAAATTACCTGTTCCCTCCACTTGTTAATGTTCCCAAAGGATCTGGACTTTTTTCATCCCTGCAATCATCTATTCCTCTGTTCCCCCAAACAGCAATCTAATTAAATAAGGCTAGTAATTTCAGTACTCTGAAGTTCTAATAATCTCTTCCCTCAGAATTATCTTTTCAGGTTCAACGCATTATAAAGATTTTGTTTTATTGAACATCTGTAAATTGCAAAAAGAAATGAGTAAACACTGAAAGAAAGAAAGAAAATGGCTGAATGAAAATCACTATCTATGAGAAACTTTATAGTCATCAATCGCATAAGAAAATACCATTAGGTTGCATAATGACTTAATAGCAATATTTGCCGTGTTAATGATTGAGGAAATAAGAACCAAATTAGGAAGCAATCCTCACCATGTGTAACCATGACCAATCAACCCTCTCAATATATTGCTTCTGTGATGCTTCATGTGCATAACTACATTATACTTCACTCACATATCCCTATGAATATTTTAAGCTTTACTGATCAAAAAAAAAAAAAAGATAAGAACATGAAAAGATGTAGAGCACTTTTGTTTCAAGTTCCTTCTGAAGCCATGTTTTCATTATTTCCCTGTTAGACATTGCTAAACTGCAACTGTGTCATCTCGATACAAATTGCTCTCTCTGATGTCATTTGGATTTTATCAAAATAAACTTTCTCTCAGTCATTTTAATTCTTGTGAGGGGTGGTAGGTTAATTGCAACTTCTCTTTCAGTTGCTATGTCAAATTGCAAATGTTTAGGTCAGCTTGTTCAAAGGCAGCTTTTGTGTTTACCTTACTCACCATCTGAACAAACTGGAACTTTGCATGACAGTCTACATTTTTGGACACTAAAAAAATGTGTATGTGTGCACACACAGACACAGGCGCACATATGTACACATACAGAGCAACTGAGAGTAATTTCCTTTTTTTTTTTGTCTTTTCAATTTTTCAGTAGTGGGGTTGGAGGAGGGAGAGGGTAGTACTATAGGGTAGTCACCTTCAACACCTTTTCAGTGTCAAAAGGACAGTTAGACACCTTGGAGCAGTACTCACCATACGTGCAGTTTGGGTTACGGCTGTCACACGGAGAATTGCTACCACTGGACTGCCACCCGCTTAAGAGAAGGCAGGCTTTCTTTATTTAAAGAGAAGCCACTGTATGCAGTTTGAAGTATTTCAACAATTTTCCATCTTGATAGGCAAAACTTTGTTTTTTCAGCTCTGAGCTTGCCCCTTTCTAGGTTTGTTCTGTCTTCACTGCTCACTCAGACGGTAATCCTTTCCCTTAGAAGAATAAAGGTAAGAAGTAAACATGACCCCAATTTCACTGATAGAACTTGGCATAATTGCAGTTTTCATCAGCTAAAGGTTTGAATGTAAGGTAAGTTGTAAAGGTGCTTGTTTGAAGGCAAATGATCCTTCCTTGTGGTCCTATCTACATTTCATTTGCGTAAGCTGAAGCTCTCTGTTCAAATGGAAAAGAAAGTGTAACTATGAGTTTATCTTGTTTACTACCTAGAAGGGGAGTGCTGAAACATTAGAAAAATTTCTCACTTGTAAGTGCTTCCCTGCATTTCACCCCCCAAATTATTAAGTCCAGAAAGTGAGAATTTTCAGTTAAACTTTGCACCTGAAAAACAGTGAGGTACGGCATTTGAAGAGAAGTCACAGCCTGAGTTTGTATTGCCGTGAGTCTTGTGTGGTCGCTTGGATCTATGTAAAAGAAATGCTCAGAGGACAGAGTAACAATAGATAGAAGTTTGACTTGCAAAGTTTCCACCTAACTGGTGATGCCCATAATTGTATAAAGACCATGCAAGGTAAGTGTTGAACATTTTTTCAGCTCTTTATGGAAATTTAAAAAATGGTCATTGGGATACGTGATGCCAGGGTTTACATACCAATCTTGTAGAAGGTTGTTCTGCTCCATAATGCCAGTAATTGGCTGTTGCCCTCCACTTTAGTGAAAACTGCCTTTTAGTGTTCTTTTAGGAAAAATACTATTGTTCTTACTGAGAATCCGAGTTTTCTATATTTTACATACCAAAAAATGCTGTTGAGTTCTTTTCTCATTTGGAAATCTGTCATTCTGCTCTGTGTTTAGGAGAAGGCAATTCATGGCGTTGCCATGCCCAGAAGTTATCTTGAGCTGACGCTGAATCCTAAAGACAATGAATTAGATTACATCAATGCAACCAATTTTAATTGTGACATAATCCTGAACCCTGATTTATCAACGTTTCGAATACTACCCTGGACTGAGCAGACTGCAAGAGTGATATGTGATTCCTTCACCGTGCTGGGCAACCCGCTAATGACCTCACCGAGGCACATTGCCAAGAAACAGCTGAGCCAGCTTCAGGACAATGGCTTTTCTCTGCACTCTGCCTTCACTTATGAATTTTGTATTTATGGCATTACTGAGGTTGTAAATTCGAAGACAATATCCTTTCCTGCAGCCACAATACTAAATAACCACGACCAGACTTTCATTCAGGAGCTCATTGAAGGAATGTATTATGCTGGTGCCAACATTGAAAGCTTTTCTTCTTCCAGTGGGCCTGGGCAAATGGAGATCACTTTTCATCCAGTGTTTGGCATAGATGCTGCTGACAGTGCCTTCACGTTTAGAACAGGCATTAAAGAGGTGGCTAAGAAGTACAACTACGTGGCTAGCTTTTTCTCAGAATCGGGATTCTACAATTCAGGGGCTCTGTCACATAGCCTGTGGGATTTGAATGGCCAGAAGAATTTGTTTTCTGCTGGTTATGGAGTTGAGGAGCTCTCAGATATTGGAAAAAATTGGTTATCAGGTCTCTTGGCACACACAGCAGCTATCAGCTGCTTGATGGCTCCTACCACCAGCTGCCGTAAGCCTTATTCTAAATACAGTAAAGAATCAAAAGAGACTGTAAATGCAAAATGGGCATATAATGATAACAGCTGTGCCTTTAATGTCAAATGTCATGGTGGCAAAGGCACTCACATAGAGAATAAATTAAGTTCTGCTACAGCAAACCCCTACCTTGTGCTTGCTGCTACTATTGCTGCGGGTCTGGATGGAGTAAAGAGAGGACTTCGGTATGATGATATGCTCCAAGAAGAAAATTACACTGCTGACCTGAAACATTCATCAGTCCCGCTGAAACTAGAAGATGCTCTTCTTGCACTCGAGAAGGATTCATGCATTAAGGAAGCATTAGGCGAAACTTTTATCCGATACTTTGTTGCTATGAAACATTATGAGTTAGAAACTGAAGAAATGGATAGCGAAAGGAATAAATGCCTGGGCTATTTTATTTAGAAGGAGCACTCTTCTGTAGTGATGCTGTGTAAATGCATACGGTGAATGGCTAAGAATCTTGAAATTAGTAAATATATTTAAAAATGTTTTTAATGCTTTGGGATTTTTTCCCCCCTCCTTTGTATAGTACACGGTGATTGCATTTTATTGTCTGTGTACATTCAGGAGAGTGCAAAGATGATATTCATACAATAACATTAACTGGCTTTTAAAAAACAGTATTTTTTTCAATTTAAGTGAACAGATCTGCTGATGCAAAGAAGAAAAGAGGTGAAATGGAGAAGAGAACTGTACAACTGTAATAGGACTGCATAATGTGCAGAAAAGTAGGAATAATGGGGATGGTGCAGGAGGGCGGGTAGGAGAACTGTGGAAGGAGGGAAATTTCTTGTTTGGCACAGTTATGGGATTTCTCCCAGCCTATTCAGTAGCTGAAGGGTTGCTAAACCAGAAGAATGAGTTTGATTTAAAACTTAGGCTAGAATGGTGAACATTGTGGAGAGAGGGGCAAAGGACTGAGGCTGTAGAACCTGAGAGTCAGGGGTCAGTATCTTAATGGGCTTAAATAAAAAGACAGGAGGGATTATAAAATAATCTATACATCAGGAATTCTGCTGCTGAATGAAGTTTGCAAGAATTATAGTGGAGAAAAACACGAAAAGAAATCAAATGGTGGCCTGAAGAGGGAATGATCCATAGAGAGCCAGGAGTGTCAGGCTACTGTGCAATAAAAAAGGAGCTGGTATTATGTCTCTTTTGATAGTTAGTGGGTTAATTCAGAGTTGAATGGCAAATGAGGAAAAAAAAGGGCAAAGAAGCCAGAGAATTAAGAGCTTAAACTGGACTTTATTGGGAAACGTGATGTTATCAAGGATGAGGAAGACGACTGTGAAGAGAGGAACAGAAAGAGTGGGTTAAAAGCAGAAGGAACGAGTGAAGATGTGAATTCAGAGACTGGCCAATAGTGGTTAAAACAGAGGAAGAGAAGACCCATCCTAAAATTAGAAATGGCAGCTGGTGTAAAGAAAAATAAAGTTTTTGGAATGGCAGGAGGTGGGTTTTAGATTTGCTCTCTGTTTTTGTTGCTGTTGCCGCTGTCATCCTTTATTATTAACGACAACCCTCGTTTCGTACTCCACCTCCACATTAACAGTGATTTCTGATGTTCTTTATCTTGTCACAATATTTTCATCTATGTGTAGGAATTTGTGAGTGAAGGTGTTTGGTCATCAATGAAGTGAAAACAAGATTCAGCCAATGCCTCTGCCAACTTGCAGAACTAGAAGGTGTGAACAGAAATGTGCCTACTGATGGATCTTCCACTCTTCCCCTACAAAGTATTGTACTTGAAATGTAGCACCTGGTACGCTAAAACTTTTTGTGGGATTCCAAAGAAGAACTCACTTTATACTCGGGTAGCAAGAGGAAATAAATAATCTAAGGAAACTTGCTAAATGCATTCCCTTGTCTCAGTCTGTGGTTGGTGGGTGGATTTGCTTCTCTCCCTTACTTTACTCACCTGGCACATTTTTTTGGGTACCCCAGATCATGGGACTATTTTTCTTTGCTCCAGGCTGATTTACATTGGGCAGGTCTAGACTTGCATTTAAGCAGAGCTTCCCATTCTGAAAAAACGCTTCTCTTTTGCTGCCCTAGCACTTCTTCTGGGGCTCTGGGAATCTGTCTGTCTTCTGACCTGTCTTCTCTTTCTGGTTATTTCCCACTCTCATCCTCACAAGCTCTTGGCAGAAGACACCCATAAAAGTCCTTGCTCAGACAACTTACTTACCATAGTCATTATTTAGTCCCAGCAGTCACACAGGTTAATAGCTGTTCCTTGGTTCTTCATCTGGCAAGGACGTACTAAAGCACAGCATTGCATGTATGATGTGTGTTAATGTGACAGGATTTTTGTATGGTAGTAAATACACTGGCTAAGCCAAGCTGTACCAGAAATGGCTATGGAACATGTATTAAGCTTCTGCAGGCAGAATGATCTTAATTTTAGAGTTTATCTAGAAGTTGATCTTGAAATAGAAACACATTCCCACACCAGAGTTTCCAAAATCCAATTTCAGATCCGTATCTCCTTTTCACAAATTATTCTTTGAAAATAAAGCATATTAAACAAAACATAAGTGAACTCAGCATTCTCGGTGAAATACATTATAAAAGTGAGTTACATTGCTCTTTCAATTCTTTTGGGGCTTGGAAAGCTACTCTGGCATAACACTGACCACATTTCCAAATGGAAATCTCAGAAGATATGTAGGTTCACTTTCTGGATTGTACTTCTGGACCTGCTTATAAGGATGGCAAAATGAATGAAAGAATGAGACAAAACCGTGTATTTTTCTCTTCATTTTATATATATATTTGCAGGATGTCATGGTGCTTGCTATGCCAATTTTCAAACAATTTTTTGTGTGGCTTTATAAGACACTTTGTGGTTTGTCTTGGATTCATAATTATCTGTCACTGTATACAGTCACTTTTAAAGAGATAATACATAATGAATTTCCATAACTGGATTTGATGAACATGAAGCTCATTATATATATACTATATGTATTATCCATATTGTTTTCCTATCACAACATTAAAGAAATAACAACATCAGACCTAAACCTTTTGCTGTATATATCCAACTATCTGATGAAATTTGGTTATGGAAAGCCATTATTTAGAACAAAAAACAACTGACTAGAACTGATGTCATACAGGTTATCTTATAGCAAGATATGATAAATAGTAAGATAAATATACGTGTATTTTCTAAGTAGTCCCCAGTGACATAGGGTCTGAAAAGACAGTGGCTATATGATTAAATAAAGACATTTCATGCTTCTGGCAAATTAATGCCTTTTTTTTTTTTTTTTTTTAAATAGAAGGTTCAGAAATTCAGCTTGAAGCTAATGTGTCCTAAATTTTGGTCACTATTTTGTTCAATACTGTTTCTTAAATATGTTCTATATAATAAAAATAAAATAACTCCAACTCTGTGGGAAAACATAAAAAATATTTATTTCAAAACAAGGAGTTATGAATTTTTAAAGTTGTGTGCATCCCCAACCAAATTTTCATGCATATTCTTTAGAAAGGCAACAAGAAAAAGATAACTACTTCATACTGCTCAATTGAAATGAATTACTATTGACTGCTGTATTGCTAACATTTCATCTTGAAGCGTTGTCTGAAAATACTCTTCACTGTTCTACAGGTCCAAGATCAGTTGGATCAGTTAGATAATTTATCTATCAGTTAGATAATTTAAACTTGTGCAGTGTTACAAATTTAATAAAAAAAAAAAAAAGACATTTAAAATCTGTAGTTTTGTATACGGTCCTGCTGATTTTCCAGGATACTAGAGTCAGATGTTGCAAAGCTTTATATAAGAAATTTCTGATATTAATAAAGCATGTTTTAATCTTTTCAGCTTTACGCAGACTATAGATTTATATCCTTGTTGACAAAGTGGTACTATGTTTGACATAGCATTATGTCATGACTGCTTTTTCTACATGATTGTCCATGCCAGGCCTTGGTTCCATGACATACAGAATTACAAGGAGCGTTGCTATAAACTCCTAGGCCTTTTAACATACCGGAAGGTGGATTTTGCAATACCAGCATGGTAAAGGTGTTATGGTAGCTTGCAACCGTTGCTAGGCTAGCTAAGCTTTTTGATCAATACCATTAATAATCATTAAATAAACATTTCCTCAAAAGAGTGGAAGGATTTTTTTTTTTTTTTACCAAAAAAGTTAGAAAACCTTTTTATAATTAACAGCTAGGGTATATAGACTTTTATGGAAGAATATTCAATATTGCAAAAGTTGTATAACCTATTTACTATTTGCATCATTACTATACATCAACAAATCTTTTCACTGAAAAGCAAACTTACAGTCTTGCTTATAATGTGAAGTGGGAGTTTTTCCACAGAAAGTGTATCCCAGAGAGGGAGAACGTAAATTTAGGTGATATTTTTGAAAAGTGATTTCTTAAAAAAACACCCAGTTGATCTGAAACGAGTAGCAAACATGATGAGAATTCCATGTATGATTTCAGTGGAACAGCAAATGAAGTAAATTTTACAGAGCAATCTGAAAAGAGAAATGGATAATTATAAAAGATTCACCTGCCAAAATGGAAGAATGTATAGAATAAGGTTTGACAGGGCTCTGTCCTGGAGTCCAGTGTTCATTGTTTTCTCCAATCACCTGGCTAATGAAACAGAGAACAGGCTTACTGGCTTCGAAAACACCAAGCTTGGTTTTTTCCCCCCAGCTTATGTCAGAAGACAAGATAAAAAGAAAAAAAGGTGCTACCAAATTGGAGAAATGTTCTGGGAAAAAAACCCTGTACTTGAACAAGGGTAAGTGCAAGGTATTACATTGAGACAAGGATGTGAAGCGCTTAAGTACGTGTTTGTTCAGAGAGGAGTCTGGGTTGTGGTCGTTTCACTAGCTCAGTGGTTTCAAAGAGGCAGGGCAGGCAATAGAAACAAGGGTATAGCTTGCAAGAACCAGAAACTGATCCTTTTGCTCAATTAAATTCTTCTTGGGATTTGATAACAAGGTGACACATTTTAAACACACTCCCATTTTAAATGGGAGAAAATCCAGAGGGAACCAAAGCAAACGATCATCAGTCTAGGTAGGTCCTATTTACTGGGAAGAACGGAATGACTGTTCAGCTTAGGAAGAGGAGATAGAGTACAGGTGTTAATAACGGTTTTCAGGCATGTAAAAGATGTAGCTGAGTAGCAGAATATTATCTTTTCTTCCTGTCCATTGTGGTTAGAACCAAATAACAGACTTGGATCAAGGAAGATTTAGCCTAGACAGTCTGGAAAACATTATAGCGTTAAGAAGAATGAACCTGGTACCAGGTAGATGTCTGTGGAAAGTGGCAGGGTTTTGATAAGGGACACTAAAGTGTAATTTATGATACATGAAGATAGTACATCCTTAGATGCATGACGTTACAGGTATAATAAACTGGCTCATTTTCCTTCTTTGCTGGGGTCTCATGTTACTGGGTGATCATGGAAGAGACTGCTAGACTGTGCTCATAGCTGACTTTATAGGAAAGAAAAATACTTTATCTACATGAGAACATAAAAGTAATAGCTAAATCACATTATTTTTTAATGGGGGAATTCTGTCAATAATGTGTGTATGCAGGGAAGAAGGTAGACCAGAAGATACGTACTAGCAAAGCAGTCAGAAAAACTGGCTTACAGCTACAGTTAGACATGCCATGTAATGAAACGCTAGGAACACACTGAAAATGTATTGAAACACTACGCTATCATTGCCCAGGTAAATTTTATGTCGTTCAATGAACAATGAAGGCGCCTCACACCCCTTGTTACACATCATGTCTTGATCTATTTCGTGATATAGTGTCAGAAAATAACACAAAATCAACAGAGCCCTCCATACAGTAGCTCATTTTGAATTTGGAAATGCCATACTTCTAACTAGGCTTCAGGTTTTGTGAGATATGAAAAGAGAATTTGATTTATTAACTAACATTTCTCCAGCATGTCAAGCCGCTGACACCTGTGCACCCACATGAAAATGCAGAATTTCTTCTTCCAGGCTCCAGCCAGAGGGCAGCAGTACTCTGTGCGACTTTCCTCTTGCATCTCACTCTGTGCTGAAAAATGCCACATAAATACATACCTATTTATTTTGTGTATGTACTTACCGTATTTTAAAAAAAGGTGGTATGGCAGCTGAAAGCTAATGCATATCCTTGTCATTTGTTTAGCTAAGCTTAGTTAACTGTTGAATTTGCATAGCCTTTCCAGTAAAGGATGCACCATAAGACTCAAAATATTATTTTAATTCTTGGTAACACTGTATAAATCTTAATCTAGTAAAAGGTGCGGTCTATGTTTGTCTGTGCATGTGTACCATCTTTATGTATTCTTTAACAACATTGCAACAGAAGTATAAATCATTTAATGGCAGTATTCAGTATTTGTAATTTAAGGTAGGCCGTTGCCAGAAGTTCTTTCATACTTCCATCTTATTAAAATACTTTGGGAAATCTACTCGCTTACAGGCACTGCGATTTTACCTGTACTGATTCCCTTCCTTTCCAAATCATTTCTTCCTCTATGCTGGAGGAAAATAATGAATACATAGTGAATAAATGCCCCCTAGATACACGTATTCCAACCACCTTTCTATTTCTGAGCAGAAACCTAACTCTACCCAGAATTTAAATAATTGGAATTTAGCTACACATTCTAGATATCAGTCAGTACATGGGACAGACACTTTTAAGTGGTCCTGACTACATATATATATATATATGGCTTTGCTCTGCAAGTCTGCTTCCACAACTCACATTTTTCACATATTAAATCTCTCCACAAAGTTGCAGTATTCAAGTCTTAACAATCCCTTTCCTCCAACCCTTTCTTTGTAACATCTTCGTGATCCTTTTTAACTAAAGAGCTCAACTATATTCACAGTTCTTCAAATGTTTAAAATAAAAATTGATCCTGCAAGGTTGTCGCAGAGCGTTAATTTAGCTGCTCTGAAACTTTGCTGTTTTAAAGCATTTTAATACACCATCTGTGGAAAACAGACAACTGTGGTCCCAGGGTATGGCAGTAAAGGAAGCAAAGAGGAGAGGAACTATTTACAAGCAATTCCACTAAACACGTCTGTTAGACTTGAGCAGGGGGAGAAAGACGCGAAGAGGGCTGAGCAGGTGAGAGTGCTTTGCGCAAGCTGTAATTCATCATCTGAGAAAAACCCGGCGAGGCAGCGGTCGGGAGGCCAGCTCCTGGATGAAGAATGATTGGTCGAAGGTGAGAAACCACTTGGATGAGTTTGCAGCTACAGAGCCATTTTCTTTGACTGAAGGTATGCAACAACAATTGTTCAATTTAATCCGTAATTTAAGAGTGCTTTTTGATTTCTTTGCTGACACTAAGCTCTCTTCATAACATCCCCAAATAGTGCTTTCTACCATCTCACACTGGCTTTGGTATTCCATTCTGGTAAATGTTATGTCCTTAGTCTTTCACTCTTTTTTTTGTTTGGCTTAGAAGGCTGCAGTACCTGAGATGGAACCTGTCACCACTCACAGAACTGCAGTTAATCCATGACATTGTTTTGTGCCTCTTCCATACACACTCTGCATGGTCTCTCTGTAGAATATTAAGTTGAATTCAGAGCTATTGGGCACAGACTCACCCCACCAAATTTTAGGCACTTAAGTGGTACAGCTCAGTTAGGATCCTAGCTCCCATGGGACCCCTGGCTTCTCAGTGACAAGAGACAGACATCTCCAAAGGGCGATTAAAATATTATATTCTTTTCTATACTGTATTGTTTAAGCTCTCGTGCAGTGGCTTTAAAGTTAAGGCTAAGGACAACCTTACTGAAACCTGCTTTCTTAGACATCGTTCAACAGCGTACTGGGTTCGGCTGGGATGGAGTCAATTTTCTTCACAGCAACCCACACGGTGCTGTGTTTTGGATTTGTGACTAAAACAGTGCTGGTAACAACCCAGTGTCTTAGCTACTGCTGAGCAGTGCTTGCCCAGAGCCCAGGGCTGTTCTGCTTCTCCCCCCACCCCACCAGCGAGGAGGCTGGGGGGGCACAAGGAGTCGGGAGGGGACACAGCCGGGACAGCTGACCCCGACCGACCCCAGGGACATCCCACCCCAGAGGACGTCCTGCTCAGCAATAAATCCGGGAGGTAGTCTTTCCGAAGTAGCCATTGCTTGGAGACTGGCTGCACATTGATCTGCTTGTGGAAGGTGGTGAGTGATTGCCTTTACATCACTTGGGTTTTTTTTTCCCCTCTTTCTTTCATTTGCTAAACTGTATTTATCCTAACTCATGAGTTTTTCTCGTGTTTGCTCTTCCAGCTCTCTCCCCCATCCTGATGGAAGGGTGAGTGAGCAAGTGACTGGGTGGGGGCTTAGTTGCTGGCCACAGTCAGCCCACCACTAACAGTTATTTGAATACTTGTGCCCCTGGCCCTGGACAACCCCAGGTGAAAGACAGTGCATTAGCTAAAAATCTTGGAATTTTTGGAGGGGGAATAATTATGTGTAGCCTTAGTAATACTAGGATTTCTGTGGAAAAGTCTGACGGTTTTCAAAACTGGGAGATATGAGGCACACATAGCACACCTTCTATGCCTGGTCATTAGATGTCTCGGAGAAAATGATCTTTTCTGTATGACACCTTATTAGTGGACAGATTAGCAGCCAATGTGTTTTAATCCAGGTTCTGTGCTCTGGAGGTTGCTTTTTATATTTAGAGATTCCTTTGGCTGCAGATATTCTTTGCCACATGGCAGCACCAGTGGGTTGTTGAAGTCCAGCCTATTCTCCAGCAGGACTCGGTGAGCACACCATTAGAGGGTCACAACCGAGCCGCACAGAGGAATCCTCTGTGCCTCCCAGTACATCAGAGCGTTTCATACTGAAGTTACACTTACAGCTGCATGATACTGGAAGTGAGTAAGAAGAGTCTCACAATGAAGCTGCACCATAAGGTTCTGTATATTGTACAGCAAATCAATATAAATTTACAACAGAATTACATGCTAAGCTTCTCTGTATTATACGCTAAATCATGGAGATTCACAATAGGGTTCACCTTTAAGCTCCCATGTAATATATGATAAATCACTAAGTTACAGCAAGACCCATCAAGCACCTTGCTTTATTTGGGCTATTATTATTATTGCTGTAGTGATATGGGGGCATCTGTCATTGACAGGTAAAGTTACGGAAAATGGCAAATCACTTTGACTTTGAGGGTGTACATGGAACGTGGCCACCTTTCGATGATTCAAATTTGTGCTTCCTTTGGGACGCTCACAGTGCTGCTTGGAAACACGGTAGCTTTGCAACACACAGGGACATATTAACGAAAGAATTTTAAACATCCAAGGACAGTGAGATGGTCTCTTTAGCGTAGGTATTCTGCACATTACTCCATCACTTCTGACCTGCTGACCTCACTTCACAGTGAGGATGAACTAATCCTGGGGCTCTGTAGGTTGCCTTAGCAGCGTATGCATTCATTAAGTAAAAAGTGAAAAGTAACTTTCAGTTCTCTTTTGGGGATACTTTGCCATTCAGTGAAGTCTTCACTAGACACTGGCAAAGGCGTATTTGCAAGAAACTCTGTGAAAACATCAGTTTAAAACTTACTTTAGTTTTGTTTTGATGAGTAGCTTCAGATCATAGTCACTAACATTTTCTTTTCCTAATATTTTCATTGAAATCTTAGGGGAGTACTCTTAAGGATATATGCTTACAGAAGTGTTTGCACTGTAATTCTGGTGTGCTGGGGGTTTGCAGGGGAAAGGAAAAATTCATGCAGATGAACAGGCATCGATAAAACCATCAGAACAAGAAAGAAAAGCTGATGTTGATCATGGGAATGCAAAAGAAAATGAAGAGAGTTCATATGGCTGCTTCAGGCAAAAGGGCTCATCCTTCATCCAGCTGAATACCTAGCACTCGACCAACCAACCAAGAAGTCGGTGAGAAGGATGCATCTAGGGGCGGTTTCCAAGTGGAAGTTATTTTAGAGATGGCTTACAAAGCTTTGGGAAGCTCAGTATGTTGATGGAGCTTCTGCACTCAGAGCACGTTTTTCACCTTGAAGTACATGTGACCAACAGTGTCAAATGATGTCATTGCACTGAAACATCGAATATTAGTATAGAAGCCATACAGAGACCAATGGTTACTCAGTCTAATCATTGGCTTCTTTGGAGTTCCTCTGAGCGTAAATGATGAATTAATCTGTCATTTTAAAAAGGGTCTGGCTCTAAGCCCTGGAAGAGACCCTGCATGCTGTAGGACCAGTGTGTGATCTAGCCTAACTCAACAAAGAGACAATAAAAGCAGGCACTGCAATGGCATCTGGCAGATAGCAGTTATCCGTCTGCTCAGCTCCTGCTTCAGCTGAATCCTGCGGGATCTGATAAGCCCAAAGTTTCCTGCTCTGTCCCACGGGTGTTGCCGTGCAGCTGAAATGCGTCTTTCATCCCCTTGCCTCTGTGCTTGACCCCAAGAATGACAGTGTAGCCTGTCATTTGGATCAGGGCCCAGCCAAAGTCTCTTGCAATATCAGCTGATCTATACGTTGTTTAGTTTATTTCTTTCTTATGTAGGAGGAAAGGGCATTAATGTATTTTTAAAATCTAGAAACCATACAGGCCATTTCTTGGAGCCTATGGGTAGCCTTCAGTATGCCAAGCATTTTGGATGCCAGTGACATCTCCGTGTTATCATTTTTCTTGTCATACTGCTCAAACCAAATGCTCAGTGCTGATTTCAGAAGCAGCTGTGTGGAGCGACCAGGGAAATGCCCAGTGTCATCTTGCATCATTTTCATTAAGTCTTGAGGTGCCACAAAGCATCAGCGGATTGTTTTTGTGGATCTGGGTTACTTGCTCAGAAGGAAGTATATGGTTGAAAAGTCTGCGCTACCCACCTTGCTGAACCTTAATGAACAGAAATGGGTGTTATCACCATCTGCTTCTCCTGATAGCAGGGGAGCAGGTCTTTCCATTGATCCTGTCAGAACAAACCGTGCAGCTCACACTGCTTGTACGAGATATGCTGTCCATTTATGTACTGCATTGTGCATCTTTGAAAACGGCAGCATGCAAAGCGAAATCTGTTTTGTTTTGTTGAAACCTGTTGAATTATCACATGATATCTGCCTTACCTTTTACCCTCTGTTTGAAGCCACAAATCTTGGGAAAAGACAGAGGTCAGCTATTGTTCCTCTGCGATAGCAGAGGGTGCTGTGTCTCTGTCCGGGTGCACTGAGCTGGAAACGCGTTGCTCCATAAAATTGTGAAGTTGTGGAAATTACATTGAAAGAGGCATTGAAACGTTGGCTTGTTTGTCCCAGGACTGCAGCTGGCAGAGTCATGGCAGAGGTTTACTTAACCTGTATCTAAAAGCTTCTGGGAACAAAGATAATCCCAAAGGCAAACCCTAAGACTTTCTGTCCTTCCCCACGTTCTCAGCGTGGCACTTCCTGGGGCCAATTAACTACCAGACACAAAATTAGCGTGCGTGAGCACCAGCACCTGTACGTTATGTCACAAAAGCTCGCCCGCCCCCCGCGAAGGAGCCCCGGGGAGCGAAGGCGCGCGGAGGGGACCCCTGCTCGGGGTCCTCCCCGCCCAGGAGCCCTCAGCCCAGCACGGCTCCTTCTCCAGGGTCCGCGAGGAGCACCGAGCCCAAAGGCGGGCGGGAACCCCGCGCAAGGATCCGGAGGAAGGGGCGCCCTGCCCGGACCCTGCCTGGGCTGTCCCAGGACCCCGAAGGTGGTGTCTGCGGGGGCTCTGTGTCCCCGTGCCTACTGGGGATCTGTGCTCAGCCTTGCGCCGGGGGACCTGCCGCAGGGAGCTCGGGCAGCCTCACCTCCCTCGGGCTGCTGCATCCAGCACAATATCATTTCCCCACGCATCACGCACATAATTTCTTTTAAAAATGAGGTTAGACGGATTCTTCTTACAGAGCCACATACAGGATAAATGCCGATAAACTCAGAACAAAATAAATAGAAGGAACGTCCGTATAGCTTGCTCCTGTCACATCATATCTTGTTTTAAGCACAAGAAATATTTAGATAGTAAAATTTAAATTTGACCGGGAAACTCCAAACAGCACACATCCAGGTTGACAGTCAAACGTTGTCACCATCTTAATTTTGTCTCATTCGGGAAATGACTGTCCCAGCAGTTCTGTGCAACCTGCCACCACGTGAAGATGCTTGTGCAGCACATTTCAGAGTACAGCATACAATTTCTGCAGCAACAAAATGTTTCCCAAAAGCTCCCACGAGATTTCTTTCTTAGGTGTGAGATCCAATGGAATGACAGTACAGTTTGGTATTTTGCTGTCTTTACTGGCCTGATTTCAGAGATTAAGGGAGAAGACTCACACATTTGATGGCATTCATATTTGTATCCAGCTTAGTTTATCTGGTGGCTACGAGAGTACCTCCATGAGTCCTGAAAACTGAAGAGGCTTTTATTTTAAAGATTCTTGGGTCACAGAAGAAATTAGTCTGAGGTTTAACTTTGCAGTGTCTCTTGCTGACTTGCAAAACCTAAAAGTACTACTAATATCTATATAGCTTTTTTTTAGTAAGGCCAAATTATTCAAGTGAGCCTGTTTGGAACAGAACTATAAAAATATTTTTTCCTACAGCAATGTTACATGTAGAGATGGGAACATGAAGAAGCGGATGATTAAGGAGCGTAGTACCACACCTAAAAAAATCTTAAAATGTAATTGCCACCTACTAAGACAGAAAAGAAATTCAAGGTTGTTTTTATTCTCATAGATTTTCTTCTGTTTTGCTGAATCTGGTCTTGGAAAGAAGAAAAATAAAAATAGTATTTACTTAGTCTTCTGTCTGTGTATCACTGTGTCTTAAGCATGCATTTTTTTTTTTCCCCATGCAAGAATATAACTTTTTAATATTTATGTATTCTCTTATACCAATCAAAATCGGTGCTATTAATTATCATAATTATCATTAATTATGCTGTTAAAATTTATGTAAAATTAAGAGGTTTTTAAATATCCTCTTTTCATCATACTCACTTGTCGTTTCTTCTTTTAAGAGCTGTTCTGCCAACTGAGTGCATAATAACTTACTACATTTTTTTATCTTTGTTCAGGGTTTTGGATGAGTTACTGCCTAGCCATTCCTCTCTACAGCATGCAGGCAGAGACATCTTATAGTCTGTCTGACACAAATGCTGTGGGGTTTTTTTTAAATATTTCCTTCACCTGTTATAGTGTAGACACCAACTATGTGTATTTAATTCTAAAACCAGTTTGAACAGACACTACGATTAAGAATTTAAATGTGGAGACTTCAGAAAAAAAAAAGTAAGATTCTTACAGAAAACAAATCGCACTTCCAATGAGATATACAGAATCTTACTTATTTTAGTGCAATGACCTCAAACAATCACATCATTCAGTTCCTTGATATCTTTTAACCTGTTTAAACTCTAGGCTGTTGCCTTGTAAGATTTTACATCTTTAAAGATAGAAGTGGGGGGGGGGGAGGGGGAAAAAGCAGCTTATTCTGCATTTTTAAAATCAATACATCATTTTGCTGAGTAAATAATAAAAATGAAAGAAACTATTAGCTTTAAGAAGATTTATTCTAGCTCATCTGATTCTTTAAACATGATTCCTGACATAGTAGGCTACGATCTCAGCTTTTTGCATATCAGACCTTAGGCTGTGAAAATCCTCTCTGATCTGTGTAAGGGTACTCTTTTTTCAGACCCTTTTGTTTCAAAATCCTCTCCCGAATGCCTTCATTTTACATAATACTACCCAACAGTGTAGTATTACTCCTTAGTAACCTCTTCAGTATTTGGAGACTTGCCCCTTGTTTTACTTATCCTCATTTTACATCAGTTTAAATCCACCTACTTGAGTAGAGCTGCTCTGTACTTACACCACAGTGACAACAGAATTTAATGCAACAGTTCAGCCTTAATTTCATCTTCATGAATGGTCTATTTCGTGGTTTCCTTCTACAGAGCGAACTGAAGAGATGCAATTAGATCTTCAGGTGAGTCTACTGCAAGGGGCAGCTCTCGGGAGGCACGGGCTTTGGCATACTCACCCTTTATGGTACAGACTCTTGGCTTTTGCGCTGTTACACCGTTGAGGGGTAGCTCTGGGTCTCCAGCAACAAATACCAGCTGTAGTCTTACAAAGTGTTACTGACGCGGTGGTGTTGTCAGAGGTGCGATGAGGAGTGATTTTTGTGCTTAGTGACAGAGTGGATTACATTTTCCCCCTTAAAAGGGAAGTGAATATGAGTCATTACTCTTACATGTATGTTTGTGTTCACAAGAATTAACAGGACAAGAGTCCTTGTTCCCTGATCATCCAGAATGGGGAAAGGTTAAAACATGCTTTGGTCCCTTTCTGGCAGGGGATGCCCAGGTTTCCATCCCACAGAAAGTGAGATGGAGCAGGATGAGAGGAAGCTAGTGCACATCAATATACGTCCCAGTAAAGGATAACACGGGCTGTGGCCGAGGCACCGGTGGCTGGAAGATCTCTTCCAATTATCAGTTTAGACCTAGTCCTGAAGACCATGCCTATGCCTGGGGCACATTGCTAGCTCTTCCTTCACTAGCAGAACCGTCTGTCTTAGAGAGAGGCTGGAATCAGGCATGCTGGTTATTCCCTATAAATCGCAGCTCAGGACTGTGCCAATACAATATATCACCCTCCACATGAGCCTTAAAAAGGGAGTCTCTTCCCTTTTTGCCCCCTTCTTGCTGCTGAACTGTTTAAGGTTCAGTCAAGGGGTCCATTCCCTTCCACGCGCTGGCTCCCCTCTGTCAGCTCATTGGAGAGCCGGGGACCCCTCGTCTGACCTCCCTTTTTTGGCAGTCTGTCTGACCTCCCTTTGGCAGTCCGACCTCCCTTTGGCAGTCTGTCTGACCTCCCTTTGGCAGTCTGTCTGACCTCCCTTTGGCAGTCCGACCTCCCTTTGGCAGTCTGTCTGACCTCCCTTTGGCAGTCTGTCTGACCTCCCTTTGGCAGGCTGGTCTTGCCGAGCCGCTGTTACTGGCCTCTCGGGACAGCCGCGGCTCTCGGGGTGAACTGCATCTTCCCCAGCCGCGGTCTGGCTAGGTGAGAGGGAGAGGGCTTATATCTTCTGCTATACCTTCGACGTATGGCCACCGTCTAACGTCTACATATTGCCTCCCTGACGGCAGCACTCCTGAGCGTGTAACTTATTTCACCTGCTTGCCCAGGCACTTTATACTGCTCTGCGTGACTCGTTATTTCTGTTGCAGGACTGCCTACAGCAGGAGCCTGCAAATTGGGAATTACAACTGGCAGCAGAGCGACAGTAGGAGATGTAAGGGAGCGTTATAAGAAATGCAGTTGTTTTTTACCATATTTGCGGTTGCATGTCTGGACGCAAGCAAGAAGCGAAGCTGCAATCATAAACAATTTGGGAATGAAGCCCATGGTCTCTAGTAATGACTAAACCCTAATAGGCAAGGCACAGTAGAGGCAGCACTTGGAGGCAGAAATATACGGCTTACAATCTCTGTAGCTATTTATATAATTTAAAAAGGTGGGGGTGAAATGGTATCCCTTCACCCGTATAATGAATAGTGATATAAAGGCCTGAGAAATGAATGTCAAAAATGTTTCGGCCAAAGACCAGAAGCATTTCATTTCTCTGGGAGTTTCCTAGTGTGGGTTTTCACAACGGTGAAGATAAAATTTGTCTTTACGGACACACCGTAGTTTGAGCCTCCATTCAGGAGGCTGATGTATTGCAAACTGTTAAGTAGCAGGGTTTCGGTAAATCAAATAAATGTCTAATCAGTACCTATGCATTATGCACAGCTACTTCTTGTTGTCAACAAAAGGATTCAGGATTTGTAGAGGCTTTTACGCTCTTTTTTTTTTCCTAATCAAGAAGAAATAATCTGACGGGTTCATTCCTCATTTTCAAAGGGTCCTCAGGGTGTAGCTCCAACTATGCTAGTTACAATTCAATTAAGTGGCAGGCTATGCAGAATACATTACTGTTATCTACTTATATTTAGAGTTTTCAAATTATCTGTAAAACCTCACCAAAGGACAAAAAAGTCTTAGGAATTTTGAAATTTTTCATCAAAGTAGTTTGCAGTTTTACAATCCTTTCCCATGTTGTAGAGTTTTGGACTGTGAAATCATTGAATTGCAAAACTGTGATAATATTCCTATTTTCATTCCAGCTTTTAATTTTAATTAGTTGCTTATATAATCTCAAGTGTGTGAATATGTATGTATTTTTTGGCTTAGGAAACAAGCAAAATCAACAAGATCTGATTGCATGTACAATATTAACAGGATAGAGCAACATTAGTATTATTTATTAACAATATTATTAAGTATTAGAATTGATATGATTCCGATGGACCACTGTCTTGCACCAGACAGAACAGAGATGTTCCCATCCCCAGCATAACAGCGTCTTCCTTGTAGACAATTTTTTTCTGAGCATCCCCTCCCAAGATAGCGCTGTGCTCTCACCAGACTTCCTCTAACATTCTCTTCAGCTTCAGGCAAAACCAATAATTAATGATAAGACTTGAGTGGTGTACAGCTAAGTACTAAACCAGGCTGCCTCTTCTCATCTCTGCCAGTTACTTGCTCTCTGATCTTCAGCAATTCCTCAGACTGATTGTAGGTAAAATTACATGTTATGAAAACTATGATGCATGTATCTACTGTTTCAAATTAGATCAGTTTAATTCAAATCTGTGGTTCCATGGGACTCTCAAGATCTTTGGTCTAAACAAAGGTCTGCTAAAGCTAATTAAGGACCGTAAGCTAAAATTTGCTCTACAGGAACCATTATCTCTACTGGAAAACCTTTCAAAGTGTCTATACTTTGAAAAATGCTAAAAAAACCAAAAAGTAAAAAAATACCGATTTAAGGCTAGGTCCATGCTAGAATCTTTTTTTGATATGGTGATACTAGTTGCAGGTATTAGGGTTGTAGCTGTGAGGGTATGAATTCTGGGAGGAGAAGGAGTATCTTGGTTAGATAAACTTTTATACTAAAAATAATGATGCATTTTTGAAGATAAAACTTGCCTATTTTTTGTAAGCTATGTCAGTTGGTCTAAAGAAATTACTGTATCACCTAAAAAAAATCACAATACTTAGCAGTACAGTTTTCTATAATATTTGTAGTTGTAAATCTTAATGTAAACACAACTATACTGGGGAAAAAAATGTTTTTGCTAGTGCATTTTAGTTTGTTGGAGTGAAGCTGGATATGTTACACTGCCAAAAGACGTATCTAACTTAGAAATGTCTCTTCTTACAGCTGTACAATAAATCTTTTTCTAATGCCAGCAAAGCCTATGATCTTTCATTTCCCTTCACTTCTCTTTTCCTTTCCTGAGATTGTCCTGGTTTATTTAGATTTGAGTGGTTCTCACTGCAGTTACACTTCCAAGAATTTTACAGCACCAGTCCTTTGCCAATTTGCAATGCATCAAGGATTTGATGGCTTCTCAAACAAACTTTTTCTACATTGAAAGACTTTCTGTGGGAAAGTTAAGTTAGTTAAAATGTTTCAGCAGATCAATGCTGTGGCAGTACACGAAGTTTCAACTATAGAGGGATTTACAGATCAAAACAAAAAGCCAAACACTGTGCAAAGTTAAACGAGAGTCCTCGGAAGAGAAAGACTTATTTCTCACTCCAGTAAACAAGTTGGCAGCTACGTTCAGCACAAGTATAAATTTCTTGCAGGCCTTCAAAAATAGCTCATGTGGCAAACATCTCATTAGTTCATTTGGGAGACCCCAAATATGCATAAACTTGTGCAATGCATGGCAATAACAAAGAAATGGTACAACAACTCCAACAATACTTCAGCTCCCACGTCCTTTAGTCTGAGAAAGACCTTGCTTAGAAATGAGTATTCTTGCTTAGGCGGGTATAGCGGGACCTCACATGAAATCTGATTGAACTCCTCTTTGCTTTTGTGAGGGGACATGACAACTAGTTTCAACCGCTTTCTCAAATTTAATGAGAAAGGTGATTTTTCCCTCGGGGCCCGAAAGGATCCCTTACCTTCCCCCTCACTGGGCTCCGGGCTTCGGAACCCGCATGCAGATCCTCCTGCTCGCCCAAGGTTTTGCAGGAATAGATGGAAGCCCTGGCTGGATTTGCAGGCAAGTTTCCAGAGGGAACGCTGTGGGCAGCTAATAGACACATCTAAAGTTTTCCTCTCCTCTTGTCTTTTATTTTGTTTATGTAGGTATAATATATCAAAATGATGAAAAGGATGTCGTGTTAAATTGTCTTAAGAAAAGTAAAAAAAAAAAAAAAAAGCGAAAATAAAAATATGAAATCTCTGCATGATATAGCAAATAATGATTATTTATTCTTGTTTGTATTACTGGCATAGGCATGATATTTATGCAAGACTGTTTATAGGGGAGAGAAGCAATATCTTTGTAAATAAAAGATTCATGACCATATACCAGTAATGCAGGAAAAGAGAAGAAAAAAGAGGAAAATAATACTTTTGGGGTGAAGATTTAGTTTGGTTCGAAACATAAACGAGTCTGGTTTAGCTCCAGAGAGGAATATATGTGACTAAACAAATGTCCCCTTTTTTCCCAATAATATCAGTTGCTTAATAAAATATTATTCCTCTCTACAAACCCACCTCACTATTGTTTGTTGAGCACTATCTTGTGCACAGGGCAAGGAGAGGAAAACAGAAGTATTCCTCTAAAAGAATACAGCCAATTGTGTTATTGCTTGAATCCATTTATAGCCGGTGTAACTCTATCCAAAGTGAAAAGAGAAGGTCTTTATGTTACATCCAGACGTGCAAGCAGGAGCCCTGAGCAGCTCTTCCATGGAAAGCAGTCCGCTCCCTTCCAGCCACTAGATAGAGCTCGGGGACTTCATGCGTCAGGGCGAAGTGCTTGGCCTGGCACGCTGCTTTCTTCTGCCAGGAGACCTGGTGCTCCTCTGCACTAGCCTGGAAACCGAAACAAACGTGTTTTCAGAACTGTGTAGGTTTCTGTGTTTGAAAGCTCATTTTATATTATATGTTGAATCTCGTGTTGGGGACAGTGAAATAAAAAATGGTATTTTCCTTCTTTTATCCTTTTTGATTTTTATATTTGTAGGATATGGCCTTGAATCCTCCGACTATGCATTTATTATTATGCATTAGCTTTCTTCATATTAATAGGGGTATTTCAGCTTCAAATCTTACATCAGGCATACCTTTTTGCCTTACCTGACAAAATGACTAGGAAAACAGGTAATTTAACCGTTGAAAAACAGACATTTTGAAATTTAACGTCTCCCATTATTAGAGTTTATTGTCTTGACAGTGACCTAATTTACAAAAATATGAAACTGAACATTATGTTCTGAGATTTTGTATTTTTGTAAAATGTGAATTTTGGACCTTATAACAGTGTTGTTGAGTTGTTCCCCCCCCGCCCCGCCCTTTCCGTAAGGAAGAATACTATAAGATTGAATTGGGATCAAACTAATAAAGTCCCATAGATATGAATCCAAAAAGTACAGCTTTTGTAATGATCCAGCGGAGCTAGGGAAATAGATTTTTATTGATTTTTTTTTTTAATACTGCCTTATGAAGTTTTTTGAAAAATACCATTTGCCATTACATTTTATTGAATTAAATAGAATGATTCAGACAGCTTTATTCTGAAATTGTAATTGTCTTGTATTGGGGAGCGCTTTCCCTAAAGTTCGTCCCCTGGCATAGGAAAAGGCTGGCACGCTAGGCTTGCGACCGAGGGCTCCTCTGTCCCGCGGCGGGCGGGCTGAGCCTGCTCACTTACACGGCTTGCACAGGGCCGGGGAGCAACTAGGGACAGACAGAACAAAATGCAGACATCTGAGGGAAAATGATCAGTGGAATGCTTGGGAAAATGCAATATTCCCGTTTCACTATATTTGTTTCTCCCCCGCCACCCCGGCCTTTGAATCTATCGCTTGCGTTTTCTAGAAGAGCTATATTCAGGTGCCTGAGTGGGGGAGGATGGAAAGGGCAGGCACGAGAAGGCACGAGGGCTAAACCCTTTTTCTGTGGGTAAGAAAAGGGGGAAAAAAGGAATAGATGAGAAACTTTCCCCCGGAGAAACAATACCGAGAGATTAAAGAATCCACGTCCACTCTGCAGAACCCCATCATCCTACATTTGAGATTTTTCTCTTCCCTAACTTCTGAACTGGTTAGCTCTGGTTATCTTGCTTGCTCTAGGGATGATGCTTCTGTAAACAACCCTGACAGGCTTTAAAGCAAGAGTTACAGCACGCGGAGTGTGAAATGTTAAGGAAGACAAAAGCAGATTCTAAATTAGGATGGATTTCCATCTCTTCCCCATCTCTGCAGCAAAGAGGGGGAATGAACATTTCATGATTCCCATGGTAGGTTCTGCGCATTGTACACTATTTCTGATGATCATAAAAGAAAAGTTGTATGTGGCTGCAATGTACTGGAAGTGTGGTCTCTTACTGTTAAAAGGAGTGAGCTTAATTCTGCTCTTCCATGAAAAGACAGATGTTTTCAAAATGCATTCAAGTGCAGTCTCACTCCTTGCATATGACAAGCTGGGAGACAGAGCAAAGATAACAAGAAATGGCCCCTCAAGTTTGTATTCTCAGGTCAGCGTCTCTCATATTTAAATATTTGCAAGAATCGCACTAATGAGTTTGTCAGAAAAGCTGAATCTCAAATATGGTTCTGTTCCTGGTGATATCACATTATGCTTTCAACCCAGGGACTGCATGTACCACCTTATCAGTGACTTTATTGACTAAAATACACCTAGGAACCCCAAGGCAGGAATGGAACAAATTGCAATTCATATTAGTGTTATACAAATGCTTTTTTCCGATCCCTCCAGAGGCTTTGCCAGCACAAAATTCCTTCAGAGCTTTCTTAGCAAAATCCTTTGCTTGAAAGAACCATGTGTACAAACACGCACGCACACACACATTAACTTCTGACATGTAACAGAAATCGCTTGAACCAAAAAGCGTAGTATTTAGCATAGTGCTAAGTATTTCAGTCACTAAACTTTCGACTGGGTAGGTAGAACAGTGATTCAGGGTTTCTGTCTAAGATTTACATCAGGTCTTCTCCGTCCTGCTAACGCATATCTTTCTCACATGAGATGAACAATGGCTTCCCGTGTCGATTTACTGACATAACAGACCCTCCTAGGAGCCCATCCGTATTTATCTGTGTTTTGGTTCGCAGTGGTATTTCATGAGTGTCCTAACTGCAGACTGAATTGCTACTGTCGAGATTAGAGACATTCATCCCCCTGCTCAGTGGCTGAGATGGAGATGCTCCTTTTAGGGAATGAGTTTGGTATTTATTTGTATCATTTCCATCCAGCTTTTTCACAGACATAGCCCAGAACCTGATGCTACCAATCCTAGCAAGCCTCAGTGAGCCTACTGAACACACAAACCCTTTCTGCCAGTCCTAATTTCTCCATGTCTAGCCAGACATAAAAGACTTTGATCATTAATTTTGAATGAGAAAAGTGCTGTCGATGTCCTGCCAGGCTTACCATTACATTGACCAATTGGAAATTTTACTTTCTTTTATTTTCCTTCATAAAAGTTCAAATATGCCTTCAGACATTTTTCCATGTTTTTCCAATTTTCTGATTTGGGGATCGGTATAAAGCCCCAGTTTATTAAACTGTGTAACTTAGAGGGCATTCTTGTCTATCTGTGGAAGAAAGCAGCAGTAAAAAGAGTATTAATTCAACCTATAGCATATTTTATTTTGCAAAGCTGTTTTCTTGAGCTGAGGAATATTTTTTCCTCCCTTTGTCTCTTCTTTTCTTCAGTTCTACTTTCCTTTAGATCTAAATTAATTTTGAATTCTCTTAAAAAACCCCCAACAGTGTGAGAATCAATAGCTCCCAGAATTCAGCTGGAGCTCCTTTGAGTAATTTCTTTTCTCCATTGAACTAATTCTGCTGGGCATCAGCAGAACTTCAGTGAAGTTGAGGCATGTGGCTGGACTTTGTCAGTCTTGGTCCTTCCTGTATGAAGTGTACATCAGCCATCTCGGCTTACCTTAGATGTACACCGTGTGGGTGTTCTACCTCTAACCCAGTTGTCCTGGTTCCTAGTCCTTCTTGATTTTGAAGCATCTGACCTGTTACAGACTTCAGGTTCAGGATTAGATTAATTGTACCCTAGCGAACTTATTATCCCTCCATTCGCTATAAAGAGATCCCACAGGGTCTAGCTCGAATTCAGACATTCGTGTTATAGGCATCTTCATTTGGACAGACTAATCCTGCTCATCTAATCTACCTGTATATTTTGCGTGGATGTGACAAGAATAATGCCATTACACTCAATTGCTGAAAGCAATACGTAAAAACTCTGCCAGTACTATTTCAGCTCCAGCAAACTCTATTTAGCAGTTGTTCATTACTGAATTGTCCAGTACACATGTAAGGTACCATAACTTTCCTTATAAAGCCAAATGTATTCAGACCGGAGACCTGATATTTGGATCAATAATGGCAATCCAAATAAAAAGTGTGTTTCTTCTTAAATTATACATGTCCTCTTAAATTATGCTCTTCTGCGCATTGCTGGAAAAATGTCAGACAAGACACTAACAAGACAATAAGGCTCAAAATCACCCCATTTTCCAAATACTAAAGTTTTCAGCTGGGAAAGGCACTCCAGGGCACTTTTCTTCATTAGGCTATGACCATCAAATTATCCTTAATATTTGTAATGATTTGCAGCATCATACAACTGATTGATCTGCAGCAAAGAGTGATTTGGTTTGCTTACATGTATCTTTTCTGTGGTAGTTCATGAAAGATTACTACGTCCAGGCTTTTGCAGAAAGCGAAAATGTTACTGTGTAGAAATGTGCTAGAAAAAGGTATTTCTATCTTCCACCATATCTTCTTTCAATTTTTTTTTTTTAATACTTCACACACTGATAAACACAGATTTAAAGATCTGTCTTTATGTTAAATGTCTAGAACACGAAACAAATTGCCGAAATCTAATGTGGAATTCAACCCTTTTTTTCTTTAAAACAATATCTGCTGAAGGTACCCAAATAACCATGCAATATGCAAGTCGGTGTTAGCACTTCCCTAATTAAAGTCACAGTGTTCACAATATCCCTGTAGCATAAGTATTGAATTCCCTGTTAAAATTATGACAATTTGTGCTCACCATGTTTCAGCTCTATTTTCTCATGTGCTTGGGAAAAAAATAGTCCAGTTACCTCTGTCACTCCAGTATGCTTGAATATGGCTCAATGAATCATAAATATGCAATATTTCACCCATGAAGTGCGAGTATAATGTTTCTCTCGCAAGTATGAAAGACGCATTACAGGTTTTGAAGGTCTTTGCTTTAAGGTGACTGAAAGGTACACTTCAGAGATGAGCTGTTTTATTTGTTCTGTCAGGTTTCATTGCAATTTTTTAATTCAAACAAGTGAACTTTCAGAGCTTGGCATTTTGTTGTACCTCGGTGGAGCAAAGATGGGGTAGGTAGATGATGCAGAGGGTAAGCTGAGGGCAATCTGTGTTAGGACTTATGCTTTCCAAGTGTTAGAACATCATTGTCATAAAATGGACAGTAAATTAACTGTCCACATTTATTAAGATAAAGAGAAAGCATTTTGAAAATGACATCTTCCAAAGATGCAATGTTCTGCTCCCGAATATGCGAATATGGACCAGTTCAGGGCTGAGCAATTCAGATGGAAATCCTTCCGTGGCCTGTGCATAAGAGGAAAGTAAGTACAACTTAATCTTTTAAGATTCCACAAAAATATTTTTTCTTTTCGCTTTCCCTATGCTTTTTGTTCCAAGAAGTTGCAAAGTGAGACATGAGCTGTGCTGTGTTGTGGGTGAGCCAACAATAGCCAGCACTATGAATAATGAATCAAAATCCTTAGAAGAACTCACTTTAGTGGCTGGCTTGGGTGCAAACAGAAGACAGAGATGTAGGATTCAGGAAGATTAATGTCAGTTTTTTCTTCTGACCAAGAGTATTTCTCATTCAATACGTACATTTTATACCTTCTATTCCTGAGTAATTCTAGGACACCAGTTTCCAAATACACATTTTACAGAGTAGCAAGGAGTATTACACACCAATGTAGCAATATGTAATATTAGTATTACATATGTAATATTAGTATTACATATTAAAATAGCATTTGCTTTGTAATTAATTTCTGTAATATTAAAATTATGCTAATACTTATGTTGTTGGTAATTATTTCTTTCCGGATATGTGTTTCTTTTACTTGCTACATTGCTAATTCCAGGAAGGAGTGGGATTTGTTGACTTTTGTATAGGTTAGGTTTTTTTCAAACTTTTTCTACTTGCTGGTCGTTAAGGGCTTTGTAGTAGACTTACAGATAACTTCAAATATTTTGCATTCATATGGTGATGTCTAGCATATATGAATTTCCTTCCTTTTCCTTTTTTGTATTGGGTTTGCATAGCAAGGTTTTGGTAGTGGGGGGGCTACAGGGGTGGCTTCTGTGAGAAGCTGCTGGAAGCTGTTTCCCCCATGTCCAACAGAGCCAATGCCAACCGGCTCCAGGACGGACGCGCCGCTGGTCAAGGCTGAGCCCATCAGCGATGGTGGTAGTGCCTCTGGGAGAACAGATTTCAGAAGGGAAAAAAAGTTGCTGGGACACAGAAACTGCAGCTGGAGTGAGGAGTGGGAAGATGTGAGAGCACCAGCCCTGCAGACCCCCAGGTCAGTGCAGAAGGAGGGCAGGAGGTGCTCCAGGCGCCGGAGCAGAGTTTCCCCTGCAGCCCGTGGGGAAGACCATGGTGAGGCAGGCTGTCCCCCTGCAGCCCAGGGAGGTCCACGGGGGAGCAGATCTCCACCTGCAGCCCAGGGAGAGAGGACCCCACGCCGGAGCAGGGGGATGCCCGAAGGAGGCTGTGACCCCGTGGGAAGCCCGCACTGGAGCAGTCTGTGCCTGAAGGACTGCAGCCCGGGGAAGAGCCCCACGCTGGAGCAGTTTGTGAAGAACTGCAGCCTGTGGGAAGGAACCACGTTGGAGAAGTTCGTGGAGGACTGTCTCCCATGGGAGGGACCCCACGCTGGAGGAGGGGAAGAGTGAGGAGTCCTGAGGAGGAAGGAGCGGCAGAGACAACGTGTGATGAACTGACCCCAACCCCCACTCCCCATCCCCCTGTGCCATGGCAGGGAGGAGGGAGAGAATTCTGGAGTGAAGCTGTGCCCGGGAAGAAGGGAGAGGTGGGGAGAAGGTGTATTTTTTAAGATTTGGGTTTTTTGTCATTACCCTACTCTGATTTGATTGGTAATAAATTAACGTAGTTTTCCCCAAGTTGAGTCTGTTTTGCGTGTGATGCTAATAGGTGAATGATCTCTCCCTGTCCTTATCTTTACCCACAAGCCTTTCGTTATATTTTCTCTCCCCTGTCCAGCTGAGGAGGGCAGTGACAGAGCGGCTTTGGTGGCACCTGGCGTCCAGCGAGGGTCAACCCACCACACCATTTCTGTGGGGGCCTTACAAGCAGTTTAAAAGTTTCAGAGAAGAAATTGATACATTTGATTTAAATAATTGATTCATTGATCAAATTACAAAATAGATCAAATTATTTAAAATTATATACTACTATTTCTATTGATATGGAAATATAATCAGTGAAAGGATAATCAAAATGATAATCAATTTTGATTAAGCCATACTTCCTGCTGACTTCAAGAAAAGGCACTTGCACAATTCTTTACTTTTCTGATATTACCGTGCACATCTGGATTTGAGAAAGGTAAGAGAAGAAAAGATTTCTTTGAAAAGTGCTTCTAAAAGTCTCATTTGCAAAACCTTTGTTGAACATCCTGGTGATATCCCAATGTGATATTCTTATTTGATGGGACAGAAAAGTCAGTATGCATCATAAGCATTATATATTTCATGAATTGCAGTTTGATTTTCTGGATGATTCTATCTTTATATCTTACCTGTCTTCACCCTAAACTGTCTCTTAATGGTTTTGGTAGGTGAGCTGGGAAGAGATGAGAAGGGAGTAGTGCTGTTATGTCTACCTGTGACAGGTTAATTATTTTCATTAGTATCTAAATAAACTGCAGAGATGATGATAATGCATTCCAGGTGAGGGCAGTTTCTTGTAAAATGTTAGTTTAGGGAGAAGTAAATCCCCAGGAGATGAAAGAAACCAAGTATAGCTGCTATGTATTGAAAGAATTTGAAGGAATTCAGAGAAATGTAGCTTCCTGAAGAAAGAGAAACACAGAAGAGCCATTTTAACTGCAGAACCTGTAGGGAAGAAGACGACTGGCAGCATGAGAAAGATGTATCTATAATTTGGAGGAGGAAACTGGAAGACTCCTTGCTGGTCCGGTGTTTAAAACCAGTACTCAAGGACTGTGTGGTGTTTTGTCTATTACCAGTCAACGCTGAAAGCTGGATTAAAACTCTCCTCACAGGAGTACTGGGGACAAGAAACCTAACAAATTTCTTGATAAATTTGAGCTTGATAAACTCTGAAAGTGATTATGTAGCATACTTGTCTGCAATGGCAAGGAACTGAATCAGAGAATTAAGGAGATCTTTTTCCATCTTATGCTCCTTAATAAGCAGATGCACGTGCCAGTAACAGTAGAAAAATAAAAATATAAAATTTCAACCTGTTGCAAAGTGTCTTTCTCAACCAGGCCAGTCCTAATCTGAGCTGTGTTGGAATCCTCTTCAACAACTCTTTCCAAAAGCAACTCTTCTTACAACACAAAGAAAAACTCTGCATTCCAGACCTAATTTTATATTGCATACGCTGTCCTGTTCTTATGCAGAGCATGACATAGCATAATACATTTACTAGAATTGTCCATATTATTTATCACACTATCACAGAACCTATGTGATATGGATGATGTGATAGCCTACATAGTTCAGAAAAGAGCAGATTTAAAGAGCAGAGTTGGTTCTAGTTGGTCTCAAGAAGGGATTTCCCAATGGGCTTTTCTCAGCCTGCTCTCCATGGTGTGTTTCTGCTGTGTACTGCTGCCAGCATCACTTGCGTGGCCTTGCAGTCAGCCAACTCTGACAGTTCATTCTGCTAAAAACTAAAGCAGAAAAAAATATTTTTCAGTAGAACCAGTAGGATGCAGCCATGTGCCTGATCGCATAAGCACTTGTGCTGACACAAGAGAAAGATTGGGAACTTGTAGCCAAGAGCAAGGTGAGATTCAGTTGGCTTAAACTGCCTTAAGCTTTCTGCAGAACAGCCAACCAACCTTAAAAGGGACAAATTATATAGACATAGTACTTAATTATTATTCTGATACTTTATCTGCACCTTTCTCTTGTTACAAAGGTGCTGAATCAGATTGTACCATTTCCGTATTGAATTTACCGGAGTGCCTGCTGATATGCCACAGAGGATATTGCCCATAGTGCTAATAAAAATGGCAGTTATTCAGATTTCCTTCAATGGGAGCTACGTTCGGATTCATCAACAATTTGCATTAAATAATAACAATAAATTTGGCCTTGAAATGCAATTTCCTCTTTTTACTTTTTTTCCACTTTAATCTGGATACAAAACTCAGATGGAGGGATAGAGGGGGGAAACTATGAATATATCTCATGAATATGCTAACAGTTCTACAATTCTTACTCTGTAAGATATAGTACTGTAGAATTCAGATGTCAAAATCCAACAAAACTGGTTATTTAGCTCAGCCATTAGCCAGAAGTATTAAAATTGCATACAGAAACCCCTTTACAGGAGATTTTTTGGTCCAATTGTGCATTTTCCAGTTGTTTGGATTTTTAAGTTAAAGTACAACTGAACACCCACATCTTTTCTCACCTGAATGTAACCAGAATGCCAAACCTTTTGATCGTGCTTTATCACTAATAAATTAATTGTAATATTTTAGACTGTAAGGAAGGATGGCATTTATAACTGTGATTTTCAGCACATCAGGTGTTTTATCTAGGGATGAAGAGCAACAGAACTAAACTGGAAAGAAAAAAAAATCTTAATTACAGATACATTTTTTTCCTATGACTGACTGTCAAAACCAAATTGTATCCAAAATAAAAGCAAATATTTTTTATTAATTATTTGTAGAAAGGTTGTATGTTAATGCTTTAAAAAATTCTCAAGTTGAATATTTCTTTTGCATTTATTAAAGATCAACTTTATGAAATTAAATGATTTCTAAATTCAGATTCCTTATATTCTTATCTTCACGTAGAATACTCTGGTTGCAATTACCAACAGATACATAGAGAAGAAGCAAAACTAATTCATGTTTGTTTCTGGTCTCGCTAGATTTAAAATATTACCAGGGTTGCAGAGACAGTCTCATTTCTGGTTTCATTTTTTTGTATGACAAAGTAATCACAGCAAATGTTCTTCCTTCAAGCATTCCTTTTAAAGCCTACTGTAAAATAGAAAGATGTTCTGCGAGACGAGGTCTAATTATCTATTAAACACCAAATTGCCCCACAATCTCTGTTTAGGATCTGGGATGTCAGTAGGGATCGCTCTGTTTCAGTGTTTTGGAAGCACTGGGAAATTTTGTCTGTTCACATGAAACTTTGTTCTATTAGGGATGATTCAGGGCAGAAGTTTTCCATATAATTTTTGATCCTTTTCAGTAATTCATTGTCTAAAATTCATTTATCTTTCTTGGCTTTCTGATTCCTCTACCTGATAAATATTCAGACAATTTTTCAAATACATTTGATTTCTGAGTGAGAAGCGTGATCCAGATTTTCCTTCTAACTAATGTCTCGGTTGGGTGACTCTGTGCCCTGCTGTAGGAGAGGTTTGTCCCTAGAGTAAACTGAAGATTTGGCTGTAATCCCCCCTCCTTGGTTTAACCTATCTATTCTACATGGTGGTTACCATTGCATATCCTTGTTGTGTTTGATAACCAAACTCGTCCATGAGTGTTTGAAATCATACTCAGCAACAAAGCACTGACATTCAAAACTAGTAATTGAAACGCAATCTGTCCTTATGGAAGCCAAAATAGTCACAGACTTTTTAGCTTCTTTATAAATTGACAGCGAATAGCAGGTGGAAAATGCGGTAGTTCAATAAATTGAAAAAATAGTAACTACTGAGCATATGGAGTCTTGCTGTTTGCAAAACACGCTGTATAATTTTCTCAAATTCCTCTCCCTAGCAGTGGGGTTACAACGGGAAGTTCTGTTTTCTAGAGCTTTATACCCTCCATATTCTACTGCTTTTAACCTTGCCACTGCTGAACCATTGGAGCTAAGAGCCTTTATTTATTTATGGATGTAAGCATGGTCCTGTGTCCTCCTCTGTGGGACTCAGGCTTCTGGATCAGTGTAGCAATAGACCATATGTGTCACAGGGAAAAACTACTCAACTCACGTGGTTTAAATCAAATCAGGATCAAAGGGGTTTATTGATTTATTAATGACACAGTTAACTGGCAATGACATAGTCAACTGGGCGAGGCCTGGCGGTGCCCAGCCAGGGTCACTAAGCCTCGTCCAGCTCCAGGGCCCCTTCCAGCACCTTCCACAAATTTCCGCTTCTTTTCCACTGCTTTTCAGGCAGTTTCCCCAGTCTCTTTCTAATTTCGCGGTTAGTGTTTCCTCTGACCGACGGCTGGCCTGGAGCTCCTCCTTGGCGCGATGAGTTTGGGGCAAAGTCTCTCTCAGGCGGGTTTGGCTGTCCCACCACCCACGCTTTATACACCCGCGTACTGCGCCGGGTGGAGGTCTCACGGTGACGGTAGCGGGGGCTGGTCGGCCACCTCCTGCCTTTACCTCCTTCACGAAATTTGTCATCTTACATCCTCCCCTCGTCCTGTCGAGGAAGGGGAGCGCGTTGGTCATCCGTTTGTCCAATAACACATCGGACACGTTTCTGACATGCATGGCCATTTGTACCTTCTCCCAGTTTCCTGGCTATTTAAAAAAATCAAATCTTTTGTATTTTGAAAAACAAATACATCTGCAGTTCACGTTGTGGGGAAAAATACTACCTGCTGGTGTCTGCTTCCCTGGGCTATGACCATGCGAATTGGCTCGTCATTCATAAAGACCGGAGAAGTTATATGACACAATATGAAAGCATCATACATGTATATCACACACACGTACACAGAGAACATATTTTTAAATAGGTGTTTTACAAAATTTTGCATTTAAGAGGCCTGAATATTCTTCCCTTGTACATTTACATTTGAGTCTGTAACTTGATATACAATTCATTTTCTTTGGATTTGGACTTGTGTGTGCAGTGTGTTTTGTGGATACTGATCCTGAGAAGTAATTAATAGACATGATTCTCTATGAAAAGTAAAGGTATTAAGATTCAGGCTAAACTACAAGAAAGCATAAGTTGGTCTTGAATGAACACTTAGCTGGCCTGAGAAAGAGCAGGGAGATTAGCTGCTGATCTGTTTGTGCGTTTGTGGCGGCAGGTGTAAAAGAAAAAGGAAGAACACAGATTTTCATGTTCTGCATGTCCAGCTTTGCTACCAGTCTGACATAAGACACTTCCTTTTCTCAGCATTTTAAACAAATTACGTTTCCCTGTTATGCACTGCTACAACTACCAAAGTTGCATGTGTTAGAGGGAGGTGAGACACGTCTATCAAACACTAGGGTACGAATCGGAACACATGCTGCATGTGGTTTATCTGTGAAATGGAAATCAGGTGACTCTGTGTGTTCAGTTCTGTACAATTTTCAAGCAATATAAAAAGTTCTGAAAGAATATTTTCATTTGAAGAACGGGAGGAAAATTTGGAAAGACAATATGCTATATAATTTCATTGAGAGTCCCCCTTTTAATTTTTAAATAGATTGATTGACAAAGGAATCATGATGAAAGAGGGATCTTTGTTATTAATTCAGTCTTAAAAGAAATAAAAATTCAGCTAAATTTAACTAATTGCTAAAGCTACATGTTTTGTGCAAAGGGTGTTAAAATCACATACATGATTCTTCTGATTGGTATTTGAAGTCTAATTTACTTTTTACATTTTAATATTTCCCATAATTTTGTAGAGAGCTGAGATGTGGTTAGAAAAGTCTTTTGATTGACACAGTAAAATTGTCTGATTTGGGAAAAAGACACAACACTAAGGAAAAGCTTCTGATTAGTTATTAGTGATCTAAAGGGGAGGAAATTTGAGCACGATCTCCTTAAAGACATTTACTTCCAGTAGTTGCACCAAATGTGAGGGTCTTCCCTGGATCAAGGGCTTGTTTCCAGGTTATCCAGGGCTGACAAAGTTTCTGCTAGTAATCAGAATTGCTGTCTTCTCAATCCTAGACAGACTTTTCCTTGCTCTTTGGTTTAAGTTATGGCCTCACCTACTTCTCAGTCTTTTCCAAATCCCTGTTGAGTCCTGTGGTGTCCCTTAACCTCTGGTTCGCTCGTTCCAGAGGTCTGGGAATGCTTGGACTGCCACTATGAAAATAACAAGCTCCTTTTTCTTAGTTGATGGCAGAAGGCAATCAAAAAGTCCCTGTAGTCTAGGGAAATAAATCAAAGGGCTTCACCTGGAAACCAGAGCTTTTATTTAGCTGCAGCACTTAGCACGTCTTACTATTTTTTTCCCTTAACTCCTTTTTAAAGTACATATTCTATTTTAATTTAAAAAGGTAGATTGTCATTACTAGCCAGAACATTTGTCATTGCAGACTTTCTTTGAGTTCACTGAGAAAAAGTGTTTGTAAGCAAAATGCAATTTTGTTTCACACATCACACTGTGGCATCATTTTCCAGCTGATGGTAAAAGTCGTATGGTCCCATTATCACCAGTAAATAAAAAAGTGGCTGTATGTTCCTGTAAAGACCTACTTTGCTGCCATAGAAGGACTGCAATGTAAACAACAAGAAGTATTTTTCCACCAGTGGAAAAAAGATGTTGCAAGAAATAAAATGGCCAGAGACATTATGTTCTGAGGCCATAAAAGCAGGTGCAACTCATCAAAGCCAACCACCTAATTGCACCATCTGTGTTACTGTGACATTCTCAAAGCAAATATAGGAGCAAATATTGCATGGATCCGTGATATGTGAACAGACATGTTTAGTAATCTGCGGTGCCATTTTGACTTTGCAGAGACAGTGGGCATGACTCCAGTATTGTAATTCCAGGAAAACTCCCACTGAAATCCTCTCTAACAGAACTGCAGAGTTGGGTCAATATTGACATTTCTAGCCCAGCAGACCAATGAAGTTAATGCTATTTGCCTGACTGTATCCCATAAAACTCACTACAGAGCCATCTGAAGAAACTCCAGGGTTTTATTTTAACAGTGTCTTTATAACCAATTCAGAATCAGTTCTTACATATGATGTATTTTCAGACCTCATTTTTGTGTGGAATAATAATAATCATAACAATTCAGAGCCATGTTAATCATGTTTCCTCACCCAGAAACATTCTGGAGTTGGAGAAAAAGGGTTCTTCCTTTTTAGGCAGACAGTGTGAGGTTTTCTTAGAGTGCCTTGCAGGCTGTATCTTCTCTGTTCTCCCAGGAATGCAGTGCTCACAGGAGGTATTTGGAGGACACTAATAAAGTCACTCCTTTCTAGCATTACAAAACCAGCTTGTGTCCTATGAAGCGGAGCTGTAGAAGCTACTCTGCCTGTGCTGGGACGTTCAAGAACACTTTTTTTTTTTCAGCCCCTTCCTTACTCTAACAGGGTGTTTAATTTCTGATAACATTGTATTTTAAAACAATGTTGGGTAAAATCACTACTTGATAATACTTGAGTTATTGTAAAAATACCTTTCTCCTAATAACAGGTAAAGCCCAAACCCTGTACTTAAGTTTGGAAATCTTGAGATTTGGAGTTGAAATGCAGAAATGTGCTTACATATAGTATTTATCAAAGACAGGTGGGGAGTGGCCAAGCAAACTTTATTTTGTCTCTATTAACAAAACCTCATGAACAGCAGTACCAAATAACAGCTTTTAAAACTAGAAGTCTAAAGAAGGAACGTATTAGGAAAAAAATATAAAAAATATTTCCTGTAGGAGCAGGTATTATAAACAGATGATAGCACTAAAATATGAAAATATGAATTGAAGAATAAGATAAATTGAAGAGCAAGATGGATTCCAGGATATAACTTAGCGCAGGCTGTATACAGCTGTGAGGTCCATGAAGACCCAGCAAAGCTTCCAAGTCTGCCACCTTGGCAACTCTCAGGTAATGTGCTTTTGCCAATGCAGCAACCATCAGGTCAGACACGGAGTTACTCTTTTCCTTTTCCTTCTCCTTTCTTTCCAACCAAATGAATAAAAGCAGATTGCACTCTGCACAATACTGGAGTGAGCAGGGATGTACTAACTGCTAGAAATATGCACTGCTTGTGTAAAACCTCATTCCTTTTATAAATCAAATTGTTTCAATGGAATTACAAAAGGACCAAATGTGTCCCTGGCTATTGAGATCTGTCATAGTACAAGGTTTTAAACTTCTAAAAAATACCACTTTGTAAGGTCTGAAGGCCAGGCAGGGCTACATAGGATCAATGTATAGCAAGAACTGTGCAAGGTTTTTGATGAAATTGGTGTGAAATAGAGCACATAGACAAAAGAGGAAACAGCTCTCTTTCCTAATGATAGCATTGTATTTTGAAATTAAGCACAGCAGGTAGAGAGAGATCCCAGGCAGATTTCAAAAGAGGATGCATGTCCTGGTACTAACACACACTTCAAAGTTCCATGGGGTTGAAAAATCGCTATGTTTAACAATAACTGTAGCTCAACGTAGACAAAGCTACCAGGCAGCACGGCTATTAATGCCGAGCTGCTACGCAGCATTTAACAAATCTGAAGCACACAAACATCAGTAATCATACCTCTGTATTTTCATCTAGTTGTTGTCAGTGCAAAGGATCCTCTGTTTTGCTGATACACATCCACCAGAGCAGGGTTCTCATTTAAACTAAAAATGAGGGCTTTCATTTGAATTTTCTTTTTAAATTAGTAGATTCTAATTTCTGATGTAAATTTTAAAGAAAAATGAGAAACAAACCCAAAGAACCCTTCTAAAGTTATGAAGAAATGTCAGACCTTCCATGTTGCTGGTGCTGCCTTAGCTGAAGACCAGTTTTGCCCTTAGCAAAAGAGTAGCAGGAAGACAGCCCATCATCATGCCTTTGATTGCCCTTATTTTTCATTGGAAAAGTTACATCTTTCTGCCTTCCCAAATCCTTTTTTAAAATTGTATGATAAACTGAATTCTGTTTAGTTTTATATAGGAAAATTTTACCGAGGTGGGCAGTTCTGTAGCAAGACAGAACAGTTTATGGTGGTGGACAAGGATAATGAAAAAGATCATGCACATAAATCATTGTCGTTAGGGGTTAAATAGGATGTGTAATGACCTGTGCAGGTATTAGAAATGCTAGTTGGTGCTGTGTGTGTCAACCTGGTTGATCCTTGCAGTCACAAATACTCAGGTTTAGAAAAATGTTAATTTTTCTAAGCACGGAAATTCTAATGGAAGTTTAAAAGCTAAATTCGTATAAGCTAGAATTAAAGCTTAAAAACATACTTTAAGTATTTGTCAGAAGAAAATGCAGATGTATGAACTACAAAAAGGGCTCCTCTGAGTTGGTTTTACCACAAGTGAAAGGAGTAGAATGATGCCAAGAGGAACGGGATTGGTATTTATTCATGATGCTTTTTTGTTGTTTGTGGAAAACACATGAGAGGAAGTAAGGAAATGAAAGTAGTTACAGTAAGTAAAAGGAAAGAAAAAAATTATAAACATGGAAATAAATGTAAGCATAATTTTATAAAAAACTGAATAAACATAGCTTTTCACACTTAAAGGGAAGATATAATAGGAAAACTGATATTTTAAATCCTTTTGTTCTATACATGATCTTCACATTAGTTTAGTTTCCAAACTACCCATTCCACCGCCCTCCATTTTTAGGAATCTATTTAAAAATCCGATATTCTGAAAGAAAAAAAGTAGGGAGAATTCTTTTGATTTTTTTAGTCTAAACAACCATATATTACCTCCCCATCAACAGTTAAAATTGTGCTTATTTATTCCATTTGCGTCTGAAACGCTACAATAAATGGCATTTACCGGGGCATTAATATCTTCTCCCAGTAGGATATCGGAGGAGAAGAAGCTCAGAAGTTTCACCCTGCCATAGAGTTGTTACATAGTTCAGGACAAACACCTGGAAATGTCAAGCAGTGTTATTAGACCAAAAACAACCAAAGGAAAAAATGGGGAGGTGGTTAGGTTTCTGATGAAAGAATTGGGCAATATGTTGAAGTTTCAGGTTAGCTAGAGGACAGCAGTGCAGTCAGCCTATGAAGAAAAACCTTTTTGCTAACGGTGTTCCCACAGCATTATCGGCATCTCCTTTTGCTCCTTCAGATCCTGAGCTTGTTCAACAGTCCTCTATGCAGGCCAATGGGAAAGTCGCCAGTTTTCGGGGGAAAAAAAAGGGTTTGTTCCTGAA
Organism: Aquila chrysaetos chrysaetos; assembly: GCF_900496995.4. Taxonomy (NCBI): domain Eukaryota; kingdom Metazoa; phylum Chordata; class Aves; order Accipitriformes; family Accipitridae; genus Aquila; species Aquila chrysaetos. The sequence continues at coordinate 81,708,348 of NC_044005.1, forward strand.
GTAATTTGAAAGGCTGAGAGGCTGTGAACAATTGCAGCTACATTTTTTTTTCTTTGCAAAACAGCATTTAAGTAATGTCAGCAAAGGTCAGTTGCTGGAATTAAGTCAGTTAAATTCTTTAAATGTTTTTTAATCTTCTACTCATAATGCCATGTGCTGGCATGATAATGCTATAAAATGTCAATGTGGGTATTGTTAAATACATTGTAGAGAACAAAATCTGCCACCCATTCACACATGGTCTGGAACCAACTATCCACTCTCCCTGTCAATCAATCTATAGGAAATATGAATTTTGCAGATGGTGTGTGCTTTTACATTGTGTTCATTGAAACATTCTGGAATTCAAAGGTGTTTGAAATCTGGGACCACTTCATGTTTTAATTTTTTTTCTGGCTCTCCTTTCCATAGATCAGGTTGGCAGAATAATTTGTTTGCATTTACAGATAAATGAATTATTTTCTGTATACAAATATATCTCGGAAGACAAGCATTCAGTTTGCTTGCTAGGCTAAGTAGAAGGAGAATGGTAGAATACCATTTTTATTGTGACTAAAAAATGGGCTAGTATTCAGCAAATTTAAATAGATTTTATTATAAAGAGTAAAATTCACTCCCTGTGCAGAGTGGCATAAGGAGTCTCTTTATGACAATGTTGTTAGGGAATCAAAATACTCATAAAAATACCCTTAAAGGTATGCCCTGTTCCTTTTGGAGCCAGCTTTGACTTATTGAGAATTATGAATATTTATCAGCACTCAGGATATTTTCTCTTTAATCAGTCCTTTGAGTGAGTTTATCAAGAAACACTGAGCTCATATTGTTATTATCCACTTTGAACAAAGGAACAAGTTGGATGGTGTACACGCACATTTATCTCTGTGCACCAGACGTTCCCTGTACTGATTGTCCCCAGAAAGCATAAAGCAACTGTTGTTGTGTTTGTGTACAAGGAAGAATCACAATTTTATAAAGAGTTCTTGGACTGCACGTACATGCACAGCATGATTGCCCGGGAGAGGCAGGTCCTGCCATTGCTCTGCCTGCCTCACCGCTTCAGTGCTTCTGGAGAAACATCTCAGGCACCATGCAGGTATGGCAGTGCAGCACTGAGCACCTCTTCTTTCTATTTCAGCCTCTGTTGATTAGAAAAGATTGGTCTGAGGAGGAGTAAAGGGTGGTTGCTTCAATGCCTGCAAATTTTTGAACCAATGTTGATACATTAAGCCAATTACATTGACCAAAATAGTTCTGGTGTTGTGTATAAGCCTCATCTGCGTGAATGTAACTGTGATGGATGGAGTGATGCGCTTCACTAGTAAAGAGAGAAGTAGCAATATGTTTATTGATATAAAACAGTGATTTAATGAAGTTTGATAGTAAATGCGACAGTGGTTTAACAAGATTCGATGGCAAGGTTCACTTGATATTTACTGCACAGAGGACAGGGTCAGACAAAACTGTCGGGGAGACCCTCCCGTTGAGTTGCAAGGTTCAGAAAGGACCTCCCTTGTGTTCTATACCCCTTCCCCAGAAAGGATTTTAGGTGTGGCTGGGTCCAGACTTAGTCCCAGACTTGGTCAACGGTTTATGTCTAAAGGATTATATGTGTGCACAATCAATCCTTCATATCACTTAGCTGAGATTTCCAAGCTTCAGCGCACTTATTCCCAATTCACTTACTGACTATCTGACATGATAAGGATTCTCTCAACCTCAAGGAGTAACCCTGAGAGGCATCCCTACTCAAGGGGAGATCCTGGCATGCAGCCCACTGCCATGCAGGATTGCTCAACGGGCCCTGGGCTGCCCACTATTTATGGAGCGAGATAATTGATTTATAGTCATATTTACATACCGACTACAGGTGTTAGTTTCTTCCAAAATTGGCTTGAGTCAGACATTGATCAGCACCGTGGTTAGGTGGGCACAAATTAGCCCTTGGCAGTTGTATTGTTATCTGTATCCCCCAAATCCACTTTGAGATGTGATGCAGCCATCATGACCAGACACATCCATCACGATTGCTGTCGGTGGTTATCGCTTGATCAGGATTACGGGAAATACAGGTCTGGTTGAGGCGGGGAGCAGGGAGCACACCTCCACAGTAACCTCCCACTGTTTCACCTTGTAGCTTTAAATCATGCTCTGGGAGGATGAACTGTATTTTCATGTACCTGTACCGTGCCTAATATTATGATGGTCTTATCTCATGTGCTCCAAATAACCATCATATTTTGATTCTGTAAATCTGGTATCCTGTGCAGATAGCCATGAATGCTGCTGCAGTTCTGTCCTTCAGCATAGAAGCTGGGCGCGTGTAAGCTTTGTGCGCACCACCTGCAAGTCAGGATCTGCAGTACAGGGACAGGGTGCTTAACTGGGGTAATGGCCTACATTTCAAATGTATAGACCCCAAACGCTCAATTTAAACGTGAAGTTAATTTCAACTCAGAAAAGCCTGGATCACCAGCATGAAAGATATATTTGACTCGACTAGTCAGTCAGTTTTATTTCCTCTTATCTATATGTCACCTCCTTAGCGGGATATTCCTAAACCAGGGACTGGGTCCTTCTTTTTCTTATTTAATTGTCTACACATTTGAGATTATGCATATACTTTATGTATGTGTGGTTATATGCATCCATCAAAACCTTAAATTCAAGAATGATGTGGTAGATGGAAATGATCTCACCTACTTTAAACATTTAATTATAAATTAATTTTTTAAAAGAGAAATATGGTTCTCGAAAGAGTTACTCATCTCTCCTAAGACAGTGGATTTAGAATGAGACATACTGTCCTCAAGAAGTGGCTGTTTCTTTCCAGTGCTTATAGAGAGCCTAGGAGAGCAGCCCCAACTTCAGATGACTAGTGTTGGGGCAACTGCTATTTGAGTGGACAAAAAAGACATATACTTACTTGCAATAACTTATTTAACAATGACTAACGTCTTGGTTTCACAGCACAAAGGGTCTTCCTTGGTCTCACGTTTGTGTTATGCTACGCTCTTGGTGTGCCTCCGCTCCAGGACCTAGTATGCAGCGTGACCTTATGAACAATTTTCTGGCACAGTAAAGGGAGTAGGTGAGAATGACTGAGAGGTGGAAAGAAGTGGCAGGAGACAAAAGGACGCTGAAATACTTTAAGCTAATGTTTTCTCTGAATAATTCGTATCATGAAACTATAGCCCAGGGCCAGAAAATTAACATGAAACAGCTTTCATTATCATCAGTATTATCAAATGCTGCTGAGATTTACTTCAAGAAATGCAAGGAGAAACACTGAGTTTAATTGAAACAAAAAGTTACTGAGAATATTCATTCTCACAATGTTTCTTTTTTCATATCTGATAAAAGAATTTTGAAAATGTAGGTTTCTAGAAATAATGGAATAATTTTATTTCTAATATTTTCAAATTTCCCTTTTCTTCATTCTTGCCACTAGAAAGCCTGGGAAACTTGTAAAGCTAGGGAGAAAAATAGACTTCACTTACATTTCTTATTTCTTTTTCTGTGAAAAAGTTTCAAACAATGTAAAATAAGTTTAAGTAATTGTCATATTCTTTCTAGCTTTCATTCTATATTTTTCCAGTAAAAGTAGTACAAAAAGTGAGACAATGTACAAACCCAAACATTTAAAATTACATGTTCCAAAGCAAATGAAGCATGGAATTGTCTAAATTGATTTTTCTCTTGAATAATTAAAAGGTGAAATATTTAAAATTAAATTAAGGCTTCTAATTTTTCTCTACAGTTTTTCTTTATCTCTCATTTTCTGATGAATTACATTATTTAGGATTTCACCATGTTAACACCGAGCAGACTTGCACTTAACACAGACTTGCACAAAGTCACATTATGTTGGGCCATATCTATGATTTAGAAAAGAAAACAGTCACTAATCCCAGGAGACTGTAGCCTAGACAGAAAAAAACAGAAGAGCAATGAGAAAGGCCCTATTCAGATGCCCTGTGTGACCTTAGGAAGATCATTTTCACCTCTCCATAACCCAGTTCCTTTCTTGCTTAATATGGAGAAACTACTTCCATTTTTCACTGAGATGTACAGAAGATGTTACAGTTCTGCTTTTTTTGGAGACTATAGTGATGACAATCTAATAAGGATTTATCATGTAAACAGGTACGTCAGTAGCTGAACCATGGCTCTTGAAGCTTTCTATCCATCGACTACTTCATTTCTTGTTAATTAATGTTTCGAACATCTTTATTAAAGCTTCCTTTTCATATGAAGCTTAATTTAAAGTAGGTCTTTTTCCAGGGAAAAAAAAAAACACTTACTGTTACCATGCTCAGGTGGAGAATGAAATAAAAATAATGTAAAAATCCCCAGATGCCTTCCACTTTAATGCTAACATCTTTTACCTTTGCATCTTTCAAAGGGGAGAGAGTAACAAGGATATTTGCCACGTCCTGCAGAGCTCTGCACACAGTCATCCAGTTTCTCAAATAATATTCAAATTACTTTCAAACCTTGCAATTACATTTTCCCCTGAAGTAAAGTAATGGCATTTTTATCTTAATTTTACTTTCCCATCTATAAAAGTAGCATTACTTCATGCTGTATCCTTCACATTAGACTTTGGGATGTGAGAAAATTACATAAGTTTGGAGTTATCATTGAGGAAATGTACTTTGCTGCATCACACAGTTCAATTTAGATTAGGAGAATGAAAATAGTGTTTGGCAGAAATGAAGAGAGGAATATAGTTTTAAGAGTTAACACACTAAATGAAAATTGTATGCAGTATGGATGAACAATTCTGAAACATCCGTAAAGATGTTTTAAATGCAATCACCCATTCCCACATCCTCTGTTTGTATGTTAGGAATGTATTATCAGATCTTTAGCTTAACTCCTAACTTGTAGCTGGACTCACAGAAAGTGGTACTGTCAGAAGTGCCAAGTTTTCCCAGGACCTGCTGGTTTCAGTGGGAACTGCTGAATGGTCAACCTTTTGAAAAGCAGATCAGTGAGCCTCCTGTTCTGCATATGGTTTGCTTGGAAATTCTGCCTGTGTTCGGTAACTCTTCGTGGGCTTTAAGAGTTAGGACAGAGGTCTAGACCTTTACTTCAGCGTATATATACTTCAGAACTGGACCTCCGTAACCCTTCTTTGAAAACCTTGACCTATGGATTTGTTCAGCTTCTGAAGGAATTAGATGGATAAGTCACACTGAATTCTTCTATATTCAGTCACATCTCATTAGCTGATGTGACCTCTGGAGCTATTATTTCAGGACAGGTAAAATTGGTGTCCTTCTCCTGCAACAAAATGTCAAGGGGGTACTATTTCCCCAAGAGGTTTTTTTTTTTTTTTTTTTTTAATATTGGACTCTTTCCTTATCATATTCCTGATAATTTCCATATTATATTTTTACAGGGGGAAAAAAAATCAACAGCTAAAAATGTATCATAACATTGCAACAACAACGGTAATAGCTGTAGCAGAACCAACGCCAGGAGCCCTGCAAAGTTCCTTTGAAAGTCTCTTTGAAAGACCTCTTTACCTCAGATTTTTTCTATTTTAATTGAAGTCTGATGAAACTTTTATACCTAATTCTATAATACACAGAGCTGTAAATAACTATGGTAGTCTCCATTTTCAAAAAAATATTTACTGGATTGGGTCCTTACACTCCCAGGAAAATTTGTTAAAATCAACAGACAAGATAGAAAAGAATTCTCTTCTAAAAGTAGCACAGAAGAAGCAAAGAGAAAGAATAACATTGGCTGGTCATACTGACATGCAGCGAGACAAGAGAACTGACCTAATCAGTTGTCTGAAGAATCCCGTGAAACAAAGAAATACATATGAATGTTGACCAGAATAATTTAGGATAGTCAGTTAATAGTGGTGAATAACAGCTCTTCCAGCACATACTGTCTTAGAGGTTTTCAAGAAATATCACTTTGTCTCTACCAATGGCACCAAAACTGGTCAAAGGCTTAAAAGACGCAAAGTAACTAATCACTGTCTCCACAATAACAGAAGTCGCAATGGTCTTACTGCAGTTTTAAAGGCAGACTTTCGTTTGCATTCATTATTTTGTTTCCAACATTCCCAGACTAGTAAGCGTGGCTATGATGTACCAAAGATATTTGCAAGAACTTGCAATTGGAAAGTCAGTCATCACCGGAGCCCGGGATGAAGGTTCATCTCAAGCAGCCTGCTAAATACATTTTCTGCTCACGTGCTGACTTTGTCTGGAAACAAACAAGAATAACTATGAGAACAGATAGCAAATGGTGATGGAAGAGTGTATTGTTAGGAAGTGACTTGGAAAAACACTGGTTTAGGAACTTATTCCATCCTAATGTGTCATATCACCTTGGGTAGAGGAAGGCTGGACAGGTCGAAGAAAAGATGTTGCATAGCCATGATCTGTAAAACAGGGTGTAAAGTGAGGGAAGAAAGTTTACTGGTGATTTGGAATTATTCAGAGTAACAAGACAAGGGCAGGTTGTGAAGAATTGCAAAAGACTTTATGAAATTTTATGCTTAGGCAGTCAAATAAGAGACGGAATTCAGTTTTATGTAAAATAATGCATTTGGTCAAAATGCATTTGAGATGGCTGCTACCTCTCAGGAGGGAGATCTGAGGTTCTGTCCTGTAGTTCCCTGAAAGCATCAGCTCAGTGCTTAGTAGCCATCTAGCCAAATCCAGAGTTAAGAATTGTTAATAGGGAAAAAACAGAATACAAACCAGAAAATATCGTTATGCCACTGGAATAAATTTTTTAGTTCTTCCACACCCCGCCCATGGTGTGCAGTTTGGATCTCCTCGTTCTAATAAAGGGCACATTAGAAGTAAAAAAGATTCAGGGAAAGGTGATGGGAATGATCAGAAGTAGGAAACAGATTCTGTGTGAGGCAGGACTGACTCGATGAGACTGCTGCAGCCCAGACAGAGCTGATGCAGGGGGAATATGAGAGAGATCTGAAGAATGATGGGAGACAGGGAAAGCATGATGAGAAACTGTTCATTACCTCTCTCAGTGGGAGAACAAGGGCATTGCAGTGGGTATTACTCCCATGGAAATCCTTCCCAAAGGATTTTGTGGAAGCAAAAATTTTACATGGATTCAAAGGTTACTGGACAAGTTCTTGGAAGAGAGATCAGATGAGGAGACCTAAGTAACAGTCCAGTCAGTCTCAGGAACCCCCCTGAGCATAAAACAAGCAAAGGCTGAGTGTACTCATGGGACATATCATAAATGCTTGCTCTGGTTTTGCTTTTCCCTAGACTTGTGTTCATGGCCACTGCTGGAGATAGGGTAATGATGGGCCATTTTTCTCATCCAGTATAGCCATTTGTAGGTGACCAGAATTTGATGTCATGCTGTAAATCTTATTTCTGCAAGCACTATTTCTAATCACACTTGCACAAAATGGAAGTGATATGTGAGTGTGGCCAGGTTTTCTTTATTCTCTGAGACTATTAGTGTGTTTATTTACATTTCACAGACAGATGACTTTTTTGAAGAAATTCTATTCAAATAGAAAAAGAAATTAATTATTTAAGGTGCTACTCAGGCAGCAGTAAAGCATTTTAAGTGGAAGTGAATTTTCACATCTTTGAATACCAAAATCCACAGATGTTTCCAAAATGTGCACTGAAAACAATTTTGGACCTGTAAGCCATCACTCCAGACCAAATGACAATCTCATAAATATTTGTGCAAAGTGCTTTACTTCCTTACCTGTCTGATTTTAACTCAGCTCTGGCTATTTCTGATGCATAAATAAATGGATGTATTTGTACACCATATATTACCACATATAAAGATATTATTACTACTTATAGTACGAGTAAACAAAAATGAAGTGAGACCCTGCAGTTACAAAATGTTTAATTCATGAAGCTCATTGAATTATTTTAAACAAGAGGTGTGTTCTATTAAAGAATGTAAAATGACTTCTATCAGTAAACTACTTCAAGTCCTACATTCAACATCTGTGTTATTACTTCTGGGGCATAAAAATACAAAGAAAACCATAAAGTCAGATGCTTGAAGTATACTCCTTTAATTTCTTGTTGCCTGGAACATCTGTCTTCTACCACAAGCTGAGTTATATACCCTCTGTTTCCATAGCACATCATTTAAATGTGAGTTGGAAGAAGAGCACTACTTGGAAACTTTAAACATAACTTTGCCATATGCTGTCCGATTACAGCATCTTCTCTGTTGTTCTCAGTTCAGTGAATTCACTGAGCAAGAGTTTATTGGCAAGCTACCAGATCACTAGCAATTTCATTTGTTTAGAGATATTTGTAATTTTAATTATTTACATGCACCACACTTCAACTGCCAGAGGTATTTAGACTTCTAAATGGGGCCCAGAAGGATCATTTTGATAACACTCAGATGATTAGCTTAACAAAGGCCCTTTTTCCCTTAATTGGTTGCAGGCACAGAGTGTGATAACGTCCCTTTACAAGCTTGTCACTGAATCAGGTACAAATGATATGGCAATATTACACAAATTAGCTGGGAAAAAACCTCCACCCGATACAAGATTTTTCTTTTTTGTTCTCTTTTTAATAGAGCGTCTTAGTAACATACTCTACCTAAGCATAGAAGCAAAGACCATTTAAAAACAAACACTGCTTAGGAAGCTGGGCACACCAGAGAGTGAATGTTGTAGGTGACAGCTCCGCACCTATGTTGTCTCCTGGTTTTACTTGACATCTATTTAATTATTTCCTTTATATAAAACCTCTGGTGAAATTAGCACTGCACGTGTCTGAGAATAAGCCCTCCTTGGGGGTTTTCCAAAGCAGCTATGAATGATTAATGTGCTCTAGCTGACAAATCTGAGTGACATAGAAGCATGTCCTATGTCTTCATGTCTATGGCCAGAGTAACAATAGTTCACCAATAGAACTGAATGGAATATTTGGGCCAAAATTTATTTTCCTATTGTCCTAGTTTCAGCTGGGATAGAGTTAATTTTCTTCCTAGTAGCTGGTATAGTGTTATGTTTTGGGTTCAGTATGAGAAGAATGTGGATAACACACTGATGTTTTCAGTTGTTGCTAATTAGCATTTAGACTAAGTCAAGGATTTTTCACCTCCCCATGCCCAGACAGCAAGAAGGCTGGAGGGGCACGAGAAGTTGGGAGGGGACACAGCCAGGGCAGCTGACCCAAACTGGCCAAAGGGATATTCCATACCATGTGATGTCATGCCCAGCATACAAACTGGGGGGAGTTGGCCTGGCAGGGGGGTGTGGATCACTGCTCAGGGACTGGCTGAGCATCGGTCAGTGGGTGGTGAGCAATTGCATTGTGCATCACTTGTCTTTCTTGGGTTATATTTCACTCCCTCTTTGTTATCTTACTATTATTATTATAATATTTTATTTTTAAATTTCAATTATTAAGCTGTTCTTGTCTCAACCCATGAGTTTTACTTGTTTTCGATTCTCCTCCCCATCCTGCCAGGGGGTTGGGAGTGAGGAGCGAACGAGCAGCTGCGCGGTGCTTAGTTGCTGTCTGGGGTTAAACCACGACACCTATGAAAGGTGCAGATTCAGCGACACTGACGGAAGTGCTTTCCAAATGTGTTAACTTCATCAGGCTCTTCCATCTCCTTCAAAATTATGAAAACTGGCATAACTTTACTCCCCTGCAAAGGGTGTTGCTAAAATTGTATTCCCATCCCTCCTCGACAAACCAGCAAGCAGAGTCTTGCTGGTATGGTCCCCCTGTCATGTGCAGATTTTATATGATTGCAGTCTTCAAATTAGCTGGTTAGTTGTATGGCTGGTTTGACATGAGTGTGTTTCCTTCCTTATATTATAATAATTTCATTGTTACCTCAGGACTTTCTCATCTTCTTTGTATCTACTTCTGGTTTTACACTTGGGTGTCAAGCTGCTTCAAGTAAATACACATTGAAAAAAAAATACAGAGTGCCTAACAGGAAGGGGCCCTGACCTCTGCAGTACAGGCAAAACACGACTAAGAGAAAGAAGTGATTGGGGTGTTAATGCAGGTGAATAAAAATAGCTTTTGAGTGGAGTGCAGAATAGCCAGCTGCTGTTGACTAATGTGAGTGTGGCAATTAAAGGCACTTAACGAACTGAAGGATATGGTCAAGTTTTCTTTGCATGGATGCTAATGTCTGCCTGAAGTTCAGGTGCTTAGTGGCAAAGCCCTCATGGAAGTAGAGAAAAATCCCATACAGCCAGTGCAGAGGCTACGTGCGGCTGGGGGTCTCCAGAAGGAGAACGTGTCTGCCCGAGTGAGGGGGACAGACACCTCTCCTGCAGCTCTGCGGGGGTACCCAACCCCTCCCCAGCTTTCATATGGCAGGGGCAAGGATTTACCTCCATGTCTATGTATATCGGGTGGAAAGGTAGCACTGAATGCCACTAAGCCTCGTAGCCTGTCTGCTACTTGATGCAAAAACCTGCTGTCTGTGTACTGCTGGGTGTTAACGGCAGCAAGTTAGTCTAGTGTTATGGTATGGTGTATATGCTGCAGAAGTGGTCATCACAGAGGCAATTTCACTTTTACTATGGAAAGGAATTTGAGAAAAAAACAGTTTTTCAGATTAAATCATGAATTGAACCATCTCCCAGCAGAGACTGGCTTAATAGAAAGAATGTCATGCAAAAATATACCCAAATTTGTCTCTTAAAATGAGAGAAATTATTTTTCTTTTCATTTGCAGTCTCAGATTTGTTGCATACTGTTCTAAATATACTAGAGGGTCCAAGGGAGAATAACATTATTAGTGACATTTTATTCAAGGATACAAAGCAAAGGTTCCTGGAAACTTAAAGTTGTTGGGTTTTTTTTAACGTGCAGTCATAATAATCAGTTATACTTATCTGATACGATATGCTGTGAAGGAGGAATGGTGTACCTAATGGTATTTGTGAGGTTTATACAGCAAAGTTGATCATCACAATATACCTAATGTTTTCATGCAACCAGGGCACATTTCCTTCCTTCTTTTCAGCATGCATAATTTAAACATTATTTTTCTGTTTTTTATGCAATTTTCTTGCCAAGACTGATAGACTGTAGTCTTTTCAAATTCAATATCAAAATCCTCTGTTGGATTTATTTCCCATTTGCTCTTGTTCATTAAGGATATGGTTGATCTTGTTGAAGATTGAAAGAAATGCCATTTCAGCCACAGCCTCATGAATAATGCTCTGGGTTTACACAACAGTAATTCAGTTAGCTCTTTGAAAAGCAGAGATTAATAATCATGAGAACCTGGAATTTTTCTGTGAGTTAATTGGTGCTTTAACATTGCATAATACAATAATATAAATGAATGGAAAGAAAGCAGAAATAGCTCAATAGCCTTGCTAACGTCTTCGGAAACAATGTTTTTTTTTCATCTTCAGCCTGAAATCCAGCCAAAAGTTGTGAACTAAAACTACAACATAATGATGCTGTAATGATGCAGTGTTTCTTATTTAACAACTAGGCAAAACTTTGGGGTTCTTGGAATAAATAACAGTGCTGTTGTACTTTGACAGAAGTGATAAATCTTGAAGTGCCTGTTAGAACTTCACCCCGGCCCACCATCATTTGTAGCTGACAAATATTTCAATGACGTGAACAACAGGAAGAAACATGTCCTCAGATGTTTCCTCACAACCCCTTGCAGGTTTGGGAGTGCAGCGGGAGGTTGCCACCACAAACTGCTCCTTGGTGGCACGTCAGGGGTTCTCAGCGAGTTCTCAGTGCCGGCACATCTCAGCTGCTGCGGGGACAGCACAGGGAGAGGACAAGGCGCCCAGCTCCCTAGGTCTCTGTGAGGGTGCAAGCGAGAAGTCAGTGTCTCATTGGTGTTGTATCCGCCCCGCAGAAAACCGCTGGTGTCAGCCCATCGTGCCGCAGGGCTGCCCCTTGGGCTACGTGGGCAGCTCCCTGTCATTTTAGGTGCCCAGCCCCACACAAACGTCCCAAACACCTCATCTATCCAGGACGCTTTCTGTATGGGGAAATTTCAGTCAGTGAAGTTCGTTAGATGCTGGTACCTATTTGTTGAGCTGTGAGAAAGCGCCTGGTCTTGATGGTTAAGTTATGTCACGGCCCGTGCGGGCCAGAGCGGGAGGGCCGTCGGGGAGCGCGGCCTTCCCCGGGGCCGACTTGGGGCGCAAGGACGCCCGGCGGCCAGCGGAAGGTTTCCCTCGGGGCAGAAGCAGCCTGAACTCGGGAGGTGTGACAGCCGGCGGCGGGGTTTCTCTCACGAACCGCCACGAAACCGCCTCCGCCACCCGCAGAGCACCGTGGTGCCGACCACATCTCCGGAGCTCCGCTCCGGGGAGAACGCCGGGCGAGCCCTCGGTTCCGAGCGGACCGGACCGGACCCCCTCGCTTTCCAGGCTCCTCCTCGGAGAGGATCCGCTCCTCGTCCCAGCCTCGGCCAGCGGTTCGTGTCGGAAGGAAGGGATGAGGCGCGAAGGGGAGAGACGGAGGGAAAGACCCGAGAAAGACCTCGCCGGCCCTGGGGCCGGCCTCGCTCCCTCCACTCAGCCCGGGGGTCCCGCGCACGCGGGGCTGCCCTTCGTTCGCGCCCTTTTCCCGCCTCCTCGCCCCGCCTGCGGGCGGGCGCTCGCCCTCGTTAGGCTAATGAGGCGTCCCGCGCCGGCTGCGCTTCCACAGCCTTCGGCGAGCGGCCGGGTCCCCGGGGTCGCTCGGGGGGGGGGGGGCGGGGCCCTTCTCTCCCTCTCCCTTCCCTTCCCTTCCCCTCGTCCCCCCGTCGCCGTGGCTGCCCACCGCCGGGGAACTGCCCCGCTCGGCGTCTCGGCAGAGGGAACGGCGCGTCCCCCGGCCCGGCCCGGCCTCCCCGGCCTGTCGCGGCCCGGCCGCTCCCCCGGCGGTGCGCTGCTGGGCGGAACTCGCCCCGCCGGAGCGCGGGGGACGCGAACGCCCTCAGTCCCTCACAAGTTACCTGGCTCCTATTTCGGATTTCAGCTTCGTAGGAAGCACAGGGTAAGCATTATTCTCCCTGTCCTCCTGGCTCTATTGTTTGTGCCACCTGCTCTAATGTTTGTGCTATGAATGTACTGAGGTCAGGTTGCCAGAGAGGTACATAATGGTAATAAAGCGCTCGTTCCTTCCAACAAAGGTCTCATTTTATTGGCTGGAGACCTGGTTTCAGCACTTCTCGCCCTGGTTAAATTTTAAAACACAGGTCTCCCCTTTCCATGAGAGTGCTCAAGCTGCCAGGATGTAGGATGTTTTGAAATAAGACCTTCTGTTTTATCTGTAGTTTTAAACAGATAGTTAAGTATGTTAAAAAAAAAAAAAAGTATTGTCCCAGTGGGAGATATCCGCTAAGCTTGTGCTTAGCGTGCTCTTGTGTGAGACCCAGCGGCAAACCTGGCAGGCACCATGCTGTCGTGGTTTTCTGTTCCTCGTGTGACCCCCGTGTCTCAGAAAAGCTGCAGGGGAAGGAAAGGGAGTAGGTGCTCCCCAGATTCACCTTTGGCACCTAAAGCCAGGAGATTACTCACAGCTGTGAAATTTCCTGGTTAGAAAGATTCCTCTGTTGCTGGTAATAATTGGAGTGAACTTAGACTCTTTCCTGTTCGTAGCCATGGCCCATGAAGAGGCAATGGGGACGTAACATACTTGTGGGTAATGATGAGGCTGAAGTAGAAGAAGAGTATTAATGGGTTGAAATGGTGTTTTGGGTGGGCCTGAAGTTCCAGCTTCCGTTTCCTGAGATTCATTAGATCAGTGAGTACAGTGAATCATTTTCTGAGAGAAACCCAAGTTCTCAAAATGGTGATTTTTCAAATCTCTTGCTGATAAAACCATTTCAAGTTTGCAAACTCAAAGTTTTAGTGAGATTTCAGAGTTTTTAACCAAAGATAACTCCATCTGAGCTTCCGCTTGATCAGAAAAGAGAAAAATGTTCTGATTAAAATGGAAATTTTATTAAAAAAAAATTCATTTTGATCCCAAACCAGGTTTCTTTAAAATAATCCAAAGACAACATCATGGAATATCTACGTATCTAATATTTATGTAATAATATCTAAAGAAACATATTCCACTCTCATTTCTATTTACCAAGTCAAATATGAGTGGCTTAATATTAATTTAGAAGGTGAGCCACGTAGTTTGCAAGTACATTAATATTGTCTTTGCCCTTGAGTACATGACCCATGTGGCAATTTGGTGGAGGAAATACAAACCTGTGTGCTTTTTATGGTTTTTATATTTGCTTGCTCATACTTCTAATAAAACTAAACAAACACATTATCAATCTGATATACTACAGTTTCAGACAGCTAATTAAAAGTGGCACAGGGTGATGGTCATAACTGTGACAAAGTCACAATTAAAATTGAATCAATAAATCAACACATTCAAATGATCAAACTACCAATTAATACAGCAGGTAATCAAGTCAAATTACTCTGTGTTACTCTTGCATTAGAAAATTTGAACGAGGAGTCACTTTACCCTCATTTTAACAATTATCCAGTGCAATTAGTTGACCTAGTCGGAGAGGAGTGAAGAGGTTTGTTTTATATTGATATGCTTGCTTTGAGGACAGGCGTGCAATAGTGTCTCGGCTCATCTTAGGGAAGAGCACCCACTGGAGTGGCTCCCTTTATGGCCTCAACTTCACAATTCCTTGTATCTAGCTGCTGGCGCAAGTTCTTTTTTCCCCTATGCCCAATATAATGCAGATTCATCATTAGAAGTCTGGAATTTGGAGAGCATGCAATATTATTCAAATTAATAGCAGTTTTACACGGCTTTTTCATCTTATGCTCCTTTAGGTTACCTGGTGGAGAACACATAGTTTAAGACATTATTGCTGCTGCAGGGGAGACAATAGCGCTTATAGAGAAGATCCTTGCTTTTCCAATATCATGTGGTGCAGCTTTGTTTGAGGTACTGATAACCTTACAGTCAAACAGTTGGATCCATGCATTTAGGACAGGCAATGTGGCCCAATATTTTCAGAATGGGAAGTCTTTGGGCCCTAAGTAATTAGGGAAGTGTCCTTAAATAATTTTGCATTTTAATGATCTGAAAGCCCTTCTAGCTGGAGTGTAGGTAGGTGTTTTTCCAAGAACACAAACACAGGCTGTAACTGAGATGCATGCCTAGAAGTTTGATTATGGTCTTTTATCTTATGTGAGGCCTAGTTCAGTAATTAACCAGCTTCTTGAAATAATAATAAAAAAATCTAACCAGCACGTATCCTCCATCACTCTTTCTTCCATAAAAAATATTTTCCTACCCTAAATAAGGGAACTAATATGAAAAAGTTTAGAATGTTTTAATGATTTTTAATCTAGACAAAAATCAGAAGCTGCTATTACATTTTGTCACAGTAAATTACGTTCATAATTAAAAACGTTAAGTTTTCCCCCAAATCAGCTCAGAATTAGGTCCTGTCCATCATATAAGTTACATATATTTTCTGACCCACTTACATACAAATATGTAAAAATTACTTCATTTACTGAGGAATTAATCCCTATTTCCCATTACTGAAAGGCGTGATTAGGGGGAGGTTCATTATTAAATAAGCAGGAAGAAATCTGGTTCCTTCGTATTTAGTCTGCAGCACTTTTAGGATGTACTTAGCTGCAGAAAATTATATTCCCTATATCTTTGCAGACATTGGAAATAATGTGTGTTTACTTAAAAAACAAGGAATGCAAGTGTATTAGTATTGAATATAAGGTCCACAGAACCCAAACAAACTGATGAAGAGAAATTCCAATTAGAAGGCATAGACCTGGAGGAGATGGAGCAACCAATTTAGGCAGAAATGATGTTGATCATTTTTATAGCTTCCATGCACTGTGGGATTTTTCAAGTTTACTATTTGGCAACGGACACTAGCATTTGGGCAAAGGCCTTTACTTTCCCATGTTGAGTTTTTGGAGCAAAGATACCAAAGCAGCATATACATTTGCAGCTGTTAGAGTATTATTTTTTCTACAAACGCTCTTGTGGAAGTTCTTAGAGAGAATGTCAAGTATATTTGTGAAAAATTGGGTGTAATCTCTGATCTGATGAATGATTCCTAGCACTGAGTTCAAAGTCCAGAAGATCTGTATGGCCCATGCTAGCAGTGGAGGGTGTGAAGTGTGGTAAGTAGTGGTGTTTGCTGAGCAGCCAGGAAGAGAATTGCAATTTTGCTACCATCTCATTACTTTCTTGGCATGGGGGTAATCTTGGATTTCAGGCTCAGGAAATTTCTGGTCCCCATTTCAATGAATCGCCTTAGTCCATAGCTCAGGGTAGCCTGCCTTAAACCACTCCATTTACACGTGAAATGGTATAATTTGTTGGGTTTTTTGTCACCCTCACAGACAGTGGCTCTGCATATAAGTAGGTTTTTTTCTTTGCTTTCCAACATAATCCCTAATGGAGCAGAGTTACAGAAAAACTCTTCTATTTCAGAAAATATTTACCTAATCTTCTGCATGCAGGAATTGTAAAAGCACTCCTACTAATTTTAACCAAATAGTATGATTAGAAAAAAAAAAGTTGCCTCTCCTATGCAAATGTCTTGGAGCAAAAAAATCATCATTTCTTCTCAGGATTATTAGTCACTTTTGAACACTTGATCACATATCTTTGCATAATAACAATAATCTATGTGCTCAACTCGACAGCTCTCTATTTTAACAGGGAGAAAGAATGCATGGTTCTATTCACAGCTGAATGCTAGGTCTGTAAATTGTTTAAGTCTGAACTGCTATGAGCATTATAGTAACAAAACACTAAATCCTATTTGGACATTGCAGCAATTTAGATTAGAATTCTTCTGATAATATTTCACACATCCCATAGCCATCTATATGCTAATGTTTCCAACAAATTATCAGATGTTATTCTACACAACCTTTTTTCCATAAATGACCTGTCATATTCATAATGGCATCTGCATTTGGTGACAGTTTTTATTTTATCTAGCAAAAACTGCAGGTCCATAAAGAAACTAATTATATAGTTTCACGGTTGATAATATGGTTTCTAGTTTTATAACTAGCAATATGCAAACTGATTCAGTACAAAAAAAT
Source organism: Aquila chrysaetos chrysaetos (assembly GCF_900496995.4). Lineage (NCBI taxonomy): Eukaryota > Metazoa > Chordata > Aves > Accipitriformes > Accipitridae > Aquila > Aquila chrysaetos. The sequence goes on from NC_044005.1 coordinate 81,725,407, forward strand.
TATCCCTAAACTCAAGGGATTTTCAGAGAGCTGGACCAGTTTTATAAATGACAGACAAGATTTCATAGTTGTTACTCTAAGGCATCACTTTTTGGTCTCTTCTGACCATCTCTGAATAAAGTTTGTTCTTACATTCCACATTTTTGTCCAGTGTTTGTATTTCACACCACATTTACTTTCTAAGCTTATACTGCAAAACCAAAAAATAACTAGAGCTATAGACCCTCTCTTCTCCTTGTATGCAGAACGAAGACAAATATTTCAAGGCTCCCAAGATGAATCCAAGAATTACATCTAAAAAAACCCAGAAGGACTGTCCCGGTCTGGAAAGGAGCAGGAAGCAAGCCCATAGTTAAAGGGTGAGCATGAGCTCTAAGGTTCTTCTGACCTCTTTGCATCACTCAGATTCAGTTCAAATGCAACAGCCCAAGGCCAAGTAGCTCCTTTCTCAAAGGTGCAATGATAGTCTCGGACAAGTTAACATGATAGCATAATTTGGCACTTGCATCTCTTTCATTTTGGGTGTTGTTGGTGTCTGATTATGCTGATAAAAACCATCATCTTCAGAAGAAAACATTTTTATTTTCCTGAAAGTTCATAGGATATAAACATTCCTATGTATGCATGTTTCCCCTTAATCCTTCCTTGACAAATTTTGACAGATTATTTTAAACCAGCTAATTCTGACTCTGGCTGGAAGAGACGGAGTGCTTGGAGCATGCTGCTTCCTTCCAAGGATTTCCACTGATTCCTGACGAACCTTCAGCCTCTCTACCCTTAGTAAGCTTTACTATTGAGCCCCAGAGACTCCTTGATAGAATAATTTTTATCTGCTGTATCTTGGAGTATTCCCTTGTTAGTAGCTCTTCTTCACCTGTCTTTAAGATATTGAAATATCTGTGTCAATCGTCTTTCTTTACCACTGTTTCATTTCCTATTGACTTTTCTGCTATAGCACTCTTTGGATATAAGGTCATCTAAAATACTGTGATAGACCTGGCTTGATTTTCATCTGTTAAGGATTGAAGTTTGCTTATTCAGGACAAAGAATAAAAATAAGAATGAGGGTATGTCAATTTACAGTTAACTAGTAGTCTTTACTTAGCCTATTCTGAGTTAGCTTTATGCCTCTGGGTAAGATAATATTGCTTGGTAAATCAACATATGGAAAGTATTTGTAAGCATGACACCCTGATTTCCCACATGCTTCTCAGCAACACAGTGTGGGAATAATTCACTTAACAGTTCCAAGGTCCAGCAGAATTCATAGTTCTGTAGCATTCCTGAGCATGTTAACAACTGATTTTACAGATCCAGATGTTCGGAACGTTGCTCTTCCTGACAGCTTGCACAACCCCGAGCCTGCCTCTGTCATTTTATTGTTACATCCTCTGTTGTCTGCTGAGATACTAAGGTCCAGGATCACTTTTATACGAGTAGCTGATTATGGGTTTTGTTGCTTAAATGTTGGGATAACACACAAAAAAATACTGCTTGGTAGGAAGTTACCACTTTACAACACCATTATTTTTCTTTCAAATAAAAATTACATAAATTGTTAATTCTCTGAGGCATCAATAGCATATAAAATATCAAGCACAATATCACTTACCTAGGGCCTCCAGCTGTTACAACAAATGCAAGCATTGTGTTGCACAAAACTGAAAGACTCTTCTTTTTTTTTTTTTTTTTTTTTTTTTTTAAGCAAAGTAGATACCAAGTTTGTAATCACTAGTTGTTATCATTCTGTCCCCCAGCTAAGGAATCCGTAACAACTAGACGAGGCTAAGTCTATTCCACAGAAAGTTTGTAAGCTTGTTAGTAAGTTTGGTATCCCCTTACTGATTTTGGGGCTAGACCTTGTGCTAAATTCTGCCCTGACTGTCAGATTTGTGCTGTCACAGACTCTTTGATGATTACCTCGTAGCTCACAGGCTGGCAAGGCACTTTCTTTGTTATTACTATCTATTATGAAACTGATGGATGAAACTTGCGTCTCCATATAATTGAGGCATAAAACAACTCATTGGTCTATTCTTACTCTTTAACTAGGTCTGAGATTTCAGCAGATGGTCAATATGCACAATGCATATTCTAAAGCCTTTGGAACAAAGAACATCAATAAAATGAGCCTTGTTGCAGTAATTCACAAATGTATTCTCCTTCCTTTTCTTAAGATGAATACCTCCTACATTTATCAGTCGTTTTAGTTTTGGAGGCTTACCCTGAGCTTTGTCACGCAAGCTAACTTGTTTCTATAGTGTCTTGGGGAGTAGTTTGAGCAAAGTAGCTCTCACCTTGCACTATTTCATTTTGTTTTCTTTTCTACTCCTTCCTGAAAGGAACTGTCAGAAGCCATTTCCAGGGGAGAGAAGCAGTCTAGCTTTACTGCCCTTCAATACACTGATACAGTAGATAAACCTAGCAAAATTACACCAACTTAATAGGAATCTGTGGGTACAAAATTATGTTTCTGAAAATTCTGTTCTAAATTTAAATATAAAGATGTTATGTGCATAGTAATTCATACATGTAGTAATTCTTTTCCCTGATTATTTTGAAAACTAAATGATGGACTTGGGGAAAAAAGCCCAAACACAGCAAGAGAAGAAGAATAGATCTCTTTGTTATAGTATTTGTCAGGAAGCAAGTGAGTCAACTAACAATGTAAAGGTGACTGCATCTACGTAAGCTGAAATCAGATCAAAAGATTTAAGGTCATACTTAAAAATGCGGTCACATGTAATACCATTGTTTGATGGATTATTTAAAGGAGGAGAGAAAAGGAGCAGTATGATGGAAGGATAAAACAGTGTGAAAAAAACCGAGTGTGAAGTAAAGGAACCAACAGATAAAAGACAGAGGAAAAAAAACCCAACAAATCTCCCAAAACAGAAAAACAATTGCAGATAAAGATGTAACAGGAGACAAAAGGACAGAAGGGTAAGGTACTTGGAACTTAATAGAAATATGATGGGACATACAGCATGACAAACATTCTCTTTTTTGTATTCCTTTCATTTGAATGGTACATGTAATTAATTTTCCTTTTTTGAGATAAGGGTTTGAATCTTCTACCTGTATTTTCTGTCTGGCTTTCCTAATAGTGATTATAGTTTTTTCTTGTACTTTGAGACTCTTCCATTTCACACTAACATCAAATACTTCCTTATTTTTAATACCTATAAGACTTTTTTTTTTTCAGGATCTTGCAAATTTGCATCAGATCACAATCCAGTTATCCCAATATCCCATCTTCTACAACAGGCACTTGAAATTGAAATGAGGGGAAAATAAAAGCGCAGGACCAGCCTCTGCTTGCTGTCTTCTGGTCTCCAAGCCTAGGGATTCCTGAGTCAGAGGTTGCATCTACACATTTGTGTTTAATAGCAATTGACAGATTTATCTTATCCTTTTGGCATCAGTAACATCCTGTAGCATTGAGTTTCATAACTTAAAGGTACATGGTAGGAAAACAATACTTCTTTTTTTATACATTGTAAAGCTACTTTCTCCCCTTTAAATCACGATATGATTAGTGAAAATCTCTCCCTAGTAATTTATCAATGAACTTCATGTATACCTTTATAATATGTACCCTTATTTGTCTGTTTCCAGGCTGAAAGGCCCTAGACGATTTTATCTAGGAGGTTGTCTAGTTTGGAGAAAAGGAGGCTGCGGGGCGACCTCGTCGCTCTCTGGAGCTTCCTGAGGGGGGAATGTGGAGAGGGAGGTGCTGAGCTCTCCTCCATGGGATCCAGGGACGGGACGCCTGGGAATGGTTCACAGCTGCGTCAGGGGAGGTTCAGACTGGACGTGAGGAAGCATTTATTTACCGAGAGGGTGGTCAGACACTGGAACAGGCTTCCTAGAGAGATGGTGGATGCCCCAAGCCTGTCAGTGTTCAAGAGGCATTTGGACAATGACCTTAATGACATGCTTTAACTGTTGGTCAGCCCTGAAGTGGTCAGGCAGTTGGACTAGATGATCGTTGTAGGTCCCTTCCAACTGAAATAGTCCTGTTCTATTCTATTCTCTCTGACCTATTCAAGCCTTTACGTTAAGTGTCTCTTATTTTAACTGGACTTCATGCAAAAGTGAATTTGCTTCTCCATCCATAACTTCATGATATCTGGCATCCCTCTTGGTTCACATTTTACCTTCACTTCTTTCATCATTAAACTCCAGGGTGATTGGTTCTTTTGTGCTATCTGCTCCTCTTACAAACAGTGATTTACTCTTCTAACATCCACTTTTCCATTTCTTATTACTATCTAGTTTCATTCCATCTCCAGATGCTGTGGCATGGATCCAATGTTAATATCTTTCAGGCAATGACATCACATCAAAGCCATTCCCATAGTTCAAGATGTAGCCCAAAACAGCTCGCTCTTTTTCAGAAATCCCTGAGTACCAGCCTCCAAACTCACTTCCTTCAAACCCAGTGTTGGCAAACAGATAGGAAGGGACAGTCAGTTTTTTCAGTGGAGGATGGACACCGGTGTAATCCCACAGGGATCTGTGTAACAGCCTGTCCTTTAATATCCTTAGAAAAGGGTTTGGAGAACTTTACTTTGCTGATGATGCAAAATTACCCAGACTGATACAAATGACTACTGATCTAGAAAAGTTGCATAATATCACTGACAGTAAGTGATAAAATTCAACAATAAACATAAAGTATACCTATGGGAAAAGTAATCTGAACTTTGCACAAACAGTGATGGGCTTTGAATTAACTTTATCAACCAGGAAAAAGATACTGGATTTCTAACAACTTTTTGAAAATATTACCTTAGTTTTCAGCAATAGTTAAAGACTGTAAATAAAATGCCAACCACTCCCAAACCCTTTCATTGGTTTAGTGATAATTTTGAAACACTAAGAAAGATTTTTGGCTTAACTCCTAGAAATTCAGATCCCCACATAGGCTGTATGTTGATCTGCATGCTTGTGACCAAGATTCAGTGAGGAGGATAGTGGCTGTATTCTGACATTTGATTGTTGTCAAATGCCAGGCTACTTCTTGCAGGCCTGGCTGTGTCAGGGATGATCTCTACAGAAGCCTGCAGTATTATGACAATCTGAGCTGTTGCTGGAAGTTCCCCCCTTCCCTTCAAAACATGTTTCCTGGTTTGGGTGAAGGGAAGATGGCTGAGATACTCCGGGATTTGCCTTTCTCTCTCTTCCAGACAGTTCATGGACCAGTTTGTAGCGCACTACAAATTGGTAAGTTCTCATTTTTTGTCCATTTTTTAAACATTACTGTCTAAAGTTTTCTCCAAAACGGCTAAGTGTGCGGATTTTCTCTTCCTGCTTTACCTGGTACTGATCCCATACCTTTCCTCCTCTCTGGATGGAACCACAAGTCTCTTTTGTCTTAGAATTTGTTAGGCATCTCTCCTCTTTCCCTGATACTGGATGTTTGCTAATCATCCAGAGATCTGAGAAGGTACAAAGGCCTTTGAAGGTCTTTGCAGACCAAACATTAAGATATTAAGCATGGTTTACCGAGTGCAAAACTATGACATCAGTGTGCAAATGTTAGTCAAAACATCAGTGCAGGTACCCAAAGAGAACTGCAAGGTGAACCATTTGTTTCCCTCAGTAGAAATACAAAGGCGGGGAACAGATTTTCTCTCTTCTGCTGTTGTACGTGGAGAACAGTTTTGGGATGAGTAGCCACCCTGCCTATGTACATAGGCATAGCTGGTAAGAAGCTGAGGGAGGGACTGTGGCAGCTTGGTTCAGAACTTTTACTGCGGTGAATAGAAGTTGCACTGATGCAATGGAGAACAGAATTTTGAATTCCAAAATGTCTTGTTAAGCTTATGATTTCTGTTTGTATTCAGTTAAGTTTAATAAAAGTTTATGATTTTTGTTCTGCTTGGATCTCTGACATTAGTCTCAAATTCTTGGTTGTGCATTATACATATGTAGTGATTCTAGTGTTATTGGCCTCTCCACGTTAACTGTACAAAAACACTGAAGAATGCATGTTTTTAAGCTGTTCTTAACTTATGACTCTTCAGATATTCTAGAAAGCTTGTATGTATTTACTAGGCTTTAAAATACCACATCAGGATGTATATAATCTGTCCTGGAATGTGGTTTAGTAGAGCAGTTATTCAAATACACAGAATGAGTGGACAGTTCAGCCTGGGTAAATAACAGCTCAGAAAAGGTGAAGCTACTTTCTATCAAAATATTAAATGTATACACACAATATTCCAGTTTGTGCTGTTGTGTCATGGTACCATCAGGTTCATATATACTCCCTCAAATGACCAGGCTTCAAATACAAAGTTGACCTGTAATAGGACTTAGATGTCTTGCAGGATAAAATACAGCTCAGAAATTTCCTTCAACTTTTTTTTTTATTCTTTGAAATGTACATGAAGCAAAATTCCAATCATCTAGTTAAGTTACACCAAGGATTATTTTAGCCCTCCATTAGCTGCTACTGCAAAAGTATTTTGCAAGCTTTTTTAATGCTTTAAGCTAGTGGATATTCAGAATGTCACATAATCATAAAGAGACTCATTTTGCATTCTTACACAAGCAAAACTCCCATTAAAATCAATTGGCATTTTGCCCAAATAGGCTTGTCAGATCAGACATGCAGCTACTGACAGACTGTGAAGACTGTCAGTATGCATGCCATTCCCATTACAGAGCAACTGATTTTGTTTAAATTCCACTTAGATTGTTAAAGATAGAAATTTAATCTAGGAATTAAAGATAACTTCAGTCTGATCAATATTCACATTATACTCATGAAAAGCCCATTTCAGAAAAGCAGCATATTTAAAAATAAGGAACTACTGACATCCATTCCTATTCAAAACATGTACAGCCTGTGCTGAACTGAGGCCAAAAAATGCTTTCAGATCCCCAAAGATGCTACAGAAAGTAAATATATACACACATCCCCAGATGAGTGCTTAAGTTCTATTTTTTCCCTATCCCCTGGCTTGAGAGAAAATTATTTTACAGTTCCTCTCTCAATACCAGCACTTGGAGATTTTCTTTGACTGGGCTTTCAATGCTTGGGTTTATTCCTGAGAGAGAGGACTTAGTAGTTGAAAGTATATATGACAAGGTCAGCCAGACCTTGTGTAGTATATACAGTATATATATATATATATGTATATATTTCTCTGTTTCCTTGAAAGAAGTAGACTAGGCTATAATTTTCTTCTTAGGCATAATCAAGAAAAGTCTGCTGAAAAAGTTAATTAATTTGGAGCAATCAACTCACCCCAAAGTCTTACAACACATTTATAATGTTGTAACCTCACTCTGATGAAAAATGATATATATTTTATAAATAGAGTAAACAACATCTCACATAGATAGTGATTCTCTTCTACATCAGTCAAAGAGTCAGGAAAGAGAGAAAGCAATGGGAATTGGGCTGAAAAATCTCAAATAAATAAGACGACCTTTGAAATTTTGTCATCAGGCTTCAGAAACCTTTCAAGCATCAGATTAATGTTTATTCTTGTGATAAGAAAATAAAGGAAAGATATTCTTGTTACGATGATTTCTTGCTGAAAAGCTTGACTGAAGTACCAGATCCATTCAGGGAAAATGCACAGTATGGAAATTATAACTAGCAAGGTTATAAAAGAAATCATAGCATTCAAAGTCGACACAACTGTCTCCTGTAGATGCCAGTAATTAAATTTCTTTTATCGGGTGGAAGAAGCGCTGCCAGCATCCTATAACGAACTCAAAATCACCTCAAGGCTTTCAAATCTTAGCACTTTTACAGTCATGCATCAAAGCTGAAATTATAGATCTCGTGTATTTTATGATAGAAGCGAACACTGTGCATACATGATTGGACATCAGAGGAGACCTATTTGTAGGGCAGCTCCCAAAAAGAAAACATTCATAAAAGAAAATTTACTTGACCTGTTAGCAATTGTGAATAAAATCACAGCAAAATAAGTAGTACAAAAGCGTGTAACAAAGAAATGGCTAGAAGAAGCCACAATTTTTAAAAAAGATGAATCTCAGAACAGAATTTAAGCTTTTATGCGTGGGATTAAAAATTTCACTTTCTTGCTTCCCTAAGCATCGTCAACTCACTCAAGCAAGGCAGTGCAATGTAGCCCCTGTGACTGCCACATTCATGGTAAGAAGCCTGGAAACTGTTTGCCCTGGCATCAGACTGGGATTCTGATGAATTCCATGCTTTCAGAGCTCACTTCCTCAACAGAAAATCCCGAGACGCTCCATAGAAATAGTTCCATTTTTCAGTCCTGTATAGAGGAAGATCTGGGGTCCCAGATTTAGGGCCAACCCATGGACAGGGTTGTCCTACAGCTTTTTATGCTGCAAACTGAGGTTCCCAAGCAGTTCACCATATGTGAGAACAAGAAACAGGGAAGTCTCTGATGGGAACCCTTACAGGATGGATGGAGAAGCTGAAACAGTTCTTCAAAGTGTTCATCTTTGATGAATCAACATACATTAACCTCTTCCTAAATAGCTCTACAGTAGCTCAAATAGGCTACTTAATCCCTGTGAAAATTTAACAAGAACCTACTTAAGAGCCCACACTATATAACTTATTTAAATGTGAATTTATGATGAAAAAGAATGATTGTTTGGGACTCATAGTTGTGATCATGCCTACATATGAAGGAAAACAAAACAAAAAGTATATTTAGTCTAAGTCTAAACTGAAAAAAAAAAAGGTGGGACAGACCAAGGAAAAATACTTTTGCTTTATTCACAGTTCTGTGAATAAACACCTGCTTATCCTCGCCCAGAGCCCATCTGTGGCGCAACTTGAACCTTTCTGACTTTGGATATTTTCCCTTTGAGACTCATGTGGAAGTCTGTCTGATGACTGATTAGACCAGCTGCTAACTTCAACTTATTTCCACTGATCTTTTTCCTGCTCCATAGGCCAGCTCTTCTAAACAATCAACACAGTAATATTTTGGTCTATGCAGCCCATTTCTTTTTCTTTTCCAGAATTCCTTTGCAAAAGGAACAGGTCATTACCTGCATTTAATTTATATAGGTAAATACTGTATTCAGCAGTAACTTGGCCAGCTGAATAGTCAATGACAGCAACTCTTGCCTCAGCTTTACGGATTGCCAGGGCAGTTGGGAGGCCACCCTACCAAACTGTCCTTCATCATTGTCAAAGCACTCTCAGCTGTGTTTCCAGCCTGGTGGGGGATTTCACTATCACCCGTCTTGGAGTTTAAGAATTGCTTGAAGGGCCTAGGTGGTTTTTTTGGTCTTCTAAGGGGAGTCAGAATGAGAATTTTGGGAAGCTGAAAATGTCATATCTCATCTGTCAATGGCTGCTTGACTCCTGCCTTCAAGGTGCATTTTCATCTCTCTGCTTCTTGTTCTGGGGAGAGGGAATGAGTGAGAAACGATACCTAGGTATCTTTTAACTCCTCAGCAACTGCAGGTCGAATAAACATATACAGATCTTTTGTCACAGTATCAGTAAATAGCAGCTGTTATTTATCTTCTTACTCGTGTTTACCTTTTATTTGTTTAAGTTTCCCCCAAAATATGTTTTATGTCTTTTTGTTTTGGCTCTTCTCCAGTTCTAGAATTACTGCAGTGTAAAATACCAGTATCTACCATTTCTCCAGGTAAGTCAGCCTCTTTGAAAAGCATTTGAAAACCAGGAAGCCACACAGATATATAGTCGTGGCGAAGGTGGGGTGAGGATAAAGAGGGATTTGTGCACCATGGCAGCATCTTCCCTGGCAGGAGAGGTAGTGTGCCCCTTGCTCTGCTGTGCTAATAGAAGAATTGCAGAGCCCTCGGTTCTCCTGCGTCCAGCATACTTCCCATAAAATTACAGGCTTAGTACTGCAGTCCATATAAACTCCAGTACTCCTGCTTGCACTTCCTCTTAGCCTCCCTTCTTGCACCTCCAAATGCTGATAAGATGGCAATGAGAGTAAGTATTTACAATTACTGTATGCAGTAAAAGAGAGTACTCATTAGGTATGTGCATTCTTTTCCTCTAACCCGCATAATGTCTTTCTTCTTGCTTCACTTTTGTCAATTCTGCTTAGATACTTTGTTGGCATGACAACGGAGAGACTTATGGCCCAGTTATGGAAAATACTCACATATCTCGGGTATCTGTCAGGTGTGGTAACCAGTTCTTAGTAAACCGTTCCTTCTGTCTGCTTATCTTTCCCTATCATTGCTGATCTGCTGACAGTTTGCTATGTGCTCTTCTGTGGGTGTGTATCTTGGGCAATAGTTATACATGCGATTCATGGATCAGTATCAAGAAGTTACTCCTCATCCCTGTTGAGTGGGTTCTGTTTTGTACATGTTAAATTGTTAAGCAGTCTCTTCTTTGCCTCACTGAGTCTGTACTTTTGTGCTCCATCAGCTTGGTTCCTATTTTTTTAAAATGTTGATTTAAGTTCTTTGGAGCAAGGACTTTCTTTTTATTCTGTTTGTACATCTAGCTCAATAACATGTCTGTGTAACTAGTTACACTGACAGTCAGATCCCAGGCCATTCCAATTGTCTGCAATATTTTGATTTAGTGCTGTATTAAATAAAGCCAAATGTAATTTGTTTTGTACAAGATGGGTAGCATCTTGTTCACAGCTCCCTTGACCAGGTCTCTGGTTGCAAGACAAGGAAGGTTTCTTGTAACATGATTGATACTTCTTCAGAGTTTAATTCCCACCTTGTTTGTGCTAAGCATTGTTTTTGTTGGTTTTTTTGTTTGTTTGTTTCTAAAGGACAATGTTGCTAATATCAGATTAACTATCTTTAAGTGCCTTTGTCACTGAAATATCTAAATAACACAGATTTCCTTCTACATTAACTGCTTTCCTGAGAAATTCTGCCTGTGCAATGACCTTGTTTATCACAATATTTCTCCCAACATTTGTTTTATCTTGTCTCACATATACTTACTTACAGTGTTCTACCCACAATAATGAAATATGTGACTCAATTTGCAGCTTTTTTTTCTCATATAAAGGGTTAGTAAGAAGAATGAAAGATAGAGAATACAGTATATGACTGCCCATTTAAGCAAAATAGAGTCTAATACATACATAACATGGTATTACTTTGGCTATATTTAGACCCAAAGAAATAGTTATTTCTTTACAAATAGGACTCCAAACAATGAGATAAACCAAACTGTGATTTCCAAATAATTGAAGAACTCACTGTAACACACAGCAGAAAATAAAGTGTATATCACAGTGACTGCAAAGTCTTCTGCTTTTTGTTTTTACATTTACTTTGCATTTGCAGCTTATGCATCTATTCTTTGGACTCCGGCTCTTGTGTTTAGCAAGAACTTGCCTTAGTGTTTCGTAGTAGTCAGGTGGTCTGTTGGCCTAAAGACCTAAGCATGGATCAACTAACAAGCCCCCTTTTTTCAGTTTGACTCTTTCAGTGGGAATACATGTATTTTTTTTCAAGGTGCTGCTCTAGCACCTAAAATTGCATGGGTGTTTTTGTTCCATTGGTTTGAGTTATTGAGACTAGGTGGTAATGACACAAACACAGATTGGTGATTTAACTAGATTTAGTCTTTGGTCTTCAGTGATCTGGCAGAGCAAGAAAATTGTTCTCAAAAATCAAACGTTCCAGGCTGTATGTCGATTAACGTGAAAAATCTTCAGTCATACTGGAGACAAGCCTGGTTAGAATCTTTTGTTTTCAAGTATGTTATATTTTTAATTTCCCTTTTAAACCCAAAGTTCTTTTCTCTTCATTGATTTTCAAGCTTTCTAATCTGATAAATTTAGCAAGTTGCATTTTTGGAAGCATACATACTCTGACACGTATATACAGACTCCTTTGACATCAGTGATAGGTGCTATACATGATCTGCTGGCAAGTTTACAGTCCTTAAGCATTTGTAACAACTATCACTGTTTAGATTTAAAGTAAGATTTAAAATAACAATTTTAGGCTGTCTGTCACATTATTACTTCACTGTAGTTATGCTATTCTTCTTCCCTTTGTAGATCTCACTCTGTCATGTTGTACTATCTCTTAGATGTTTCATTTTTTCTTTTCTTCTACCTGCCATTTACTATTGTTGCTACCAAAGGAAGTTCACAAAATTGGTATAATTACTATTTTCCTTTTGAGTTAGTTAACCCTAATGAGACATTAATTTTCCTCATTAATATGGTACATAAGACATTTCCTAGCAATGGGTTGTGTTTCACAGATAGAAATAAACCAAGTATTCACTTTGTACTATAAATCATTCCAAGAGGGTAAAATATTCAGTGCTCTTTTTTCCACAGTGAGAAGCAGACTAGTAGAAATTATTTTTTTTTCTTTGCAGAACCTGAGTGATTCATGTACACTTGAACAGGTGCATTGACATCTTGTGGCAAGTCAGGATTTGCCTCCTTTGCCCTTAGGGAAGTCCGCTACTCTTCTCTGCATTACAATTCTGTCATTCTGGTAAGAAACTTCCCAGTGATAGATTTTAACTGTCCAGAGGGACCTAGGGTAGAAGATTTTGTGTTTCAAACATAGATGGTTTCCCACAATGAAGTATATGAGCAAAAGGTTCATGCTGTTTCCTTCTCCTAAGCATACAAAAATGTGCTCCCAGTCTTCTACCCTCCTCTTAATGCATTATATTGAACAAAATTTTTCCAGCAATTTGCTAGAAGGATTGGTAAGCACCTAGGAAAGGATCTGTAGGCAGCTGTTCTAGGTGCCCTACAACTCCAGAGCAACTTTACAGAGGGGGAAGCATGGGAAATTGTCACTCCTCCATTGACATCAGGCAAAGAGCTGTGTCTTCCCAGGTCGTCTGACACAATCATGTATGAACAGGCATAGAATCATAGAATAGATTGGGTTGGAAGGGACCTTTAAAGGTCCCCCTTCCCCTTTTCAGTGACCATCATGCCTGAGCATGTAGCCTTTCTATGGGAGGATCTTGCAGACCCCAAGGAGAAGGAGGCATCACTATTTCCACCGTGCAGAGGGTGAATTGTAGTGGTTTGTAGCCTCTCCCTCTGTGCTGTGCACTGAAGGGGCAAGGTGACTACAGACCCCCCCAGCTCCAGGCCAATACTAAAGGTCCATGGCTTTCCTTTCACTGGTTCCTCTAACCTTAGGGGCAAGTGTGAATATTTCCCTTTCTTCTTATATCAGTTGGACACTTGAGGCAGTAGTCAAGACAACTTAAGGAAGAAGAACCTGAATTACACATTTCGTCTGAAATGAGGTGTTGCCAGGTGGTTAGTCTGGGCAGTATACATACTGCTAAACCTTAAGCACCTCAAACAGCCATCTTATTTACACATATGCATCTCAACTGAAAGGGAGAATTTATACCAGTTTGCACTTTGCATGATTTGGCCATAGTATTTTTTAATCAGACCTGGGCTATATACATTGAAATTTATTACCCCAGGTGGGTTTTTGAAGGAAGATCTCGCTCTCCTTCAGTTATGAATGAAGCCAAGGGAGACAGACCAGTTAAATTAGGTGTCCAAAGTCTGGTGGTGTATATACTCTGCTTTATATTTCTAGATACATGGACTGGTCAATAGCAGAGCTTTGATTATTTAGTTTGCTACATTTAAGACTTCCTTCCTTCTCAAGCACCTTTCTGTCTCTCATCTTACGCTGTTACTGGCAAGAATATATTATGAAACATCCTTGGGGAATACATTGCAATGTCTAACTTTCAGGCCATGTGACATCATAATAGAAACAACTTCAACAGCAGAATTCAGATGTTTTAAAGATTGTTACTCCTTTCAAGTTTTCATTAACCATCACACTTGTATTTTAACATTGATTAAGATATCTCAGGTTTGCCTTACTGCAGCATCCTTTAATTTTCCTGAGATAAAAGTGCTTTCCCCACCTCCCTCCACCCCCACCCCCCCAAGGTTATGTGTATCTCATTAGATGTTGACTACTTTTGGGTAGTTCAGGAATAATCAAAGTTATTTGACAACATTGCTGAGGAGTTGCTCAGCACATTAGGAGGCAATCTCTGTATAGCTGCACCAAATCTAACTGATGTTAATTAGATTCAGTGTTAATCTAATGGTAAAATTTTGTCCCTGGAACCCATAAATCTTTGAGTTTTCAGGGAGAGTTTCTGTTGTGTGAAATGAAGTGGAAATGGCAGGTTTGAAGAGAAATTCATAGAGTTCTCGATATTTTTATCTCTCCATCTAACATAGTGCCATACCATGGAAATTGTTTGCACTCTGTGTGTGCAAATCAACTTCTTTCACAAAGCAAAGGGAATAACTCTGTTTTCCATTGGAGGCAAGAAAAGGGAACATGGGTAATAAGCTAGATATCCCTTAGGATGAAGACTGATTGAATTTCCGTATGAAAGCCAAAAAAGATGTTTCATTTCTTCCTAAGCCCCATATTGAAACACAGCTATGGTGCCAGCTGAGGTCTGTTACCCTCACTAGTGTGTATATTATGAATGGCAGTGTACAGAGTCTGAGCCTGGACACATTAACACCATGTTACTTCCCAACATGTATGGTGTCCATTGTTAATAGAAGCCTATGCACACAGTGTGTTTTCCCAGCTCTATTACTTTGTCAGCTTGTTTCTACACAGAGGACTTCAGCATGCGTCTGTTCTCCCTGTACAAACCTTTATTTTCTTGAACAACGAAATCAATTTTTCAGCTTTATTGTTAAACTTGACCCTATTTTTGCTTCTAAATTTCCTGTAGTTCCACAAGAACTGCAATGTTAACCTGCTTTCAGAGAACTGACATACAAAAGTAGTAAGTAAATACACCACACTGTCCAGCAGGTAGAGAAGTCTGTATGATACATATTTAAAATGGGCAACGGGTACCAGCGAAAGTTCTTGTCTAAAGGAAAGATTTGTCAGTATGGTTCACTACTTCTAACTAAGGTGTATTTTCTGTTTACAGAAAGTGGTAAAGATTTCAAACTAAAAATATAGACCTTACGTTCCCTACTCAGCTCTCCAGCAATTCCTTCTATTTCAGAAATTAGGTAGCTGAAAGCTTAGATTTGAATTGCATGTCACTTTACCACTTTTCTCTTCGTTCTTCTGTTCACAGGGAGAATGGATCAGCATACTTTGCCAGCTAATAAAGATTAGATCAAAATTTATGTTATGAGATGTCAGTTTTCCAGATCTTTCAGAATGAACATTAACAAAACATTCTGCAAATACAGTAAACTGATTTTACATTCTTTTCAGCATATGAATAACCATCCCTGGACAAATACGTGATCTCATTAGGAAAAATGCAAAAACATTCAGGTCAGTGGGACTTAGTTAAATGAGAAAAGATTACTTTTAAATGGAGAGTTTATAAACTGAATTCACAAAAAAATAGCCAGTGAAGAGGGGACCGTATTACATTTGTAGGAGAATTCGTTGTGAATGAAGGACATGCCTCGTTTGGTTATTCGCTACAGGTATGTCCCATTATGCTATGTGCATATTTATTTGAGTTTCTGTAGTTTGTTCATTATCTTGCATGGGCAAAGTAACAAGCACTCATCATGCATGCTTGAGTAGACTGGTGTCCATAATTATGTCTTGCTTTTGGCATCCTTCTACTGACAACTTTACCAGGTACATGGGTAGGTGGGCAGGTGGAGGGGTAGAGTCTATGTGCACGGGGCCAGTACTGAATGGGTTTAGCTTCAAGCTTCCACTAAATAGCTGCTAAAATTACTACGAAAAATCTTCACTATTTCATTAATTTACAGCCTATCTCACAAACAATGTAAAATAGTACAGGTATATTTTCCAAGAGAGCTCTGGGAATTGTATGTGTCCAGCCAGTTTTTGCTGCAGGGACTGATTAATCTCAAAATCAGAGGTTTCAGCAAGTTACACAAATCCTGAATTAATAGCACTTCTGAACTGAAATGCTATTATTTAAAACTGCGTTGCTTCCTTAGGCAATATTATAAGTGATAAGGTCTCAACACCACCCTATCCTTAATAAGGTTATTACTTATATATCCAGATGCGACAAACTTCAGAATTTCACATGACTCTGTGGGGTACGCTATTACCTTACAGTAAAAGCTCTATGATTATTATAATGACAGCTAAAAGTATACAGAAAATGAGTGTTGTATTAGCTGAATCTTTATAGAGCTGTATACAGGGAATTCAATAAATATTAAAAAATTCTTTTAATATACATTTTTCAGAAGATCATTCTTAGAAGTATAATACCTGATGACAAATAATTTTAAAAATATGTCAAGCTTTCAGTGTATCAGTGATGTTAGAGTAACACATTGCTTTCATGTATTAATTTACTGTCTTTTTTTCTTTATTTCAGACATCTACAAATGTTGTAGAGTTATCAGTTTAGTATTTTATCATTTGGTTTTGGAAGTTCTCATTAAGGCAAATCCTGACTTCAAACAGTTTTTCCATTTAATCAAAAACAAGTTAGCACCATGTCAGGAAGTATGTATTCTCGTAAGCAGTAGATTCTAGTCATTGTTCATGCTTTTCATTTCATACAATAAAGCATCTCTTTCAAGTGTCATTAGTACAAATAGTTTTTCCAAGGGCTTCTAAAGATTTTCTTTTAATGTATGTTTGTATTTGTTCTTTTCCTTTTACAGCTGGTGTACCCTCATACACGTTTGTCCCTCATTTTACTAAGCCACAAAAATTGTCATACACATATCACTAAAATGCAAAACTATTAGTGGCTTTTTCATACTGGTTAATCTATAACCCTGGAGTTTATTATACAATAAGGTCACAAGAAGAAATGTTACAAACATATGTATCTGGAACATGGGCTTGGACAATACAGAATATACACACGCCAAACTGGTAAGTACCAGTGCTAGGGTAACATTTATAATTCAAACTGCTCCACATAAAATTAAAAAACCCCAACATTAAAATCAGTTTTCAAGTGAAATCATGACTCGGGCTGAGCCTTTCACAACCTCGTGGTTGTATTTCATGTGTTGTAAATTCAAATAGACATCTCTGTTGTCTGTGCCATTAAACTTCTTGTGTATCTCCGAATCCAACAGCTCCAAGGAATCCAACGTTAGGCTCTGATGTGATATTTGGCAACAAAAAAAATCATTACTAATTTGAGTGAACATGAACCTTTACCAAATTCTAGGAAATTTTCCTATCAGGAAAATAGAGAAACTTATATTCAGAAGGCTTAATATTCTTTATTATTTAATAGAATATATTCAAAAGGATAACTATAGACAATCATGTTTAAAATGAATCATCTTATGTTTGGCATTAATAGAAGAAACATGAACAGAAAAATTATCCAAAATGAAAGAAAAAACTGCTATACATTTTTATGAAATTAACTCAGAAAGTTTAATACAGTTTATTACATATTTTTTGATTCTTAAGTGCTACTCAGCTCATGTTTAGAGAAAACGCAGCAAATCAGAATACTCTTAATGATATCAAGAAAACAAGAAGACCATACATAAGGATATAAATTTAAATCCATAGACCTTTTGGGCAAATAACTTCTTATTTAGCTAAATTAATAGAGAGCAGCAAAATCTTATAGGCCTGTATAACTGTCACAACAGTTTGTCAATACTCAGTCCATTTTGCCAGAAACTTTACCTTTGCTGTCCTAGCAGTGAATTTACATAAGTTTCGTTTGAAGTTGTGACTGTCTCAGAATGATGACACAGACTTATCATTTTGTCACAGGCCAAAATGCTGGGCTATCTTTTCTGTTTATTAACTAATGGCTCTTTCCAGGTAAACACAGGAACTAGAAATAGTTATTGATTTTCTACTGTTTTCTCACAGGAAATTAAAGGCTTTATCTAAAGTACATAAGTCTCAGGTGGGTAAGATAATTAATGTATTCTGAGCACACTTTAGAAATGCATGACTACTCAGGTAAGGAGGTCAAATCTGTTTGAAAGGCTAGCCATATTTATACATTTTAATGTGTTCCTGGGAGCTATAAAAGCCTGGCAAATCACAATTACATGTAAGTATTTTTGAAGCTATAAAAATCAAATAAGGTGCATCTGTCCCAGAAGAAGGTTGTATTTTGTACATATATTGGTAAAATTAATGAGTACCTTCAAGCATTCAGTTGCAAAGTTATCAGATATCATAACACAGAGATGATATTAGCATACAAGAATGGTTTCAGCAATAATGTTGTTTACAATTCAGCAATCACAGAATTGGTTTGGGTTGCAGAGGTGCTTTTTCACTCCCTGAGAACATGATCGGATTAATTTAGATATCTCTAAACAAACCTGAAAAGAATAACATCTTTCCTCGACCCAAAATCTGTGGAGATGATGAAACCCCACTTTTTCCTGGAAATGCTTCTCAATTGCCATACTTGATCAGTAGTTTTTGTTTAATCTGATTGTCCCTTCTGTGGATTAAGTTTGTTACTATTTTTTCTTTCCGTGTTGAATAGGGAGATAATTGATCCTAGTTCACTTCATTACATCACCTTATGCATTTGTAGACAGTTCTGTCTCCCTTCATCCATCTTTTTACCAGATGGAACAGGCCTGTTCTATTAACCTTTCTTCATAGGTTCGAGTTTCTGAGCTTTTAATAATTTTTTTTGTTTTCGTCTAACCCTTCTCCTGTTTGACAGTATCCGATTAAAATGTGGCTTTCATTGCTCCAAAAGAAAAGAAATCTGGCAGAATGCCAAAGCAAGTTTTTACATAAGACACTCTATCAAGGTAAAGACTTAGCAGCTAATCTATTCCTTGAGGTAAGATCCCGTTTCAGCTTACAGGCCATGCACAGACAAGCTGATGATTATATCATCTTTTCTTGTTCTCAGTTTATCCTTCCATTCTGATGAGTGATAATGTCCAGAACAGCTTGCTTTTCAGGGGAAGCCAAGCATTGCTTTTTTTAGAATGAGCCCATTTTTCTATATTTGTAATTCATTCATTATGTGGACTTAAAATATCCTGAATACATCAACTTCAGCAGTACAATGGAACTGATTCAGCTGAAGGAATGTAATTGCATAGAACTGGAGTTTCTAATTTAAATTTTGCACATAAAAGTCTGATGTTTGCAGCCATTAATATCTATATTAACTTCCATATTGCAGATTTGCAGCAATATTCCCTGTTTGCAAGAAAGACATTTTACAAGAACTCATTCAAATGGAATCTTTAAGATGAAAGTTTTAGCATGGGCTTAGCTAGATGCCCAGCATTACAAATGGTAGATTCTGATTGCAAACAAAACTAAGCACAGAACTATACCTGCTAAAATGTTATTGATCACATGGCTATATTTTCTTTTTTTTTTTTCTTCATCTAAAGCATACATTCCTTACATTGTAATCTGTGCTTGCTTTTTATTTTGTGTGGGGGAAAAAAAATCCTATTATCATTATCAAGCAAGTATATTCAACACAGTAAAAATGAAATAAAAATTCTTGTTTTCTAATATTCACTTTAATAACATGATTATGCTTTTTCTTGTTATTTTTTTGAGCAACTCACCTCCTATGTCTTAATAGAGAGCAGATATTTGTATGCGCAACAGCCCAACTGTTTACTGATATTCAGGCACAATAAGCGTCTACCTTTATGAGTTTGATTCTTAGCATTCTTAAATATTCTTAATAAAATTCTTGGACAGAATGAACTGCATGCTTAAGAACAGCCTCTTGACATTTTGTTGTCAGATGATCAATTTAAACATCAAGCAACCTTTCAATCTTCAAAGAGTATGCATTATTGCAAAAGTGTCAGTTTGTTTCTTTCCTGGGCTAGATGCTCTGAAGTGTTGTCTCTTTTCCCCTCAAAGGTCAGTTTGAAATTTCTTTCATTTTCTGCAAAAAATCTATGAGCTTTTCATAAAGTTGTGGGTTTGTTTCTATCTTTCCTTCTCAGATCAACAGAAAATGGCATCTGTAATGCCGCCTGAGACACATCAATCTATACTCATGGCAGATATATCATCTGTGAAACTAGTTGGGAAAACTGTCAGGTCTCATTGGGAAAATTAAGCTTTCTATTAGGGGAATGAATCATATATGACAAATACTGAATGATAGGTTGGAAGAAGTTATTGTTCGTGAACTGCATCTCAGCTTCAAATTCCTTCTCACTTCACAATCATAGTAGCCAGTTCTTCTGGCTCCTTTAATTGGTATATATATTTGCTTATAAAAATCTGTTGCACTGTTCCACAGATTTAGGAAGACACACCATAAGAAATTATTCAAGATATTACTATTATTCAGATAATAGGAGAATAAATTATAATTCTCAAGCCTTCATTTAACAAAGAAGTCTTATGACTGCCCATTTGTCTGATTAGGTTCTCCTGTTTTTCTCCTGTCGTATTTGTGTGAGAAGATGCTTCTTGTGGCAGGGATGGCTAACCTTTCACAGACTGAGAACTAGGAAAGGAAAATGTGCAATCTCAGAAAGATATAACTTTAAAAATAAAATAACTGAATTTACTACTCCATTGATTTTCTTTTTAATTGTAATTACTGGTACGACCATATCATATTTCAGCAAATATTTTCATGTAAGCGTATTTTCGTACATTATTGTTAATTTATTTCTCAGTAGAGGGATTAATTATATGTTATTAGAAAAAACTACAACACTAACATGGGTGAAAATTGTACCACCTTGCAACTGTAATGTAGGAGACCTTAGTGTAGCCCTAAGAAGGGAATTACTCTATTTCATCAGGTTATTCTAGGAATGGGACTAACAAAAATATCAGTTCACAATTGTTCATTCCTCCTTATATATTCTTCTTTTATGTTGGCACAATAGCATACTTCTTGTCCCAGTACTTTGCCATTCTTCCCTGTTCTTTTCCTATATACTACCCTTCTTCCTTTCCCTCCCCCTTTTTTTTTTTCTACAAAAAATGGAGTGGGCGCTGTCTCACCTCAAGATTTACATTTAGAGGAAGCCAGAGTGTGTATCAGAAGCCTCCTGTGGAAGCTGTAATGCACGGGCTGTTGCATCAATGACTAAAGAGTTGAGACTCTGGTGTGTGGACCCCAAGACTGACTAAAAGGTCTCTCTTGACATACCTGGAAAGGTTATTTCGGTAGTTCCAAAAACGTTTTTATGCTTGATAACCGGCTGACTCTATGCATACTCTTAAAGTGCATTCATTTAAACCCTGACATTACACAGGGTGCTGCTGCAAAAAGCTGACTCTGAATGGGCTGTAAAAACATGCTGATAATTAGATCTTGATTTTGAGAAATGGTGACTTCCACTGACAGCAGCCTTGATTCTTTTGTTCTTTTACTGATTCCACAACTAAAGGAAAACACTGCCTATCCTGTTGTAATGCTGATGTATTGGTGGGAATCAGGTAAATCAGCCTCTGTGCTCTTAAGAAGAAATTTTATTCTCATCTCTTTTCAAAAAACATAGGAACTTGTAGCTAAATTACAGTATGGTGAAAGAGCTAATGATGACTAGCTACAAGATAGCTAGTGAAGCTGAGACAGGAACAGCCTGGAGTGACAGTCACTTCAGAACTGATTGGTCAGAGTGTTAAAATAAATTACAACAGAGAGGCTCCTTTTGCCGAAGGATGAGATTAGAGGGAATAACCTCTGAAGTGTTGGGCCTGAATTTCCAATGTATTCTTACTGCAAGTATTTTTTGATGGCTCAGAGTAATACTTAGCTGATCAGTTACAAACAGATGCACAGATAAATTCTGCTCCAATATACAGACGTACCACTAACATGGTGAAGCTATCTTTGAGAATCAAAGACATGTTAAATTACATTTGACTATCTCATTAGCTGACTGCAGGACATGCATTTACATTCCAAATATCTGAAATGCTGTAAACAGCCAGAGTTCTCTTTTAATAAGTAAGCTGTCAAAGGAGCATTTTTTCCATTACAGAAGTGGAGAATTTACTGCAAAAATCCTCTAATATATTTGTTCTGGCATAGTAGGAAATTAAGGGTGTGAATAACACGTAAATATTTAAGAATAACAGCATTATAAACAGATATCTTAGTAAACATATATATACACATATATACATACACATGTATATATATAGTAAAAGAGAGACAGCAAGATAATTATAAATATCTTAAAAAACATGCTTAAAAAAACCCCTTTGTTTAAAAAATGTTACAGGCAAGAATGATGACTGTTTGCACAATTTTAATACTGTCCTCCTGTATTTGCCCAAAATCACAATCTTAAAGTATTTCTTTGCATAGTAATTTTTCACCACTGAATCTTACCTCACTGAGTTGATAGGTAACTATTAATCATTTTGTTCTCCTTTCCAACTGATGTATATCCTTTGGCTTTGTTTAATAATAGGGCCAGCTGCCCACCCAGCTGCTCTCTCACTCCCCTCCCCAAAAGGACAGGGGGCAGAAAATAAGATGAAAAAGCTCGTGGGCTGAGGAGGACAGGGAGATCACTTACCAGTTACCGTCAAGGGCAAAACAGGCTTGACTCGGGGAAAATTAGCTCAATTTACTGGCAATTCAAATAGATTTGGATAGCAAGAACCAAAGCCAAAGATAAAGATAACACCTTTCTGTTCCCCCCGCCCCCTTTGTCAGGATGAACTCCAGTCCCGGCGCCTCTGCACCCCCCAGGCAGCACAGGGGCTGGGGCAGGGGGGCTGTGGTGAGCCCACAGCGGCTCCCCCCGGCCGCTCCGTCCTCCCACGCCGTTCCCTGCTCCGGCGTGGGTCCTTCCCGCGGGCTGCAGTCCTTCGTGAAACGCTCCGGCGTGGGTCCTCTTCGCGGGCTGCAGGGGAGTCTCTCCTGCTAGGGGAGCCCGTGGCGCGAGCGGGGACTGTGCTGGAGCCGGGCGTCGCGTGGAGCTCCCACCGGGGATGGATGAAACACACTTTTTGCGATGGATTCACAAAACTTGTTGGTAGCAGAGAGTAAACAGCAACAGCCGTAAACAATTTCTGAGGTCCAGTCAGGCTTTTGAAACTTATCTGACCGGGTTACTTTATGTCTGTCACTTCCCTCATTAAGCATCCTACAGTTCCTGACTTTGGAAGCAGAGCGAAACGTCAAAAACCTCAACTGTTTAATCAAAGAGAAACTAGCAGCTATCCTGCATGAGGCTCTTATGAAAGAATGTGGATGGCAACCATTGCCAGCAATTGACTTCAGTTCAGCTTTGAACCCTACGATATACACAATATGTTATAAAAAATAACATAATGGTTACATCTCCTTATTATGTACAGCTAGAAATTGTCCCTAGCAGAAACAAATTATTCTGCAACTGCCAAATAGAGTTAAGTGAATCCATAGAAATTATACAAGAAATAGAATAGCTATAAAAACCCTTAAGATTTTGCTGAGATCACATTAAAAGCAAATGTAGAAAAGCCTGGACTGCTTTTTAGTAGTCTAAAAAAAATATATTTGAAAGTATAAGATGATTTTTAATTTTCATACTAATGAAAAATGCACCAAAAACGTAGGTTTAGCTACCAGCTCTATAGATATAATTAGATTCAGAAAAGGTTGTTTTTGCAATGTCCAGAAATGTCTGAACACAGAAAGATGATACTGCTAGCTGGGTAGATTAGAATGATTAATTAAAAATTCTCTTTTACTGCTAATATTCAATTCTTTTTGTTACAGTTTCTTCTAAGGGAAGTCACAAAACTGTTTTCAGACAAGAAACTTCCGTAAATGAATCAGGAGCTTTTTAACAAGTACCACTTTTCATAGGGCACTTCAACCAGTACTGGCATGGGAATCTCAAATTTATTGTGGTCTAAAAAGAGATCTAGTAAGGTTTTGATTTGTGCGAGTAATATAATTTAGTCCCAGGGAGTCATTTTTATAGCAGGTCAAGTGGTCCCACTCACTCTTTTCTACACAACAGTTCAGCGGGTAAAGCAGTTCCCCAGCAGGTAAAGAACGACTTTTGTTTTTGAGGAGAAATAAAGCTACAGCCTCCTGGCTGGAGGGACGCGCTGCAAAGAGGCCCCGCGGGCTGAGCGAGCCGCGTGTGTTCCTGACACAGCCGCTGGCCAAGGCACGCACATGGAAGGCAGACCGAGCTCCACTCCTTGCCTCAGTAAACGTTTCTGTCTGACGCTGCCTTCTGTCTAATTTATACGTGATGCTATTTGGCAGATCGTTTGAGACCGAGAGAGAAGACTGGCCTTCTCAAGAAAGTGCACAAGCTGCTGCGTTTACCCCTCTCGTCTCTTGCTGGCCAAAACATTCTTCAGGCTTTGCTGTGAAACGCTGAGTGGGATGGATGAGTCTATGACAGCAACAGAAGCTGGGATTTTGATGCAGACCTTAATGTTTCAGAGCTTCCTCGATACATATGATTGCTGGGAATTAAGGCAAGCTCTTCTGGGCTCTGAAATTTTTACCAAGGCCAAATTCTGAATCTTTTTGCAATGGGCTTGCTAGACTTGAGAGTGGAGATAATTTTAAGATGTTTAAAATGAAGCGTGCGTAAGCCATCTTGATAATAAAAAGGGTTTTAAAATGACTGACATAGGAAAGATGGGAATTTAATCCTCTTAGTAATGACTGTCTTACTTAACTGATGCTTTAAATGATGGGAATCCATTGCTATTAGCAAAAAGTAAAACATACATTAAAAAGGTTGCAAACTCACTCATTTTCTACTCGGTCCTTGTATCATTTTTCAGCAGCCTGATGAAAAAGCAGGAAAACTTGAAGAAGGAGCTCAGTCTGGTTTAAGCCACCATCCACATTGGTAAGTCTTTCATCCCTACTGACTGAGACCTAATACTGTCTATCTGATTCACCTGTTTAAATATCTACTCATCCACCCAGCAGGTGATGTTGGTTTTGCCCTCTTAGAAGTGAGTTGATGCGATTTTGAGAGTAATCTCCAAATTTTAATTGATGGGGGAAATAAAAAATTATAAGATACAACCATTGGAAGTTTTATGCCCCTAGAAAGGAGCTCTTTGGAATATTGTCATCGGCTTTCGAAAGATTTGCAGAAGTTCCGCAAAAGTAGAAGAAAGGCAACATTGTGACAGTATTCAAAAAGGAAGGAAAAAATTAGTGTGCTAATTGTAAGCTGTATTGGCGTGACATTGAGTCTGAGCTGAGATGGGGCTTGATTAATTAGCAGTCAAAGTAGGATAATGAAATAAACACCAATTAACAAGAGTATAAGGAAATAGAATTGTTATACTGAAAAAACAAGCTTCCAATTATTTGCAAGGTGGCTGGAAAAAATAATAGTGTTGCTGAATCTGGCTTACACTTCTTCAAGGCATGTAGCAAGACCTACATTGAGATGTGCCTCTTATGGTGTCCCAGAAGAATGGGTTCTTAGCTATGCATAGTTTACTGTTTTTTGTCAGCGGACTGGAAGAACAGATTTGAACCACTTAATAAGCTTGAGGCAAAAAACCTTTTGGATACAAAGGAAGAGGCATACTGAGGAAATGCCAAGTGAGTGCATTTCATATTGAGAGTGGAGGGATTACTGCTGGAACACAGAGACAGGGTACAGCATCTATACTGCAGAAGGGATGTTGAGAAATTGGAGTGGGTTCAGAGAAGAACCTTGAGAATGATGAAGAGGTGGAAAAACATGGCTCTCACTGAAATACATAGCTCAAACAATTTGTCTAATAAAAGACAAGTCTGTGGGGGTGACCCCAGTGTAATCGATAAATAATTTCCTGGGAATAGAAATCTATTAACAGAGAACTAGCAAAGAGGGAAAGTAATTGCCTATAGTAAGCATTTAGCTAATGGATTCTCCATCTCTGGAGAATATTTATAAATCTATACTGGATATTTTATTAAACGATATGCTTGAGATCAAACAGGAATTAACTCAAGGGATTCTGTAGTCTGTGTTTTGTTGGAGGATAGACTAGATGACCATGGCCTGTAACAGAATCTAATAATCTGTATTTTTCTATTGACTAGATGAAGTCATAAAATCAGTAAAATTCTATTGAGTTGCAAAGTCCTTTCTCAGATAACCCCTAAAATACCGTTTCTTTGATTTTTATTTTTTTTTTAATTGTTGTGGGAAATATTTTTTGTGCAACAGTATTGCTAATGACTAAAGCAAATTTTATATTTCTTTTATTCTTGCCCTTGTTTGCTACAGAATCTACTGGTGAATGATTAATAAGATTCTACTGGCAACAGTAACAGCAGTAAATAAAGCACAGATCAGAATCACAGCAAAGTTTTATTCTCTGTGAGGGAATCACAGTGTTATGGCTGATTATGAGCTACATGGCATTTTTGTTTTTAACAGGTGTCATTATCAGTTTTAGTGCGTTAGAATACAAATGAATTGTATTTCAGAAAGTATCTCTTAAAAAGGTGTATCCTATGGAATTATTACTCATGAAGCAGAGAATAATACTTCTGAATCTTTACAATTTTTTTCAGCTTGTTGAGTAGTTTATCTGAAGAACATTAAAACACAGAACAACACTGATATCACTGAACACTAATATGGTTTTAATTAACGAGGAATTGCAAATACAGATATGTGCATTCCAGAAGTTTCTAAAGCAGAGGAAATAGACCCAGAAGACACCTGTAGAGAAAAGAATTTAATTTTCAGTTTTTTACAAAGAAAATAAGATTACAGATTTTTAATTATTTGTTGTTTTGTATGTTGTAAAACCACATCCTTGAATAGGATCAGAAAGGTTTTCCATCCTCGTTGTGTCATGTGGAGTTACTGATGCTTCTAGCTGTTAGATGTTTTTCCCATTTTGCTTTTTAGAACCTTTTCCTTTTTTCATTGACAGGTGTTGATTTCTGCAGACTGTGAACATGACTGTGAAGAATATGTATTGCTATTCTGACTGTGGTGTGTGTTTCAACCATCTTTTCTAGCTAGGTAGGACTTCACTCAAGAATTAGTGATCTGTTTGATTGGATACTTGTATTCATGGAGCAATTCATTGACGTGCATGAAGCTGTGCCTACATGCAAAAATTCAACCTATGCAGATTTGATCATAGATACATTTTTTGTACTTGCATTCCAGATATGTATGGTTTAAACTAAAATCACGTATGTAGTCTGAACATGTAGATAATGGTTTCTCTGGCTGCTTTTTTTCCCCTTACTGTATCTGTTGGATGTGGTGTTGAAAAATACTTGCGGCTACCTTTGTTAGTAATAGCTAATATCCTAAGGGTTCATTTGAAGGAATGGATGTATCTTAAGTATTGTATGCTGGAAGTAAATGTAAAGAAGTGAACATTGATTCTGGATCATATTCTTATGATGAATCAATACTCCTGAACACAAAGATATTAATTTCTTTTCAAATCACAGGATCTTTTTAAAAATATACTATTTTTAGATTTCTATGACAAATGGTACAGTATGAAACTGATTTAAACACATTTCTTTATATGTATTATTTAAAATATGTATTTTTCTCTTTTGTTTATAATGTAAATTTTGTTATGTGGTGGGTGGATTTGCCATCACATTTTTTCTTCTAAGGAAATGGGATGTGTTTCAGTCAATAATGCATACATTATACCTACTTTAGTGTTCGAAAGTAGTTAAGTTAAAGTGTTCAAAGCTTCTCTTCTACATTTATTTGTTATGAGACAGATGATACTTACGTGTGCTTACTTGTGCTCAAATAAATCCTTACTTTATGTACAAACTGGCAATGCATACTGAGCCAGATAGCAAAATGCTGAAGTCCATTTTATACCTTTGTCTTTCAGCCTCGATAACTGGTAGATGCACTTTATAGGCAAGCAATACTGAGAAGAGAGGGTAGTCACTGCACAACACATTAAAATGCACCGAAGTGTTTATATTGCACTACCAGGCTGTAGTCCCAGAGCCTCAAAAGACTGTAAGCAGCTAAATCTCTCCTCAGAGTCATCCTAAGTTTCAAAAGCCTAACATATGCCAAAGGGCCCCTGGTAAGATTTATTGGCTGGAGAGAGAGAAACTCATACAATATAATTTGATTTACCAAGCTAAAACATCTCTTTTGAGTGAGATTATTTTTACAGAAGGTTGGCTGAGAGACTGAGGAACCTCTTTCTTTCTGTGGACAGAGGCTTCAGAATTAACTCAGTGAAATACTCTTTAAAATATTAAATCATGATGACAGAAGGCTTCTCAAACTGTTTTGTCCAAAAGTTGGAATGACTTCTGCATTAGAGTACTGCTTCCTAGTGTGGAGATCTAAAGAAAGACTAGGAAGAGCACAGGGCAAGGAAGAAAGGAGAGTGGAGGAAGAAGAGGAAGAAGCCATACGAAGAGGCACTTAGTTATGCAGCTAAGGTTTTCATACTGTGGGTGCAGGGAGGAGCTGAGGACTGGTACTCTTGCATGGGGGTGCCTACTCATAGAAAAAGCCAATTTTCTTATGTTTCTCTCTTATGTCAGTTGGCTCCGATCTGAATGGCAGTCCGCTTTTTGAGGAGAGACGTTGGTCTATCAGATGGAACATGTTGAACAATGCTGGAGCTGAGAGGATTCCTTTGGAGGACTGAAAGTATTTTTTTCCTATTGGGAATTTCTCTGATAATTTCACATGAACGAATGCTTTCTGAGATCTGTCACTCTCGTTTCCATAAGGAAGCGTGCTCTAATGATATGCTATAGTATTAATTTTTAAAATTGAAATGTCATCTGTCAGTAAGTCATGCTGCTTACACAAATCAAACTGTAAACATATACAGAGCCATTTTTTTTCAATTACACTGAATAATATTATTAAAACAAATTGAATTAGTTAGACTAGGAGCGTTTTCCATAAGATGGTTAATATTTGTGGTTTTGTAGTGCAATAATTAAAATTCACAATTAGCTTTCCTTGTTTTTCTGTAGCAGTGCTTGAAATCATGTCAAATAATTGAATATTTTCAGTTCAAAATCCTTAACTGCGAGAAACTTTTCCATAGTTGTTTCTTCTGCTTGCAATCACAGTTGGAAATTGTAACAAGGTATTTCAACTGGAGTGCAACAGAGCATGGCTTACATCTAAACTAGGGTGATAAACAATAGACAATCTGCCTTTTCATGGAAGATATTGGTGAACTTCTCATGTTGTAGTTCCCAGTTCATGGATAGGCATATGTCAGGTCCAATGTAAATTATTGAATGTGTTGTACAGTTGAAGTTGGATTAATTTTTTTTTTTTTTTTAAATGCAATGTGGTTACACTACAGCACTGGTTTAGGGAAACAGAAGTCAGTCCAGTCAACCAACCCCTTTCTCGGAAATATTTCAAATTAGATATATGTGTAATGAACAGGACATCTCTTATTAAAAAACATATTGAGGTTATACAAGGAAAAAACCAAAAAGGATAAGAACACACAAGTGCCACGCAAGGATTCTTACACATTGTTTGGTATTTAGTTAGTCAAAGAAAGAAATGTGGACTTAGGAAACAGAAGATAAAAATACAAAGTACAAAATAGGAAAGTAGAATGACTACAATGCAAATCTTTATTTTCACAGCATCTGTGAAAATCTTTGTTGGTTTTTGTTGCACATTTACACATTGCAGTGACATTTCGTGTGCTCAAAACATTCAATACACAGTGATATCCAGGCTGGGTACAGTAAATATCCTACCACACAATGAAAGACGTGTTAAAGCATTTTAAAGGCAGAGCTATTACGTAGTCACAGCTGCTCTGCCTTCTGGTGATAAAATTTATAAAACAGTGCTGCTGGTTTCCTCTGTTTCTGTTGTGACAGCATTAGTCTTTCCACCTCTGGTACATGACTAGAAAATGAAGAAAAACACGGTGCAGTTTCCCAGTAATGCGTGTTGACAGCTCCACTAAATTACGTGTGTACCTGGATGCACTGGAACATGGTGGGTTACTGACACTTTTTCCTTAAAAAAACAAAGGAAAAAAAAATGCACTGAAAATTCTATGCTAGGAAAATGGAAGTATCTATCTCATTGTTAGGAGTATATTATAGTTGAACAGTATAGTAATACCTATAATATAAAATATGAGTTATTTGTTAATTCCTCCAGACATCAGTTAACAAATGTTTCACCAATTTCAGTAGGCTACAGATCCTGAACAGCGTGGAAGAGCTGGGCCCTCGTGTTTTTTACTTACCTCTCAGGACTGCAAGTGAGATACCAAAATGGATGATTCTCAGTATAATGGTCCAAAATCTGTATTCATCAAAGCTAGCAGCGAGATGTAAGTCTCTAAGGATATGATCTGATGTAGAATTTAATCGAATAAATTAAAATAAAGCTTCATTTTTCAGACCACATTCTTTTGAAGTACATCAAGACAGTTAGGAAGACTTAATCAACATAACCAAAATGCTTTATTTCATACTGGAGCTACAAGTACAACTGAAGAAGTATGTTGGCTCTTACCCTAGCTTTCTGGCACATAATTTGGCTCTTTTTGACTGGTCCCAAGGAAATGTGTACGCTGGAGTTACTGAGGCATTTTTATATTCCAGCTAACCTATAAAACTTTATAACCCTAATAAAGATAATAAAAATAATAACAATATTTTATGGGTGTAATCGGATATGTTTAGTAACAATCTTTAACAAAGACAGCATGTCAGTCTGTTGGAGTCAAGATAGGAAAACAAAACCATAAATCTTACCCCTTTCTTTATTGTACCTGCATTTTGATAGCATAAGCAAAAAAAGAGGATAGAGGAGCTTTTAAATAGATTGACTTTTCTCTCTCGTTGAGCTGGAAATACGTTTTGTTTTAAGATCGTTCCTCATGTGTTAGCTTACATAGTACAGTAGTTGCTTCCAAGGTCAAAAAGATCTGCCGAAGTTACTAACTGCTACTCACTGTGGATGTTCTCGGTGCAAGTGGCACGCTTATTTATGCTTCCATAAGTGTACAGTTATAACCATTTGTTTTCTAATGCATGTCCAAAGTATCAGAGAGAGAAATTAAAAACATCACTCATGCAGTATACAAAGTGGTCATTTTGGTCACTGAGGGAAAGGCTTTCATTTAGCAAGTTGGAGCAAAATGCAGGGATCAGCAGAAGGCAGAATGGATTTGTTGAAGTGTGGAGGAATCCTGTTGACACAAAAAGGAATCCTGAATTATTGTCTGTATGTTTTCACAATTTGTAAGATCAATGTCTTTTCCAACAGCTGTCTTCTTATTGCACCTAGAATATGAATTGAATCTATATGAAACATATGAAACAATGATATTCTATCACAGAAAATACAGGTATTTTCTGTATATACAGATTAGAACAAGATGTTGCATATATGATTTCTGAAAAAAACTGCATTGTTTGCAGTATATGGATATTCTTTTTTGCTGAAATAAGGTCTATGTTGCAAACTTGTTAAAAAAATACTAAGTAGAAAAATTGTTGCTATAATGGTACTAAATTTTAATAGAACTGAGAATTGAAAAGCTTACTCAATACTAATTCAAACTGGTCCAAGTAGTAATTCTGCCGTATGCATATATATATATATAACAGACAAAAGATTCCAGCAAAGATAACTGAGCACTTTTAAAGGCTGCAAATTCAAAATTTCAACAGTTAGAAAGTGGTGGAATTATAGTTGTTGGTGCCACCTTACTCCAAGCCATTGTACTTATCCTTTTTGTACATACGCTTTTCAGTTGACTGTAAACAGATGCAAGTCAGGAGGCAGCCTGAATTTCAGTCTGCCAGGTATTCCCAACACCAATAGACGCTTGTTTCTAGGAGAACTATGAGTGACTCCAAGACGAGAAAGAGTCAGTCCATTGGGGACACTAAATAAGAAAAAAATGTCTCCTATTTCTTTTAAGCTGTTTAATGCAGTAGCTCAGGCTGAACTACAGATCCTGTGAGCTGCTTGTTGACACTCCAGTGCAATGCTTTGTCTGGACAGATGAAAAGAACATTCCAAGGTATAGTTTGGTTATATTGCTCCACCACACTGCTGCCCTACCTCAGTATACCTTACGTTTCCTTTCCTCACTTTGTATCACAGATGCAGACCGGCAGCAGAAGCTCAAAGCAAAACAAAGCAACAAAGCCTGGTCAGTCAGCTGTGAAACAACTCACTTTTGATCTGAGGAATAATACACTTCGGAGTTACTCGGAGGATGGTGTCAAAGTAAGGAAAACCTAATCTGAAAATGGTAATGTCTGTAAAAACTCCAGCAACAAACATGCAAAGATTATCTCTGAAGCAACAATTTTTATTGCTTGCTTATACACAAGGTTTTTTTCTTTTTTTCTTCTTTATTAATAATTATCTACTATTAGAAACTGAGTAGCCTAACTTTAATCGCGTTGTTTCCTGGAAGAAGAGGTAGTACTCCTCTGTGACTCAGATAGCAATTATCAGGTTATTGGACTTGCGTTAAGAAAAAACAATTACAACAGCCTTGGCTGATGCAATTATTTATTTCTAGAGACTAAAGATGTTTATGATTTTAAAAATGGAACTACTTGGCAATCAACACCGTAAAACAACCCTTTTCCAAATTCTGGGCCAAATTATCTTTTTAACTAAAGAACATATAAGTTCCTCACAATCAGGAATTCTGTACACCATTCAAGAATTCATGGAGACCCCTTTGTCCTCCTTCTGCCTCTCAGATTCCTGAATAAAAACAATGCTGGAAGTGAGGGTAACAGATCTTTGACCTGGTATCTTGTCATGTCCTCATCATATAAGCCTTGACAAGATGAAAAAAGCATGTGTATACATCATACCTTACTGTTTTTGTCTTTCCTACTAAATCCCTGCAAGCCTAAGAAGGTAAGAAAGTGCTACTGGAGGTCTGCATTAGCATCAGACTGAATTCAGTGTTGTTCGTTTAGGGTTTTGGTAATTAATGAAAATTTGATAACTGCATCAGTAAGAGTTTAATATTTTCAGTACAACTGTAATTAAATATCACACCTTTTTGTCTTAAATAGCAGACATTATGGAGGGAAACACTGATATCCCCGGGGCAGGGGATGTATATATTTAAATGAACATTTTTGAAGCAAAAACATACTTCAGGTGGCCCACAGGTTTGCCGCTGCCTTCAGTGGCAGCCTTCATGAAATGGAAGAGAAAATATTTTCCAGAAGGGAATCAATGTACTGTATAAAAAAAAAATCTAATTTCTGAACACAATCAGAATGTTCTTTCCTGTTCTCTATGTTCACTGTGACTGCTACAGTAGTTTTTACTCTGGGTAAGTCCTTACAGCTGCATTACTTTCTGTCAAATATTTTGGAAGATGCTTAATTTTTGACTTGCAGCTCAGCTTTGTATCATCTTTTGCTGTAGTCTACTTGGTGACAGCTTTGGCATGCTTCCTTAATACTGACAGTACCTTCAGGTACTTTAGAAATGGAATCTGTGTTCAGCGTGATGCCTTAAAGCAGGTTACAATAGCAACAACTGAAAATAACCAGAACAATGCACAGAATGTCAAGATAATGTTCATTTGTTGTTACTGGATGAGTTGACTGAAAGATCAGTATTAGACAGCTTTTGCTCCCAAGAGAGTTGTTAGGACTTGTTTGCAATAAAATTGGGAAAGTAAAAAGCCTCTGCAATGCCTTTTGCAAAGTCTGGTTTAGTACTACCTGAAGTTAAGACGTCAGGTTCACTTCTGCTTGCCCAGGGGTTTTACCCTTGTGTAAAAATCTGCAGACCCAGTTTTTACTACAAAGGCTAAAAGGAGAATCAAAGTACTATTTTATTTTTTTTTTCATCAGAGTTGAGTATGGATAAATAAAACTTGGGAATTAAGGGGAAAAAAATCTAAACAGTGAGGAAGCTGGAAAAAAATTCAGCTTGCTTTATGAACCTCCTCCCCACTCTCCCCCAGCAATATTTGAGCATTGCTTGTCGTTTCTGACTGTCAACAGAAATGGAGAGGAAAGGGGTTTTGGGGAGCATTCATGCTATCTGACTTTGGACATAATTTGGATGCTTAGACTTCCTGTATTATTAAATTCAAGGTGGGTGCCTCCACAGAAAGTTCTGCATTCGGGGTATAGCGACTGCATTGCTTAGGATTTCTAAATTCCCTCTGGAGGCTCATGCTATTCTGTGTTGAGTATTAGAGGAGTGGAGAATCCCATCCTGGAAAATTTACTTTGGTGCTAAAGTTAGTGACATGAAAATCCTCTTTCATCTCTTACTGCACTGCAGGCTTGCCTGGTCCTTGGTTTAAGTTAAGAGCACATTAAGGGTTGCCAGCACTTCAGTCAGCCTACAGAGGTTTACCCCTGAGCCGCTCCTTAGCCAAGAGCATGCTGTGCAATTCAGACCTGCTTCCAGTTTCTGACATATCCCTGGCATGTCCCCATGAAGAGCTGTTTTGGCAACACTTTTCTGTCAAAACAATTCCCTAAGTTTGGTCAACTGTCTTAAGGCAATTTTCAGAAACTTTAGGTACATTGAAACAGGTAGTGTGTGACTGCAGCCAAAAGGTCTCCATAGCTCGTAGATGAGTGTGCTTCTTGTAGGCAGATGAAACTTGACATTTCAGCTATTATTCGTGTCTGTATTATGATAAGGTGTTAAAATATTTTATATGGACAGTTAGCAGTGCACTTGAATTCAATAATTTTTTTTTCTCTCAGAACATCTGATATGCTCAAAGATCCTATTCAGCAGCTGCGTTACTATCCTAAATCCACTCTCTTCTGCTAAAGGTACTTATAATGTAAGTGCGGTGTCAGGTATCCCTTGCAGGTGATTATTTTTTTGTTGTTTTGATTGCCACCTTTGTATCTCCCAAATCTTTTTGGGACATCCAGTGGCAGTTTCACCAAAATTAATTCCAAAGTAAGATCTCAAACATCTTACATTAAAATGGCAACCCCATCAAGCTTTGTTCATTGCAAGAATGGGACAGGCAGCCATAAACATTTTTGTATTTATTGGACTGACTAGATATTTGATGTGGTTTTTTTTTTTAAATGTCCTCAATCATGATTACAATGATAAAATATCAGTGATGGCTATTGCTCCGTATTTCAGAATAAATTGGATTTCCAAAAGAAAAATATTGTTAGCCAGTTGTGGTTAGTAATCTAGTTGTTTCTCCATGTAAAAACTCATCTTCTGTGAAGCACAGAAAACAGTTTTTGTCAGTCATCCAAAGGGATCAGGCCCATAATTCATGGGTGTGTGGAAGGCTCTTAATTATTTGCAATTAGATTCATACTTTATGGTTGTTGTTGGTACACCATAAATAACAATTTGTACACTGGAAAATGAAACAGGTGATTTCTGGAGTGCTTGTAAGACAGCAGCAAGAACAAGCGTAGATCCAGCTGCAAAAAATTGTGTCACTTGTGCAGATTTGTCCTGTTGAGTGCAACAGAAACTCACACGTTGCATATCACAGAACAAATGAGACAAGAAGGAAAGTGAGCCCTGTGCTGCACATGGGCAGGGACAGAAGTCCTAACCAAAATGTGACCTTATCATAATCCAGAGGCATAGCCAAAATGGCTGAATCCCTTGCATTTCCATATGCAAGTATGGTGGAATGTGACTTTCTAAGAAAGCCTGAAGATGATTTCACGGACCTGAAAGCAAGTCCATTTTTTCTAACTACACTGTGTGGTCTAACAAATAATGTTATCTCTCAGTTGGCCTCTTGATCTACAGTCAAATAAAATTCTATAGGATATACACTGTGAACATTACAAAACATTGCAGCAGATCCTCCTGTCATGCAAATCAGGATGACAAAGTTGTAGCACAGCAGCACCCTTTTATCCTATCTGTGGTCGTGGCCACAAAACTTTTTTAAGACAGGCAACTAATTTTTCTTCTGCCTCCTGCAATGATCTACACCTTCTGTGGTTATAAATTAATTATATTCTTTTCTTTCTTTCATTATAAAGTCTGTGCTACACATTTAAATATCCTGTGGTTGTCTTATAACATCTTATTTTATTTAACTTTGAGTTTCCTCATCCTTATTGATGTTCGTGTTTTATTTATTCACTTGAATTCAATATTCTCAGTAAGGTGCTAGATCTTCAAAAGAAATGTTCAGCCACAACAGAGTTCAATCAAATCACATTTCTGCAAGTTGTCTGCCCAGGTTAAAATTAAAACATTATACTTATCATCTGTGGATGTGAAATGGAAACAGGATGATTATGAAACTCCTTTTAGAAGTTGAAAGAAGAAAGCTGATGATTTTTCCATTAATATTTTTCCATTAAAATTATGATAACTTAAAACTACCTGCTAACCATGTTTCAAAATTAAATTCCTACACTTCACTTTTCTGCATTTCCCATGCACCTGAGAACACCCCCAACAGAAAGCTCAAGAGAGACAACGTTAAGAGGATGCTAAGAGACCTCATTAACCTTTTGTCTGGTGAAGCTGCCAGATGAAGTGTTCCCCCTTTGTCTGGGAATCCTCAAGGATTTCTTTAAAAAGATTATGCTCTCATACTTTGGTGTCTATGGAGTTTCAATGCTGGAAATGTAAGAACATGTTGGAAATGTAAGAAGTCTTAGCATGTCTGTGCTGCGCAGCAGCTAAATCCTTCAGTGACTCCAGGCCACAGTCTGATAATGGGTGAATCACACCTTGTTTGTGAACTTGCGTGAGACTGATGCCTGCTCCTGAGCTTGGAAGGCTAGTTTTGTTTTGGTCTAGTTGCTTTTTCAAGGGTTAGTAGAGGTGAGACTGTGAACTCAAGATGCGACTGGACAGGATGCTAGATCATCTCAGCTAGATAATTTCCCTTCCCACGAAAGGTTGGACCAGACGATCTTTGAGGTCCTTTCCAACCTGAGCTATACGATGATTCTATGATGAACTCTGGAAATCTGCTGATTGGGTGATGTTTTAAGGGTACCTGCTTCCACAGTCAATTATCTGAGTGAGTATGGTGGGTGGAAGGTTTCATTTCTCATAGTTTTATAGGTGAAGATTTTTGTCTTGCAATATTTGCTGCACATTATGGGAACTTTCTTTAATATTGATAGCTTTTAATAACACAGATCTCAGAATATAGTCAACTTATTGTATTGATATAATATAGTTTTTACTGTAAATGTGCACAAAAAACTTTCGACATAAAAAATAAATCACTCTAGGAAAAATAAAATTAAATATGTGGAAGTTTAACTTTTTTATTCTGGTACAATGCAGACAGCTTCCCCACAGTCTCTGGCTGGATCCTTTGGTTCATAGATAAATTTTCCATGAGTGAAAAACATGTGTGATAGCTCCAGGAAGACCTGAGCTCAAGGCCAGCAGGACTTCAGCCTGGCTACATGGTATATCATGGTATACCGCATGGTACATGGCCAGATTATCACCAGGAGCGGCCTGAGTGGCTGTGTGTCCTGGTGGTGTTATTTGTGCTAGGACGTGGACAATGGCATGGAATGTGCCCTTGGTGAGCTTGCAGATGAGAGGAAATTGGAGCGAGCAGTTGATACGCTGCATAGTGTGGTTTCCAGGCAGCTGGAACCAGACTGAAGAAAGGGGGTGATGGGAACACCATGAAGTTCTATAAAGACAAATGTGAAATCCTGCACCTGAGATGGAATAACCCTGTGCAGTTGTATGGGATGGGGAGTCAAGTGCCTGGAAAGCAGCTATACAGAAAAGGACTCGAGGGTCCTGGTGTATGGTAAGTCGAACGTGAGTCAGCAGTGTGTCCCTGTGGCTGCGAAGGTTAACCACATTCTGAGCTGTATTAGTAGAAGTGTAGCCAACGGGTTGAGAAAAGCAATTATTCACCTCTGCTGAGTTCTCGTGAAAGCACACCTGGAGAACTGTGCCCAGTTTGGGGCTCCCTGGTGCCAGAAAGGCTTGGATAAACTGGAGAGGGTCAACCTTGGGGATGGTAGGGCTGGTGCGCATCATGCAAGAAGAGACTGGAGCTGAGTTTGTGCAGCCTGAAGAAGAACAGGCCAAGGGGGAACTTAATTTCTGTCTACAAGTACCTAGCAGTTTTAGAGAAGACAGACTTTTCCTGGAAAGGGACAGAGAAAGGGTAATAGGCAATAGTCACAAGCTGCAGCAAGGGAATTTCTGACTAAATGTCAGAAAAGCACTTTTCACAGTGAAGTTGATCAAATGCTGAACCAGGTTGCCTAGAGAGGCTGTGAAACATTTACCCTTGAATATAGTCAGAACTTGACTGGATAAAGCCCTGAGTAATCTCTTTTAACTTTGAAGTTGGCTTTGAGCAATGGGTTCAGCTCCAGAGGTCCTTTCCAACCTAAATTATTCTATGGTTCTATGAGTTTCTGGATGTGAATGACCAGGTAATAGGGGTTTAATGTGTACTTCCAGTATTTTCTGGTCTGGGATAACTTACCAACCAGTCACAGCCCTGCAGGGACATGAGTGCCATTCTAGACCAGAGCGGCTCAGACCCAGAGGCACTATTTCTGTTTCAGATTTATTCCATTATTCAGAATATCTCAGTCCCCAGTTCTCTGGCAAATAAAAATGTGATGATTTCGACTTTTGCCAACATCATGCAGCTCTATACAGATAATCAAGCGTACACAGGTCTGTGCACATGTGTACATGCCTGTGATCATGGAGCTCTATTGAAGTTAACAGAAATTAAGAGAACCTTGGGACAAAAGGCGGGTTTAAAGAGCTCATTAAGTTCCCAATTTCTTTACCTGAAGATAATGAAAAACTAATCAACCTAATGATTGATTACCTTCCACAGAATACTTCAATAGTTTTACAGGACAGTTTTTGTAGTCTGTAGACTTTCAGCAGTTCAAACATTTAATTCTGGGTGTTTTCAAGTTATTTACCACAGGGCTTTTGGGGTTTTTTTGCTTGTTTGTTTATTTTTCTACAGAATGCAGCAAACATATAGGAATCCTTAAAACTGGAGACAATGTAGCTATAGCAAAGAAGTCTATTTTCCGATTTGTTTTTTTGGCATGAGTACCAAGAGATCACTGTGAGTGAAATTTATTGTTCTCTGATGGGCACCCTCCAGACAATAAAGAGAATAGCTTCTATTCTGAAATCAATGTTTGCAATTTTGTACTTCTCCTTCAAATACAAAGAACACATTCTTTTAATTCACAAAACCAATTACTAGATATTCCTTCAGTTTTGTTCACTCACTGGTACTTGCAAATAGCACTTTATTTTTGTTTATTAGATTAATTTAAATGAGAGTAGCCATTTCATTTGAAGACTTTAAGTTGTAGGTAGTCTTTCTCAGGATAAAAGAAAAACTCAATAAATTCTCATGACAAAATATTTTCCATAAGTAGTTCTGCTGATGACAGGCCATGTATTAAAATTGCACTAGCTCTCAGATACATTTTTTGGGGCAGGTCCTTAGGGGGCATAAAATGGTTTAAATGGAACTTTACTACATTACAGCAGTTGAAAAATCGGTCTATGATGTAGCTAAGTATTTACAGAACACATAGCTGAAATGACAATGCACTTTTCACCATTTTTCCAATGATCAATGCCTTTAATAATGTTATTTCCAAGTTTCAGCTTTTCTAAAAAACCCCCACACCCTCAACGGTCCTTTAAAGAGAGTAAAAGATAATTTTCCAGTTGTCTGTATTCATGTGACCCTTGTTATTGAACAGTTCATATGTTGGAGCAAATGGCTATGACAATATGATTAAAATTAATAAGGGCACCAAAACCAGAAATAACTTTGGATTATCAATCTCTTTTGAAGTATTCAGAAATTTAAAATGAGAAACCAGGGCATCTCTCTCTGACTTTCAGTTTGCTTTCCTAATCCTTTCCAAACTCTTTCTGATTATTTCTGTCAAACTATTTCACTTAATTCTTTGAATTACTTAGTTTTGTGTCTCCTACCTCAAAAACCTGTCGTTGTTTCTTTCCTGTGCATTAGTGAAATTTGATACTAACCTGAAGTACGTTAGAGGGGAATAAAGACATGGATACTTTCCCTTCCTGGGCCAGCAGGTGCAGTTCAAAAAACCTTTTTATAATTCTCATTTGCAGTGTATTGTTGTTCACAGGAAGTCTCTTACTGAACCTGTGAAATTTTTGGTAATCGGCAATGGGGTAAGAAAAAAGGAACCGATCATCTGGAAGTCTAGCTGGCAGAGTCTTTGGCTTAACAGAGATAAAACTAGAAATTATTTGTCTTTGGTAGAAAGCAATGCATTTGTTTTTTAAGAGAATAATAGGGCAAGGCAGCTAGGTGATGAAGTAATTTGCTGGACTAGAAGGTGTTAGGCATAGCTGAGGAATTCTTTGTTGGTCAGTGGCAATCAGCATATTTTGATAAACCATTTATGAGGTTGCGCTGCTTTGATATCAAAGATTTTGGTAAAGTATCTCTAAGGTCATGGTGACACCAATAAAGTTTTCATGGGAAGTGATGTATATGAAATGATTTATTAAGGGGTGTATATGTGTATATATGTGTATGTATATATACATGTGTATATATATTTATAGCCTTAAACCAACGGAGGATAAAATAGCTTGGATTATAGAACGACATGTTTAAAGACAATTTCCTCAGAGCTTTCCCTAAGATAAGACCTTCAACGGTGTGATTTCTAGGGCTGCAGCTGCCTGGGCAGCTGACCTGATCAGATTGTTTGCTCTGCTGAAGGGTGATGGTCTCATCCTTCACTTGCTCCTCCTCACAGCTCCTCTCTCCTATTCATCCTGTAAGGGAGGAAGAAGAGATGGCAGTAGGAACACTAGGTTTTGATTATAGCAAGGTGGTAAATCAGTTGACAGTGTCAAGTAGAATTAAGGTGCATGTTTGTTCTTGACTTTGACCTTTTATTTCTACATAAGAATGCCCTGGCTTTTTGAAGTAATCTAGAAGAAGTAACTGGAATTCAGTTGGTTCTTACTATCTCAGTCCAGTGTTACAGTTGGCACCGCATTGTTCTGCTGACTGACAGGGATAAGGTTGAACCCTTTCACTTGGGGACTCTTATAGCCTGGGGGAACATGTTGGGTTGGTGTTGAAATCCCGTCTTCATTAAACTGAGCAACAAAACTCCCATCAGTTCCAAACACTCACCCAGGCTGAGGTACTGCTAGCTCTGCTTAGTGATAGAGCAATACATGCAGGTCTAGATTTAATGCTCTGGTAATCTCAGCACATTGCTCCAGCCTGTGCCAGGCCGAACTTCACCTGCCTACATTTTGGAGCATAGAAGCAAATTCTGAGGCTTAGAAAGGAAAAGTTCTATGACCAGAGGTGAGATAGGGCTAGTATGTGCTGATATTACCTCCTGGCGCTCAAAGCGTGAGGGACAGCAAATGGAATGAAGAGGGCTGAGAGCAAGGAGGCTTCAGACTGTCAATAAGGGCATTGCTGAATTCCCATTTGGACCGCTCCATATAATCACACAGCATAGTAATGTAAACGTTGAGATCAATGAGCTAAGTGTAAATTTGTTGAAAAGGCTGCAATTCTATCAGAATCACTGAAGCTGTTCATATACTTTTCAACACATGGCTTTAGTCTTTGATATCACAGTTATAAGAATGGCTACTAACTTTTAAGTTATCTCCTTTCATTTTCAACACTGGTGTCTAGCTGGCAGTAAGCAAAGGCGGAATTCCATACAGTGGTGGTTTTTCCAGGCTGTGTTCTAGCTATATTTTTACACCTCCAGTGAAAGAATTTATAGGTGAAAGAAATGTTTGTTTAGCTTTCTTGCAACACAATATTTTACAAAACTCTGGTTTAATTCTTGGTTTCATAAAGCAAGAATCTTTGCAAATAAGACCAGTAATAGTTTTTTCAAATTAAAAAAAGAAAAGAATCACAAAATAAAATCTAACACAGGCTAACACTTCTTTTTAACTCCAGCGACAGCCAGTATTTCCCTTCATCCCTTTTCACTTGACTCACTGTGGAGCCACCTTGGATGTAGTTGTGTCATGAGCTAGACTAAATGACTTGACTTATGTCAAGAGAGAGGTTGTTTCATTTCCTGCTTGTCATGGACAAATGATTTTTTTAATGGTCTCTCCACCTCGTGCTTTCTGAGATACTGCTTGTAACAGTGCATAAAGGAAATATAGCTGAGGGCAAGACCTTGGCATACTTTAATATAACTTCTGATCTGGACCCTGGAAGATGTAGCTTTAAACTAAAATTTTTCTCCTATAGCATATAAGGCCTGGTGTGGACTGTTTAGCTTGGTAAAGCAGGAAATTTTATATTTTTATACATTTATGTTTAAAATTGAAAGGCATTTAAAGGCTTGTTATTACAGGTAAGTGAATTCCTCAAAATTCTAGATACTTTAAAATTTTAACCATACCATAGTCAATGTGAACTTGCAGCTGCTAAAGTAATAAAACTTTCTGTTGGGTTTAGGATCATTATTCTTGGTGATAACAGCTTTATTTTGTTTTTCCTGAAACTTGAAAGGCTACAATGGACAATAACAGACACATAAGTTGCCCCTCCATTTTCAAGAATAAAACGAATTCACTGATGATCGTTTGTTATCATTATCTTCAGTACTTAACAGTACAGCAGAAAGCTGACTTGAATTTCGGCATGAGCAGAGAGTGATAGATCTTCTCCATTAAGGGCAAACTAGAAAAGAGAGTAAAGACTTTCTTTCTCAGTCTCTTGTTCCAGGGAGACAAAAGTCTGTGCAAACCTTGTAATAAATACAAATCACCTCTTTTGCAGTGCTGGTTCCTCTGTGCCAGCCAAGGCCCTATCCTCTCCCATTGCAGGGAAGCCGCAGTCTCGGGGAATCTGTTCTTTCTCATCCCTGCAGAGTAATTACTTTGGGAGGCAACACAAGCACACTGTAGACATGCTATTTGGGGACTTACAGTCCTCCTGCCACAGGCAGATTTACAGGCAGACTATAGAGACTTGCCTGTAAGGTCTTAGGGGCTGTAAATCCAGTGTAAATCGGTTACGATCACATAAACGGACACAGAATTTAGCTACTGTTGTGGATATTCTGTACTATGTCTCTGAGAAGTGCAGCACAAACCTGTCTGGGAAATGTCTTTACACTCCTTCAGTCCAGGAGTGTTTCATCATACTCTGCAGTAAGAAGGCCAAGGCGTCTCTTGACCCTACAGCAGGCTCATGCCTTGGACCTTGCTTGAATCTGCCATGTTAAATGGTGGAACTTAATCCTGGTACTGTCTTCTCATCTCTGCCTTTTACTTATGATGTAGGAGGTCTCGTTCACCGTACCAGAACACCACCCTCAGCCACCGCTATGGTTTATACAGCTCATTTCAGCCCTTCAGCACTTTAACCCAGTATTTAAAGATCAGCACAGAGCAGAGAGCCCAATTATCTGCACCCAGACCATCTCCATGGTGGGAGAGGGGCGTGTATCTTTGGTGTATTTGCTTGTGTCAAATAAGAGAAAAGTCTTATAGTTCTTGGTGTTAATAGTGATTGAAAGGACCTACCTGGAAGTAAGTTTATGTGTTAGCATCATTATTATCTTTTTATCCTTTTTTTAAAAAAATCTAGTATACTAAATGCAGTTGCCACCAGTTTGCTAGGTGACAAAACCCTGACAGTCTAGTGAGGTACAGGGGAAAAGGTGGAGTAATAGATGAGGAAACCAGACAGAAGTCTTCTAAACCCATATTTTAGCTTCCAGAAGACAGATGTGCACTTTATGCAAATGTTTATGTAAGGTAATGGCATTTCAGAATGGAATCAGGGCAACAGACCACATAGAGGCTGTGTTCATACTGCAGGGATGTGCATTTGGTGGCATATATCCTGTCCAGGACTCCCAGGTGGTCAGAGCTTGAGGATGGAGAAGAGAATGAAGAGATGAGTTGTCATCCTGACATGAAGAAAGGACATAGCTTTAAAGAAGGGGCATATTCTTACAATGCATGAGGCTGTACTCACCTCAGAAATCAAGTAGAACATGCAGGCCAGATGTTTAGTTGCTATGAATATAAGTTCAAGACTTTAAAAGAGTTACGCTCATTTGCCCTCGCTGTTCCTTTGACAGGATTTCTATATTCTTGCAAAGCACAATCAGCAACAGCTGGAAGAAACCAGGGAAACTGATTTGGCCACTGCCAGAGCAAAGCCATATATCTGACAGTCGTTTATTTGTTGTTTCTTATGCTGTCTCACAGGAAAAGCAAGTGGGTGAGGGGGAAGCCCCAGAGAACCAAGTAAAAAATAGAAGTCACCAGCACTCGCCACATCTTCCCTTCCCTTCCCTTCCCTTCCCTTCCCTTCCCTTCCCTTCCCTTCCCTTCCCTTCCCTTCCCTTCCCTTCCCTTCCCTTCCCTTCCCTTCCCTTCCCTTCCCTTCCCTTCCCTTCCCTTCCCTTCCCTTCCCTTCCCTTCCCTTCCTTTCCCTTCCTTCCCTTCCCTTCCCTTCCCTTCCCTTCCCTTCCCTTCCCTTCCCTTCCCTTCCCTTCCCTTCCCTTCCCTTCCCTTCCCTTCCCTTCCCTTCCCTTCCCTTCCCTTCCCTTCCCTTCCCTTCCCTTCCCTTCCCTTCCCTTCCTTTCCCTTCCCTTCCCTTCCCCAAAATGACAAGAAG
This sequence comes from Aquila chrysaetos chrysaetos, assembly GCF_900496995.4. Taxonomy (NCBI): domain Eukaryota; kingdom Metazoa; phylum Chordata; class Aves; order Accipitriformes; family Accipitridae; genus Aquila; species Aquila chrysaetos. Next base: position 81,769,897 of record NC_044005.1, read on the forward strand.
CAGCAACAGGGGACTTTTTTATAGGGAGAGAAGGTTCCTACCAAAAAGCTTTATCTTTTAGGCATACAGGTATGTTTCATAGCTTGTTTCATATAAAAGGTAAAAAAGAAGAATCTTTCCATAAAAGAAAATAAATAAAAGACATTTCAGAGCCTCATTTGTTCATGCTGTATGAGTTTTCCCCCCTCTCTAAAATACTGAAAATAAGCTTAAGAATATCAATTCACTTACCCTGCTCTCTTTTACATTTGTAAAACATGTACATGGGGTTTTTTTGTTTTGGCTATAAAAAAGCAACAACAGAAATCCATTAATTCTGTCAATCTTGTGAGAAATATCTAACAAGGTCTACTTTAAATATTATGAAAGAGATGCAAATATTTGGTTTTCAGTCCAAAGGCATGTCTTTAATTCATCTCTAAATGTTAAATTTGCTTCCTTCAGTTTCCTGTTAACTTCCTTTCTTTCTCTGGAGCTGGTCTGATTTTTGGCATCAAAAGATTTAAGCTTTGGAGAGTCATAGGGTCAGATTGTTTTATACACATACAGCTGTCCCTAAGGTTAGTTACATCTTTCAGACTTCTGCCTTCCACTATAAAGCACAGATACTGGGATGCAGTAGTCTAATCTCCATTTTACATAATGCATTACCGATAAGAGCCTGAAAATGAGATGTTTATGTTTTATGCACTAATCTCTTGATCACAGAGCAGTGAAATGCTTGAGATAAAAAACCTTGGAACACAAGCACAGAGCTGCCCAGGGAAAAAAGTACAAATAGTTCTGCAAAGAGAAAACAAGTGATGCATACACTGAAGATCACCCTTCAATCACCAAACAGGGAAATTCTCCTAACATGAAAACACCATAGTTAGTTCATTGACACTAGAATTAGGAGACTGTTGTGAAATATGTAGAGAGCCCAGGAAGGACCAAGTGATTTCTCAGAATTGTAAAAGAAGTATATCAATAAACACAAGACATGACAATTCAAAACGAGAGCATGAAAGAAGGAAAAGGTTACAATACTCCTTAACATATTTTGAGAGTAAGAAGCTGGCTGTTCATAATGAGATGGCAAGAGAAGAAAGTGCATAAGTAATTTGAAAGGTTGAAAAAATGACACAAATACCTGATTTCTCAAAAAATATCACAAGTGGTGTGACTATGTATATTTGATATGCTACAGAAATTTTTAAAAATCCAGAGTGTACAAAATGTCCAAAAAATGGTAACGTTATCAAAATTAGAGTGAAATGGGAAACTTTGGAGATTTGGGGCTTTTCCCATGATCAGTATCTCACAGCGTATGGCAGAACACCTGCCAAGTTTCTCATGAAGCTGGATGACTGAGTGCAGAGAATTGCTTTCCCAGTTCCTTGTGTCCCTGTCACCTAAGGAAGCAGCTTCTTGACTTTCCTGCTTTTCGAGTCCCAGCTCCATCTGGTCCGTCTGCCAGATATAGCCAGAATCTGAGCTGGGGCTCCTTGGGATCCCGGGATCCTGGCTGGCAGATCAGGCAGGAGGCTGAGGAGCTGATCCCCACCGGGGCAGGGCTTCCCACCAGCACATTAGACAGCAGCTGGCCAGTGAACCAGCCAAAATCCCTCCTGGCAGAGAAAGCTCCTCAGAGCACCGCTGGCACTGTCCCTTTCTCACAGAACCCTTTGGTGTTGATGGACTGACATAGTCTATGGGAAAAACAGTGTATCAGAAAATTTCCTGATGATCCTAATTCCCAGTCAGCTTTCTGAGTTGCATAAACATGGCTTTAAACAGGTGTGAGAGACAACGTTCCTCATAAAAGTATTTGGAAAGGTAAAAGAAACAAATGAGAATTCCTCATAAAAGAAAACCAAAGAAATATGTATGCCCCAACTATCACGACTATTACTAACTGCTGAAAAAAACAGGCATAACAGTGATTAGAATGATCAGCATTGTGCTACCAGTGGAGACAGATAACGTTAGAAGAGGGACAAACTAGTATTGTGCTATGTAATGACCTCCAGGAACTGCCAGGGGACTCTTACCAACACCGCCAATCTCCTGTTAAAGGAGACAAAATTTATTCTACGTAACAGGGACAAGAATGACACGTGGCCAAATGTTTCACTGCCCTATTTCCATCCTAGCTCTTCTGTTTGAGATAGCTGATTTTGGTATCCAAAACCCAAAGTGCACTAGAAGAATTGTGGCTGAATTTTTATTACGATGAATTTGCATGGAAAGAAAATTTTCTCTTTTCAGGGTAGTTGCTTGTTTTGAGTGACCTCTGTGTAGCTGGAAACTTCTGCAATAAAAGTAAATGAAAAATATTCAACATCAGAATTCACTTTCAGGTAGAAATTTTGTTGATCACTTTAAACTGAAGGAATAGTTGCACCATTAAAATAAATTTTTATGGAACATTACACGAACGAATGTTTTTTCTTTGTATTTCACTTAAGCACAAATTAAAAATAGCTTAGAAGGCATTTTTTAGGAAACAGACAGTTTGCTTCATATTTGCATTTACTGTATATTTTGGAATACCTGACCCTATAAAAAGTGATGATTTCCACGATCTTGTGGAGTTTCAAGCCCTCTACGTGGCATTAACCCATTTTCTTTGCACAATCCTCTGGTTAACTCGGGCAAACACGTTGTTGTGGGAGTACTTGACTCAGTGAGGACCTGTGGAAGAGGGTTGCTGCCGAGTGCCCTCCCCTCAGCTCGCCCGAGCCCCTGCAGCTGCAGCTTGTCTCTGCTAATGAGACCCAGGAGCTTCTCTTCAGACCCTGCTGGTCTCGGTGAGGGGTGGTGGGACTGAGGGGATCCTCCTGCACCGGGGACCCCCGCTTGCTTGAGCGTCCCTGCTAGCTCTTCGGTTTTGCAAGCTTCGGTGTCCGCTTTTCAATTGCAACACGTTGTTGTTTCCTATATCAGCAAAACTACTCACAGGAATGTAACTAAGAAAAAGCTTAGAGAGTCAAATGAAATGGAAGTTAATCTGGTTAAATCATAAGTATTTCCCATTTCTTCTTCTGAGGAATTTAGAGCTTTGGGTATTTCTCAGTTATCCATCTGGTTATTTTTCAACTATGAAATATTCTGAACTTGTTTAAAATAGCTTAGTTGGCTATGTATGCTATGTTATTTATTTTAATTAAAAGTTAAAAGATTCTGTTTCAGTAATGCACCAGATTTATTTGTTAGCAGAGCAGGAAAAGTAACCGAAAAATGTCCTTATACTATCAGCAATAAATTATTGTGAATTTAAGTGCTAAAACACAACAGTTGTTTAATTCAGTCAAAAGAGACACAGAATAGTTAGCATCAAAAAGGATGGGTGTCTAGTTTCTCATTAGGTTTTTCTTCAGAGTAAAATGCGTGGTGCCTCCATTATAAGAAATAAACTAGATATTAAGACAATAAAAATGTGCGTCATCTGTTCAGTTCTAAAATTTACATCATAGGCCTACAGACCAGTTGCTGAAATGCACATTTAATTCCCTTCCTAATAAGGATTTCACTTATTAAATATGTAAAAGCTTTATTGTTCCAGAAAGTAATGAGAAATGACCTGATGAGACAGGAAAAAAAGACACAGTGTAAATTAATGTTTTTGTGGTATAGCCTAAAATATATTTCACGAGGCAAAACAGTCCTTGCAGATGGATATAGCTGTAAAACAGGACAAATTCCTGTTATGAAACAGATAATTGGCTTGTGATTTTTTCCCCTGTATTTTAGTGCCAGGGAAGGAGTCATAAAACCACAAGATTCTTATTAATGAAACAGAGTGTCATGGTAATATTAAAGCTACTCTCACCCTTGGCATTACAGATAACGTGCTCCGCGCCGGGCTTTCCCTCTGGCCCTTTCCCGGGGCCGATCCCGGGGGACTGGCGCGGGGTTAGCGGCCGTGTGTCCCGAAGAGCCGTCACCCGCTGTGCCCTCCCTGCCTTTCCCTGGTCAGCGCCCAGAAGAGGGAGGAGGACAGGAGGATGGGTATGGAAAAGGTCTGCTCAACCCGCCGGTGCAGGCTCAGACTTATCTGCTGGGCTTCGATCCATCGCACGTTATGTACGACGGCTCTCGGCACCAGAAATTCTCAGGGCAACGCCACCAACGGTCCGGCAGCATCTTCAGTGAACTTCGGCGCCCTTTAATCTCTCGCTTGATAGAATGGCGTATAAGAGCATGGTTTTTTTCAGCGCAGAGTTTACAAAAGTTTTGAGTTGTATTGTATTTGAACAATTTATTCCAGACACCCCTCAACGGGGAAACAGTCCTTCAGAATGTTACTATTTACTGGATTGGCATTCAGATTTAATTTTTTTTTTTTTTTTTCGAATTTCAAGGTCGAGTATATATAGTACAACAAAACCAGTTTACTTATTTGTGGGATTTGGGAGTCTGGGATTTGATCCACTGCTTACTCACAGTAAGTTGCTTCTTTCCACAGGAATAATTCTTGATTTACCCAAGGGCAAGGAAGGGAACATCAGATCCATAGGTTGAAGTCCCAGGTCCTGGCTTCCTTCAAGCTTAAGTTAATTACTGACTTGAGCAGGCATTCAATCCAATTATGCAGAGAATAAAAGTTGTTGGATTGCTATCTTAGGTTCTACATGAAAATGAATTTTGAAATGTATTTTAGCATTGCTGGTCCTGAACAGTATTTTAGTACCATAAATGAGACTGTTGCCTCTTTCCCAGTGGAGCTGTCATCTCATTGATATTGAATTGTACTTCCCAGCTGCAGACACAGTAGGACTGACAAAATTCAAGTCCCATTGAATTTTCAAGTCCCATTAGAAAACACTAAGGCTCAGAAAACCTCGATGCCGATTTAACGTAAAATCTATAGTTAATAAAAACATTGAATGCTTTCTTTTAATCTTGAAAAGGTTTCACTGTGTGAAAGTTGAATTCTTTTTTTTTTATTATAAGTGAGCAAGTAGTGATGAAAATACATATTCAATAGACTGGGTGAATATGATTTTAGTTTCATGTACAGTTGTTTCAGAGGATAAACTAGCAATGGAATTGCATCATGTTTTTAAGAGAAACCAAATTTTCAGTTCTAAAGAAATTAAAAGAGGAAAGATAAGAGTGGTGGTATTGATTTGCTTGATGCTTTTCTATTCATTTGCTTACAACGTAGATATCAGAAGTCAGCAAAACCAACCAAAGATGTGAAATAAAAGAACAAAATGAGTTCTTTCTCAAGGACTTTTACTAATCAGAAAGGTCAATGTGGGCAAATTAAAATTCCTGCTCAATACAAACTTCAATCAAAATGTGTACATTCAGTTCAAAAAAATTAATGAAACTGTCAACATAAACAAAATTGAAATAGTCGTCTTTTTTTTTTTTTTGCCTAGGTCCTAGGGGCATAAAGACATTGCATTTATTTTTACCTTCCAGCAATCTGCAGACAGTAGTTATCAACCTTTGCTGATAATTTTCTCAATGTGTATTATTTGTACAATATAAACAAATTTTTTTTTTTGGCATTTCATCTTTAGAATGCTTATTTTCCTCTTTTTTTTTTTAATTAAAAGGCATTTAGGTTAATATAATTGCAGAAATGATACACGAAAAAGACCCGTTATGCTTGTTATAGCTCCTCATCCTTTCAGTGTTACTCCCGAAGTGTAGTACGCTTTTGTTGGACTCATTCCCTAGCGCACAATGCGTTAGTTTGGATTTGTTCGGTGCAGTTCTGAAATGGCTTGAGCAACAGAATTCACACCTTTTTCTCTGAGAGACTAAATGAGGAGGAGCTGAGGTGTGTGCACTCAGGGAAGAAAAGGTTTTTGGAGAACCACTGGCACTGTTGGGACTACAGCCCGACGCTCTCGTCACAGACCTCCGTGTTCCCTAACCCGGAGGAGCAGAGGAGGGGGTCGTGCGTGCGTGTATTAGCATTTGGTTTCGGATCAGAGGGGCACCGGTGCCACGCTGGGATGCTGGCCCGCTCACGGGTGTGGGTCAGGATCGGGCCTGGCGAGGGGACCCAGAGAGACACGGCCCCGGCGTGGGGCTGCCGCGGCACAGAGCTCGTCTGCCAGCACGTGCTCAGGCGGCCGTGCCCTCACCTGCCTTCGCCTCGAGGGTTCCTCAGCAGACCGGGAGTCTCTGGGTTACTGAGCAACGCGGGGTGAGCTTTTCAGAGACGTATAGCACGGCTGGGCCGTGTGGCTCCTGACCACGGGGATAGTCCCTTGCCTAGCGTCAGGGTGTTGTTCCAGAGCGGAATGGACCTGAGCTTCTCCAAAAATATTTCGTATAGAAGTATTAAATTATTGAGTGGGCACCCGTCACTTAACAGGAAAAGGTTTAGCACAAAATGTTAGATTTTGGCAAACAAGCGTTCGGCATCTTACGCTTACCTTTCAAATCTAGGTTGGGTCACGCAACCGTCATTTCTCCTCCTCGGTAAAGAAAGGGCAGAGAGCGGTTTTCATGAGATTACAGTTATGTTCTTACATCAGTACTAAAGCCTTGTCCCGCTTACAGTTCTGTGAACCAGAATCATTGAACTATACCTGCACATTTGCAAGAAGTTTTGATCCCCGGGAGAACCAAAACCAGATTCATATTCTTAGCTGCAGACTTGTGAATCTGTAGGAACCAATGCTCTAACAAACTCCCACTAACCTTTTTAATGAACGTTGAGAGGTGCAAGGCTTTGTTTTCAGGGCTAGTACCAAGATTAAGGTAACCCATTATAATTAAATTTTAAATTCCTAGCGGGGGGTGAAGGGGTTAATATTTTCACATTCTCATTGTTATCAAACAAAGGTGGAAGAAAATATTTTTATTAATAAAACAATATGTCCTGAGACTAATGACTCAGCTGAAAGCTCATAAAATTAGTTGCCATAAAACAGATTAAATTTAATGCAGATTGCATGTTTTTTTGTTGTTTATAGTTGTCTGGCTTACATTTTTTTTTCTTCCTTTATATTCCTTTAAAGTAATGTCTTTGCGAGGTTCTGAGTTAAAAGCTGTTCTGCACTCATTTTTACTCTTTTTCTGTGAAGAACTGACAGATGCCTTAATAAAGAATGGACAGCTGGTTTATAGACAAAAAGGCACAATCAATTTAGGCTACAGTTTAAAAGTACATAAAACAGCTGTACCCTACTAATGAATTTTAATAGTTTTGCATCTTGCGCATCATACCATTCGAAATATCCATAATTAAATGTGCATTTTGTTAATGGAATCTTCCCCTTGAATCATTAAAAGGAGCAACTTGTACTTTTTCTAAAAACTTCTCAGACATGTTTGGATAACTGTTTTGTTTTGGCTTGGGCTGGTTGCTTTTACATTGTGGGGTTTTTTAAGTTATTTCAACTTTCAAAACGTAATTATTCTCTATTGATTTGTTTGACATACAAAATGACTTCTTTTCAGTTCTGTCACCATGTAGCAGTTGTTAGCTGTTTTCCCTTCTAATGTTGCCTTTGATTTCCAGAGAAGCAGTAACTTTGTGAATCACAAAAAGGCAATATAACCATTGAAATACATGGAGAATGGACTGGGAAGAAAGGATGCTAAAAAACTTCATTTTGTGTTTACACTAATAGAAATGTGATGATATGAAATGGATAAGGATAACAAAACCTTTAAGCTAATCAGAGGAATATGGATTGGGTATTATATTAAAAAGAATATTTATGCTCTTTTCTGCTAGAAAAGAACATTGAAAGCTCTTCTCTAGTGAACTCAGGTTCCAAAATTTCATATTGCAGATAGAATGAGTGAGTCTGGCACCATCAGAGAGAAACACATCTAGACTGTATCTCAGCGATACGTTGTGTGTATGATCGCACCAAGGGTAGAGGTAGACTAGTTGGCACTAGACAGCAATAACAGTTGTGAGCTGGTGGCCATGGTCTTTTTGGCAGACACAGTTCAGGTTGCCCCAGTATCTTGAATTTTTGCCTGAAGGGTGAAAGAATTGATGTCCCTATCATGGGTGTCACTGCTAGATAGATTAAAGCATGTTCAGATAGCCTCAGACTCCATACTTGATACTAAGCAGAAATAAATATAGAAGTGATTGATCATCCTTTAACCACAATATCCCAGCTGGGTGCAAAACTGGAAAGTACCCGTGTTCGGACCAACTGTACTTCCCGACTGTAGCCATTGCTTAATCAACTAGGAGGGACACGTTGAGTACCTGCTGAGCTGGATGCCCATTACTCTTCCAGTGCCACCTGGAAAGTGTAGCAAGCAATTTGCTTGCAGTCCTTAGCTATCCCTTTACTGTTTTCCCCCTCAGTGTCCCTGACTGTCTCTCCATACTGTCCATATCTTTTCCTTATACACATGCCAATGTGTGTGTGTGTGTATATATATATATGTCAACCCCCTCCTGCAGTGGTTTAGGACCCACATCTAGCCCTTCCCCTCTTTACAGAGACCTTCTGGCAGCGTAGTCTCTCACCTAGGGAGATCCAGCCTTTGGGTCTCTTGTTTATCTCAGTTGTGGCAGTCTGACAAACAGCCCCAGAGAATTTTGTTAGATCTAACAATCAGAGCTTTAAAGTCCACTCAAAAATAAAAAATAACTTCTACTTTTTATACTGTTTATCTCCAGCTGGATTTATGATATAATACTTCCAAAATTAATTTGGAACTTAATGAAATTAATTAATATCATTTTGAAATGAAGAAGAATGAATGATTGTAACCAAGTTTTTGCTATATGAAAAATGAAATTTCATGATTGGACCACTGCTTGGAAGTAAAGAGTATAAGTATATCATGGTTGTTATAGTTTCTCATTAGGTGGGAAACTAATGACTCCCAAGTCATTAAAATTACTGGTAAATGGCACTCTGTAATCTTCAGTATTACCATAACTTCAGTATTCTCTGCATCATCACCTATTTACTGTTCTATGTCCAGCTAGCTAGAGTGGAAGATTTACATGGTGGTTTTACCTCTGTTAGTGTTCCAGATAAGGTCAGGGCTGCACTTCAGAAATCCCCAATCATTCCTATGTATCATGCTTTGCTTTACAACAATATCAGAGCACGTAAATTTGATTTCTTTGAAATGAAACTGAGCCACAAGGGTCCCCCTGAGAGCACACCTAATGGACTCCAGCCAACAGGCATTCGTTCCATGGGGCCAAAATTTTTTCAGAGAGACCCTCCCCTAAAATACACACAGTTTGGAAATCTGGTCCTCAACACCAACTGTTTTGCTTTACAGCTCCATTTCTGCTGCACTGCATTGCAGGTTAAAGTGGATGTAGATGAACTCACCTCGCACCCAAACTATGGCCTGGGGCATGGGTGGTGAGCACATTGAGGAGTATGTCGGAGGAGAAAGCTTGGACCTGTGCTTTGTGGATTCAAGGGGATGGGCTAAGTATGCGTATGACTATGTTTATTCACTCAAAATCTGCCCCTACTTATCTCAGCATGTAGGCATAACATTTTATTTCTTAAGCTCTTCTGAGCTTTTCTTGACAGGAAAGGAGAGGTATGATATCTTCATCCTTCCCAGGCTGATATCTAAACAGCTTTATCCACAGTAAATTGGAACGTCCCTGAGAACATCCTTGCTGATACAGGACACCACGTGGTAATCACCACTTGAAAGACAGAAATTGCCACTGTAAGCTATCCACAGATTCAAGGATTGCATTTGTATTTTACATTAAGTAAAATTAGGTAGTACATACAGTATTGATAGAGTATGAAAAAAATCCCACAAGCTTAGAACAGCCCCGTCATGGCATCTGTCTGTGCAGGTGAATGCTGCATTCTGTTCTGTGCAGTAACATAGCTTTAACTAGCAGAACAGAATAAAAGTGATTGTGTCCAACCTGAACAAGGCAGTGGGGGACATGAAAGCTTAAGGAATTTAATTTCTAGGGAAACAAAAGACCGAAGTTCCTTAGGCAAAGGACTGAAGTGATCCAGGGAGAGAAAACAGTGCTGGATGGGTACCTAGGTTTAGCTACACAGCATTGGATGCTAAAAACAACGGACTCAACAGAGATACGGCTTTATGACATACTATAATTCTCTCTGCCTTCCAGGTTAACCCCTTCTTGTTCCACAAGCAATAAATTACCATCCTTTTTTCTCTTTCTCATAAATGACCACCTTATCAACTATCCCCCTGCTAATGTTCTCTCAGATACCAGTGAAATTTTTTTCTAGGCGGTTTGGACTCAATGCTTAAAAAGTGTTAAATATACCAGATGGGGAGGAAGGCAGAGGGATTAGCACCAGACTTCTGGAAATCAAAGTCTCAAGATTAAATCCTTTGTTACTATCACTTTTTCTATTGACACATCCCCATGACTTAGCAAGAAAGTAAAGTGGCCTGGTTTTGAAGGACCCTCCCCTTTAATGTCCAACAGAAAGGATTTTCCCAAATCTTCAGGTCTTTCCACTAATGACATGTCCCCTATAAAAAATTAATTCCTTTAGATGTAAATTCTGATGAGAGATGAAACCGAGTTTTCTAATAAATCATCCATTGTACCTTATCATCCCAGAGAAAAGTCAGAAGAAGCCAGGTAGGAAATATACATGTAATATTTTTCCTCTTTCCTTCCATTCTCTTAAGGTTCCTAATTATTAAGGCTTTGAAAGTAAAGTTTCTTTGTGTCAGACCATCTCTGTGTTGTTCCAAGTCCTTGAGGAACAAGATTTAAGAGCCTAGTTCTTTATTGGCTAGCTAGCCAGAGCTCCTTACGTGATGTCAGCTCAGAGTGTCAGTGAGCTTAGTTTTTGGAGGTACCCAGTTCTTCCCAGGCATTGAACTGGGGCAGTGAATTGTATTTCAGTGACACCTGAGTGTCTGATTTGTGCGCCTCTCCCTCCTGCTCTGCAGGTAGGTTTTCACCTTAGGCGCCTAGTACAGAGTTCCAGTGTCTGCTCTGGGGAATGAAGCCTTTAATCTGTGTGCCATAGCTAAGACTATTATGCTGAAGCCCAAAGTAATCCACTGGATATAGTTTAGAACAGTTATGTTGTAGGTATACATTGGAAATGTGAATTAGAAAGTTGAGCTGAGCAGTGTTTAATGAATATCTTAAAGTACATCATGTTCAATACTGCAGTTGATATGTTTGAGTGGGTTAATTTTAAAGCTGGTTTTAATGAATAGGAGAAATCACAGATTTATCATAAACAGAATGAAAACAATTAATTTTCATTGACTATTGAAATAACAAACACATATATGCTTGCTGATTTTATTGAAGCACATCTGTGTGCTTCAGGTCTGACAACAGTGAAAAAACAGGAAAAATAAGTGTCTGCTGAGAAATGGGGGAAAGCCATCACTTTTCCAAAGCAGAAGATCACCATGTCCTTTCTAACATCACTGAATTGAGAAAACTACATTATACAACTTCTTTAATCCCCAAGAGATGCAACCTCTGAATCCAGCTTAATAAAAGCCTATTAACACAGAATGTCATATTGCATTATGCAATCAATGTAAGGGAAGGTATTAACATAGGGACACCTCATAGAGATTCTTGCAGAAACTGTAAGCAACATTTCTGCATCTAATTGGCTACTCAAATAGAATTTTAAAATGCAGATTCCATCTGGTTTTAAAATTAACACTGCTAGAAGAAAGAACATTGAACAGGCTGCAAGCATGTCAATAACAAGTAAAGCGGTATAGCTAGGGGAGATCTTAAATTACATTTTCTCTATGACATTCCAGAGAATTTATCTACTGTAAATTACAAAATATCAGCTCTCTGTGTGCCAGCTGAAACTCACATGAGAGTCTTCTAAGAGAAGGAGAAAACCCCAGTTTGCTGTTTCAATTCCTGCAAATAAATTATAAGTATCAGGTAATCATCCCTTTTAAAGACAAGAATATCAATAGTACACATGTACTCCATAGTAAATAGAGAGTCTCATAGCAAATATTGTGTCTGAGTTTGAGAGAAAAATCCAGTTTCATAAGTTCATACAGAAAGATTTTTGTTGGTTTAGTTTTGAACAGGCTAAGAGTCTTTGTAGCTCAGTGTACTTAATCAACCCATGATGGTAAGATTACACAATGTAAGAATATTAAACTTGTTTACCTTGTTGTTTAAGTGAAAGGATACTGGCTTGTAAACCTAAGCAAAGTATTCTTCCTTCCACTTCTACCCCCCGTAAGAAACAAGACAGTATCTTCTGGGGGTAATTTCCTTGTTCGTCAATTAGAAGAGAGAGGTGCAGCTGATGCTCCAGACGTAAACTGCAGGGGAACACTACTGGGTCTCCAGCTCCCAGGTAAATGTAACGCGGCACATAGCTGCATTTGCAGGGAGTGCAGGCTGTTGTAAAGGGTATTGTGAAATATGGGCTGCAGTGAGTTTAGACCGTAAGAGATACATAAAGCAAGATAAGAATAATTGGAGGGAGTCTCAAGGCACAAAAAAGAAAAAAGCTTGAAGCAACAGGAATATGCTTAAGTCCTCAAAGTAAATAAAGTACTCAGCTTTTATTCCATTCTAAAGTAGGCACCTGAAGATCTAGGCAAAACTGACCTCTCTACTGGGTCAGAAAACAATGGGTAAGTTTGGTTTTCTTTCTTTCCGTCTGCATTTGGGAAAGATTAAGAAATGAGCTGTGCCGTGGGAAACTGAGGGTTCGCCTGCTGATGTGATAGGAGCACTGCTGTCTGCTGTCTGACCTGGAGTATCTCCACCAGTGTGCCTGTCCTTGTGCCTTAGAGCGTATACCCTCAAGGTGTGAAACTGGTTTTCTCTTCTGTGTTCACAGAGTGCCAGCAATGGTGCCTCCATCCTGGACTGGTAACAATGTGCTGGCATGCTACTGGTATAAACTGGGCCTGTGGAGGCTTAAAGGAGGCTTCAGTTTTTCAGAGGAAGTCTCGAGTGTGGAGTTCAGCCTGTGGAGGCTGCAGTGAACCCTGAACTTCCACTGAAAAATGGCTTCAATTGGTTGGGACTGGTTTGGATTCTTCTCAGCCTGAACTTCAAGCAGAAGGAAACTTAGGTATGCTTGATACAGGTTGTGATGATTCTGAAGGGCAAAGAGGTAGGGGAATCCCACCCCCACCCCTTCTTCTATCACACATTAATGCTGCACGTCATTCCTCCCCCCAGATGGAGCTGGTCCCTCAAGAGCATCAAGGAACAGCACTGTGAGGACAGCTCCATGTAGAGATGGATATGTAGAGGTCTAACACTAGTGATATTACCTGATTGCTTTGCAGAACTTTGGGTTGCTGTTCAGTGACTGACCGTTGACTTTGAATCTTTCCACCTCAGTTTCTTCACAGCCATCCTGTCCTATCTAATCTTTTGATCTTTTTGCACAGCTAAATGTTTTGTGCCTTTTATATATATATATCTATGTCTATCTATCTCTCTCTAATCCAGAGATGACTTTGAACAGCAGCTGAGAGAACACAACACTCTGGAAAGCTGAATCAGAAATTCTCTGCACAGAAGCATGGTCTGAAGAGATATCTCATTTACTTTTTAAAGCTGTGAAGTCCTTCAGAATAAAAGCTCCAGTGGGCCTGCCTCTAAAACTTCTGAGGCTACTAGTTTAAAACATTACCACTGGTATCAGTGAGAACGGTTGTGAGATGGGCTGTTAAAACCAAAGAATTGCCAAAGAATTTTAGAATCAGTGTAGTCTCATCATAGGAATGTAAGGAAAACATATTTTTATCAATGCCAGTTAACTACATCGTAAATTACTAACTAAATACAATTTTTGCCTTTATTTTAATAGATACTATTAACCTTTTTGCAATGATAGATATTGATGTGTTTCGAAGTTATACTATTGATTTAACTTAATATGAAAAGCTTTGTCCATACATACAATGTGCTATTAATTGCTCAAGGATATTCTATATATGTTATGGTATGGACTTATCAAGACATGATTACAAATGTAATGTTAGTTCTTAGCTTTCCATTGCATATGAATGTACATTTAATAGAAAAAATACTAGAAATATTGAAATTAATGGTCAAATTGTTACTGATTTTCATAGCATAATTTGCTTTATATTTAATATTTCATTTAGCTCTGCTAAATATAATACACTATATCATACATAGTATTTAGTAAGAAATATTTTAATTTCAACATCGGATTGAAACCCATATTATCCCTAATACTTGCAAGAAATAATGAAATGCAAATAGTTTTAGAGAAAGATCAAATGAAAAAAAATCCTCAACCATTGTTTAGTTTAGAATATGAATATTCCATATTTCCATTCCCAGTCAAATTTACAATTCCTAAATTAAAACCATTTTCAATGTTTTGCTTTTTTTGGTGTGAGAAAATTATCTTTAATTATATCTCCATCTCAGTTTTTATTACTTTCTTCTGTTGTAAAAGAAATTTCTTCAGTTAGCATGTAGAAAATTTTAATATAATTCCCAAATATGTCTGGCCGAATGTCTGCAATATTAAATAGGCATAGACAGCTATCTTTGAACCAGCTAGTTTTCCCTTACGCATTTTTAGGAATATGTAAAAGGTGTTTAGAGGCATTCACGTAAGAAGCTATTTTGGAAGGCTCTAAGTCTGCATTATCTACAAGTTGTTCAGAGTTACATTATCAAGAAGAGGAGAGAGGTTCAGTGACACTTTGGACATATTCCATTATCCTTTTAACGTCAGGCTAATATTAGAAACAGAAATGCATTTGCCAAGTGTCTTTCAAGGCATTTATCTGCCTTTACCTCCTTCCTAGGAAGCATTTTTACAACAGTAAGACTATTTTTTTTTCCTTCAATAAGCCATTCCTAACAGCAGAAAAGGAGTTTAGAAAGAGATTATAACAAGGAAGATGAGCTGAAAACTCAAATGCGTTTTCTCTAAAGGCTTTTTCAATCTGATTTTATCAGTCACAGGAAGCAGCAAAAGAGATGAGAATTCTCTCTTCTTGCTTGAAGTAGGCCTACAGTTAATAGGTGGGTCCACAGTCCAGTAGATCTCAGGGTGAAAATATTTTCATCTAAGGTATAGCCTCTATTTTTCTTCTACAAATTTCATCCTATTGATTTTAGTGACATCATTTTGTGCTGCATGAAAATAATTATTACCTTACAAGAATAACCTCCCTGAGTGTTTTTAGACTTTTTTTCTTTACTTTTCACTTAAGAAAATACATGGCTGTCTCATTTATGGCCAGTCCAACAAAGCATGTATGATAAGGCTGAATACTGAACCATGTGAGTAGGACTGTTAACCGTGATGGTCAATGATGACCACGGTATATGCAATATGCATACATCTTAGAACATATTTGCATTTTTAAGGCTGTTATCTGTACCCTTAACTAATTTGCCATCCTTACCCTTATTATTGTTACTTATATAGAGGTCTCTCCAACACAATATTTTAGGTAGCTACGCTCAGAAGTGGTTGAGTCATTCCAGATGTGGTCACAACAGAGTTATATATACATATTACTTCTCTGATATTTGATTGTAACTTCCATCTGTGTTTAATGTAGTCCCACACTATCTTAAGTCACTTTCATCTTCATATGTTAGTATTTATTTGGCTTCTTTTGAAATTCATTATTTGTGTTTTCAATTAATATTCTTCCTAACCAGCAATCTGCAATGGGTTTGGTTTGTTATGCCTATGAAAATGTTCTTAGTAAGTAATTTTTAACTCACAGTCCCCTGCCCAGACACCCCTCAGGAAAATTAAATCTGTTATTTGTGTATCTAATGCAGGGGTATATTGAGGAAAAATGGTTATCTGTCATCAAGACATTCAAAAGTCATATGACATGTGGCTATTTCTAGGAAAAGTAACCCATGGTTTAGCTAGAAGCAAAATAACATCTTATTTCAGGAAGGTCTAGATAATCAAGATTTCCAACTCCAACTACTTCCGAGCAGGCAAGATAAAATCTTTTACTTAAGATTAAAATAGGGATTAGACAACTTTTCTGAGTTAGGGTAAGATCCTGAAGGTATGAAGGTGTAGCTCAAGACACGGGTGAGTTTAGTAACATTTTGGTTAACTTTAGTGTTTGAGTATCTCTAACTCAATTTCTGATTTGGAATGAGAATGCTAAAATATTCAAAGACTAAGATCTCTGGTCTGTTTCTTTCAAAGTGAGAGAGCTTAGATGTTTTGGTTATATATCCAGACTCCTGAATTTTTCTCTTCATAGATCAGAATTAAGCCTCCAAGCACTTTGAAATGTGTCCATCAATAGTTCATCTCTTCTAAAAACCTCCTACTTTCAACTTGTTTTCTATCACTCGGATGAACTGGAGCTAGCTGTGGCTCAACAAACATGAAGCTGTAAATTTGGTGAAGAATATTACAGTTGCTGTCCCAGGTTTCTCTTGAAGCTTATGGAAGGTCAGAGGGGAACACATGGCCTTGCCTTAGGATTATACAATAAGTGCTCATATGAATATTTGTGTCTTTGTTTACTGGCCTTTACAAAAATGATTGATGTTTTATTCCCAGCCCAAATCCATCAATTCTTTCAGAAGCTGTTACTAAATTCTTGTCAGAACCATACACAGGCAGGTGCATTAAATTCTCCACCTTTATCCTTCAGCCACTTAACAAATAGCAAAGACAGCATAAGAAGAATACCTCCTCTTCAGTTTGCAGCCCTGTAAGTGTAACCTCCTGAATGTATTAATGAATTTTATGAATGAGTTACTTCATAGCTGCCATGATCCTTAATCTGAAAGTTACTACAACAGGTATATTTCTTAGTAATACTCCCAAGTCTCTATTTGTATGCACTAGGATGACCTCAGTCTTGCCAAAGCATATATTTTATTTAACTCTTCAGAATAATAAAGTTTCTTCCAAAATCAAGATATCGATTGATTCTTGAATAAGAATGTGCAATAGCTTCTGTCGTGGTTTAACCCCAGCCAGCAACTAAACACCACGCAGCTGCTCGCTCACTTCCCCCCACCCAGTGGGATGGGGGAGAGAATCGGAAGGAAAAAGGTAAAACTCGTGGGTTGAGATAAGAACAGTTTAATAGAACAGAAAGGAAGAAACTAATAATGATAATAATAATAAAATGACAATACTAATAAAAGGATTGGAATATACAAACCAAGTGATGCACAATGCAATTGCTCACCACCCGACGACTGATGCTGTTAGTTCCTGAGCAGCGATCCCCCCCAGGCCAGCTGCCCCTGGTTTGTATACTGGGAATGACCTCACATGGTATGGAATATCCCTTTGGCCAGTTGGGATCAGCTGCCCTGGCTGTGTGCCCACCCAGTTTCTTGTGCCCCTCCAGCCTTCTCACTGGCTGGGCATGAGAAAGTGAAAAATCCTTGACTTGGTCTAAACGCTACTTGGCAACAACTGAAAACATCAGTGTGTTACCAACATTCTTCTCATACTGAACCCAATACATAACATTGTACCAGCTACTAGGAAGACAATTAACTCTACCCCGGCTGAAACCAGGACAGCTTCTAATGCAGAAATTCCTTTTTTTTTTTTTTTCTTTTTTTTTCTCCAAGCACACTGCTATCTTGTAGACCTGTAGACCAGTTTTGCCACTGACATTAAGAGAACACAGGCTTTGTATTGTGTTTGCAAGGCCTCAGGACTGAGGCTTGTCAGGCTTCCTTGGTCTGAACTTATTTTGACCTGCCTGGAGCTTTGTTTTTACTAGGTTTAGCTGCAACAGCAGTTTTGCTAATGATCAGGTGGCTACGCTTAATTTGTTTCACTTTTGCTTATCTTCATATAGCATAGCCATAGTTTTATATAGAAGGTAGTTACAAGTAATTATTCCATGTAGACTGACACATTTATGGTTCTAATGTGGTGACAGAGTGTAGAGGAGCAGAGGCTTGGTATGAGAGTGGTGGCCGTGAGAAGTGGGAACAGTCTGGCACCCGAGACTCACCAGCAGTCATTTAAAGAAAAGCAAACCTAGATCTGGGGAAAAAAAAAATCAGCGTCAGGGGTAGCAAGGAGAACAAAAAGAAAGCACAAAAGATTCGTAAAATGCGCTACACAGGGAGAATTCGGCTGTCTAGACCCTGACCCGCTAACTTGACTTCCCAGCTGGACCTCAGACCTCCCTCATGACCAGGGACGTGCCTGGGGGTCTCTGGGCTGTGACCCACCCCGGTTGCCCTCGGCGGACCTGCCCTGCTCTCCGTGCTGGGGCACGGTGGGACTGTCCCCTTGCTGGTGAGGACAGTGCCCGGCCACCCCACCGTCACCCCGGCTCCCAGCTCGCCTTCCCTGGGGAGCAGCCAGCTCCTGCTGCTCCCTGGCAGACGCCTTTCAGACTTTAATTTGTCTGCAGAATTATGCCCTTCTTGTCAAAAAGATATCTCTGTTATTTTCTGAAGGCTGCCCTGGGCATCTGTGGTTTGCTGAGAATTTCATCCGTCCCCACTGCTGAGGTATTCTGGGGGGATAATTTCTCTACAGCTGGAAGCACACGCCTTCTGTTAGTTATAACTAATGGCTGATGGCTTACCAGGAAAAGTGATGTTTTTAAGGTCATTAATCATTCCAAAAGGTGAACATGCAGAGGAAATTCAATCCACTGTTATTTGCATAGATTCCTGGGAATGAGCAATCAGGGTATAGCTGTCAGCAGACGGATCAGACAGTCTTGTTGCTCACAACAATGGCAGGGAGCAGCCTTCCATCGAGCCCTCAATCTAATCCGGATACCTGAAGCGTGTAGGAATCAGCTGAGAGCAACGTGACAAAACATATACTAAGCCGCGCTGGGGAGATGACGCGAGCTTGTGTTACTGGAGGAAGCGAACTGAAAGCATTCAAACTTGCTCCTGTCCTGCCTTCAGTCCGTCACGAAATTGTCTAAACCTCAGAATGAAATTGTCTAAGCAGCCGATCCTCAAGTAAAGATCCTGCCGATGGTGCCAAATGTTACTGTCAAGTCAGCAAAGATGGAGCAGATGTAAGAGACCTCTCTCTATTTCTGTTCTACATGTTAGCTAAAGAAGATGAAGCTTGTTGTTAATTTCATTCCGTGAAACAAAATTTGCCGCCAGGCAAAAATCGTTGTTATATGGCTAAGTGAGGCAGTTAAATACGGACCTTGTAGTAGTAGCATCAAGAATTTTTAATAGGAGAATTCTTCAATGAGGGAAGTGTATGAAATGGCTATCCACATTCTTATAAGGATGGACAAAGAGACAAAGTTTATAGTCTTGGGGGATCACTACTTTATCTCACATAAGCAGAAGGAGCTTTCTGAGGATTAAGACGCCTCAAAGCCCCTGAGAGTCTCAACTGAAATGAGAGTAAGTACTTTGTCACCTGATTTCTGGGACAGTAAGTGATAGCTGGAGTGAGCTGATGGGCTGGGAAGGCAGGTGTTCAGTAGCCTTGTAGCTGGTGGTGGATTGTTTACTGAATAAAAATTTAAATGCTGACATTCAGTTTCAAGAATTCAGTTCTTTCCAGTTAGGAAGGTAATCTATCCAAAATTCACACCAGGGGTGGAACTGCCATTAGGAGAACCATACTGTATTTTAAGAGCACCATTAGACTTTATGCCATTTTGATTGAATTGTTATCACAGCTCATCTGTTTTCTTGCCATCCAGGCACTATGCATAACTTCAATTTATGCTGAAGATTGTAAAGATTTTTCCTAGATGTTGATAGCCTATAAGCTATTTAAGATTAATATGAGCAATATTTTCCATCAAGCAATTTCCTGCAAACTGTCTCATAGAACTTGTCTTTATATTTCCAGGCCATTGCATCTAGAGTGTTCAAAACATTTGTGTTGAAAACACTTTTGAAGTGATTAAACATTGCCAGAAGTTGTATTAGTGATAATTCAGCTTGCATTACAATGCTTTGCCATTTAGAAAATTTATTGTAATTTAGCTTCTTCAAAGTCTTTTTCCTGAGTTATTGCAGAGAGGAGATGATAGGCAGAGAGGCTGAATTTTGAACAGACAAAAGGATGGTCTGCCTAATTTCTCTTTTAAACTTGGTGTTGTTGATGTTTCTGCCTTACAGTGGCTAGTTAAATATCAGTATTTGGATGTGAGGTGTAACGAAGAACTATTCTTTTCTTATTTAAATGCTGAAAGATAGTCTTTATAATAAAATTGTGTTCAGCACCTTTCCTGAAATAATAAATTATTGCTGTTTCTCCTTCTGTGTCCATTCTCCTATGTAATATTCTGCCAGGCATCCTGGTCACCACAAACACTGGAGACATCCAGAACATGTTTGTATCCTATCCTGGCCCCAAAAGATTGTGTACTGCAGGTTTTCTCATGACAGTGAGAAGTCACTAAAGGTAAGATTTCCAGACAAGGTAGTTTATTGACAATAACAGACCAAAGAGTAAACAGTGTAATTTGTAGTGACCATATATAACAAAGGTGTAGCTGATCAAGGAGGTATTGATTCCTTGCTGCTTCAGCTGCCCCTATTCCATTTTTTTTCAGTTAAATTCCCTGCATACCATCAATGTGTGCTTTCCTGTATATCTATTGTCACAGGATACAGAAATAATGATGGAGGTATGAGATGCTATGAAATCCGACAACACATAAATTACTTTCTAGGGAGGATTATTTGATGAATAGACCTATTGGAGGGAAACTTGGCTGCAGTGCGTAGGGGCATGTCGGTTCTACCAGTTACAATGACTTAAGCTGTCCACAAGACTTTGCCGTAGAATGTTGCTCCCTGAGAAAATGAAGATATCTTTCAGTTCATAATAGCTGAATACCAGGAGCTGGGTGCTCTGTAGTCTGAGAGTCCAATGAAACTTCGCCCTGTGAAACAATTTAACGGGCAGGATATGGCTGTCATCTGTGACTGAATGTTTTAGAGTAGCAAGGAAGGCTGGTGACAGACAAACACCTTTAATAAATATTATTGATAAGAAGTTGAACCAATTATGAAAGAAAGTGAGCTGTAGTTTAAGTGAACGTAGTTGATGCTAAGTGAGCATAGTTTATTTTCAGACCTGTCTTCATGAAGTCTATGTCCCTTTTAAGCCCAAGTATAGACAATATAGCTAGGCAGTCTCAATTCATAGCATATTGAAGACTGAGGAATAAATTAAAATTAAAAGACTGACTAGAATAAACTAATTTTAAAACATTTAATCACAATATTAGATTTTTCCATAACTAAATAGAACTTCTTCAATTTCAAATACCTCAAATTTTTATTTCCAAATAAAATCAGACTTTCAGAAAAGAAAAAAAAAGAAATCCTTTTGAGATAGGTGATCATTGCGAAAAATCTTGAACAGAAACATTTTCTGTTCAAGACATACTGGCCATAAAATCAAGATTGTATGGTAAAAGTTGTGGACTCCCTGCTGTACGATTTTACTGTACAAAGTCATTTAGGAACTAAGATGAAATGATGGGGTTCAGTACTTTTTGCCATTCAAAAACTTCAAGTAAAATTTACTTAGGTTGAAAGTAAAAAAGTAGTTGTAACTCTCAGTTTATGAAATGAGATGGGGCAAACTCTTCTTTATTCCAGTAATTAAATTTCAACAGGCTGAAATATTTTCTTGGTTATATCTCTGCTTCTTTCCTTAGTGGAAGAACACAAAGAAACCTAAAGGAAGAAACAAAGACTGTATTTGGAAGTTAAGCTTTTTCTTAGTCAATTATAGATAGGTCAGAAAAGAATGTATCTGTAGCCAAGACCTGTAGGGCTAACTGTGGAACGCAATTGCCTACTGTTCGCAGTGGTGTAAAAAGCGAATAGGAAGGTTACAGTTAGTGTAAGTAATACGTCTCAGTTCGAAACCTTAGCTAAATTTTTAAAATAACAACACAGGAAAATATTTTTTATAACATATTGGCTTTTAATTTTTTTTTTTTTAAATTTTGTTTCTCAATGTAAGAACTAAAAAATGTTTTCAGTTCTAGAACTCCAGGTTGTTGCAGAAATTGACTCTGTTTCTTACATATGTGTGGTTAAGACAGACTTAGTATTATTGTTGGAAAAATGGAATCCAGTTTCAGTTTGCTTAAACTACTTGGATAATACGAAGACATGGCAGATGCATCAGGATTAAACTAAATATACTTGATCTTACAGCAGTGTAGATTGCTGGGTAGCTGGCTGAATGATGTCCCTTATAATTTATAGAAATTATACATTTCTATAAGATGCACACTTTACTGCAACAGAAATAGAAGATATATAGTGAAAATACAATAGCTGAAGCATATGTATATACATATTATGTACAGATAAAATAATTATCAAAATAATATAGCATAGATAAATCTTTCAAAAGCTTTTACTGTATACCCAAATGTTTATGTTTATACATTTGACATAACAAAAAAGTTACCTTCTACGTAACAGTACATGAACTGTATGTGAAATACAAACTGCTCGTAGTCTAAATACTGCATGGATTGTTATAGACAGTAATAATTATTAAACAATTTGCCTGTAAATTAAAGCATATTATAAGAGTGCTACTTTCAAAGATCTTTTTTTTTCCTTTGCACTTAAATTCAGCCAACTAGGAGTAGAAAGCGTACAGTTCTGGTGGTAAAATTTATGCCTCAGGAAGCTTGAAAAATAAGTGATTGTGCTCTCTCAAACCACTCATAACCCAAGGCCAAGCCACATATGATGCCAAAATGCACTCATGATAAAATCACATTATCATAATGTGATCTTTCCTTTTCTTTTTATGCTCTTTAATCATTATTTGAATAGCTAGCAATGATGGTGTTCACATTTTAATTAGGATTTCGAATATGCGTCCCATTAAGATGAATCAAGGAACCATTTCTTTCAAGGCCTTCGCTAGGCTGTAGTGAAAAAGCTGGATCATTCTATGCTTAATTCACATCATACAGATTATTTCTTTACAACCAGAAGGGTCAGAAGTGTAAATTATTTCACATGAAGGTTGAACCTTCAGGTGTGATTCTCCTGGCCAGATGAATCAGACTTAACTCCCCTGGTCCTGTGGGACAAAGTTGTGCCTTGGTACATAAAAGAAGTTACTGCTCAAATCTCAGTTAGGGACCCTTTGGCTCTGTTTGGTAAGGAAAGAACAACTAGAACTGTTTTGCATTTTGCAGAAGTCACTAAACCAGACCAAATGAGTGTATTACTGCTGTAATTTGACATTAAGCTGTTTGGGTAGTGCAGAAGAGACACAGGTTCCAGTTCCTGCTGTAAAGATTATTGTAAAATTTAGCCTACATTTATTTGATGTTTCTTCCTGTATGAATTTGTTAATTTATAACATGATATCTGTGTTACTTTTCTGACACAGAGATTCTTTAATTCATTAAGCAAGGTGAAACAACTTCTGTAGGAGGGAATGAAGAAGATTCTACTTCTTCCTTTATGACAATCAGAATGTCTCAGAGCTTGAAACACATAAACTTGGATCACGTATAATGGAATGCAAACAGTATCTGACAGATCCCAGAAAAGGCTCAACAACTGAGCTCTTAAATTAAAAAAAAAGTGCAATGCTGTCTTGTATTCTGTAGGAATGTAGTCACCACTATTTTTTTTTTTTTTCTAGTAAGAGGATATCTGAATTCTAGGCTAGGGTAGTACCCATTGCTAGAGCTGAGGAGGAACAGTGAGCACAAGGCTAATAAAAAGTTTCTCATTTCAGCTTCTCATCTCAGCTGAAGATTTTAAGTTCCCTTCCCATAGTTGGCTCCACAGCAGTTTTGGAAAGATCTCAAAGTCTTTTAAGAAAAAAAAATGCTGAGGTTCCTCATCTGGCCTTAAGGAGACAGAATCATCACCACACAACTTTTATGCCAGCTTAAAGAGTTGCTAAGCCAGGCCCAGCTTTGAAGTACATTGAGTTTGTATGGATGTAATATAGCAATGTAAACCTAGAAAGAAGAAAATTTGCCCAAAATGTCAGATTTTCTTCAGCTGATGTTCATTTCCTGTTAAGTTTTCACTTTCTCCCACATGGTCTTTATACCTTCTGCAAAATGTTAATACGACAATGGTATAGGGACATATATTCTCAATGGTTTTTGGTCTCAGCGTGTTCTGCAAGATTGCCTCAATTGGTGGTTAAGCCCCTGGAAGAAAGTGCATGTGTGAAATCACTGAGTTTGGAATATATGATAGGTTCACGGTACCACAACAGCAGAGTCAGCCAACGAGCAGGACGTCTCTTCGGAGCATCACATTGCCCAGGATGAGAGTCAGAACTAAGAAAATATCCATTATGTCCTCTGGCTTGGTGGCATTGTAGTAATTTTTAGTACCTTTTATAACTTCTCCTGTCTTCCAAAATTACAAGACGAAGCTATGGCTTCTTTCTGCCTATCTATTAGTGGCTACTGCCCTTCTACAAAGAAGGGAGGCCCTGGGATTAACAGAAAACAGTACCTTAAGAAATGCAAATGCACTCATTTAAAATAACGTATAACTTTCATCTATATGACAAATAACTGCATAATGTGTATTCAGTATTTTTTGCTAGGATTTACTTTCCTGATTGCATTAATATGCTTGGCTTGCCAAAATACTGCAGGAGACAGTTTACATGTGAATTTGAGTCAATTTAAGCAGAAATTTGCATGGATGTTAATGCTTAAACTGCTGGAATTTGGTGGAGTTCGATACGAAGCTGCCAGCCCCGGGAGCTGCTCTCTTACAGCAGTTCCTGGGTAGCCTGGACCAGGACAATGCTCTGAAAGACCTGGTGGATCCTGTTCGATGGCGAGCATGGGCAACGAGTGCTTAAGGCGGGACATCCATAGCTCTCTGCAGGGCTGTCAAGACAGAAGCAGCTGCTGGTACGGATGGAAGCAGAACTTTGGCAATGTCAAAACATCAGTGCTTATGCGGGCTAAGAACCTGCCAAGTCAGGCAGCAGCTGAAAAAATGGCTTTAAAGATTCCTTTAGTGGACATAAGCATCAAAAGTGGGAATTAGTCTGACTTCAGGTGAATTGTTTCTAGAAAACAATCTTTCCCCTTGTCTGTAGAGGTGGTATAGCAAAACTCCCCCAAACCCCTCCAACCATAAGCTAACCTGTTGTGTACCGTTAACCAAGATCATCTGAGTAGCTTACCTCTTCTAATGTGGCAGATGAAACTAAGGATATCCAATGTGGGACAAAAAAACCCCACCCTATAAAATATGACATCAGATCACTGATTGTTTTTTAGGTATGAGACCCACAGCAGAGGTGCTTTTTATTGTACCTGTGGAGGTACAATAGGAAAACATCTATGGAGATGTGAACCATAAACAGTAAGCTGTAGAAACTTTTCACACTGTGCAGTCTGAAGGACCACAAAAGAAACTTGAATGCCATATAACCTTTCTGTTTTCCAAAGTATTGAACATTTCGTAAAAGGGTGACTGCTCTTAAGGAAAAAGGATTACAAAACCAATGAAGTGCTGTTACAAAAATCTATACCATATACTTGTGAAAGTGCACCTCATTATGGAGTATGACAGATGATTCTTCAGTGAAAAAGGCACTGCTGTGGAGACTGTGAAGATATATGGATTGCATAGACCAAAGGGAAATTTCACGAGATGAATCCTTCCAACAAATACAGTCCGTGCTTTGCTCTTTCTCCCATGGAAGGCTCTGTAACAAGGAGGTATTGATGCAAGTTATTTGCGTGGGGATGGTTTTAAATGCTGAACTTTGTACATTACATGAAACATTTAAAGCCCTTCCTGCCTTGATTGTTTGAAGATAACAGCTATCTTGCTGTCTTTCTCAGCAAATGGTTTATCTGGTTAAGTTTATTTGAAAGCACATTATGTGTCTCCATATTTGAGAGGTATTTATGAAAGAACAACAGAAGTGACGTAAGAGGATATTCCAGACTAATAAAAATACAGACCAGTAAGTGTATGGCTTACTTTACAAAACATAGGAACAATGCCACTGTTTTTCCTTTTTTTTTTTTTTTTTTTAAATTATTTGTTCTTAGGACTAAATACTCAAAACATTAGGCTTGAACCATAAACTACAGTTTGTATAAACTAGTCTGAAGTGCAAATGCTCAATTTTACTGAAGTTTGTCAACTAAATATTTTAAAGTGCACCCTATTTAGTGCAGTACATTTAGGAAGTGAAAGAATTATACAGGATTAATGAACTCCATTAGCTATAACTAAATTAGCTATGGCTATTGCAGTGGTAAATATAATATCAAACCCAATTTTTGTTTGCTACTGGAAAGAAGATATTGAGTTTCTTGTGAAATAGAACTCATAAAAAAGTAGTTCAATAGAGCATTTGGCCAGGTTCTCACATAAACAAATAGAAGACTTTAAGACAAGTAATGAAATTATGTTTTACGAATCTCCTGGAATAAGCAGAAATCAGACAAACAGAAGTTAATCAGTCTAGAAATGCCATAAGTAGATTTCTGCTGTTTGGAGGCTTTAGGTTTTCCTCAGATTCCAGTTACAGGAAGAAGACTACTTTTTGTGGCTCTTCTCAAAGTCTCATCCATCAATATCTAAATGACTGTATATCAAATTAATCAATCATCGTGCGACAGAAAATAACAGCATTTAAACTATAAAACAGCATTCTGCAAAAACTTCTTACTTGGAAAGCAAAACAATTTCTTGAACTATTTCTCCTGGATTCAAGATCATAAATTAACCAGAAATCTGCTCATGCTGTCTGCTGGTGGTTAATCATACTGTTCATTTCCTGGTTTCTGGCAATTATAACTCATTCTGTAGTGCAAAAATGCAGTTTCCTCTGGAGTGTTTCTGACTGTTAGAAGAACATCTGATTTGCTATGAATACACATAAAACAGAACTGTAAAGTATATATTAAATAAAGAATTTAAAATATAAACTATATAAAAATATAGGAAAACTGACCTTTATTAATTTTCATTTTACCTTCAAGGACAAAAGCAACACTCTCAAGAACCTTGATGAAAATACAGGAAAGAAATGGAACAGCATAATTTCATCAATTTTCCAGAAATGGATTTTTTAGAGTATTCATTTTTCAATCTCTCTGATAAAAGTCATAAGAATAAAAATAATCATCGGATTTACCCAGTGAATAATACTTTTTTTTCCTTTGTTTTCCTTCTTCAACTTGCAGCCGGTGTCCTAGTCCTCTCTGCTGTGGCCATCTCACACACACTCGTGGGGCAGGGAGAAGGTAGAAAAGTCAGGAATGAAGGAGTGAAGTTGAGCCTGGGAAGAAGGGAGGGGTGGGGTGAAGGTGTTTCTTTCTCTGTTTCTCACTATCCTCCTCTGCTTTTAATTGGCAATAAATTAAATTAGTTTTCCCAAAGTCGAGTCTGTTTTGCCCGTGACGGTAATTGGTAAGTGATCTCCCTGTCTTTAGCTTGACCCACAAGCTTTTTCACCTTATTTTCTCCCGCTGTCCTGTTGAGGAGGAGGAGTGAGAGAGCAGCTGGGTCGGCATCGGACAGCCAGCAAAGGTTAACCCACCACTCAAACAAAGGAGAATTCACAGCTGAAGGGAGCCCAGAGGGGCAAGAGGACCTGCAAACAAGGAGCAGGTTCCCAAATTCGCACAGAGAGCATTTCAGGGCAAAATGGCAATGGCCTTAATTATACAGCCAGTGCAAAGTGCAGTGGGAGACACCTGGATTGCTGCTTTGAGGCTGAGGCAGGCTGGAAGAAGCCAGTTCAAGGAAGAACAAAACTGAACATGGTGAAGGAAATAACCCAACACTGGGGCATGGCCCTTTTTTCTCACCGTCTGTGTTCCCAGTTTCTCCACCAGTTGCATCTTGGAAACTTGTGTAACTCTCACAGCCTCACAGCTTCCCCAAACTCAGCTTATCCTCAGTCTTTTGATCTCAGATTCCCTCTAACCCGTCTTCCCCATATTCCTTTGTGAACTCTTCTCCTACTGCAAAATTGTGTGTTATCTCCTCCAGAGATACTATTCTCCAGCATGAGCTATTTTGATCTCATGTCTTGAGGAAGGGGGAGGGTTAATTCAATTTTGCCTACACTGAATTGCTGCTGCCAACCCTTAATTTCTCAGCAGTGTAATATATATGGCTCTTTCTATGATTCTTTAAAACAGTGGCATACTTTTTAAGCATATTGAGCTTGCAGAAAATATTAATAGGCTACTATAACCGCTCCTCTATACTTAAAAACTGCAGTGCAGCTATGTCCATGCTTCCTGATAAAATGTGACTATATTAATGCAAAAACCATAGTTGCTGGGTTTGTATGGATTTAATCAGTGAATCATGCACATAAATCCCTGCACTACTCTATAGGTGCACTCACAAGTCTTTTGAATTGGTAATGTGAGATATTTCGTTGTTCTTTCTCAATCCTGTGAATGAATGATTTATGCCATTCTGCAGAACATAAGAAAAGATCACAAGTCCCTTGACGCCCTCCTCTCTTAGTAGGCGGCATCCTGTACATACCAATGTTAGTAAAGCAGCTAGCAGATTTGTACCATGTGCAGAACAGATGCAGTCTGGAATTCACAAATCTATTAAGCAAAAATAATCTGGGTTACAGAGTCAACTTGTATTTTAGATGATGCAAAACTACTACAGTATACTATTTATGGCTTTGTGTTCTTGGTACTATATTTCAAGGCAGCAGACAAATATTCCCATTAATCCACCCTACAGGAGATGTATACGAAGGAAAATTTGAAATGAAAAGGTGAACTTTCATCTTTGAATCTGAAAAGCTGTGTGCGAACAATAGTCTTTGAAGGCACACGAAATGTCACTTTCTTACATAAGGAGGGATTTGCCCTTGCTAAGGGACCAGTGATACTAGTGATACCCGATTTTTCCGATGAGCTGACAAAGTTACGTTATTAGCAAAATCTAGATATTCATGTACTTATGAACACGGGTCTGTTGTGTACGAAATACAATGAAGGAATAAAGATATTAGTTAAAGAAAATGGCTAACATCATTAATTTCTATGTCCTTATTAAGCTTGAATCTTGAGAAAGTTTTCTTATTTGTTCTGAGCCACTAAATAGGATGTAAAGCCTAGCTTCAGCCGTTAGTTCTGAACAATTCCAACCCATCAAACGTGCTTTTGTATGCATAGTAGGGGAATCCTTCCTTTAATGCAAAAAGGACAAAATAGGAAAAGTAAAAGTTTTCTGAGGTCACCATTTCTGTTCGTCCGATGTCAGTCAATAAAAAGCCTATGGGCATGTACAAGATTACAGGCAGTGTAGCAGGAGGTAGATTCTTCTCCAGAGCTGCCAGTATACTTCCAGTTTCAGACTCTATCTTGCATGTGGTTTCTCCTGAAATATGCCTTCTGGAGTTAGAAATCATAAAGAAAAGAATGCAAAACACAGCACATGCATATGCTAATAGAAAGCAGGGTCCTGTTTGATTTATGCTTTTAATTTGTTTCACAATCTATCTTTTGACTTAAAATTATCCTTTTCCTCTGCAGGGATCTTAATCTTTCTGCGTCTCTTGTACAAATCAGCGTTCTGACAGAGGGGAAAGAATTGAATTAGTTTTGAGAAATTTCCTGCCTTGTTACTTTTACCGACGGAAGAGCGTTCCCTCCGTCCGATCCTCCTCAGCTGACACCGTCTCCTCTTCACCGGACTCAGCCTGGAGCTTTTGACGCAACTACTAAGTTTTGGTGGCACCTTTTTCCTCATGGGTTTGGGCCCCCAGCCGGCTGGCCTGGCGGGCTTCGGCAGCACCTCGGTCTCTGCCTCGCCGATATTCATCCTGGCTCCCTCAGCCTCAGCGGGAGGAGAGGCGGGTGGGGAGCGGGACCTCCCAGCCGCGGCGAGGACCGGTGACCGGGGGATTTCTGCGCCTCGGGGGAGCAACCTTCCGCGGGCACCGACTTAAACGTCGCTGGCGTGACTCTGAAAGCTGCCTCAGACCCGGGAAAGGCGTCCGCAAAATACGCACCTTGAATAGAAGGTGAGGTACATCTTAGGTGGATTTTCCTGAGAAAATCCTTGCCTCGTTTTCAGGGAGAGGCTGCTCCCTGTATCTCCTGTGCTGGGTGGCGGTGATGGCTTGTTCAAGTGGCCTTTTCCAGGTTCTTCGGGCAAATCGTGTTGGGGTTTTTTCACATAAATTCTAATGGAACTAAGCAAATGTTATGATCTTTGGTTTTAAAGGCCTTGTATTTCTCCATAACAAACCGTTTAAGCTGTTTTTCAAAATAGTTTGAGATTTACTCAAATGAGAGCTTTAATTTAAAGAGGTTGCTTCAGGCACAGTGAATTAATATCATCACTTTTCAGTCCTTTAAGATACACCTTCAAGGAAAACTATCAGTTTTACAAGGCTGAAAAGATTCTCTTATTGTCAGATTGAATTAATTTTATTTTTTTAAATTCACAGCAGTCCTTTTTAAAAAACAATCTTCAGCAGGGATATATTAAAAAAACCCCAAGATTGTAATTGTCTGGAAATTGCAGAACTCACATTCCTAAACTTGTCTCTTAACAAAGCAATTGAAAGGAAAACACTACCGACATATATTTTTGTAGCTATTTCTCTGGGATTATCAAGCAGAACTAGTTTTGGAATTGGAATAATTTTAGAAGCAATTCAGCTGGAGCACTTTGCTGCACAAGTGGTATTCGCTCTTGTTTTCTACTTGTTTTCTTGTTTTCGAAAGGACACTAAGAAAATAAGAAAATAACTTCTTTTGAGTTGAGGATCATAAGGCTGTGTAACAAATGATGCTCCTCGCATCTTCTCACAGTAGTAGCTAAGACAGACTATTATCTTTCTCACTTATAATTTTCTCTGATAGCTCAGGACAGCGCTTTGGCAAAGTGCTGTTACCAGCATTGAATGACAATATACTTCCTCATTTGAGAGGGCAATAATGAAAAAAATACAAGTCCGTACTGATACAAGATTGAAGGATTTGGAAGACAAATACACAGGTATTTATCCTGCAACATGTTTGAGTGGGAGCAGAAATCTGGGTTCTTGGAATTCGTTGCCAGGTTGGCACAGAGTAGGAAGCACCTGCACCGTGAGTTATGTCTCAGCGTGAAACTGGAAGATGAAGATTAGACTGCTTTATATCATTACAATATAATGTAAAATATATAGTGTCAACAAAGCTGACAAAGCATGCAAATCTGTCCCAAAGATTAATTGTTTTGTCTGAAAAGTACAATGAGATTTTTTTTTTAAAAAACTGTCTATGTTCCTAACACAGTTGAAGGGAATGAATGGGAGAGGCAGACCACAGGAAAACATCACACAAGGGCTTGTTACTTGGAGGGCTTTTGTTGAAGATGGCTTATCTTAGTGGCTTTTAGACTGTGTTAAAGCAATACAGACAGATTGTGGGCGTAGCGCTCTTTTACCAGCATAAATCATATTCCACTGAGCACTTAGTAATGCCTGGAGAGACCTGGTAGTTCCCCATGGCTGTGTTCCTCGCATCAGTTCTGTCATTACCATATTCATATGCAATAGACAGATGCCATTTATTATAGAATTGGATTCAGTGTGCCTATGGTGGAGCAGTGTGCCTAAGTTGGACTGAAGTAACCTGCTGGCAGCTGGAACCGTTAAGCACAGAAAGAATGGGCGAAACAAGATGGTTGGGCTTTGGAGGGCTGTGGAGCAGGTAGCTAACTAGCAGGGACTTGATAGAACCTCTGTTGTGGAGACTTGCTGCAGTTTCCTAGAGATATCCGAGAACTGTTAGGCAGCCAAAAAGATCTAGGTAAGAAAGAAAATCGGAAAGCAGTCAAAGGATTTACTTGATCGTTTTGTTAGGTCAGGGAGGACAGAAGGATGTAATGATTTCCCTGGATCAAAGGCATGATATAGTGGGTTGACCCTGGCTGGATGCCAGGTGCCCACCAAAGCCGCTCTGTCACTGCCCTCCTCAGCTGGACATGGGAGAAAAATACAACAAAAGGCTTGCCAGTAAAGATAAGGACAGGCGGAGATCACTAACCAGTTACCATCACGGGCAAAACAGACTTGACTTGGGGAAATTAATTTAATTTATTACCAATCCAATCAGAGTAGGGTAATGAGAAATAAAACCAAATCTTAAAACACCTTCCCTCCACCCCTCCCTTCTTCCCAGGCACAGCTTCACTCCCAGTTTTCTCTCCCTCCTCCCTGTCAGCGGCACAGGGGGACGGGGAATGGGAATTGGGGTCAGTTCATCACACGTTGTCTCTACCGCTCCTTCCTCCTCAGGGGCAGGACTCCTCACTCTTCACCTCCTCCAGTGTGGGGTCCCTCCCACGGGAGACAGTCCTCCACAAACTTCTCCAATGTGGTTCCCTTTGTCGGGCTGCAGTCCTTCAGGCACAGACTGCTCCAGCGTGGGTCCCCCAGCGGGTCACAAGTCCTGCCAGAAACCTCCTCCAGCATGGGCTCCTCTCTCCACGGGGCCACAGGTCCTGCCAGGAGCCTGTTCCAGCGTGGGCTTCCCACGGGGTCACAGCCTCCTTCGGGCATCCCCCTGCTCCGGCGCGGGGTCCTCTCTCCCCGG
Organism: Aquila chrysaetos chrysaetos; assembly: GCF_900496995.4. Lineage (NCBI taxonomy): Eukaryota > Metazoa > Chordata > Aves > Accipitriformes > Accipitridae > Aquila > Aquila chrysaetos. The sequence goes on from NC_044005.1 coordinate 81,802,363, forward strand.
GCTGCAGGTGGAGATCTGCTCCCCCGTGGACCTCCCTGGGCTGCAGGGGGACAGCCTGCCTCACCATGGTCTTCCCCACGGGCTGCCGGGGAATCTCTGTTCCGGCGCCTGGAGCACCTCCTGCCCTCCTTCTGCACTGACCTGGGGGTCTGCAGGGCTGGTGCTCTCACATCTTCCCACTCCTCTCTCTGGCTGCAGTTGCTGTTGTGCAGCAACTTTTCCCCCTTCTGAAATCTGTTCCCCCAGAGGCACTACCGCCATCGCTGATGGGCTCGGCCTTGGCCAGCGGTGGGTCCGTCCTGGAGCCGGCTGGCATTGGCTCTGTCGGACATGGGGGAAGAAGCTTCCAGCAGCTTCTCACAGAAGCCAGCCCTGCAGCCCCGCTCTACCAAAACCTGGCCACGCAAACCCAATACAACAGGAGATAAAGTAGAGGTGTTTTCTGACTGAACAGTCCAGAAAAACTTCCTAGACACGAATAAAGTTGTCAAGCTGCAGACATCTGAGGGACGATGGAAGATCAAATAAGCTTTTTGTTGAAAATGCAAATGTTGTTTTCTCAGTATGAGATAATAAGCTGCACTGGGTAGGAGTGAAAGAAAACTTCTGAGGGAATCTTTGAGTCACTGCCAAGACAGAGTTACATGCTGTTTTCCATCCACAGGTGCTTGCTGCGTGTTTGGTACAACAACTACCATATTGTTAAATAAACACTTATATTCTAGAGTCCACAATGGCCGTTTACAGCAAAACGTGCGGTTGCTGCCTACTGTAAGCAGATCCACCAAGGTCTGGTTAAACTAAGAATAGTTTTGAAGGGTCTCCTCTGAGTCTCCTTCCTAGCTCGATTGACTCTCATCACACCCCATATATATTCTGGGAAATTCTGTCATCTTCTTTTGGCAGCATCCATCTGCTGTGAAGATTCTGCTGGGTCTCTAATGGGATGGATCAGTTCCACTGTATTAACCAGGCAGTTCTTGAAGAAAAGGCAACTCCATTAATCCAAGCCACATTTTTCAAAGGGAGAAAGGCAAACGTTTCCTTCTAATAACAAAATCCTATCACTGAGGAGACAATAGTATTAGCTTATCATTCTTTGTTTCTAATGATTGCTTCAAATTATATTTTCTCTTTTTCACATGTAATGATAAAAAGGAGAATTTTACAAAATGATGGCATCTAAGTCAGACTGTGGATGGTAAACTTGCCAGCAAGTTGAGTTCCAGGTTTACAAAAGCAAAAATAAAGAGACATAGACAAGTAAAAAATGTATTCAGTCACTCATAACTGTGAAAGACTTTGTCTATATTTTTTTTGCAAATCCCATTTGTAGTACTTGAATATTGGTACATCATTAATCTCCATATGGGGTAAACTTTCAGGCTCAGGACTTACAGAGTTCAAATATATCACTTCTGACCAATGGGTGTACAGTGCCTCTTTTTGTTGGTTTCATTTTTGTGGAAGGTGTGAAAGAGTGTGAGTGCTCAGAAAACTCATCTAAATTGTAGACCTAAAAGGTTTTGCACAAATTTTAATTTCTTTCTTCTACTGTTAACAGTTGCTTACAGTGCATATTGAAAATCCTGAGAAAAATCTTTCTTTTTGTTCTTGCATGTTAGTAAAACAGGGTTGTAGGTTGGATTGTCAAAGGAGTTTTGCTTTGAACAGTTCCCAGTAAGAGCAAATGATAAGAAGATATAAAGCACTAAAAAATACTAGACTTTTGTGGGCCAAGTGAGAGTTTAACTCTCTTGAAATTTCTGAACTTAGCTGTTTCTGAAGAACTCCAGAAAGGCTTGTACTGTACTTGTTTTTATAAGTCATTTTGGATTAGCTCTGCAGTATAAGTTTTACTGCTAAAAGGTGACACCAAAACATCTCCAAAAGTTCATTGCAGTGAAAAGGAACACTCCCAATTCTTTGTATTAATTTTTGATTACATTATAGGTATATATTACAGATTACATTATAGGCAGAATTACAGGTGATGTCTCCAATTTGCAGGAACAGATCTCAACATTCCATTTAAACTAATGTAATGTGAACTAATTTGATTAGTTGTTCTTTTTAGAGAATGGTCTCAGAAGCAGCACAATGTGGGGGAAGGCTAACTTGTTGCTTCATACATTTTCATGCCATGTAGTATATACATCAAGGTGTTGCCTCAGAGTATCAGACAAGAAAAGTACCTAGAAATACCACTTCCTTCCTCCCTATCCACTTCATAGGCTCCAGATTCAACTGTATTATTTGTAAAAATATGTAATTGTAATTGTACTTCACAGAATTTTAAACCACTTCTGTGCTGAACTCAACAAGCTGAGTTGAGCTACTTGCCTTTGTGCTATTACAATAATTCTTCCCTCTAGCAAATTATATTCAAACTTCAAGTGTTGATAATAAGCTTCCGTTCTGAAGGCAAAGACTTCATTTGAGCACTTAGCAATATTAATATAAACACCTGTCAAACTTCCTCCTTGTTCCCATTAATTGCCTGAAGTATCAGACTTTACAGATTTTTTGCTTCCTATATATTTAAAATACCTCTTCATAGTTCCCTTGTTGTGTTTGATGTTTCATTTATGATGATATATTTGCTTATCAATGCTGTGTTTAATTATGTCTAGCATTCATAAGCTTCTCTTTGTAATACAGTATGTTACACTGATATATGCATTGATACTTTTTTTGTTAGTCTACGACACTTCTAGCAAGAAGTATTGCAAGATTATCCAATTTACAAAGTTAGCCTCTTTCTTACACACACTATCTACCTCTGATGATATCTATTATACACCTGGAAAGGCAATAAACTTCCTTTGATTCAATATTAAGCCCAAAATTGAAAAGAGAAAATGTTGGCTTTTGGTTTGAACTACAATCAATATCAAAATCAAAACTGTTATAACCTGGAATAAAGTGCTTGGAGTGTTGTAGTCCAGTTTCCATTTTTAGTTTACCTATGGCTATTTTTCTTTTGCAAATTTGAGTTTTAAGATCTGTATTTTTAAATATAGGCTCTCTCAGAGTTAAAAGAAGTTGGTTGAGGCTAAATATTTACATATAAATTATTAGATATTCAATTAAAATTCAAAATAAGTAATCTCGTTCTTCAATATTCTTAATCTTGGTTTATTTTTTGGATTTTTGGTTAAGGATGTCCTGGTTTCAGCTGGGATAGAGTTAATTGTCTTCCTAGTAGCTGGTACAGTGCTGTGATTTGGGTTCAGTATGAGAAGAATGTTGATAACACTGATGTTTTCAGTTGTTGCTAAGTAGCGTTTAGTCTAAAGTCAAGGTTTTTTCAGCTTCTCATGCCCAGCCAGCGAGAAAGCTGGAGGGGCACAAGGAGTTGGCACAGGACACAGCCAGGGCAGCTGACCCAAACTGGCCAATGGGGTATTCCATACCATGTGACGTCATGCCCAGTATATAAACTGGGGGGAGTGGGGGTGGGGGATCACCGCTCGGGGACTAACTGGGTGTCGATCGGCAGGTGGTGAGCAATTGCACTGCGCATCATTTGTACGTTCCAATCCTTTTATTATTGCTGTTGTCATTTTATTAGTGTTATCATTATCATTATTAGTTTCTTCTTTTCTGCTCTATTAAACTGTTCTTATCTCAACCCACAAGTTTTACTTCTTTTCCTGATTTTTCTCCCCCATCCCACTAGGTGGGGGGGAACTGAGTGAGCGGCTGCGTGGTGCTTAGTTGCTGGCTGGGGTTAAACCACGTCAGGATGTTTGCAGACTATGCACTTCATTCTTTCTAAAATTCCTTTTTAAGGCAATGTACTATACACTGGAAAAAATATTAACTCGGGTCTTAATTGTTGTGCTGATGTATTGTAAAAGAACCCCTGTTAAACTCTGGAGTATGCTCCTGACCTTACAGTATTCCAATTGTGAAAAAAGGGGAGCGGAAGCAGCCGTTAGTTCACCTGACAGTGGATCCCACGGCAGCGCCTTGAGCCTGCTCTGTGGAAAGACTCGAGCACGTACCAGTCTGCCTCAAATCCTGCCGCGACGCGGAAGACACCCAACGGCATAAGCGAGGTGGGAGCCCCGGTTTGCTTCAGCGTGCGTCTAGTCTTGATCTCCACACCCCTCGGCAGGCACGCCGACCTCCACGAGGTGAGGTATCCCCCGAAGTAAAGCAAGGACAGTCTCAACTCTGACGCCACGAGTAAGAAACTGGCAGTACAGAGGCAGCGTAACTTGTGGATTTGAGTACAGTTTCTGAAAACCTGACTCGCAATGTGGCAGTCACGTTTGAAATAGGAACCGCCTTCCTAAATTACTGGCTCACTTTGGAAAACATCATCTTTGATCTTACCCCTACTGTTTAAAATTCCTTTTTCCTTAAAAACATAGATTAGTTTCAATCATGAACGTAAGACTCATCCTGCAGCAAAAAGCTCTTCTGAAATGGGGGAGCGTTCCAGCACTGTACCCAGTAAAATACAGTTGCAGCTGGGCAGAGGTGCTGAGGAGCTTGGCAGTAGCTATATGGCTAAAAGGAAGATCTCCCTTAGATCCCTTAAAAAATATCCACTCAATCCACTTCTGTTCAATGACGTAATTTACTCTGCTGAGCATCAAGGTAAGCAAGTATGGTAAGCACACCCACTAAGTGTGCCAACAATGGCAGTATATGTGAGCGTGAAAAAAATCCACCAACTGATGTCCAAGTGAAATGACATCAATGAACGAATTTTAAACATCTGTGCTGACAACTCTTTTCCCCATCCTTTTTTCATACTCACATAGTTCCTCTGTTTACAAAACAAATAACTTTGTTAAACTACTATAGCACTAATTTATATTTTCTCTTTGCTAGGGAACTTGACAGGCTACATAAGGGTGAAAAAAGTCAAAGTATTAAGAACAGGAAAATGGACAATAAGCAGGAATCACATTTTCTTCACTGCAGGTTATAGAACTCTTTTAATATCTATTCTTTATATCTGATCAGAGCAGACTGTTTCTCACCGCTTTGTTTTCATACTGTGTCTGAACTATTCCATACTAATAAAAAACCTTTTCCAAAAACTTTTAATTACCTCATTTGTCAGTAGACAAAAAGTTTTTCATTTGATTGTCAGGGCAGTCTTGATAAATGTCATATTTATGGCGATTTCAGAAACAAGTAGCCTTAAAATTTCAAGAGAGCACTAATCTGAAGATATTATTAATTCCCTTAAAATCTGCTGAATTGAATCTATATACTAGAAATTGCAGGCTAGTTATTAATTTGAAAAATGCCTACAGAGGACTGTGGATATATATTTTTCTTCCTTTTAGGATTTAACCCCCAAACTACTAAGTGAATTCCATAATTTTTTTCATTCAATGGAAAGATTCTCTTCTTGGATGCAACAACAGAAAAAAGGTGAGATTTTTCATCCTCTTTGGACAAATGTCCTGCAGAGGTTAATAAAGATGTCATTCTTTAATTAATCTGTAGTGCTTACAGGACAATTCAACATTTTTCTGAATTTTTTTGGAAGAAAATTCCTTTTGTTATTTTTAAAAACAAAGTTTAAAAATGTTTTGAAAACATCTTTTGCAAAATTTTGGAGCTGTAACGGTGACAATTTTCCTAAACTCACCACCTGAAAAGTCTTCTCACCACCAGAGCAGATGGCAACATGCACACACAGGATGCTTACGGCATTGCTGTTGTCCAAAACCCTGCTTTGATTAATTTAGAGCCATTTACTAAAGGCTAGCCAAGACCTTCCATGTCTTTTGAAAGGAATGCTATTTTTTTTTTTTCCCTGGGGTGGACCTGTACTTAGCTTCAAAGGTCTTTTTAAACTTAAAATTCCCACTGAAGTGTTTAATCTTCAGCAATTTACCCAGATGTATTTATAATGTCAGGTGTATTTATAATGCCAGAAAAGTGAGTCGCAGTCCTTCGGGCAGAGCTTAGTAGAATATTGGCATTACTTGCAAATGTTGTGGAAAGACCCATCCATTGTGTAACCTCCCGAGAAGCAGGAAGGCAGTTCTGGGTCCAGACACCTTTCCAGTGGTCTGGCACAAGATGACAACAAGCAGGTCTGGAGGCAGGGAGAGAGAATCTGAACTGGGACAAAAAAACAGGCCAGCAAAAGAGCTTGCCAACCCGATGCATAAGTAAGAAGGTGGAAAAAGAAATGCCACCTGTCAAAACACATGCACGGGCAGAGGAGTCTCTGGCAGAGAGAGCAGCAACAGGAGGAAATGAGCTTGCAGGAGGCAGAGAGTATTATTTTGTTTAGCAGGCAGTTTGGGAAATTTCTATGGTTTTTAACAGGTGGTTCTCACTAACTGCTTTCACTACAGGTCTGGATCTTTTCATACGGTATATGGGCTGCAGATTTTTAAGGCTGTAGATTTCTAAGGACAATGTCAATCATCTAATGTAAAACACCGCATAATCCAGGCTGCAGAACTCAGTGATTCCTGTAGTACTGGTGAAACTTGGATTATGGCACATTTTAAAGAATGACAACCAATATTGGGTTAAAGTTTTCAAGTGATGGCTAGGAATATGATAGGACACTACAAAGCTTTTTTATAGCTAGTTAGCTTTTCTTTTAAAAAATAAAGGCCTTCTGGCTTGTCTAAATATATCTAAATTTGGACTCCAGCTTCTGCTTCTTAAAATCCCTCTTTCTTTTTAGGCTGAGAAGCCTTTTTTAGCAGAAAACCTTCTTGTCCTTTAGGTACGCATTAGCCATGCTAAAATTAACACTTGAAATTCTCTTGGATACATTCAATAGACAGAAAGGTTGTAACTCTCCACAAGGAAGATTTTTCCAGACCTCACATACTGTTGAAGTAACTTCTTTTTTTGTTAAAATATTTAATTTTGTATTGTATTTTTATTTTGTCAAAATACTTTTAAATGTAAATTTTTTTTTGTATTTCCAAGAAGAAACTCTAGTGACTGTACAGTGCCTAATAGAATGACTTGACACTTCAGTCTTTCCCTAAAATGCAGGCTTGAATATAAGTCTTCAGGTTTATGACTCTGAATTTTAGGCAGATAACTAAGGACAAAGTAGAGAGGAAAGGCAGCTCCAGAAGACTGTTCAGTCTATATAAGGTCTGATTTAGTGTTTGGTGCTATCTCTCTCTTTCCTGACTATATGTAGGGCATAAATGATAAATTTCAAACATCTGAGTTCAGATTTTACTGCCAGCCATTTTATACTTTCACCTATACTACTAATAAAGTTGAGGAATAAAACATGGCTAGGAATGGATATAAAGTCCAGGAATCTCTCAGAAACTCCTCACTTGCATGTTGGTTATTAACTGCAGATAATTCAGGTTATGCTACGATAAAATCTTTCCTACTACATCTATCCTGGTTTCTTTTTGTCATCTTTCTGTCAGATTACATTTGACTGAATCAAGTTTTTTTGTTCTTTCATAATATCAATGCATTCGTCATTTCCCTCTAGTGCTTAAGAATTTGCTGGTGTCCTGGGAGCTTGAAGAAGTCCCTTTAAGCTCTGGTAGTTGTTATTTGGTCCTACACACCCAAAACATGTTTTATCTTTAGCGCTTGCTCTTTGGCACATTTTGCAGTTATGGATGAAATAACTAAAATGTAAACGAAAATCAATCTGTAAAGTGTGACATCATCCAACTTCTTGGTTCTTTTGCTTTTCTTGCTTTGATGTTTAGTGTGTCTTGTCCGTAGCCTCTGACTTGCATTTAGCTATTGATTCCAGTAATCTGAACTGTTAAAATGCTTTCAGCAATTTGGCCTAACGGGGTATGAAGGGCTACCGTTAGGCATCTGGTGACATAGTAGTGTCAGGGAGAAGATCTGCTGGGAAGCATGCCTCAGAAGAGAAAGTATCTTAGAGATCTTGCTCCTTTGTTCCTTTGGATTCCAAGCTCTACCTGCTGCTGTAGCATGTTAACCTTCTGGGGAGGGATGGACTGCACCCAATGAAAAAAAAAACCAAAACCCAAAACCCAGGAGCTTTAAGACATTTTCAGAAAAAAACTACTAGAAGGTGTTCATTTTAATACAGTTTCAGAAAAAACTGCTGGAGGATGTTTGTTCAGGGCTCTCCCTTGGCACAGAATAGGGGTGCCCACTTAAACACAAAATGGGAGATTTGGGGATGTAAGATTCAGAGTTTCTAGTTCTCCTTGTGCACAGCATAGAAAACATCCACCAAGGAACGGTCTCACAGTGCACAGAAAAGGGTGGAGACTGGTAAGTACATACCTGTGCTGGCAGGTAGTAATTGCATCTGTTTATATTGGGGTTTGATACAACAGGACACATCTGTGGTGGAAGAAAAAAATCTGGGAACTTTATACTGTATTAGCGAGTCCTCCCTTATTCAGTCCTACCAGGTTTGACATATCACAATCACTTATGTTGTGTAATCTGACATACTGACATAATGAGAGCTGATATGTCACCCTAATGATAGGCCTACTCTGAAAAATGAGAGACGACGTGGCTCATAATATCAGAGCTGAGATTACGGTGGCTTTCAGTAACATGCTCTTTCCAATTAAGATCATAGTCAAGCTGTGCTAAACGTACATGCATGTGAATATGGTCAGTCATATAATCACCTGCTTTTATAATTACAACTACATTATGCAATCTTATGAAGAAATTTTACAGAGTTTAGTCGTAAGGCAGCCAAGTAGGAAGAAATGTAGAAAGGCATGCAGAAATTGTTATAAGTACTTAATGGTCAATAATAGATTTGCTGTAGCTTTTTTAAGCCATCTTATGGGGTTCCATAGTGAGAATCCAATACCACATTAAATTCCAAAACATTGATTAAACTGACTGACGTGTCATTTCATTTTAAATCTATCAAGATTAACCATTCTTTCCCAAAGACTCCAAGGTTATGTACAGTCTTAGGTTTATTCACCCACGCAGAGCAGTATTAGCATTCCCCGTGGAGAGCATAGACATACTTACAGTAAATGCATGGCCATTTTTAGAACGTATCTGTCATTGGTCCTTTGTGTTATACTGTTACCAACATGGTAGAAATACAGCAAATTATTGCAATTACTATTATGTTACAGCTGTGACAGCTGAAACGAACACAAATTTTGAAAAGCATTTTATACATCCCTTTTGCCAAAAGCTTCTAAAAATCCTTTATTGTTGGCCTGTGACCTTGCAGAACATGATTGACTCTCTGAGAAATAAAAGGTGCACATTTTCCCTGTCATACTGCTGAGCCCTTTCAGCTCCCATTACTGTCAGGGGCAGGCATGGACTTTTGGCATCTTCTATGCAGTAGGTCCTACGTGAAGATCTTTGCAGTCTAAGCTGTGCAGTGCAGACCCAGGAAAAACCCCTTACCAGGTAAGGGATGTATGGTTGTATCCCCGGGATCCATTTTCTGACTGTTTCTCTTTGCCATATTCAATTTGCCAGGAATAATGTTACACAGAGCTAAACTTTGCTTTACTCCGACTAGTAATATTTATAACTGTACTCTGCATGTTTACTTGTTTTTTAAACTAAAAGCTGGACTAGGCAGTGTAATTCAGCTGCTTATCCTTTAGTAATGAGGGAATATTGATAAATTTTATTTACTAAACATTTTGCAGCAAAAAGAAAGAAATTTTCCCTCTCAGACTGAAATTATAAAGAAGAAAACAGGTTTTATACAAACCATTAAACATATAAACCCATGAAATTTAAAATGTAAGCTCATATTCCTCTGGTGAAAATAAAAACATTTTCAGGAGAAACCCCTTCCATAAAAATAAAGAAAGATAATTTCAGCAAAATGAAATAAAATCTATGCAGCAGGTACAATGGTGTTTTCAGCCACTAGAACTTATGGCCTGGAAACTACTGCACAAGGAAAGAAGCTAATATAACACTTTGTGCTGACCTGCATCACTCTTTCCCTGTGTAAAATTCGCACTAGAGAGGGGGGCACACCTTTGTCAGAAAGATTCATTTGCAGAATCATCCTGTCAAGGATTTGGTTGTATAGCTTTTCTGTTTCTCAATAAATTTTTTACAGAGTCTTAATTTTAAATTTGTTTTGAGCATCAGTGCATCTCTTAAAATATTACAGGGAAATAAGAAAAAAATAAGATGTACATTGGACTGATGTATTTCATTATCTATTGCATGATCATTTAAAATATAAATGAGGTGCCATTAAAAAATGGAGTGCAACAATGCAATGTCCCAGCATAATTTTGCCTGTTGCTTCTACTTAAACATTGGCACCAATGTATGTATAATATGTTATTGAGAGGAAAGAATAAAATGTGTTTGGAAAAAAAATCCACATTAATTTTGTTTTCTTTTACAGAAGAACTTAATTTCACAGATTTCCAGCAACTCTGAAAGTGCTTGATCAGTACAAAACCAGGCAAAGTTAATTAATGATTTCAATTTCAAAGCACCTTTGATTAACTGAAGCCAGTACATAGGGAGGCAAACTACTTTTCATTAATGACTCTTTTTATCGTTTCTATTATAAAATGCCTCTAATTGACAGCACATATTTTCCAAACAGTCTGTATTATTAGATTAGAACTCTTGACGTTGTTCACATCTGGGTACATGAGCAAAAATAATTAAATTTAATAATAATGGAAAAAACACAGTAATCCATCATACTACAACTGTAGCATGAGCAATGAAGTCTGAGTGGGTGCCAAATTAAAAAATGAATCCATAAAAATATGCCAATTACTATAACCATAATAAAATTTCAGCTCCTGTTCAAATGAATATGAACCATAATCCTCTCTCTCAATCTCACGGGGTCTCTTATTTCAAATTGCACCTAAACACATATTTAAGGTGACTAGCGTTGCACATTAGCTTTAGAAATCGTATATAACACTGTAGCCCCAACTGAAACAAATCTCCAGGACTCTTCAATTTAAAGTTCCTCCATTTTCTGTGCTATTGCCTCAGCTTCATCACAGCATTCAGTATGACCTGAACTATTTTTCCAAATTCATCGTTTATATACTGGCAGCTTCCTGAGGTAAGGACAGTGTCATTCTCTTTCTTTAGACACTGCTTTTTGCATTCTTCTCATCTTTCTGTACCAAATGTTCTCATTTGTCAGGCTTTAGAAACCTGTTTGAAGAGTAAATAGGGAGCTCTGAACGGTCAGAATTGTTGTGTGTGTCCTGCGAAAGGTATTGTTCAACAAACAAACATCTCCTTTTTTTCACGGTTAAAATGGATTGCTATCGTAACAACCGAGAAAGGCATTGTATAAATGTTGTTTCAGCAGTGCAGATGCATGCATCAATGTCATGTTTTTTTCACCTTTTTCCATATGGAAGAAGATAGCATGCCCTGCTATCCATGCTTCCATTAAAGACTCAGTATGGCCAGTTCATGAGGTCACTGATAATTCTTGTGTGAAGGGCCCTCAGAAGGTCTCCAGTCCAGCCTCCTCCTCAAAGCAGGGCCAGCTATGGGGTCAGGCCAATTTGCTCAGGACCTCCAAGCGTGTCAGCTCCATAACCTCTCCGGGCAGCCCGCTCCACTGTTGTGCTTTCCTCATGGGGAAGAGGTTTCTCTTTGGCACCAGCCCAAATCTCTCTGCTTTAAAGTTACATCTGCTGCCTCTCATCTTCCCACCATGTGCCACCAAGAACAGTCTAGATCTGTCTTCTCTGTAATCTTGCAGTAGAGGCAGGCTGGGGTTAAGCCCCCCTGAAGCCATGCCTTCTCCAGGCTGAAGAAGCCCAGCTCCCTCAGCCTTTCCTCACAGGGCAAGTCCTCCAGACACTGAGCTCTTGGTGGCCCCCGCTGAACCTGCTCCAGCTGATCAGTATCTTTCCCGTGCTGGGGGACCCAAAACTAGGAATAATCCCTTCCCTCAGCTGACCGGCCGTGCTCTTGTTGGAAGAGCCCCCACCGCTGTTGGCTGTCTCTGCTGCCAGGGCACGCTGCTGGCTCGCGCTCGGCTCGCTGCCTGCCACCGCCCCAGGGCCTTTCCCACCGAGCTGCTCCCCAGCTGGTCAGCCCCAGCATGGGTTCTTACAAGGGGCTCTTCCTTCCCCGGTGCAGGATTTTGTGTTTGTCTTCATCGAATGTCATGAGGTTCACCGAGACCCATTGCTCCAACCTGTCTAAATCCCTCTGAATGATTAAATTGATGAAAGTGCCCTCCTTTGCCTCCTCCAGGTCACTGACGAAGATGTTAAACAAGACAAGTCCCAGGGCAGACCCCTGCACTTGCTACTGTCCTCCAGGAAGAGCACGATGCGTTAACCACAGCTGTAACCAATCTTGTCCACCCGTCTAGACTGCAATGTCACATCTCGGGTACAAGAAATTTGTAGAAGAGAGTGCCAAAAGCCTTGCTGGAGTTGAAGTAAATGACATCCACTGCTCTCTGCTCACTCTCAAATCCAGCCATTTTAACAAAGAGGGGAATCAGGTTGATCAGGCGTGATTTACCCTTGGTAAATCCATGCTGACTGTTCGCAACCATCTGATCATCCTTCATCTGCACAGAAACGTGTGCCAAGAGGACACTCCATGGTTTTCCCAGGGGTAGTACTTTGCAGTTGCCCAAACAGTTGCCTTTGTTGCAGAGCTGTAGAGACACCATGAAGTTTGTTGCAAACACGTCCTCTTGAGCCTGTTTACAAACAGCTGATGATTCACCTCTATCTGTGTGTGTACTGTTTGACTGTATTTATTAGACATTTTTCTCCTCTAGTGAACACTCTTCCCAACTCCAGTCTCCAGTAAGGATTGAACTCAAACATGCCAGTGTGAAGAGCTTGAAGAGAACAGCAATTCATTTTTCTTACGATAAACCTATCATAGTGGACACTTCAGTAGTTTTACTTTGGGATATGTTAAAAAGAGATATTTCTCAGGTATTGTAAGACTGTCTTGTTCTAATTTTCTGGAGATTACAGATAACCTAGTTTATGCCTATAAGTAAGCCAACCTGAAATAGAACTACCAGTTTTCCCTTCCCTACATGCAAAATTCACTTTTCTGCAGTGATGCATCAGATGTGCATATGAGCAAGTTTAATGAATATTCACATTATGGACATCAGTTACAAATATCACTTCCTTTTTAGTATAGTTATGGACAATATAAGTTGCGATATTTTTCCTGATTTTTTTTTTTTTAAATTTGTCAGCATTCTCATGGAGCCCCAGTAAAACTGTCTATAGATAATTTATGTCTCTTACCTTTAAAAAAAAAGTTGTCTGGAAAAAGATTGTTTTTCTCCACAGTGTGAAAATTGGAAAGGTGCTTTTTAATATATCATCTAAAAAACCTGAGAGCCTTGCTTAGGAAACACGATATACTGTTACCAGGTCCACAAAATAAATAGCTGTATGAATGGAAGCCAAGTCATTGGGAAACAGACTGTTTTCACAGATATGTTAGTGTTCCTTAAAATCTTTGGTATGCTTAAAGGTGTGCAGAAACAGTGTTAGTAATTACAATATTTATTCACTGGAAATAAAAGTAGAATTATTCTGAGACTACTCTCTAAACTGGAAGGTATATTTATATAAAACCAAGGAGTTTTCTCCCTTTTTTTCTTTTCTTGAACCAAATCCTTTAGTGCTGAGAAAGGAAGGTAGAAGTCCTTTTTCACCATGTTGACCATATCAGAATATGCCCCATGTGGCAAAAAGTTCTTCTCATTCAAATGGCCAAAAAAAGTACTTTATGTTTCAGCTATCTTTGACGACTGTAACTATTTTTTTGTTACGGGCAATTACCTGGTACCTGATCCAGTTTATTGGCAGATGGGTGTGCTCACCATTAATTCGTTATTGAATTCATTCAGTTCACAACTGTGGGAGATTCTGCTCCCACGGATTTTTAGGTTCATTTGTACAAATGAGTCACAACAAAGGCAACAGAAAATAGTGAGCAATATGGGATAGCTAAGTAAGGATGAAAGTTCTCTCATGTAATTCACTCATCTAAAAGCTGTGCCTAGGCCAAGCAATTATTTGCCGTCTCTCTGCAGTCAATGGGGTGACGTGGACACTTCCTGAGGATGATTAATGTTCTTCACTAATCCCTTTCAGGAGGTTTTTCGTCCCACCAGTTCTCCATACTGGCAACAGAGGAAGCAAAGCCACCCAGCTTAGCTAGGATGCCCAGGTTTTTAGATGGCCTGTGTGAGGGGGAATTCATGTCACACAAACTTTGCAAGGTTGTCACAGGATTTCTGGGATGGCAGTGCAGTGGCCGGGAGGAAGGATGGCTTTCTCGACCATATGCTGTAGGTGGCACCACTTTTACACAGTAACAGAAATCTGCAGTTCCTCGGTAAACATCTTTGTCAGCAGAAACCAAGATGCTCCCAGGCTGTAGGACTTGGCACGGAAGGCATGCTTAAGGTCAAATAAATTTTCGATGCACAGGTCATGAGAGTATGATGAGACCCAGACAATGGAGCATCAATCATCATGCTGAAGACTAGAATCTGGGTCAGATCCAATTATCTCCAGTGGGTAAGAGGTCTGCAAGCTCTGAGAAGCTTGGAGAACCTTTATTACCTTGGAGTTTCAGGATAAGCAGACATGTTTTCTGTCTGGTTTAAAAGGAATGGACAGATAAGGAACAGATCCCCATGGTACCTTGAGATAGACAACTTGCTGCAGAGAAAAAGCAATATGAAGTAGTCACGTGCTGACCAACAAATACCGAAAACAGCAACAAATTTTATAAATGTCAGATAAACATCAACAATAACAACAAAATTTGTAGCTATAGGACAAAGTAAAACCCAATTATTTGATGGAAAGTGAATCACAGTATGTGTGCCCTGCTGTAAGAGATGGTACTGCCTAAATATAATGGTGATGGATTTTTTTTTTCTGAGTAAAATAAGCTGATATTACTGATATTTATCTTTCTCTGCTACCACTGGTAAGCTTTGCCAGTATGAAGTCTGTCTTCATTCAAATATTATTTGTTGACAAAAACTTCGTGTTCCATAATGAGAGACTCCACTTGCAGAATCAAGCCTAATTAAGACAAAAAGAAATAAAATTATATCTTACTGGTACTGAATATGATCTATGACACCTGATTTTTTTTTTTTTTGCTGTGGTAATGCAACAGTTACATTGAAAAAGAAGTTGCTGTCATTTCAGTACAACTGATTCTCAGCTAAAAGGAACTAAACCGTCTTGTTTAGCCATGATATTAATTATAGCTGTTGCTTCTTTTATATTGCAGAAACTTCATGGACTCCTTGTAATTAGGACAGTTAGGTGCTGAGGAAATACAGTTTACAATCTAAGTGGGAAGCCTCCCATTTTCAGGATTAGTGAAAGGCTGCAGATACTTGTCATTTTTGTGGCAAAGGTATTAACTGTACTGAAGAACAAAATAATTATATTCTGCACTGTCTCAGGTACACTTTGTCCACAGACTTTCAGAGTACATTCAAAGCAAATATATTCTCAGTTCTTATGAGAGCAAGGACCAAGGGACACAAACTTTTGATGGTGATACCAGAAATCTCAAAGACATGATATACAAAAGGCTGTGTATCCCTACCTGTAGTCTCTCGTTAGGGAAGGCAAGCTGAAACCTTTTATTATGTAGCGCGATCACATTGCTGGAGTCTTGGGCAAGAATTCAGGAAGAATAAACCCGACTATGTTGACCTAAGCCAGCTGCAGATTGCAAACAGGAACATTATATCAAAGAAATACATCTTGTTTTATCCACTTGCTTTATCAGAAGAGTTCTAAAAGTACTTCAGTGAAACTCCGGACTATGAGACTGTGTTGGATTGACCCTGGCTGGAATCCAGGTGCCCACCAAAGCCGCTCTGTCACTCCCCTCCTCAGCTGGACAGGGGAGAGAAAATACAACAAAAGGCTTGCCAGTAAAGATAAGGACAGGGGGAGATCACTCACCAGTTACTGCCACGGGCAAAACAGGCTCAACTTGGGAAAAATTAATTTAATTTACTACCAATACAATCAGAGTAGGGTAATGAGAAAATAAAACCAAATCTTAAAACACTTTCCCTCCACCCCTCCCTTCTTCCCAGGCACAGCTTCACTCCAGAATTCTCTGCCTCCTCCCCCCCGTGGCACAGGGGGATGGGGAGTGGGGGTTGGGGTCAGTTCATCACACGTTGTCTCTGCCGCTCCTTCCACCTCAGGACTCCTCACTCTTCCCCTGCTCCGGCGTGGGGTCCCTCCCACAGAAGACAGTCCTCCACAAACTTCTCCAACATGAGTCCTTCCCACGGGCTGCAGCTCTTCGCAAACTGCTCCAGCGTGGGTCCCTTCCATGGGCTGCAGTCCTTCAGGCACAGACTGCTCCAGCGTGGGTCCCTTTCCTGGGCTGCAGTCCTTCAGGCGCAAACTGCTCCAGCGTGGGTCCCTTCCCCGGGCTGCAGTCCTTCAGGCACAGACTGCTCCAGCGTGGGTCCCCTGTGGGGTCACAAGTCCTGCCAGCAAACCTGCTCCAGCGTGGGCTCCTCTCTCCACGGGGCCACAGGTCCTGCCAGGAGCCTGCTCCAGCGTGGGCTTCCCACGGGGTCACAGCCTCCTTTGGGCATCCCCCTGCTCTGGCGTGGGGTCCTCTCTCCCTGGGCTGCAGGTGGAGATCTGCTCCCCCGTGGACCTCCCTGGGCTGCAGGGGGACAGCCTGCCTCACCATGGTCTTCATCACCACGGGCTGCAGGGGAAACTCTGCTCCGGCGCCTGGAGCATCTCCTGCCCTCCTTCTGCACTGAGCTGGGGGTCTGCAGGGCCTCACATCTTCCCACTCCTCTCTCTGGCTGCAGTTGCTGTTGTGCAGCAACTTTTCCACCCTTCTTAAATCTGTTCTCCCAGAGGCACTACCACTGTCACTGATGGGCTTCTAAATAGCTTTGTACATCTGAGCCACATATATTTACACTCACCAAAGAAAGTCAGCAAATCTTGGTAATATTAAGAAGGATTACACTACTGCAGCTATGCAAACAGTTGCAGACAGTCCATCTGCTATTGTGGTTTAATATAAAAATGGTGAAAACCTTTATAGTGACTTCAGATTATGAAAATATTAAGAACAATTACATTCAGAGGTTTGCATGTTATTATTACTTTTGGTAATAGCCCTGGTCTAGACTTTTGCTAGTTCAATCTCCCCCAAATCTGCATGAATTATTTCCACTAATTCTAAAATGTTGACAACTTACTGAAAACAGTATGTATTAGACAGTCTATATATAGAAAGGGAATAAATCTGAAAATACTGCAAAGGCATAGGGAAATAAAGATGTATAAAAAAACTTCCATGATGCAGGGTTAGACTTTATAATGAAGTGTTGGTTGTCATATTTAAGGCTGTTCTGAGGCAAGGTTCTGTGAAATTAATTATATTTTAATTGCTCAGACTCGCAAAATTTCTTCTCATATGCACTATCTGTTTTACACTTCAAACTCAGTGTATCATTGAATCAAAGAATAATCACCACAGCATTACCACAGTCAAAGCAAAATTTAGCTAATTAAGGTGCTTAGGACTCATTGCAAAGAAAAGCTTGCTGTTGTTTGAAGTCCTACTTTCATTTAAAAAAGTGTAAAAGCAATTCCATCTCTTTGTTTGCAAAGAAAACCATAAAGGTGTAACCAAGCACAGTCAACCCTGTCCAACCCTGTTGAAAGCATAGAGTAACTCTGCAACCTGTGAACTTCCTCATACACATTCATGGGCTATTAATGATGAACCATATTGCAACAGAAGAAGGAAACCCAACTCACGTTACCCAATTTGCAGTAGCTCCATGGGAATTTTACTGCTTGACTGATGTAGTAGCAACAAGCTTGGCTCCAGCACACAAGAGCCAAGTCTGCCCAGCATGCCTAAAAACAAAACTGGTGGTGCAGAGAAAGGAAAAGAAGGAATGAGTACTTGTGAGTCTTTACCAGGAAAACAATTTGCTTTCTGTGTCTCGCTTCTACAGCTACCTACTATTGTGTGAGACAGAGCAGACGGTCATATTTACAGATAGGTATATGAAAGTTTAGCCATTGTCTTTTGCTTTGAAAATCATCCTCGCACAGGCTTGCGGTGAGAATTAAACAGAGCGTGCTGGACAAATGCACAGAGATTTGCTCCAGTGTCCTTTTTTCCCCTACAGAAAGTATTTAGGAAAACAGATAGAAAACCCCCAAATTTTATCTCAGAAAATCAGTCTTGCGGCACAAATGACTGATTGCTTGTGATTCTAAGAGTTATGAAGTAATTGTTAAAGAAAGAATAGCAACTGTGTTTATGTAAACTACTGGAGAACTCAGAAAGTACAAGGCTTGGGTTTGAACAGCACACAAAACAGTAACTCTTTATTCTTGTGAAACCATTATTCAGTTTTGACAAAAAGAAGTCAGGCCGTTGCTTTTGTATCATACTCAAAATGGAATAGTGCCCCAGATTCATACTTCCGTGCTTCTCTGACCTGGCTCAAACAGGACTGCCAAAAGCAGAACTACCATTAACAGTTTCTGGAGCAACTGGTCTGAAATTTCCATTAGAAATACCAAAGTTGCTTCAGTTTTACAAGATCTGGCAAAAAAAAAAAAAAAAAATACAAAGCAGTGCAGTTCCATTTCTCATACACATTATTGTCACCAGTGATATCTGCAGCAAATGGGAGGGTAGGGACGCTTTTTTATCTTTGTCACTAGGCTCTGCCCATGTTTATTTGATTGTTATGACATTACTTTGTTGGTAACTACTGAAGACTTGTAACCTGCAAGAATCAAGTTTGGTCCAGAAAGCAGTAATTCATTCAGATAAGTAACTTTGGAAGCAGTCAGCAAAAAAATTCAGTTATAGTTTGACATCTGCTCAATTCCTGCTGTCAGTGCAATGGCACAGGAAAGATCTTGATGATAAACTAAAATAAAAAATGCTGATTGTCACAAAAACATCCCCAAACCACTGAGATCTGAGGGAATGCGAGAAATTGGGAATTGCATGTTCTCAGACTGTGGAAGCTTGAGGATAAGCAAGACCTGCCTGAAGCAGCAAAATACGCATTGAGAATTTCAGTGCTGCAAAACAAGTTGCTTTTGTTTCTTAAATTTCTATAAACTAGGGCTTTGGATGAAGCGATCCTGAAGCTCACTTTTTTCCTTCTGGTCATAAGCTTCTGGATGCAACTTGAGAACAGCCAGATCTGCCAGGTCAAATGGAATGAAACTTGACCTATTGAAGGGATGTCATGATGCTATTCTTTAACTAAAACATCTCTGTTTACTTCTCTCTTCTGTTCATTCTCTCCACATTGGATGTCTTTTCTTTCCGTCAAATATCTCTGTCCTCACAACCTTTCCCTTCTAAACTGAATAGATGAAGCTCTTAACCACAAACGATAAGCCTTATTTTCCAGCACGTGAATTATCAGTGTTTGACTCTCCTTTTAACTCTGTTATTAGCTCCAAAGAAGTGGCACTAAATAGAATCTCATTACAGTCACTGGTGAGTTGAGGAATCTGGGTACGTGTCCAAGATCACCTCTCTGATTGTACCAGATATTTCCACTGTAGGCATCCAAGGACTAAAAAAATCAGTTGTCTACAAAAAATCTTAATGTATCTCTGAGTCACTACTTTTCAAGAATTTCCTACCCTGACACAATAGGTAGCTTGCATGCCTTTTTCCTAAATACACCACGAGGCTGCATGCAACAGACAAACGGCACCATTCCACAACCCGTACACTCCTTTCTTCACCAGCAGGAAGAAAGAAACGTTTCTTTCTGCCTTCAGAGTTAGGTCTAGAGACTTGTTAAGAACATTTTTGTGTAAAGTTGTGCTTATCTAAGGTGATTTCAATGATAAGAGCTTCTGTTCAGTGGGAAGCAGTTCTAGGTGAGCTTCATTCCTTCACTGTAGCTTTACTAATGCTATAAAGCAGCAGGATTCTGTATTTAATTTCTGTAGCTGTTTAGGGTTTCATCTTTAGCTTTAAAAAATGTAAACAATTTCTTGTCTGATCTATTTGCAAATTCTCATAGGATTGTTTCTTTGGAGCATATATATATATGTATATTTAAATTAAGATTTTTTCAGCCAGAAAGTTTATTTTATATGTTTTTTTCTCCAAAAATGCTGTAACTTGCCAGTTCTGACTGTAGCCTCAGAATTTTTTTTTTTATTCGTTACTCTTTATATGTCCTTTAAAACTGTAACTGTGCTTGTCTTGCAGTCTTGTATTTTTAATTATATGTTTAGTTAGATGTTTAACTCAATGTTCTTTTAAGACTTCCTTCTTGTGAGTGGCAAAAAAGTTCAAAAACAAGGGGAATTCAAACTTCCTTGTAAATTAAATATCAGACCACTGATTTCTATTTCTTATATATTTTTTTCATTTTAGACAGATTCCAGAAAAAAACCCAACAAACAAAACCAAACCCCCAAACACTTAGAAAGCTAACAGTCCAGAAATCGTACTGACCACCAACTTTGAGTATGTCAATCGGTTGCCTGAGAGAGTCATGCTGGTCAAAAGCATGCCAGCAATTTAAAAACACTGACAATCACCTACTTGTATTTGGGATGCTACTGTGACACTGATGAATTTGCTGCTACAGAAATAGTTTGTTAATCAGCAGTCTGCTAGCTTATGGGTATCTGAAGCATCCTGTACCATGCAGAACAGGGATGAACATATTCTGTCATTTTTAATTAAATAAGTAATGTTGATCCTTGAAAAGCTGTAGTAACTTAGAGGTTTCCAGCAAGATTTATGAAGGGGTTTTCATGCAGACTTCAGACCTCTCTCTTCTAAAAGATGGTAAATTTTCTGTTGACTTGTCCTTGTAAAGGCCTGTTAATTTCTTTGTATAGAACAAGACGTGTTATAAGGCAGAGCTGCATTTCCTGAAGTTTGACAGCTCTAATTTCCTACAAGACTTATGATGATTTCGTACAACTAGACATGTAGCACTAAAAATACAGATTTTTGAATTTTCATCTCCCCCCCCGCCCTTAGCAATTTCAGGACCAAAACCACTCAGATTTGGTGCCTTCTATGATTGTTACAGAAAACTAGGTCAGGGTAGAGTATTTCATTCCACATTGTCAGCAACAGACTTCTTAGGAGGTGAGCAACTGCATGTTTTAACTGCTTAGTGTTGTCGCTTGAAGGCCTTTCCCATTAGAAAAAAAAAAGAGAAACAACATTACAAGAACTATTGTCCCTATTTAAATACCCACAAACCATTATGTATTCCCATATTAGGACTTGTTCAGAGACGATTCAAATTTATTCTGGATGAAATCTCTTTGTAGTTTTCCCTCTTCGTCTTTTGCCGGTTCTACTTCTAATGAAATCAACTGTGGCTGCTTTACACAATGCTATCTCAAAAACTCATTGCCACTTACAGTTTCATTATTTGAATTTTTGGAACTTTTAAGCTTTTTTTGCAGCTGTCTTGATGCCAGCATCTAACCCTTCTGAAGCAGCATCTGAAGTCTAGTGGGATCTCCAAGACTGTCTTTTGGGCACCTCAAAACACCTCAATTTACAGAACTGATTTGTGCCCTTATGAAAAGAGGTTGTCTGGGATTTACACATTTATTTGCAAATGTCTACAAGTACACTAGATGTTTTAACTCCTGTTATAATCAGTGAAAATCTAATCAGTACAATCAGGGAATTCAGAAGTCCAAATAAATAAACATCAAAGACCTGGTTAACCAAATTCTTCCACAAGCTCCACTGGCCATATTGACCAAACTTCCACTGTCTATAGTAGTGGGGCCTTCCATACATAACAGCATCTAAGTTCAGATGTTTTGGTATAGAACTGAACTCTGTCCTTAGTTTATAAAAAAAAAAGCCACTGTGTGACACTGAAAGCTGCGGTTCTGGGGCTGGAACAGCAAGTGCTGCCCACGCATTCATTACAGAGGCTAATATTTAGCAGGGTCTCCAACTCTCATCGTGGTATTTTCTCTGGGGTGTAAATCAGTAAATATTTGGTGTTCAGGTCAAGCTGAAAAGGGATTATACAGCCTGAAAGTAGTAACATTTTTACTGCAGCTGCCCATATGCCGTAAAAGACCAAAAGAAGAGCGCCATGTCTGATCCTGCGCTTTCAGCCCTGCCCGGACAGCTGGTCCCACTGCAAGCGTAGGACAGAAGGACACGAGCATGCGCTAAAATGGTATCACGGCTTTAGTCCCCGTTTGCTCTCTTCTGATACTCTAATTGCTTTCCTACCGCTGTACGTGATCGGTGTTTGGCTTGCCGTGTTTTTGCCGGGTAGTCCCAGCCTTGGGAGAAGCGCAATGCCCCCAGCGATGGCCGCCCCTGCCCGCCGCCTTCACGCGCTGGAGAGGCAACGGAGCTGTGAACGGGAGGGAACGCGTGATTCCCTCACTCCCGCCCCAACAGCTGCGCTGCCGCGGCACTGCCGTTCAGCAAGCTTTTAACATATTTTTCTTTATGAAACCCGTACTTAGTACCTAAAGAGAGCTCTCCATCTTCAAAGAGGTAAACAAATGTTAACTAATTAATCCATACTGCACCCTGCAAAGGAGGTGACTAACGTCGTCTCAGTCTTTTCAAATTCAAAGACTTAACAGATCTGCCTAAACCAAAGAAGGAATTAGTATAAGGTAGGCGTAAGTGGAGATGTCTGTTGTGCTCTGATTATTAGATCGCTGGCAACTGCAACGGCTGTATCTATCTTTTGTTATATGTCTTTTCCAAGGTTTTAAAACAAGCTTTTCTTTGAATGTTATTTCAAGAAATATTTAGGCTGAAAGTTAGATAGAAGGTAAAATTATGAAATGTAATAAAATGTAAAATTAGTAACATAAAAATTAAGAAAAAAACTTGTAATAAAATGTACTCAAATATTATAACTTTTAAGGCAAAGTTCTAGGATTTTTAACAATATCTAATAACATGTTTCCCCAAACAAGCTTCCTGCTCCCACAAATCCCTAATTTAGATTCTTGAGAAAGACAGTGGTTAACTCGCTAGGAACAGCTTCACGTGATGTGTGGCCTGCTGCACTACTTCTGCCCTCACTTAGGGTCTTGCTTAAAGGATCATGAATCTTATGCAGTGGCACATGACAACCCCTTTTTCAGAAAGATTGGCATTTATGAATTTTCAGGAAACTGCTTGACAAGGCAGCTGTCTAACAGCTGTGGGAAAGAAAGAAAGAAAGGATTACAGATGAGGGATGCTTTCCCCCCGCTTCCGCTCCTCCCAGCTATCCACGACACTGGTGAGCATTTTGTGATTAAACACTGCTTCTTAAACACTGCTTTCTCAGGGTTCTCAACCTTCTGAGGTTCTAGTGGTTTTGCCAGGGAAAGGTGGAGTGGCCTCTTTGGGCTGGTATTCCCCGGCCCGCGCAGACAAACCTGTCCCCTCTGCTGAGGGTGCTACAGGAGGGGGAACGATGCGTGTCACTTAAAATTGTCTTACGGAGGAGTCAGTATTAAGGCTTAAAATGTACGTGTCTCCCATGATACCTACTTTACACAGAAAAACGGAGTCTCTGGTAGTAGCAAAGCAGAAACGTTAGCTTTTTCTGACTATTTTCATCAGATAGTGTCTACAACAGCTGAGGTACTATTTGAAAAACAAATGGCTTAGGACATATGGCATTAAGTGACTTTTGGCAAACCTATAGAGCAAGGCATATGGCATATGATAACCTTGAAGGAAGAAATGTCTCCTTGTATCCTGTAAAATGGTATGACATACTGATCTCTGAACCTATTGCTTGTCAGAAACTTGAAAAATTACATTGCTTACCCAGTATAAATTTAAGGTTTTTTGTGATTATTTTTCTACCCAACTGTGATTGCTAATTATGTCTAACTGGCAAACTGAGATTTTTTTTTTTTTTTTTTTTTTTTTTTTTTTTGAGTGACTCTAATATACGGACATGAATATGAGCAACCACCTTGTCATTCCAGCTATTCTCTTGTGTTATATTTTCCTATCAGGTGAGGGTATTAGAGCATCTCACACACCTTAAGTAAACCTCTACAGAGATGTTACATGTAACAAGGCACACTTAAATTATATGTGTCCAAGGAGGATGTCTTATGAACAGTATCAACAAGAATCTTTCTGGTTTTAGGTAGATGCAGAAATGTCATCAGTACCAAAACAGTGAATAAATTCGTTTAAGAAAGGAAATGCTATCTGTCTCCTAGTCTTGTGTTTAAATATTATGCTAACAGCATTTTCTGGTTTTTTTTCTATTTTCTGTGCTAATTGTATATAAAATATAGGTCATTCCTATGCACAGATTTCTGAACTGAAATCATTCCATATGATACCACAATATTAATCAGGATTACAATTTTAGCAGTAGTGAACTAGGAGTATGCAGACTGTTTTACCATGAAGATTTTATGCCACACAGTCCTGCTGCAAATTCCATAGTAAATTAGTTACCAAAGTTGTAAATAAATCTTTTTTTCCTAATCTTCTATCATTTTTTTCTCTCAAATAGGCAGATTTTCCAAGGCAAGGACATTAATTTGATGTGTAGTCATAAAATAAAAAGTGTGTTTAATGACAGTTTCAAGCCACACATAGTAAAGTTGTTAATTTTATGATGGAATATGCATTTTTCATTACCAACAGAGGTTGAATAAAAATTGAACCCTGTTTTCCTTAAAATCAAAATAAATTAGGGATATAGTCTTGGCTTACTCAAGTTTAAGGATGGTTTTTGATGGATCAGGGATGAATATTCAGTATCCTGCGATTTATAAACCTAAAAATATCCAGAAATCGGGTTGTTTATTCCCTTAATCTGAATCAGAATAATGTCATAATCTGTCTCAGAATGGCACTGGAAGTGTTTTTATAGTCCAGAATGACTATTTGCATGGCCAGAATAGCCAATTTGGAGGTAAGCATATACAATTTCTATCTCAGTTTTGTAATCAAAACCATTCCTGATTTAACTCTTTGTGGAGTTACAGCTGAGAGGAATTTTTTTTTTCTCGGAAGAGATTGGACTCAGTTCAGCACCCTGAAGAGCAGTTCCTTCTGTGATGCAGCACTTCCAAATACCGTAAGACTGTGCCCACCAGTAGCTCCAGCCAACTGGCACACCCCAGCGCCCGCAGGGTAGAGTTTTCTGCAGCCCACGGGACTTTGTGATGTCTGGAGCTGGACACAGGAAAACTGATAGCACTTGAACTGGTAATTACTTTGGAAATTTCAGTTGCCTACATGGTGAATTTGTCTCATAATCAAGGCTATCTAAAATTTGTCATTGTGCTGGTTTTGGCTGGGGTAAAGTTAATTTTTCTTCATAGTAGCTGGTATGGGGCTGTGGTTTGGATTTGTGCTGGATGTTTCAGTGTTTCAGTCACTGCTGAGCAGTGCTTGCCCAGAGCCCAGGGCTGTTCTGCTTCTCCCCCCACCCCACCAGCGAGGAGGCTGGGGGGGCACAAGGAGTCGGGAGGGGACACAGCCGGGACAGCTGACCCCGACTGAGCCCAGGGACATCCCACCCCAGAGGACGTCCTGCTCGGCAATAAAACTAGGGGGAAGGTTGGGGGTGGGGAGCACTGCTCAGGGACTGGCTGGGCATCGGTCATTTGGTGGTGAGCAACTGTTTTCATTTGCATCACTTGTATTTCTTGGGTTTTATTTCTCTGTCTTTTTTGTTTTCCTTTTCATTGCAATTTACTATTATTATTTATTATTTTTTCATTTTTATTCTTATTTTTATTTCATTACAATTATTAAACTGTTCTTATCTCAGCCCATGGGTTTTCTCTCTTTTACCTTTCCAATTCTCTTCCCCAATCCTGCTGTGGCAGGGAGAGAGCGAGTGGCTGGGTGGTGCTTAGCTGCCATGTGGGGTTAAACCACGACAGTTGTAGAACTTAACCACTCATTTAAACTTTTCTTTCAGTCGGTATATAAAAGGGGAAACCTCCAGAACCCAAATCATCTCAACCTAAGATTTTTTGTAAGGTACATGCAGCAGCCAATCTTAAAAAAATTGAAAATTCGGACTAGACACTCAACTTCTGGATGGATAAAGCTGTGTCGGAAGAATCTCTTAAAGCATTATCTGCTCATCGTCAAAGAATGACTTCCAGTAGCTTCAAAGGCTAAGCCTGCCTTTGACCTTCGTGGCTAACAGAACAAATCTGATCCCATGTCCACAGAGCCACCAAGAGCCATATGTGTATCTTTAATAGGCTCCCGGCCTGGGGCTCTGTCACGGCACCTGTAAGCTGCTGAGAAAATGCTGAACACCCTCAGACTCTATGGATGCTAATGAGGGCCAAGGGTTATTATCATCTTTCAGGTCGGAGCTGCAGAGACTGAAGGAGATGAAAGCAGCATTTCTTCTCAAAGACCTCTCTAGCTAATTATGCTGTGCATTT
The DNA here is from genome assembly GCF_900496995.4 of Aquila chrysaetos chrysaetos. Lineage (NCBI taxonomy): Eukaryota > Metazoa > Chordata > Aves > Accipitriformes > Accipitridae > Aquila > Aquila chrysaetos. The sequence continues at coordinate 81,828,756 of NC_044005.1, forward strand.
CCCTGGACAAAGTATTGACCTCTCTACATCACTAGGAATTGTCTCTTCAATTTTAATAGAAACCAGATTCCACTGTAGGCTTCTAACTGACCACATTCATGTGCATATAATATAGGAGATAACAGAAATAAGTGATCAGATTGTTTTGATCCTATTTGGGATATTTAATGACAAGTTCAAGCTGTAGAACACGTACAGGTATTCTTGTGATGAACATCTTATAAATGGATTTAATAAAAATTAAAATGAAACAATCATAAATCCAAATTTATTTTCATTAGATTAATATATTTTTCAATTATTCATTAAATGTAATTAAAAAAATAAACTATACTCTTCAAACTCCAACTGTATCTTGTTACACTGATGATTTTATAATTACAAAGGAAAATGATTCTAACAGGAAGGAAATTGTTTGCAGAAAGGTGTTAAAATTGATTTTTGTTGGAGAAGCACACCAAATACATTTTAATAAAGCAGTCAGTCTGGGATTGGACACAAGATCTGTAACAGGCACATTTAAAGATTAGCTCCCATCCTCCAAAAATAAACCCCTTGTGTTGATTTTAATTATGAACTGACATCATTAAAAAGAAATGACCTTACATGTTCTTGATTCAGATCACGCGTACCTTATACGAAATTTCATATTACTGCTAATGCATTGCAAATAATTACCTTATTCAACCGCTCAGAGGTTAAACAGACTTTTTTATACTTCATAAAGAAAAATAAACACCATCGTGTAGACCCAAGTTTTTACGTTCTGCTTTCTCTTCCCAATTCTCCCTACAAGCTCACCTCTTTTTAATGGAAATTACTTGCCGGTCTTATGTGGAGAAGCAATTTATAGGAATGAGATTTGTATATTAAACTGATTCTCTTTTTCCTTCCTGTTGCAAAACTACCCGCCCACCCACACCCGCCACCCATCCCACTCCAGTTCACGCACGCTCGTAGCCGACTGACGGCCGGTTGCAGCGGGAGAAGCTGCGCCACCGAGAGCTGGGTGCACGCAGGGCGCCCGAAGGAGCAAAACCCGCCCCCGCCCTCGCGCGCCCGCGTCCCGCGCGGCCCGCTCGCGGCCCGTTCCCAGGCCGCCCTGGCAGAGGGCTACGCGGCGCTGGCGGCCGGCCGCCCCTGCCCTGTCCCCCAGCTCCGGGGCCGGGGCGGCCCTGGGATGCTGCCGACGCTCTGCCTCGGCGTTCCCGAAACCGCCTCGGCCAGAGCGGGCTGCGGACCCTCACGGGGCTGCCCGCCGCGGGGAGAAGCCCGGCCGGCCCGTTTGTGCTGCTGGCGGCCGGGTTCGCGCTCGGCTTCCGTCTGGTTCTTTCGTGGGGCACCCAGCGCTACGTAAACGGTGCACCCTAGCTTCCTAATTATCTAACGTCGAATACTAATTGATACAGTACATTATTTGTAACGCCTTCAGTGTGCCCGGCCTTAGCAAGGACGGCATCTACTAATACACCCAGGACCACCGTATCTGCCGCCTGGTACGTCAAATTACGGTATTCAAAAAACTGATTTCTGTGTGTAGGGCTGTGAAGGGGCTGCAAAGCAGAGAGGACAGAGACCTTGTAAGTCAACAGATTTGGAAGCAGCAAAGCAGCTCATGTAGCTTTCCGTTGACACAAGTTAAAACCGTAATTTTTATGACCTCTTTCAATAAAGCTTTCAAGTACGCCTACTTTATAAAACCAAATAATCACTTAACATGAAATGAGTTGTAGCTGTTTTGAAATAAAATGAGCCCCTAATTGGTTTATGCCTGTTGTTTGCCCTCTGCCTTTCTCTGCAGTCATTCTACAGTAAGTCACTTAAAATCCAGAAAGAAGGTAACTGTGCTTCTTGACTCTTAGTGTGAATTTCATTGTTTTTAAATTAAATTTATAGCTATTAGAGCTGGGGTTTTGTGCAAATTGTGTTTATTACTTTCTTAATTTAGCTTTAGCAGAGAAATAATTTTCACCACCTGATAAAACATTTGACGTTTTGAAAGGTAGGAGCTATGTTCTGTCATAAATAACATCTTTAGGTCAGGACAATACTATTCAAATCAAGTCAAAGCAAAGGGGTTGGACAAAAAAAAAAAAAAAAAATCACCTCAATTCAAGGGCAAAATAAAAAACAGTTGACTGGAAAAATCTTTCCACAGCTTGTGTTAGCAATAGGGTCTTCTGGGGAAGATTTGTCTGTGCTGGTGGGGATCAAATCACCTGTCAGGTTTCTGAAGGGACACATCAATCAGATTTGACACATTGCTGATTGCTCCATTAAATCACCACTGTGGTCCTGATTTGTCTCATCAGGTCAGATGAAATTTTTTTTGAGGAGGCTTGAGATGGTAAATAGTTCTTCAAATTTCCTGATTGAAGGCTTTTCAAATAAATACGTGTTTTTCATTCAACTAGTCTAATGGATAATAAAGCTCTATCCTAATTACAAGGTATTTTAGAATATACATTTTGTCTTGATAAAAGTATATTGAACCAGCACATGCAATTTTTTTTCTATTTTCTTTTTCTTTTCCTTTTTATTTTTATTTCTTTTTTCTGTTTCTATTTTCTGTTTCTCTTCCTTTGCTTTCCCCTTTCCCCTCCCCTTCCCCTTTTCTCTTCCCCCTTCCCTTCTCCATCTCACCTCTCTTTTCTCTCTTTTTTTCTCCATTAAAAGCTACACAGAGTATTTGAAAAAATCAAAGTTCTTTTCATAAAGGTCTCTACTAACATTTAGGTCAAAGAAAAAGAAGGAAAAAATCAAACAACTCTGGAGAGCAACAAAGCTTTTAGAATGCAGCAGTTTCCTCTGACAAAGTAGCTCTGAGACATATATCATATGACTTCATTATGTTCCTGGATTTTCTATTAATATTTTGTATGTGCACCCAGAGCTTTGGATGTATGAATATTTAAGCAATCTAAAGAAATGAATACATTAAATTATCACTACTTTAAATATTTCTCCCTTGGTTTTGCATATAGGGATATGGTAGTCTCAAATCCCTATTTGAACAGATTACACTCATACTTGATGTGACACTGGGAAGATGACTTACAGTGGGCATGACTGTCACCCTGTAGATGTAAACTCGAGTGCAAAGCTGTGACCCAGCAACTTCCTGACTCGAAGTTCTCTGGAAATGGTGCTGCTGGTGAGATTTCAGCGTGGCTGCTTCCCTCTTGAGCCAGCATAAAGAAATATCACGGCACTTAACATTTTCTGGGTGCCTACAGTTAACCTACATAATCTGTATTTCAGCATCTCCAACAGATACTTAACTTTAAATCCCAGTCTCAGTTAACAACCGCTAAAATTTCTCCATGACCTGAGTCACTTTGAATGAGTTTAATTAAAATCAGTGGAGAACATAAATAAATAAATAAAGGGGAAAAGTTTTGGAAGCTCTATAAGCATTTGCTCATGTGTCTTTTTAATCAGTGGCCTTTCCGAGGGACTGTCCTTACATCCACCGCGAGTAAACAGTTCCTGATGAATCTGGAGCCAGTGCACACAATCGTTACGGATATTGGGAACGTTGACATAGGGCTGATTTAAGGTGTGGATAAAGAGGGTAATTATGCTGACTGTCAGTCAGCAGTTTCCCTGCTTCGCTTTTGCCCAAGAAGATAAGGACTGGCGCTGTGCTTTTCTTACCTGCATAGTTCTCTTCTACTACAAAGTGACATCACATATATATTCCCCAGAAAGGGTGTGCAGGGGAGGACATAGGAACTATTGTGTAGACTGCTCTGAACAAGGAAAGTATGTTCAGCTTTCTCTCCATAGCATCCTTCCAGCCAGGCTGGCTGGCTGTGCTCGATGGTGTAGTCATCCTCCATGGCCAGCTGTGCTGGAGGCTCTGCCTGAGCCCAGCCTCACTGGTTTGCTCTCGCAATAATCTGTCTACTGCTCTTGGTCGGACTGGCCTTGAACCCAACTCATTTTTGCAGCATAGATATGGTCTGTCAAACCCCGGACGTACAGACTGCAAGGCAAAGCAAGTCAGAGGGTCCCCAAGACATCCGCTGTGTACTCACCATGTGAGAAATGAATGAGCCAAAACTGGGGTGTAAGTTAGGAAGGCTGTGTACACAGAAGCTAAAGACAGGTCTTTTAATTGAATGATTAACGCATGTAGAAACAAGAGCTGCTTTTTCCCCAGGAGGCTTACATTTCAACAAATACATCGCTTTGCATAAAGGTAAGCATCACTGCAACTTACTCTAGTAGAATAGATTTCCGTTGTGATAATAGTTGTGTCACATTTTGAACTGCCTTATGGAATGAAATAGAAAGCTGAAAATGATGCAGATTGTTGCTGGCAATAGCACAACAGCTGCCATCTGACTGCTTTTGACTGAGACTCTGTTCCAGCACATTCTTACCAACTTTAGATGGGCATATTTGGGGAAGACTGCCCTGCTTGTGGAGTCCTACAGACACTTATCTCAGGTGTGGATCCCAACACCTGGACCACTTTGGTTACAGACTCTTCATTTTTGCTTCACCAGAAGCTACGTAGATTGATCAGTTGTTAAATCCATGCCTGGTATATTGAAGAAATTAGTAAATGTTTGGAAAAGGTCAGCATTGAAGCTTTTCTTCTCAGCTTGAAAAATCAGAGAAAACACAGCAGAGAGGTAACACCTTAAAGACAGATATCAGTGAGGGAGGAAAGAAATGCATGTTCTTGTATCTGCGAAAAATCAGTGAAAGTGTTAGTTTGGACCCCGGTATAAAAAGCACAAATTGTAGAGAATGCCAATAAATGCCCAACAGCTTTTGTGTCAAACTTAATACAATTTTAAACAGTATCAACTCGGTTTCCTACGTGCCTTACACGTATGCTTACAAGAAACTGGCTCTTTGCAAAATTGACTGAGCGCTATTGAAGTCTTAATTTTGCTTTTTAGGTGGAATAGCCTTGAGGCTTAATTCAATATAATGCATCTGAGAGTCCCCCAAAGAGAGAACTCTGGCCTTTGCTATATCAAAGAGCTAGCCTGAGGTGAGGAAACAGAGAGAGAGTTACATGTGGTGTTATGACAGCATTTTTGCTTCCTTATGCAAGGCAATGCTTCACTGTTCTTGGTGCAGTCTTCTTGTCACGAACTGCATCTCTGTCCCCATTAGAAAAAAAACACATCTGGAACTATAAGGAGAATATCTATGCAGATCCTTGCCCTATTTTTGGTCAAAACATCGTAAGAGTGAGCACGTTCAGGAATCTGGTTTGAATAAACAAGTCCTTGAACATTAAAAGGAGCATGTAAAAGCAGTATTATTGAAAAGACAGTTAAGGACTCGCACCAGAGATTAAGATTAAATTAGTTATAGAGACATTGATAGGTATTTCAGCTACTTCTGATATAAATCACCGAGGAATGGACATGTGGTGCTACATTATCCTTGTAACCTATGGATTCATGAAACTATTCTAAAGATGTGTAGGTTTGTGAACTTCCACTGTTTTTATCTTCAGCTTTCATAGTTATAAGACGTGTTTGCATTTTAAATGATCTGATTTTCACTTGGCGTTTGTTTGGTATTCACTTTGATGTCAACACTTTTACTATGTCATTTGAGTTATACACACTCCAAGGAATTAAGCCATCACTTTCGTATTTTAAATGTTTGAATGACATGTGAAATAACTCCTTGAAGAAATTGTAGCTGTGTTTCAATTTGACTTTTCAGCTGTAGCTGCCAGTGGATATCAGCCCCATAAAGAGTACAAAATGTGTGCAAGTCCAAATGTAAAAAAATATTCTGTTTGGAACTTAATCAAAAGGAAAAGAAAGAAAATAAATCAATGCTTTAAGTATTAGTTATTACAAAAGTACAAATTGAGAGAAGTGGTTTTAACACTTTAAATTGGAATTTCCCATTGTGATACATAGGAATTTTACACATTTCATCTTCTAAAGGACTGCACTTTATTACTTTTCTTTTATTTTCAGCCTTCATCACCTAGGCACACAGTATAATAATTATACTCTACTCATACATAGAATGCCCTGTATTCTACCTCCTGTTAAAGAGCTATAATTAACTGGAAGTCTCAAATCATGTTACTATGCTATTTAAGACACCTATGTAGACTAGACTGATTTGGCTGGTATGTCATGCAGACAAATTCTTGTTTCTTTTAACTTTGTGTTTACATACTCCCTTATGTCCCTATATAATCCCACAGCATCTCCTAGCCATTCCCTTTATCCAGCCTTATCCGCTTCCCACCTCCATCACCTCTCAGCTCAGCTTTCCACTCGGTAGGAGTCCCAGTTCAGTCTCCATATCCCTGTGCCTGTCCCCATCCCTGTCCCTGTCCCTCTCCTTCTCCCTCTCCCTCCCCCGTCCTCCCTCTCACACACATCTATGCTACTACAGATCATCGCAAAACTCATGTGAATTTATGAGACTTCAGTCAAATTTGGTAGAACCTGGCTAGGAGATTCAATTTATCAAAAGGAAGATAAGTGGCTGGGCGGATGTGAAAAGAGGTGCAGAGAGGCAGACAAACAGACAGTGTAATTACAGACACCATGTTTGTTTGGGAAATGAGGCTAAAAGGCTCTTCTATTTTTAAAGACTACAGAAAGTGGAGTTTTAAAGGCATATAAATGCTATGGTAGTGTCGTCCATTTCCTATTACTTTTAGCGGAAGATTTTCAATACAAGAAATAAAACACAAAAAGAAAGAACACTGATAAAAGACAAATACTCTTTTACAGAGATTGCTGATACCAGGTACACCACTTCTTCTCCAGCGTCAGCTGGTACAATAGGAGCTATGCCTCAGGATGCTTATTTATTTATTTATTAAATCTTAGCAGTTTATCTATCACAACTGATTTGACACTTTGTGAACAAAATAAATAGCAAAGATACTTCATGACATTTCTGTTTATTCTTCAGTTCCAGGAAAGGAAAGTTGATTTTGAGAGAGAATGAAAGTTTCTTTTGTTAGATGTGCTATATATATGATACATATATAAAGTGGAAAGTCTGTTGTATTTCTGTAGCAGATAGAAATATCTATTTGCTTTTCTCACTTTCATTTAACAGGGATATTGGAACTTGTAACATTGAAAACTGGAAGATTTCACAAATTTCACTACAGATGGCTGCAGTCTGGAATCCTCTTAGTCCTGGAAGACCCTCCTAAAAGCCAGTCCCTCTTACCAAGAACGCTCCGTCCTCAGGACTTGGAGATCAGCCTTGACGTAGAACAACATAGCTGTTGTCACCAACACATCAAGAAACTTTTAATCCTTAACGTACCAGTGGCATGGTTCACTAGTTGTTCTAAAGTTAATGAAGGATCTAGATTATGGACGTGATGTGCTCTTAGGAACTCAAGATATGGACGTGATAGACAGCCATATTTCTAAACATGCTGTAATCTACAAATTTCTAAAAATCTACCATAGTAATACTGTTCTTATTAATTGGATTAGAGCCCTGACAGACGGTGTCAGGAAGGATCACCACTTTTTCCCTTTCTAACAATGTACCATGCGGGACGTTGCAGGCACCTTGTCTCCAGGGTAGACTAACAGGTGGTGAGTAATCCTATCCTGTTCAGCTCTGTCCTAGAAAACACGCTTGCTCCACTCACTTGACTATAGCTGAGTATTGCATGTTTTCTTTGTCATCTTCTCCAGCAAACCTCAGCAGTGTACCCTCAGCACGTCTGGAGATGACACCAAAGTGGGAGGAGTGACTGATATGCCAGAGGGTCAAGCTACCACCCAGAGGGACCTTGACAAGCTGGAGAAATGGGCCAACAGGGACGTCATGGCATTCAACGAAGGCAAGTGTGAAGTCCTGCACCTCAGGAGGAACAACCCCATGCACTGATATATGCTGAGGGCCACCCAGCTGCAAAGCAGCTTGGCAGAAAAGAACCTGGGGGTGCTGGTGGACACCAGGTTGGGCATAAGCCAGCAATGCACCCTTGCTGCAAAGGAGGTGAATGGTATCCTCAGCTGCATTATACAAAGTATTGCCAGCAGGTCAAGAGAGGGGATGCTTCCCCTCTACTCAGCACTGGTGAGGCCACATCTGGAGTGTTGTATCCAGTTCAACTGTATCCCAGTACAACAGAGACATGGGCAGACTGGAGAGAGCTCACCGAAGGGCCGCAAGGATGATTAAGGGACTGGAACACCTCACATACGAGGAAAGGCTGAGAGATCTGGAGCAGTCCAGCGTAGAAAAGAGAAGGCTTGGGGGGAATCTCATTGATGTATGTAAACACCTGAAGGGAGGGCGTACAGAAGACAGAGCCAGGCTCTTTTCTGTGGTGCCCAGTGACAGGACCGGAGGCAATGGGCACATGCTGAAACACAGGAGGTGCCGTCTGAACATCAGGAAACACTATTTCACTGTGAGGGTGACCGAGCGCTGGCACGGGTTTCTCAGAGAGGTTGTGGAGTCTTCATCCTTGGAGATATTCAAAACTTGCCTAGACATGGTCCTGGGCAAGTGGCTCTAGGTGGCCCTGCCGGAGTGGGAGATTGGACAAGATGATCTCCAGATGTCCATTCCAACCTCAACCATTATGTAGTTCAGTGATTCTGGGAAACCTTAAAAAAAATTCCACTTGTCTATAGAATCTTTGCATAAACAAACAGAAATCAGATCTAACTCCATTAGGAAACGTGAATTTGTATTTGTCCCTTGTTCTCCTCTTTGTTCAAATTCTTATGGAGATGACACAAGATCAGGTGATAGATCAGGGGTCTCAGTAAACACATCATCACTAATTCCAAAGTGGTCCATCTTCAACACTTTCATTTTTATAGTGATAATAACAGCTCAGCCTTACACCATTTAGCCCTCCTTCCCATTGCTGTCTGGGCCATTCCATGCGCTCTACTCATATTTGGCAACATCCAGGTGGCACAGCAACTTTTCTCCTGCGATGAGCTAATACAGTCAGTTACTTTAACCTCAAGGGCTCCACAGTGTTCTGCAGCTGTGATTTGACCTACTACACTCTAATGTTTCTGCTAACTTACGTTAGCAAAAGCTAACTTATGTTAGCTTTGTTGTTTTAATGCTAGCTTATGTCTTCTACCTCTTTCAAACTGAGTAAAGGATGCATGTCTTAAATAAAACTGCCCATAAGAAGATTTCAGGCAGACGTAGTTTGTTGAAGCTGTGCTTGTGTGTAAAAGGTAGCCTTATGTATGAACAGTGAAGAGGACAGTATTTCCCCAAATACAGCAGATACTTATAGCATTTTTTTCCTAAGTTGTTATAATAAAAGTAGCTTAATTGTTCCTACATGTTTTTTGACTGAGCAGTTTAAAAACCTGGAAGACCTTTTATATGTAAATGCCCCTATTTGTCTTGATTTTTTGTAAAATGTTTACTTCAGCTTTAAGGATCATCTTTTTTGTAATTTCCATAGTTGAGAAAAATTAAGTGGAGCTGCTTCCCTTTCACGCCAACAGCGAGTGGATTTAATTAGCCTTTTTCCTTATTCTGTTTATGCAAACCACCAACCACCCCTAAAATTTCTGTGTGGTAGATTATTTTTGTTTCCTCTTCTTTTCTTCCTTCTCCAAGGTAAACAGTTTTTTCATTTGGTTATGTTTTATTTTTCCAAATATTAAGTTTTGATGTGAGGTTTCCTTATTTTACTTTCATAAACCTCCAAACACCCTGCAGTTTCATTTTCCTTTATTTGTACTTCTCATGTTTCTGTTCCACAGTACAGTTATCTCTGTTAATTGGATGTTGTTTTTCACTTTCAAGTTCTGCTACTGTGGTTAAATACTGCTTGCTGGACTGAGCTGAGAGCAGCTAACAGGATTTATGCAGTGTCCAGACTTTTCATGCTGAGCACAGACTTACCATGCTAACATTTCCCTTTAATTTTTGTACACACAGACCTTAACGTGTCTTACTTTCCTCAGCTATTGCTTAAAAAGTAATGAATAGCTTTAGAAAAAAAAATCTCCTATGAAGAACAGAAAACACCAAGACCATTTGAAAGAAACTATGTTTAGAGTTTTAAAAAGAGAGAATTCTTTGGGATAATATGAAAAATGTGTCTCTCTGGTGGACTTACAACAATGAGCCAAAGGGGTTTATGTGTAGAAGGTAAAGAAATTAACTACTGTAGATGTACTCCATATGTTGTACATGAAGCAAAATAATAAATATATTAAACACACAAAATAAGATGCTTTTAAAAAAGATACTTATTTTTCCCACTCTTATGTTTTTGACCTCATGTTGTTTTTTCCTATATTTATTATTTTAGCAAGTATTGGACAAACATTTATGAAAAGTTTACATAAGATTATAAAATATTTTCCTGAAAAGCACATCTCTGTTTCCTGAAGCACAGAAATGAGTAGGAATGGCAAATTTTATATTAATCCAATTTTTTGCCATTCCCAGTGTGACCAGAGGAAACCACAGCTGGCCATTTAAACACTAAAACTGGATATCTAAGTGAAAATATGATTCAAATTAGAATACAGCAAGCAAACCTAGGAGAAGGAAGCATAATAGTGCAGTGAATTAAATGTTATGTGGATAACAAGAACCTATATCTCAGTTCTAAGTACCCATTGACCTAAGCTATAGAAAAAGCAGCAACTGCAAAAAGTAATATAGAAACCTATTTCTTGCCCTTGTTAGGTTAAATCATGACAAAGAAAGGCATTTTTTTGTTGCAAGTTGTTATACTGACAGGTTGGTTTCTTTTTATACATATTTATTTATTATGATTTTACCATCTTCTCCGTAGATAAGATAAACTGGTGGATATTTAGCCCATAAAGAAATGCCTGCTGGTTTCAGCCTATATCCTACAGGGGTGATCTAGGTTGTTATCCTTTCATTTGGGTCAGGCCAGTATGAAAATACCATTTTGTTCAAAACAGTTTGTGCAGAGGTCATGATTTTTTCCCAGTAAGTGGAACTTTTGGTCCTTTCTTTGCTCTGCATCTCCTTGGGATCATGAGCACCAGTCCAGTGGTGGGTCTTCTTCAGGCTTGTGGTGGTTGACCCTGGCTGGACACCAGGTGCCCACCAAAGCTGCTCTGTCACTCCCCTCCTCAGTGGGAAAAGGACAAGGGAGAGAAAATACAATGAAACGCTCGTGGGTCAACATAAGGACAGGGAGAGATCGCTCACCAGTTACTGTCATAGGCAAAACAGACTTGCCTTGGGGAAATTAATTTAATTTATTGCCAGTCAAATCAGAGTAGGGTAATGAGAAAATAAAAACAAGTCTTAAAAAATACACCTTCCCCCTACCCCTCCCTCCTTCCCAGCTCAACTCCACTCCTGATTTTCTCCACCTCCCACCCCCTGCAGCGTCACAGAGGGTTGGGGAATGGGTGTTGGGGTCAGTTCCTCACACGTTGTCTCTGCCGCTCCTTCCTCCTCAGGAGGAGGAGGACTCCGCACTCGGCCCCTGCTCCACCGTGAGGTCTTTCCCGCGGGAGACAGCCCTTCTGCAACATTGGTCCCTTCCATGGGCTGCAGTCCTTCAGGCACAGACTGCTCCAGCGTGGGTCCCCTGTGGGGTCACAAGTCCTGCCAGCAAACCTGCTCCAGCGTGGGCTCCTCTCTCCACAGATCCGCAGGTCCTGCCAGGAGCCTGCTCCAGCGTGGGCTTCCCACGGGGTCACAGCCTCCTTCGGGCATCCCCCTGCTCCGGCGTGGGGTCCTCTCTCCCCGGGCTGCAGCTGGAGATCTGCTCCCCCGTGGACCTCCCTGGGCTGCAGGGGGACAGCCTGCCTCACCATGGTCTTCATCACCACGGGCTGCAGGGGAAACTCTGCTCCGGCGCCTGGAGCACCTCCTGCCCTCCTTCTGCACTGAGCTGGGGGTCTGCAGGGCTGGTGCTCTCACATCTTCCCACTCCTCTCTCTGGCTGCAGTTGCTTTTGTGCAGCAATTTTTCCCCCTTCTTAAATCTGTTCCCCCAGAGGCACTACCACCGTCACTGATGGGCTCGCCCTTGGCCAGCGGTGGGTCCGTCCTGGAGCCGGCTGGCATTGGCTCTGTCGGACATGGGGGAAGAAGCTTCCAGCAGCTTCTCACAGAAGCCACCCCTGTAGCCCCTCCCACTACCAAAACCTGGCCATGCAAACCCAATACAAGGCTTTAACCAGCATAGTCTCTCTCTGGCTTTGCTTACTTTTTTCTTTTTTCTTTTTTTTTTTCTCTTTTCTTCGGTTTTCTTCCTAAACTCCTACTCTGGCACTGCCCTACAAAGAAAAGCTGTTTATACTGCTTTTCCCGTGGAACTCAGCCTTTGCTTCTTCTCCGTTTCTTTATCAGGTTCCCATATTCTATTCCTATCACATCTTAAGCTTTTACATCTAGTAGAGTTCAATTCTTAACATCACAGAGAGACACAACTTGGTGGCTGTACACAAGCTATTAGTAAAGAATAAATCAAAAATATTCTTAAGTTTAAGCTTAATTTAAAGGAAATCTTAGTTTGTAGTACTGTGCAGTATTCTGAGAAAACAATAAAGTTAACAACCTGAACATAAACTATGAAAGCCAGCAGATATTACCTATGAAAGAGACATCTAAATGACTGACAGGCTGAGAACATCAATTGTCTCATGGCTCATAAATAAATAACAGACACAGGCATAATATCAGCTATTATTAATGTAAGAATTACTTTTTCAGAGAAAGTTAATTCCCTATTGTCTACTCCAAATATTTATTAGAATAATGTAGGAAAATACGCAGATACTTTCATGTTATTTATGACTAGTAGACCAAAACTTTTTCTAATTTGAGAAAATGAAGAAAGTATTTTCTGACCTCTGGTGAATCTCATCCTATCAACTTCTTGACAGTCCCATTAAAACTTGTACATCCTCCTTTGAACTCTGAAGGCCTTTTAGGGATTGCAACTCATCCTCGATGGCACAGTCATTAGAGTCCACTATACAATTGGACCACCAGCATCCCATCTAGAAGATAATTTCTTCAACTAATTTAGAGACAATTTTAATGCACTAAATGAAGTTTTACCTTCATCAAAATAACTGAGAAAAAACCATGCAAACTATATAAGTGCAATCTAAGTTTGATGAAGGATTGCTAACAGTCAACCAGTGCTTGAATTCTACACCTACAGATATAGAGGACTTCCATATTATCACTGCACTTGTGTCAAGAGATCAGAGCTGGGATCTGATGGTTTCATTGGTGAAGCTTCATGAAAGTTGTTGGAGAGAATTCAAAAGCTATCTCATTTATCTATGTTATACTGATGCTGACACTATACAAGAACCATTTGCAACTCACTCCTTAATAATACATTTTATTAATATAGCACCAAACAACAGACTGCAATTTTTGACAGTGTACTTCATAGATTAATTCTGCATCATCTGTATTGCGCATAGTCCGTGAAACCTCCCAGAGAAACTATGACCATATTTTAACATTGGAATGCAAATCTCAGACACTGAGCTGGTTCAAACTCTAGGTCAAATATTTGTGTAATAAACTGACTAGCTTTTACCAAAATTATTTAATGTGAACTCATTAAAAAATCTGTGTGCTTGCCCCATATTGCCCCTCAAACTTCTTTTTCCCATGACATGAAGTAATCAAAGGACCTCAGGACTGGCAATTACAAACTTGAATGGAAAATGGCAATGTTTCAAACCTTATTCTCATCCATACCTACACCAAATACCGTTCTATCTGTTACAGGTAAATATTTCAAGGTGCAGGTTTTCCAGAATTGGAGGTAGAATTTAGCATCATAAATAAACAAGAGGTAATGAAAGAACAACTTCATAACCGTCCATATGGGCTCCATAAAATCACATATGAGGTACTTGGGAAAGATCTTTCTTAACCTGGGATATTATCCACTTGTGAAAGGAACTGATGCATATAATGCTTACGATGATATCTACCATATACATTTTGATGCTTTCTAATTACTCTTTTTTTTTTTGGAAGAGGCATTCATTTGAAAAAAAACCTCGGTTACCTAAGCAATTTTAATAACAAAAATCAAATAGTATATTGATTTTCTTACACTGAAACAATGGACATTATATTGCTATCAGTAAAAGTATCTGGGCAGAGGTACAAGGCACTGTATCTAAATTATGTCAGTTCCATGGGACTGATGATGTATTCAGAGCATTGACAGATCTGCACGTCTCTTTGGAAGGCAACAGAGTTAATATTTTTCCTGACAAGGGAAAGCTTGGAACTATATTAAAAAAAAAATCTTACACAAAAAGAGCACCATTCCCAACGGACCTTTTATGAATTTGTGCAAGCATGAGAGAATTCATGGATCTCTTTTAGAAATTGTAAGAATTTATGTGTTCTCTATCCCCTCCTAAAAGTGCAACAACTGATATCAATTAATGCTGTTGTCAGCTGTTCTAGCAAAAAGAGGTGAAATTGATTCTAGCAAGCTCCTGCCATGCAAAGACCATCTGTTCCATCTTGCCGTGCATGCAAACTGTTAGGCAGGAATTTGGAGGCAATCTCTGCAGCATGAATTCATCCTGTTGAATCCAAAAAGTTACGGCTGGACAAGTAATGCCAAAGGGAATCTGGATATTCAGAGAACGGCTGGATCATCAGCATTCGAAGCTATCCACAACTTACAAATACAATTTAATTCTTTCCTGCCAAATCAGTGAACGCACATGCATTAGAAAGCCACTTAGGTGCACAGGCATGTACAAGCTGCAAACCTATACCAATTACTGAAGGCTGGATGGATTAAAAAATTACCCCAATGAAAATATGGAGAAAAAAAATGCTAATACTCTTATATAGAGGTCTATATACTATATAATAATATATAACATTAGAAAACTGCATATTTATTCATGCATATTCATAATATGCATTATTTTATATAAGCTATTACAGTATAAATTATAAGATAGGTATTCACCTACTTTATTTTATATATTTGTGGTGTAAATGGCACTCCTAAGGTGTAATTCTTCTGACCTAAAATAGGTCTTCTGACCTATCCATCTTAGGATCTCTAAAGTGCTTGCTCCTCTCCATTGATTAGGAAGTACAAACACTGTACATATTTCAAGTTAAATGAGATGAACCCCACCCCCGTTCTTTTACAAATGCCATACATTGTATCTAGTATTCTTTCTGCAAGGAAAAATACTCGGGCTTTTTAATAATTTATACAAATAGAATTTTAATCTCTTACCCGTATCAGGGCTGCATGCGCCCCAGCTTGGATCACTCTCCTACATAAGTAAGACAAAGTCCTCACTACGTTTTTCTTTTTTTCGATTCGAATGCTGGTGGTGCTTTCCTTTACCCTTAATGCAGACAAGTCAACCCTTTCAAATCCTGTCATCTGAACCTATTTCACTTATCCCTGCCCATGGCAGGGGGGGTGGACTAGATGACCTTTAAAGGTCCCTTCCAACCCAAACCATTCTGTGATTCTGTGACTTTATGATCTGGCAGATGTGGGTATTGTCTGCTTAGCCTTTGCCACATGAACTACAACATTTATGTCCAGCGGTCCAGGGAAGGGACTCTGAAGATCCTGTCCATGTATGTAAAGCTTCTCATTTTTTCACACTTATTTTTCTTCCAATCCATCAATATTTTTTACAGAAGTGTACTCATACAGGTGAATGTTTTTTGGCAGCACCGTACACTGTTTTGGGCCACTGAATTATGCCACCTCTGTTTTAACTGAGCTCCTGCCCCATCCACGTTTTATGTGCCATAGCCTCACTGAAGACCCTTGGGGCTCCAGTGTGATCTCCATTACCGTGTGGTATTCCAGAGAGCTTCTCTGGTTATTCATGGATGTTGGAAGAGACTTCTGTCCCTAAGACATCTGCACTGCTAACTGTCAACTGAATTTAAACATGCAGCTTAAAAAAATTCCTACCCAGAAACTCTTTTATAATATCCTGGAAAAACTCACTAAGAAACTGGATACCTTTTTTTCCAACTGAACGTAGTTTTTAAATTCTTTCATGCTAGCTTATTACTTTTAAACCACCCTTAACTACAATCAAGTTGAGGTAAAAGTTAATCTGTTTATTTATCAAATCTTAAATAGTCAGCAGAGTTTGTAATTTTATTGACAGATACATATATATGAAAAGAAAGCTTTATTTAGGTAGTGTTAAGCTCATCTGTCAAGGTTCGTTTCACCTGATATCATCCAGGTAATAAAATGGTGTTTATCAACATTCCTGGGCACTCACATGAATCATATGCTTGAACTCCTGTTCACGGAAGGAAGTCTGATTTTGGATGTGCTTTCTTTTATGAATAGTTCATATATATTTCAAATCTTTCATCTCTGCTAGGCACTTAGTATTCATTTAAAAAACAAGAATGTGCCTAGATCTTCTTTCAAACTATTTGCTACTGCATGCTTTGAAAATGTTAGACCTTCAGACCAATGTAAGTCTCACCCAAATGTTTTTACCTCTCCAGACAGAGTCACTTAACTTCAGACATCTACACTGTGCAAATCTGCCTCTGATCAAACCACAGCTCCCTTTATATTCAGAAAAAAAAGAAGCAGGGTCTATTTTAAACGTATTTAGAATGAAATTAAGTTCATACCCAGTCATATGAATACTGTAAACTTATTACCAGCATTTGAGTAGCACTGAGTATCAAATTAGACTGATAATGGTCTTGTTGGGATAATGTCTCTGAGAGATACTGGGACTGTGAAGAAAGCATGAGACTTACTTAAGTAAGTCTACCTGTTTAACATTCACCTTTGTGGGTTAAGGAAGCCACAATTCTTTCACACAGTAGTCTTTGCTGCCTCCTTTCATCTGTAAGGCTGCTTGCTTCAAAACAATTTAGACATCTTGTTGCCTTTGATCTGACTGCTTCCACTTTTGTCTTCGGTTCTATGTTATTTATCAACAAGTCATCTATCAACGAGGTAACTTTGCCTCATTCATCATGTGCAGTCTATCTCTAAACATGCCCTCCAGCTTGAGACAAATCCACTTCTTTTATTTGCTGGCTGCCATGGTACTTCAAAGGTGCAACCAGCTCCACTATGCAGTCATTGTTACGACCTCTGAAATAATGAATGAATGTCTGCTCTGAGGGTGCAGCAGATGTCGATTTTCAGAATACAAGTCACTGTTATGTTTGTCCTCTTCATTTCAGCGTGCTATTTTGGGAGGCCTGAGCTTTTACAGCTGCAGTCTCTCTGTTGAAGATGGGATCCTAGTGTCCATCTTCTTTGTTGTACCATTTCACACAAACATCTGCATATCACAGTCACATTTAACAGGGACTCTGTGAGTCCTCTTCTCTTTCAATTATGTGACTTCCTTTTAGGTGAAGATACAGCCTATGTCACACATTGTTGTCATATTTAGAGCTTTCCTTGGTGTTTTAGATTTTTTTCTTTGTCAGATTTTTTTTGGCACTGTCATTTCCAAGAGTTTGGCTATTTCTGTTGTGCGTATGCTCTAGAATTTCCAGGGATGTTGAATATACAGTACTGGGTTCTTATCTAAACTTTGGCAACATTTAGGGCTGGTCATAGGTGTCTGCCAGCAGAGCAGTCTAGCAGCGTGTGCTTGAACCCTACACAGGTTCTTGGATTTTCTGAAAATCTGAATACTACATTTGGAAATACTGTGAATCCTGTGGGGAAAGGTGTCCATTGGTCCCATATGTGGGAATGTAAATGTCACGCCTCTGGAATAATTCTGTAATGTTGCCTGTGTAGTAAACCACACATCATCAGCATCATATGAATAAGAACAACTACTAGCAGACATACAAGCAAAAGTGATATTGGATTGCTCAGGTTTTGTTACAGTGAGAGCAAATATGAAGCTTCTGCTCAGCTAGATACGTAAAACACACTGACACAGTTTTTGCCACCTCAGATGATAGTGGTTACCCCCCCCTTTCCTCATAACTATCTATGCATAACAGACTATGTGAGAGCAAGTTCATTCTCTAAAAAAAACACCCCAAAACCTCTAAGAAAATTATTGCAGAATTATGATTTGCTAACAAAACCTTAAGCTGCCTCACTTTTGTAGAAACTCATTAGAATGATCTACGCTCACATTTTGATTGCGAACCTTCCTAGTATTTTGCTCTACAGCCCAGAGACTCATAACGGCCAATCCCTATAGTGTCAGCCACTCCACAACAAAATTATAACTATCCTTAACATCTTGTCGTGCAAGGTCCAGCTTCTGGCTCTCGTTGTTTTAGCAGAGAAAGTTGCTCTCTGGCTTCTATCTTTTGCAGAAAGTTTTCAGAGACCTTTTGAAGGACTGACAAACCACATAACTTTCCACAGAAGAGAAGCAGCAGCAAAGCTAAAGGTGAAAGGGTTCTAAAGTTACCAGTGCCTCAGCAGATCAGGGTTTCCCATGCATCTTCAAAGCAATCCCTACACATGCCAGTCAGGGCAGTGTTACTAACCAGAGTCGATTGCCGACATCAATAGCTTCCAAAGCTTCTGAGTTCTTTGAGGATAAACACAAGGAGAGCTCCATGCCAGAGATAAAAGGATTATCTAGAGTTGCTCTCCTTAGCAGAGCTGGGGTGAAGGAAACTATGGATAAGTTGAGAGCACTTTCAAAAGATGTTACCTTTGTTTCAGCCTACATCTCTCCTTCATCACAGTAATGGACTTTTATCTTGTTCTCCATCATCCCGAGCTGGGCAAAAACCTGCTACAACAAAACCAACGTACTACAGGATATGAGTTGTTAGTTGGTCCTTGGACAAAGAAAATCTGTTCCACAAGACTTCTGCTCTTGCCCAGTTAACCTATTTCCATCTTTGTGTAATGTTTTGTCACAGTCTTCTTTTTCAGATGTATTTCCTCAATAGCTATGTAAAACGTCTTTGTTGCGTGAACCTCCTTCTTTGCGTTTAGCTCTAATTTTATGTATATGTCATCATCTTAAAGTCATAAGCATTATTTTCATTAGTAAATGTGAGACTGGTACTGTAATATGGCTTCCCATAAAATTTTTATGGAAGGTTATCTACTAATGTTACTCAGTTTTTCTGGAAAGACAGTGTATATCTCTTCCAGGGTTGCAAAGGTTCTAGCTTGACCATGTTTTCTGCTTACTGTCCAAAGAGTACCACCAGAGAGAGAGGCTTGTTTAGAAACAAGTGGACATAGCACTTGTCGGACTAGTGCTATAATGAGTTATAAAACGTCTTAGGAAGAAAAGAAATTCTGTTCTACCAAATATGTTAAAGTCACCTGCTGTCTGTTACTATCAATAGCCATTATTTTTTAAGTTTCAGATTTAAGTATTGTTTCCTTCTAAGTAAAGCCCAAAGGGAGAACCCCTTGCTGTTATCAACTAACATTTTCATAATGGGATTAAAAGTTTAAATTCTTTTAAAAAATGTTCCTTCGGCTCCGTTACTTCTGCTCTCAATGAAATCATGCCTAGTCACATTTATGAAAAGGTACTAATTTACCTGATGTACTTGGAAGTACATGATATATAAGTAATGTATATACCTAAGCAATCTTAACTCTGTGTGAACAGGAGTGCAGAATTTACTGATTTTAGAAGACTCATAGCATGTGCAATAATGTTAGAAAAGCCTCATGGTAACATAAGGAGGTGGAGAGGAGCAAAGGTTAAATTCTTAGTAAAGAGAAGAATAGTTACAATATTGAGCTCCATGGAGTCTCTATACTATTACAGAATTACAGTTTATTCTGTATCATGAGTAGGCATATCACTCATGCTGGGGCAACCAGGAGGGCTGAAGGAGAAAATAAAAGAAACATAAGTCTAAACTCAGATTCTTGTTGTCCCTGTTCTGACAAACTTGGGCTGGAAACCAGCATTCAGAATAACACAGCAGTCTACTGTACTCAAAAAAAGCAGATTCTGAAACCACAAAAGCTAATTGTTTGTAAGGTAGAGCACATAGTGATATTTCATCCACTTACAGCAGCAGAGAATGTAGCCCAGTTAATCAAAAGAAGTGGTGAAGCTGGAAGTGACAACCAAAAAAGCAAAGGCAAAGTACAATTTTTCATAACTGTATGACCATCTATAACATGTTGAGTATATAGGTGAGAGACATTTAATGATAAATTAACATCCAGAGAAGATATTGTCATAGTTTACCATGATACATTTAAAGGAATTGGAGAATCTGAGCATATTTGCATAGAAATAAATGTTGTATTAGGTATATGTGGTTGAAGTAAGACATTTTCTGCTACACTTGGAATACCTAAAATCCACTTGTTAAGCTGCATGAGTAGTTTCACTATAATCAACAATAAAGTTAGGGCAACCACTTATGGAATAAAGTATGATTCAAGTGACTGAAAGTATCAAAATTTTGTCCTTAGCCAGAAAAGAACAGAGAAAGTTGATATCACAAGAGAATGCATCAGCACTTTGACTGGAGCAGAAAAAAGCAAAGAACTAAAAAAGACAGTATGTTTAACACCAGAAGGTTAAATTGCACCATGCCTATTACCACTGCTCAGTACAGACATCAGAAGATTTACAACGTCAATTAGCAATCGAGCAACTTGTTACAATTTCAGGTAAGAAAGATGAGGCCTGGCAGGTGAAATTAGATAGGTATGTCTCTTTTTAGGTACCTCTAACTCTCCAGGAGGACATTATCAGTTTTCTAGATTAACATTTGAGATTAAATGTGTCAGTGAAATATTGTAGAAAGAGAGTTATGGGGCACTTGGTGATACTTCCAGGGAAGATATAATTGCTGATGATATGATTATTGCTTCAACTGATGAGGCTGAGCATGATAGTACCCTGAGAACAGTAACGCTGAAAGCAAGAGATGAAAATATTAAATATTACAAAGATATAGTAGAAAGAAATAGAGATAAAATACATGCTGGACCTTGTATGACTTCAAGTGACTAAAAAAGCAAAAGCTATTGTGCTATGCTGATGAATCCCAATAAGGAAAATGAGAGGTCTTTACAGAGAAATTACATGTGAAACATATGCATCTTAATAATTTAGGAAATACTGAGCTGTATTTTTCAGTCATATGGAATTCAGTTTTTGCCACATTGAGGTCTTTTCCATAAGTCTTTGTAACAGAAAATGCAATGGTCTTCTATAGTGTTTATAGCATAGTTTATCTTCTGAGTCATTTACAACTTTGAAGGTATCTAGATCCAGACAAACACTAATTCTCTGTTACCACGACTAGAAAAGACCGATTCCCTGTGGTTTGTTCTTGTACTCTACCACTGCCTTATTCAACACTTTCTAAAGATCTTGTAGAAAAAATATATCTACAGAATAGATCATCACTCATCCCACAGGCCCACACGAAATGTGAGATTGACGTTATTGGAGTAGATTTTTCCAGAAAAATCCCGAAGACACTTCATCTCATTTTAAAATTTGAGTCTGAGTCAGGAGAGATGAATCACCTTCAGGAAATGCCTATTTCTCTTTGCTAACTATACAAGGAACCTAGGATGATTAGCTTAGATGTCAAACCTTTAGGTATTTAGGGGAGATAAATCACACAGAAAGCATGTGACCATTTCATGCCCTTTCTTTTCAGTATATAGGTACAACAGGAACAAACTCAGTATAATGTGAGTTTCTGTTTTACCATAAAGAAGTTCCAAGATGTCTTAACATTGTATTGCCATTCTTTTCCTATATAAATTCTTTATTCTGTTTTTCTTCTAAGCATGACTCTGAAATTCAGTTTAAATTATATAAATTGTCTGCATAGTATTAATATGGTTTTCCTATTACTTTGTGACAAGGCATGAAATTTAATATTTTTCCCCATGACAAACCCATGAAATTTATCAGCCTAGCCTGTGCTCCGTACAGTGAACTATTTATAATCTATGGTTGTTAAAAGCAAAGGAAGCTAAAATAAATGAATAAACATGCAGAACTTTTCTCCCTATGGTAGTTTTATTAATTACTTTTGTGGAATATAAGTTTTACATTATTCACAAAGCCCTCTCAAGCTGCAACCACAGCCTTTGTCATGGTACTGTATGTTATTAGTATTCAACTTAATATTAAGCTAGCAACTCATTCTGAATGAAAATTCAAGAATAAAAGGAAAATATCCTCTTTGATCATTTTAAGTAGCACATATTTAGGGTGGGATTCTTCTGCAGCCTCCAGACTGTCCTCAGCTGTCACAGGAACTCAAGGCATTCCCTGTGACTACCAGTTCTTGCTGCACTTTTTTTTTTCATACTGTTAGCTATCATCTGTTGCACAGTCAACTTCAAGTACTGAAAAAGACAAAATCTCCCAAATTGCATGATTGGCTGAAAGGACTGAAGAATGAACAGCAATCATTCTCTTTATTTGCACTTTTTGCACTGAATGGGGCTTGCATCAGTTTCCACTCAAATTGCATCAATTTTCTCTCAGATCACAGTCTATATGGTCAAGTAAATACTTCAAGATCTGGGCTTTTTGAACAAGGACAACTCTTATGAGGCTTATTGAAAAGCTGGCAACACATTTTTCAGTCTCTGCTGCTTTACCTGTTTCTTTTTTGTTTGTTTTGGGTTTTTGGGTTTTTTTTTTGGTATAGTCACCATCCACATGCTGATCAGCTTAGACCTGTTTTTCAACACTTTCATCTGCCTTTCTCTTTCACAGTTCTGTTAGCAGTTTTGGTCAGCCTTGTATTTATAAATTATGTTCTCAGCTGATGAAGAGGGGGGACTGTAAAAAACATTATTTGGAAATTTGAGGGATGCAGGAAAATTAAGTGCCCATTCTTAACGTGATACCTAGGATGTGGCTGTATTAAGCTCTCTGGGGGCTCCCTTTCCTTGTCATGACCATAAAACTCATTGAGGGTGATTAATCTGGACTTGAACAGCTAGCTTTGAGACATATCACTCGCAATTATGACTTTCACCTTTGTTGCCTATGTCACATTTTGCATCTGTCCCTAAGGCTTTGCAGAAGTGAGCACCAAAGTGCCTAAGTATCTTTCAAAAACCCAGCCTTTGTCTATGTTCTGTCATCGTACACAAAAGTTTCCAAGATCACAACATTGTGCATATATACGTAGTTTGCATGTGTAATACTCACTTCAGCTGAGGCATCTGATTACCCTAAAGTTCTGCTTTAATCTAATTTTCCAGCTGGGCTGAGGTCAACTTTCTTATCCAAGGCCCAAGGTTGTACTAGCAGCTTAGGCAGTGACTGGAAAAGAAACTTCACTGCATTTCTCAGGTCTTCATAGACTGCAGAATTTGGTATGCAATAAAGCCAGAATAGGAAACTCAGATTTCAAAGAAAAAAAGTCTAGAATTTTAAAAAGTTTTTAAACATTTCTACATTTATTTATTTTTTCCTTTTAGAAATAGGATATAAAAAAATTCCTTATGGCATGTAATAAAACACTCTTCATTCATCTTGAGTAATGCATATACACATGCATAAATTGAATATAAAATATTTTGATAAAGTGCCTGAAATTTCTTACAAATGAAAAACTGATATATATATATATATATATAAGATGAGTGTTGTCTTTCAGGTAAAAAACAGCAAAACTATACAATATGTTCATCCAAGATTAACAAATCACTGTGATTATTATTCATTGGGCATTCTCATGATGACCTACACCAAGCAAAATGTTTAAAGTTATATAGAACCATATCATCAGCTAATATAAAACCCAGCACTGCTGCATATTTTAGAGCAGATATTCTGATTTTCCCCCAACAGAAGATTCCTCATTAAGAGGGTTTGTTTTATTGCAGTGCTGAACACACTTCACTCCCCAAATCACCCACTTTTTGAGACACTTTGCCCTTAACCATCTTCATACTTGATGTATTACTGTACTTTGTGAATTTTAAGCAAAAAAATCTGGGTTCCAAGTTTTTAAATCCAAAGTCTTTAAGAGTAAGTCCTGTTGCAAAGGGACCATAGTTAGGCAGTATCAGGTGTTATTTTTTTCCTAGGCATAAACTTGCTGAGAAAAAGGGAGGAGGAAAAGTGGCAGCAGCTTAGCTCCCCATCGAGTTCTCATCCTGGCACCTCTTGCATACACACACACACACACACACATGCACACACACACAGAGCTGCTGCTCAGTGCTACCGCTTCTCTCTACCTGATAGAAACTGTAAAATTGCTCAGCAGCCAGGATGATTTCATAGTGCTTATTCCCTTCCCTAGCAACCCTGCACAGCAAGACTGTACTCCAATTATGTGACCCGTACTGGGAACACATCCCTGGCTAAGGGGAAAACCTGACACAGGAAGAAAGCTTAGTCTCTCCTCAATGACTATGAGATTGCATTCAACTGTAGGTTTTATTTTAAGCAGGCAATCTTTATGAATTAGGGTAGTTCTGAGTAGTGTCTTATAATTAATTTCTGCCACTGAAAATCAATGTCTAGGGTAAATGTTATATTGGTACGCAGTGTTGTTAACAATATATACAAACACTGAACACATCAAATAACCAAATTGTTTCACACAAATTCAAACTCCCCACAGCTTGCCAAAGGCCTGTTTGGAGATGCTCAGACTCACAGACCAGAAGTTAACACATTCATATAAGAAAGTAAAATGAAGTACTAGAACCCACATTAAAGATGTAGCCTGAAATTTCTGGTGCTGAGCCAGCTGCAAGTTATTGAAGAGTAGATGTTTCCGGTATTGCTAGGCAATAGGTGGATTAAATGAATTTATGAAGCATGTGAAGGTGTGAAAGATTTTACATAAAGAACAGAAAAATTCAAAACTGATGTTTCTACAGAAGGAGAAACTCATTGACACAAAATTTAACCTGAGCAGGAAAACATAACTCTGCAAAGTCATTCAAGATGCCTTCCACTCCCCAGATAAAATCACTTCCCCAAAGGAGCTCTCATTTTAATTCCGCTTCAAAAAACAACCCCCCAAAAGTAAAGATATGGAAAACATGATCTATAAATAAATTGCCAGTAACTCCACCAAGAAAGAGCTGGGGGTCTTGGTGGATAGCAGGCTCTGCATGAGCCAGCAGTGTGCCCGGGCAGCCCTGAAAGCTAATAGCACCTGGGCTGTGTCTGCAAGTGCATGGCCAGCTGATTGAGGAAAACAGCTATTCCTCTATGCTGAGTCCTCGTTACAACACATCTGGGGATGCAGTCCAGTTTGGGACCCCAAAGGAGATGCTGAGGAATGTGCGCAAGTCCAGCAGATGCTCCATCCAACGTTGCCAGGGGCCGGAGCGCTCGCCTTGTGCGGAGAGGCTCAGAGAGTTGGGCACGTTCAGGCTGGAGAAGAGGCAGCTTCCAGGGCACCGGAGCAGCCCCCCGTGCCTGTGGGGACGACGGCAGGGAGGTGGAGGCAGGCTTTTCCCAGCTGTGCATGCCACGAGGTTGAGAGGCAACGACCATAAATTGGAAAGGCGTTACACTATGACCGTGATTAAACTCTGGAGCAAGTTTCCCAGAGTCATTGTGCAGTCTCCACTCTTGGAGATTTCCAAGACCTGACTGGATAAACCCCTGAACAACTTGGTCGCAATTCTTTGTTGACCCTGCTGTGAGGAAGAGTTTGGATGAAAGACCTCCTGAGATCCCTTGCAACCTGAAATATTCTATGATTTTACGATTTTGTAGAGGTCAAAACGTTATCATGAAAAAACGTTTTACAATTCACTCACTTTTTAGGAAGTCACTCCATCTTAAGTGGAGAAAAGATACATGCATGTACATGCAAAACTGTAGTTTTAAATACCATGCCAACATGGTGTAAAGAGAATACTCTTGCTGAACTGTGAAACTTGTTGGATAATTTCTATCCACAACAACAGAGAACATTTTTATATATATTTATGGATGTGTGTGTATATATATATGCATACATCTTTACCCATGCAATAAGCTTTTTTTCCAACTTTTCAGTCATTTTCCCTACTCATTCCACATAATCAAGATCCTGAATTGTGTATTCATTTCCAAACATTTTCATCACATTTAAGAATAAGAACTTATGGTAAGTCTTACTATACTTGCAGAGTACATTAATTCCTTTGGGCTTTACTCTTAGCTGCTTTTTTATTTATTCATTTATTTTTAATGAAATGGGCACAGCATATATAATGATGTTTGGGCTGAGGATGAAAAGGAATAAAACATAACCATTGCATTAGAAATGATTTTGAGGTCTAATGTGAAAAGAAGTGTTAGGAGTCGAGAGTTGTGTGGGTTTAGAGGGAGATCTGTTGGTAAAAGCTGGTGCAAAGTGATGCAAGTTAAACAAAGAGCAATATGTACAGTTTGCCATACCCCTCTCTAGTCTAAAATAATGGATTAAAATAAAACTGTAAATTGCAGAGTTGAAAAAGAAAATTCAGTTAAACAAATGTGAAATGAAAGTGAAAAATTTAGATGTATCTTTTCAAGATGAATTGTGCTAAAATAGAAAAGTTCTTTTGTCGACTACTTAACAAAAGCAAAACTGTAAAACCAAGATTTGGATTTCAGAGGTCATATAGAACAGGACTAACATTAAAACAAACTACTGATGCGAATAATGATCATAATTATTCATCTGTCTGACGTGATAACATAAAGTGAGAATTTTTGTCAGACTGTATAGAGAATTAAGGTCAATGTTCAGCCCAAAGGAACTTGAAATATAAAAGAAAGAGAAAGAAACACTGGTGATACGGGTTGTTAAAGGTTAAGAAGCGAGATAGCATTTGTGCTAGGACTTGAACTTGGATCTCCCGGGACAATGCTGCAGTCACCAGCTTACACTGCTTCATAAGAACAGACCAAAGCATTTAACCTTTCAGCAATGATGAGGAATTCTGCCTGCATAATGAAGAACATAAGATCATATCCCATAATCTTTCTTAAGACACCCTGTTTATGCAGAGGATAGCAAATTTGGCCAAAACTAATTACAACCCTCAGTTTCCCTGGAGAGTAGATGTCTATCACCAGCTTCAACAAATAATTGACAGTGAATTATCAAAACGAATCTTTTGTAAATATCTCACCAGCTGAAGTGTATTTCCATGCTAGTAGGCAGACTTCAGTAAAAAGATTAAAATAATAAGCCAATCTGCAGAAACCAGTATAGGTACATGAAAAATTGTAAGACCCAAATCCTTCACGATCAGACATATTATTCACTGAAAACGAAGTCCTCATCCTAGCTTCAATAATGTGCATCTTAGTGGAAGGCTTGCCTGTTAAAGTGGCACGAAATGCTACAGTTGGCTGTACTTGTAGGAAATCTGCACCTACAGTTTTCATAACTATGCCATATACCACTCAGTTTTACCCTCTGAATAAATACAGAAAGCAGTGGAAGCTCTAAGTAGTACATTTGAATTGCAACTGTCTGAATGGATTTACAGTATGTTTTGGAATGATTTTTGACAAATCTCTTAAAGGAATCACAGAATCACAGAATGGTTTGGGTTGGAAGGGACCTTCAGGGACCATCTAGTTCCAACCCCCCTGTCATGGGCAGGGACACCTTCCACTAGACCAGGTTGCTCAAAGCCCCATCTAACCTGGCCTTGAACACTTCCAGGGATGAGGACAACCTCTCTGGGCGACCTGTTCCAGTGCCTCACCACCCTCACGGTGAAGAACTTCTTCCTTACAGCTCATCTAAACCTACCCTCTTTCAGTTTAAAGCCATTACCCCTTGTCCTATCACTACGTGCCCTTGTAAAAAGTCCCTCTCCAGCTTTCTTGTAGGCCCCCTTTAGGTACTGGCAGGCTGCTGTAAGGTCTCCTCCGGAGCCTTCTCCAGGCTGAACAACCCCAACTCTCTCAGCCTGTCTTCACAGGAGAGGTGCTCCAGCCCTCTGATCATGTGTGTGTCCCTCCTCTGGACCCGCTCCAACAGGTCCATGTCCTCCTTATGCTGAGGACCCCAGATCTGGACGCAGTACTGCAGGTGGGGTCTCACCAGAGCGCAGCAGAGGGGCAGAATCCCCTCCCGCGACCTGCTGGCCACGCTTCCTTTGATGCAGCCCAGGATGCGGTCGGCTTTCTGGGCTGTGAGGGCACATTGCCAGGTCATGTCCAGCTTTTCACCCACCACTACCCCTGAGTCCTTCTCCTCAGGGCTGCTCTCAATCCCTTCATCCCCCAGCCTGTATTGGTACACCGGGGGTTCTCCTGACCCAGGTGCAGGACCCTGCACTTGGCCTTGTTGAACCTTATGAGGTTCACACGGGCCCATTTCTAGAGCTTGTCCAGGTCCCTCTGGGTGGCATCCCTTCCCTCCAGCCTGTCACCCACACCACTTTGCTTGGTGTCATCTGCAAACTTGCGGAGGGTGCACTCAGTCCCACTATGTCATTGATGAAGATATTAAGTAGTACTAGTCCCGGTACAGACCCTTGAGGGGCCCCACTCATTAACGTTTTCTTTTTGGACTTTGAGCCATGGAATATAGCCAAGGAAAAAGAAACCACAAATGTATTTTACTTTCTACTTGCTTTTCCTACTGGATGTTTATTTAATCTGTTTTATCACTTTGGGAGATTTAGTCATTTGAAATTGTCTTTAATTTTATAAATTCTGTTATTGATCTTCTTGACATTTGAATAGTCATGTCTTGAAGAGCCTGCTTTACCTGTAAGCAAAATATATCAATATTGTAAAATGCTACACTGCATAGTTTATAAATATACTCAATAATGAGAACAAGCAGTTTGGAAAAAACCCCACAAAGAAAAACAGGAAGGTATACAAGCTTTCATTTGAAACAGAACTAAAGCTGAGTGTCTTTCAGACTCTTATGAATACAAACCACCCATGAAAGAGCTCTCTGTGCACAAAAAAAAAGAGCATCATTAAGTACACAAACAGGAAAGTGGAAAAAGATGGATAAATTGAGAATCAGAGAGATAAACAAAGAATTTGACAGAAGAACAGAGAGTAAGGAAAAAACAGTAGGGAAAACACTGGCTGGAATACACAAACTAAAATGAAAGAGGCAAGAAGAGATGAACGCTAATGGCTTAGTTCATTCTTGCTGCACCAGTGCTGTGCTGGAGAAATCACACTGGCATCAGGGGGTATCAAACTCTGCAAAATAGCAGTAACTGTGGACAAACACGGGTTGGAGAGAAAGAGAAAAAGCATTGAGTGAAAAGAGCGTACCAAAGATGAAGGGGCATGTGGGAGGGCTGCCGTGGCGAGGGCAGGAGGATCTCGGGGGAAAGGGAGGGCGATACGCTGGGGCACTGGGAGAGTCTTCCCAGAGGAGAAGACGAAATACTGAAGGTTGAAGAGCGCTAAAGTATGCTCAAAAGCAGGGAGAAAAAAACAATAAAAGGCTTTCACAAGCAAATACCGCTGGCAGACGAGTATGCTCCAGATTGCGTAAGTGTTTTTTAAGAATAAGTTTAATCATTAATATACTGTATTTTATGCATTTGTTTATTTACTAAGTGAACTGAACTGCATAGACATTCTTTTCCTACACCAGCTAAGGCAGTGAAATTTTCATAACAACTTCAAATAGGAAAGCCCTGGATGGAATTAATTTCAAGAAACTTTATCTTCTACTTTGTAGACATCTACACCTTTGCTGGCTAACTCAGGCTACCTTTGAAGTCAATGGAAAAAAAATGTTTTTGAATGAGAATCATCTTTCCTGTTTTAGTATTTTGTATTATACAGGTACATGGTGAGGTGCCCTAGAAACAATATTTTACAAACTCTTTACCTTGTATTTTTCCATATAGATGTGGCATATGCATTGCATACACAGTAACCACACTTTCTTAACATTTAAAGTAAATTTTACCAGTAGCCACTATTTAGAATATGCAATGAGATATTTATATGGATGAGTATCTCATTAAAAGGATGATGTGGACAGAGATTAGGAGAGCAAAGAAGTCACGTAAAATATTCTAACTCCAATAAAACCTAATTTTGCTTTGACAGAATGGAATAAAACATAAAGATTTAGTATCAGTAAGACTGATGCTATATCAATTGCTTCATATTTGTTCATTATTTCATTCCATACAAAGTACTGGGACATCTAAAAGACCTCAACTGTCCCAGTTTCTGTGGCTTACCTTTCACTTGAAAGACAGGAAGTCCATGTGACTTAATTATTTAACTGTAAAGAAGTTCATCAAAGTTCCAGTGCATCAAAGAGCAGTCATATGCTTAAATTTAAGCACCTGCTTAGATTGTTCCACCATGTGACAGGTGACCTAAAAGCGGTGGTGCTATTTTGATACCTTGTGAGGACACTAAGGAAGAGTTAGTTATGTAAAATAACCTCGGAGGAAGTTATTTATATACAAGATAATTTTATTCAAAGTACACTGAAGGACAGACAAAAACTGCTGAATTACAAACCAGCAGACTTTTATAAACTAAGAAAAATTGTAACAGAAGCGTTCAGAGACTTTAATCATTCTCACAGGCCGTGTTTGCAGCTTTTCCAATTTGACTATACCTTTTTTGAAATGGGGGCCAGATGTATATTCAAACTGCAGTACAAAATAGTATATCCTTGGATTTGTTCTCTGTTCTTATTTTAATAATTTTTAACATCTGTTGAGCATTTGGCTGATGGAAAAAGCTAGTATAACTTCAGGAAAAAATGAAGTGAATGCTTAGTATGTAATCTGACATATTTGGAAAAGATATTAGAAGTCTGATCCAGTGTTAGGGCACCAGAGAACCCATATTAGTATTGAAAGTGACTGGAATGACAAGTGTTCCCAGTATCTTCTACCTATCTGCAACATGCTGTGAAACTGAGCCTAGGAACTTCCATCCAAAACCTGGAATTAGGACATAGCCCCTGCTTAGGATATAGAAGGATTTGGATTCATAGCGGATGGTAGGATTTAGATGTCAGTGCCCTGGCTAACCTAGGAACATTTAGATTGCCTTGTGCTTGGCCATCTACGTGGAGAAATGTCAAACTCCATTCATCCTTTTCCATTGGAGAAGAAGCATAATTTGTTAAGATTGAAAAATAATAAGCACAACTATGAAAGATGCCCACAAAATTTAAGGAAATGTGAATTTGCTTGAACATCTTAATTAAGACTTCAAGTTTTAGGGAAAAAAAAATCAGTAAGGAGGTGTTTCAGGATGGACTTCTTTAATGGGGAAGCAATACTGCTTATCTTCTTTCCCCACCAAGGAACAAGTACAGCATTGCTAATAAAATGACTGTCTTCATGGTTTTGAGAGATGCTACATGCATGAATAACAACTGCCCAACAGATGACTTGGTTTAAGATTCCATTTTCTCTCAAAGTCAGTGCATCATATTAAAACTTGTAAAAATTTCTGCACAGTTAAATGGCTTTGTCATGGTTTTAGTTAATCTGCATTTTACTTAAACTAGTATCAAACACATGCTACAGCTGAAGGAGGAAAATATTCCCTGTAAACTTTTAGCCTACAGAAATATAATTAATTTTTATTTTTAAAGAAACCACTTCTTAGAAGTTTTTCTCCATCCATCTTATTCACTCCTTTTCTGTGCATACAATGGAAATCAACAGAATTCTATATTATCTTTTCAGTTGACCATGCTTTACTGTGTCTGCAGATACAGGTATGAGAAGATGGAAGTCTCAGTATTGTGGCTGCTCTGAATCTTTCCTGTCAAACAGCTCTCCAGGCTTTTTTTTCATCTCATGAGAAACAGTGAATTTGGTCAACATTTCTTTAATGTATAAACATCATGAATAATAATATACATTAAACATACAACAAGAAGAATCTTTACAGCCCATTTCCATCTCTGTTCTCAGCGTCATATGCATTGTTCACTTAGTAGGAGATGATTCACCTTAATAATATTTACATTTGGCATTACTTGAGTGCTCAGTGTCTTGAAACGCAGAATTATCTTCTTTGAAACACAGCAAGAAATATAAATATAATTCTTCATTTCTCTATTGTGTCTTCAAATATCTATGTGCTTTGATCATGTGAATGCCAATTCAAGTGCCATTAGCCATTTAGTCATAGTCAAGGACAGGAGAATATGAGCTCTTAAAATCATCACACAGCTAGTCTGTTTATTCCGTTCAATCAGATACAATAACAGAGAATTGGTTACGCTTGAAATCGTAGTGCAACAAAACAAAGAACTGATTACCATAGCATTATTTTTCTTAGATATTCAATATATATGCATCTGAAGTCTTTCATTTAAAAGAAACAGTGTCTTTGGACTGTGCCCCACTAGAAGTTTTCACATATGAATAGCTAATAAATTTGACATTGAAGCAGTTTTAAAAACATGCTGAGCATATATTTTTTAGCATGTGAACATCCACAGCAAAGTGCCACCGTCAAGTGATGTAAAAAATATCCAGGGTCGCTGCCTTTTGGTGGAAGGCCACTAGCTAATCAACCCACATTAACACAGGTTGTACCTGAGTTTCCAACATCCAGAGACAGGTCCTTGCACAAACACATTACTTACCAAGGTGTCATCAATAACGAAATCTAGACAGGGGATGAAAGCCTCCAAATTAGCAGAGTGTCACTTAGGACTCTAAACCTACTATTTTTACAACCTCCCTCCAGGAGCTCTTCTTGCCTTCTGTAATCAGCACCAGAACTATTCACTTGCTCCCCGCTAAGCTTTTATCTCCATGAAATGAAGGTGACAATGAAACACTCTCCTGCAAGGTCCTCCTGGCAGCATTCCCACAATGCCTGCTGGACTGTTTTGATCCCATTCCATATGTCCGCAATTTAAGCAGCGCTACAGCTGCCTGTCTCTGAATTGTATCATATCGCACTGCAGGGCACAATCCTGTAGTACCTGAGCTTCGAAGTAATCTTCTCAGCCTATTTCAATTTTCACATTAAAGAGCATGCTGCCTGGAACTTGATGATTACAGGTTTGTAAGGACAGGATCAAACAGAGGAAGATGCTAGCAGGGAGTCAAGAGTAAGAACATTATTCTGCAGACATAGCCGGTTTTCTCTTCTCCTTTGAATGAATTCAGTCGTCTACAGCAACACTGATCTAAGCATAGCCTTGCAGTTATATATTACTGCAGATACGTTTGAGTAAATGTCTGATGTGTGACTGCACCCAGGAAAGCAATTTATGAGAGAGCTGGTTTTATCATTATCTAATTGTAGCTCTGGATTATTAAGTGCAGGGACTGAAGTGTTAAGAATATCTTTGCAATATATAAATAGGTACATATATGATAATTTACTTGAGCAATAAAACTATCAATTATTCTGTCTGCTGATTAAACGCCATGAACACTGAAGAATCAATTTATTTTTCAAGGCGATTCACTTTCATAAACAGACACTAACTGCTCTTTTTGCCCTGAAATCTGTCAAATGTTCTTAACTCACATTACGTCAGCATTTTAGTAAAATTACTGATGGTTAGTACCATAAATGATAGTTCTTTGACAGTGAAATGCTCTGTCATGTCAGAATACTGGCTAGTGAAGATCTGTGTTTGTTTACATGTTGATTTTCTATTCAGAGAGAAAAAAATTAGCTGGAGATACCACAGCCACCCCTCAACAATTTTAATAGAAAGGCGTTTGATAGATAAATAGAGTATACATTAAAATGCTACATTTTATCTGGCAACAACTGACATGTACATAGTTATTAATATTTTTTTAAAAATCCAACATAATAACCATTCTTATCAGTGACATAAAAAGTACACAGGTTTTAAAATTAGTTTTCACCACTGGTTGCAGGACTATGCTAGGGAGGGCGAGATCCTTAGGGGGCACTTTGCGTTCTTTTCCTGGTCCTTGGTACCATCTGTACAGGTATAAATAAGGACTGTTTTTCTCCTGTTTTTTCTTCCTACACTAAATGGTTAGTAGAGAGAATATAGACCACAGAGCCTTGGCTTTAACCTTATCCAAGGTGGTTACTCTGTCTGCACTGCCAGTGATGAGGACTGAAATATTTTCCCTACCCTTCCTTTACACTCCGAGAAGAGAGAGAGAAGCACAAGAGGAATCATGCTAGGACAAATTACTGGGACGAACTATTGGATCACAATTAAGGACCAGGTTCTGACATCCTTCCTATTCCATTCTCCTCTTCCTTACTTCATTCATCATCAGTACCACCATAATACCTAAGAATCTGTCTCTGGTAGGTTAAATAATACGATTAACATCTCTCAGGTATTCTCTTTCTCTTTTCAAGACCATGAATGATGGGAGATCGGTGTGTTATATTTTGGGATCTTTTACATGACATGTATCTACATCCATCTATGCATCTATATACACACTTATACATGAACACACATAACCACTACTATGAGTTAAAGAAGACTGTGTCAAAGAACAGTGAAGTAGAATAAAATAATTTTTTTTCTGTGATGGGACTTAGTCTCTAGATGAGTGCTTTCTACAGTTGGAGACTCCTGAGAAAGCTGTCTTTGCTGTATAAAGTAAATTTAACATTACTGGAAGTCTTCATTTCATAAATCTTTAGTATTTAGATAAGCTGGAACCAGACCATCAAATGCAATGCCGTCAGTACCACCCTTTGGGTTCAGTACTAGTCAGAATTCCCAAGCTTCATACCTAGATGGATCAATCAATTGCAATGGCCAAGGCAGAAAAAAGGCATGGGTAGCTGTGACCAAGTCATAATCTGCCAGGATGAATAAGATTTTCCTAGCCAGCTGGAATCTATACATAGCATTATTTTTGGACATCACTTCTGGCCACTATATGGAAATAAAACATCAGTGAGGAACCCAGGACCCCTCTAACACAGGATCTAAACTGGCGGGCTGAATACATCTCCAAATAAAGGAAATAATCCTAAGGTTACAAATCTGTCAAATGTTCCTCTCCACCCCTCTAACTTATGATTACACAAGGAAAAGCACATTTTTCTCTATGATGTCTCATTGACTTTTTGGCCTCAGTGACAACTGTGGAATATAAATCAATATCAGAGAGAAAATAACTGATGTTAGACAGCCTTGTAAGAACCCACCTCATCTGCTGATTCAGACTTCAAAAGCATGTGTGAATTAAAACAAACTCCACTTGTACAGTCAAGTTGGCAATGAAGAAGAGCGGCTGGAAGTTTTTTCCACGTGCCCGCAGCGCTGGCAGCCAGCGTGAGCTGGCTGGGGACCTGTGCTGCACTGTCCACAGCTGCCCGGTAACTCACTGTACACTCGAGGCCAGAGGGTAACTGCGTGCCATCGTGTCCTCAGGGCTAGGGTCTGCTGTCACGCTACCCTTGAGCAAAGAAAACAAGGAATGGTTTCATTCCAAAATTCACTGAGCAGTGTCAGGTATAACGTTAAAAGTCAGTGGTTGTTGTCTCCATCTATCTCTAGTTGTCATTATAAACTCTTTAATGAAGAGTGATTTTTGCAATTTTTGCAAAAATTGGTTAGCTTATGGATGGTGTAACTATGGAAAGTATAACCAAAGTGTCCAAAGTGTCTGAAAAAATGGGGAGAAGATATTCCTGAGTTAAGAAAATCTGAAGAACGGTAAGTGAAAGACTTAAGGTGTCTATATCTGAAATATGCAGCTGTAATGCGATTCTATTGAGATCCAGATACAATATAACTACATGAATTAATACCTCAGTATTATGGATGTCATCCAAAACTAAATGGACTTTTGCCAGTGCTCCAGTTTTGATGTGATAAGGTATCATTTTAGCCCTGAGATACAGGAGATAAAACAGGAAGTCAAAACGATAGAAGAGAAAAATAAACTGTATTTTTTTAGTATCTTTGATTACCATAGTGTTGCTATGCACCCTGCATTCAAACAAATCTCTTTTAGGCTATTTAACAAAGTAAGGAATATGTGGTTAGTTGGAAGCTTATTTGGCTTAACTCTTCATCCCTTCCGCTTTTATAGCACCCATACTCCTTTCTGTCTAACTACGTTTGCATGTGGTGTCAGTTATTGAAATAGGAGTGCTATTTATAGAGATTATTTCAAAATCCATATTTTTTAAAATCAAAACTAGATCTTGAGAACCTGAACTTAAGGAAAAAAGGGAAGATGTGGAATTCTGAGAGCTGAGGCTTTGAAACATTCAATATCAGTGAGGGTAAAATTATCAAAAAAAGAGGAAACTACCAACACAGACTAATCAAATAATGTTAATTAATATTTTTTATGAATGAAGCCACCAGTATTTGAAAATCAGCATTTATACACTAATAGTTAAACCCCCTGATTATCCATGCACATATGCATCCACATCCTTTGTGAATTAAATATGCTAAAACGTATTAAGAAGTTTGATTATTTTACTTCTACTAATATTTCACTTTCCTTATACAACCTTGTTTCTTATTCTCATGAAACTTTAGCAATTCTGTGTGCCCAGTTTTCAGGTTAAAGGAGCTTGCACTTTTAAAGATATGCAGATTTTCTTAGAGGACATATTATGGGAAGAAGAAAGAAGATATCAAAGTCACAGTGACTTTTCAGTTGTCTAACATTCTGCATCAGATATACCTGGGTGTCATAAAAATAGGTTCATAATGGTTTTGCAGATCAACTGTTAAAATATGAAGGCATGAGTCCTATTTTAATTTGAAGGGCAAACTAACTAGAAGAACAAAGTGGCAAGTTTTGTCTGGTCAGATGGACTGCTACAGACATTTTTCAAGCTTACTGCTTACAGGAGACACGAAAACCTGGTTTTCAATGGCAGACATGTAATCTTATTTGTCAGAGCACAGCTGCCTGTCTTCTTAGTGAGAAGTTAGACTGGAGGTGATATCTCATGCAAATTGACAGCCATGTGTTGTGGGGGTCACTTGCACTTTGTGAAGTAGTTAGGACTTGAAAGTACTCCTGAAAGCTTCAAAAGAAATGCCCTACCTAAGCAACATAAATGGTTATATGTAAATAAATCTTTAGGCAAAATTCTATGTAATTTGCATTAGGATGGAGCTGCATGTTACATATTTTTGTCACTTGCTCTTTGGGAATCTTCCCTACCCAAAGGGGTTTAAATTTGCAAATGACAGCCACAGTTTTGTACGACCTTTGAAGCAACTGCTGTCATTAGTTGTGCATTATGCAACAAGAAGCATGACACTGGTATTTAGCAAATAAGAATGCATAAAATAACACATGCAAACTATTATAGCAATAATAGCTTACCGATTCCATTGTAATCTAGGAGCTAAAGATATTAAAATATGAAGAAAAATCTGTTAACACTTCTTCAAAGATAAACAGGAAAAACTAGAAAAGTAATGCCTGATTTTGAGCAACAATGGGGAGAAGAGGACCTTGAAGAAGAGATCACAGACGAAAGAGCCACTGATGAAAGAAGTCTCTATGTGCCTGATCTTCCCAGCCAAGAAGTAGGAGAGAAGGTCTCAAACAGTTAGCAACAACCCAGGGAGGCTCAGGCTGAGTCACGTGCCCTTCACTGGGGATTGAACTAAAAGGAAAAAAAAACACCAAACACAGAACGTTTTGTTACAGAAATAACTATTCAGCTTGCTTGAAATGAGACTAGCTGACAATCCTTCTGTGTTTGGGGATGGGGTTTTTTTGGGGGGGTGGGGGCATGGTTTTGTTTGGTTGGTTTTATTTTTAGAAAATACAGAACATCATGATAAATAAAGCAGATCTCATCCAATTTTCCCTGGAAGGCTGATTGTTTAAAAATTACTTGAATGTAAATCTAAGCAAGGCTGATAATCAAGTATATCTTACTGGTATTCTCATCAGCATTTTATCTATTGAAAGTGAGATTATACTTCCATGGATGATGGAAATAGCAAAGTATCTCAATTTTTCTTCTGCCCTGTTAACAAGTTAAGACTTCTTTTTTTCTGATTAAACAATATTGATGAATGTTTTGGTATCTATGAAGAAATGCATCTGCTTCAGTGCCAAAGAGAAGCATTGATTTTGGATACCTCTCTATTCATCAGATCAGATTTTTGCACACAAGAAATAGGCAAACTATTAGTTTATTACACTAGTGTATCCTATTAATATCAATATTGTGATTCTCTGCAAAGGTGGTGGCAGCCCTGTAGTATTACAGCTGAGAATGGGATATCTGAATTCAGCCAGACATTATGGTGTCTGAAAAAGCATCATAACAAAAATCTTCTGCTTTCCTTCTCAGTTCAGTCTGACAGCAAACAATAACCCTGAACCAGGAAGACAGAAAAAAAGGGCAGTCATGCCTACTAAAACATTCATTGATGTTTTCCACTTCACATTTCTAATCCATAGTAAAACCTTTGGTCCCTTCGAGTTGCTTTCCATTAGAGACTTGATTTATCTTTTCCACCATTTTTGTGTTGATGCAGACAATTCATCTGTTTGATCCAGTTCTGCTGTGTTTTATCAGTTGAATTATTCTTTTCAGTATTCCTTCAGGATTATAACCTTCCTTTTCATCTGCTGCTACTCTACATCCATTCTTAAGGAACATAGTTGCTGATTAGAGGAGCTGGGAAAATAGAAGCTTTTAGTTGCGGTTAGCACAGAGTTAAGCATTTGTACTGAACATTATGGACATGTCTTTCCATTCTATTTTCTAACAGAAGAAATTAAAAGACTGTGACAATATTGACTAGATCATTAGACAAACACAACAGGAGCAAAAAAAGGCAGCATATAATAGAGATTAGGACAGAGTGATGATGGCTTCTCAAGACCCACAGACCCATTCTTACAATTTGCCACAGAATATTTATTTCCTCTGGCCTGTTTTTCCACTGAGCAGGAAAGAAAAAAGCTTGCACCCATTGCCTGCTGAAGCTGATGATCTAATATTTGGCTGCTATGGTGCTGAATGTATTGATCTGCAGGTAACAGATTTCATGAACAATCTTTGAAATCTGTTATAGGACACTTCAGAATTTTATTCCAGACCAGAAAGCAACCTGGATCATATATCATTTAGGCACGAGCTCTCAGTCAGTGAGTGGTGAGACAATTAAAACAGTTAAAATTGTTATTATTTCAGGATTTTGCCTGATTTTTTTTCTCATCAGCCCAAAATGGACCGTGTCAAGGAAAATATATTCAGGATAATGATTTTTTTCATACTCTCAACCAACAGAGAGCCCTTGAAGTGCCAGCTGTAAGCAAATGTAGCAAAGATTTCCATAATCAAAACAGACAGTCTGAACTGTAATAAAATGCAAATACTTAATAAAATGAGGAACCAATATGCCATACATGTCACATATTGAAAGATCTACATTTGCTCCAAGACAGACATGTTCAGACTGTCACACAGTGGCTTGGTGAATTTTCATCCTTACTGGAAAAAAACCCAAAATTGAGGCAAGATTTTTGGGAGTCCCCCTTCCACTGCTACATATTACAATAAAACTGAATCCACCAAGTGCTCCTTCTTCTGACTGTGGGGTTTTTTGGTGATCATTATGTGACATGAAAAACCCCCACAAACCTTTTGTGGTAGAAAATATATGTAGGAATTTGAATTTCCATGGTTTATATTTCTATGATTTTCTAAACTAAATATTTAAACTCAGTAATACTCAGGAGCCTAAGTACAGGAATTTTTTATAGTTTTGGACACCTAGCATATCTGAAATATCTGCATGGGCCTGACAGATAAGAAACAAGACTTAAAAGAAACCTCTGCACTTCTGGACTGGAAACTGAAAGCCAGATAGGAGAACCTGGGGGCCTAAAATGTAACTAGATCTATTTTTTCTACATCACAGAAATCTGTGTCATTTTCTTTGAGATGCTTACTTTCCTGATTCATCTGGAATGGAAAAACTGAACTTTAAAAAATGAGGTGAGTGTGTAAGTAGTCAGGTTGCACTCCTGTATGACCTAGGGCAAGATATTCATATTAACAAGAGTTAATTATGAGAGCTGCAGATCTTAGAATATCTCACAGACTATTTACATTAAGTACCCAAGTTAATAAATTCAGCTCTTGATTTTATGTGGACTCAAGCATGTACTCAACCTTTATGCAACTTTGTGAAATGTGTGGAAT
Source organism: Aquila chrysaetos chrysaetos (assembly GCF_900496995.4). Lineage (NCBI taxonomy): Eukaryota > Metazoa > Chordata > Aves > Accipitriformes > Accipitridae > Aquila > Aquila chrysaetos. The sequence continues at coordinate 81,868,756 of NC_044005.1, forward strand.
GATGCATATAATTTACTTGCAGAAATATTGCCAGGACAAGGTCCAAGGTCTTAATCTCACTTTCTTAAAGCTTGATTAATTTATTTTTTTTTATTAATTTGAGATGCTTAAAATAAGAGCTTTACATAGCTCAAACGAAACTGTCATATTTTATGAGACTGAGTCAAAGAATCATAACATATCTTTGGAAATAGTGGTTGGATGGACCCTATGAATGCATATCATTTTGAGGCAAGTTGGAGCTATATTATGACTAAGCTTACAATGTTATGCAGGATACTTCATTCCCCCAGTGCAGGTTTGTTCTGTGTGTTGGGAATAAGTCTGTGGCTGAGGCCTTACACGTGCTATACATGCTAGACTGAGTGGTAGCAAACTGCTTCCTCCTCTAGCGGCCTGAGGGTGTTCAGGTATCCCTGTGCTCCTGGGGACAGTGCAACACCGCATCATTTAAAGGGAAATGTAGAGTTTAATCATTGATGAATGTCACATTTGGAATGTAAAGGGTAATTTACGGAGCTTTGCAAATCTCTGTGTCAAATTTCTTAAAACATGGTATGGCATTTGCTAAAATGATTTCAGACAGCAAATACCTCCTGTGTAACAAAACTGTTGCACTGGGGCTAAAGTAATTTATTGAACATCCTCCTATAAAAATGCTACAAGACCATACTTCCTTTTATCATTTTAGCATCCAACCCTTCCACCTTTGGATTTGCAAGATATTGTATGCTTTGTCCTATACAGAAGAGAAGATAGCTTTTCAAAGATGCAACCTGCAGGAATGTTCAGCCTCTTCTACCACTTGCCCTTTAAGTGTTTCTTTTTCAAAGAAACTCTCTCACTTTTTCCATCTCTACAAGAGAATATGTATAGAATTCAAGTGTGAAGCTAGAGCCATCACAATGTAGTTCCACTTATGAAGCAGTGGTTCTCATTTTTCATAGAAACCTAGCAAAGATTAGAATTTCAAAGTGCCGAAGTAACTTAGAAAACTAAGGCCAATGACTTTCAAAGAAATGTAGGCTTTTGGGAACAGATTGTATATATATTTTAGACAGAAAAAGGTGAAGTTTTATGTACAACCACACCAGATGATCTTCTGAGGTCCCTTCCAACCTGGCTTGTTCTATATACATATACATAGACAGATATATACTTATATGTATATATATAAATCTTCCAATATACAGTTAATATATAAATATATATAAAAGCACCTCAATTAATTAATTAATTAATATTTTATAGTTACTATGTCTTGATTATATGATTAGACAATAATAATCATGTTTTCCTTTTATAATTCCTAATGGGACAGCTAGTAAATATTCCTGCCTCATTAATGTTCTAAACACTTTGTGAACTTGGTTTTCAATCCCTTTAGAAAATTATATTTAGCTTCCTAAGTTACTAAGGAGCTTGTGAATTTTTTTAAGCAAAGACAGAAATAAAGTCCGACTGATCAATATGATCTGAGAACTGGGATCGCTATATTCACTTTGTTTTCCCACTAGACCTTCAACACAGAGCTTGTAACAAAACTCTTTCTGATGTTGTCATGTTCCCGTGCTGGTGAATCTATAAAAGGAGTAACTGTAGAATTGTCCCTATAATGCATTTTTATTTGGAAATTAGTGAGGCTGCTGGAGAGAAGCTTCTCGCATGCAGGGTAGGAAGGAATGGAGGGAAGATATTACTTAGCAGCTTAAGACTGAAATTCCCCAAACCTCTAGTCTGCTGCTCCAGCCTCACCCCTTCACTAGAAATACCACTGCTCAGCTCAATCCCTTCCCCTATTCCTCCTCAGTGCTCAGCTCCTTCCCTCACTGCTTCTGCTTAGTACCTGTGGGCTAGCCATTACCTTGACAGGGGGAAAAAAAAAAAAACCAAAACGATTGGGAGAGATACATAAATATGATGAAGAGTTTTTATTCTTAAAAGAATATTGTAGCCAGTAGTTAGAAGGACATAAAAGGAGCCTCTTCCCTCTTATTGTAACTATTCCTGTTCAATGATCAAATACTAATGGCTTAATGCCATAATTGTGTGAGTAATGTACAGTCATTACAAGTATGGACCGTGCTATAGGATGGCTCTCCTATTCATGGGATTTGCATGCCTGCCCTTAGCCCTTAGAAGAATATATCTTCATTGTAGCTCTGTGGAATTTCAGCAGGTAGTAGCCATCATGACAAGAGTAAAGCTAGCAGAGATGCTCTTCCACAAGCTTTTTTGACTTGCTTTGGTGGGACTTTGATAACGTTAATGAGACTGACATCAGCCAGAGTGACAACACTCTGCAAACATTAGATCAACACACAATGGAGTGCACGGAATCTTGTTTCCCCTTTGAACATTTCAAATGGAACAAAATTATGCATGATGTCATGGTCTCCAGATGATCACAAGTTTAAGATTAGAAATGGCAACCTTAGACTTCTGGGAATGTATTTCTTTTACCACTGCTGATTTTATTAGGCTGCTAAGGTCAGTAGGCATTTCTATACTCTTTTTCTAGAAACCTAATCTGCAGCAACCATGTCTGCCATTATGAGTGAGCCCAATGCAGTTGCCCCATGTCAAAATGAAAACAACAAATACCCGCCTGGCTGCTGGAGGCTGTGGCGAGGCCCTCAGACGTGGTGAGACTGAGGCAGGCAGGCTGAGGCGCTGGAGGGACGTGGGCTTTGGCTGAAGTTACTGCAGGACCCTTCAGGGTTTATACCAGATCAAGCTGAAAGGCACTCACGCTGCTATCTGGAAAGACACATGCCCAGGGGTCTTACCTTCGTCCTGCGGTCCCACCTACGTATCAGATTCTCCCCTCCACTGTCTCTGCCAAAGAGGATCCTTGTCAGCGTGAGCGCTCCGCTGACGTGCACCTCCCAGCCTGCAGAGAGCGGCTCTTCACTGGAGACTCAGAGGGCGAGAAGTGCAGAACTCCCCGTGCACACCAGGCTTCTGTAGAGACAGCGCTGGCCTCATCCCGGGACTTCCTTTGCCACTGAAGAAATGCCATCAACTCTTCCCATCACTTTGACTTCATCTATGTTAGGATAAAACTAACCATACCCCAGAGGTGCCCGTTTCTCTCCTTCACTGGGAAAGTAGAGTAACTAGCACAGCGTCAGATACCTGACTCGCAGATGTCTAATGTTAGGTGAGATCAACACCATCATTAACAACACCAAAAGACTGAAGATCACAATCTAACTGTGAGGAGATAATGGCTTTTGCTACAAACACAAGCAATATCAGAAGCATTTGACTTTGTAAATGTTAATGGCTGATGAAAAACTTCAGTGATTTATGTTGGGCAGCCTGTTCCTTACTTCAGATCTTACTTCACAGATCCTTTCCTGTGATCTCAGTGAAGCTTTTAATTTTACCAAGCATGATTAAATGCTTTCAGTGAATGCTGGTATTCACTCTCCTCTTTCAGAGGTTACGTCTACCTACCTTATTTTTTGTAGAGTTGTGGACCTCTGCAGCTCCCCACCCTGCAAGTGATCAAACATGGGAGACTTCTCTATCGTTATCAGAACAGTGCTTTACCTTTTGCAGAACTACTCTTTAATTAATGTCTCCAAGGTCTGGATCTTTGAGCCACAGCATTTTTTTTATCTTCTGTCACCTTTCTTGTATCAAACACAATGTCTGGTACACTATCATAATATAGCTTCACTTTAACCTCACATTTACTTTTTTTTTTAACTGTTATAATTAGTTTTTCTATGCTCTTCCACCAAAAATATGAGTCCAGGTATTCTATTAAAACGATTTTAGTGCTTTACTTCATTCTCCAACATCTTTCCTGGGATTCCTTAGTCTTTCCTTATTACTTGACATAGAAGAACAAAACCTTAGAGTCAAAAAAGAAGGGAAAGAAAAGACCAGCATTATCTCTGTTTCACCGACACGGAAATTGGTCGTTAACAACAAAGAATAGAGACTGTCATGTCAACATACCATCTTTTAAATTTGAGTTATGTTATATATATATGTATGTGTGCATATATTTTTAAAGCACTATTTGTCCACAAGTCTCTCTTGTCTGAGGCACTGTGTGTGCACACGATTTATCCGAGCTAAACACTATTGATGCTGTGAGGGCTAAGTCTTGCATACAGTGAGAAAACACACCAAAACCAGAAACAAAAATGTTAATACGTTTTCTAACTCCCTATGCATTAGTGTTTGCTGTCTTTTTCTGTTTGTATATCCCCTAAAAATCTACAGAAAATTCTAGTCTTCTGACAATAAGCTTCTTTTTGTTAGTTTTCCTTTATATACACACATAGAGTAACAAACCTTGAGCCCTTGGTCTAAATCTATACCGATACATAAAATGATCCAAGGACTGCCTGTTGGCCTGAAGCCAGCTGGCATCCATAAGCAAAATATTCACACCCTCCCCCTAATATAGGGTGGCTACCTCGTGGCTGCTTATTGGGAAAGGTCCCTGATAGGGAGACCTCAAGGCTCTGCTATACCAGTGTTTAGTCCTGGGCCTTGGTGCTGTTTAATTTACTGGTAAGCTGTGACCTTAGGATCCAGAAACTACAGCTTGAAAACCAGTGCCTTGGACAACTGTGTTTCTAAAAGCCCAAGACAGGGAAACCTGCTACTTGAAAAGCATGTGCACAACCTGCACGATTCACTGGTTTTGGAATCAACATTCACTGCCTTCTGACTCTGAAAGTCAGGAATCAGAAATCAAACTCTGGTAGTGAGGGACAGCTCACCTGTGGTTATACTACCAGCACGAAGGGAAAGAATTGGAAAGAGCCAAGGGTTTATGAAACATAAAGGATAGAATTATTGTGGGCACCTGTTATCTGTTGATTTTTCTGGCCTGTGTATTATTTTTACTAACTCATTTGTTGTTGCAACCCTTTAAATAGGTGAAAAACTCTATATGTCTTTGTGCTAGCCTAATGGGCTGGAACATCACTGCATTTCCCCCTCCTCTGAGAAACAAAAAATGCTCCCTATAAAGCCTAACTTTTTTTTTTTTTCTTTTTACCTTCTGAATTATTTATAAAGCATTTTTGACAGTGTAAAGGGTGTGAAATCACAGGGCATGGCTCGGTGGGTTACAGCAAAAGCTTTGAAATACCCAGGTGCCTAGAACCAACAGCTTTTATACAAGATAGTTCTGTAGTGAGACAAATAGAACAGGCTTTGGAGAAGACCTGAAAAAGCTGTCCCTACTGCTGATGGCACTGAACATCCCACAACAGTCTGCATAGAATGGAGGACTGCTTTTGTACCAGTAGCCTCAGTCTCCCTGGCACTGAGGCATGAAGTTTTATCAAGAGCTTTTCCTAAATACTGCTTTCGATAGTAGCAGTATGAATCTACAGTGTAGATATCCAGTAAGTTATTATCTCCATACTGACACAGGTATATATGATGTTCTACAAAAAAAGAGAAAAATATATTCTGTTCACGCTAAGTGATGCACACAGAAAAGTTTTTCCTCTGCTTCTTTTCTTCTGTGGAGCACTAGTAACAAGACCAGCAGAGTTACATCAGCCTGTAAACTAAGGAGCAGCAATCTTTGCTTCTCTGTTTAAAGATCTTGAATATTTCGCTCCAAGATTCAGCAGCCCCTTCAATCTCTTGTCTTGCGTTTGTCTAAAATTTAAATAAATATACTTTTCACCCTAATTCCAACATTTCAGATTTATCCATAATTCATATTAAAATGCACATTGCCTCCCCCTAACAACAATTTGTTAAAATAATAGCCTGGGGGAATCAAAGGAAAGAAGCATAAGAAGTCATGATTTTTGCTGCTTTGCTCATGTTTGTACTAGTGGGAATGAACTCAAGAGGCACATGTGTCTTTACCTTGTTTATTAAAGAAAATCACTTCATTATACAACCTGCATTTTCTCTCCTGTGTTTTTGAATGGTGCCTCTATGCATTGTTATCCTCCAGGGTGAAAGTATCTATGATATTTAAAATAGCAAGCCAGCCTTCCTGTTGCTGCATATAGGAACAACGTCAGTAATATCAAGAGAATTTCACTTGTAATTAATTTCACCCATTGATGACATATTATGTAAATAATTCATATTAGTGTGCAATACTAGAGTAGTTTTAAAAGGTGTAAAGACTGAACTGTAGGAAGAAAAGGAACCACCTAATTCCATGGGAGACCAGCGGTAGGACAGAAGACAAGGTGAAAGAAGAGCAGGAGAGGAAATATGGGAAAAAGAAGTAGTATCCATATAAGGGAAATTGAAGCGAGGAAGATGTGAACAGAAAATTGCAAGTTAGAATTAGTGAGATAGAAACCAGTAAAGTGAAAAGGAAGACATAGATAAAAGAGAGATGTGGGATAGATTTTGAAACACATCACTGATAGGTGAAAAAAAAGACAGTCTTTCCCTCTGTCTCGTGAAAGCAGCCATGGCAGACATCCTATTCTAATGTTACTCAAGTGAGTACCTTTGTCCAAACTACACTGGGAGCTAAACACGATATGCAGAACAATTTTACTGTGTTGTAATAAATATGCCTCGGACTGGTATCTGTCTTTTCAAGTTGCCTGGTTCATCTGCCTCTGATCTAAGGAAGTGCAGGAGAGACAGTGCAGCTCAGAAGAAACAAGTCCAGGTAGAAATTCTATGCTACCACAGTAAATGTGAAAAATAAAAGTCTAGTGTGACCCTGGGGAAAGAAAAGGAAAAAGCTGTGATAACCTGTAGACTATCAGTATGGTGAATGACATTTTTCAAGAAATCTCCTACACTTTCTGCAATTTTCGGTCAAGAAAGAAGGCATAATTGTCCTCAGTCCTCCTTCTGTCTCTGTCCCTAAGACAAATAAATGGTGACTATCTAAAAACGGGTGACAGTGATGTCTTGTCAACTTTCCTAAGGTTGGAAATACCCTACAGAACAAAGTCTACTAAGAAAGTTGTTTTAATATTTTGTGCACTTCCAGAAATGAAAGATAAAATGAGTTTTACAAACAAAGTCTCATCTTGAAACTGGTTTGCAACAAAGCCAGTTATCTGGTCAATAATTATATCTAACACTAGTTCATAGTTTAGATTCATTTACACTTGGGTATTCATAAGACATTTAAACCATGTGTAATTACATAAAAACTTTTAAATTTTAACTTGTTCCCCTGGAAGGTGCCATTTATTGTTTACACTGAAAGCAAAATCTGCTAAAAAATCCCAGCAGCGAAAGAACTGAATCTCTTTGCCTATCCTATGTTGTCTCTACGTTCCCAACAGTAACGCTAAATAGATTTCTCGGTTCTACCCCAAAACCACACCTGTAAGATTAGGGCTGGGCTTTTGCATTGTTGCAGTAAATGCTCTTTCAATATGTGTTCATGTAGTGCACGTCTGATTTTAGTTGAGTGCATGGATACGCTCGTCTGCTGAACACAGTAGTGCTGAAAAGACATTTTCTTATAGGAGATTTGAATGGATGCTCCTTCCTGGATTTATATGAAGCATCACAAAGTGTAAGTACCAAGAAGTCACCTTTCCACAGAAGTCTTCAACAGAAGGAGAAGTAGGCTCTGCCGGCACAACCAAAGAGACTTGGGTTGTGCTGCGGGGCAGTCCGCATTGCTCGTGGTTCCTCCGCTGTCCGGATCGGGGACCGGCCAGCATGTCCTGCAGCTCCCTCCCGGTCCTCGTGCACTGGGTCCCTTTCCATTTGAAATCCAGGTACAGGGCAGGGAATGTGCAGACCTGTGATGTGTGCTTCGATTTCCTTCTGAGGTGGAGGTGGGCTGCACTAGAAAATGTTCCTAAGCCCCAAATTTTAGGTATAGCCTAAATATGTGGTATCTCTAATGCTCCACAGCTGATGGCAAATCAAAACCAAAAATCTTCATTAGCAACACTAATAGGTTGGGTTGCTCTAAAAGGGAAGCTGGCTTTAGCCATGCTATACAAAGAGCTGAAGTTATAGCTTGCAACATTCAGGTCTGATTCTCATTTACATGAATGCTCTTATACTCTTTTTCACTAGTGTGGAAGGAGTCTTAAAGCAGGAGTTATCCTGTGCTGAGACATCCTTTTTACCTGAAGAATGCAAAGGCATGTCAGTGTAAATAAGAATAAGGTCTTATTCCACATGCGGACTACCAGGTAATTAACAGGCTATTCTTGGTGTCAGCGTATGGTTACTGACGTTGTGTCTTACCCAGTTCCTTGAAAACAGATTCAGTTACGCCCAGCTTTGCTGGGTCCATCATTCCTGCTACCACCACCTTGCCTTGTGCAATTCCGTTTTGTGAAACTTAGGAGAGAGTAATTTCATTCTGTCTCACTCATCAGAAGGCTCCATCATTTCTGCATCAGACTTGATCACCACTGAGATATTTCTCTCCCGCTTTCAGCTCAGTGTCATCACCTACATGAGACTGAGGTGCTTTATTCTGAGCGTATTTAATCAGGGCAGGCCCAAGGGGCAGGCACAACAGCCTCCCACATGCCATATGACAATTTTATGGGGTATATCCTAAGGACTAGCTCGTCAGCCTTTATTACTCATGGTAATCAAGATTTTTCTCAGTTTCGTATTTGGCAGTGGAATCAGAGTGTAGCATCAGTGAGGGGGTGAATCTGCCCCCAGGAGCAATCTAAAGATCCTGGGCCACAGGACAGGCAAGCTTCATTTGCAGTCCAAGAAAGCCGTGCTGTTATATAGTGTATGTGCAGATTTCAGACTGGGCCCAGAGTCCTGTCACAGAAAAAGTGGAACTGGCTAAATACAAAGGTTTTCAGGGATCTATATATTAACATATCCGGTTTTCCTGAATGGCACATCAAGCCCAGTATTTCTGTTTCAGCTAGGACGTATATTTCAGAAGGACATCTAATCTTTATTTGAACACTTATCAAGCATCTAGGTAACTGGTTCTGTTGGTTAGTGATGCTTCACTGTAAAAATGTACATTTCATTTCTAGTCTCAATTGACCTATGCTCCGTGTTCAGGCTGCAGGTCTCTAACGTCTTTGATAGATTAAACTTCCCTCCAGTGTTGGAAGTATCTGCATTTATAGACCATGATCAGGTTGCTTCTTAAGCTTCATTTCGTTAAGCTAAATTGATTGAGCTGGTTTAGTATCTCACTGTAAAGACCTTTTTTTCAGAACTTCCATCATTCTTGTAGCTCTTTTTAAAGCCATTTCCAATAAGTCAACGCTGCTTCAAAATGAGTTCATAAAACAGAATGCAGTACAGGTCTCACTAATATCATAGAGAATCAAAAATAGCTCTGTACTTCCATTTTTTATTCCTCTTTCTATTTATCTAAGAAACACGTTTTCTTTCTTAGCCACTACTTCACACCACGTGCCCAGTAAAATCTAGTGCCCTGTACTGATCTCTACTGCCTAGGGGATGCTTTGGGCCAAAATCCCTGTTGGATATAACCAGATTTCAGCATTGCAGAATATTTCAAAAATCTTCAGCAGTCAACCTAGGTACATAACACTTTAAATATGAACCTATTTTATAGAAGATTGCCTGCACAAATACAAAGAATATTTATCATATGACTACACCAGTAATTTTTTAAAATTATAAATAGATTTAACATATTCAAAACTTGTGTAGGATATTGAGGGAATATCTTTTAGAAACACCACTGAAAAAAAAGAAAAATCAGAGAGAATAATACTGCTTTTTTTCATGATGAAAGTATTATCTGACTTCTTTGTATCATATTCAGCCATCTTAGCTACACAGTGGTATTGAACACTCAGTTAACTGATCTGTGGGTGACTTAATGAGTCAGATTTATATCACAACAATGTTTAATTAAAATATGATTAATGACCATTGCCATGCTGTCACAAAGTTACAGTCTCATAGTCCCAGTTCTGTGAAATTTCACAATTTTCCTTTTTTTTCTTTCTTGCTGTATACCGTAAAATTTTCCTGTAAGTATTCAGTGATCAGGCAAGATATTTATATCACAAAAAAATTGTGTATGACTTCCCTGTAGCAACACCGGTGCTATCTTGACATTTGCCATCAGAAGTTGATTTTAATTTTCCTATTTTCATTTGACGCTTAGTTGGAGAGATCACTGGGTGCTGTATGGTGATACAATTCAGCTACTTAAGTTGTCGAGCTGGAGTACTGTCTGCCCAGTGCTTTGCCTGGCAAAGCTCTGGATGGGTCCGCGAGGACGTCTCTCCTTTGTGGGCAAGCAGCAGGCACTGTCTTCACAAGGTCAAGGCTCGGGAGTCGGCACCTCTGCAGGGACAGCCAGCCTAGCTCTAAGTGAGATAGTTCAAGAAGTAGAGCCCATACAGGCACTGCACATGCGGATTTGGGAGGTGTCATCTGCCACACTGCTGCAGCGAGTCCGTATCTGAGCTAACTTAAAGCTGGAGTGGGCATGCCTATCGTGGGCTTCATTGCAGGCATAGCCCAATGACTGGTTTTATTTTTTTGATCCAGGTAAGATTCAAGTTTAGGCAGGAGCTGGAAGTTTCCAGCTTTGCTGTATGCATAAATTACGATGGAAGAGACAGGCAAGAAGAATCAAATTGAAGCGTACTGCACTGTGATGACAGGAATCTAGAATTTCTTTTAAATGTAGTCTTTCATATATATTTATGGTATCTTTTTGCTCAGCTTGAGTCAATATTACTACCCCATGGTGAAAAATATAAACACAAATATGTTTGCTTTTCCATCACTGACATCCTCCATTTGGGTCTGAACACAATTCATTAAAGTTCTCATTTTTCTGCTGATAGCTCCAGTACCAGGGGAAAATATTATTTTTTTCATATCAATTCATGCTTTATTAGGTTATTTCACTTGTCTCTTATTTTTAAGTTTCTTTCACAAGGGATAATTTACAGGCTTCTCCCTACTCTTTTGTGAGAGACAGATTGATTTCTTCGCGTTCAGAAGCAAAGGCATAAGTAGACTGTGCTTCTGGATAAAGAAACATCAGCAACACGAAAGACAGTATTTTGACAGATTATCTAAAAGTCACTAATGTTAGGGCAACAAAAAAGCATTCTGTTTCAGATTCTCAACTGTGTGAGATGGGAATATATGCCTGAGTGGCTATAACCATCAAGAGCAATAAAAAAGTTTAGTACAGGTTTTTCTTTTTGTTAATATTCAGAGCAAATTATAAGACATGGATGAAATGTCAGCCAGAGTGACAAGCAGCCAAGAGAATTCGAATTCTCTTTTTGCCACTGGCTGGGGAGGTATATGTGCTCCCAGTCACAAGGTGGGTAATGATTATACAGCTCCACAGTCTCTTCAACCGTGGTTTGACTGCATCTGCCCTTCACATCAGTACGCTTGCATGCCATTTTGCCACTTTCAAGGACAACGCAGCACCACAGACTGTTGCAATGCATGTTTATCACAGGCACTCCACACCTCTCTGAGGAGGAAAAGAATCTTAAAGGCAAATATTTGCTCCGCGTGAAATCCAGAAAAATCATTGTATCTCACAGATAAAACGGGACAGTGATTTAATGCAAACACCATTTCTGATTCCAGATTTGAACTCATCCATTCCCTGCTCCAATTACATTGAGAACAGCAGCCCTATAGAGAGAAAACAGGGAGAGGGATCTCACATGCAGAGCATTATTGAAATGGCACCGCAGAACAATGGAGTTGCAAATATTATATTCTTACTCTAGCACACTGCCAGCTAGCATTACTGTTAGACATCTTTCAAAGTATTTGCAAGGGAAGGAACAACCTGTAATTGTACTAATCACATATGAAGATGTTCAAAGAAGAGGGCAATTTATTGTGGGCTATTTCAGATTCCTGTCCTTAGGATTTATTTTGTCAAGGGCACTTAAAGCTGTTGGTGAGCTCATTTTTAGCTTCATATAAGTCTAAATAAATCAGAGAGTTCCTGGAGATATGACTAGGTTTTGATGCCAAATCACCATTCTTTTGGTTTACATGGCAACATTATAAAAGGTGGTGAGGCTTGTCCGGGTCACAGCTGTTGCAGAATTTGTCTAATTAAAGGTCCATTTGCTAGGAATTGTGAATGAAGAACACGTTCTACCGCACCAGCTTGTCTTGTGTCTAAACCATATCATGAAAATCTCTTTCCATGATAGACCTCCTCTGTGAGTAGTACGTTTGTCTAGATATTAAAATTATTTTGACAACCGTCACAATATATTTATATGATATATATATATATAAATAAAATATGTATTTAAAGTAATGATGTACTTTGTGGGTATAAAATTATTTTTTATAGAGAATTAAAATTAAAACAAAAACGTTCACTCCAGCTCTAGCAGATGCATCTTGTTTAACTTCCAAAACCCAGAAATAAAAAAGTGCATTTTGGAAATTCTGTATTACTGACTCAGCCCGAAGAACCACCTTACGAGTAGCTCGTGTCCCTAGTAATAATCCCATAACAACCCAGTCATGTTTTCTAAAGCTCTTACTGAATAATGATAACAAATCCATTACAATAAAGGCCAAAATGTCATTCTTAACACAAAGGATTCAGAATTTGGCAGGTAGCATCCTAGCCCCTTTCAGCTAACCAGTGAGCCTGCTGAGGTAGCGATAGGCAAGCTCTGGCTGCCTGTTATGCGGGCTCATCTGATCCATAACCTCCAGTGCACATCTGTGGTTAAAGCTGTAGCTATGATACAGTACATGAGTTTTCTCAGCAAAACAACCTCCCAGAACCTCAGATCTAATGCAGGCTGTTCAACCCTTACCCACACAACTGGTAGTCCCTTGCGGATTTATCAATAATACCTTTTGCTGGTGGAGCTTCCAGAGGACTACGGGCTCCTCTCTGTTTGGTGGTGGTTGTTTTTCAAGGTTGCAAGCTAATACAATAATGTTTTCTGTAAGTGTATTTGTGTCAAAATAATGTATCAGAAAAAGAAATGCAGTTAGCACTTTTCCTATAAAATACCAGAAAGAATCATATGCAGTGCAATGCAAATCATCCAGTCTTTCTTTGTGGAATCACTTCAAACATTTTCTATATTTTACGATAAAGGCAGAGCAAGATGTAAGGAAACAGGCCAGCTTAATTTGAAGAAAACCTAATTGTCACGGTGTGTGTTTTAGCTGAGGGGAAGCCACTTCTAGAATGCACTTATTTGGCTTTAGTCAGCTGTCTGGTTTATTTGGTTTAGGTCCTTTTTTTTTAATGGCTATGCAGGAGTGACAAGACACATCAGTAATGTCCCCTCAGACCTTCTGCAAAAGCCTTCTGGCAACTAAGTATATGGCTATACATATCAAAAAAAACCCCAGGAAATTAGAGATCTTTGTGATGGAAGCGTTAAAAGATAATAAATTGGGCCAGTTTCAAACTTCAGAACAGCACTTTACAAGACTGACATTCATCAACCCCACACTCGCTGCCAAGGCTTAGTTCTTACTCATTATCTGTCATTATCACTATGTGGTCAAATAACTGCTCCTTAACAATCTTGCCCTAAACTCACCATCAGTGTACAGTACTAATGCTGTGCGTTCAGAGCCGCCTGCGGAACAGTAACCGGAGCTGGTGCTGCGGTTGGCAGTGAAGGTCACAGCCTCCACGGCCTCAGTCCTCAAGGCTGGGGTGGCCAGGCTGGAGTGCTCGTCAGTGCAGGCGGCCAGTGCTGAAGTGGGTGACTTCTTTCTTCCCCGTTTTAGCTCTTTCACTGTTGATGTTTTTCAGTTCCTTCACCCTCCCCCAAGGAAGGGTGAGGATCTCAACCGCTTCCAACAAAGTTGATCGTATTTTTCAGGTAAGGACTTGTTTTGGGTTCCATCCCACTCACTCTGCAAGAGTACTCTGATTCTACCAGAAATCTCTCCTGCTTGCTCTACATCCTTTTTTTGGTCTTGCAGATTTTACTACTTGAACATGTTTTGATGTTCACTGTGCTCTACTGTGCAATGGAGACAGAAGTCCTCATTTACCCCTTTTTGGTTATGTGTCATTTATATATTTAGGCCCAGTTTACTCTTAGCAGCATTACTGTGCTATAAATGCTTATACTCTGTTTCCTGTTATGCTGTTTGTGGGTTCAAGGTAAGTAATGCCAATTATGTCTGTCTTAGCATGCTCCTACTTCTCTGACTGCAACACCTCCCTCATTTGGCAACAAGCTCTCTGTAGTCCTGCATATCTACCTTTTCTCCACCTACTCATTCTCTTAATAATGGCTTACTGATGTAGAACCTTTCAGCTTTCACGCAGCATTTTTGGGCAATCAACAGTTCTGAGTTCAATCTACATGACAATATATAGGGATAAGAACAGAACAATCTATGAGACCCACTTGTTGTGCCTCTTAAAATCATTAGATTTTTGAATCCAAAGAAATGAAAGGATGTCTTGTACAAAAATGTGCTGAAATGGTATAAGTAAGCCTGAGAATGAATACTATTCACATATGTACATATATATGTATAAGTCTACTTGTAATGCCTTTTTAAATTTAGCGTTGTATCAGTCCTGCAAATTAACATTATTTTGCTAATACAGAAAATCAGTAGTTAATTACTGTTCATCAATAATTAGATTAATAACACTGTTATCAGTAAAAATAATAAACTTTGATACTAACATGATTAGAGCAGAGTTCATGAATAAAAACCCTAGAAATGCAATAAACAGAGCTTCTGTGAAATGCTGATATTGTTTCATGTGCTTTATGGTTTTGCTTGCATATTTAAACTTTTCTCATGGGACGGAAGTAGAACAGAAATGCGATGAGTTGCACTATAGTCTGAAAACTCAAGTCCAATCATCAAAGGGGATTCACTTTGAACCAAAGGTCAGTGATGGTTTGAGACCTTTATGGTGTTCTGCAGCATGGCTGCATACATCCTAATTTTCTCCAAAATGCACATTTCATGATTAAGCTGTTTTCTGTAGGCATGAATTTTTGATGGCTACATTTTTCTTTAATGTATGCTAATATCCTGATTCAGACTAGTGCAGCTAATTCTTCAAGGCATCAAATTTTAAGCAACAAAAATAGTTAGCATTGTAGTTGAGCTTTGCAGGTAGTTCTTTGATGATAATCATTCCCCCATTAATGTGATGTATGGTTCTTGCACACTCCTTTCACTTCACATCATAGAATGGAGAACAGAGAGTAAGGCACAAAAAACGTGGTCAGTGAAGATAATCAGGGGTTAAACTTACATCATTTATAGCTTTGTCATGTTAAACACTCTGCTTTATTGAAACTATTTTCCAGTAACATGTGCTTTGGAAATGGCACATACCATAAGCACAGGTGAGGAAAAGGTTTCCTTAACTATAAGAAGCTAATAAGGACATGACAAAAAATCCCAATAATAATAATGTAGCTACAGAGAGGTACCATGAAACCTCTCTGGTAAGAATCCGAAGAAAGGAGATGCATTGTTAATTAAAAGATATTGATAAATCAGTCAGTCATCTTAGCAGCAACCTGTGCTGGGAAGAGGAAGAAACATCTAGATATATTCTGAATTATGGGCTTCCAGAGTACCTGCATAACTCAGTAAAAAGTTGCACTACTGTCAAATCTTCAGTAGTAACAGATGACAGTAAGGAATGTCCTACAGAGGACCATGTTCTTCATAAATCTCTTAAGAGAAGCACAGAAAAAAATAAGACCAGCAAAAAACCACAGTAGACTTGTCATTTGTCAGCTAGTTAAGCTGCCTCTTGCTATGGACCATAACTGGCTTGTCACAACATACTTAGATTTCATCTCATGATGGATCAGTTCTTAGTGATGCTCAACTATGATTTCATTTTCACTGAACAACACAGTTTTTTAAAGGAAGCATGTCAATGGAAAGAACTAAAAAGGAGAATTTGGGAAGGGGTGTGAAAAAAATTCTTTTCCTTTGATTTCTTCTTGCATATAGTGCAAGATATAGGATTTTTTTTTCCATTTTCTTTTAGCTTTGCCACTTTATCCCAGACCTGAAGAGTCATGGATGCTGAGAGGTAGCAAGACAGGGTTGAATATATTTTCTTTTAAAATGTAGCTGTTGTGTGGGGTCATGCATCTTTTATAAAATAACCTATAGGAGAAGAGTACCCACCCAAGGAGACATGCATTTTGTCCTTTCTTCATCTTAAGGGCAATCAAACATTTTGCATCTCTCAAGAACAAGCCCTGAATACTAGACTGGTTAATTTTCATCTTTCCTGTTCAAGTTATACTGCTGAGGAGCAGCAGTAGATTCATGAGTCAAAAGTCTGAGAAAGGTCCCTGTTACTGGGACAACCAGTCTGGAGAGGGGAATTCTACATTGCTGTCTCTGCTCCAGGAATTGTTTCCCACTGTTTATTATTCAGTGATTAATATACAGAAATGTTGAGTAAAAATGACTGGAATAATTTGCCATCTTTCCCTCGCAGGTGCCATAACATTTGCATGCTTTGCTGCAAAATTGAGTCACATCAGCAGGAGCGGTACAGAACACATATCCATCAATGCCACTGCTAGCTGTGTTTTCCAAAAAAGTTGTTGGTGCAACATTTTGAAATGTCTCATGTGTGCTATGCATGTCATGAGCACCTGTATTCCATTATAGGAGTTAGGTGGAAGTATTGATTTTCTGGCTTTCGAAATCAAGTTTAGGCAAAAAGCATGTGATTAGGATGTTTGTCTGGGACAGTTGTGGTAAATTGGTAGTGCTACAGGCATCAGTAGTTTCAGGTCAAACAGAAAGGCACTTGTCCAGCTTATGTGTTAGGTGGAAACTGAACAGAAGGATTTTCAGGATGGCATCTTTTTTTTCTTGCTCTGGACTATTCTTACACTATAATCTGACATATGGCACATTTTCTATTGCATAACTATCCCTGACTAAAACCTGTCACGGTCCTGAGACAAACACAGTAGCAGAATATGGTACCTAAATCTATCTATGTGGGATTTATCAACTCCTTATTCATCCAAACCCCTTTCTAATTATGTATGTCATACGCAGGATAGGACAGAGAGAACTATGTGTTCAGTGGGAAGTTTCCAACAGTGCTGCAGTCACTTTTAGTGTATTTGGACAGGGAATAGTATGAGAACCTGAGAACCTCTCATTGCTGATGACCTTTAAAAGGATCAGACTTGACTAACATTTACCAACCACAAATGATAAATCAATGGATCAGCCAAATGGCTTCCATTTAATCTGGGGAAGTCCACGTGTTGCTGCAGCCACCTCTTTGCAGAGGCAGAACATTAGTCTGCCACTGTACCAAGATAATGTTGTTATACTTCATACACTCATGTATTTTATGCTCTGAGTTTTTTGGCCATGTCAGCAACGAGGGACTAACAGCTGTCCTGACTTCATCATGATTCTATACCTTTCTTTTTGTGGAGAAATGTAGGTCTCTCCATGGTATTAAACACTGGTACAGCCAGTGATCAGCTGTATGATCATGTTTACTTACATAGTTCCCACAGATTCATACTGATAATGTGTAGAGCCAGAAAGATTTATAGGCCATTACACTTCACTCTTGTGAGCTGAATTTGATCAAAACTTTTCTTCCAGAAAGGCAAATCTTTGATTGAAGACAAGAAACGGAGAATTCACCACTTACTTAACCTGGTATTTTGTACAAGCAGCTTTGCAACCTCACTATTCAAAGCATGTTTCTTAATTTCAAATTTCACTTGTTGTGGCTTCAGCTGCTGGAATTTGATTCTTGTTATGCCTTTTCCTCTCAGAATGCTAAGATTTCAGAACCTGGCCTTTTCTCCTTGTAAAGGTACATGTACCACGTAATCTAGTCATCTTCTCCAGTTTTTCTCAGACCCAGACAAACTGAGTTTTTAAAGTATCAGGCTTTAAGACCTTTTCAACATTTCTGAAGTATGACTGTTCCTCTTTTTTGATTACATCTTCTGGGTTTTAGCATCCTTTTAAGAATGGATACGTTTGACAAGGTACCGCTCCGATATTAGCTGCACTTGTATATAGCAGTAAAGACACCCTCTATTCCTGAACCCCAGTATTCCATTTTTATTTGAAATTATTTTAACTATCCTTTATTTTCAACAAAGCTTTATGCTGAGAACACATGCTGAGTTATTTGGTCACAGCCTGTATATCCCATGAACTGTTGTTCCTAGATGTGTTACTGCACATATGGCAATGTTAAAATACACCTTAATCAGCTACCAAATGGTCCATATCACTCTGTGCATCAGCTCTTTTTCCATTATTATTTATCATTCCTCCATTTTTTTTATGCCACTTGCTTATGTTTACCAGAAGTTTTTTCATATTTTGTCATTATTTCAGATGATTGTTGAAAATATTGTATAGCAATGGGTCTTTTATGAATCCCAACAGCACTTAAATACAAACAATCTCACTTGAGGGAAAAATCCCTGTTAACAAATTCTTTTCTCAGTCAGGCCTCCCAATATCCTATTGGTACTATATGGTTCAGGTTTGTGTTTGGTTTTTTTGTTTGTTTGTTTGTTTGTTTGTTTTTTAAAATCAGGATCCTATGCAGTACTAAGCTGAACTGAAATATAAAGTGGAATACTGCCAAATAATTTCAACTGCATAGATGGCTTGGCTGAGGTAGACCTATATTGCTGCAAATTAACAGAATGGCTATCAGATTAGTTGCAATTCAAAGGAAGAATTTGAGTGTGATGCTGGGTAGAGATAACTATTCCTACGCAGGCTTAACTGCTACTGTCATGTCCCATTAAAGTGTGCAAGATAGGTTTTCTCTGTGTCTGTCTATTACCAAAATAACATTCAGGAAAAAATGGTGAGTGTACAGCTGGTAATAAATGCAAGCTTCTGTGATGTCTTTTGGTTACAAGGCCTGTGCTGTTAACATAGTATTTGTATTCCTTTGCCGAAATTATTTTGGAAAGTCAAGAGAATCATTCAAAATAAAGAAAAGCAGCAACATTTGTATCCAAGTTATTAGTATTTTTGTAGAGCCAAGATGGAATGCATTAGCAGTCCATGAATAAATGATGTAACAGAAAATAATTCTACACATTTATGACAGCTGAGCCAACACTTCTTTCAACTTAATATATTCCCTTTGCATTACCTTGGTTAATTCTAGAACAGCTAGTAGGCCTTGTGCTTAGAGTCCAGGCTCCCAGACATAAAATGTAAGCTGTCAGGAGATATTTATATATTATTAACTTATTTCAAATTCTTCCCTGACAGTCACCATCACAGTACCATATGACCTTCAGATTAATAGAGAACAGTCAAGGTACATTTCATATGAAAAGAACTTCATATATGATATTTTTCTTTACAATATGTAGATGAGTTTTTAATATGTTCTAGATACTGCCCAGAACTCTGAAAAGTGATATAGCATACAGAGAACATAAAACTGAATAGAAAGAGTGAACAGAGTCTCTGTTCAGCAGAGAGGCAAAGGACAGGAACATCATGACACTATCCCAGAGCATTCATTAAAAAATTAGGAGTAGCTAGGAGCACACTCACTTCACCAGTCCTACTGTTTAAACGTTTTTCCACAAAAGTAGCAAGGGATGTGGACCCTGAATTGTGCCACTGCACAGCAACACGCAGTGTACAATGAGGCAGCAATCACAGTATCTTGGTATCCTGATGGACAAGAGAACTAATCTAAACCCACTCCACAGCTATTCTTAGAGAACTCTGACCAAAGCATTTGAAAAACACAAAATACTTATATTTTCCATTCCTATTGAATGGAAAAGTGTTGACAACAGCAGAGAGCATGCCTCAAACTGTACTCAAAAGGAAAATCACTTACATGCTGCAGATCGTGACTCAGTGACATTTCACATTTCCATTCTGGAAGTAGGAAAGGGGTCCAAATAATATTCTTCTCTTGAAATATTTGCAAAATGTGACCGTAATGTCTTGAAGAGTCTGGTCTGTGAATTAAAACCAAGTGTAATCTCATCAGGCTCAGGTATCTTTTGATAGAAGAAGTTTCATCCCTTTTCATTAGAAATCAACTAAAATTGTCACTGCCTTGCTAATCCCAAGAAAAGAAAGTGATATAACCACAGAAATGTTGGTTGGAAGGTCATCTAGTTCAGCCTCCCCTTTGAAGGGTCACTGCTGGACCAGGGAAGAGCGGTGCCGTGCTGAGCAGCGGAGGGAACACGTGGCCCCGCAGCACAAATGGAAGGATCGCTGAGGTGACTGGAAGCAAGAATATACATGAACACTGGTACCAGGGAAGGACAAGCAGAAAAAATTAGGGCCACAAAATGCCATCCTCCTGAGCACCTTCAGTCATTCTTTGAACTACGACCTGCTCAGCAGACAGAGAGGATCATATCTTCTTTGAGATCAGCTCAGTCTTCCCAAAAACCCCTGGAAGGACCAAGAGACAGTTCATGTAAAATAGATTACAGTCCACCTTGGATACCCACATGCAGCTACACTATTAGTTTCGGTACTTGTGCAGAAGAAAGCTTATGGTCATAAACCCAAAAATGACTCCTCTTGAAACCATCTAGCATACACTCCCTACTGAAATAATTAGTTAGATGAGATAGAGGAAAACTGCGTTTTGATATTTAGCTCCTGTATGTTAGAAAATGACAACATGGCTCTCCCTCAGAGATACACACTTGATTACTGCACAGTTTAACAGATTTAGCATAAAAATGGTTTAACTATGATTTCAAATTCCACAGTTACTGAAATTAATGTGAAGCAATTGTGGTACATTAATTTTGGAGCCCCAGAGCATGGGACCATGCCCTAGCAATTAATGCACCGAATAGGAAAGGTCTTGTTTAACGGTTCCTTCTAGTACATTACATAAATACAAATAATAATTTTAAGACGCTTTGTCAGATAGAGCTTTAAACCATCCCCTGTGTTATACCACTTATTTCAGAGATTATTGAGCTAAATCTTCCCTGACTTGTGCACATTTTATTCTTGTATAAACCCAAAGGACTCAAAGGGGGAAAAGAAAAGGATCCAGATTTATTCAGGTGTGGAAAGCCCACTGTGCAAATAATGTGCGAATAGCCAATCCGGTAAGCCTTACATTACATTGCTGCATTTAATTTGAGACTCTATATTGGACATACCTTTGTTAATTGTCACAATAACTACAAATTTAGTAGGGAGATCTGAAAATCTGGCACTGTATGACTAAATGTCCTAAAAAGAGAATCAAAGCCCAGACAAAACCAAATGTGAAATGAAGGCTATGAAGCACACATTTAATGTTAAAATTATGCCCAAGAATTAAACTAAATTGTACTGTCATTTCTATTCCTACCTAGCAACAGTTAGTTCTACATTAATGAGCAGAGAGCTCGGACTATTACTGCTAAAAACAGTTGGCAGCACCCATGTTTTCACTCAGTTCAGTAACCTAGCAATTTCTACAGCTGCTTCTGTTTATAAAATGCAGGTCTGAAGTCAACCTGAGTATTTTAGTGAAAGCATTCAAATGTCAGCACTCACAGTGGTCAAATACCAAATTTTGACAGAATGCTCACTATAAATGTCTCTACAAGTATAGCAGAACAAATAGCAGTTTTAAGAATTATATTATGTCCATAGATAGATAGTGAAAAGAGCAAATATGATGAACTGTTCAAGAATGTTCATTTTTAATGCCCTATGGAAACAATGCAGAATTTAAGGAGTAAGTGTCTTTTCCTCCATTTTGCATAACATTTACAAGAGTATAATAATTGATTCAAATAATTCAGTGTCATGGTTTAACCCCAGCCAGCAACTAAGCACCACGCAGCTGCTGACTCAGTTCCCCCCCACCCAGTGGAATGGGGGAGAGAATCAGGAAAAAAAGTAAAACTCGTGGGTTGAGATAAGAACGGTTTAATAGAACAGAAAGGAAGAAAATAATAATGATAATGATAACACTAATAAAATGACAATAGTAATACTAAAAGGATAGGAATATGCAAATGATGCACAGTGCAATTGCTCACCACCTGCCGACCGATGCCCTGTTAGTCCCCAAGCGGTGATCCCCCCACCCCTACTCCCCCCAGTTTCTATACTGGGCATGACATCACATGGTATGGAATATCCCTTTGGCCAGTTTGGGTCAGCTGCCCTGACTGTGTCCCCTCCCAACTCCTTGTGCCCCTCCAGCCTTCTTGCTGGCTGGGCATGGGGAGGTGAAAAATCCTTGACTTGGTCTAAACACCACTTAGCAACAACTGAAAACATCGGTGTGTTATCAACATTCTTCTCATACTGAACCCAAAACATAACACTATACCAGCTACTGGGAAGACAATTAACTCCATCCCAGCTGAAACCAGGACATTCAGTTATATACTTGTCTTTGCAAGACACCAGACCAAACCAAAAAATTTTAAAAGCTCTGAGCTGTGTGCCACAATATGGAAGGTCTTCCATAGAGAATATTTTCTATTTGCCTTCTGTGTAAGAAATTATTATTGATTCTTTGCAAGGTCTAAGCAATTGAGGGAGTCCCACATTGAAGGTCATACAGCAGATTGTACAGACATGATGACAGATAGATAGACTGAAAGAAAGACTATCCATCCATGTATCCATCCAGAACTGGGCAGCAGAAACAAAACAAACCAGAATATGAAGCTTTATGAAAGGACAGATTAAAATCACAATTTCTGCCCTCATGTGCTAAAAAGATTCTGATAGCTTATGATTATACACCACAGCCAGGTGCAGAGTTGCATCAGATCAGTAATTTAATAAAGCAGTAAAAATTCAATGACAGAGTAGTTACCTTCTGACCGTTACTCTCAATTACAGCTCTAACTATCAATTTAAATGACAGCTACTAATGTGTCATTTAAAACTAACAGCTTAGCCAGTGTTTCTCAATTATTCAGAGATTAATGTTCCCCAAAGGTGCTACTAATAAGGAAAAAAAAAAAATTATCTTTGGGTACATTACCAGTACTGTTGAAAGCATAATCTTATTGAAGAACTCTGAGAACAAAAGTTTGGTGGTTTTTATTATGTCAGTAAGATGGTCAGTATTTCTTATCTTACTGTATTTGTGCACTTAAAACAGCTACAGGAAAAAGAGGTACACAAGATAACAATAAGCAAGTATCTATCTGTGTCATTTTGTCAGGAGAAACATCCTTAGATCTCATTGTCTCCAGAAAGAAATGTGTACATAGAGGTTGTGTATAAATTCAAGAGTCAAAATTATGAGTTACTATTTTTAATCCAGTAGCTAGTTCTAATGATATATATACATTCTATATACAGTCTACCATTTCCTGGCAAATTACAGCTTATTTAATGCTGGTAAGAAAAAAAAGAGAAGAAAACAATATTAAAAAGGTGAGCCTTTTTTTATAGCTTAGCTCAGACTTCGATATAGATGACAATATTTCCAAAATATGTATTTATGAAGTGATAACTTAAAGCTGTAATTGTCTGTCATTTCACAGTAGAACTGATAGGAAAGTTAGAACTTAACAGAGTTTAATAATGCAAAATTCTCTTAGGTCATGCCTATGTTTTCCAGGTCAATTAACAAGTTTTAGGAATATGTTGACAAATATAGGCACAGGATTTTACATTACTGTCTGTTTAACAAAAGGAATTAAACAGATCTCAGTAAACTTTAAACATACCTATTTTTAGAAATGAAAGAGCTTAAAGTTGTGGAAATAATGCATTATCTGGCAATTTATACACAGTAGTTGACATATGGAGAGCTGTATGTTAGAAAAAAATTACTTGCATTTTTTGCTTATCATAATAGATTTGTGCTGGTTTGTCTTGTGTTAGAGTACAATATTTTATCTCTCTGGGCCTTGAAGTGACTCCGGGGTAGCTCTCGACATCTACTGGCTCAGCGCTACAATGCCTAATTTCTATCTGGTGAGACTCAGAGCTTCAAAAGCAGATAATTAACTGCAGTAGGATTTGGGATCACAGTTCAAGACACTTCTCATCAGTCGTATTGCCTGTACAGCTACAGTTCCACTTCTGTTCATACCTTGAACAAACACTTTCTGAAGATAAGCAGCATTTCTCTCACATCTAAGTGTATTTAGGACTCACCAATGAAATATGAGGTCTAGGACACAATTTCTGCTACGCGGCAAACATACGGTCCTCCTATCTCTTGCAGTCTTTATAGAAACATCATTTAAAAATGGTCTAATTTACTATCAAATCTATGTCTTCCAACAGATCCTGTTTTCCCTGACCTTGCTTGTCGATCCAGCCCAGGCCATAAAATTAATTTTGTTTGGTACATGTTAACATGGGAAGAAACACTAAGTAAAAGAAAGGACAGTTTATTGTCTACCTAGACTTTGGTAAGGCTTTCAAAACTGTCTCCTGCAAGATCCTTGTGGAGAAACTGATGAAATATGCACTGGATGAGCAGGCAGTGAGGTGGATTGAAAACGGTGTGAGCAGCCAGGCTCAGAGGGTGATCAGCGGCACAAAGTCAAGTTGGAGGCCACTAACTACCAGTGTACCGCTGAGGACAGTACTGGGTTCAATCCTCTTTAACATCTTCATCAATGATCTGGCTGACAGGGCAGAGTGTACCCTCAGCAAGTTTGCAGATGACACATAAGTGGGAGGAGTGGCTGACGCGCCAGAGGGTCATGCTGCCATCCAGAGGGACCTCAACGGGCTGGAGAAAGGCTTCAACAGGAATCTCATGAAGTTCAACAACATGAAGTGCAGAGTCCTGCACCTCGGGAGGAACAACCCCATAAACCAGTATATACTGGGAGCTGACCAGCTGGAAAGCAGCTTGGCAGAAAAGGATTTGGCCATCCTGGTGGTCACCAAGTTAACCATGAGCCAGCAATGTGCCATTACAGCAAAGAAGGTTAAAGGTATCCTCAGCTGCATTAGGAGGAGCGTTGCCAGTACACTGAGGGAGGGCATCCTTCCCCTCTATTCAGCCAAGGTCACACCTGGAGTACCATGTCCAGTTCTGGGCTCCCCAGTCCAAGAGTGATGTGGACAGACTGGAGAGAGTTCACTGAAGGGCCACAAGGATGACTAAGGGACTGGAGCACCTCTCATGTGAGGAAAGACTGAGAGATCTGGGACTGTTCAGTGTAGAAAAGGGAAGGTTGGGTGGGATCTCATCAAGGTATGTAAGTAACTGAAGGGAGGGTGTACAGAAGACAGAGCCAGGCTCTTTTCCGTGGTGCCCAGTGACAGGACCAGAGGCAGTGGGCCCAAACTGAAACACAGGAGGTGCCGTCTGAACATCAGGAAACACTCGTTCACTGAGGGTAGGTAAGTAGTGGAATGGGTTGCCCAGGGACGTTGTGGAGGCTCCAGCCTGGGAGATATTCAAGAGCTGTCTGGACGCGGTCCTTGGCAACCTGTTCTAGGTGGCACTGCTTGAGCAAGGGGGTAGGACCAGATGACCTCCAGAGGTCCTGTCCAACCTCAGCCATTCATTGATTTTGTGATTCTATGACAAAACTTATTTACATGCAAAAATCATCCAGAAATTAATGAGTAACAAACTATCATGGCACGTATCGTTAGCCTATTGCACTTCTAAGCAATTTCTGCTTTCCCAATCTGAAAATAAAAGTGAAGCAAAATGAGGAAAGGAAAGGAAAGGAAAGGAAAGGAAAGGAAAGGAAAGGAAAGGAAAGGAAAGGAAAGGAAAGGAAAGAACAATGAAACGGAAGTCCAGGAAGGAAGACAGCAAGTAAAATTCATTCCCTTACTTCCCTTTCCCTTCCCTTCCCGTCCACGCCCTCCTCCCTTCCCGGCCCTTCCCTTCCTGCCAAGGGAAGGAAAGGAAAGGAAAAAGGAGAGAATTTACAATAATTCCTAAACTTCAACAATTTATTTCATGGTGAATTATCACCTACCTTTTGCAGAAATGCGTGGCTTCCCCTGACAGTTGGATGTTTTCTTAGGAAAGCTTATCATAATTAGGTCAGGTTTGAGAACAAGGCACCCAGACTGTAAGGTTCTGTTTTAGTTTTGTATATGCATTTTTCCATATTTGCTTTTTACAGACTAAGAAAATCTGTGAAATAATAGGTTTTTTAATCCTGTTTTATAAAGAATTCCTTACCAACATTGGGGTTTTTTTTAAGATTTCAGATGAAGAGCCAAAAATCTAATTTAATTAAAAAGCACACGTCTTTTCTCATGCTTTCCCTTAGCAATTATTCTTCAAACATGAAATATAAATATGCTTTCTCTTCACTCTGGGAGGAGAAAGCAGTAGAATTCACATACTGTCCTCTATGCATTCCATCTAATTAGGCTGGGACTAGAGAAATGACTGCTCTGCTCAGTTATAGCAGGGAGAAGAGCAATGAATCATATCTGTGGGAAATGAAGTTCTATGATGCCATCTTTTGTGATCCAGCGTTGGCCAAGACTTTTTAAAACAAAGCTATAAGTCCCGTAAGTAACACTTAGGGCCTGATCTAAGAACAGAATGGCATTGAACTTCCTTTTTTCTTTCCTTATTTTTTATTTTCTGATTAGTGTCTGTCTTCAGTCAAGACATATTTCACCTGCTCACATGGAAGAAAATCTGCTGAAACAGCTTATGGCTTTGAAGGGTATTCTTTGTCTGTTCTGCCAATCAGGATAAAAACAGTAGTGAGAGAAAGGGATAAGAAGAGTAAATTGAGAGTTTCTCTCTATTTATCTTTCTTGCAATTTTTTTCATGGCATTTTCCTTCTAATGAGTGCAAATTCACAAAGCACAGAGAGGTCACATTGACTTTGCCCATCACAAAATTCACTCTCAAGTATTTGGCACAAGGAGCAAATGGATTTTAAAAAAGATAGAAACACAATTTTTGTAGTTGGTCCATTTGCATTTGTCCTTTACCTGACAGAATGAAAGTCCTATTAGTCTGAATGACTGACCTGCATAAGAATAGAAAGATACCAAATGCTGGTATATAAATACCATGTTTCTGGGATTACTTTCTGAGCTTGCACCGAAAATTTGAACAGTTCAGTCCTCATATCACAAGAACCACATGCCTGAAATGTCAGGGCTGGTAGCTCATTCCAAAATTATTTGTTTTATTAGAGCACCTCCAAATAGGTGCAGATCAGGGGAGACTAGAGCATTCTGAATGAATGAGAGGACTGGATCACTTCACTTCTGCATCACTCTTACATAATAAATGACATCATCATAGAAAACATTCTTTAAAGTACAGTATCAGAACATAAGGATGAAATTTATTCAGTTTTGAACATCCAAATGTTAGTTGTCTAAATCTAAATTAGTCACTGTACAGAAATCCGTACAGTTAATGGAGGTAAAGATGGTTCCAGTTCATTCAACTGTCCTTGTATGCTAATCCTTGCAGGAAATGTTTTGCCCTTGAAAGGTGCATATTTTCCTTGTGTGGTTCTGGAGGTCACTAAATCCTGTAGATGACAGTGATCTGGGTTAACTATTTAAGTTTAGACAAATTAAGTTAGCTCAGATGCATCCCACTGCAAATGCCCAATAGCATTTGAGAAAACAGCTGTATCGTTTTAGTATTTAATGCCACTTTTGTTTTTTGAAGGCCTCTATTTTTAGCTGCACATTTCAACGGTGAGCATTTGTATGTCACTTGAATTTATTTAAGAAATTTCAAAGTACTTGACAGAGAGCTCTGAGCTATAGTTCTAATAACATTCACCAAGAAATTTGCTTTTAAATTACTTAACTATGTTATTGTACTACTTATAAGCAAAATATAAACAGTTTCTATTCAATAAAAATTAACTCATCGAAAGTTCTACATGTGAATGTATATGGAGTTGAAAAATCTGTAAAAATAGCAGTGGCTACAAAATTTTGGCCTTTGTCACATACTATAAAGATAAATGTATATGGAATATGAAACTAATGTAGAGCCTCTTAGTAATTAATATTCAAACTGATCATGAGAATGGCAGGTTCTATATGCAAAAGAAAGAGCTTTGAATTTTCTTTGACTGATGCCAGCTATACTGGAAAAAAGAATCCTCTGGTTTCCCAGCATTTTCTTTGGGGTGTCTGACCAATATCCAGAACTCAATTTGATTAGTCCATTTCATGCTGTATGTAATTAACAAAGAAGGCCTCCTTCCATTACACAAAATGAGATGAAGATACTGCTTTTATGAAGTGTTGGCAGAGCTATTTTACATGTACCAGAATATAATCTTACCCAATGAAATGGTGCTTAACTGAAAACTATAAAATGAAACAAAAAGTTAACCAAGCTTCCTATTCAAGATTATTGGGAAGTCTGTTAGCCATGGGTCATTAATGTAAACTACCTGAGGAGCATTACAGGGACATTGCAAGGTTGACCCTTCTCTGTCTCCAAAAGGTATTTTATCTTTTTAAAATACTCCCCAATAAAACAGAACATTTTTTTTCAGATTTGGGCTGTCAAAACATGAGCTGCTTAACCTTGATTATGTTCCTTTAAAGCTGTTTCTAATACTTTTTTTGAAGCCTAAGTTTAGTGTATATATGTGACTTACTCAATATTACTTATAACTTAGCTGATTCCTATTTAAAGTGGTACTAGACATCATTAGGATCAGTGATGGAATAGACTAAAATAGTTCTGAAAGTGTAATAAACAGGGGCTAGAAGGAAATTGCATATCCTAGGAAAAAGTGTTGAAAATTGAAATATATTGCATAACTTTTCTCTGCATAGTGCATGAGATGATTAAAATCAGATTTTTTTTTACAGATTTCAACTCCTCAGAGAATAGAATCAAAATACATGTTTTAAACCTCATGCACACCTGCCTTGGAAAACAACTTGAAAGGATGTGGTTCTACAACCATCTTTCTGCACATGGCAGGAACCAAACTCAAAGGGTACATCAGGCTTTAAAGAAGCAGACAGTTTAGCAGCTGTTCAAATTTTAAATGTATATTTCCCTCTTGAAGCAGAAATATGTAGCAGAGACATCTCTATGTTTGAAAACCCATTAAATGCATAAAACATTTAACCTTTCTAAGCATTCCCTAACAGAAAAAGTAATCTCTACCTTTCTCGTAAGAACATACCTGAAGTCCTGTATACCTTTAGTGTTTGGATTTTTTTTTTTTCTCAGCATTCAAACCCTAAGTGATAATTATGCACTGGAATAATGAATAAGTGCTGCTGGATCTTCCAGGTAGGGATGTATATGCTTCATTCAACAGTTTACAGTATTAAAGCCCCCTTGACACAAACTTGTATTACGTCCTTAAGTATTTGGATCTCCGATGCAACTGAAAGATTATATAAAAACTCAATCAGACAAGCATTTCTCATCTGGCTACACAGCAGAAAAGGCTTTAATTATTAATGCCAATAAGTGCTTAGAATAAATCATGGCTTCAGGTATCCTTATTTCAGATGCAAAACAAAGAAATTGTGAACTTTCAACTAAGCATAATTCAACAACAATAACAAAATAATCCTATATTCATACTGCTCTTAAAGGTTGGTGAAAACTGCCATGCTCTGTATTTTTTCCTTCAGGACATGCTCTATGTGTCCACCAAATAACTTATGAGGTCTGGGTATCCATTTTTGTAGAGCTAAAGGGAAAGCCTTCTTATAAACAGCTGGATCTCTGCACAAAACATCTCCAGACCCAGTATACAGTTTTACATAAGAAAATATCCTAGTGAAAAAGTTCTCAAAAGTAATCTAGTCATACAACACCAGCAGAGATATTGGCAAAATCAGCTTTGATTTCTATGGCAAGCCACACACCTATATAAGAGAAGATATTTTCCCTAGTCTCACTTGCTATTTACTTAGATACAGAAGTGGTAACTTCTAAAAATGCAACCCTACAGATATACCTATCTTCTCCCTAATTTAATCACAAGCTCTAATTGGCCAAGTAGACCTCCAGCATCTCTTCTTCTCCCCCGCACAACTGCATTTCCTAAATTACAAACTCACATTCTTATAACATGCTCCAAATCCATAGCCAGCAACACAGTACGACAAGGGAACAGAAATGTCCTTGGAGGCAGTGCAGCAGGTCGGAAGGAAGAAGAAAGGGGCTGTGCTGTGAAGAGGAATCATCAGTGTCTGCAAAGGTGGTGGGAAATGGAGGGCCTGGAGTTTTAGGAAGGCATACAAGGAGGCAAAGAAGGTAGCGGTAGTAAAGCCAAGATACTTGAGGTTACCTCAAGATCCCCTTTTTCTTTTAATCAAAGTGTAACCTGTGCATGTAGTCTTACATGCTGTCTTTGTAAATATTTCTCACAATTTTAGCTTTCCTCCTTACCAGTTTGCTTGTCTAATTTATGCTTCATAGAAACAATAGTTCTACTGAATCAAACAAAATCATCTGAGATGAGTCTATTGTCTGACTGGAGGAATGAAAAAAACCCCGACTAACCACATACCCCACCACTTTAAACAAGCAGTTTAAATACAATAAACGCAAGGCGGGGGAGCAGGTTGTGGCAGGGGGGCGGGCGGGCGGGCAGCGGTGTGGGCAATTTAATAACAGATGGACACAAAGCCAGCAGTGAAAGAGCCTTCATGAGACAAATATCAGGCTTCATGGGAGTGCAGCAAGAGTTACCATACCAGCACATGAATATCTTTATTCAGTCAAACTCCACAGGGCAATGTTCCATATCCAAGAGGAGAAGTGGGATGGGAAGCTCAGAAGGTTCATACATCAAAGGCAGCAGCCATCCGCAGCCCGCTCCACTGTGGAACAGGGTTGCACACTCTGCTGCTGCCACAGCCACGCTTTTTTTGCCAGGTAATGCTGCCTAACTGCACTGAAAATGCTCACAGATCTCAGGTGACTTGAGCACAACAGGTCACCATTCCTACTATAGGTTCCAAAAGCCACAGAAAAAAGTTGAAATCTAACAGTGCAGAATCAAGTTGAATAATGAAATCTTTATTTTCCCTTCATATTTTATTCAAAGTATTCAAAAAGGAGGGAGGAAGAGCCAAATTATAAATAAATTTAAGTCAGAAGTTCACTGAGGGAGTTGACTGTCTTTGCTGACTTTGCAGTTGAATTTCTCTCTTCGTATTGTTTTGAGAGGTAGCAGCAAATCTATGCAGATTGCCTGCACCCTCTTGAGTAATACCAAATACAATATCTAAATGCTTATCTTAGAAGAAGCTCCAGTGCAGCTAAAAAGAATTTCCCAATGTTTACATATAATTTGCAAACTAAAATCCTAGGCCAATATGTCACTGAAAACAGCACTATTTTTTTTAATGGCATTGGGGAATAGGAATCAAAGTACGTATCAAAGAAAAAGATCTAAAATAAAAAGTGAGTGACTACAGAATTGCTTCAAGAAAAACACTTAGAGGCTATTCCACTTGTTTCTGCCTAATCTTCCTGATTCTTTTGGGGGGAGTTTAGCTGGTGCTTTCAAATGCTGCCTAGACGAGGAAGTTTGTACATAGTAATTTGAAAAACTATTCTTTTACCCTTGATGTAAACAAAATGTATTCTTCATTTTCTGTAAAAAACTTCAAGATTCCTCTGAGAAGGATTTTTTTTAATTATAAAGTTGAAAGAAGCAAACTGAATTATATATCTATAGTGATGTTTAAATTTTAATTATGTGCCAGAAAAGATACATAACAATATTGTTAGCCTTTGATGGCAGCAGATGTTGCACAGTAAGTTACAGACTTTCAAAATTGCTTTTTAAGGGTTGATGGCATGTCTTCAGAAGTGACATTTTTAAAGTGTCTGGAATTTTCTCTAAAGATAAATCTAAAATAGTACAACAAAATATTTTTTAAATATTGAATGAATTATTAATTCTATTTTTTATTTGTCAAGGCAGGCACTCTGCAGATTGTGACTAGAAAGAAGCGATGAAGTTTGACGGGGTAATTGATCAGAACTGATGTTTTTTTTTTTTTAATGTTAAAGCAGAAAAACTTCTCTGCCAAGCCACTGATAGGCTAAGGTTTCTGTATGCATTTTGTGTAAATTATGCTCCTTTTTTCCTCTTTCATTTTTCAGATTTGATGTGCCCAGACCAAATGCAGCCACAGAGGATGCCAGCTGTTGCAGTCTTTTCTTTAAACCTTGGTACAAACGATAATTCACACCATTATTCACATTAATTTCTTGGCAAGAATTTACCAATTAGAATTTAGACTACAGCAGTACTAATACAATCTAAAGCAAGTTTCTTAGGAATAGAAAGAGGATATTTGGATCAGGATGCATTCTATTAAAAGAAAACAAACAATAATAGGAGAACATTTCCAACATATGGAATATCAGGTAGAATGACTAGTTAGTGGAGTAAACATGTCAGAGATAAATAATAAAAACTTTATGATTTAAAGCCAGTTTTGAATTAGGGCAATGATGTATGAAGATTTTGTTGTTTTCTGATTTCTTTCCTGTCTTATTTCTCACTACAATATTTGCTGGTAAAAAGAATGTAGTATTAAGGTACAACTAGAGCACATAAGACCATCCTTGCACATTACAACATATAAAATTTGTATACTAACTGCAGTCATGTAAACTGTCTGATCTGAATGAAATAATTGCATTCCTAAATTATTGGCAAAAAGTTTCACTGCCATTAGCAGAGTTACACTTAACCCTGAATATTAACCCTGGACGTTCTCTTTAAATCAGTTTGTGGGATAAAGACCATACAGTTTTCCATTTATTTGGTGATATTTCTGATTGAAACTTACTCAGAAAGAACTACAAAAGGGATATAAAAGGCAAGAGAATTGTGGATGTTTCTGTTCTTTTGTCTTCTCTAACTAAGAAAGCTTGCGTGTTTTCTTGATTTTTTTTTGGTTACAGTTACAAGGGTTTTTTCCCCTATATTATATGTGATAGATTATGAGCAGAGTGCATGTTGCAGCCCAGTTTGAAAACCACAAAACCAGAAGTATTTAATGAAAATGCTGAAAGCCTTTTGACTACAGAGGTGTAATAATGCTGTTGTAATTATAATTTTTTTTCTGCAAAACTACTTTTATAGTAGGCTAAATTAAATAAGAAGTATAGAGACTCTAGCACTCTACCCATGCATTTTAGCTATGATCATGTACTTCAGCACTTCAAAAACACAACTACCACCTGAGTGTTCATCTTTTCTTTGGGCAGTTATTAGTTCCATTTAGTAGTGGTAACAATCTTGTTTCTAAGAGTTACATGGAGATTGCTTTTGCTCGTTACATGTGGGAACAGTATTTTTCCGAAGTGCCTATTCTAACTACCCCATTTGAGAGGAAACCTGAGAAGACTGTCTATCTAATATTTACTGTCATAGTTCATGCATCAGACATAACTTATGGAGGTAGTCAGAGCATAAAGTGGTGAACATTGTTACTGCTAATTGAAACAACAATGAATGACTCTAATTATAATTT
This sequence comes from Aquila chrysaetos chrysaetos, assembly GCF_900496995.4. Taxonomy (NCBI): domain Eukaryota; kingdom Metazoa; phylum Chordata; class Aves; order Accipitriformes; family Accipitridae; genus Aquila; species Aquila chrysaetos. The sequence continues at coordinate 81,902,099 of NC_044005.1, forward strand.
CAACATTTGTCCAGGGAATTATATTGTATGTTGAACTGAGATGAAACTGGAGTACATGATATTTTGGAGTACATTTTCATTTCAGTGACAATCTTTCTTGCTAGACACCTGTTTGGTATGCATTTTTCTATACACAAGATACTGTAGAGACAGTATATATAAAAGTTTTTCTAATTTGCTATTTTTGTTTAAAAGCTTGTTCTATCCTCTAGAGATTCTTCGCCTGAAAAAAAACAAAAATAATCTTCCTTGTAACTCATGGGTTGGATTCTCTGAAAGACACATGCATTATTTTTCCAAGAATCAATAGAATAACTCAGATTAAATATATGTCTTCTAACTTTACTCATTTACAATAAAAAAAGATTTGCATGATATGCCAGGTTATAATTTGCAAGGGGTAAAAGATCACTTGGGATTCAAATGCCTTAATTCTTAAGGGAAGCAACCAAGAAAAGATAAGAAAGAAATCCCAGCCTTGAGGTTCTGATCCCCTGAACTAGGAAAGGTAAGACTTTATCTTACGCTCTAATTTTTTTACTTACTTATTCTTTTAAATGAAATGTTCACGTGTGTAAAATTCTTTATAGTACTTCTCTTTCTCAACCATTGCAATTTCTAATAATGTACTTTTCCAACCTGTTAAGGGGTGTAACTATGTTCTTCCATTTTATCAGAATTATAATTTCACGTGCAGTGGCATTTAGTAATAGCTTATCATTTGGACTTCTGAACCTCTGTAATGTGGTCCTAAAGCACAAGAATGAGAATACGGTTAAACTGAGGATAGAGTTTTTGTGACACATTATTGCATAGAATATCTATGTTCGCCAATAAGACACACTAGAGAATTTTTAAATGTATATATAAATGCCTATTCTCACACCAAGCACAGCAGCACTTAAAAGTTAAGTGCCAGACTTCACGAGTGATTCTTCACAATGCTGAAGCTACTTCAGCACTCTAAACTACAGATGGAGTGTGTTAGGTATACAGTACTTTTACAGTATCTAGCAAAGTGAGGGGAAGATGAATGGCATTGAGCCTCCTTGAGGTAAGGCAGACCTTGAGTAAAAAAACTTCATCTCTGTTGGCTTGATTCCCAGGCCTGATGGTGCAGACTGAGGTAGGTACAAGCTGCCGAAGGTACGCGTACACCAGACCACACTGGCCCCATCTGTACTGCGCGATGGGTGGAGCGGTTCCCCAGTGAGCTTTGTATCTATACAGTCTGGGGCCTTTCTGGCATACACCATGGTCACCAGTTGAACCTCAGCCCTGAGTTTCAGCTGTGCCTGATTTCAGGTTTAATTCAGTGCAGCCTGAATGCCAGACTTTGGCTTAATTTTGCTGAGAAAGTTGGTATGAAGGAATAAGGACATGAGGTAAACCCATGTAAGATAAGAAAAGCAAAAGTGTAATTGTTGAGATGGTGGTAAAACAGGACGCAAGAGGAAAAATACTGACAAGAGAAAGTATAAAAAAACTAAGCAAAAAAAGCACAGAGGTCAGCAAGATGCAAGGGAGACCAGCATTTCCCTATCTGACTTTCATTTGCTTACAGAGTGTTTTAGTGAGGATTAGTCTCCAGTACCTACTACGTGAATACGAACCTGTCAATAAATACCTTTCTTTCAGAGTCACTCTGTAAACATTAAAGGACACTGGAACATAAGTGACCTCGAGAAGACGGGTTACATGTCAGTCTGCCTAATGTATAACATGTCATCCTGTTAGCACTGAGGTTAACATACACAATAGATGCTGGAAAATTCTGTTTAACCCTTGTTGAAAAAAATGAGCAACCTATTTTTATACTGTCCCTTCCAGTGCTTCTGTCCCTGCTGCCACTTCTGTTGCTCTTCTCATGCATGTGACTGGGAAACCATGACAGTACCTGAGGCCCATTACTGTGTTATCCTCCCCCTTTGAGATGAGTCAGACAAATCTAGTCATGCTGGAGAAGGTTCAAATCTTCAGGATATGGGAGGTGTTGACCAGAGCATCCAAAACTGCCAAGAAGGTGTTCTTTACTTTCTTGAGTTTTCCAACACATTACTTTTAGAAACCAGCCGTTTAAGGGCTGGTGGGTACCATGGGCTCAGTTGCAGTAAAAATTCTTGACTTTGAAAGACAAAGTTTTTTTTATAGATCCTTGCATCACAGGATCTTTCTCATAGATCCAGCAGCAGTCACAGACTTTGTGTGACCAGTCACCACATTTAGATTCCCCGTTGACATGGAGGCACTAAATGAGACCAGGATTGCCATACACTGACCGGCACGTGGATCTCATGGCTGTGTCGATGGGGAGGGCAGCCCTGCCACTGCTGTTTCTGAGAACGTGAAGGCATGGGATAGACTGTACTCCTAGAAGAAGTAACATCATCCTGAAACTGATGTTGCTTCTTTTGTTCTTTGTGTATGAGATTGATGGTCTCTACATACCTATGCGCGTGGTTACGAGGTGGTGACTCAGGGTTATCTTTTGGCCATGAGACACTCACACATGTATTTCCTGACTTCCAGTGGACATCAGTGAGCCATTTTGCATTATAGTTTTTGGATTTATGGGAGTTTTGCTGTCAAGGACTAAGCTGTCAACAAATAGAGAATGGGCCCAAATGCAAACCATTCCCTCACCCATACTGAGATTTCTTCTTAGAAGGAACTGTTTGGATTGCTCCAGAAGGAAACCCACTGGCAAACTTGCATTCATAATCTGCTGCCAAACAGCAAGCAAAACAAGTGTCCTTTTTTTATTGCACTTCTGGCACTGTATAGAGCCAATTTTTTCTTCCACTTTTCTTTAAGTGCTCTAACTACTATATTACTACCTAAGTGGTGGGTTGCATAAGCAGAAGTTCTCTTCTTCCTGCATTTTTCAGTGAAGGGTGTAATGATTTCTGTGCTTAGTGGTGAACTTAGTGCTCTGAGCAAAACTACCAGGTAGGGCCTTTTTAGAGGACTTAGATACAGGGAATAGTTTGTGAATCCTAAACCACCATCAGCAAGAGACAGGAGAAGCTCTCATAGTGGTCTCACAAACACTTCTTAAAATAATTGGTCAATAACTAAACTATTATGTCAGAAGAGTGAAATTCACCAATATTTAGTTCTCATAAATTTCTAACAGCAGCCTTCTATGGACTTAGCTAACCACCTTTTACAGTCTGTTTAAAAATGCCTGGTTTTATCACATGCCTTTTACTTTGGTGTTATCCTTACCGCTACGGGTCTTATTACGATAGCACCTGTGTTGCAGTTTAAGGGTTAGGATCATGTAACACAAGGTATCTCACTCCTGGGATTTTTCACAGTAACTCTAGAGAAGTTGTAACAAAATTATGGTTAAAACAGACAAAAAGTTGGAAGAAATGTTGCCTGACAGCATTGATTAGGTACCTCACAAGTCTATAATTTCTAATAGTGGTAGAGTACATGTACATATGTACTCTCAAATACTCTCAACTATTGCATAACCTAGTTGTTTGACTTTTATAGTGGTCATAGCAAAAATGAATCTTAAGGAAGCACGAGAAAATGAAAAAAGTGTGGCTTTAGTGAATTAGTTACCTACTTACTGGCTATGTGGAAAGAAAGCAGTATCCAAACAAGAATTATTAACAAAGTACAGGAGATAAATTGACTGTAAAGTCAAGTCAAGTCTTATTCTGTTGAGATTAATAGTAAAAATTCCCATTGTTCTCAATGGGAGCAAAATTTAGCCTACAACTTATATGACACTCATTAAAATATTCATAAGTTGTAATATAAGGTTTAATATAAATATCCTTCATATTTCATTAATATGTCAAGGTGACAACTAATTGACTACAGATATCACAAGTTTGAGAGCAGCTTTTTTTGTTCCATGTGACATTTCTCTCCTTGACCCCTTTACACTTTCTGTGTCATGTAGAACAATCACACCATTCAATTTGCTCCCCCTGTCAAAAAACTGTGGAAATACAACTGAATGGAGGAAGCAGAAAGACATATTCCACCTTTTCTGGGACTGAAACAAGCAAGTGTCATCGGTTTAGAAATTCTCCTTATGCAGGGGCCTGTGCCAGCAGCAAGAGTTTTACCATTCATAATGATTGCATCAAGCTGCACATAAGCAGCAGCACTCAGTACAGCGTCGTGACCTGCAGGAAACCATTCCATTTGTAAAAGGTCAAACGCTCTTTGCCTTAAGCTTTTGAAATGAAGCAGACAAAACAATTTCAGGGCTATTTACTACCCGGTTCTCCGACAGCTTTTGTCCTAGCTTCCTGTAAAAGATATTTGCTTTTATAGTCACAATCCTGTAAGTAAATATGATGCTTGTGGCTACAAAAAAGGCATTTGATTGTTTTCTTTGAGTCATAAAGCTTTTATCTTGTTTCTAAAATCATAAAGTGTGCCTAGCAATGCATTTTTTTCAGAGTTAATGACTGATGTCCTTGCTATACATTTTATGTAATCAGATAAGAATACAGATGATCATAGAATCATGCTAGTAATGTAGAAAAAGATTTATAATGGTTTTGCTACTGATGTAGGTATGATCACTCTCAAAATCAAACAAAAATTATTATTGCCAAGTTCCAATTTTATGTTGCATTTCTAATCCTTTTCTATGCTGCTGAATTGGGGGAATATTTGAAAATGAGATATAAACTCCCTTCAGTATCATTTAAACACATAGCTACATACATGACCAATATAATTTTTAAATAGGCGATTGAGTCCAGACAGGATTCTAACTTATCACAGAAAACAGGAATACAAAATCTACCAAGAAAACCCCCAATCCCTAAATGAAAATAAGCAATGCCTTATTCACATTCCTCTCGATTTTATTACAAGACAAAATGTGTTGCAGACTATTGTTTTCAAACCTTCTGCCTAAACACCTAACCTAAACACTGGTGAACCTAAACACTAGTGAGCCTTTTCAGTGTATCAGAAAACCATGGCACAACTGTTAGCCTTTGCCAACAGCAAAGGCAGGCATGAAATGACAAGAAAAGTGTATGTCATAAAAACAGTATATTAGCAAGGAATACTGGCAAAGTTTGCACTAATACTGCCCACAATATGCATATCCCAGAAGTATCAGTCACTTGCATAGTTGTCCTGATTCTCCCCTCAAAACTGAAAAAACTTCTAGAGTATCCAACAACACTTTGCTTTCCAATACTTCCCTTGTTGTTCCTGCTGCTCTTTTTTGAAAGCATCCATAAAGCACCATTAGGTTTATGACTCCATAAATCTGCAAGAAAGACTTACAGTGAAATAATGGTCATCTGCTTCTAAATTAAAACTGTATCATAACACTGGGGGCTGATATCTATAAACTTGTTAACGCCTGTAAGTAAAACATTAAAAGGAGAAAAAAAAACTCCAACATGATGTATATGACACAATCATGATGTTAGTAAAGGACTTCAGTGTAATGAGAGAAAAATAAAGAAGTTTGAATTAAGCTGTTTATTTGTGTGTAGTTTGTAGGTACGTTCATGATACTTACGAACGTTACTGAAATTAAAATCAACTGTTTCTAACAATTAGTGCAAAACAATTACCTAGTTTATTGATGAGATACGCTCTGGCTAAGGGTGCAAATTAAGAAGGAAACAGAATGAATCAATATGTCTTCAGATGCACCCTTAACAAAGCTAAGCGGTAAACTTGAGCTTGGGAAGAATCATAGAAGAGTAGATTTCAGAGCACTCACTAATAACTACTCCCCCACTCCGGTGCCTTGATGCAGTGGTGATGTATATAATGTTTTACACTGGATATACACTACAGTTTTGGTACGCCTCGTCATCTTGTTTCAACATTCATCTGTGTGATTTTTCAATTTCTTCATGCTAACAATTTCTAATAGAAATCTGTTCCATTTCAGAGTTTCCAATAATTTCTGTTCAAAAAAGTTTTCAGAGCTTTAAAGATCACCTAGGCTATGGTTTGGCTACCCAGCCAAGATAGCCATGAATAGTGCATTGGTTTTTTGAATCATTATAACGTGTGCATATGGGTTTTCTTGACTGGATTATAGACTTCTCTAGCTTACAGTAGGTTTTTATGGCAAAGGTGAATGAATCATTCCTTTTCCCTGAGCTCACCCTGGGCTCAGAAGTTTAATTAATTCTACCTCAAAAGGATCAGATGTTTAAAGGAATAGATATTGATAGGACACTGAAATTTGACTTTACAGGAATTAATGTTGTACAGAATAGTCTTCTGAATTCTTTTCAATATCACTTCATTTCATTATGCTTCACGACTACTGAGATTCTTTTTGTATTACTTAAATTAAAAAATCCAGTATTATCCTATTCCATGATCTTGCAATCTGAATTCTCTTCTAATCGCCACGGTTTGTGTCATTTTGAGTGCTGATACTGCCTTTGCTTGTGGCACATCTGACTAGGGCTAACAAACTTTAAGTTCCTGATCATAAGGTAACTTGTTCAGATTGCCTGAAAAATCATAATTTGGTGGAATTCTCCCTTTCTCGTAGGGACAATTCAATGCTGTCATGCTGCTGGGATTTTAGTCCCATACAAAAGTAAAGTTCAAACTGTTTAGCTTAGTTTTAACATCAAACTATTTAATTTAATTTTAACAACTTTTTGAGATGCCTGTTCCTTTTCATTTGTGGTATCATACGAATTAGGTCTAGCTTAAATAACTAAAATAGCCTCTAGAAAATGGTAGGAACACTGCCCCATTTCCTCTTTAAGATTTCCCGATAGCATCTTTTGGACACAAACGTTGAAGTCAAACGAGATTATTTCTATTGTCAGAGAATCTGGGGTCTCCACATATGTAATAACACAAGTACAATTTCATAGACTTGTAGAATCGTTTGGGTTGGAAGAGACCTTTAAAGGTCGTCTAGTCCAAGCCCCCTGCCATGAACAGGGACATCTTCAACTCGATCAGGTTGCTCAGAGCCCCGTCCAACCTGGCCTTGAACACTGCCAGGGATGGGGCATTTACCACCTCTCTGGACAACTTGTTCCAGTGTTTCACCACCCCCCTTGTAAAAAATTTCTTCCATATATCCAGTCTATATCTACCCTCTTTTAGTTTAAAACCATTACCCCTTGTCCTGTCGCAACAGGCCCTACTAAAAGTTTGTCCCCATCTTTCTTATAAGTCCCCTTTAAGTATCGAAAGGCCACAATAAGGTCTCCCCGGAGCCTTCTCTTCTCCAGGCTGAACAACCCCAACTCTCTCAGCCTGTCTTCACAGGAGAGGTGCTCCAGCCCTCTGATCATGTTTGTGTCCCTCCTCTGACCCGCTCCAACAGGTCCATGTCCTCCTTATGCTGAGGACCCCAGATCTGGACGCAGTACTGCAGGTGGGGTCTCACCAGAGCGCAGCAGAGGGGCAGAATCCCCTCCCGCGACCTGCTGGCCACGCTTCCTTTGATGCAGCCCAGGATGCGGTCGGCTTTCTGGGCTGCGAGCGCACATTGCCAGGTCATGTCCAGCTTTTCACCCACCACTACCCCCGAGTCCTTCTCCTCAGGGCTGCTCTCAATCCCTTCATCCCCCAGCCTGTATTGGTACCAGGGGTTCTCCTGACCCAGGTGCAGGACCCTGCACTTGGCCTTGTTGAACCTCATGAGGTTCACACGGGCCCATTTCTAGAGCTTGTCCAGGTCCCTCTGGGTGGCATCCCTTCCCTCAGGTGTGTCAACCGCACCACTCAGCTTGGTGTCATCTGCAAACTTGCAGAGGGTGCACTCAATCCCACTGTCTATGTCATTGGTGAAGATATTGAAATGTACTGGTCCCAATACAGACCCCTGAGGGACACCACTTGTCATTGAATTTAGGACAGGTCAGACAGCAGCTTTATTAACTGTGATCATAGTGAGAGAACATTCTGACTGCACGTCCCCCTTTGCTCCCCTGTTCTCTTCCAAGTGATTGCAGAGATGCAAACTATGTAATGTTTCAGAAAAAAAGAAAGAGGTGAGGGAAAATAATCATTTCAATGTTAACAAAGCCAGATATCCCTCCCTGGGATTGACCTCTTAAGTAGCTTGCTAACTGCCACAATTCTAAGAAGGAATCAAACAGTAAATAGTGTGACAATATGGAAAGGTGGCTCTTGTTGGAGCCTATAGGAGTGGCACACCCAGTGTCATCTTAGCTCAGAAGTGGGGAGTTGGAAACAATCACCGACTGTTAGCTTTTAGTTAAAAGGAATGTTCTTTTAGTTAGGATAAACTTCTCAGCCAGATGTCTCAAATCATAAATACTAATAATTTTACCACCACGCTATCCTTGATGATCTTTATTTTATATTTAAAAAATGAGAAGAAAAAAGAAAAACAGTGAAGACCTGTCTCGTCATCTGTTCCCTAAAACCAAAAGACATCTATCCAGGAATAAGTGATAGTCACTCAATTTACAAACCCAATGAAAGGCATTCTTCCAGAGGCCAGATTCAGAATTTGAAGATTGTGGTGAAATGCACTCCAGTAGAAGCAGGAGACCTTATCCTACCTGAATATAGCCCTTACCACTAACTTACTCTGATTCAGTCTTCACTCTACAGCTTTGTTTATTCATGTTTGCCATATTGTATGTGTTTTTCTTTGTCTTTTTTTTTTTTTTCTCTCCTCCTGTCTTGTCTTTCCACAGTAAGTAGGAAATGATTCATTTGTAACATTCTCTCACTTGGAATAGCCTCTTTGTGTTTAATTGATTCGCTGGCTTTTTAAAGTGTTGCCTTTCAAGATTTCTGTCTTTTTTTCTCTTGCCTGAATCTTTCTTAATCTTTCTAAGTAAAATAAAAACTTCTCTGAACTTCTGAATTTTCTTGTGTTCAAAGATTACCTTCAAAACCTGTCAACTTCTGCTGCTGTCTTTGCAAACATATTGCATTTTTCTTTAACAGACAGCATCCATATACAAAGCAGTATGTTAGATCACTTAGTTGTATCATCTTGCAGTAGCTAGTGATACCTCTTTTTTTCCCAATCAAAACTCATTCAACATTTCCAGTAAGAGAAACTGAAAGATTATGTTGCTTTGTATCACTTGTTAATGCAAATGAAGAGCACGACATTCTTGAAGAACGTTGTCATTTGTCAAGATGACCTGGTAGAAGGAAATATAATTTAGAATTTTGTACAATATTTCTTTCCAGAGAGAAGGCTCCTGCAAGCCTTCTTAATAATCTGTATAAAATGAAGTAAGGAAATAAGTGGAGTTACTGGTTTGTTGTCTGGACTTTTGGGCACAATATTCTGTTTCTTCATACATGCTGAATAAATCACCCCAGGTACAAAACTCCCGCTCTGTATTTTAAGTGTGTAATCCCCTGATATTGTTTTGTATATCATGTTCTTATGTATTTTTATATATATATATATATATATATATATACACACACAGTGAGGATTGCTTTTAACTATCAGCATAGTAAAAGTACTTCAGCACTTGCCCATACAACAACACTATGAGAAGATAAAAAGTACATTTATCACAAACATTTTTAACAACTGTTATTGCATGACTGCCCTTAGGATCCTGATGTCCACATTACTTGTTACAAGGGATTTATCTTGTATATTTTTCTATCAGATCAGTACAAGTTGAGTAAACAAGCTAAAATCTAAAATTCATTGGAAACTGACAAAAGAATCTGTCAGTGTTGTCTAAGCACCTTTTGTGTATACAGCAGAAAAGTAATCCAGCTTCTTATTATTGTCCACTGAGAGCAAAATAGACCTGTGACTTATGGTGGGGAAAAAAAGAATCCTCAAGTTGCAAAATTCAAAGCCTAATATCAAATATCAAAAAATTCAGTGCTACATATCAACCTGAAATTTTCTAAATACAAAACAAGCAATCAAAATACAAAACAAGCAATGGACTGGTAAATCTGAGATAGTCATGTTATCCATAAAAAGTGGATGAATTAGCAATTGTTTAAATAAATTAGTAGCATAGCATTCTAAATCAGAATTATTTTGTCTTTGATTTATTTTTCATTTGTTTGACATTTTTTCAATGTTTTCTTTGTCATTTGAAATAATAGAATTGTTAGAAGATCTGGCACAAAGAACACAGGTTTTACCCCCATTGTTTACAGGTGATACCTTTCAAGATCACTGAAAGCTGCCAAAAATACTTTATGTCAAAAAGTGTGATCTAATTCTTTTTCCTTGCTGTAGGAGTATTCTTAAAATTCCTGCATAACAGGCTTACTATTCTGCTTCACTGCTCAATGTGGCCTCAGATTAATCTACAAAGTGTCAATAAATCATAAACTCTTTTATTCATGCTCAAAGTGCATTCAATCAATTTTACCCACTGCTGAGTTCTGGTATTATCAAATGTCTGATCTATCTTTGTGCATTTACTAAATAATTTAAGAATATGATATTGACTGATTATACATTATTTTGGAGCACAGAGAATCTATAGTTATATTAAAATTTCTCAAGCTGACAAAAACTTCTTCAGTTGTTGTTGGGAAGATATGACTAACACGTTCCTTAACAGGGCAAAAAAGATACTTTTTCAATAAAAAAGCTCTACTGATACAAAAAGTCTTTGTTAACATGTTTTGGTGTTATTCCAAGGCTCTAATCTACATCTCATTTTCCTAGTCTAAGATTTCAGACTAGCCTGTAGTATTCACCCCAAAGAGGCAGAAAAGCCTTCTGTAAGGTCTATGACTTCACTTCTTTCAATGAATAGATGGCAGAGGAGTAAGAAAGATGCACACCGGCCACTTACAAAAGATAATGGGCTTGAGCTTTGGCTGAGGTGTACTGGCATCGTCCAAAGGAAGGGGATAGGCCTACACCCACTGAGGAGTCTACCTATTCTGTGTATCTTTCTATGCAGCCTTTTGTATTGGTCGTACAATAGGGAATCTCAATAAAATGTGATCTTTAGTTTTTTCTCATCCAACAAAGAACATAACTGTTAAGTGGCATTACTAGGGAGTATTTTTATTATTGTGCACACATAAGAGAATAAGAGGTTGACAAAATGCTCTTATCACTTACGGTGGATGGTGCTGAAGATTGTTCTTGCAGGACTTCATAACCTCAGATAGTATTTCCTACAAACTGATGACTAGCATACCTAAGTGATAAAGTATTACCATATTTCAGTGTGGACACAGTAAAGGTAAGTATCATGAAAGTCTAGTCATTGGCTTACCTCCTACCTCAATTGTTTGTTTGCTTTAAAGAATTAAATGACATTTAACCTTGTCATCCAGAAAAATAGGTATAGGTACTTACCCTCAGGCCATGGATCTGGATCAGACAAAAGAATCTAAGGTATGCTAAAGGGGAGCAGAACACTTTCTGTTTAATGCTCCCTATCAGCTGAATTTGGCAGCTCCATGTTTTGTATTAAAGCGTTTTAGGGTGGCTCCCTGAAGAGCTTCTTTTTCTTACTGATTCTACAATTCTTCTCAGATTATATCCAGGCTCCCAGCAAATAGCTGGAAAACTAAGACAGTGCCCTGAGGCAGGGCAGCCCAGCATAAATCCTGACTTGAACGTTCAAACTGAAGGACTGTTGGTATAATGCATTTGAAATGCATTCAAAATTAGAAATTTGAAATCTAATTTGAAATTAGATTTATGGTACCTATACAAACTTAATTCTGACTCCACACTCACATCTATAACTATTTGAGTCTATACTGCTTTTGAATTCATTGATAGCATAAGTTGAAAAAAGTTCAGTGGAACGGGCAGAGCTAGCAGGTATAAAGAAGGGGCAGAGGAAGTTAAAGTCAAGGTGTTATAAATTCATATTTATCGCTTTCAGATAAAGAGACTTTGATAGGCACAGCAAGAAGGAAGAGGTGTAAAATGAAATTTTCTTTAGAGTAAGGAAAATATAGTACACTTCCAACAGAGAAAAGTCAGAAACAATGTTGATAAAGAATTGAGATAGACAAAAAACTTATAAGAGACAAGGGAAACATATTGTTCATAGGAACAGATTATGTTTTCCTTTCTTCAGCACAGAATTAATAGCCGAATGCTGTAATGAGTTTTATTTTACTAAGACTTCATTACATTTTCAAGACATGCTACTACAGAACATTTATTAGCACATTATGAAGTGTTATAAATAATTGAAACTAAGCTGCAGTTGTCAGTTGAATAAGTGCTTGTGATTCATTATTATTGCTCTTTTTTTGCCCACTCACTCGTCCACAAAATTCAAGAGTTTTCATTAAATGTGCAACTCCCTACGCCGATGCGGACACGTCCTGACGCTCCCTGGGTGAGCTGGCACGCCGGGCTTCGCCAGCTCGGGGCAGTGACTGGCGGTGCCTTGGAAGAAGTGCTCCCTCCCGGGCACGACCGTCGTCCTGGAGTCTCTCCTCTGTACTCGGCCCTGCAGTGACAGGGTAACCCAGAGAGGGGTTACCTGCTGCAGCTCAACATCTGAGTGACCAAGTTCTGCTGGGCACCGTAGCGTATGTTTTGGAAATCCTCAACGCGGGGAGGAGAATTGCAGGGATGCCCTGTGACACGTCCCTTAGGACGGGTGCCCCTTCGTAAGTTCTGGTCACTGCAAGTGACACAAAAATGCTCTGAGGACTGTGTAAATGACAAAAATGCTGTCCTAACTGTTCTCCCTTGTGTCACTGTCCCATCCCACACTAATTATTAGATGGGAGAAGTTTTTTGTATTTTGATGGTCAGGAAGCCATCTTTACCAGAAAGACAGTAACTTGTGTGTCATCCTGATACCCAGACTGATTCAGCCAATCCTTAATTTAGTTCAGAGAGTCAATCAATATGTTGTATAATGTGGTGTGCTGCTTTTAGGTTTGATAAGCACAGGATTGCCTTCTGAATCACTTCTTAGGCACTGAATATAAAACCACGATATCATTTATTGTTTCAGTTTGATAAGCAACTGTGCTTGAATTGGTCGTTGATTAAGCAGAGCTTTTGTCTCAGGTTACAATAGAAACTTGATTGTTACTCCTTTAAACAGTAGCTGCGGCAATCTCATCAGCTCTTTCATACCTGTAAATTCCAATATGATTTGGTATCCAAGACAAACACAACCATGACTATATTTTCTACTCTCTGAATGAGCACGTTTCTGTTGTTGCATATGCTGTGAAAACTCCTAATTCTGTGGTATTGCAGAACTACTTACCAGGTAAGGTTTCTACTTTCTCAAGTGTTACACCTACAAGCCACCTGAAAATTAGAGTAATTGTAAAGAAAATGTACTATAAAATTATGGCATCCTGTTAGTGTCCCCCATAGGCACGCATATCAAGGTGTTTCCCATACTTGAAAATGTATGTACAGTGTAAGTGCAAAAGGTGAAAATCTTCTATATCCACCAGTGTATGTAAATTATTCTTGTTACTGCTGTTATATGTAATTATGCTTTTATTTTCAACTGCATTTACTGAAGGGTTTAATCAACGCTATTAGAAATACATTAATTCTAATGAGAATTTAACTTTCTACAGATACTTATTTGACAAAAAAGGAACACTAGCTTTTGATTGGTATGTAACCTGAAAAGCTCATTGGTGCTGAAAGGCAGTTTGGAATAGTAGGTCCCATTATAGGTTAAGGTAGAAACCTTTTCTTTTTACATTTTTATTAGAGAGGTGTTTACATGAAAACAAGTTCTATCTTTCAATTCTTGCAAATTCAACTGTTTCTGACAGTTTTTCTCTAACCCAAGTCATGGTCTCTCTCTGGCATCACAATTAGCTGCTGTGAAACTGATTACCATATCAAAAAAGAGGATTATGACCTCAGGTGAGGAATAATCAGGAGGAGCAGATGAATGCTTTTGGCTATGAGATACCATCAGATGGGCACGAGAAAGCTTTGAAAAAATGCCTTTATACGTTTTTAAGATGATAAGGTTTAATTGAAGATTTATCAATCTGTTTGTCTTCTCCTGGAAAGGATGATTATCTTCAGGTGTTCCATAAATACAGCGTAAAAGTCCCCAGAAGGAAGGTAGCTTTAGCAAAAACATTTTAAAAGAGCTGGAGAGATACTTTCTGCCAGAAAGCACTGTATGAGGAAATTTTTACACAATGTAAATCAAATACTGTTCTTGCTGGGGTGGTACCTGTGCTTGACCTTCTGCAGCTGTTTGATCATTAGGGATCCTGAGTACAAATCTTTGTGCATCTGCAAGCTAAATCAGGCACCCAAAGGACAACTGCAGTGGCCAAGACTTTGGGTGAATCCCTAACACTCAGTGAAGAATCCTGGATCAATGCAGATTATGAAGACACAGAAATATCTGCCACTCTGCAAGGAATGACATCTTTTTGTTATATTGCTTATAACATGGAAGAAATTAAAATTCTTTATTCCCTTCCTAGAATGCTGAAATTTCACTATTTAAGAACTATTTATGTCTGTCTGTGCAATCGTTATCAAGCACTCAAGATCCTAGAGCATCTTAACTGCTTCTAGTGTTTGTTTCTCTCAATGGCATATTAAGAACCTTTCAAATTGCAAACTAAAGTACTTAATTGTGAAAGGACTAAAAATGACGCAGTAATGAATCCTGAAGAAAAGTCAGGAATGGAGGAATGAAGTTGAGCCTGGGAAGAAGGGTGGGGTGGGAGGAAGGTGGTTTAGGGTTTTTTTGTCTTTGTTTCTCACCATTCTACTCTATTTTTATTTTTTTTAAGTTGGCAATAAATTAAATTAATTTTCCACAAGTCAAGTCTATTTTGCCCATGACAGTAACTGGTAAGTGATCTCCCTGTCTTTATCTCAATTCAGCAGCTTTTCCATCTTATTTTCTCCCCCTGTCCTGTTGAGGAGGGAGTGTTAGAGCAGCTGGGTGGGTATCTGGCAGACAGCCAAGGTCAACCTACCATGTTCAGGTATTTATCCTGAAAAAAATAGATAGTGCTTACACACTAGGATATTGCATGACTCCTCCATGTGTCTTGCTACAGACTAACACACCTGTTTGTTTGATTTTTCTCACCTCTGACTCATTTAGAGAGCACAAGTGAGGTTCAACAATGGCTGCATACTGCCATATCTGAAACCATTTGTCTCCTCTGAGATAGAGAGGGAAAGAAGGTGAAGGAGGAAGGGAATGAGCAAGAGCGAGGAAGAAATAAAGAGAGAGGGGAGCTGGCTGTGATCCCCTTCACTGTGTGGACCGGGGGTGGGATCCTCTTCCCTAAACCTCAATGTCTGGTGTCATTCAAGGCCACCCATTACGCCTACGTTAGTGCATCTGGCCTCTGACCACTACTCCAGAAAGGGACGCTTGCCTCACTTCTGCCAGCCTTGTTTGGCTATCCTGAACACCCTGTGTAATCTTGAATGGCCCTGGGCACACAAATATATTCAACCAAATCATGACCCTGCTCTTTATTGACTCTAATGGGAGCGTAGGCACCTAGCACAAATTTATGTATCTTACCCTCCAACTGAATCCCAGTCCTAAGTTTAGCTACGTTAGTCTCAAACTGAATTCTACTTTCATAAATCTATTTGTAGCTTTCTGGACACTGGCCAGATTCAACCTAGAAACTGTTTAGCTGCATTACTGGGGCACTAAATCTCCTCAATTCCAGCTGGGGAAATGGATTGTTTCCCTACTGTTGCTCTCATCCTTTTCTTCCTTTTCAGCTGTGTGGCTATAGCCATCACTGCAAATAGCTGTCTTGGCTCAGGGTCAGGAAAACACAGCAAATTAGATTTACACATCTGGACCTCTCACTATATTGGCAGAGTAGAAGTGTGACTCGCAGCACTTATCAGTATACATGTGCTCATTATCAAAATCAAAGGAGAAAGTGTTTTGATTCTGACACTGAGGTGCAATGGAACAAAAATCTGGGCATCTCTTGTTATAATTTCAGAGTTAAACAATCCTTCATTGCTCTTGTAAGGAACCCTTCTTGCTGTTTTCAGCAGACTGTCATTTGTGTTAAAAGAGAAATGTTTTGCCAAAACCAATAAGAGCTAAGCAATGGAAATAATTTCTCAGAATATCCACTGAAATCCTGTTTTTGTAATTATAAGCTTAGACTTGGAACAATCTATTTTTAACAAGATAGTTCAACAGAATAGTTATCTATTAATTTTAATAAATGAAATAGAATGCCCCATCTCATATTAAATTAGATGGTTTGTATCTTTGGAAGAAAGAAGGAGGAATATAAATAAAAATACTACATCTACAATTGACAGAAAAATTAATACATTTCTAAAAATATAAGATGCATATACATCCAATAAAATCTATATATGTGGAGAGCCATGATACGGCAGATGCCATTATTCTTCCTTACCCATCAGTTCAGCTTCTAGTTTGTATTAAAAGTTATGGCTGTGTACCTTGCTAAGAAAAAAAAAAAAAGGCCTTTTTTCCCTGCCTTTCTATTGCTGTTACCTCACATTTAGAAAGGATTTAGTTAAGTCCTGTTTCTTCTAGTACCTGTATCATCAGTAGAATTGTACCTAAATTGTACTTTACAAGGCCATTCAGTTACACACCAGAAACAAGAGTGTAGCTTAGGACATGCTGAGGCCAATCGCAGAAGAAAATGGTGTTATATAACCACAGGAGAAGGTGTAATTTGTTTTCAGATCTTTAATGATGGAGTTATATCACAAGAAAGACTGAGATCACAAAGCTTTTGTTATCTCTGGTCGATTTTTCTAAGTTTGCTGTTAGTGGGAAATAAGCATTTTGGGCGAATTTAAACTCACCACAACACCACTTTTACAATCAGTTTTCTGAACATATCTATGCTATAACCCTTCACACATTTTTTTTTTTTTTTACTGTAATATCCTAGCTAAGAGGGACACTCAACAAAACACAGTTACTTGACCTTATCTTGCTTGTCCTTTCTCAAATTAGCTTAATATCGGAGTTACATTTGCAGCCTCTTCAGTTTCCTACTACTGCCCTGTCAGTGGCTCTGCTAAGCTCATTTAAGGACAATAAATGGACTTGCCCAACACATGCCAAATTATTCACACGATTCCAGAACTTCCTTTACTCCCCTTTAAGCAGTTTGAGGTAGACGTTGTCATGTGCTGAGGCAATACTGAGGCAAACATTTGAAGTAACCAAGATTGCAAACAAGTATATTTATAAGCAACCCTAAAGCTACAGCCGTACTCATCATCATTGTCCAAACCCAGCTCCGAATTTTCACCTCCGAGGAGTTCAGCCAGACTTTCCTCGAGGTACGTGAAGGGTGCGGGAAGGCAGAACCGAGGAGCCCTGCTCTCCTGTGCCGTGGAGCTGTCCCGGCGCAGCTGGGGAGCTGGGGCCGTTCCGTGAGGGTGCAAAGGAGGCCGCTGTAGTTTAGAGCTTGTGCTTAGTCTCCTGTTGCTGGAGCTGCACTTCTACCAGTGCTGTTTAAAACTAGCATAGCCATGTCCATATAAACACATGCGTGTAAACATGTGTAAGCGACCAAAAAGCATCTGGGGATTTACAAGACAAAATACTCTTATTATTTAGTTGACTGTTAATAATAACATTCTTGTCCATTTCCCATCATGCTCCCCATTTTCAGCAACTTTTTTCTCTTCGACTTACAGTTGTTGTTATGATGGTGTTGTGAGGAAAGTAATTTAACTGCAGACCATGCACTGTTTGTGAAGATAGCCAGAAAGGTGCTGGCACACAACTTAATTGAAGATATTTGTGCCTGTTCTTTGTTAATTTGTATTTCTCCTTAAAAAAACCCCAATCAACAAAACCTCTAGGTTACTGTGAAAAAAAGTTAGGAGTTGAACTGTGTTCCTGTTCGGAAACTCCAAAACTGGCAATATTATAATTCTCACTCATAAATGTGTCCTTTGGTCTCAGTACTTTAAGTTTAGGGATGACCATGAATTCAACTGCAAAGAATTGTCTTGGATTTATACACATGTAACTCTTTGGACTTTTTACACTTATTCCTTCATGCTGAAGTGACTGTGAGGAGAGGAGAGGAATTGCCATTTCTTCTTCTTTTCTTGCACACCTTGCCATTTTTCTATGCCGTAATATCAGATATACCTTCCATTCAGATATGAAGGGACACATTTTGATTTGTTTGGCTGTACATAGGAGCCATGCGTTTAAGCCCAAGAGTAGAATGTGGCCCTAATTTCCAATTTCAGATCTCTAATTTTATTTTTGACTTTTTAACTTACCTTAGAATCCATCATACCAAATCTAATACTTGAGCAAAACTTATGCCAGTATATTCGTTTTGCTCTCATAACCATTGAGCCTTTGCTCTCAATGTTTTATGTTCCTCTAAGTCTGTTATTAAATGTGACCTTGTAGCTTTATTTGGAGGGTCTTTTCCTATTTTTAATAACTGTATTCTATTCTTTGTTCCCCTAAGAAATTGAATGCTCTTATTACTATTCTTTTGCTAGCAGACAACTTACAATATTTTAGCAACTTCTGTAGCCATTCCTGATCTTTATACAAATGCATCAGTTTTACCAAATAAATCATTATGACTGTCTCAGCATGTGCTGTCCTATGAAAAGAACAGAGCTATTCCTCAAGCTTTCTAGCATTCTTCCTTTCCTAGACTTCACCTTAAACTATGGTTTGCAGTTATCATTTTGTCTTTTTGGTTTAAATCATTGGAATAAAGCAAAAGATTATTTAGAACCTAGAAGTTATCTACCTCTGAGCTGTTATAGTCTAATTAGAAATATAGTTTAGGAGTTCATCCACTCATCAAAACCAAAATAAAATAAGCACAACTGAGAGTTACCATCACATTACAAGACCAGAGATAGGAAATTCTACTCTGCTTAACTACTCTGCAGCAATGTGTAAATTATAAATATTTTGAAAGTAACAGTGCAGATATCATTCATATAAAACAAGTATAAAGAAAAGCTGGTTACGTATCTCATACATAACATAATTAATGATCATATAAAGGAATAGTGCAAGTAGGCAGGGATAAAATCAGGACTGAAAAAAATGTGTTTCAATTAACAAGACACATAAAATGTAATAAGAAAAACTTTAAGAATAGATTGGAACCAAGAAAGGAGCAAAAAGAAAGGAAAGATGCATAACAAAGAAAATAATGAATGATACAAAGAAGAACTTTCCTTTTGGTTTACTCTTTCTAGGAAAAGTGAACTGTGACTAGAATCACTAATTTAAAAATTGAGTAGAAATTTAGGGCAAAGTCGAGAAAGAGGAGTTTAAATAATATTGAGATAACACAGAATCATGCAAGTTTGGAGAACTTGATGGATGTGCCTAATAAACTAACCAAAGCAATCTTTGAACTATCAAAGTTTGTCTTTAAAATTTCTCTAAGAACGGAGGAGGTATCCCTGGGCTGAAAAAGTAAAAATAAATCTAAAAGGGTAGAAAAGACACCTTGAGGAATTCTGGATAAATCAGTGTACTTCAAGTGCCTTGAAGTATTCTTAAACCAATGACAAAACATTTCTAGAAAACTAAATGTTAATGAAATGACAGAAAAAAAGAAAATGTAGGCTTTTCCGGATCATGACAAATGAGTCTAAATTCATTCTTTGATGTGAAGGGAAGAGGAATTAGATATTATATAGAGAGAAACAGAAGCCTTTGAAATTTTTTTGGCAATATCCTATATGACATCACTGTAAAAAGGTACTGAAATCTTCATTGGAAATTTTAGAAACAAATTAAATTGTCATTTGCTGGGGATAACTCAGGCAAATTAATCCTCTCATTGCAGAAGCTGGACTGGGTGATTTCTGAGGGCTTGATGAGCCCTGCAGTTCTTGGTTTGTACCCTACAGTCAGCTACTCTTCACAATGCATTGTGTGACAAAGGAATAATAGTGGAATTTTGGCAATAAGCATGATTGCTTTCGCACTTCAGCATGAAGACCACATTGACTCAGGCCATTTTCTTCCCCATATTTCTGGAATCCATAGGCTACTGGCTGCAATGTGAAGAAGTGACTATGATTTACACAGACGTGTTTGCAAATAAGCTTGGATCCTGCTTGTCAAGTTGTCAAAATGGAATTGAATTCAGTGCATGTTAAATATTGAATTCAGGATCTTGGGCAGTTTTGCAGGCAGTGTTGAACATTATGGTGCCAGGATAATTTTTTTTTTTTCAGTATCTAATATAAAACAGCTAATATAAACCTGATTTATCCACTAAATTGCACATAACTGAAGCTGGGTGCATTAAAATGAGTTGCAGTCATATCTCTAGGTACACAGTAGATGTATCAAAAAAAAAACCAAACCTGACAAGCACGATATTCACAAATATTCACAATCATTGTTTCCACACCTTTCTTTTCACTGAAGTGATTTTTTTTTCCCCTGGAGAGTTTGTCTAAGTTTGCAAACATATGGAATTACCTTAGTTCTAAAATCAAACCTATAGACAGAAATATTCACCATAAAAATATAGATTTAGCTAAAACTGGCAGGTGATTAGAAGCAAGGGAGATAAAGCAGCACACATTATAAAACCCCAAACTTTCAGATGCAAGTCTACTGAACAAAAATTGTTAAATCTGTATTGTTTTGCCCCAGTCACAGCAACGATTTATGTACTGTGGCTAAGCAAGCTGTTTTTCATTTTGCTCTGATAAAGGTACCAGAACCCGATATCCTATAATGCAAAAGTTCAAAGACGTGATTTATCTCAGATACTTGGGGCCTTGCGTCTTGGATATCTGATGAAGAAGGCAATGATGTCTGGACATGAATTAATTGAAATACTAATTAAGGAAGTGGCTAGTCTAACATTGTGTAATTTCTTTACATTAAGGAAAGAAAAAACCTTTCCTATCTTTACAAGCATACTGGAGTAAATATTAAACTTAATACATTTCAAATGTGAATGAAAAGATTATTATTTTATTGATCTGTGTAAAGTTACAGAAGTTGGGGGCCTTTCTTTAGTATTACCTTTTATAATGCTCTTCTGGTCAACAGAGGAATAGTTTAATTGGTTTCCTTACGATTTAAAGGCTGCTTGCCCATTTTTGTATAAAACTCATTTTACAAGAATCTCACGTATCGTATTGCTTTGTTTTTAAAAACGTTATGCTCTGTGACATTACTGAGTCAACCTCAGACACCTTCCCCATATCAGTGAGTTAATCTAAATTGAAGATCAAATTTTCTAGCTGATAAGAACATGGATTTTGTATTGTACTTTTGCTTCTGTGTGATTATGCAGGCAAAATAAGGCCACATATATGAGGCAGTCACAGTAATGGAGGCCCTATCAAAATGTTGGCATAAGAACAGAATGGTTTTCTGATTAATATTAACCTGCTTTTGCTCTGTATCTCAAGAGCACACAGGGAAATAAAAATTCTCCTCCACCCCGCAAATTATTACTTTCTGTTTGTTTTCTTCTCTTTGTTTCAAGCAGCTAACGCTAGCTGGGAAACAATTTATAGTATAGTTCTCTCTTTTTAATTATTCAAACAATCTGAAGCTTTCAATTCCAGCCAAATTCTTATTTGCTGCATGAGGTAAATTTTATTTGCAAAAATACAGCAAGTAGAGTAACTCTTTGGCCCTTCTTAATTATCTTACAAGGGGAATATTTTGAAAAGGCAATAGCCTGAATAGTAAAAGACCAAAAACTGTAATGTGTAATTTGCCATAGAAAATGTAATTCAGGAGAACTTTGCACAAACTTTTTCCAGACATAATTGGTTTGAATTGGATGAGTTGTTATTGCAAAGTGTGTGCTGTTTTTCTTTTTTTCTTGTTTTTTTGCTATGCTCTACTAACTTTTTCTTGCTTTTATTGAAACAAATGGGTTTGCCATTCATTGGAGGTGGACTGATATTTAAGTAGATGAGTGGTTTTTATATAAGTGCACAGTTAAATTGTGCATTAATTCCTCATGTAATATTAGTCTACAGTGTGTATGTTTGTGCAATTTTTTCCTTGAGAACCTGTTCAAATTCTGTCTATTCCCTTCCATCATGCACAAAATCTATCGTGCTTTCTATTTACTATGATGTGGTAAGTGCAGGAGTTGTATATTTATGAAGAGAAGGATTCATAGGGATTTCAGTAAAAGGGAGGGTTCAAGAGTTGGCTGGGACAAAAGTCAGTTGAGGTATTCACAAAATACATTATTTGGATTTGCTGGATGAAGAGAAGAAGAGTTTAACTGATGCATTATCAAGTCAAATCCTGTGCAGCATCTGAACAGGAGGAAATGAGCAAAATCAGAAATATAGTTCTGATGTTTCTAGTAGATCATGAATGGCTGAAAATATTTTCCTTAGAACATAAAAAAGTCTCAAGAAAGGAATGAGAGCAGCTCATCCAAGGAGTTGGATTGCACAATCTGCTTGGTATCAGTCTCAGCCATGTTAATAAAGTTACAGCGTAGTTAAGTTGTGTTGTAATCACCTCTGTCTTTCAACATGTGCTGCCAGGTACCTGTGGTTTCTGCAGCCTGAACCATTGCCTTTTAGGTAGTGTTTCAGCTGTGAAACTTCTATTACAACCATGAGCTCAGATTCTTGTAAATTTTTTGGCTATTTTACCCTCTCACTTTGTACCTCAGTTTCTTGACTGCATGCTAAATCCTTAGCAAAAATTTTACAAACTAAGATTTTTCAGGTTAATTATGCTTTTGTACTACTGTATCAGTTGTGTAATAACTACTTCCTATAGCTTTGGAATTTGTTACTTTAAACACTTTTGAAGCTGAGGTGTGTTTGCAAATCGAATGAAGCAGGGAGCCATCTGGAGACGTAAGCCAAGTAACAACAGGACACCGATACGGTTAGAGTTGTTCTCCCCTTTTAATTGTACAACATTCAGTTATATATTGTTTCTATTTCTTATCACGCGTAAGCCATCTGTTGATTGGTTAGCATGTGTCGTTCATGCGCCTAAACAATAATCTAATTGGATAAGTTCTTCTGATCACGCGAATGGTTCCTCCACTTGCATCTTGTTGCCAGTCATGTATGTTCGACCTTGTTCTACTTTTTATGCTTGCTTTGCAGTTTCGTTTCTTCCCCATGTCGTATTATCTTGAACAGTTTCGATTCCTCATCTTGAACAGTTTCGGTGCAGTTTCGTTTTCCCATATTCTTTTCATCACTTAGAGTCTGTCCTGTGTTATCAGTCCTGGGTTGTCCAAACCCTGCAGTATTATTCCATGACCATTTTCTGCAAGAAATTCCTCCACAACCGAAGTCTTCTTTTCCTAGAAATAAGTGACTACTACAACAGATTTTAATGGATTATTTGGAGATATATTCTAGCTTTTAAAGAAAATGGTATTTACAGTAAAAGTCTTCTTTTATTCAGATTTTTGAACTTCAGGAATGGGAGCTGTCACAGCAAGTTACAGCATAGTAATAGCCAGCATCAGCTGTGCATTTTACACAAACACATGGCTGACTGAGTAGGAATGTAGTGATATAAACTGCTTAAGCAGCGGAGCTACTTAAACTGGCAAAACACATGGGGAAATAACCTCTGAAAATCAGATGAGGAGAAGGCAGTGACAAGAAGTTGGAGGTACTAAGTTGTTAACGCAAACCAAAGCATTTATGTGTCTATCTTCCCTTGAGGCATGTGCCCATAATTGTTAAAGATATTCTGTCTGAAATCTGTCCTATGAAAATCTGTCCTACGAAAATCTGTCCTACATCTGTCCTTTCTCCTTTTGCAGCTAACTTTTGTTCCTAAAACAAGTTATGTTCCTGAAAATTTAATTCAGCTTGAGTTTAAGGGATCTGGGTTAAGCTCTAATTCTCAGAGGTCTCAAAGATTTCAGAATTAAGTGGACAGTTCTTGCAATGACTGCAAAAGGCCAGGAGAAGAAATTTGTAATGCTTGAATATCTTAAGGCCCCGACACTGACACTACATTCTTTACTTGTTTTATGTTTTCTTTGGCTTAATCTATTTCTCATATGATTTATTACTAGAATTTATTAACATGAGAATTGTGCTAACACAGTTTTATTGTTGCCGGTGTCAGCTGAGTATTTCTACAAGGCACAGCATTGTTAACAACTGTAGCAGTTCTCCCTCTGTACTGGACCAAACCTCACAGTGTGTATTCTTGTCCTTGGGTACCTCAGGTCACCTAAGAAGTACACATCAACAATATGATTGATGACTGCCCATTTACTATGTACTAGACTACACATATTCTGTACTGTATCCTACCATGGGGAGTATTGGTGCCTTAAAATAGATCACAAAATGCCAACCCATGGATCAAGAAGCTGCTGAAAATCCTGAAGCTCTGTGCATCTGCACCTACAGCTACTCAACAAGATGGAATACACTGCCGAGCGAACACTGGCTAATTCTACACAGAAAGTTTAATATTGTCTCAAGATCAGACTCATGCCTAAACAAAAACTTTATTCACTAGCTTTAGTAATCTAGCACTAAAGGTATTGAAGTCTGGGGTTTCTAGCATTTCTAGAAGGATCTCCAAGAGACTAAGATTGCCTCCTTATGTCATGTAGATGGAAGGAGAACTGACTGCAGCTCTAACCCAGAGATCTGGAGAAGGGAATTTCAGCCAGACAGTTCTCAGATCTCACCTCCCATTTTGCAATAACAGCTAAAGACAACTAGCAGCACCTTTTAAAATTGTTTCTTAATGGTTCTTATCACACAAACACTCTCAGATTGCTTTTAATATTGCCCTGAAGTCACCCAAGAGCTTTCAAACACGAGCCTTTTCAAGTTACAGGAGACACTTTAGAAAACCATTTCTCTCAGCTTTTAGTTCTTACCCTAGTCTGATATTGCAGTGCCAGCTTCACCTATGAAAAATGTTTAGTCTGCACTAACTTACCAAAAGTAGTGCCAATTTGAAAACATGCTGTGAGCCAGCTGGAGACCAAAAGCAAAATTACCTGTTGATGTAGGGGGTTGGGGTTTTTTTAGTTTGTTATTTTTCACAGTTTTCAGTGAAGTCCTAAGGTTATCTTTCTCAGGGTTACCAATACACAGTCACACTAACTTGAAAAGCTAACTTGAAGTGTGTGTAAAAGACATGATTTTCTTATAAAGTGTAGGAGAAAGGGGTAGTAGCACCACATGCTTCTTTCAAGATCCTGGTACTGAACACACCAAACTACTAATAGTCTATTGATACGTGACCCACACTCCAGCAGAACAATGGTCTGGGCAATGTGGATTTGGTGAAGAAAGACGAGATGGAATGATTCTGTAGGCAAATGGTTAGATCATTGTGTCACGGGTCCTGTTCCTTCTCCCAAAATATGGTATAGGCACTGGCTGATAAACTAGTGCTAATAGAAGCAACAACATATCAAACACCTCTAAAAAGTTGTCACTGAAAACTAAAGCACTTAAAAAAATGGATATGAACTGGCCAAAGGGCTTGGAGATTGTATTCTTGGCCTGAGATGCCTGCCTTCTTCAGCTGTCCAGGCTTGGTTTCGTGTCTTGCTCCTGTATCCTTTCATCTTCTTGTAGGTGCTTATGAAACATCCCTGATGGATTTAAAGTAACCACAGGGAATAGCATTTACTGAAGGACATATTAAGTGCAAGTTATTTTTTCTGGGAATACGTATTGGCCAAAATGCATGCATTTAGAAGGTTGAGATTTTACTGCCAGTGTTCTACTTATTTCTTCCACAGTCAGTATATGAAGGTGTTCTCACTGAGTCATTACCAAATTTCATTTATTTCTTGGCATACTCTCAGACAATCTCCTCTTCCTCTTTCCTACCCACATCAGCCACCTTTCACTCCAGCCAGCCAGGTGGTTCACTAACTGGCTTAATAACTTATAAATTCAGCTTGCATTACAGTTTCTACAGAACACACTTTCTCACTACCAACAGAATTTTCCCAGCTAGAGTAATAAATGGGGTTACCTCAGGGTTTAAACAAATGTGAAGTGTGTCCTTAATGCAACCAATTTAATCAAACACATCACTGAGTTCTTCTAGTATATTATTTTCATTTAGCTCACATGAGACCTCCATTATACGTTTGATTAGTTTTAATTCTTCAGAAACTTTAATCTCTGGCACAGGCTAAGCCTCCACATTCACAATGAGAAAATAGAATAATTCCTGTGTTCCTTTAGACAGAAAAGGGTGGACCTTTAACACATGAATGCTTTGAGCCTTCATTTACTGTGGCATCCATAGCATTTTTTTAAACTTTCCTCTACTTGCAATGAAAAGCCAAATTTGGATATTGCCGTTATTTAGTTATCTAAGGCAAAAGTCTGTAGAAACTTGCAGCTGTAATTATCTGAACTTGTGACAATTTTTCCATATATTGAATACTTCAGTTACATCTATTATTTAAGTACATTTCTGGCAGTGCGAAGGATTCCACAGTGTACTTAACTGACAGGTTCACCATTTGCTTTCAAAGTATTTGACAGCATTTACAACTGAAGATCTCAATTCCTACTGAAATTTGTTTGTGAAGGAGTAACACAGCTTATTATGCTTGAAACTGGCTATAAATTATGAACCTAAACCAACAGAAAACAGGCAATTTTTAGTTAATATGTGTTGGGTTTTTAGAGTGATACTTCTGTGTAGTCAGTTAATCAAGAGGTCAGAGAATCACATGGGGCACACAGGGACTGATTTATTCAAAACCAGTAATAATTGAGGTCAGATGTTAAAAACAAAAATCAGTTGGGGAAATGCGTTTGTGTTTCAAGATAGATCCAAGGTCAATAGATTGTTCCTACTGAATGACAAACTTTTCATTCTTGGATAGTGTGAACCTTCTGAAAATTGAGAAATGTATATGCCTCTACAGCTATTGACACAATGTTTATCTGATTGATTACTTTTGTTTGTTTTTAACTTTAATACATAACTTTAAATGTTCTTGGAGGTTGATTTTCACTTTCTGTCTATTTTTTGCGTTGTGAAAAACATCGCTTCAAATCTATGTATTGGCTTTCTGATCACTGTCGCTGGTCACATAGTCACTTTGCATCTCTTTTCATCTAAAGTTCTGAAGGTCAAAGAATTTCATCGCAGCCTGACTGCTCATACTACCATACCCTGCCTAGATCTACCTTTGCTGCCACTTCTGTAAACATCATAGTTCAAGACAAACTGTATATGTATCATATGAATTATGTATCAAGTGAGGAAACATGGTCAAATTTAGAGGAAACTCATCTCTTTATAAATCTGATATAATTTATTCCCCATAAATTACGTAAACGTTGAAATCCAAAATCCTAACAGCAGCATTTTACATGGTAGTGTAACTAAGTCTTACTTTTAAAAAGTAGACAAACTGTGAAGTCTGGGTTAGATAAGTGGAGAGTGAGGTGGACTGACAATGGGTTGAACTGACAGGCTTAAAGAGTTTTGATCAGGGACATGAAGTCCAGCTGGAGGTAAGTCACTGGTGGAGTACTCCAGGGGTTGATCCTGGGGCCAGTACTGTTTAACACCTTCCTTGATGACCTGGGTGATGGGACAAAGTGCTCCCTCACCAAGTCTGTAGATGACACAGAGCTAGGAGGAGGGGTTGCTACAGTAGATGAGTGTGCCACCAATCAGAGGGACCTTTACAGGCTGGGAAAACTAGGACAGCAGAAATCTCATGAAGTTCAAGAAAGGGAAACGCTAAGTCGTGCACCTGGGGAAGAATAACCCCGGGCACCAGTACATGCGGGCGTCTGACTGGCTGGAAAGCCACTTTGCAGAATAAAGTTTGCCAGTTCTAGTGGACAAAAAGTTGACTGTGAACAAGCAATGTGTTCTTGTGGCAGACAAAGCCAACAGCCTCCTAGGACGCATTAGGAAGAGCGTTGCCAACAGGTGAAATGAGGTGATCCTTCCCCTCTGCTATGCCCCGGGGAGATAAGTCTGGAGTGCTCTGTCCAGACCTGGGCTTCCCAGTACAGGAGATACACAGGCAAAGTGGAGAAAGCGCAGTAAGAAAGTGAAGCCATGAAGGTGATTAAGGTATGGAAGCATCTGTCGCAGGAAAAGGCAGAGAGAACAGGAACCGTTTATCCTAGAAAAGAGAAGACTCGAGGAGGATCTTATGAAAATGTATAAATATCTGACAGGACTGTATAAAGAAGACAAGAGCCAGGCTCTTTTCAGTGGTGCCCAGTGACAGGACCGGAGGCAACGGGCACACACGTTAACCCAGGAGGTGCCATCTGGACATCAGAAAACACTTTTTCACTGTGAGGGTGACCGAGCACTGGCACAGGTTGCCCGGGGAGCTTGTGGAGTTTCCGTCTTTAGAGATATTCAAAACCCATCCAGACATGGTCCGGAGCAGCCTGCTCTAGGTGTCCCTCCTTAAGCAGGGAGGGTGGACTACACAGTCTCCAGAGGCTCCTTCCAACCTCAACCATTCTGTGATTTTGTAATAATGAACTTATGGGAAGCATAGTAAATGGGCAGGGAAGTGGGAGAAAAATATAGGAAAGGGATGAACTAGAAGAAAATAAATTACCTGACTGGCAGTTTCAAATAAGGGCAGTTAAGCTTACTGACACCACTGATTCAGTACTGCTTTCCATCAAAAGAGTAGATTCAAGATGGCATTTTTTCTGATCTCCATTGTTAACCTTAGCCCCACTTTATTATTGACCATTTTCCTACCCACAAATTTATCTAAGTGATAAAAAGAGTACTTTGACAAAGCAATAAAATAAATAGTTTGGTGATCATAAGGGACAGGTAAGGTCAGCATAATGGAGCAAATTCCAATCCTGACTTTAGTTGCCTGTCAATCCATTATTTAATTTGATTTGGTGGGATTTGGTTATTTTAATGGTATCAGTTCCTGTGTTGCATGTTCCAAGCCAATGCATACAATAGAGAAGGAAGTGTTAATTCTAGACAAATGCTTCTAAAACATTAGGTCTTTAATATTCAGGGCATATACCCTTAAAAAGTCATTGCATATTTTAAATATTTTACTACACACATGTGTGTTGTTGCACTTTTAAGGCCCTGAACCATATCCCACTGGAACGCTTACTACGAAATTCATATTGTACTTAATTTAATAACCGTTTCCTACAAAACTTTCAAATAAACTAAATTAATGAATCATGTTAAATAAGGGCTGAAAGGACCTGCTCCTTAAAAAAATAATAATTTTTTAACAGACTTCCAGTAAGATATCCTGCTGAGCATCAGATCTTCAGTCTTCAGCAGTTCAACTCTTGAGCCCATCTTCATCTAAAGGGTTTGTCAGGGCTACCATATACCACTTGAGCCGAATCAACATTTTCAAAAATCAAGCTTCTCAGAGAACAGGTCTCTCTAAAATGCCAAAACAGCTTTGAAGTAAAAGATGAGAGGCTTAATTTAAAACTAACAAAAAAAAAACCAAAAAACCAAAAAAACCCAAAAGCTGGACGATATTTAGGAGAGAGAAAACAGACCAGTGAAGAATGGAGGGAAGATATTACAGATGGAGAACAAGAGGTAAGGAATGAAAAGGGAGACTGAAAAGAAGAAATCTCAGGTAACAGAGGAAGAAAGTATGACAAAGTTTATACTGATTAGAAATACTGTATGAAATATGAAAATCAAGAGAAAGAAGCAATAAAAAGCTCAGGAAATTATCCTCTGAGTAAATCAAGAGCAGTCTTCTGGTTTCAAAGATTTGCAATATAATAAATAAGATATTCTTTAATATGCCATATGGGTTTTGAGATCACTGAATTCACATTTCAGTGCTTTCCAGCCACGAATGTCCTTTTTTAAAAAAAAAAAAGTTAATAGCTTTCACATAAAAATATGAATGGTAGCTTTAAGAAAAAAGGAATAGTATTGTGAGATACCAAGGGCAAATGGGAAAAAAGGGAGAACAACTTCAAGAAGAGAAGGAAAAAGTGTAAAGAGGAAGATAGAAAGATGTGATGTTACTTCTGGAGATAAAATGCCAAATCATAAATGAAGAGCTGCCCTCAAAAAGGAATTTTTTTTTCTGACTTTTTTTCAGTGACTGTTCGTGGGGGCCCATGTTAATCTCCTCAATTTATCTGATGGTTTTCAGATTTGCTGAATCTTCACAAAGAAATATTTCCAAAAGGTGTCTCTGCCAGTGTGTGGAGGAGTGAACACAAAGGAGATGATGTAAAACTGCTGCAGGAAATGCGAAGAAAAGGATTCGTGGGGAAGAGGGAGAAGGGGAACAAGGAATGCAGACTGTCTGCGGGCTAGGTGCTTGCAACAGTAGAAAAGCAGTGTCAGTATTAATACTACTTACTTTTTAATTAGAATGCATATGCCATTGTTTATTTACTATCTTGTTGCTATTTTGTATTGCCTTGGAATTTAATCTAGTAAATATTTGGGGGGGGGAAATTCTGTTGCAATGTTACATCTGAAATCACCTGTATTTTAACAGGTAAACTACTTCTGTGTGGGATCTTTTCTATTGCCTATTTAGAAGAACAGTGGTTCAGGATGTAAAAGTAAGGTCCTTGTTAATCTATTATACTGAAAAATATGAGACAGGTGAAAGCTACAACAGGGACAGAGTTTCGCACACACAATTGCCTGTCAAAGGGCAACTGTCTTTTGTTAAGTGAAACTGTTGTCTGCTCACAGAATCTTTGGGCAAAGAGAGTAGGAGGGAACATGTATATCCCCATTATTTGTAGTTCAACTAAATTCAGCTATTACAGGCACCCTGTAAAAAACTGGGAAAGAGTACTTAAGCCAAATGTTGTGAAAAAGATGGCATTTTCACATTTCAGGTCTATAGCCATTATACAAGGATGCTTTTAGAGGCATTTCTAAACTTTCAAAGACAAAAAAAAAAAAAAAAAAAAAATCACACCCTGTGGCTACATGAAATCCAGACCGTTTGCAGCATCTCTTAGAAATATAACGTTTTGCAGTCATGCATAAACAGGGAAAGCTGCAAAGACACATCTGTTATGGTTCTACGCTACTGCGTCCTGCTGCAGTTTCCGGCTCATTTTAGCCTAAATTTTAGTCTTTTCTTGTTAAATGTTGCAGGAGAACATATCATGTAGCAGCAGCTCCAATGGGTTTGTGAGGTAAATCCACAGAGCAAATTTCCTGCATGTTCCCCAATGGATCTCTGGTTTCTTTCAGTAATTACTTTGCCTGTCAGTCACCGCAGGATTAAATAGCTACCTGGCTGTGGCAGCCTGAACCTCTGAATCTGACAAGAGGTGGTTGGGGAAGTTAGCTTGGAAAATAGTTTAAAAGAAACCACTCCAAATGCCACATCAGTCATCAGTGGTCCTCCGCAATCTTCATTAGAAAGACAGCAGGAGATCAGATATTATGGGACTATCACAAAGTTATGCATGTTATTTTTAATTATATTTAATTTTAAGAATAATAAATGCAAATCACACTGTCTGGAAGGAAAAAGATATTGTAATTCAATAGAGCTTATAAGTAGGAAGATAAACCTAGCATAAAAAATTAACATGTCAAAGAACCTTTAGATGTCAAAAGATGAACCATCCCTAAAAAGTTTAAACAATATTTTATTTGCATTTTTCAAGTAACGAAAGTCTCATGAAAATAGGGCTCAAATAATAGGGCTCCCAAACAATTTAGAGGAGAAAGGAAAAGGGAAGATTCCTGGGAAATCTGTTTGGAAAACTGTTTGTCCTCATGGCCATACAATTAACCCCAGTAAAACTGATGGAAAAGGGACCCCGGCTGGGGTTCCCTTTCTGAATGACAGTACTTTCAAGAAGAGGTACTGGTTTGGTCCTTGACTCTCATAACTGAGACGTGCCTCAGGTAATGCCTACGAAACAACTGGGACTAGAATATACCTGATGTCAATCTCATTGAGCTCTTAATTCGCATTTTCTTGCTTTTACAGTTCTATTTTATAACTGCCTTCTAATTTTATCACAAAGAATTTACTCCTTTGCCTTGCGAGAGTACACTTGTTCTCCCAGTGTATAAAATAAGATAAGCTCGGGTGTATTTAAAAAATCTGTTCCACTACAGACCCAGATTAGTCTGAAACTTTCACGTGGATCCTCTTTTTCAAAGAGCAGCATGCATTTTCTCAGTGCATGCATTCTCGCTTCCTCTCCCTTCTGCTTTCCGTTTTCCCTGGTAACAAACCTGTTAATGCTAGTGTGAGTTGTCACTCTGAGCAGCCGCAGCCTATGTACACTTCAACACAGACAACAAACTGAAGCTGAAGCTGATGTACACCACAATGAGATAACGTTCTTATATCGCCACGTCCTGGAAGGGCTCAACTACTTTTTCCCCAGTAACATGTCAAACAGGAACTCACCACAGCTGCACTAAGATCCAAAACACATCCTCCTGGGTCTATTGCTTTATTTGGTCTGGTATCATGATGATGTGACTAGAACTCACCTGTGGCTCAGTTTTCATTTTGTTGTACGTTCTGGTAAATAGCTCTTACTTACCTCAAATGGACAGGTTTGATTGTAACATCTTAAATTAGTCTCCAGTAACAGACATATACATGAAACGCCCATTACTTTACAAAGTCCATAGAAGTGACCAGAATCCAGTTCTTCTAAGCCCTATCCCTGTTTTTAGGGACAAAACCATAACTTTTCACTAGCAGCCACCAGTTCCTGCTCATATGCATTTGCAGATGATCCTGTTATCCAGACTCATTAAAGTAGGTGCTGCTGTATTATGAATTTAGCAATCAGTAGTATTTTTTTACCACCCACACAAAAGTAAATGTTTTTAAAACTGCAATTAGTAAGCAGAGTGAAGAAGAGGCATAGCATGCGGCACTGACCCAGGTCCATGGGAAATGTGTAAATAAACATCTTTGTGCATAGATGCAGGAACACTTAAGAAGAAAGATAAAAGGACATCACAAAATGCAGATACCTTCAGAGACATACTATTATAGAAATCTCAAAACTAAGATGATTGGGAGTGTTTAACAGATTCCTATTTAAAATGCCATCACAAGTTCCATAATGCTCAGCATTATCTTCTAAGACTTGCACATCCCATAGTCTTCATTGAACTTCCACCTATGTTTAATATTGGAAAATCTTATGCATTTGTCAGTCCTAAACATCTCCACCAAAAATGTTAATTGGTATAGCTTTTATCATATACTAGAATATACATTTTTATACTTACCTTACCAGAACACCTGTAATACCTGCTATGCCAGTAAAAACAGTGCAGTTTTATTTTATCCACAGTTAATATCACACCATGAAAGTGTGAGAGAATGTTGAAAGCTTAACCTCTTAGTCCTCAGGTCTGCTTTTTATGTGGCTGTAGAGGATCCCATTACTCTAGATTCTGAATAAAAATTGCCGAAGAGTTTCCTGGTACTCTGGATATCAAGTTCTAAGATCAAGGATTTTTTTCCTACTTTTTCTGTTTTCATCTGATTACCTAGATCTTACATGAAAAATCTAAGTCAGTGAATTCTCTTTTCTTTTGGAGATCTGCTTGCCATGTCTGGCTAACCTCATTATTGAACAGCTGGCATGGTTGTCTTTCAGAAGGACTGTGGGGAAAAAAAAAAAAAAAAAAGAAAAGAAGGACATTTGAAAAGTCAAATGGGAAGTTTCACATTAGTTTAGTAGATTTTAAAATTAACACAGAAAAGCAAAATCTAAGAGCAGTAATAAGACAGATTTAAAAAAACCTAATACTATTAGCCCCCCTAATAACTTGTGTGCAAAATTTAGTGGGCTATCAATCAGGGATATGATTCTGATACCTTTAACACTGCTTATCTTAATACCTTCAAAATATTACTTGTGGAAGTGGCCTTAGTACTTGCAGTTAAGATTGCTTAATGCTTTGAGGGTGTATCACCTACCTCGCACAGCTGAAGTTAGGAGCCTGGGCCACTAATGGACACAGGCAGTAGTCGCGTCCTGCTCTGTGCTCTGGCTATACACAGGCTGCTAGATTAGGTGCCTAAGTATCAGGCAGTATGAACGCTCCCTCCTTACCTTAACCTGCCTTAAACTCCTGTTCTTAGTAGAGCTTTGTCATCAATTTAATCATAGCACTCACGGTTTTGATCCTCAGCTTCCTTCTGTCTCAGGCTGAGAGACTGAAATGCTGGGCACCTTAAAATACACACAGATTTCACTCAGGCAAAGAGTGAGTGAAAGAGGATCAGCATTTTAATTCATTGTATTTAAGAGAATTTGTCTGATGAAATACAGAAAGGTCTAGTGGTTCCCTAATATCACATTCAAACTAACTGTCTAAAGAGGTCACAGGGACATTTTTATTAAAGTGACACAAAAATTAGTCGTAGTCCTGAATTTCTATGATTTTGGTCCACCCTTCTTCCTCTTCCGAAAGTTGAGCTAAAGCCCAAAGATACTAACTGAAAAACCACTGTTTAATGCAATACACTTCCATGCTGGTGATTACATGGTACATTTACTGGTGTATTTTGCTTGGGTGTGACTGAAGTTGATAGTGCTTTGCTTCACCTCAAAAGAACTTTGTTAATGTCAGTTCAGTAAAAAAACCCACTCCTTTAATGGTCCTCCTATGCATTTAAGCATTTCCACAGTATTCAGGTTGGCAGTGTCAGAAGGCTTCACAGGAACTAGAGAACCTGTATTTCTTGACTGCCTTTAGGCTCAGCTGGAGGGAAAATGGTCAAACCTCTCTTGTCAGGAGCAGACCTGTGTTTCTTTAAGACTTTTTAAGAACCTATTCAGTGTTTCTTAAACACTATTGATTTGTTGGCTTTAATGAGACTTTCACTTGGCTAACAAATTCTTTCTAAAGAAAAAGCATGAGTTTGTCAAGGAAAATAAGGTGAGAATCATACCAACAAAATACCTCCACAATATGGTGTCTCTTAATTGCAGAAAATTCTGCTGAGTTCAAGAAGAACCTAAACCTGGCATTAGGTTTATTCCCTTTAAACAGTTTGTTATAGTGAATTCTAATTGAATTACAGCTATCAAAACATTTTGATACAATGAAACTCGGAGACAATTTAAAAGCATAGATAATGATCTTGTAGAAAATAAGAAACTTAAAACAGCTATCACAATATTTCATATGTATTAGTTGCATAAAAAAAAGAAAGAAATAGGAAAATAAGTGATTACAAAGTGGCTACCATCATTTACATGGAAGTGGTCATCTTTTTCTGAACAGTGCAGTGGTACCTTTGACAGACAGGTACTAGAAAAAATTACTCAAAATTTTCTCTAGCAAGAATTACTTTATTTTAACACAGTTCAAAACTGGAGCTTAACTGCATACTTCATGGTTATTATCACAGCTGTAAGTTTGTTGCTAACTATCTGTTGCAACAGTGGTACACTAGTAACTCCCATAACAGGATATTTTCTTTGGCCATAATAACTTTAGTGTATAAATTAACATAGGCATCTTCACTGTACCCCTGATTCACCAAAGTATTTCTGAGCATACCAAACTTTATGCATGTTTGCCTACTCTTTTTTTTTAAGGTTAGCCTGTGATTAGTTGCTTTGTTGAATATGGTCCTTTGGCACACTAAAATAATTTTTTTTTTTAGTCCTTTGGTTTTTTCACTATTTCCAAGTCAAAGCATACTGCAGAAAATTATACTTCCCTCAGAGAAAAGCAATTCACTCTTATCAAAGTCATTTCAGTAGAAAAATCTGAGTGATCAAAACCAAAGTCAGAACTTGTTTTTCTCTCCGTGAAGTTTCATTTAAATGTAGAGTTTTATACTTGTAAGGAACATGTGGTACGTACAGAACAGTCATTTCATATCTTTATAAAACTCATGTACAGCATATGGATAAGGTACTTTACTGGCAGAATTAAGCAACACTGCTTCTCAGGATCTTGAAAACCATTATATACTTAGCACTAAAACTGTGCTAGTCTTAGCTTGGTAAACTAGACATGACTTGGCATGGAGATAAATGACATTAGGCAAGATGGAAGAAGGTTTCCAAAAGTCTCATGAAGTTGCTTATTTTTCATTTGCATGCATTACAGATGAATCCAGTGTAGTCACTGAAGGCAATGGCAAATCTTCCATTGACTTTAATGGGGTGTCATTTCAGTGCCATGTTTTTATCGCTTTAAAGTAAGTTTCAGATAGGAAGATGTGTCACTGTGGCAGAGATAGAAAAATGCATAATTTGAAAGGAATTTTAAAGAGAAGATGGAACTTTGAAGAATTCAGGCAGGATTAAGATACTATTCCAGTAAAAATAGGAAGCTTGAAAAAAAGTGTGATGTAGATAGGCTATAGACAGGAATTAGGAAGTTCAAACAGGGAAAGATGAGATGCTTAGTGACACATATAAACAGTGCAAAGCTGAAATGTTAAAACTATATTATCCAAACTATTTTTGATCTTACTGTTATTCTTATCATGCACTTACAATAGTACCATAACAGAACTTGTAGGTGAAGTGACTTACCACGTGGTTCCAGACATCTTTGTCAAGTTTTGTATACCTCAAGGACTACTATGAACTAAAAACCTGCTATGCAAAAAAGTAATCTAAAGAAGATTTATATCAGCTTTGCAATTGCAATATATAGTCAGATTAAACATAAGACATTGTAACAGAACGGTAGAAGAATGATAGGACTACAAAGTAGAAAACTCAGAAATTAGGAAATGCTAGAACAGAGATAGCTGTTATAATTGACAACCTTAATAATTTGCTATAATAGTCTGTCTTTATAAGACAATATACTACATAATTACATGATCATAATTGTCACTGGATTCTTACCTCTTTTAGGACAGGAGCTAGATTATTCTCTGGGAAAGGCTCAGGCAGTTTCAACCTGAATGTTTTAGGCATAGTATAGTTATATGCAACAAAGGACAAGTTATTATAAGAAGAAAAACAAAAAAACCTCAAGTACAATTTTTTTCCTATTACCTCTGCCTTCTATATACCTTGAGTAGTTGTAAAGTCATACAACAGGATGATTGACAACAAACCAGTATACAATATAAAGAACTTATTTGCAGGCATATACATACAGATGCATTTAAATGTCACTAAAAGCATATCTGGTTTCTTCTGGAAACTGAGGGACTTGTTCCATCTTGCCCTTTACGCCATTTTCAAGCAGAAAGTTTTTTCCATAAACAGCTTTTCTTTAAAATGTAATTACTCTTCTGTGAGTGACAAATTTGAAGATAAAATTAAGTCATTTTGCAGTACTCAGTGCAAATAAACATCTCAACTTTTTTTCCAAAGAATTACACTGTCATTTTTTTCCCACTCAGATAGCTCAAAACCAGAAACATTTAATTTTATCAAAACCCTCCTTCAGTCAAAGAAAAGAAATAACCTTGGCATTGAAAACATGCCTAAAGAAAGGTCATTCAAGCTAGCAATAGTTTTTAGTTTATAAAAGCCTCAAAATAGTGGCTTAAGAGAAAAACATCCCTTAACCATTCCGACAACCATTGTAAGTGCATTATACATGTTATTTTCAAAATGATGTATGACGATCATATTGAAGATATGACTGGAAGCAAAGAATGTAAAATTGTGGCCCCTGCTGAAGCCAATAGAAAGTTTTTTCTTCATATTTCCCTTCAAAACTTTACTGATCTTGGGATTGTGCACTTGGAAGAGGCAAGACCATTTTGCTTTCCATCTTACCTGGTCCCTGAACCCCAGAATGCCTAGTCAGTGCTGGGACAACTGCTGCGTAGCACTACAGCAGAGGAAAGTGAACAGAAGATGCCTTTCAGTTGCCACTGCCTCTCTTGTGGATTCCAGAGAAGAATTGGAACTACATGAGCCAACTAACATCCACAGCAGGGAAGTAAGATGAAGAAAAATGTGAGGATATGGACATACACAGCTGCTGAGGACTTAAAAACAGGGTCCAAAAGAGCAGATTTGACTGGGAAAGGGCAATACAAGAGCCACTGCAGGGCAGGTCACTTCCCACCAATGACCTCTGAGATGGAACATAATATCAATGCACAGAATGTAGCACCAAGGAAGTACAATGTGTGCAAAAGAGAGGCCAGCAAGAGCAGTACGGATTTGTAATAACACTGCAGACACATATAAGTAAAACCACCGAACCGTTCTTCAAATGGGAGATGTTCATTCTGAGGTATACGTTGGTAGATACTGACAGTCATCCAGATATGAAGGAAATATGGCAAGGATCCTTTGGATCCAAGAGGATGACAGAACCCACAACTGCCACAACCTGCACTCCAGACAGCTTCCTTACCAAAAAGTAGATGTTTGTCACTCAGCTGCCTAAAGTCTCATACTGTTGTGACAAATGACACCGAATCCTCCTAAAGAAGCAGCTCAACTACTTCATTGTTTCAGAACTAAACCTGTTAAATCCCTACAAATATTTAGAAGATATGAAGAACCGTATCTGCAGAAGCAGTAGCGTCATCTAGCTTTCCCATGTATGTAACAAGTGGCACAACCCCCAGTTTGGATGTGTTTAAAGGTACCACAGGTTTTTCCATCTGTCAAATCCTTCATCTCAGCTGATGACAGCAGCCGGTCTG
The DNA here is from genome assembly GCF_900496995.4 of Aquila chrysaetos chrysaetos. NCBI lineage: Eukaryota > Metazoa > Chordata > Aves > Accipitriformes > Accipitridae > Aquila > Aquila chrysaetos. The sequence continues at coordinate 81,940,586 of NC_044005.1, forward strand.
GGCGCAGCCTGCATAAGACATAGCCACTGTCTAGGCTACAGAAAGGCTGTGTGCCTGGAAGTGCTCCTCAGTGAACGTGGTTGGAAGGGCATGGGCTGCAGGTCAGACAGGAGACTGCCCATCCTATAGACGGCTTGGAAGATCCACATGTGAAAGTTGCCACATATAAACAAAGAAATAAATGGTAACAGGAATGGTGACCTGTGGTGAAGAGCACAGCCACTGAACAAAAATGTACCCTGTGAGTGTTGGTGCAAAGAGTCCTATCTAGGAAAACACTGGGGAAGTGAAAAGATGAGGAACACAGATGATGTTATGCCTGTGATCCACATTACCTGTTCACCACTGAAGAAAGAGTCTTGAATGGAAATTCTAGCACCAAGGCATATGAGACAAAGGTAATAGTTTCTTATACAAAACTCATTACGGATAATCATTACTATTATTTTCCTATTGTGCATATAGTACAATCAAGCAAAAGATTAATTACAACTTTTTTTGTTGCTCAACTTATATTCTTCCTCCATGATTCTTATTAATACCTAGTTACTAGTAGATGCACATGCAAGCGTATATTTGCTGGAAACTAGTGTTCACATTTAGCCCAATTTTATCACAGCTCTTGGAACATGGCTATTTTCGTAAAGACCAAGGTATTTCAATCCCATTTTTAAAATGAGAATTTGAGTTCTCCTGTACATTAAAAGTAACTTTCTAACATAAGGGGCCAGGAAGACTTAAGAGCTCAGAAATAAAGACCACTCACAAATTATTATTACATTTTCATCATTTAAGCCATTCTTGTAATTCCTGAACAGAGTGCTGGCCATACTGGGAAATCCAGCAATTTTAGACCTGAGCTTTCAAAGATTTCCCAACATTTTACTTTGAGATTATGAAATCCACAGTATGCTTATATGTACTGGAAAGAGACTAGCGATGAGAGCATTGAAAGGATGTATGTCATTGCAACTCATGGTGTTGCTGTGGCTATGCAATTTGTCAAATCATGTGAATACTACTTAAAAGCTTCCTTGAGCTTCTTCACTATTGTTATTTTCCCCACATGTATTTCCTATTTGTCTTTGAGAGATAATACATCAGACAAATTAGAAGTACAAGCTACAAGGAGGGACTGAGGTAATAATGTGGAAAACTTGTTTCACTATGCTGTAAAATATACCAATAGTCTGGAAAGGCATACGTCTTCCAAACGAAAGATAGAATGCTATGCAGCGTAGTCTATTAGACTCGTACAGAGCAGAGTAAATAGGGAGAAAATATGGCAATGGAGAGTAGCAATCCTATAGGTGAAAATCCAAATGTGAATGCTGCACACAGTACCTGATAAACTGAGTCCAGTCCTACTCTACTGACTACTTATTTTTTCCATAGGCAGGAAAGGAATCACCTGGGTCACTGGTCTCAAGCCTTTTCCATTGAAGGTGTCTGTAATTAAAAAAAAGGAACCTGTAGATTATCGATCCCACACACTCCTGATCCCAATATACTCCCAAGACGTTGTGTTAAATTGAAGAGCCTTAAAAGACTGAAGGCCGCTATAATGGACCAAAGTAAGGGAGAAGGTCAGCAGCATGACTACTGTCCTACTGCTGCAAAATTGAGAAGATTGTAGGCAAACTGGTGACACAGCAAAGAAGATCTAAGCTGTTTCAGTAAATCCGTTGCTTTTCCTGAGCCCCCAAGGGGTGAAGGTGACCCTCTTCATGCCCTGTGTTGACAGTCTGGGCACAATCTCAACCTGGAACCAAAGTGCTCTAGAGAGAGAAAGAATTCCTATCTGAGTTTGGGGATCCACTTGCTCCTCTTCAATGCTATTTTGCTTACATTCACAGCCCAAAGTAAACCTGCCTCCGATCCTCATTAGGCAGTGAAAATGTATTAAAAGTATGTACAAAAGGAGATTGCTTTCAAGCAAGTTCAACTTCAGACAGAAGGGCAGCTAAGGGGACTCCTGTTAATGGCACCTAAAGTTTTTCTCCCAGGACAGTCAGTGGAGAAAGATAGTCCTCTCCAAAGACAGTTTGAGTTTTGGCTGAATAAAACGACAATGAACAAAATACAACAAAAATGAGCTGTTGACTTCTAACAGAGGCTGCAGTTCTTAGGAGAGACCATAATTTCATCAGGCCCTGGAGCTCTAGTAAGTAATGGAAAAACGGTGTAGTAAAATCATGAGTGTCATTTTATTTTAATATAAAAAATACCAAAACATTCTAATACGAGAGACATTGGGATGTGGAATATACTGCTGGAACTTGGCCAAAACCCAGTAAATTTCCGTGTTTGAATTATTATTTCTTAGGTTCCTCACACTTAAATAACGGAAGTTGTTTATTGAGCTTTGTATTGGGGGTAGGCTTTAAGCCGCTGGTGGTGAGGGGCCGCAGAGATGGCCTCTGTGAGGAGGGTCCGCGCCGGACACAGCGGGTTCCAGCCGGCTCCAACCCACCCACCGCTGGGCACGGCTCGGCCCCGCAGCCAACGGGGGGAAAACCTGGGTGAGAAAGGGCAGGAGCGTGACACGGGCGGTCAGGAGTGAGGAGAAACGTGTGAGAAACAGCCCTGCGAGCACCCGGGAGGAGGAGGAGGAGGTGCTCCAGGCGCCGGAGCAGAGATTCCCCGGCAGCCGGTGGAGAAGACCATGGTGAGGCAGGCTGTCCCCCTGCAGCCCAGGGAGGTCCACGGGGGAGCAGATCTCCACCTGCAGCCCGGGGAGAGAGGACCCCACGCCGGAGCAGGGGGATGCCCGAAGGAGGCTGTGACCCCACGGAGAGCCCACGCCGGAGCAGGGGAAGAGCGTGAGAGGGAAGGATCAGGGGAAGAGTGTGAGGGGGAAGGAGCAGCAGAAGGGAGCTGTTATGGGCTGACCGCAACCCCCATTCCCCGTCCCCTCTCCAGGGGCGTCTGGAGTGAAGGAGTGAAGCGGAGCCTGGGAAATGGAGGAGGAAAGGTGTTGGGTTTATGTGTGGTTTTTTATTTCTCACTATGCAAATCTATTTCAATGGGCAATGAATTAAATTTAATCTTCCCCAAGTTGAGAAAAGTAAGCGATCTCCCTGCCTTTATCTCGACCAACGAGCTTTCCTGTTCCTGTTCTTCCTATTTTCTCTGCCTCTCGTCCTGCTGAGGAGCGGGTGGGAGCGAGTGAGCAGCCGGGTGGGCTTCTGGCATTTGGCCAAGGCTAACCTGCCCCAGGCTTTTATAAACTCTCCTCCTTAACCCTGTCCTTACATCTTCTGTTGCCTGCCTTCTACGTCATGGCACTCTTTTTGGTGAACAAAATTAATCTCAGCAAATTTGGTCTATTTCATCTTCACTTCACAGTGAGACAAAATATGCTCCATAAGTGCCTGTTCCTATCCTTGATTACAAACAGAGCTCAGAGTGATTAGATTAGCTGCAGATGATTGCTGCAGGCATGAAAAGTTAGGCAAGATTAATGCAATCCTTTATGTCCACAACTATCCTGAGGTCTTAGGTGTGCATGAGTCACAGCACATTTGTTCTGAAGAGAACTTCGAAGAAGACTATGCAGACAGAAGGTTTTCAGCTGTTGTATAAGAGAAGCAACCAGTGAAATCTCCCAGTTAATGAGCTTAGCTGAATACTCAGAGTTCCCCTGTGAAGTGTTTGGACTGACAGAATATTTTTTAGATTAACAAAATGCTAGTCTGGTGCTTAGTTATGTAGTTTAAGTAATACACTCAAATAATAATCTTAAAACCAATCTTTTTGCGTTACAGATAGGAGGTGAGTTCATGCAACTACAAATTTCTCTTCTCTAAATCCATGCTGGCTAGAATAATATGCAGATACACAGATTGTAAGAGAGTGTATTGAAGATATATTGTTAAAGTAACTTCTGTTTGCAGTTCCACAGGTAGGTTATCCTGACAAAAACATCCTATGTTCCAATACTTGCATTTAAAAAGGAGCATAAAATAGTTTATTGTAGGATTCCCAATTGGGTGTTCATTTATTATAAAATACAGTTGGAACACATGCTGTGGTAATTGGTAAATCTATGTACTGCCTCATTATAAAGCAAAGCAAAAAAATAAAGCTGTCTTTTTAAAAATATGGCTTCATCCAAACGTATATGATCTTGCTGTAATGTCTATATAACCCACATTTTTGCTGATCAGTGTAATGGGTAATCCACATTTTTTGCTGTTCAGTTTAATAAACCACTTCATATAACCTCTTCAGACTGATGATCTGTTGTTTATGATAGACTGAACTGTTTAACAGAACTAGCTTAGTCGTAAATACTGTCAGGTGTATAGCTAGGGAACTGTCACCTTCCTCACATCACTGACTATTGTAGTATTCATTCTACCTACTGGAAAAGAACAGCGGTGCAGATATTTCCCTTAAAATTTTCTCAGTGCAGACCAAGGATAGACATGTACATGTTCACATGAAGGATACACCTCACCATTTTAAGAAAGTGTCTTCTAGCCTACATAGATGTCAAGTATATATTTAAATGCAAATATAAAAAATGCAAATATAAACCAAATCTGAATATCTGCTAACTGAAACATTCTTAAAACTACAGGTTTGGTTTTTTTAGTGAGACATAGACATGTGAAAGATACTGAGCATATCTTTCATGTTAATGACTGATGAGCAATATCAGTACTTTTTGTGTTACTTTCCTTTAAAGTTGTTGTTTTTTACATAGTTCTAACCCAAATTCCTGTGTGGCTTACCAGAACTTAAATAAATAAAATCTTTAATTTAGTATTGTTCTGTAACAAAAAGGGGAGCTGAAAGTAGTAATGCACTGGGGGGACATGTAGGCAGATTCCTCCACAGCATGATAATATTTAAATTTGAGATAATCTAATGATGTATTACCAGACATGTGCTGAACAATTTTCAGTAACAAGTTTCTTTTAGCAAAAGACTCATTTCCAATATACCTTATTATGAATCAGAGTTGGTTAAGGAGAGGCATTTGTTATTACAAGTCATTTCAGGTAGGAAAAACAGTGAAACTCAGGTGATGCAAGAGTTTCTCTGTTTTGTTTGCAGATCCCATGCTGGAGTTGCATCATTCAATCTGCAGCAAGGCCAGTAGAAATCCTTTACCTGCTCATATGGGAATGGAAGATGGACACAGCTACCGAAACCAGCATCACTGGGTTGCTCTGGGACCTGAATGCACTTCTGATTCAGCCCTGCCTGGACACCTATTGAAGCGATAGTCTGTGTGAGCGGTTCCAGAAACCCTCCTTTCTTCAGCTGTCTCAAGGAGGGGACATCTTTCTTGGGGCTGTTGACCAATACACAGTCTACTGGGACAAGAAAAGGGGACATTCTTGCCCTACGAGATGCAATGGTTTAAAAATTGGATCCAGTAAAGAAATGCATCACCTTTCATCACACTCCACCTAAAAAAGCAGATCAAGAGAGAAAAATGTGACTTTAGTAATTTATTTTATTTGCAGATATTCAGCATATGAAGACTGGATTACAATGAAATGTAAGTACAGCATTTTCTTCTATAACACAGTAAGATACAATTCTGCTCCAATATTGTTTATATTAATTAATGTTCAACTTCCCTAAATTCTTTTTTCAAAATTTCAGAAGAAATTCTCCACAACTGTATACAGGGAGGACCAACCTGTTTCCTGTTTAAAGTTTTGATGGAAATGGCATTTTCTCATAAACTATTTTGGCCATGTCAAATTCATATTTTGTAATTAAAATTCCCTGGGGAATTTTTCAACCAGCTCTACTGAGTATTCCCTATAACCATCCTTTTTCTTGAAACAGTGTTAGGGACAGGACAAGACGAGGGTTAAAATTATTAGGGGTTTTTACTACTCGGGGCTGACCAACTTGAGACCTTAAGATAAACTTTCTCCCTGACATTACCTGCAGGTACAAATGGTCATCTGCTCTGCAAATCACAGCCTAAGGTATTTGTAGGGCAAGAAGAGATAAGGAACAGTTAATGGTCAGCTAGGAAACATTCAGTTTGAGGCACTTCTCGTCCTTCACGTAGGAAGTCTGAAGCAGAGATGGGGTAGAATTCTCCCAGCTTACTTTCCTCTCTTGCAAAACCTTGCTTCATTCATAATCACAGTCTGTTACTGGGGCAATGTTTCCCCACACAACAGCTTCATTCACTGCAGAATCCTAGCAATTCCCCAGATGCCATATATAATGGTCCTGAGATACTGTCCAGCCCCCGTTCCTCATTAAAAAACACCCTATGGATCACATAATTAAACATTGTATTAAAAACATGTAAAACACAAGATAATGCCTGCAAGCAGTGTGTCCAGTAAAATTCTGCACGGGTAGTCTGTAAGTTAATACATGTACAGTCCAGATGTGGACAGCTGCCTTTTGGTGCAAGGTACGTTCACTAGAGATGTAATCATTGGATAATTTAACAGCTGTTAGCAAACAAGTCTCAATGAATTATGTGAGGAATATGGTTCTTTACAAAGGAAAATAATTTTGCCATATAAGGGTGATTTTCACCAAAAGCATCAGATATGAAGATATCAGGGCAAAATCCAAGTTTCTGTTGAAAAATATGGAGGAATTAGGGGTTCTTAGTATAACTATTGCTGAATAATTTGTTAACATGGGAAAATAGCACATTTTACTAATCTCAGTCTAGAAACTCTTAAATCTCTTTTCCTAAAACTTTCCATTTTGAGACAGATATCAAGCACAGGAAATTTCAGCCTGAGCAGCTAAGGATCAGCATAGTAAAGTACAAATGAAAGCAGGATGCTAGGATAGGAAGAACTAAGCAACCAAAATAGAAGTAGCATTGCATAAACAGATAATAACATGTCATACTTCAGTTCTGCAGATGAAAGGGAGTTCTGCTTGTGCAGCTCTCTGCTGTGTCTTCTTATGAGAAGAGAATTTTTCTTTTCTCCAACATATGCATTATTCCTTTTAACTTGCTAGAGAGCTCACTCAAATTGGGTTGGTTTCTATCATTATCTTCTCTGTACTGTTAAATTTCCCTGAAACATGGAACAACTGTTTTAGGCGAATTGTGCATTAAATTAAATCACTGAAATATGTAACAGTAGTAAAGTATAGACAAGGGGCAGGTACTGGGGTGGCTCAAGCAGCGACTTGGAGGCTATAGACCTACCAGCGTAATAAAGATTAAGCATTCTGAGTTTATTTTTTTCCATATATATTTCATATCTTGAAGAAGCATTCATATGAGTCAGATGAAACCAGTTCCTGAACTGGGCAGGGCATTGTGCTGTACAAAGCCAATTGTTCAGGCTGTCAGGCACCTTGGCTGGGAAGCGTGCTGAAGACACAAGTTAGAAGAAATAAGAGTCTCTAACCGTAGAAATAAAGAACTCTCAGAGAAAAATTACATAGAGCCTCATGCAGTAAGGCTCTGAGAGAACACCCATATTTGTGATAAACCAGTGCACACGTGCAGGAGCACTAAGACTTGATCATGTGGAGTGTTAAATTGCAAGAAGAGCCTCTGCTGTGGCTTTAGCACCAGCTACCACTGCTCTCCCCAGGTAATGCTCTGATGCCCTTCGGGAGCTAACACAGGCCATGGACCCCCTCTGGGGGCCGTGCGGGTGTAGGAAGCTTCTGCTGGAGGCCAAGACAGGCTGACAGAGCCGGTAAGGATGATCACAGTGTGACCGCGGCCACAGGGTTGAGGAAGGGACTTGGGACTGCAGGGTTTGCTAGGCTGCAGGGAGTCTGAGTGCCTGCTAAAGGTGAGAATCTGCAGCATGGAGCCCAAATGTCCAAAGTCTTCTAGAAAAAGCATTTGAACATCCTCTCACCCCACCTTGTTAATTCAGAGGTCTCCGCTTTACATACATAATTTGTCATTATAGGCATTTGGTACAAATTTTAGCTACGAAACATTTCTGACAAAATTTGTCCAAAATGGTCTCTGTCAGGGTCATCTTTTGAGTTATCTTTTGTGACTCACCCTTTATTATCAAACAAATATATTCGACACATTATTCCTAGCCTGAAATTAATGAGTGAGCCTTCATGTATCACAGCTGCTAGGGAGTTAGACCTGTACCCTGAAGCCAAAATAAAGCACTATGGATTGACATAAAGCTTAAAATCTAGCACTTATATGGACTAGTGATTGGATGAAAAATGACATTGTGTTTTTAAAGTGCAGATGTGTAAACTTCAGCTGAAGCCGTATCTGCATATAAAGCCCTGCCAAAATAAAGAGTATAGTCTGCTGAAATTTCTGCTGACCTTACCATGTGCAAAGATCTGCCAGCTTTTGAGCTTCAGCTTTCCCACTTCTTAAAGGGCAGCATCTGGACTAGCCAAACTGTAGAGGAGGTTTTCATAGAAAGAAGGATAAGTGTTCTTCTCCCCTAGATTTATTATTACTTTATGAACAGAAATTACTCTCTGTTGGAACTCCTACTTATTTGGTAGAATTTTGGAGGAGGCTGAAACTCAAAAAAGCTAATAAAAGTATGAGAGACAAGAATGATGGAAACATCAAGATACATATAACTTGAAATTAAAATACACGTATAGTTTGAGTTGAAAATCTTTGTGCAGAAAAAAATTGTTACATGTAGTAAATAATACCTCTACTTCATTTTTTAGGGAAAAAAAGTTTGTAAGTATGGGATATAAAAGATAATTTTTGTATTTTTAATGTATCAAAGTGATGTGTTTATACCTGCTACAGATATAGTTGGCTTGAAATTTGTGGGACAATAAATTCCAAATACATTTCAAATGGAAACCAGCTAACCAGGTGGTTTAAACAAATTCTCTATTAACCTGAAAGGAGTTAAAAAAAAAAAAAAATTTCAATGTAATAGAAGTTCTGCTGTTCTATATCAATAATTGTAATATCATTCATTAGAATGTTATTTACAAAAAATCTCTTGATGCACTGATTGAAATACGTATTTTAAAATTTCAAAGCTCTCCAGCAGAATTAGGTACTACAATAATAATAAGTTGACAATTAGAAATGCCACTCTGGGCATACAGTTGTGTTATCTGAATAAGAAGGGAGGAATGAGATACATGGAAAGCCTAGGACTGCTGCAGTCATTACAAAAAAACCTTGTCACAGGATGTGGTCCAGTGATAAACAAGGTCAGGCTAACATGCCATCTGCCCATGGAATATCATGTCGATGTGCTGTTCTGGGTCTTTTACAGCTACACTGTTTTCAGTCATTTAGAGACAGAAGCAAAATTCCATTGGAAAAGAAAAGCTTACTTAACAGCTAATTAAACGCAGAGCAAAATAGGCAAAAAAACAGAAACGCAGAAATATTTTCTTTGCATGACAGTGAAAGCTGTGGTTGAAAATCCTGCCATCTCACAGCACGCCTCAGTTACGAGTGCTTTAAGAGGGAAGGAGCCTCGGCTCAGCTGTCCTCCTTCGGAAGGTGTCTTTCTGGGAGCTGTTACCTTATTGGCACTGGGCTGCGTGTTCTGGGCTCCCGTGGAGGGAAAGAATTATCATTCCTCAGCTGACTGTCTCATGCTCTGTGCACAGTGTGACTGAATTGGCTGGAATAAAGCAAATCTTATTAAAATTGTGTTTAAGACTGTTTCAGGAATGGGACTTTGAAAAGAAAACACTAACAGTCAGAACAATGCCTTTCGCTTTCATTACACAAAAGGATTATTCACAATTCTACACACATAAGGTACAATAAAAGTGCATGCAGAGTGGATTTAAAGTCCTTTTCCTGTTTTATCTTTCCCTGTAAAATTATCTTGCCTTTGATTTTTTGAAAGCAAAGACTTAAATGCATTAAATAAATAAATACATTTGTATTTCTCAAATTCTGTCATTTTTGCATGGTTTATTCCCCTTGAAGAGATATAATTCCTACTGGCTTCACTTGCAAGCATATGTGAGTCAATCAAGGAGTAGCTGACATTTTGTTTTCTTTTGACCATTTACACCACTCTCTAAATTCTTCTGCAGAAAGGTTTTAAATTCAAGGAAAACTGCACTGGCAAAAATGGAAATGTGAAGGAAAAAAAATAATAGTATGTTTTATTATCACATGTATTTAAGATCTCTCTGTGAATGCATTACACAGGGATCTAGCCACATTACAATCATGAAGCATTCACACATCGCCGTATGGGAGGCCCCTTCTTCCCCCAAACCAGGGAGAAGCTCGGCCTGCCCGCGTTTGAATGCACACGAAGTCCTGAGAATGGCCATTATCAGCCTTCCGCAAATTGCAGCTCTTGCATTGCATGCTGCCTGGAGATTGCTCTTTTTTCTTCTTTCTTGAGAAACATGAATATCAAAGGACTATGAAAGGATGGGCAGGTGGTGGTCAGCGGCCTCACACAATAGTCAGCAGATCTGGCCAGCTTTATCAAAGGGAAAAGAAAAAACAGATTTCTATAGGGGGAACAAGAGCCACCCAACTTCACTGCACCTTCAGGTCTACATCTCAGAGGTGGCACGGCCCTCTAACTCCTTACAGATTTCACTGAAATACAGTCAAGTGCAAAATTGGATGTATAAAATACCTTTACTATGTGCTTCTTTGAAAAGGTCATAGGCAGCCCAAAGTTTCTTTGCTTACTTTTATTTTGCACTGTGTATACATGGACATGCTTTTTCAGTATTTTCAAACTTTCATTTCCCATCTCTTTCTAGTTTCAGTATAAACATTTGCATTTTGAAATGTAGTCAAGCATATATAGTGATTTATCAAGTATATAAATTATATTTGATAGAGAATATGAGATACAGGTAGACATATGGAATTTCAGAGACTGTCATGATGGGTTCTTTACAGAAATAAATAGATGGGATCATGACGAGACTTTTGATACTGGTTTTTAGCATAGGCAGATTTTCACTTGTTATTTTTAGAGGAAGATTTTACAAGTACTTTTAAGAACACATTCCAATGTTTTTTCTTCTTTCTTTATTTGAGGATTGACCTTGGTAGTGAGCAGCATAACGTTGTCCAGAAATTCATTCACGTGCACGCTTATGGCCATGGAAATTATTTTAAAGGTCAGTTGAATACCCGAGTATTAAAAGGTACGCATGAATTTTGGTATCTTTGAATTTGGTTAAGAAGCAGGGTCTGTCTTCAGAAGAGCCCAACAAAAACAGATGTTGTGTGTCAAGGCTAAATATAGGGGACAGATTATCTGTCACTGTGGTTTAGCAGAATGCAGCTGATGACCTAACGTGGCTTGGAGGTCTCTCTAAGAAGTGCCTAAGGTCAGAACTCCACGGCTTTATTCTCTGAATCCATGGTGACTTCATGATGTGAATGGACAAAAGAAGTAGCATCTTTTTACTTGCTCCATCAGCACATCTGCTAAAGCTCACAATGAATATAAAAAACCTCAGTTTAGAGTAGAGCTGTTGCTTAAAGCCTTCGGTGAAACTGGGCCTAAGTATTAGGCAGTGTCCTGCAGGAGGGATCTTCTCCAGCTATTTCAGCAGATATTCTGTTGAAGAAGAAAGCAGTGATATTGCACCAACTTTGAGAAGATTAGGGAACTGTATGACTTCTATACTGTCTTCATGTTAAATGAAAGAGATACTTACTTCCAATTTGTCTAGATAATTAGTACAGAGACAGATGTATTGGCTTCCATTTCACAAAATACGTGCGTTAAACTGAAAGTCAGTCTTTGGTTTTACGTTTCTCAGCTACTATACATAAATTCAGTTTACAACAGAAATGAAGGGAAGGGCTACTTTATTTTCCACATGAACATTGATTTAAATTCCATTTAAGTATACCCTTAAATTATGTTTAAATGTGCGACCCTGGAAATTTAAATCCTGTATTCACTATCCTACATGCTTGGGTGTAGAATCTATTTTCCTAGAGAGAGTTTCTGAGGGAAAACAAGACAACCCTTGAGAATAGGGTCTCGGCCCTTATACTGCAACGTAGAGCATGTTTTTTCTTTATCTGTTGACATTTTTAACTTCATTCTTTATATACGTTGCTATATTACTACTAATCTCATATGTCTGCTCTTTCACCACCAAATTCCAAGTGCTTCTTGTTCAGTTCTGTTACAGCTCAGGGCTCTGATTTTGCCTTGAATCCCTCCACTTCTTCAAGTTTTTCTGTTCTTCTGTTTTTACATGTGGCACTCGTGTCCAGTCTGGGAAATTATTCATGCTTGTCATCATTCATTTTACTTCTCATATACTTATTTTGTGTTTATTCCACTGCTAGCCACCAATATTTCATTGACTTAAGTAAACTTTAAACTGGCCTCAGGGGAGCTTTGCTGAGCTTCCGAAGTTTGTCACAAGATGAGCTATACTAATTTTCAAAATGGGAGAAAAAGCATATTAACCCCACCAATAATCTGTTTTGTGCGTGAGTGTGACCGAGGGTGGACAAGACATAGTCCTTTCCAGACTATCTGGCCAGTAAGACTACTGGCCAGTACACAGGCCAGGCTCCTCTTAAAGGCGGGCTGGATTTATGCAGCCATCACTGCAGGAGGAGGAACAGTCACTTTCCTGCAGCACAGTCCAACATTTGGTGGAGATGAGACACCCAGAAAGAAGCACTGTAGTAGTAACAGTGGTAGTAAAGGTCCTGTTAAAAGGAAAAATAGTTAGGCACAGTGCTTTCTCAATAGCTGATTAAAGAGAAGGCAGAGAGGAAAACATACACCTGCACAAGGTGGGAATGGTTGAAAGAGATTTGTGAGCTATAACATTCTTAGAGGAAGCTTTCGAGGAGAGTAAGACTGGGTATCACTGCTAGTAATGAAGGTAGACTAGAGAAGAAAGCAGAGATGGGCTCTTTCTGAAGAGAAAATTATGAAAAGCCTTGGAGAATGGAAGAGAAGAAAGCTCCTGTTTCCTTTCCAAGTGCACTTGGTAAACTAAAGAAACTTTGCTCTGTCCCTTTGGGAAAATATTTGACTAGAGCCGTGTGAAGCACTTATGTCTCTGGGAAATTTCACAAAATAACACACAAAATTCAGTTAGCACAGCTGGAGTTCAGTGTTGGTGGTTTTGAGAAGGCAGTGTGGAAGAAGTTAAACAATTTCATAAAATACCTTCCAGTATACTCAGGGATACCCCAAAGTCACTTAAACCTTTAAAGCGACTCCTACTGGGGTAGGCAAGAACAACCTCACAGAAATGCCAGTGAAATGTTTCCTCCATTCTCTTGCCCAGGAGTGGAAGAAAAAAAAAAATCTGAACTGCTTCCATGAGAGCAAGGGTAACTCATGTGAGTTATCCTAAAGGTAGGTACGTGGTAAAAATTAGAGAAGGTACAAATCAGGCAACAGTAGTTTTAACAGTCTTTCACCTAAGACTGTTAAAAGAAGAAAAAAAATGTTATACAATGTGACAAACTAAGCCAATGAAGCTTCCCTTTGGTAATTTCCATTGCATTGTTATTCCATACATAGAGCCAACAGGAATATTACAGAAAAAACTACTGCTAATGCAAAGATTACAGTTTGGAACAGAACACTCAATGGAAACAGACATTTATAACTCACAGGTAACTGCAAGTTCCTAAATATCTCAGCACACATATATGGTCATCATATAGAAATGAAAGATAACTACAGATGATAAACTTCAAAACATAGCCCCAGTGTCAAATTTTTGTCCTGCTATTAAAAGTTGTATTCCATCTAAAACTATTTACATTGTATGTCCATGGACACTTTCCTCTTTTATATTTCTCATATATGAGCCTTTGTTTTCTAAACACCCTTTTTTTCAGTTTTAATCAGTCATCTGTAATGACTCTTTCTTGACAGGAACTTTTGGTTCTTTGATCATCTCTAGCCATTGCTTATGATTTTATTCTCAATGCTTTTAATTCTTATACTTAAGTTCTTTCGTTGTGCTTTTTCAGAAATGCTTTCCATTTTTGCTGCAAGTCCACACTTAATCTGTGGCTTGGCTTGGATGTTTTAATGTGAAACTCATTTCTTATTCTCTTTACCTCCCACACTTCTTCAAATCTTTCCCTTCATGATCCTCACTTAGTTCTTGTGCTTATTATGCTGGTCTTTAACTCCTACACTTGCTGTACATTTGTTTAGCAAGAATTTATTTTATCCTTCCCATGGCATTTATTCCTTCAGCCTAAGGAATTCAAAACAGATTCCCTACTGAGTGTTATCTTAATCAGAAAGGTAACACTCCAGGGCTCGCTCTCCACTAACAAGTCCCTCTACACAGCATTTCTCTTTGAGCCTTTAATATTTTACTCCAATTTTACAGAAATTTAAAAGTTGGGAGACTTACCAGTAAATTAAAATGTTAGATGTTTCAGCTTTTTATTATTTAGAGACACTATACTGCATTTCTTCTCTTGAGATGTATTTCAAATGTTCAAATGTTGCAACTGAGCTCTTTAACAGAACATGGGCCTGAAATTCAACTGAGGAATCCTATTTATGACAAAACCTAGACAGAAATATTACATATAGGTTAAGAATGGCCACACATCAGATTAGACAACATCATTTTGTACACTTTTATAATTCATCAAGGAAAACAATCTGAAAACTGAGAGAAACTGAGAAACTGCTTCCAGTACACTCAAAGAAGTACTAGAAATTAATGTTAATGAACTAGTTAATCTGAGTCTTTATTCTGGAATTTGATGTATATGTTTGGAAGGCAAGAACTATAACACATGATGAGCACTAGAGTTGAATGGAAAGTAAATTGTGGTGAGCGTAATTAAGGAAAGATGGGAAACACTGTAGCTTGATTCTTTTTCCATTAAAAGAAATGGAAGTTTTATCACAGACTTTAAGAGCAGGAATGAACCCATTTTTGTTGGGTTTTACTAGTATTTAATTCTACATCTTGCCAAGATAAATTAAACAGCCTAAATACAGATTATTAAGATTCAGGTTAAATTGAAATCATAAATTTGTTGTCCTTTTCCCCTAACAACAGAAAGCAGTTAATGGAATTTTTAAAAACTCAGGCAGCGCAAGTTGATAGGACTGAAGAGATATCTCTGGGCAGTCTCGATCACAGTCCAAACTAAAATTGTCTAGCCAAATTTGTCTTTTAAAAATGCAAATATTAACGTATCAGAAAATAAAATATATTACTTTCAATTAAGATATTCACTGAAATATTTTTACTTCTCATCTTGATGCTCAGTGAACACTGCTCACATAAACTTAATGTTACTACCTTGTTTAATTCTGTAATGGAATATCATAAAATCGTAGAATCACAGAATGGTTTGGGTTGGAAGGGACCTTAAAGACCATCTAGTTCCAACCCCCCTGCCATGGGCAGGGACACCTTCCACCAGACCAGGTTGCTCAAAGCCCCATCCAACCTGGCCTTAAACACTGCCAGGGATGAGGACAACCTCTCTGGGCAACCTGTTCTGTGCCTCGCCACCCTCATGGTGAAGAACTTCTTCCTTACATCTCATCTAAACCTACCCTCTTTCAGTTTAAAGCCATTACCCCTTGTCCTATCACTACGTGCCCTTGTAAAAAGTCCCTCTCCAGCTTTCTTGTAGGCCCCCTTTAGGTACTGGCAGGCTGCTGTAAGGTCTCCTCCGGAGCCTTCTCCAGGCTGAACAACCCCAACTCTCTCAGCCTGTCTTCACAGGAGAGCTGCTCCAGCCCTCTGATCATGTTTGTGTCCCTCCTCTGACCCGCTCCAACAGGTCCATGTCTCTCCTGTGCTGAGGACCCCAGATCTGGACGCAGTACTGCAGGTGGGGTCTCACCAGAGCGCAGCAGAGGGGCAGAATCCCCTCCCGCGACCTGCTGGCCACGCTTCTTGTTATGTAGGCCAGGATACGGTTGGCTATATTGTTAGATATATAGTGTTATTTTTACCTTATTTACTAAATATGTAAAGACTGGGAATACCTCATGCAGAATATCCTACATCTCACAAGATGAAGTGCTGTGATCTATATTACCATGTTTCATTGCTCTCCACCTCCCAATGTGTATATGTGGTATGCCATTTTAAAAATTACAAAGCATACATTGCCCACTGTACTGTGGTCCTTTCACAGCTGTAGATGTGCTTCAGTGTTCATGCAATAAGTAAAAGTCAGGGGGAAGCCTGTGCCTTCCACTAGCAAGCATGAAGTATAAGTGGAGATATTTTTTCAGAAGTTGATTTGCAACAATCACATTGACCTAGCTGTTGATGAGAGGATGTAAAGGTCAAAGGAGATGATTGATGATAGGATGTAAAAGTCAAAGGAGCCCTACCATCAGCCAGGCACAGCAACCACCATTAATGAGGGGAAGACACTCTCACTTTGGTTATCAACAGTCCCAGAGGTCTTTGTTGGAAAGCGTATCTATGTTGCGTGTGACACTGTCCCCAGAGAAGGGAAGTGCCAAACTGATCATGGCTGAGAAGACGAGACAGGAGATGCCAGGCTGGAACATCTACCCCTCTCCTCCCAAGGAACATTTAACTTACTGACCCGTTCCAACCACATGAACCAGGAAGGTGATGGTCCCAAACACACTGAGGTCCTCCGAGGTTTGGGAAAATTAAAGGTGGCTCCTGTAACCACTCTCTTACTGATAGAAAGGGGGAACAAGTGCAGACGATTTTGTCTGGGCTGCTCAGGGTAGTGGCTGGTTAACCAGTCTGCACACAGGTCCTGACTTGCCAGTCAGCCCACAGGCAGCTCTGACCCACGCACGTGATGCTCTTCGTGGTGCCCACCGGCTGGTTCAGGCAGAGGCAGCTGGGAGATGGGAGAAGGAACGGAGCAATTTAGGGTAAGCCCAGGTGACATGACCGGTAGGTGAAGGTATCGGGCACACTATTTTGGATGCAGGAGGGAAATTCAGGAACAGGACAGAATCTGTAGGGAGCTGGGTTTCATTAGTTCTACTGCTTATAGCACAGCATTTTAATAATAAAATTGGGTTGTTTAATTTACACAGCATAATAGAACAATAGTGCTTCTCTGATAGTACAATGATAGGAAGTTAGACTTAAGTCTGAATATATTTCACATCTATAGAAACCCTACACAAGCTTTCAGAGTGTACACCATGCATTTCTGCATGTACATTTTTGTGTACATTTTCTGTAAAGAAGTGGTTGATATTTAGCAGTGCAGGGGGTTTTTTTGAAGCTTTAAAAACACCTATATATTTGACCTATATTAGAAAAGGAAAAAAAAAAAAAACACCAGAAACTTGGTCAGACTTCTGCTTGAATTTCTGTTTATTAAGGAAGACAGAAAGAAATGAAACTAGTGCATGTTGTGTCTCTAAGATTGAAATGAAATTGTATGGTTAATTCAGGACTTTGTTCTGTACTTATTTGTATGATCCCTTAATTCATGACAACACATATTATTTAATAAGTAAAATTAGGGAGTAGTAAAGTTGCATCTGCTTCAGTATGCTGCGATCTTACAAGCTGCACTTCCCTAGGTGAATATTCCTTTTCTCCATCAGAGGACAAACCAAAAGAAACAAAAACAAAGAGAGACTGAAGCCCGTGTAAATTAAAATATAAAACTAAACCACATTTTGTGAATCAAGTCTAATGTTATTTTATATTTTTATATTATCCATTTAGATGCATGTTTAAAACATTATTCTATTCTAGATGTCCTTAAAATACCTGAAAAATAGTTTAGAGAAATTTTCCAGCATCACTAAGGAGCACAATACACAGTACACATGCAAATAATCTACTCACGGGCCTACACAATTTAGTCTCTTCTACCCACCATAGAATACTGCTGTATCATTGATCCTTGTATGGATCAAAAATGGGTAGGTTTTAGCCTTTACTGTTATTGTTTGTACTTCCTGCTGAAGGCAATAAGATATGAAGAGGAAATCCGTACTGGGAGCTACAAGGTCAGATATGCATTTTAGATAATTTTCCTGCTGTTGAACTGGCAGTTGAAAACTCTGGTAATGTTTATAAAAACTTCCTTAAAATGTTCAAATTTAATTGCTTAATCTTCTAACTGTCTCTTTTACACTACATTTAACTTCTTAAGCCTTTTTCGTACTTGAAAAAGTGGTGGCTGTCACTTGTTTAAAAGAAGTTGAAAACCGGAGCTTTGTTCTTCCATTATGTAGTAGCTATGGATGACCTCTGAAAACCATGTGACAGTAGATAGCTGTCTGAAGTTTGCAGCAAGAAGACCAACTATGTGCTCAAAGACAAGGATTAATTTGTGATTACTGTGTAACATTTGTGTATTCTGCTTATTTCACACCTGAGATAACTGGAGTCCCCAAAGTAAAGAGGGATTAAGGAGACAACTCAGAAATAGCACTGTGAAGTAAAACTCTTAACTTCTGCATCACTGGTATGTCAGGAATGACTCATTACAAAAAAAACCCCACAAAACAGTGACTTAAATACCATGACAGCTAACAAATTTCCCATATGTATTTTGGTAAAGATCTGAAACAGTACTGAAAATACAGTGACCAGAAGGAAAGGTATTCAGGCTTGAATGACTGCAGGAATTAAGGAAAACTGTAGTAAGCGTGGGGAAACTTTGCTAAGAGGGGAAGCCTCTGACCAAATGTGTTTTGTGTACCAGAAACCAGCCCCTGAGAACAAGGAGGAGGAAAGTTCAGAGTGTCAAAAGCCATGTTTATTGCTAGCACAGAACTCTCATTTCCTGATAGGTTAAAAAAAAAAACCAAAGGTTTTTTGAAGAAAGAAGCAAGAAGGAAGAAGTTCATCTTCAACTCGGGTAAAACGAAAACTGCACGCACACACCCCACCCCCCAGTTTCCCAGAGCAAGCTATGAGGCACGCGGCAAGAGGGGAAGCAGTTACGTTTTGAATGTTTTCTCCCAGCTTGTACTTTGAAATGTAGTATGTGGGAGCGGAAATATTATTGAATGGTTTTTTCTGTCTCCTGTGGTCAAAGAAAACATAAAAAATAGTTCATCTCCAAATAGCAGCAGTGCTATTGACACCCTTGCTATGGTTATAGAAGCCAAGAAAAATCCTTAGAATTAAAGCAGGTGCCTAATACAAATGGAAGACACAACTTCAGCTGAACTGCTTCCTCACGCTCTGCTGGTGTTTGTAAGTTGGAAGGATGTCCCCTGACAGCTATGGCTATGAGAGCCACGGCCACGCGTTGCAGCTCATCTCTTGTAAATTAGGTGTATTGGCTAAATTTGTATCATCTCTTCATTTATATCACCTACAGCCTCAACTGCTCTTCTGGCTCCAAAAAGTGGCTGCATAAATGCAACACATTATTTTCAATTGTCTAAATTGTCTAATCAAGAATTCAACCTTTTTTTTTTTTTTTTTTTTTTTTGTCAGCACAGAACCCATGTATTTGCATTAAGGCAGTAAGTGCAGGTAAAGCAGTTTTGCAATAAAATACTGGGAGTGGTTGTAACCAAAGACAGGCCAGGTAATAGAGACTTGATGTTTGTTTCTCACAAACTCCTAAGGTTTCATCTGGGGATGGTGTCGTCAGGTGCAGGACACTGACAGAATTCTCTGTTAATCATTATCTGGTAACCTATAGGACTCCTATGTAATCCGTATCCTATGCAATGGGTATCATTAAATATAAAATATTAATGTGCTGAAATGTTTTCAGATCTGAGTGATAATTTGAGCTTTCTTTCAAAGAGAGGATGTCTCCTGTTCAAACAGCAATTCAATGATCCATAGGTTAGCTGGGATCCATTTTAGCAGCACGCTGAATAACACTCTTCAAAGTAAGCACAGAGAAAGGGGGAATTACAGAATGAGATGAGGCTATGTATTAAATTATGTAAGCGATCAAATTTCCTCTGCCTCTGAAATGTGAGATGGTTGTAAATCTTTATTTTAAAACTTCCTATTAAAGCTACCAACGTAACTAGAAAATCTGTAGTCAATCCTGGTACAAAAATGGGCACTGCTGAAAAAGAAATAAAAAAATGTCCACAATGTAACTGTCAAAGCAATATGTTTTAATCTGTTTAGGTGTCTGAGAACAGTGGCATTGCACAACCTCAGTCTATTGTCAGCAGTTTATTAAAAGCCGTACACAAACGCTGTCCTTGTTCTACACAAGCAATTTATTTCAACAGTTTTGTATGCAGATTAGGATCAGTATATGGTTCAAAGAACCAGTATTAGTGCTTTGAGAAATTGCCTTCTCTCCTGTGATATTTTAAAATATAAATCTGATTCTGTTCATTGTCATTCAGTAACGAGATCTGTAAACAATTTACATTTTGCCTGAAGTTAGATAATCTTATCATTATTTAATCTCTTTAGGCACAGACAAATATCTAGATCTGGATGTGTGTATGGGAAAGTGCTGTGTAAACAGCAAGACAACAAAAATAGCAAAAAATAACAGGAAAAAAACCCAGAAATATACAATGCTTGCAAATAATTACGGTTCTGGAAAGTACACTTTTTTTTAGTTACTTCCAAATTTGTGGACTTGTTTTATTCACCTTTGCAAAATCAAGCACAAGGAGAGAAGATGAACAATCGTATACAAAAGGAAGACTGTTTTTTAAAAAATGGGTTGGGATTCCTCAGTTACCTCAGCACTGAATTTTTTTCTGGACCATTTCTTCCTCATTCTTCATGACATAAAATTCTACACACTGAAATGTGACTTTGTAAAACTGTCACATTCTTACTCCATATATCATTTTCTTCTGTCTGATTAGCATCATATCCATTCATTTATTGAAATCACTACCTTTCTTCTTATGCCGCTTAGGTTTGGAGAGCAAACATGCCTGAGTTTCTTCTTTTGTGTGAACCCAAGTGTTTACAAAACGGTCTACCGTCACAGTATTCTTCTTGGCTTTGGAGGTTGTAAAGGAGAAGCGAGCCCGCTCTCTTCACTACTCGGCGTTGTTGAGCCGCAACTCAAGCTCTGGCCAGCAGAGCAGGAAATACTCTCAGCTCTCCATTACAGGCAATCGTCCAGGTTGGATCGGAGAGGGGACGTGAATCACTCCTTACTCCAACTATCCAAAAGCTGGCTAGGAATAAACTGTTCTACGAAAAGAAGTGATACAGCCATAAATACTTGGGGGAAAGGGCATTCATTTCTTCTTTGGCTTCCCGCTGTGTCTGTGTAGCTGTGTCAGTGTAGCTACCTTCTACAGTAGAGTGTAACTTTATGGGCTAAGCTGTTGGTTGCATCTTGATTGACTTGTGTAAAGTTGTAGAGATGTCTCTGAGAGCAAAATTTGGCCTACTCTTACCATATTGCCGAGGACTATAGAAAAGATACAAAGAATCCATTTTGACTCTGAAAGATTGCATTAGAAGGAATAATAGAAGTAAAAAACAGTTTTTTACTTGTGGATTTGCTCATTTACTATGGATTCTCTTAACTATAAAAATCCTGAGAATCCATAGAGCTACATCTACTGAATCATTTTTCAGAGAAGAATCATACTTTAATAGTTTTCCATATTAGCATATGGGTTTTCATGTTTCTAAAAAAATTAGTTCTATTTTCTTTATATTTCAAGTTGATTAGTGTGCAAGCTCTTACCTTGTACTACTCAGAACTGGTCAACAATTTAACAATCAATTTAACAACTTAACAATACGCTTTTGATCAAAGTGCCATCAAGCTAATGTTAAACAATTTTCTTAATCCAAATGCTGCTATAAAATGGTTGTCAGGGGTTATCTGATAATTCATCATGCATCGCTGACCTAGCAAGCACACAAGTAACTATTTCAAAAACTTTCTGTGCTGTTAGAAATGATTTCCTGCCCTTCACTGAGTAGGGACTGACTGATGCTATAAAAGGTTTAGAATACAAATCTCCCTTTACTGAGAGGAATACACTCAATTCCTTGTTTTCCATACAGCTCAGGAATTCAGTTTTTGCAATTTTTATCAAGCACACATGATATAATCAATGGCAGGAGGTCTGTGTCCTTGCAGACTTTCCTTGGTTGGTTTGTACATAAAAATTCTGTGAGATAATCTGTCTACAGCCTGCTCTCAAAGATGTGACCTTCGTTTTCTTCTGCTCTGATCACGTCTCCCCACTTCCTCTGGTGTACTGGATGGTTTGGACAAGCTTGCCAATATGGTGAGAAAATTAATCTTTAATTTTGTGGTGTAGTTGCCCATCAGGTTAAGCTGCAGGATGGCTGCATGATTTTCTGTGTCATGCATGTGCATCATGCTATCTATATTTCTTTAAGCAGTACCTGCCTGTGGGAAGCAAATAGTAAGCTGTTTGGAACAAAATAGGCCATGCTATGTTTTTTCTGTTTCTATTTCCTGGCAATGACAGGGAGCAGAACTTTGCAATTACACAGAAGTTTGGGAAAGTCCTTTCAAAACATCTTGGGGAGGCAACTCACATGTATTGCACAGATGATAGCCTGTTTTGCAATGATTTTTTTGCTACCAAACGTGTCTTCTTGTATACCAGCCTGAAAGGATTTGAAAAATATTTGAAAATGTTTATTCAGGTATTCTGGCTTTTTGTTTAGGTGTGGGGAAGATCAGCTGAAAACCCAGAGCCAGGCATACCACTTTGACCATTTCCTTTTGGACTGCCAAATTCCATTTTTCTTTTTGAAAACACTGAGCTTAAATCACCTGACATTAGATGTTACATCCGGTGTTCTGGTAAGGAGAATGCATGTACTCTGAGTTGGGAAAGTTGATGTTTGGTAAAATTTTAAGCTACTGAGGTGAAAGATAATTATAAAATGAGACATGACCCTATATCTAATATTAAAGAATAGAAGAAACAGACCTGGAGACATTTCCATGTGAGCAGAGCATGCAGCTGTGCACAGCAGCCTGAAGAAGCAGGAGTCGGGAGTTAAAATTATTTTGTGGCCAATCCTTAATTTTTCCTGACAAGTTCATCTAAGCATTAATAAACCATCATATCAATAACTGAATAATTCTGATTTTTCAAATTTCATTCCAGTCTATAATCAGTAAAAATTCAATGGCAGTCCTTGGGAATTTTTTTTTTTTTTATTTAGATGCTGTAGGAATGGAATTGCATTTTAAAATATTACAGCAGTCTGTCAAGATTAAAAAAAATTATGCACAAAATCATCCACAGCAGAAAAAGAAATGGGAAAAAAGTGGCCCGTACTCACATTGCTATTTAGCATTTCAAGATGGGAAAGATTTCCAATCTATCGTGCTGCTGAAATGAAATAGTAACATATTTCTTCATGTATACAAATAGGCAAATATTGAACTATTATTTTCAGTGAACACAAAAGTAACTTGGTGTGTTACTTGAACTGCTTGCTATTTAAAATGCAGAATACTATATGTATTCTATAATAGAACATATATAATTTTAGGACAGCTGATAACTTTAAAATGTTTCTGACACTTCAAAAATGGTGATTCATTTTATGAAGTACCAAATAACAGAAAATGTTTACTATTAGTAGAACAGCATATTTTAGCAAAGTGGGTTTATTTATCCATTTAAATAAATTAGCAGATAATAGATGGAGGGAAAAGCCATAGGAAATCATTTTGAAAGTTACAAAGTTGGCATTTGACACTGACATTGAACTTTGACAAATTCACAAATCCATTATATAATCATTACTGGCAAGCGATTTGAGAAGAAAATAAAACACAAGGGTAAATCTTAAAAATAATTTTGATTCACTGGCATAATGAAATTATTAAAAATTAGACTGTGAAAAGATACTGAAAACACACAATCTAGTAAATTCACCTTACCATGCTGGAGACACCAATAAGCTAGTGATACTAATGGCAAATGCTAAACATTTGCCAAAGTAGCAGGGTGAGATTCCCAGATATAACTAAGCTTTCATAAATTTTCATGGTGTCACGAAACAATATTAACACCATAGGTTCATGGTCTTTGTTAGAGTTGGGATTTATTCCAGTAGAAAATTGAGATGACCTTGAAATTTTCCACAGAAGTATGAGATGGTTAAACCATTTTTTTCTGTCTACATATGTACCATTATGAAAGGTGACAAAGAACAGGAAATGTGGGAGAAGAACAATGAGGCTTATTTGAAGGGCATCAGCATCGCCTACTCCATCATAGTTTTGCGATGGATGTAGGTCCCTTACAGGTCCCCTTGAAGAGTTTTTTGAATACACAGAAACAGACTTTTTTTATTACAACTGAGCTGTATAGCTGGACTCTGTCTCAGGACTTGATTTCCCAAATGCCTCTGTTGTTGTTTTTAAAACCTGTTTTGTAATTTGGAAAAAAATGTTGGCAAGTTATTTTATAAAGGCAGAGATGATCACACAGGAGGGAAGACAGAAGACAATCTATGCCAATAATTTTAAATATTTCTCAAACTTCGAACACTGTGTTGACATGGCAGGGAGTTTCTCTGCACTCCTGAGCTCTGTTTCTGATGAGTGAGTATTTGCATTCGGAAGGAACAGCTCTTTTCAACACATGTGCTGTAAGTCTGCGTGCTGCTTAGACCCGTATTGATGTCAAATGTAAAGGAGCCCTTAAACCTTCAACACCTGGATGGTTTTCTCGCACAGACTCACCTTTCTCCAGCTTCGACCGTGGGGCCAGACACGCCAGCCCTGCCGCCTCTAGGACCACGAGTCCGCGATCATCGGTAGCAGACCTGTGCACTGCCGGGTCGCAGCAGGACCCGTCTGAGCGCCCTCGCCACGTGTCTGCCGAGCGAACCAGGACACGTGCCGTGGCGTTTATTCCAGCTTTATGCTTTTGTACCTGCTGGGAGGATAAACGATAACTGATCTCGCATAGAGTGGCAATCCCTAGTCTGGCGTGAAGTCTGCTGGTATAAAATTAACCTGTCATCATCCTTTTTGAACAGCGTAGAGTGAGCAGAGATTATATTGGATTGGCACTTTGGATCGTGTGATTGCAGTGCTTTCAAACCCGGAGCAGGAGCCTTCAAAAGGGATTTCCTGTGCTGCCGAAACGGACTGAGCTAGCTGCTGCTTTTCCGATCGCGTCCTCCGAAGCAAACATAGTAGAAGAGGTGAGGAAATTATAGGTGCATTTTCTCAGCACTGCTACAATGGAATCTCCTTAGTTGGGAACTCCATTAACTTCAATGACCTTCCACTATTATTCCCACACTCGGCAGTATACACGAGTAATCCCACAAAGAGATTCCCCCCTGAAAGGAGGCACAGGTTCTATGGACAGCCTGATTGTGTCCTTTACCTTTCTGCCTCTCTGACACAGCCTCTGTTTCTCTCTCATATAAAAGTGACAACCTTGGTGGAAGCTTTCCCTGTGAGCAAAGATACTCTGGGTTTTATTCTCACATGTAAATAAGTACAGGTTGCTATTTTGATGTGCTTTTACATTTTTTAGAAAGCATAGCTCAAGCTAAAGTTCTGCTTCCTTTCCAAAGGCATTTCAGAAAATTTTAGCGGGTAAGTCAAAATGAGCTGAAACAAGCTATTTAGTTTAGAAACACACATACAAGTTTACACCACAGCTAAGAGCAATGCACTGCTCCTCCATTTCATGCCAAGATCTACCTTGGTTCTGTAGCTCTATGATATGACGTACACAAACTGGCATGTGTTTCGGTTATTAGACGTTGGTTTGAATACAGTGATACAGACCTGTATTATTGTAGTGGAGTGCAGACATGAGAACTTTCACATAAATGAGACTCCCAGGAGACTGTTTCATCAGTCCCAGTTATTAATTTGCCCTTCTTTTTGTAAGCTCTAGGAAGAAAATTGAAAAAAAAAACCCAACTAACAAGCAAATAAATGGCAGTACATTTACAGCCTTAAAAGGATAACATTTATGGAACTCAAACCAGCATTTTACAGGGCAACTGCTTTGATCATTTTTTGTAGAAAGAAAAGCTACAGTTTTACAGGTGCTGCGAGGTAAGTGAGCTGACCCACAGTGTGCAGCCAGGTCTTCTGAGGGATCCAGTTTCTGAGCTCGGTGGGGTTTGGAGGCTGTGATTTATTGGCTGATGCAGATTTTCAAGTCTCAGCTGAGAGCACTGGGCAAGGACGAAACAAGAAAAGCAGTATCTGTGCAAAAGCATACAATGTCTTCTCAAAAGTCGGAAGTGTCCATTCCCCCCCGGCTTTTTTCTCGTCCGCTGATGTTCAGACTGAAAGCGTGCAGTTGCATTTTTGGTCCAAACCCACAACAGTAGCCGTAGTACGCTATCTACTGCAAGCTTAGAGTGAGTCTGCAGACTGCAGTGATTCCCCTCATTAGTTTCAGAGGCTGGGGGTCACGGACTGCCGATGGGCAGCCGGTAGAGATGACAGTTTGTCTTGACATGGCACTAGCTTTATCCGCTGAGCTAACCCCAAAACTGGCTAAGTTGAAAGACTTACTAAAATACTGGAATTTCAGGCACTGCTTTTAGAAGCTTCTCTGAGGTTACAGTTAGGGATAATTTGTCCAGAGAGGTTCTTTGCCTTCACCATGGGTGTATGTGGGTGAAAATCTGGTGGGAAGGGTCTTTGTGTGTAGCTAATTTGGATGTGGTTTGGCAAGGTAATGCTGGTGACTACTGTTGTCTGTTTAATTCTCCCAGTATGTAATGCAAATTGATTACTTCAGTGCTTTGATCTTAATGATTTCCTTTGTAGTAGCAGATATATTTAAAAGTGACATCAAAGCTGTCAGCAATACCAGACCTAATATAGTTATCACTAGATTGCTTTAATGAAAGCAATACACAATTAAACTCTAAGATATTTTTATTCTGAATGTGCCTGGAGGCTAGCAATAGGAACATCTGATAAATGAAAAATAAATCAATAAAAAGTTACCTACAAACCAAAATAATCCAGCAGAAAAAGAATAATGACCATTAAGCATCCATTAACATTTGGAAATCAAATCATACCAAATCTTTCAATGAAATAACTGCCTATTTAGTAACTGTATCTGGACATACACACTGAAGTTATTGGGGTTATGTAAGGACCTATAAAGCCAATGCAAACATGCTGTTCTATAAGCATATTATTGTTGCATATGTTGTGATATAACTGATTGCATATGTTGTGATGTAAGTGGAGAAATACTTTTCATCAAGAAGTGACTGAGGGAGGACAGCGTGTTTGTTTGTGGGGTTCTAGTTTGGTTTTTATAAGCAGGATAAGTTATTTTTCTGAAAGTGCAGTTTCAGAAGAGTGAAAAGTATTTGTCAAATTGGTCCTAGGCCTAGATCAAAAAGACTGTAAAAAGTCAGAACAGTTTTTAAAATCTCACTTTTCAAACTTGAAAACCACAGTGGAGCTTTTTTTTCTTCTTCCCTTTTTTTTTTTTTTCCCAAATACAAAAAGTCCTGTTTTGTAAAAAATCTTTTATTTGGCCTGGCAAGCAAATTACCAATTTAGAGCTCTAAACCAAAACTGGCATTCTTTAACTAAATCCTCCTGAGATTGTTAAAGGGGAATTGTAAATGAGAATATTGACATTCATATCACAAAACTTCCAGTGCAAGGAGGCTGTAATGGAAGAGATACCTGTAATGTAGATGTCTACACCTAAGGTTTCTGCCCTAGGCTGTCATTAAAGTAACTGTCATTGTGTGTGAATCTCACTGTAAATTAGATTTAAAATTTGATTAAACGGGCAGCTTCTTTGAATGGCCTTATCTCTCCACTGATTAAAAAGGGGAGAGAGGGAAGACTGTTAGAAACAGGTGAGGGGAATCCCAGCTGAACTGCTTACAGTGGCAGTACCACTCACTTAGCAGATCATTCATAGCATAAATGTGTCACAGACGTCTGGTCTGACAATAAAACATTAACCTGTCAATTTTTTTTTTTATTAATTTATACCAGGCTGACCCTTTGTGTATATACAGATACAGTATTTGCATCCCTAAAACTGGATTGACTGTGGTGTCAAACCAGAATCTGAGGCATTCACTACATTTCAGGCTGGGTCTTCTGAACTGGAAATGCAAGAACTACTGGGAAATAATCTGTCTTCTCTGTAGTTACAATGGCAGTCCCTTAGCCTGTCCAGTGACCCTGTCCTGCCACTGTTTTGTTCTTTCATAGCTTTAGGCAGGTTAATCAAATTTGATCTGTGCTTTGTATCACATTTGGCCATATCAAATCTGACTTGCATTAGCAACCTGAAAATAAATTTGTAGTTTCACAATACATTTTATTTGGTGAAAAAGTCTACCTTGGCTCTTGTTCCCATCAATGTTCTGCAGTTTACTCACTGTGGGTTGGTGAAGGGTATCCTTTAGCATGGCAGAGGGTAAAAATCAGATCTGGGTCTCTCACTATAGTGAGAGAGAGAAATTTATTGAGCCAGGTCTTCCACTCAGGAAAACAGAATGTGTAACCACATCCTTCGAGAGTGATTCAGATGGTAAACTGTGAAATACTGCCTTTTCCCCAAAGGCACTGGAAATCTATTGCTGCCTTCATTTTGGTACATTTTTTTTTAATAGAAGCCCAAAATCTTGGTCTTCTGCCAATTTTAGCAAGCATGCTGTCCTGCCAATTACGCTTGCAACTGCTGTCTAAGCTTTGTGGCAAATCAGAGCTGGGCAGGGATGAGCATTAACCTTCTAGATCCTTAACATAATTCGTAAATGATACAGAGAAACAGGAGCCTTTTCAACACACAGCGGAGAGGGTGTTTTGCAAAATAGGGAGGGAGGGGCAGGAAAGTCTCAAGGAGGAAGACAGTATCGGAAGAGTATTTTGCACAATAACTTACTTTGTGGCCAGTGCACTCATGCAGGAACCAGGAGCCTGGGATTCCAGCTCCACTTGTTTTATCCTTCAGCTACCTAAAACAGTTGAATGCCCATCTCCCAGGGGAATGATCCTGCCATTAGATGAGTGGTAAAGGGCAAAGGGTACATTAACCTTAACCAATTTCCATACATGGTTGTTTGGCTGAGAAGCAGGACATGCTAATTCAAATCCACTCTGGACAAGCAGGAAGACATAGAAATCTTACCTCCTACTTTTCAAGTGCCTTTAAACAATTGTGCAAGAATTGTGCTATTTCTTTCTCTAGGTGCCCTACCACCAAGGAGTGATCTGACTGTAAATAGGCAACTGATTTTAAGCCTCGAGGCAGATAGGTAGACGTAGTCCTGAGCCTGGCGTTTTCTTTTAGATGGTTCCAGGTGGCTGTGCACATGTACCAAACTGCAAATCTCCCTGCGAAGCTGCCTGCAGTCCCCACGCAGCCAATGAGCAAGATAGCACCCTACGTGGGCATTCCCCAACTGCTTCCCATTGATGTGGGCTCTCCATAAGCAACTGCGGCTTCTACCTTAATTGCTCTGAATTATCCTGCTGGTGGTTCACCCAAGTTAACTGCCTAAAGCAATGTAAATATAGCTTATCACTTTGGAACATCCACATTTTAACATGTAACATGCAGTGTCCTGTAGATTAGGATCAGTATTTTTAATTCAGCAGATTAGAAATGGGAATCAAAATCATAAACTGCCATTAACTCTTGTTGTCTAAGTGGAAGATCGTTGTTGAAAGAGCTGAAGTCCCTCCATAGCATCGACATTAAAACCTCTGTGGACTTGCAGTAGTTTAACCTAATGGTTATCCCTGACTTCAGTAGTATTAAGGGGTGTTGGAATCCACACTGGTGTGGAAAGGAAACTATGTAATTCTTCAGTCATTTATTTGGATGGCAGCATTTTTAATAAGACATTACCTCTGTGATAATATGCTTAGAATGGAAGCCTATTTTTCCTCTTCAGATTATTATTATTCAAAATTGTTTCCAAGAAAACACAATTTTTAGAGACTAAGCAGCACAAAATTTTACGGCAACAGAAATTTTAATAAGGAAGAAATCTAATAAGGAAGGTAATATCCACTGTTTTCAACACAGCTGTTACTGCATCATGTTGCATGTAACATCTGAAATGAAAGAGGAATCAACCTCTATTGTCATGTTTGATGAGAGCTGCTTCCTTTGATAAGTCTGTCATAGCTTGATTTTTCAAAAGCTAGAAGTCAAAGTGTTAACACTGTTTTTCTGAATCTTTGAAAGACAAGCAGATGAACCAAAACAAACAAAGAGGTTTGTTCTGTAGGTTTCCAAAATCTAAAGATTTGACAGAAACTCTGACCTCGAAACTATTAAACAGGAAAGAAATAGAAATCATGGGTAAGTACTACCACAAAGAAAGTGTAAGAAAGAGAGAAATCCTGAAATATTTGCAGTTAATTAAGTACTCTAATTATTAAGGGATCTGTATTTAAATTGGTTTTATACTTTTATTATTCACCATAAACTCCAGTCATGTTTTAACAAATATTATTATATCAAAAAGAAATTTCTAATGATGACAGGAATTTGTAAGAAAAAAAACACATACTTGGAACCTGACTTTCATTTTAGCTTCTTCCAGCTTTGCTCCTCATACTTTATTTTCCCACTAAGCAACCTGAAACAAAAAGTAAATTGCAGGAACCAAGCTTTAAATGCCCCCATTCCAGCAGTAACAAACACCTGTTCTGAATAAGTGTGTTCCTGTGCAATTTATTTTGTTCAAAGGTAATTTGCCCATAGTGAAATGCCATACACATTAAGGAATTAAGGAGAGTTAGGATGTGGATTTGAATGCTCTCAGATCAGCTCTCCAAGTAGGAGATCCCACTAACACAGGAAGAAATAATTGGTAGCAGCACAAAGTAACACTTTTTAGGCTTTTTTTTTTTTTTTTTTTAAAGGAAGAAAGAGATCCAACGCCTCTAGATAGACGTTCCTATGATTAAGGGTGTTTGAGAAAGAGGCATGAGCTACAGAAACTAGGAAGGAGGCTTGCGCTAAGGAATGCAAGGTTGTCTAGTAGTGCCAAAATTATAGAGGACATTTGCTCTGTTCGACTCAAAACAGCTGAGGGTAATTAAAGCATTTTAAATAGCAGGTCTTTCCCACACAGCCCTTTCTGACCAAAGTGACTGACAGCTTGGAGGCAACAGCTCTGACTAGGAAGCAGCGATGAGCGGGTGGGGAAGAGATCGCCTCACCTGGGGCAACTGCAGCCAGAAGATGTATAATTTTGTACTCATTTGAACTGATTTTTGAATCAGGATGCATTTACTCCTCATAACAAGTTTCAAAGGAAAGTCTATCCTTCCTTGTGAGTTCCCTGCTTCTTCTCAGTAGAGTTACTTTGTTAGTGTGGAAGGGAGGGGGAGAGGCTTGCCCTTTCTTGAATTTCTCACATTTTTCTTCTTTTCTTTCACCTATTTTTCAGAAGCACATGTTCTTTTCAAACTGAATGTTGGCCACTTTTCTTTCCACCTTTACCAAAGATCATGTTCCCCAGTGCATAGCTATCTGGGACACTGCAATGTGGGAGCCTACGCCCAGCACGGATACCCTCTTCGCTTTCGCAGGGTGCTGTGTCTCCGCTATTCTTGTCCGTCCTCCCAGGACTCATCCCTCCGCAGCGGTGGGGCACGGCTGGGGCAGGTATCGTGTGCGGCCCTGCCTGGGTCTCTCTTAAGGCAAAGCGGGCAACTACTACACGTCCCTGCAACGCTCTCCATCCTGCCGGTTTCACAGCTGCCTCCTCCGGCCAAGTTTTGCTGCAGAGGTGCAGTTATGTGCACGGCCTTTCCAAAACTGTCTGCTGAGCTGAGGAGGAGTGCTGTGTACTTCTTCCATCTTCACATGCCCGTGCGGCTACAAGCGCAGGGCTGGGGCACGCTTCTGTCGGAATCGTGACCTCCCGCTGTAGGTGCAAGCCATACGCTCCCCATCCGTGGGGACGGGGAAGGCTCGCACCCGGCGCGCAGGTGTCGGGGTACGGGCGGAGGGCGGCTGGTGGAGCCTAGGACTTCTGATGCGGCGGAGGACGCGGTGGAGCAGGGAGTGGGGAGCGCGGGGTGCGGGTCCCGTGCCCTGCCGCGTCCCTCTGATCTCCACCTCGGTGCTCCAGCGGGACCACGCTCCAGAGGGCTCGTCGGGGTCTCCTGGGACCCTCAGGTGAGTTGTCATGCAGGGTCCATAGCAAAGACATACAAACACTGTGGGAGCACTGGTTATAAAGAATTATTCTCTGTGGATGTTATTGACCCAAAAGCGAGATGTGTGT
Organism: Aquila chrysaetos chrysaetos; assembly: GCF_900496995.4. Lineage (NCBI taxonomy): Eukaryota > Metazoa > Chordata > Aves > Accipitriformes > Accipitridae > Aquila > Aquila chrysaetos. Next base: position 81,972,653 of record NC_044005.1, read on the forward strand.
GGTTTTGTCAGCAACATCCTCCATATTCAACATTGCAGTACCCAGAATAAAAATTTTCAGCAACATTTGCTTCTTTTTCCTCATTCAGAGAACTGTATGGATTGGGAGAAAGTCAAAGGATTTACATTTCTTCAGCCAGTGCTTCCTTTAGCTTGCGCCTATGTATGTAGGTTCATGTAGAAATGTGCTCCTTGGTTATCACAGCACTAGAGCAGCACAGGATCCTTGCACAAAAGCGAGCAAAAAGCTCCATTAAATATTACACAGGAATAAACTTGTCCTTCCAAGTGTTACTTCAGCCATGTAGCTAATTATACAAACGTAGGAGTCTTTCATAAGATCAAGTATCAAGTACTGTGACTTCGGAGCATGACTGGTTATACAACTTTAGCAAACATTATTTCAAACATGCATTTAAGCTTGACTGTTCTCTCTGTCTCTAATATCTACAGACATTAAAAACAGTGATGAATGCCTATGAAAATAAAACTCCTACTGATTTTATATGCAGGGCAATGTCAAACAAAAACAACTAGGGCATTCAGGCTTCCTTAGGAACACCACGCTGAATAAAAAATAGGCTAATGCATTAAAGAGCACAAATGGCAGTTCATCTCTGTCTCCCACAGACTGATCATGCATAGCAACATGCTGACAGTTCTGGATGCTGATGGCCATGAGCTATAGTCCGGTACCCATAAACAAAAGAGAAATGTACTAATTCTTCATGTTAGATCACCTCATTCATAAATCCCACTATTAAAGAGCACCAAGCTGCGTAGTTTTTAATTTTTGCAGTGTTTTTAAATTTATATTGGAATATAAAAAGGAAAATGTAAAGGAGAATGAGAGAGTAGCACGATGTGCTTGGCAGGCAGTATTCTCCAGCAGTGCCCTCAGACCAGAGCGATGCACGGCTTCACTTCCAGGCTGATGACAGAGATGAAGGGCAGAGGAGCAGCGGCAACAATGAGCCAGTTTAAAGTGTCCCGAGCATTTCCAGAGAGGAAGAGCACAGCAACCCTCTGCATCTATTTGACCACAGCAGCACATGTGTATTCATCCAAACATGGATGATCATTAGCGATTAGTCTTTTAGTTGCTAGAGATAACATATCTTGCACCAGTAACCGGTCCATTTTCTCTCCTGTCTTGTTGATGCTGCTCTCTCTCAATGTATCTAACAGGCTAGAAAAACTTACATTGTCATTAAGTTTTTTGTGTTTGCCCAAGTAGCTCAGAAGGACAGTTTATGGAGGATTTAGTTTCAGAAGCACTTGGCAGTGGTCAAAGCTAAGGGAAGTCAGACAGATGTCTATGGTTCAAACATAAAACCCTTCCTCCGCTTTATTGAACCCTAATGCATTCATACTTAGCAGAGTGATGCTTTACTATCAGAGTATTGGCATATTATTTGTTAATACCATGCAGTTATTTTCCTTTTTTTTTTTTCACAAAGTTATCCTTCTAGAGCAGTTGAAAAAGAAAGAAAATGCATTCATGTTGTTCTCTGTGCCATGATTCAGCATAAATGGGTAAAATGCATTCAGTTAATACAATGTTCTGCTATTCACCATTATTGTTGTAGTGATTGTGCCTGTCCACAGACAGCATTGCACAGCACCACTTTTTATTATATTACCTCTTGTTGTTTTCTGTGGGCAAATACATCACTCTGCGGCAGATTGCCATGTAGTTGCAAACTGCCCTGTGCAGGTCAGAAAAATGAGAACTTTTAACCACAGTAAGATGCACACACGGTTAACACAAAAAAAAGTTGTTGGGTTTGGGGCCACACAGCTGAGTTAGTAGAAAGTGCAGCTGTTTATTTCTAAAATATACGTATATATTAAAAAAAATAATAACATGCTACATAGTTATTTGCCACCTTTATGCCTTTGCTGCCAAACACAATTTATCATTTTTTTCTCACCCTTCAGAGTCTTGAGAATTTTGTAGGTTAAGAGGAAAGTCTTCAAGTAAGAGCAAGATATTTCCCAAAGTGTGTTTCCTGTTCATAAACATCCCTGACAGCTGTCATGTTGTGTTAATAGGAGAACTAATTTAGGCTCAGAGTTTCAGTGTGGATGTGCAAAGATTTCTTTATAAACAGAATAGGTTCATTTTTAACCATGACCAAATTAGGAAGATATAGACCTGCTTTCAATAGGTGTTGATTTGTTCTACCTGTATTGGAGTTATCTCAAAAAATTATGAAGATTGTTAAATAATTTTTTTATTCAGCTTCAATATACTTGTGCAATTTGGCAGTGTGATGGATATATCCACCTGATCTCTTTTAGGATGCAATTTTTGATACACCAGCCAAAGAGTAAGGACTTCCTCATGTTTATGTTTGTGTAAGGAGTAGATCACTCAGAAAATATCCCTTGTTCTGCACCTAGTTTTCACCATTAAGGTGAACAAGGTCTCAGCTGATAGGCTCTGATCTCAAATGAAACTAACATACACAGTGCAGGTGGTTGCAGAACCACAGGTAAAAAAATGATCTGAAACCTTTTTCCTCCTTTTCCAGTGACCATTTCCACCATTAAGAAGAAATGCATAACAACACATCTAACTTTCTTGTGTATGCAGTCATTTTGGACACTCCTGTGCCCACCTGAAATTTAAGGGTTGTTGCACATGGTGCAAAGGTTCAGTTGTGGGGAATTCATTGCAAAATGATAATAACTTTGTCATCAACATTGCATTCTCAAGAATACAGGTAGAATCTTCACTTTTCCTTTAGAAATGGAGTCAGAGGGAAAGGAGGAGGAAGTTTCTAGCTCTTGTAAATTTAGGCTTGCCTAGATTCAGAGTTCAAGAGGAGCCCGGCCAACATGAATGAAGAAGCACAGGAAAATTCTGCACAGTCCATGCCTGTGGTTCATACTGTGCATATCTCTGAGATTACGAGGTAATGCAAAGACATCTCAAGAGCAATTATTATTAAATGCAAAAAAAAAGGAATTAAATGTCATTTTATTTTGGCCAGAAGCTGATGCGCAGAAAAAAAATCTCTTAAGAGTTTCAAGATTTATCTTTTTGATTTTTTGCAGGTACTGATTCTTTTTTTTTCTCCCAGACTATCATTTCTTCATCCTTAATCAGAGTAGACACATCTATAGAAAATAAAAGTTTGTTATTTTCTCCCTAGATTCTTAGCCACATGGAGAGTCTGTTTTATTGACTGTTACAGAATGTTCACTCTTTCTAAAACTAAATTTTTATTCTGACATATACTATGCATAGATTACCAGTAAATTGGCTTCAAAAAGAACTATGACTTAATCAATGGTTGTAAATCTATGCTAAGATCTTTATAGCACTTTAAACTTATTCACAAAAATTCTTTTCTTCAAATTATAGAGTAGCCTCCAAGCACTTTCTAAACACTGACAGTAAATTTTTTGTGCTTTGCAAGTTAGTACCTGTGATGCAATCAACACTGAGTCTTGCTCTATTGTCATTGATTCTTGCTACTGTGTTGATGTCATCAAGTTACACCAGTATTATATACCATTCTATTGTTAATATATTTTTTGCACATTGAGTCCTTGAAATTTTATTATGGTTTTGTCCAGTTACTGAAAGGCAGAAAATTGACACAGGAGGAATTGCATTATTCTGAAGGTTCCATAACTAAGGTAGCATTTTACCCCAGCGTTAAAATGTTTCCCCAATCTGTCAAAAGAATGAGAAAAAATAGGCTGCCAGGCATTACTTGATTTCTACCTAATCATGTACTACAGCAACAAGATGCTCCAGGGCTTGCATTGCTGTTCCCTGTGTGCACTCATAGGTAGGCTGGGAGGTCAGAGACTGAAGGCCAAGTGCTTTCATCCATGCAGGAAGTGCAAATTAGACAATACTGCACACACAAACTGGCATTCAGGGTTTTGTACCGCTAGAATGTATAACTTCCTTGTCCTACAGCAACTAGACCATATGCTGGCAAAAGCTTTTAAAAATTCCAGTGTCGGTATTCTCCCAGCAAAGGTTACAATGGGGTCATAACTGTGGGAGACAGTACTGTAATCGTATGACGATAATTCACTAAAAGCTGGGCAAATTACAATACTGACTTCCTTGTTCCATTCACTAATGAGCTGTAATGGCACAGTTTTCTAATGCACGTCTTGGGTACACTGCAAGCAATTCTGTGCATTCAAACAGCAGAGGTGTTGCCTCAGTGGGCAAATAAAATGTACTTGATCTCCTTATCCCCCCATATTTTAGAAAATCTTAACAAGCAACTTTCTATATAGTGATTTAGAACTGTGGTGGGGTTTTTTTTCACCCTTCAAATTCCATTAACAGTTCAGTAGTGTGCCAAGTATAGCTCTCGTTTATTTTGAAATAGTAAAACACTACCAAGGGAATTAACAAACTCTGCAAAGTGCTCGCTCCTTCTCTAATTTTGTGATAGTGACAGGTATAGTGGTCCATGGGGGCGACTGCCGGCCATCAGCTCTACTTTTCACAACCACAGTCCCACAAATTTCAGTGTGACCTAAAAAAAAGAAAATTTTCTTATGATCTGTTCGCATTGTTAGTTTCAGACAAAATCGAGCTTGTGCTTCTCATAATCTGAGCTGACTGGATGGGAGCAAGCACTGCTGCAGACACTGGTTACATGTATTAATCGAGAATGGTGATTCAGCTAAGGAAGCCTAGTTTCTCAGCAGACATTTTTAGTTCAGCACAATGTCATGCCAAGACAGGTAAGCGGCTGTTCTGCATCAAGCCATGCTGCAGCACAGAGTCACCCTTTTGGCCTATCACTGATCGCATACAAATATTCCTGGCTTTGCAAATCCTTTAAACTCTGTTTGAATAGCCTCGCCTGCCTCCAAAAGTTTACCTTTAAATACAATCATACTTCCACACGCATATCTTTACCTAATGATTTCAAGAGACATTTGGTCCAACCAGTGTCAGACAGAACAGATTCTCCCCAGATGTCACAGCTAAGGCATCAACTGAACAACATGATAAAAATGGTTCTTTGTGTAGTGACTGCATTCACGTTCTGGGAATCCTCTTCTGGGAGGCACTTAGAAATACAGATAGTTTGCTGTAAATATTTAAATAATTATAACTCTCTAAAATCATCTGAATCCCTGACTCTCCCCCAGAAATTATGTCTATGATAAAATGGGGGAGGAAAAAAAAGTAGTTTTCAAAAGCAGATGTTGTGGTTTGCTTTTCATTGACTTGCAAGATTTTTGCTCTAACTTTATCATAGGTAATAACAAAATACTATGACAACATGAAAGAATTTTCCAGCATCATGAATATCAACTTTAATTTCTTATTTCTCATTATCAGCTGGGTCATTTGGAGGCTGAGATTCCAGAAAACTAATTAGCAGTTGTCAGAGTGGTTTCCAGGCTTGAACACCAAGGGACATCTTCTAGAAGCTGTATCTTCTTGGGGGAACTTCTGGTGGGCTTGTGCTGCTGGTGAGGGATAGTTTCTGGAGGCTGAAAATTTTGACCTGACAGCTTGGAAATTTTTTTTAGTATGATGCTAGATAAACTCTGGAATAGGTTGTCCAGACAGGTTGGCAATTCTCCACCTTTCGAAACATCCAAGGTTTTACTGGACAAGACACTGGGCAACCTGATTTCATTGGGCCTGCTCTGAGTGGGGATTTGACTAGATGACCTCCAAAAGCCCCTTCCAATGTTTTTTCTGTGAGCTAATATCCCTTTATTCGAGATATGTTGAACCTTTGGAGAGAGAGTACACCTTTTGTGTGAAGGTACAGTTCTTGTCTAAAATCGCGGCACTCCTGAAATCAACGGAAAGTACCCACTGAAAGTTCAGGGCCTCAGATGTCATCATCACGGTCTATAATGTTGGCGCTCTGTGGCTGAACTCTACGACTTTAACTCAAGATTGTTTAGTGCTGCTCTTTGCTATTACGGGTTGCATTTCAGTTAGATTGCTGCACAGTCGTTTCAGAGCATGATTGAAGTTCCTTACTGCCAGAATCAAAGGCGAAAAAGTAAACAACAGTTTGTTAACATAATCATTCCCTGACATAAATTTTCTTGATTCGGCATAGAGAGCTGTTGGAAATCTAAATCTCTGGTGTCTACAGTTAGCCTGTATTAGGAAAAAAAGATTATGCTTTGTGTTTGCACAACTGCTGAGGACAGCATCCTCCAGCAGATATGAGGGTTATGGCTCTGCACTTTTTGCAGAACAGCTACAACCCAGACCTTTCTCTGTTTCTCTGATTCCTCATGGGTATTAAAAGGGAAAATATCCTCTTCCCTCCTGTAGTGGTTTCAGCCCAGCCGGCAACAAAGCACCACGAGGCCGCTCGCTCACTCCTCCCCCCTGGTGGGATGGGGAGGAGAAAAGAGAACAAAAAGCTCGTGGGTCGAGACAAGGACAGGGAGGGATCACTCCCCGCTTACGGTCACGGGCAGAAGACAGGCTCAGCTTGAGGGAGAAACAAAATCAATTTAATCTGCTACCAATCAAATCACAACAAGGCTATTAGGAAGTAAAACCCAACCTGAGAGCAGCTTCCCCCCCGCCCTCCTGCCTTCCCGCCTCAGCCCCGCTCCCGGTTCTCTCCACCTCCTCCCATTCAGCAGCGGCGCAGGATGGGGAATAGGGGCTGGGGTCGGTCCCTCGCACCGGTCTCTGCCGCTCCTTCCTCCTCGGGGGGAGGAGGACTCCTCCTCACTCGTCCCCTGCCCTGCCGAGGGCTCCTCTCTCCCCGGGCTGCGGGTGGGCCTCCGCTCCCCCGCTGCCCTGCACGGGCTGGGGGCAGCCTGCCGCCTCCTCGGTACCCGCAGGGGGGTTCCTCTCGCAGTCCAATCCCCACGCACTGGGGGTTCCCCTTCTGGGCAGCCGGGGGAGCTTCCAGCAGCTTCTGACAGGGGCCGGCTCTGCGGCCCCCTCCCCGCTACCAAAACCCCGCCACGCAAACCCAAACCCCCTCCCCTTTGTCCTCTTTTCTAAGATGAGAAAATACCTTAAGCAACAAAAGTATATGCATGGAGGAATGTCATGTTCCTTTCAAAGGATGTCTTGGTTTTTGGAAGCTATAATTTTGCACCACAGAGCGTGCAAAGAGCATGACTTTTTTTCTAATAGAGTTCAACCTCATATATTTACAAGAGCACAGGCACCGGTCCCAGAGGTTTCACTGAATCAATATTCATTATTGCTTTTCTTTGCATATGAGCTACACAGACAGGTATGAAATGATCTAAGACTCACTGTAGTGTGGAATACTATTTCTGTAGCTGATATGACTGAACTCTGATATGGTTCCACACCCGTCATGGGCTTTGACTCCAAAATGTGGCTGCTCTTATTTCCATCCAAACACCTTCTCACTTCAGCTATTTTCTCATAGAAGTCTGTAGTGTGCTTACTAGATCTTTTAAATGTTTATCTCCCCCCTCTGAGACTGGACTGGAAGATAAGAGGTGTGAGGAGGTAAGCTATAAGGCATTGGAGGAATAAACTGTTCTTACATCTTTATTTAATATTTTTTGAAAGAACTTGTTAACTTCTCTGAAGCCTTTGTTTCTGTTTCAGTCTTGAAGACATTGTAGAATATATTGTCTTCATCTAGCAGATCAGGATACACAGTGCTGTCAAAACACAATCTTAGCAGAGCTCATTTCCCTTTTTATTTTTTTATATTTAATTCAAAAAATGCAAATACTACTGATACTAGTTTGCTAATTAGCATGCTGTTTTCATTAAGGTGTGAAATGCTCTTATGGAAGAAAAAATGTGGAATATGCAAAAGATCTGCCTGTCATCCACAGACAGAGTCACAGCTGTGCGAAAGGCTAGAGAACCTAACTTGGACTAAGGGAATTCCTTAAGTATGACAGATTTCAATTTCAAGAAGCCTTTGTGCCTCTAGCCCTCAGTGCCTTCAAAAAGTTTTCTAGTCCTTAAACCCAAAGGGCAAAGAAAAATTGGAAGTCCAGTACAGGATTTTTTTTTTAATCTTCTTAATGAGGAATTAGCAACAAATAGTTATTGGTATATTCCTGGGGCAAACTCCTTTATCCAAAACTCAGCAGAGAGGACACAATGCCACAAATTTATATAAACAATGTTTTATTATATGAAAGTAGGTTATGACCAAGTTCTGGGGAATTTGTATTCTATTTTCTTAAATATATTCCAGATATGTTTGTAAGTGAGGAAACATCTGTGAATTTGTGGATCCAACAGAGCTGAAGCATAAGACAGTAGCAACATAACTGAACTGCTTCTAGAGCAAACTTGAAGGAGGTCTGTGTTAGGTGAAAGCTAAACAGGACGTAGGCATTTAAGTTTCAGACACAGAAATCTGGGTTCAGATCCCTTCTCCGGAGTCATGTAGAGGACAGGGGTTCTTCCAGTGACAGTTGAAAGCTACCGAGTATCTTGACAAGGCATTAACCAAGGTCCTGTCCTGCTAATGTTCAAGTCTGTGTTGGAGACACCATCTCTGATCTTTGTATAATAGCACAAAGCTCTGGCATTCAATTATCATTTTTCAGTTTTCATCAGTGGTTATATATAGGCTTGTACTGTGATGAAGCAGACCAATATTTCACCATGGTTAGGCTTCATTTGCCTTGAGTTGTTTTGACAAGTTAAGCAGCAATCCATAACTAACTGTGTTTTTTCAAGACCATAACTTACTCTAAAGTCATGATTTTGTAAAGGACAAAAAAGGGGCAAAATAAATCTCTTGCTACAAAGTGGTGAATGGGTGAGAGGACATGGTGCTCAACTCCCCGGCATGCTAATGTTCCAAACCACCGTTCTGCCAGGTTCTGCATTTGTAGCAGATCAGCTGTATTCAAGTTACAGATTACATTAATTTAATAATAATTAGCTTATTACAACAGAAGGGAAAAAATCTAAAACAGCATTGCCATCCTTATGAGAATTTTGTGGTTGTAAATATTAGGCATTCATGGACTGCTTAGGGATTTGTGGCAACTGCTGGAAATATTTGACAGTTACCAATTGCATCCCACCTGTTATTCTTTTTTTTTTTGCTTTTTCACTAATATTTTCAAAAGACAAAAAATTCTTCATTGCTCTTATAAAATAATGATTTTCCATTATTTTCCCTGTAAAAAACTGCTAAGCTATTATCCCTTTTCATATCAACTCTTCTTCCAATTTCTACCCTATTTGTATTGGAGAAGTAACTTAAATGAGGCAAGTCTAGAGAGATCAGAAAAAAACCAGTTCTACCAAGGCCAACACAGTTAGTTCAGCAGAGTATTTGTCAGATAAAATAAGAGTGACTTGAAAAAGAAAATAAAACTGGGAACATAAATGTAAGTTTGGAAGGAAAGAGAGGAGAAACTTACAATAGCATTGCTAGTTACTGAATGGCTAATACAGTCTTTTCTTAGAACAAGGAAGTGGCAAAGGTGGCAATAATTTGAAGCTATATATGCAAAGACAAAGTTAAGAAGTTGAAGAGTATATTATAGTCTGGTACATTTTAAGCAATACCATATTTAATGTATTGGGCTCAAGAAATTGTTTACACAAGCTTCTGGGCCATTGTCATTCAACCCATTCTAAGTGATGAGTAAAACACTAAATAAAAGAAATGATAAGCAACCTTATAGTGAAATGTGTAGGCAGTATGAAATTCAATGTACTGCATGCAAGAGAGCAAAAAAATCTTGAAGCTTGTATTACGGAAAGGTATTAGGAAAGTTACATTTTATAATTAAAAAGAGACTAATTTTAGAAATATACTAATTATTACAATGAAAAAAAAAACCAAACCAAAGCCATGATAACACTTGGAATGGACAAATCAGAACACTACAGAAACTACAGAAAAGGTGGGAGTATAACAATGTAATATAGCCAAAAAAAAAAAAAAAAAAAAAAAGGAAAAAAAGGAAGCCAATGACATTTCAGTGCCTTTATTTCAAAAGGACTAGTCAGTTCAAGGCTTTTTTCAAAATCCGTAGTTACTGCTCTCTAAATTTTCCATAGGCAAATTAAAGCTGCCTGTCAGCACAGGGGTAAAACACATTTTCATTCAGTTATGATGAAATCAAAGTTGGGCGTCTTCCTTCAGTTCAAACTGAAGTTCAGCCTTTGAAAGGTTATAATCTGAGAGGAGTTTGGAGAAAAGTAATAAGAAAGGCCAGAGAACAGAATAAGTTAAAACATCTGTTAGTGTCCTACCTAACAGCAATTCTGTAGCTTTGTAAGAAATACTAAATCTTTAATTTATCAAATACCTCACTATATACTTGCTTCTAAACCTGGTGTATATAGAAACTGCTGATGTCCCAGAACACAAAGATCAAAACCACATGCAAGTCTTTGCTAGGTTAGGGCACAAAACCCCGTTTATTTAAAACTGTAATATTTGGCTGAGTGAAATATTTGGTGAAAGAATATGCAATGGGACCAATGTCATTTCAGTGGTATTGATATCTACAGGAGAAGAAATAATTTAGCATTGTGTAAGGAGTCAGCAGGTAGCAACTCTGTAAAAGGAGCTTTAAAATGAGGTATATTAGGTCTTCTCTTGTGTTACCAGTTACTCTAATATTAGATAATCTTCCTAATATTGTGATTTATTTAGCTGTGCAAGTTTCCTAAAGGAAGCATAGAAAACCCATCATTAGGAGACAAATCTAGACTGGACCAAGATTAATGGGTGCATATCTTGGGGAGAAAGGTACTGTCCTGGTAGGGAAATCATCAGGTCTTGGTTGCTCTGTACTTCTCGCGGTTTCTCTCAGTCACTATAGAGGTGCTTCAGTATTAGGAGTATTGTCAACAACTTCTTTTCTTACTTAGAAGCACACATCTATTACTTATTGCTGTTGTTAATATTCATGTCGAATTATTTAAATTAAAAATTACATCAATATGTAAATGTAGAAGTTTATATAATTAACTACTTCAATTTTTTTCTTCACTAGTGATTGAATTTTCAACTCCATAGGTAGAAAACGATAAAGTAGTATCTAAGGATGCATTTAAGATAATTCATTAATTTTTTATAAATCGCCTAAATGCAGATTTATCTCCATGCTAACTACCTAGAGACTCTTTTGTAATGAACAGGTTTATCTGGCTGATGATCTGCAGGGATTTATTCATCCATTCAGAGGATGTTGCATATTTCTTAATTTTTATTTTGAACATCAATGTTCTGCAATATTTAGAAATCACTTGAAATAAGGTGGAAAGTAAATCAGCTCACACAAAGAAACTGGGCTGTTTTCATTGATCCACCCTGCTAGGCAGGATTTTTATAGGGCTGTTGAGGAAGTTCTTAGACTTTCTTTAGCAAACATACCTGGTTAATTGCACTAAATAAAAGGTGCAAAAGTGCAAGAATTCAAGGTAGGCTCAGTAGTCACACTACAAAAAGAATTTAGGTTAAGGCTGGTTGTGGAATGACTTTCTTACTGCTATAAAGGTTGTAACATGGCTCTTGGGCATCAGCACAGCCATCGTCTGGAATACTCTTTTTAAGGCACATTCATGTAGTTTAACTTGCCAGCCATAAGCCCCAATGCATATGCTCCTTCTTAAATACAGAGTACCGTGAACACTGTTTCCCAAAGAGAGAATTTTTACTGATTCAGAGGTTGCACTCCAGCTAAACATAACCTTAACTTGCCAGCCTTGCCAGCTGAATACATGGAGGAAAAATGTTTTAAATCCTTCCTTTTCTTTTTCTAGGGTTTCAGAGCTTTACAAAATGCTCTGAGCAGGTAATTTTCTCCACTCAGGATTTAAAGGTCTTAATCTTCTCTTCAAGGCCTTTCTTTCAAAATGTGTGGGTGGCTGTTAGGCTAAAATAGTGCCTGTGTGACTTGGACTGGCTTTATATTTTTGCACTTTGAACAGGGTTTATGGTACTGGAATAGACCATATATCAAGGACTAAAACTCGTGACTTTCTCTGAAGCCAGGTGACAGTCTCCACCTGCAAGGTTGTCATTCTTTCTCTGTGGTCTCTTATTCAAATTGTATTAGGAGGTGGAAGGAGCCCCACAGAAATCTTGCAGTGGTGGGACTATCTGGGAAGTCGGGTGTGCAGTTCATGCCCCTTGATCGCATGAAGTGCCTACAACAGGGACACCAGCCTTCACAGCCTTTCTCATTAGAAGGCCAAATAGAAGAGGGGCAGATCAGCACCACCTCCTTCTCCAAGTATTTTAAGGTAAAGTAGCAACCAATGTTTTGATGCCTCTAAAGATGCAGTATTAAGTCCCTCATTCAGTATGCATTGAGGAACTCAAGTTTCCTGGTCCTGATGGAGTGTAGGCTTGAGACAGGCCCTGAGCTACCCAGTCTAGTCAAGCAGACACACACACGTCCATCAAGCATGCCACAAACAGGCAGTTTTAGGTGGCTGGGAAATGTTACTCTCTGGGTGGCAAATGTACGGCAACATGATCCCTAATTAGAAAGTTGCAAAGGCAACCCTTTGGGAAAGCTTGATCTCCCTTTGAGGTTGTAAAGAGTCCCGACTTTGTGACAGTTCGAAGCTGATAACAACTCTTGCTGCTCACTCCAATTGATTTGAAAGACCTTGCTGCTGCTTGTTATTTAAAGGTCCTATGCAACACTGACTGTCTCTACTTCTGCAAATAATACCTGTGTTTGCACAAAACAAATACTTGTCAACAGGTGGAACTGATAGCTAGCCAAGAGCTTTCAGATGACTGTTTCCTGGCTTAAACTCTTGGCCATGTTACCACCAGCTAGTGGCTACAGTTCTTGCGCATGATGTTCTGAGCCCAGTGTCGTGCTTTAACCCCAGCCAGCAACTAAGCACCACGCAGCCACTCACTCACTCCCCCCCCCCACCCAGTGGGATGGGGGAGAAAATCGGGAAAAAGAAGTAAAACTCATGGGTTGAGATAAGAACAGTTTAATAGAACAGAAAAGAAGAAACGAATAATGATAACACTAATAAAATGACAACAGCAATAATGAAAGGATTGGAATGTACAAATGATGCGCAGTGCAATTGCTCACCACCCGCCGACTGGCACCCAGCTAGTCCCCCGAGAGGCGATTCCCCGCCCCCACTTCCCAGTTCCTATACTAGATGGGACGTCCCATGGTATGGAATACCCTGTTGGCCAGTTTGGGTCAGGTGCCCTGGCTGTGTCCCCTCCCAACTCCTTGTGCCCCTCCAGCTTTCTCGCTGGCTGGGCATGAGAAGCTGAAAAATCCTTGACTTAGTCTAAACACTACTTAGCAATAACTGAAAACATCAGTGTGTTATCAACATTCTTCTCATACTGAACTCAAAACATGGCACCGTACCAGCTACTAGGAAGACAATTAACTCTATCCCAGCTGAAACTAGGACACCCAGTTAGGCAGAGACCGATGTTAATTCACCCACTGTAAGTGCTGAGTGATGGAAGGGATTGAATTTTCCGAGGTGCAAATTTTTCTGACCCTCATTCTACAGAATACTTTACACCCTTATGCGTAAACCAACGGAAAGATACACTTACTTCAATAGTAAGATATATTTTCCAAAATTAAATTTCTACTTAAGTTTTTTTCCTAAAATGCTCCTTAACCTTTGTGATCAAGGAAAAAATCCAAGATGTAGAAGACAACACTCTTACCATAAATGTGTACTGACTTGTTTAGATGCTGAAAAATAAAACAAACAGCCCAAAGGATACGCCTTTCGGTGTTGCATATTAATTCTGTGTGATGTCCCATAAGGAGCTAGTTCAGTGCAATAGCCTGTCATATCCGAAGATCTCAAAGTGGTGAACAAATATATTAATCCTCACAACATTCTACTGGACATACCTTACAGGTGGGAAAAGTGAGATACAGAAGTTAAATAACCTTCCTAGCATTATATAGTAAGTTAAATGCAGGAACGGAAATCATCACTTTTGGTCCTACAGTTAATGCAAAGATGGCCTCTGCTTTTGCTGTAATGCCCCTGTAAATTTCAATTTCCTCTTTTTTTCTTCCTCTTTTTAGTTGTATCTGCTTTTTTTGAAAAATTAAATTTGACATTAGCACCAGTTTTGTAGCTGTTGAACATGGTTATTTGGGGAAGACAAGTAAGCTGTTTAAGGGTTGGGGTTTTTTTCTGAAAATTAATGGAGTACCAGTAAATTTCAACAAGAAAAAGAAAAACAAAAGCTTATTTTTGCTTCAGGCCATTTCCAAACTGGGTCATTTTAAGAATCAGCTCTGATTCTTAGCCAAAGGAATTCTTGGAGGAAAGAGTGGCTCCAGTACACAGTAACATCCCTTCATTGATTAATATCTCAAGTTTATGGAAGTGTGATTTCAATTTTCCCTTTAAAATGCAGATCAAGCAATTTTGCCAACACCTATTCTTCTCTGTCAAACATTTCACTTCCTCTCAGCATTGCAGACAGCTTGTAAGTTGTGTCTATTGCCCATGCTTCTGCAGCTGGCTGTGCCTTTCACCATTGAGCAGAGCTTGGATTTGCTCCAACACCTAAAACTGTATACTTTACCCTATGGGTAGTAGTGTCTACAGCAAAGATACATCCGATGGGGCACACAGACAAGACCAGGACCAGTAAGGACAGCAGGCATCTGTCATTTTGATTGATTTAACATCCTTCTCATCTCCTGTTTATAATAGTATCTGCCTTGGTATCAGGAGTGCAGTTAGGCATAAAAAAGACATAAAATCAAGTCAAAACAATTAAATAAAATCAAAAGTGTAATCAGAGTTGCAAGGAGAAGAACGTGCAAAGAGAGAACTAACAGTTCTCTGGAACTTTTTTTTTTTTAATGAATGCTGCCAACAGTGAAAATGGCCAGCCTTCCTTTCCTGTAACAAGTGAGAATTGCTTACCATGCGAGGGAACTGAAAAGAGTTCAAATAGAGGTTGTTGCATTACTGACAATATTTGGAATATCACTTCAGTAAGAGAAAAGGATTTCAAAGACCTTGAGGACTAGCATGAATGGGAGAAAGAGAGAAAGACAGGGCAATTTGTCCTATTGACAAGCAACTGGGAAATGGCACAAGTGGAATCAAAGTGGGGATTTTCTTTCTCTGTGAGCAGGACAGAAGAAAAGCAATTTGTTCCTTGGGAGTGAATAGCTGTAAAGAGAGTATACAAAAGAACATCTGCTCTTAGAAGGCACTTGACAAAATAACCCTGCACTTGTGTGAAGAAATACCTGTGTAGCCAACAGGCTGCAGGTAGCTCAGCATGGGAAAGACATTGGAATTTCACAGAATGGTTGAGGTTGGAATTTGCCTCTGGAGGCTGTCTTGTCCAACTCCCCTGCTCAAGCAGGGCTGCTTAGAGCCAGTTGCCCATTACCATTTCAGAATATCCAATTAACAAAAATAATAACTTAATACACTGGGTCCCATAATCAGTTCTCCTTTTCCAAAGACAACGGTTTAGTGACAGGCAGGCAAAATTCCTAAACAAGAATTACCCTGTGTACTTGCATAGAACCAGCCATTGCAAAAGCATTCAAAAGAGATGCATTGAACAAGCAGAAATATTCCTACATCTCTTGATCACTTGTGTTTTGAAATTTCTTTTTTTGATTTATTTATTCATTTATAGCAGAGGATCTTTCTGACTTAAGGAAATGCAGGTTTCATACCTGTGGCCACAGATGATAAGAAGTGAGTTTAGAGATGCATCTGGCTATAATATTTGAGCTCATGTATGCATATGCTGCAGAGTGATGTATCTCATTTTCACCTGTGTCATTATATGTTCCATGCCTCCTGACTGTCATTTGTTGATATTTGGGAGTTATGCTTAATTCCCAGCTGGACAATGCCAAGGAAAAGTGAAGCAGCAATACAATGCTGTAAAACACCTTAATGGTCATATATAGTGTGTTTTGTAGAAATTTCATGTGCATGTTACTAAATGGCTTGATCTTTTTCAAAGATTCTGATCTTAGGGATGGTGAGAGAGAGAAGAGAGAGGAGGAAAGGAGCACAGCACTTGTCTCCATATCTGCTCACAGAGGAGTAACCAGGTTTGTACTAACCTCGCTTCTGGCTTTTGTGGACTTTGCAGCGTGGCAGCTCACCTCACTGGCCAGACACATGCTTGGTCATTTGGCTTACAACCCCACTTACATGGTTGCTTATATGAAACAGACACACGTGAATGAAACCATAAGTGCACGACTGGACTTTCCCTTAAGAGGCCTGTGATGGGCAACATCCTCAACAGGCTTGTGGATGGACCCATGAATACCATCTAAAAGTAATGCCTTCGTACTGGGAATGTCTTTCCCTGAGTGTCCACCGGGAGGAAACACTGAGAGGACTGTATTCGGTTTACTACAGGGACAGTGCACAGACAGCCTGCCACCTTTCCTGGGCTGCAATTCACCACACTGGGCTTTCTCTGATAAGGTAATTTCCTTCAAATCTCAATTTTCTCATGGGCCATTGGTCTCAGTTGCACCGCCTACCAGTCACTGAGTCTTTATCGATGATTGTGAAGCTTATCTGTACACTGTGAGAGGAAGGAAGTTAAACCATCTTGTTTCTGACGGCAAACCAAAACGTGATTAGCCTATTTGTTGTACTTTAGCTGCTTACTTTTTAGCTCTTCTTTCATGGGAAAACACCCACATTTAAAAATTTGCAGGCCATAAAACATGACATAAACAGTAGCGGAAATTTGTCATTAGGCTAAATCACTGCAATTATGATATATTTGCTCTTATTTCATTTTTTGCTGAACATTGAAAAATGTTATTTTTATAAAGTTACACACATAAACAAATATTGTATGAATATTTTTGTTGATATCCATTTGTCATGGTTTAACCCCAGCCGGCAGCTCAGCCCCACCCAGCTGCTTGCTCACTCCCCTCGCAGCAGAGTGGGTAAAGTGAGAAAACTCGTGCATTGGGATAAAGACAGTTTAGTAGGGAAAGCAAAAGTTGTCCACACAAGCAGAGCAAACCCAGGAATCCATTCCGCACTTCCCCTGGGCAGGCAGGTGTTCAGCCCCCTCCAGGACAGCAGGGCTCCAGCACGCCGAACGGTCCCTTGGGAAGACAAACGCCATCACTCCCAACGTCCCCCCTGCCTCCTTCTTCCCCCAGCTTTACACGCCGAGCAGGACGTCCTCTGGGGTGGGATGTCCCTGGGGTCGGTCGGGGTCAGCTGTCCCGGCTGTGTCCCCTCCCGACTCCTTGTGCCCCCCCAGCCTCCTCGCTGGTGGGGTGGGGGGAGAAGCAGAACAGCCCTGGGCTCTGGGCAAGCACTGCTCAGCAGTGACTGAAACGCTGCTGGGTTATCAGCACTGTTTCCAGCACAAATCCAAACCACAGCCCCATACCAGCTACTGTGAAGAAAATTAACTCTATCCCAGCCAAAATCAGCACAACATTTCAATCCAGTAAACTGCTTTTGTGGACCTTAAACTTTCTGGATCTCAGCCAAGATGTTTTGTGGAATTTTGCTTCTTTTTAGAACTTATAAAATTCCATCACTCGTCTGCATAATAAAAACAATATTTTCCTCAACAAAACCATTTTCTTCTGCTATAAAACAACAAAACACCTGTGGAGACATGCTTGAAAGTTTGAGCGAATAGGTCTTACTAATAAGTAACCTGTGGTAGTTTGTAGGGGTGGATCAGAAGAAAATTAAGAGTCAGAAAGCAGAACTGATTGAAAAATCACTCATACACATGGGTAGGGTAGTAGCATAGAATAAAGAAACCCTTCCCCTTTTCTGATATCCTATTGTCCCATGGCCTAGCTGCAGCTAAGACAAGCTGCAGAATAGCAACTGTTCACATCTCATAGCAGCAGTCCTTCTCAAGAAACCACAAATAGAGTATTTAATTTTTGTCCCTGTTGTTACCTTCATCTGTTGATTGCTCAGTTGTAAGATGTCCGAGACATGTACTTCATGACATGAAGATAAGTCTTATGAGGCCTTTTGAATGGTGTGCAGAACATGAGGACGCTGACCTTAGCTTGTGCTTCTTGTTTTCTGGCTTTGTTGAAAGGTCAATTCAGTAACTCAGGTAACTTGTCAGAACTAGGCCATCACAGGGACTTGTTAGACTTTAAATAAAAAAAACTTCCTGAGCTGTACTGCGAAGTGAGACGTTATGCTAGGGGCAAAAAGATAGTGCTTGAAAGAGCATTTTGATGTGACTTATAATGATATTGAAGTGCACTTGGTTGTTGTATGTGATACGTATAAGTCAGCATCCACGTGGATCCATCATCTTTTGGAGTACTTTAAACTATAGGAAGTTCCTACCCAGTCTGTACTTCTACAAATACTTACTGTAGCAGTTATTTATTCATGAAAAGGATTTAATGTCTCTAATTGACTGAAGGGTCATATGGGCTTTAAATTAGAGGCTGGGTTCTTACATAGCCCAACATAGGAGAGAATAACTTAACATGACAGACATTTGTAAAGAATCATAGTGATCGCTTACCTTTGTTTTTAAATTCTAGATTCAAAGACACTGAAGCCTGTGTTGAGACTGCAGTCTAATTCTTTCAGAGATTTGATATTGGAGATTATTTGTAAGGTGGATCATGACACTTCGTCTAGCAACAGTTGCTAGTGTTATTTATTGTTTCCCCAGCCTTGTTCACGTTTGTTCTCATAAACAGAGGAAAACAAAGTGGGTCTATTTTGGGACAAAGATCTATAAAAGACTGAAATGCAGAAAAATTAAAAACTACTGTGCTCTGCAGTTTTATATTAGACTGAGTTTATCTTTCAATTTGATGTGAGTAATTAATCCACCGAAATGAAGATACATTCAGAAATTATGAGTCAGTGAGGAAATCCAGATTCATTTCCTTATGATAATCACTCTCTCCTAATTCTTTTACCATTTTCCTCTCCCCTGCCCTCTTCTGTGATGAGACATACAAATAAATGTATAATATATGTTAAATGATAAAACGAATATCTGGATTTCATCCTCAACATTCCCCAGCTATCCTAAATTTGGCAGGAAAAGGGATTTGAAATGCTGGAGCTTTAAGTTATCTGATACCAGTCAAAGCTGAATACAGAATGTGTCCATGATTGTTTTCATGTGTAAATTTCTTGTTGAGAGGAAAATCTCCTTGTTATTCTCTGTGTGACTTATCTGATAAATAGTATTAATCATCAGGAAGTGTATTAGTAAGTACTGCAAATAGGGTTGCATATAAGTTTTCATTCTAATCTCTATTCTACTCACAGTTATTCAAACTTCTTCAGCTTTACTTTCTGTACTTGAAGAAGACTTTTAATTAACATTTATACATTGTAGTCATTTTTCATTTAAGGATATTAGAAACACTTAACCCTATTGTGCAGGAAGACTGGAAAGAACCTAGACTTTTCTGAACCTTTCTAACATTGACATTTTGGGATAAAGGACTCACCAAATCATCAGAGGTGTCAATTCTATATGGTTTTGCCAACGTGGCATATAACTAAACCTGATATATTTTGTACTTGGTGAATCTATTTTTAATACATGCAGGAGGCTCGGTCTGAACATCAGGAAACACTTTTTTGCTGTGAGGGTGATCAAGCACTGGCATAGGTTGCCCAAAGAGGCTGTGGAGTCTCCATCCTTGGAGATATACAAAAGCTGTCTGGACATGGTCCTGGACAATCTGTTTAGGGTGGAACTGCTTAAGCAGGGCAGTTGGACCAGATAACCTCCAGGAATCCCTTCCAACCTCAGCCACTCTGTGATTCTGTCATTCTACACACATGTACTGCTCTGCAGTAAATTCTGTACTCCCTACGGGGTAATGCACCACACTCTAGAAACAGTTTATCGCTAGACATTGTCACAAACCTGCTCTTTATCTAGGGACTGGTGAACATACATGCACACACAGTCTTAGTAGCAGGGACCAGGATGCTGGGCTGCCACTTTCACCCTGAACACCTTTCTCACTGGGCAGCAAGTGGCTTTTCTTGGCTGTTGTCCTTTGGCTCCGGTGTCGGCTGGATTGATAAGGCTCCCTTCCTCTTTCCTTGTACTCCACTGAAAGAGCCAAAGCTTAAAGCACTGTCACAGTATGTGAATTCTGAGCAGTCTAGGACAGGAATTTAATCCAGGTTGTCCATTTTGGGGATAACTCTCTAGGCAAAATGGCTACTTGATGTGGTTTCTGGGCTTTGAAAAGTTTCACCTCTGCTCAGTTGGATAATTATCCTTGTAGAAAGGCCTGGCTGCCTGGATCCGGACTGCAAGAAATGCAGCCTGACTCACAAAACAAGCTTTCGGAAGGGTCACAATTAAATACATCCTGAGCTTAGCACTTTCTTCTCATTCACACTAGTTCATTCTCCTTTCATCATGAAGACTTTCCTGATTTCCACTTGGAAGTGTCTAATTCAGTCCAGTGTTTCCATAAGGAGCCTTGGAATCTAATTTAGGTTTTCCGAGCAGTTTTCTGACCTTACACAGTAAGTATGCTCCATTTATCTTCCACTCTGGAAAGCTACATTAGTATTTGAGTGCCAGTATTTGGGCCACTGGGTCACTGCAACTGCATATATCTTGTTGTGATGGCAACAAGACTGTTTAAGGGACAGCTGTTGCATTATATAGGGTGGCAAACCTCCAACTGAATGTATATTACAATGCCAAACGTGTGGAAGTTGTATCATTGCATAAACCACTTATTTTCCCTATGTCTGACCCAGGGGAAAATATTTCACTCTTCATGCTCTGCTACATGCGATAAAAAATTGATCAGGCTGATGGGTGACACTGATTGGGAGAACTTGGGCATGTCCTCTATGGTTTGCCAAAAATTCCTTGTTTAACAAGGTGTTACCCACACTGTTGCAGCTTTTGCAGCAACCAGAAAGGCAAGAGTTATGTGGGCTAATAGTTCTGCTTTGTGGGCCATGCATTGATCTCAAAGACTCCACAGACATCTGGCTTTTCATTTTTGGCTTGTAACAAATGGAGGTAGGACAGTGAAGGTGTTAAACAGGTACATCACCCACATACCTTATGTTTTCATTAGGATCCCTCCTTCAGAAAAAAACAAAGAAAACACAACTGCTTTTTATTATTCTCTACCTGGCATCTATCCCTTTGAAGAAATTTTTGTATGTTTTTAATTCCTTTCCTATTTATGCCTTACAAAAATCTTCCCTTACTAGGTACTAACTAGCCCATTCTGTCTAACAGGTAAGAAATACATAAGTATGAATGAACTTCTCATCAAAGAGGCTAAGTAATTCTGACTGCAGAGTTTGAGCCCTGCTCCCCATTGGATGAGTGCTACTTTTCTTTTCTTTGTCTCTGCATGGACAAGAAAATCTCCTGGCCATTTTCCCCCACCCACTCCTCTTTATTCACTTCACTTCTTGCACCAAGAGTTAGCACAATATGTTAAAAAACAAGAGACCGTGACAGGGGCAGGGAAAGCTGTGGATTTCTAAATGCTGGAGGGCTGCATTTCTTGGAGTTAAAAGCGCTAAATCCTCTGTGAACTGTTGCAACTATACAAGGAAGCCCCCTAAGCCAATGAAGGTCCAATCCATTTTCAACACATTCTTGTCAAGATCATTGAGACTATGCTTCACAGATCTAGAAATGGATTATATTAACACCTTGCCTACCATTTGTTGTTTCTTATACTTCCTGTGCATTGGTGTTCTATAGGTTGAATGAATGCCCAACCCCTGTAAAAATAGTGGATTTATCTCTAGTTTGCTCTCTGGAACAGGTGCATACATAAAATATATTCCCTTGCTTTTGAAACAAACATACCTTAATTCAAAGAGCAGTCTATTATGCAAAAAAAAACCCCAAACAAAAGGTCTCTTTACCTAGAGAAGGTTCTTATGAAGAAATTTCAGAGGTTAAAACAGTGAAGAAACAAGCCAATAAAACACTACTGTAAGTTTATACATTCTTATTTCAAGGGAGATTTATTTATCAATTTGTTTGCTAATCCTATCAGCAAAGCAGCATAGCCCATAAGCAACAAACTATTGGCTTTAGAATATGATTCATTCAGCCAATAGCAATGAGGACTCTCACCCTACAGTTTCATAGTCTGTGTTCATCTACTTTTAATGCTAAACTTTGAAAGTAATCTTCTGATGTCTAATTTTGGAACAACGGGACGTGAATTACAACTCAGCAAAATATGTGTCAGCGGGATTCTAAGCCCAGCAAAACTATTTATTTGTATGAAACAGCATAAAAGAGGTTTATATAATCCTATAGTAAACATCTAAAATGGAGTATAAGAAAAAAAAAAACCGTAAGTTACTTGTCAGCTCTCACAATGCATAGTTGAGCAACTGTATTGCTAAGGCTGTAAATCTCTTTGGCTAGTATATGACAGTTTTGTGAAGGTTAGTTAAAGATGAAGTCCATCTGTGAGCAAGGAGTTAAGTCAAAACCATTGGCTTTTTGCACTTCAGTCTTCTTTCAGCTAACGCGGCTCAGACAACCATGTCAGGCAGTAAACAGAAATTCTCTGACATCCAGTTACTCACATGATCATAATCCAACAGGAATAACAAATCATTCTTAAATTGTAGCTGAAGTTATTTAGAAGATCTAGCAAATGTATCGTAAACATATATTTATGAAAACCAATTTTAACCATATTCGTGACATCAAAAATTGTGTCTAAGCCAGTATTGCAAGGTACAGCCTACTGAAACACGGAACTGAGAAAAGCTGAAGTTCTTACATTAGGTATAGATAATTGTACAGACACCTAGATCTTATCAGAGAGAGGAAGAAAAATATGGGCCTTGCAAAATTATTTTGGTTTTACAGAGCCATATCTCAACCTGCTGCTCTTTAAGGACAGTGATGCTAGAGTTTAAGATCAGCTGCCTTTTGCATGTTTTGTATTATCTGTTACAAGTGAAGCTTGCAAACATGGTCTCTGCCTTGTATTGAAATGACCTTAAGAGAATGCCATAAATAATTGCACGCTTGCAATTGAGTAAATGTGAAATACCAATTTCTGTTGCTGTTTCTTTCTTTGAAGGACAATAGTTGTCCCTCATTAATCTTTCATTAAAATAATAATCCTTCATTAAAAGGGCAACACTCTGTAATTCAGTTGAAGAACAATGGCTTTTGACAAGAAAGGTTTCTTACCTGGTTAATGAGAATGCTCGAAGCAGATACACTCCACAGCTTAACTATCACGGATTTTCTAATGTTGTTAATGTTGATGTTGGCTTGTTTTAAGCATTAGATGAAATGAGCAGCTCAGTGAAATTTAAAAAATTCTGACTAGTTTCATGGCTGCACAGAAGAAATCCAATTAACTCTTCCCATGATAAAACTAATTCATACTTTGCAGTTTCATCCAACGACAGCTGCTAATTATGCACAAAAAATCTTCCTTACTTCATAAACACAGTTTTTCAAGTGTATTTTGTACGTTTTATATAACTTTTAATTTTGGTGCATGCCTGTGAACTTTGCCTCCTGATCTGAAATCAGTTCCTGTGACTGATATATCAAAACTCTGGTAAATGCTACAGCTCTCTTCTCCTGAACAACTGTAGGGTGGAAGGATGCTACAGGGCACAGATGTTCTAAATATTTCTGGTTTCTGCTGACCTGTTTTTCTGTGATTTTTTTTTTTCCAGTTTTTTGTTTCCAGTCTTTCTATCCTCATTATGCGAAGTCTTTGTTTTTCCCTGCAACCAGAATGACTCTCTGACTCTGCAACCTGCCTGGAGGTTTGTGACTGCATGTTCCTGTCTCTTCCCACTTACTCAGCCAGCAAGCTTCTAGCTTCTTTGATTAAGGGATGAACAATTTATTCTCTCTGCATAGCTCTCATAACTGCACTTTTCTTTCTTAGTCTTCTTTCATGGAGCCCTAAGAGATAGTCCAAGAAACTTCAATCACACACTGAATAAACACAGTACTAGGTGTTCTTTGCAAAAAAAATAGGATTACAGAATTTCATTTTGCTTCCCTTCAGCTTGTAAGCAAGTCCTTTTTGATTCTATTTTTTCTCTTATTTTTCACTGCAGGTATATGCCCAGAAAAGATGTTGGTGAATGGTTTCAGTGAGACCAGAGATGGAGTAACTGCTGAAAAGACTACTTCTAAATTTCACAGGTGGCAGTTCATCCTTAACACTTTAAAAGGAACAAAATAAAGGCATGGAGAACTCACTTCTCTCCATCATTTCTCTATACAAGAAAAGGTCATGCTGATGTTCTGCTTGCCTCTGTATCCTGTACCTATGTGTATATGAATGAATACTTAATAAATTAGTACATTTTTCTATTTAAACCACACAATTCCATAGCATTTAAAGGCTATTACCAACAGAAGTTTTCTGAAAGCCAACTCACATTTGCTATGTTAAATACTCACTATGTCTTCTAAATGCTTTCTTGGTGTAGGCAACCAGACAGTGGTGGAGAAGATGAAAAGGGTATTGAATTAAATGAGTACAGTTTCTTGAAATTGCCTTGTGCTACTTTGGTTTATATTACTCAACAGTGGAGTGTTCAATCTTTAAATATTCCCCCCTAACTCATTACCAAGGTGGCTGCCTATACGAAATTTTTCACAATTGACAAGTCAAGAAATTCTTATTCCTATCCACTCCCTTTTGCCTTCAGTAAAAGTGTGCCTGAGCAGAGCTTTAGGATGTAACTCTGTTCATTACAGAAACAATTCTGTAAATCTGATCCTTTTCCCTGGGTTGCTACTGCAGGTTTTTGCTTTAAAACACAGCAAAGTACCCCAAATGCTTACTAGTAACTTCCTTGTGACATGGCCAAGTACAAAAAAGAGGAAGAAAAAGCTCCATGTGATTTACGTAAAAATTGAACAGTAACAATAAACCCACAAGGAATTGGGTAGGCTGTAGCCTTCATTCTGGAGCACATAATTTCGGTGTAATTGTTGTCATTGGTGAGTGCGAGAGAGAAGGCATATCGCAAAACCAGTGACAGTATTGCCAGCATTGCATTACCTGAGAATCATGGCTCACAGTAGGAAAATAGCAGCGTATCACACCAAACATGCTGGCCTGGCACCCCTTTGACAGGTAAGATGTAGGAATATAACCAGTTCTGAAAGTACCTGCTTGCAGCTAGTGGCAAATCACCATAGCAACGACAGCATTAAAAAAAAAATAAAGATGAGTAAAGCACTAGCAGTTCAAACAAACTTGGGGAGGATTTTTCCTTTTTTTAAGAGAAATGCATATCATAAACGTCAATTGCTTGTCAGAACAGGTGGTGGTAGGTCTCAATGTATATTTTCTTACCAAGGTGTTTAAAGAAACTGGTCACAAACTGGGAAATGATATTTCCTAGTACGGCTCTGCATTCCACGCGTTAGATGTCGGCTGTGTTCATTGACAGCCGTCTCCCCTTCCACTTGGCTCTCAGCATCAGCAGTTGCTGTGCTTAGCGTGGAGTAATTCAGATTCATTGTTTTAGCTGGAATACGTGGCCTGTCATTCTGTTCTCATGGATATTCAATTTTTGGTAAATGCCAACAGCCAAAATCAAATGAAGTCATTAACTAAATTTTAAGAAACTGTACAATACTAGAGGCATGAGAAGTATCTTTTATTTCTAATGGCTTTAAAATTTCAAAAGTGGTGTATCATTGGCATCAGAACTGAGGGTTTTTTCCTTGTAACAAGGACTTCTCTAACCCCCTTTTCTCTTTTCGGAACAAATAGCTGCCCAAGGTGAATGCATTAGCAGTGTGTAGCACTGAAATGAGTGATAATATTGCAATCAACTGTCTGATTATTCAACCGAGGAAATATTCTTGGTTGAAAATGAGGGAAAGGCATGTTGAACTTTGACAGCTTGTATTTCATAGGAGCGCTGTAGCTAGCTGAAAGCTGCCACTGGGATGAGGAAATGGCTATCAGCTTTGGTATTCTGGCACACTGAAACGCTATGTAACAGGGATAAACCTCTTCAGGGCAGATCTTTCTAAGGGCTCACCCGAGAGTGTGGAATGAACTCACACAGGAACCAATGATGATGGAAAATAGACTAGAAAATACATAACTGTATCTTTCATCCTGTTGCCTTTAATGTCCACAGTGAGTTACAATCAATTAAAAATGCTAATAATTATTGAATAATCTTTAGAGACTATTCACTGTTGAATATTTTTCCCCGGCCCATATTAAATTTGTGTTATGATTTATGAGCTAATATTGCAAAGAGCGTTGCCACCAGATTTAAGATACTGGCTCGCATGGGATGTGAAAATCAGTTATATTGGTAAAAGGTCTTTTACATTTTTCTAATATATATCATATGCTTTTTCTAATACACTCACTTGGGAATTACCCCTTGCGGGTAAATGACAATTCTGAGCTAGGATAATCTCTGGTAAGACCTGTTTCACACAAGCCACGTGCCTGGAAAACATTGTGCTCTGCCTCTCGAGCGTGCACGGAGTCAGAGTGCGACAAAATGTTGTGGCTGTTCCTCTAACCTCTCCATCCTCCTCGTTGTACGCCTGCGCCTCACTTCAGCAGCGCAACAAAGTAGAGGTATTTGGGGAGGGACGGTCAAGGACAGCACCACAGACATGAGTTTTACAGGCTGTTTCGTTCTCTTTGTGTGTTTGACTTGTCTGAAGTCTGCTTTCCAATACAGCAAACTCATCAAAATCACTGATGTTCTATATGGTTAAGGTGATACCTCACAACTGCAACTATGTGCTATTCATTGCTTATAATGTCTACAGAAAAAAAAAAGTCAAAGTATAACACAGAGCAACATAGGATATGAAACATTGACATATTTCAAGGGTCTTAGAGGGTCAAGTCAGCCTGGTATAGTTCACATACTTTCTCATGGAAGTAGTAAATTATGTTTAAGATTTATTATTTGATTTTTTTTTTCCTTTAAAATAAAACTGTTCTTTTGAAAAATGCACTAGGATGTCTGTTGGCTGTGTGTGACCGGCTGGATAAATGAGCTCTGTTTAGCATCAGAATAATTTATGTTTTGGCATTTAAAATGCAGTGGTTACTTTAAAAAAAATGAAAGCTGAAAGTAGGAGAGAAATAGGGGCATCTTAAAAAGACTTACAGTAATTAGTGGTCTCTGTTATTTAGTGAACAGTATCTCGGTGGAATTACAGTGAGTTACATACTTCTGATAATTATTATTTATTGATTCAGGTGACTTCTGCACAACCAAAATGAAATATAAGGAAGCCAAACAATCTTAGGTTTTGGTGTCTTAGCCATTTATTGCTAAAGGAAATAAATCACATTTTCAATTTTCACCAAAATGAAAGACTTTGCAACAAACTTGACCTGTGGTATTGCTATGTAATATTTTGATTTTGGTTTTCATTCCTTTAAGAATACTTCAAAGTGCATATTTAACTAAAATACATTTCATACTGTTGCATTTGTCAGCTACAATTTAATTGGTATGCATGAAATCATTACATTTCTTGTCACAATGGATATTGTGCGTGTCCCCTAAGATTTTTAGAAAGAATCCCTTCAGTTAAAATTGGCTGATTTCCAAAGAAATTTTCAAATATATGTCTTGTTTAAAAGGCGTGGGTTTCTATTCAGTCATCATTTTGATATGGAGATGAGTACAAAATTCACACAATATTCTTGCATTAGAAACAGAAAAGTATAGTATTGGAAGGGTCCAAATTTTTTTTCATAGATGCTGACTCCCTAAATCCTTTCTCTCTTTTGCACTGTGCTAAGAATATCAGTACAGGTAGAGAAGGGTAAATGTACCTTGCAAGTCATTTATCATTTTTTCCACCCATCTAAAATCGTGCAAGCATTCTTACTTTTCAGGCAACAAATAACTCTGAAATTTTTTGCTATACTTCAGGCTAAATTGATGCTGAGCGTTCAGATGTATTCTGGTAGTTTCCATGAGCTCTGTTGACACTATGGGACTGAAAAGTAAGCCACACACTTCTTCTGAGACGCTATGTTTTATTAGAACAGCTGTGTTAACTGACCGATGTGAAAGCCACAGCTACCTCTGACAGCACAGTACGTTTTGGAGCTTTGGTCTCATTGAGGCAGTTGTTCTGGAAAACAGCATGAGTATTTAGTGACTGAAAAACTGTATGAGTATTTGGTGACTGAAAAACAGTATGAGGAGTAGTTAGTGACAATAACGACCCTGGGGCTGGTAGGTGATTGCGGCACACGCACCCTCTCTTTCTATGGCTGACTGTGTCTGCATTAAACAACAGTATCATTACTTTACACTTCAACTGCTAAGTGAAAATTAGTGTTCTAATTGGCACATAAGCACTAAACGCATGACACTCTCCTGTCAAGGAACTCGGAGAAGGCAGCGAGACTGATTTTTTTCTGCTTTCACAGAAATTATGTGGAAAGGCAAAACATATTTGTAGAACATCACTCATGTATTAACTTTGAGAGTGTGACCATGACAGATGATGCACTGCGTATACCGTCTACCCTGGGTAAGTGTGGGAGTTCCTAGCTCTTTACACACCAATTTTTCAATTTTTAAGTGTTAGGATTCTAGCAGAGTGCGGGAGAGACTTGTTCCTTTGACAAGCAAAGTCCTTTACGTCAGTACTAGGCTCATCATTTCAGCAGAAGTTTTGTAATACTTCTGCCAAATCTTAAACACAATGCTATGAATTCCTCTGTCTTCTAAATATCACACAACTGTAACTGTAATAAACAGCCAAATATAAACAATAAGAAGTTCAGCCAAACTGACACAAAATTTAAAGCCTCCAAATCAAAGCTGTATTTCACACTGTACTTGCGCACCGGTATGACCTAGTTGTGGCTTAATAATTTAGAAAAAATGGTAAGACACAGCTTGCACACAATTATGCTAATTTATATGTGGAATATGTTTTGTAAAAACCAAATGATCTAGGGATTTATATTTGACAATGCTTTCCAGTGCTGTATCCTCCATCTGGGTTATTTTTGTTTCTATATTTTCAGCAAAGCAGCAAACCAAAACCAAAGCAGAAGAGCCCTGGGAGCAGAGACCGGCGCTCGCTTCCCTGACCTCTCAAATGAATATCCTGACTTGTAAACCAGAGAGGTGTCTTTAGGCCAATTCATCTTTGTTTCTCATAGGCAGGGTGAAACAACTTCCACACAAGGGATTAAGATTTTCTATCCATTTCCCAACAGACAGAAAAAAGAAGTTTGAGGATGTAAAGAAAAAGGTTCTATTTTTAAAACACCTTTAGTAGAGAGTTGTATTATTATTGTTGCTGGGTTTATTTCTGACTGTACTCAGTATTATAGATGACTGCCTTAAATCCTGTTACTACTGTTTGTGACCTTCTGAAACTTTGGCATAAAGTATCAGCATAAAGAACATTCAGGAAGGAGTAGAGCTGTAAGGACTTTTTTGTAGCTTATTTATGGCTGCCAGGATTTTTCACTTTAAAAGGGACCATCTCCTTCCTCTCTCCTGTCCTGGAATTTTCACATAAACAGGTTGCTATCCTGCTGGCTCCTCCTGATTAAAAGCCTGTTCTCACCATCCTTTTTCACTAAACGAATGGCAGGAAATGTTAATAATTTATTGAGCAGGGAATATATAAATTCTCCGAAGACAGAATCAGTTCTACAATATACATGGGCTCTATGTTTGTCACAGAAATGATGCATTCTGTGATTTTAACGAGGGAAAAAAGTGATTTTTTTTTTAACCCCTTTTAAACATTAAGCAGCTTTAAAGTTTCCAGTGAAACTGCTTCCACTCTAGTTCCATAGGAAACTTTGAGACATGTCCCATTATATCTGGGCACGATCAGGTTAATGGTTATTATCTCATACATTTTAGGAAGGGGGCAAAGAAGGCGGCAGAGTCACTAAGTTTATGTTGTCAGGGGCTGAACTATCTGGTACAATAGTCCTGATCGTTCTTATTTTCCTGTTCATACTGGCTATAAGAAGACCGGCTTCCAAGGCTAATGCTGATGGGACACTAAGGAGGGATCCAGACTAAAACCCACTGCAGCCCACTAGAAAGCATCCGTGGGCTTTGATTCTGCACTGCAGTTAATAAAAACAAAAGCGATCACCTGCTTTGTTAAGGTGGTTTTAAAAACTGTTAAGATTACTTTATTGCAAATATATAAATGTTGATAATGTGAACTTTGATTTTTTACTTTTAATATTATAAACTTTGACTCCATTTGCATCATACCCTCAGACTGGAGAATGCCTGTGTGTGTATTTCCTAAGATACAGCAGAAATAACTAGTTAACATGCAAAACATCACAGAGTAGGATAGCACAATGCAAATGCCTGAAGCAATTAAAGGGAAATGTCTGCTTTGTTCTGATCTCTTAAGCCCCTGGCACTTTCTAGCAGGTGGCAGTGTAAGAATATATTTAGCATTGCTCTTCGTTCCTGCATTAACGTTGCCACTACTGTATTTTGTTCCATAGTAACACTCTGGAAAATTTTGCACATGAACGACAATGAGGAGAAAATGGAGTATATTATTTGACTATTGTAATGGTAGGAATCCACATTAATCGGACAATGTTGTGCTGTAATGGAGGATCTTGAGGTGGCTGGTACAAGTGGGCAGCACCTGCAATAGCATGGTGAAGTGTATACAAGGTGCCTCACTCATGGAGCAGAATAACCATGGACATTATAGTAGTTGCTTCTTTGCAAATATATTAGGATATCCTTTTATAGTGCCTGAGAATCACATATACCTACAGCTGCACTGCAAGTTGTATTCTAAAAGTCTGTAAAGTCAGAGTATGCTGGTCTTAGAATGGTAAATTGATAAAAACATTAACTTTTATCCACAGTTAGCCTAAACTTGCAACATACCAATGTACACCTTTGCCTCAAACTTCTTCTTGTCTTGTACACTTCCCTATGCAAATCAGTCTACATTAAGCAGTTCACCCTTTGTTGAGGATTTCTTCTACAATATTTATATAAAAACATTTACAAAACCTAGACCAAAATATTTTGGAGAGATCAGTACGCTTGTTGTAGAATAATGTTGTAGATTTACCTTGTAAATGACATCTGGTAATTCACTATCTGAAATCATCTTGAAAGAACTGAATGAAATTCAGGAAAAGTAAATTCAGGATACCACATATAACAGGAATACTTAATTACACACATTCATGATGGCACCCAAGGGGTTCTTAAGCAGTTCTTAAGAAAAAGCTGAGATTTGTATATTGTCATGCTGCAAAGGAGACAATCCTCATCAGCATTTATATATAACCCATAGGATGTGTGAAATAAACTCTTTGTACGGTTGATAAGACCTCAGCTATGTTGCAAATAAACATATATTAAAAATGTATATATCTATTGGGGAATTTGAGATTGCATTGACTGGATTGTTCAGAAGTCTGACAAATTCAAACCAATTTTAAAACAGAACTTTACCAAACGGACATTGATTAACAATAGATTTCGTGCTAACAGTTAGTTTTTTTACGTTATCAGTACTTATCTCTACCTATATAAAACTGCTAGCTCTTAACACTTGTATCCTTCATCAGCTGTGAGTACACAGCACCAGGGTGCTGACGCTGCATATGTAGCAGTGATAGCTATGGATCTGGGTGGCTCTCAGTCTCCAGGCTTATTTGCAGAGCCTGCTCCTTTTGTTGTTGTTTGTTATCTTGCAAAATCCATTGCTGGGGTCACTGCTCTGCGCAGCTGCACAGTGAAACGCCCATACGTCGTGTTTAGCTATGCCAGATACTTGTTTGTATTGTTTTAGTACACATACATTTCAATTCGAGACGAGCTAATATTAATTCTATCCTGATTAAGATTCTTGTAATTTATAGGTGCCACAAGCCTCTGCTTTGGTCACAGCCAGAAATCTGTCTGGTCTGGGGCATGGCATTTAAAGAGAGATGTGGGTTTAGCATGGAAAATCAAGGAAAGAGCAATGGAAACGATTGGAGGTTTAGGAAACTCAGTGGGTTATGAGGAAACTCCTGCAGAGCCGGGACTGTTTAGCCCAGGATTTTATCTTCTTACCTTTGCACAACCTCCCCAGGTGTTCCTAAGCAGGGACAGGGCAGTTGCTAGAGCCAAGCCCGGCCCCGCGGCAGCGGGAGCGGTGGGCACTGCCGCGGGGAGCAGAGCCCTCAGCGGGGATTGCACAGGGTTTGCGGCAGACTGAAGGTTGTAGGCTAAAGTCTGCCCTTCACGCACACACACGCACACAGAGCTGCGTGTGTGTGGCAGCTCGGCCGGAGGACGGCATTGTGGGAGGTAGGAGAAGGCTGGAAGATCCAGAAATCCCGGCTGGTTTGAGATTTCCCTTGCGATTTGACTGACATCACTACAATCGTGTGCTTCAACTCT
Source organism: Aquila chrysaetos chrysaetos (assembly GCF_900496995.4). Classification (NCBI taxonomy): domain Eukaryota; kingdom Metazoa; phylum Chordata; class Aves; order Accipitriformes; family Accipitridae; genus Aquila; species Aquila chrysaetos. The sequence continues at coordinate 82,005,008 of NC_044005.1, forward strand.
CCTTTCTACGGTGAAGTTGGACAAAACAGAGTTTTGGTGAAGAAAACCATTTGCAGTAAATGAGTTGCCGAAGTTTTATGCACCTGCACAGTAGCCCTCAGTGTGGATTTTGCCGACTGTCCTCTTGCTTGCGGGGGGGGGTGTGCCAAAACAACCTTAGCAGAAAGAAGGGCACACAGGAGATAGTAACAAGGCCTTTGCAAGGTCATGGCTTTTTATTTTCTATTTTCTCGTGCATAACAACTAAGTCTTCTCATCCTGTTAATATTTTTTTGACAATAAATAAGCTACTCTGTTCTTGTTCGGTATGACACTGCCCTTATAAACCTCTGCTGTGTTCTGTGCACACACCCATGCCCACATACCTCTACTATGACTTTTTTTTTTGTTAAAGTACCCAGAAGCCAAAAAAGCACTAGAGTTTGCAATTTTCCTAGCAATTAGGAATATGAGTTAAATGAGCAATTGTTTCCATGTCTGTCTTCTCACAATGCAATGTTTATAATCCATAGTCTTCAGTGAGACTTCCATGCACTTAAATGTACCCATGCAGGGTAAAACATGACTTATAATCTTTAATTTACTACATAAACTAAATAGTTTTGGGGACAGCTATACCGTTCTTTCTTCTGTAGGAAACAGCTGAGTTGTTTTTGAAAGAAGGCAATTTGAGGATATTGTCTTTCCGCACATCACCTGGACATCTATTTCTTTTTGGAAAATTTAAAAACGTCTTTTACATGCCACTAAATCACACAAACCTGCTCTTTTCAGTAATCTGTCCTACCCAAAAGATAGCCTGGAGTTGACAGATTATAGACTTGTATAGACCTAATATTATTTTTCAGGAGATTGAAACAAAAAAATGTTTTTTATAGTCTAACCTTATATAGGATAGGCACATTAGATAGGAAAGGCTAGACTTTAGCCTGTAACCTTTGTGTCTGCTATAAACCTTTTACAGATCTTTGGTGGATGCATATGAATGCATCATTGCCAGCAAGTGTTGGACTGTTCTGTACTCTACTTCCACCAAAGCTATATGAAGCATTGAGAATTTGTTTAGTTTAAATCATATATACCTTTTCATATACACAGTTTGCAATACTAATTTAAAGTTTTTGTCTTGGAAACCATTGCAGTAGATGGAAAAGTAACTGCCCCAGTAATGAATCCTGTGTAACTAATACATATATTCTGACCTTGCTCCCCAAGAGAGGTTTTTTAAAAGCCTTTGCAATGCAAGGAAATCCATGTCACCTATTAGGTATATAAATATTATTCCTTCTTCCCCTCTATGCTAGAAAATCTGACACAAAGAGGTGGAATGCTGTATATATACAGCAATTATCCTACACTCATTTTTAATGAGGACTTTTCCACAGACTTTTGTTCCTTTAGCCATTGCATGTTCCTTTCTCTGTCAGTTATCTGTTGCTGGTTTTCCACTTTTTGTCCTCAGTGGATTTCGTCTCAGCAATATCACAACTCTTTCTGAACTTCCCTCTCTGTTGAACAGAGTTTTTTTGTTTGGCTGGTTTTCCGTTATGGCTATTGAATATTCTGTGTTTCTTTAATTATTTTTAAGAAAGACTCATGTCTGAAAGCAAAGTCGAAACCAAATGTAGTAAGTACATTTTTATATACTATCTTATGCCCTCTCTTGGCAGTAAAAGTCAATTCTAGATTGCTTTAGCAAGAACTATAAAAATGTAAATTACTAAGATCTGATTTGGTCTTATTGCCTTAGCTGAGTTCTAACAGTTAAATCTAGAATATATAGCTGCTGAAGCTTATTAATACAGGGTAATTTACATATTCAGAAGGATCCTGTTGTACTCTCTTTCTCTCAGTTAATATAAGATGAATGAGAAAAAGCTCCAGAGGACATTTAAATAAGGTTCTGAATTCAAAATTTTTTTCTTCCTTTAAATTTTTAGAATTCCTTTAGAACGGTATCAGCTCATGGTGTCTCATTCCCCCTTTTTTAGATTTGTAGGGGGTTACCAAGAATAAGCACATTATTTTATTTCATCTGGGTTGTAATTTTAGAAAAAATCATCATATTTGGAGCTATTGGTTTGTCTTTTGATTTTTAAAGATCCAATTAAAATGTAATAAAATTTGCAAATCATATCTCTATAATGTCACAAGGGAAAGGTGTCTGTATACAAAGAGTAACATTCTCTGTTTTTGCAGAACTTTTGCAGAATGATTACAGCTTATACTGCCATATAGCAAAGTAGAGAAAATTATGGGTTTTTTCTATATTAAAAGTTTGATATTAGATCCTGATCCAGCCAGCCACATAACTGTACACTCGCTGCAAACGAGTAGCCATTGGCAAAAGGAATTTGCAAGTATACCTAAAGAAGATAAGATTACTTATATATTTCACATATTGTATATAGTAGTTGTATAAGTAGTGATATTTTCTTCATAAGTGGGCATTCTTTTAATTTAAGTAAGCTGCTTAAAGCCTGTCTATTTTTAGTAGAAATGGCTTGTCTTGTCAGTAGTAATCTGATTGATTTCAACGTGGAGAAGATAGTCTCTGAAAAAACTCAAGATGTTAGACAAATTTCATGGTCCAATAGACATAAATTTGACAGATGGAGCTTGCTGGCATGGGATCTTTTCAATGTTATGATTCAAAATAGATCAGACATTTGTGTAGATGGTATCTTCAGACCAGCTACCTAGAATGGAATTGACAAATACAGTGAAATCCCATAAACTGTTTACCAGCTGTAGTCAATGGTATGGTTTTGATATTCTTGGATATTTGTGGATAGTACAGCCAGAAGGCAGAATTACATGCAGCCAATCTAATACTACCTAGGTCACAGATCACATCGAATGATTCCTGTATCAGGCTCACAGCTCCGGCAGAGCTGTCCCATATATTTCAGAGATACCACTTCTAAAGACTTTGGTGATAAAGAAGCCATCAGACCTCTAGGCATCCTCAAGAGGAGAGAAACAGACTGGTAGCAGACAGAATGTACTTCCTTTTAAACCATTTGGTGATATTTCCAGTGTCTTCTTTAGATAAACTTAACTTTTACCATAATAATTGTTCAGTGAGCTTCAAATTAAGAAAATGACTGCAGATCTAACAAGTGTGACCAAGCTGTAGATTACAATCCAAATTCTGTGATTACTTCTGTGTTATTGGAATTTTTGTGCAAGGAGAGACTGTATGATTGGACTTCATTCTGAGGTATTTTGTTGCCAGTATACAAAGATGAACAAAATTCAAGCTAAGCCATCTGCACATACATTATTAAAAAAATGAGATAGATGTGAAGTCTAGTAAAGCCATGGATATTTAGATTTGCCAGGATGTGCAACAGTACTTGCAAAACACTGCAGAATGAGTTAGTCTAAACTTATTGACATAATTTATCATTTCTCATAATATTAACGTTGAAGAGAATTCTGGTTAATATACCCTGAAAACTTTCTCGAAAACAAAGATAATCTCTGCCAGATTGTCAGTAAAACAGCATGAAAAATTCATACTTTGAAAAAGGATCTACATTAAAATATTTGGCAAATTGACATAAAATGTTAATTACTTTAGGAGGGGATAATATAGTATTTAATTACTCTAAACCCAACTTGAAATAACAAATTGTTCTTCCTCTTAATTCACTTTTAGTCTTTTTATCATCTCTCCTCTATGCCATAAAGCTAGCTGTTGGCTCTTCAGAAAATTGATATAGCAGGAGCAAAAAAACCCAATAGTGATGATATAAAGCATTTCTATTATATATTGCACCCCCCACTCTATGGGTATGTCATATTTCTACAGATCCATTAGCTGATATCAGGTAACATATATTTTGTACTATGAACTACACCAAAGGGGTCTTTTGTAATGCCCTCAAATTTTTGTTTACAGAGAAAAAAGCAATCACAGACTCTGTCAGAATCACAAAAAACCTCAGCATCCCACAAGTCACTCAGAAAACTGCATAATACCAGCAATAAGATGGCTCCAGGTACTTTAACGTGACCATGTTTATTCACACAAAGAGCCAGCATCTGTGTCTCATATAAAAAAATCCCACACTTGACTCAAGAGTGTTTGGTTAGAGGAGCCTTCTTTGCTACTAGAGTTTATGGTATCTTGGTTATATCTCATTCTGACACTTTAATTAGAAACTTAGACTTAATGCTTTTATCTTTCCTATTCTGTGATAAATGCAAGTAGTAGTTCAGTCAAGGTTTCTGAAGGTATTCAGACATTTCAAGATGCAGACTGTACTGTAGTAAGATTTACAAAAGCTCATAGAAACTAATCAGAAATTTAATAGCCAGGTGCTTTTGAAAATCTCACTGGGTGGATATATGCATTTTTAGCAGCCCCCAAAACCAAAATCTGAGCTTTATAGGCTCTAGAAGAAAAATAAGGATATTTATTTAATCTTTTAAATCCCATAAAATTGAATACCCCTTGAAACTTTATTTATTTTGTTGTTTGTATCTCTGACTCAGATTGCTTTGCTGTTTATGTAGCAGTGCAGTGAGGATCTTCACATGCATTAATGCAATTCAGTGCAATTTATTTTTCATGGTGGCTTTTATATCATATACTCTGAAACCATCAATTTTCTGAATGATAGACCGTATGACATTGAACAATGCACAGTAAAGAAAACATGTTTTATTTTGGGAATAGATAAATTGTGACATTTGGGGAGGAAAAGGTAGTATACTGTATTTCTAGTGTAATAGAACAGTCTTTCGATCTTCCCAAAACAAAGTGAAAAAAAGTAATAAAGAAATATGTAGTAAGATTAAAATATGAAATGTATGTCATAGATTTGGTTATATGGGTGCATATAACCGTACAACCAAAACCAAGGGAGATTTCCCTGACCATTAAATTAAAATCCCTTTGTTCTAAAAATGCAGTTTAAAAGTAGAAAAATAAGTTTGGTGATTGGTGGAGGGGTAGTTTGCCTTTTTGTGGGCAGGTAAGTGAAATTTCCTGGCAATATTAAGAATAGATCTGGTGGATATATTTTCAACAAAATGCCCTCAACTGGAAAATAATTTTGGAAGATTATATTATTAATGGGAAAATATCTTTCTGTGAGGAGGTTCCTATGGATAAGGGTGAACTGTTGGTGAATTTGGTGAATATGAATGAGAGAAATGCCTCAAGATTTAAAATAAAGTCCTGGCAAGCAGTGATGGAGTTTCAAATCCCCTAGTACAGTCAGCTCGGTATGTTCTACATTGATTATCTGATTACAGGACTATTGAATGTCACAGAAGGATTTTCTCTCAGTCTCTTCTCTTGATTTGTTCCATTCTACATAGGATATCCACTATTCCTTTGGATCAGATTACTGTAATCAATAGAGATTTGAAAGAATCTAGCAGAGAAAGATCTCGAACTAGAAAATATCACACCCACTAATAGTGCTCTTAACCATTTAGTAGTAGGAGATTCCCTTTTAGCTTTTTAGTGAAAAATAGCAAGCTGGTGATTTGGGGGTTTCTTTTTTTTTTTTTTACTTTTATAGTTTTGATCAGAGTGGTGAAAGATTTTAATAACACTTTATTTCAATAAAGTAGAAATGTTATCTTCTGAAAGCTCACATTAACAGCCCCTTAATTCCCAAAAATGTTCACCTAGTCCCAAAAAACAATGGCTATGAGGAGGCATTTAATTTATTATTAAATCTGGGTGTTCTGTAGTCTCTGACATTTTGTGCAAATGTGAAATTTGGCTTTTGAGGTTTTAAGAGCTGGAACATCTAGAGTCCAATAGGAATAATTTCACTTCTCTTTGCTGCTTTGTTTCTATCTCAGATGAGAATTTCTGAGTGTTCTTTCTTCTCCTAAAATCAGAGAGAGGAAAGGAGAGAAATGGAAACTTTTTTTTTTTTTTTCAGACAAATGGGGAAACCTGGTACAAGTATCCAAAAGAAAAAAGTTTGCCTGACTCCATCCATTACAAGACTAGGTATGTTTAACTCTTTGGGTAGTCAAGAAAAGGAAAGGAATGGTATCTTCATTTCTCACAGGCCGATTTGTCTAATCTTAAAATAAAAAAAAAGAAAAACTACGTATACAAAGCTGTCAGAATGCTACCTACCCAAGAAGAATTTTGACCACCTTGTTCCTGAGGTGCACAGATGTCAAATTGTATTTGTTTCCTTTCCAAAACTGTTACAGAAATTGCTCCAGACTGATCAGCTGCTGAGAAGACTTTAGCAATGAAATAAAACTTGTTAATTGCAGCTCAGACCTGAAACAGATGCCTCCATGACAGTGTGGCTTCTAAATTTTGCTAAGCCTGTCTACATCTGTATTTAACTTGTGGGATTCAATCCAATTCTTTGTGTTCACAGCCTGTGATATTATCCCAATGTACGTCTGAGATCCAAAATGGCTGACCAGAAAAAACAGCTGGAGATAACTGCCGTTGTCTTGGGTTTGCCTGAGATGGAGTTAATTCTCCCCAAAGCAGCCCTCATAGTTCGTGGCCGTGCTCTGCGTCGGTGCCTAGAAAGGTGTTGATAACGCACCGGTGTTTTGGCTACTGCTGAGCAGCGCTGGCACAGCGTCGAGGCTGTCTCCCCAACATTTTCACCCCCCTCAACAGGCTGGGGGTGGGCAAGATCTTGGGAGGGGACATAGCCAGGACAGCCGACCCAGACTGACCAAAGGGATATTCCAGACCATACGACATCAGTTCAGCAATAAAAGCTAAGTAAAGGGAGGTGGAAGTGGGGGCATTTGTTATTTACGTTTGTCTTCTGGAGCAACCCCTACGCGTACTGAAGTCCCGCCTCCCGGGCACTGGCCAGACATCGCCTGCTGATGGGAAGTGGAGAATAAAATCTTCTGTTTTCCTTGGCTTTCACACACAACCTTTTCTTTTGCTTTATTAAACCGCCCTTATCTCGACCTACGAGCCTTTCATTGTGTTTTCTCTCCCCTGTCCAGCTGAGGAGGGCAGTGACAGAGCGGCTTTGGTGGGCACCTGGCGTCCAGCCAGGGTCAACCCACCACAGTCATAAAACAGGCACTCCGGTAACACACGTCTTGAAGTTTGATGGGATGATACTGCCTCCACTGATGGAAGGTGTACATTATTATAGATATAAGAAAAACTTCCACGAGAGCAGCCCAAAAGTGGGGCAGTTTGCCCAGAGAGCAGGTTGTGCAGTTTCCATCCTTGGAGGTTTCCAAGACCCAACTGGATAAAGCCCTGAGCAACCTGGCCTGACCCTGTAGTTGTCCCTGCTTTGAGAAGGGGTTGCGCTGGAGACCTCCTGAGGTTCCTCCCAGCCTGAATTATCCTATGAGCTTGTGAGTATCAAGTCTATTTGCACTTTGCAATGGTGCAAATTTCCCCATTGGTGCTGGGTTCCCAGCATTTTGGTCTTGTTGCACAGACACTACCATACAGATAGTTTAAAAAAATATATAATTCATGGGATTTTGAATGGGTAATGCTCAGTGCCTTAAATCAGTTCACGGCCTCATCTATGTGGAGGCTAGCTGGGGAATTACCAGTGCACAGCATAGGTATGCACAGTGCCAGAAACCCTTAGAAACTGGCTGCAGTACAGTTGTAATTTTTAAAAAATCTTGGCTTTCATCCTTACATCACAATTATAAATTCCATATATATTTCCACAGCCTTTGCAAAGCATGCATCTTTTATCTTTGAGTAACTAGGATACATACCTCAGTAATATATCTTAGAGTTGAAAGCCTACATGCTTTCAGCAGAGATCATTGCAGTAGGATACATTTAGGCTTGAAAGTATCAGCTCTGAAAAGCAAGATGATTTTTTTGCAGAATGCAACAGTTTACCTCCTCTGTAACACAGGGACAAAGAGCACTTACTCCACTCTTTCTGCAAGGAATGCTGCATCCATCATGAACAGGTTTCATCTGAGAATGCCCTCCTCACTCCACCTGCTGAGGAGAAAGTTCTTTGGAGATATTTTAATATTTTTATTCATATAAATCCAGTATATTATATATTCAAAAGGAGTTAGTGATATTTAGCAGAAAAAAAATATATATATCAAGATGATGAGTTTTATATTTGCGACAAGGAGATAAGACTCTCAAGCTTGTTCAGGAAAGACCACAGTTTTGTCTCTCTACATGTTCCCTCTCAGAGCTAGAGAACTGTGAGAACAGGCTATGGCATAGACGATGTTTGACCTGACTGGCATGAAGAAAGCCGCGATTAGGAAAATGCATTTTTAGATCACTATGTAATACAAATTCTTATACAAAGAAGATTACAACATCGCTTTCCCCCTAATTTCTAAATTATATGGATAAAATGCAGTCTTTTATATAACCTGTTGGATACATATCATCGTTGGGACTATGGACTCTCAAGGTACCAGATTTAGCTAAAGGCAGGCTAATCAAATATATTTTTAAGCTTAGTTCGTCCTTCTAAATAGCGGAATATAGGGTTTGAAGGTTATTGTAGAAAATATTGTATGCTTGCACAATAATAACAGTTGATTAATACTATTCATAACTAATATTGCATCAGAAGAAAGTCCTATCAGCCATTTTAGTCACAGCCTTTCATAATACTAAAATAAGAGAATTAACATATTTTGGAAATCTTTCATAAATACACATGTGAACATTTTTTTTATTTTAAATTTCCAAGTTATCTAATTTATACTGTTATTTCTGTTGCTGTGCACTTTATTTCTTATTTAATACAACATACTCTATTAGTTAATGTTACACCTACATTACTCATATTAGAATATCACTCTCACACTGGATAGATTTATTCGTCGAGCTTTATATATGTGTGTGTGTGAGCCATTCACCCTTGACTTTTATTATAGCAACGGAGAGAAGTCAGCACTTTTAGGGTGCCAGTCATCTTGATCTGTTTTCAATGACTGCTTTAGTATGAGATGAATTACACCCAAAAAGTACTCATTTGTCCGGTTGATTTTAAGGATGCAAAAGGTGACTGGCTCAAATGTAGATGTTCTCACTGTAAATGTTGCTATCTGATTAGATGTATCACCCCCTCAAGCCCCAAATGTACAGTACGTACATAAATCATTTCCAACAATCAGGAGGCACACTTGCAGTCCAGGTATATCTGCTTGTTGTTCAAAGTAAAGAGAGAATAAATCACCTACAGATAAATAATACAATTAAATAAATAAAACTCCTGTTAATTATGAAATAATTTTCAATCAAATATTTTTGTCCTGTAATATAGCATGCAAGTATTTAACTATGAAATTAATGTAATGCTAAAAGTGCCTCTTTCCTTCCAGTAGAGGGAGCTTAGGAATGTATAGGACACCTACACTCTCCAGCTTTATGTTTAATTAGATTAATCCCAACCATATTGTTGCAAGTATCCTGAGAAACCCCTTTTGATACTTGATTCCAATTCATTTTTACTTCATTATTAACAAATATTTTACAAAAACAACTGTCTTGTATTATTTTCATTAATGATATCAATCTCTTCTTTCTTGTATGAAAATATCCCATTATATATCTATTTCACTTTTATGACCAAGACCAAAACTTAATATAGGAAGGTTTATGTCAACTTTAGCAACTAACTAAACATTTAAGCCAGCCTGTTAAAAACATAATGAATTTCTGTTTGAATGCCTCCATTAACGTGATTGCTGAAATCTTTGATGAAACAATAAACAATTTCATGTAGTTGCCAAACTCAAAGTGACCAAGATGTTAGGATGATAGATGCAGTAGATCATATTCTGGCCTTTCCCCCCCCCCCCCCCCCCCCCCCCCCCCCCACCTTGGACAAGAGCTAGTTACTGTTTCCATCATCTACGAATTAGGAACTTTGAGGACCATTGACCAGCATCAGCACTAACCATTGACCTTGCCAACACTGTAGCTAAATATCTGAAGCTCTCTGTCTGTAGAACACCTCAGTCAGCTCTGCAGCAAATGTCAGTCCCTATCTCTGCATTGAAAATAAACTGTAGGGAAAAGGATTCATTGCACTCAACTTTATATCTGAACTGGTCACTGTGGTACCTAAAATGGTATGTATTTTCCTCACTTAAATTACATCATTTAAAAAAAACAAAAAAACAAAACCCCCAAAAACTTAAGCACTGAAGCACAAGTCAGATTTTATTTCATATACACCAGATTTCTTAGAGCAGTAAGCTTGGTCAGCAAGCTGTAGTCTTTAGGTTTTGTGGTAACAAAGGAAACTTGAAGTCTGAGCCCTGCTGTGAAATGGGTGTTGTGGATTTATTGTGGTCCGATAGTTCTGCTGGGTAGAGCCTTGAATATTCCTCTCTTGAAGTCGGATCTATTTATAGATTAAAGCCTCAAATAAGAAAATGCCATATGACCATATTGTTTTCTTCTGAGTCAGTAATACAGTAGTGTGAGGTGTTACTCTGAGAATAAGCTTCGAGATCAGAGAGTCCCTGGGGGGAGCTGCCCCCAGCTCCCCTGCAAAGAAGGGTCACTGCTGACGTGCCTTTGGGCACCCCATGAACCAAGGGCGGTGGAGCACGCGCCAGGCACGGACGGGGTGGGACAAGGGGAGGCAAAATCTCCACAGCTTACCTTGTCACCCACTTCGCCCGCTGGCAGCTTCGGCAGCCCTGTGGAGGCAGGTGTGGAAATTGCAGAAGTGCCCAGAGAAGCGAGCTGTGCTCTAGCTCTGATAATACATTCAGCAAGCTCTGTGGCTTGTGCCACATGGCAGATTTGTGGATGGGAATGGAAACTTAAATCCACCCTGCGGATTAGTTCGTAAAAGAAACCTTTGTAATACGGGGAAAAAAAATCTTTCTGATAACAAGACTGTACTTGGAGTGTGATTACCTGTATAGGAAAATACTGTGGTATGAGATTTGCATTGGGTTATTGGGTGGGACTGAATTCCAGTACAAGGTGAAGAGTACAGCTTCTTTTCCTTTTGCAGAAATTACAGCCCAAAAGATTACCACCCCTGAGTGAACAGAGCCAAAATGTATGAGACAAGATATAACCCAAGAGAAAAAATACATTTCAGGAGCATGCCTTCCTGCTGAAGAGGGATGAAATATTGGTATGGGTACAGCTGGTATTGCACTTCCTGCCACTACAGAGAAAGTTTATACTTCGGGGGTTTTTCAAAGACAAATAGCAAGAACATGTAAATAAAATATAACCTATTTACCGCTATACTGGATTTTTTCCTTGGTAGGTCCTGTCTTTTGCTTCAACAAAATGACAGGCCATCACACAAGACGTTTATGTTTTTCAGAGTTTCATTTGTTCCTTCTTTCATATCTGATACGTCATTTTAAATGGTGGAAACCTTTTTCTTTGTTATCGATCTCGAAGACTTTTTTGGGAAGCAGAGAGATTTGTAACAAAGCATGCTAGAAGGGCCTGTGCAGCAGCGGTCTTTGCTGAGCTCTTCTCTCGCTGTGGAAAGAGAGGATGGTGAGAAAACGGATGCAGGCGAGAGATCCACGCTATGAAGAGGTAAGGAAGCCGACTTCTGCGGGTTCCTACGATCCTGAAGTGCTTTCCGGCCACCAGCCTTTCCTCCGCCTGCCAAAAAACTGAAGAAATCCCTCGCCGTCCCTCCCTCCCGCCCCGGCTGCTGGCGGCGCAGCGGCGCGGCAGGCAGCGCCTCCCGGCAGAGCGGAGGGGGCGGCGCGGCGCGGCGGCGGGGCCGGCCGGCGGGCCCGCGGCGGCGGCGGCGGGAGCCGGCACTCGCCAGCAGCCGCAGGGCTGGGGAGCTGCTCGCCTGGGCTCGCGGGAAGACGATTTCCCTCCCGCTTCATTTGCGTTCAGACAATTATCCTCGCGACTGGAAGGGGTGAAAAGTGTGTTTTGAAATGAAGGCCTGACCTTTGCAGAGGTGATGACATTTGCCAAGGGGAAGATGCCTTCTTCTTCACGTGTATTTTTCAAGCCCCGATTACGGTGTACTTACTATTGCCCGCAGTTTGTAGGAGAGAGAGAGAAAGGAAAGGAAGGGGGAAGCAAGGGTGCTTTTAAACGTGCACGCAAACCTGAACACTATTGCTGCCTCTATAGCCGGGTTTAGGAACTAAAATTGGAGAGGGTCTCTGAAGTCATTAAGATAAATCCCCTCCTGTCACACACATTTTACTTTGCATTAGCACAGTAGCATCTTGCTTACAAATAAGCAATAGCACATTCACATGCAGTAACTCTCTCTGTTGATCAGAGATGTATATTATACATTCTTCTCATCACGTAGCTATTGACTAATGGAGATGCACTGTGTTGTAGAACTTTATTAAAGGTTTATTTTTCAAATAAAATTACTATTCATTAGACTTCCAATTGACAGAAAAGTATCGAATGAATAAAGACATACCGGTGAAAATATCATTTCTTCAGATGATGTAGACAGATGTAAGTCCATCAGAGCCAAAGGGTCTAAGCTGATATTCACCAACGTACATCTCAAACAATTTTAAAGCTCTAGAAATTTAGCTAAACCTTGACCATTTCCAATTTCTTTGGTTTTCTTTCTGCTTACCCCTCCACAGCCTTTATAATGATATGTGATATTACTTTGTATGCTGTAATGACAGACAGAAATAAATTTTCTGTTTATCCTGTTGATTAGAAACACCATACTTAAACTGGCCTCCTTCTCATGCCTACTGTCTTACTTTTCCTCTTGTCCCCTCTGTTCCTACATTCTTGGCCAGCTGCAATAGTCCTGCCGGTATCTTGGCCTCAGACTGTGCAGCTAAAGTTCTCTGTGGCTACAACTGGTGATAGACCCTGCGGTGTTCATACAGTTTTACAGAAGAAGAGAAAATAAGGTGCATTTGTCAGTTGAAACATTAAGCGCTTTGTCCCAATCAGGTCCGTTTTTAAATCCCTCCAGTGAGCAATTAATCTCCATTATTCTTCTTCATCGTTATACCCAGGTACAATTGTGCAGGTAAGTTTTGGCCAAAAGGTAGCAGCACTAGTGAAAGATTTTAGCTGGTATTGTTTAGTTATATATGTGAACAAACAGCACCTAACTCTGACAATATCTGAGCTCCACCAGTTTCCTGGATGCGCTTGTTTTGGGCTTCAGCCAAAGAGAAGGAATTCGTTGCTCTGGTGTTAGATTTCCTCAGCTGTAGGTCTTGGACAGGCAGCTGTGATCAGCCCATTTGATCACCAGTGCTTTCAGCACACTTCCCATTAAAGGCTGAGCTCCTGGCCCATCCTTGGAAGTACGATAGAGATTTTTCCCTGTTTGTTTTGGATAATGCCCAGAGCATCATGCTGAGCAACTGCTCCTCTGTTCTGATAAAGCTTGTACAAAACCTCACAGCTTTGGTGCTGTTTTCTCTCATGCCTAACATATGGTTGGCAGCCATGGAAAAATGAAAAATGCTATTGATATGAATGCATTTCATACGATTCCTAGTGTCTATTTGAGGCAATGCCCTGACTATCTAACTTCCAGCTATTCAAAATCTTAGCTCCTATTCAAACGCGCTGCTAAAAGCCACAGTTTGATAATGTTTGTCTTAAGGTATTCTCATCTTCTGCCCTTATAACTGTTAGTGGGATCGAACCCATCCATCCAAGCCAAGTATTTTCCCTGACCAAGCTGTGTTGCTGCAGTGTGGTGGCACTGTGCTTCAGTGGTGGCACAGTGATGGGAATAAGGGATCAACAACTAAGCTAGTATGCTGCTGAATTAACGGTATATGGAAACACAACCTCAGTTCCCCAGCTAACCAGTGAAGAGGAGAAGGAAACTTTGAATGTCTCCAGAGTGGGTGCTTCCATTTTAGTTAGGAGTTAAAGTATGTCACTTGGGCAAATGGGATCTTTCTTTAGGAACTTAAAGGCACTGGGTCTCATCCTTGACCACATGTAAGCTCTGTGGATGCTTCTTTAAGAAGGGCAGCTTTGCTGGGTTCTTAAATTTCAGTGCAGGTGGATGGATCCTAATTTTGTTTCTTTCTGTTATTAAAGTGCTGTCCTCTGCAGTGTCTCAAACTGTCTGAAAAGAATCACAGCTGAATGAAAGCAGCTACTGGGTGAAGCTGGAAAGTCTGAGAAAGCTTGTCCATGACGGGAAGCAAAAATCCCTCCAATTAGCATCCTGAATTGTGAAAGTGCTTGAAAACCCCAGAAATATGATTTGTTCTTTTCCTTCTGAAATGTCAAAGATCGGTGGTGGCCACATTTCCCTGAGGCTTTCTATAGCAAAGAAGTTGTGCCTTCTGTTCCTGGAGGCAAACATACCCGTCATAATAGTTCTTTATTTCATCACATAGCATCGTTGCAATTATTCAAACAGGGTATTTTGGGAAATGTTAATGTTCTAGCATCCATTATGTCTCCACTTGCTGTAAGAGAATGTAGCAGTAGTATATGCCTTATTCTTCATCTTTGTGCTCAACACCTGCTTCTGGTTAGAGTGCAGAGACCCAACTCCATTATCCTTGACTTCGTAATTTCTTAACATTTGTGTCTTGCCTTCTCATTCTAATTGATTAAGGTTCTTCTCTTCATGTCCAACATTTTAGTATTTGAATGTTTCTCCTAACAAAAAATCACTGAGGCATTTTTGTTTACAACCTTCCTTGAAAAAAGAACCATATGAATAAAATATCTGTACGTGCCTTTCCTTCTCCTAGACGAGTTCCAGCTGGTAAAACACATATAAATATGATGAAAGTTGAAATAACATGCAAATATTAACTCTTGTATTTGATACTTAGACACTCTTCTGGAAGAAAATATATGAATATGCATATAGGAGATAATTTACCATTTATCATCACTTTGACAGTCACAGCTCCTTACACAGAAGCACTTCCATGCTTCCCTGTTTTGCAGTTTCTGGATGCTAATTAAACAAATGAGGTGAATAATGTAGTAAAACAAGCTGAATATTCAACTAGAACAAGTAAAAATCTTTTTTTCTCAGAGAGATGTATTAATTTTTGTATTACTCTTCCATAGGAAAAGATGTAAAATCTATTACTTCAGGCACTGAAAATAGACATCCCACAATCATAGAAAAAGCATTGCAAGGAAGAAAAAAAATCTTTCTTTTTTGAAAGGAGCTGATAAGGACTGGAGAGAGTCTTTTCCCCATTTATATTGCCTATTAGTTCCCTCCTACAGTCAGTGGGATGAAGGAAAACTGAGTCATGTAAAGCTCCCAGTAATTAAGTTGTCTTGAACTGGTGAGCTAGTACATCAAAAGATAAAATGACCACAGACTATAATGCATTCTGCTCCAAACTACTTTCATTATATTTGTAATGCAGAGCAAGAATGCTGTTAAATTAAAACAGGTTTGCTTGAATAAATTTAATCAGTGTGCACACAGTATGTTATTGCTCATTTTCAGAACTTTCGTGTCTAACTCTGTAGCCATTTAATTTCTGTTGTTAGGGGTTTTTTTCCTCTAAATGTCTACTGTCCAAAATAATTTCTAGCTTTTGATGTTGCATTTTTGAAGAATGGCCACTAGAGTGCTGCAGGTATCCATTGAAGCTGCAGTTGTGTAGATTTACAATCAGTATTTCAGTTTCAGATGTATTTTTAATAGATATGTATAATATGCATGTTTTTTAAAAAGTAGATTTTGGTGCTAACTATATACCTTAAATCCTTTAGGATGGCTATGTGTATAAGCAAGCTCAGATCTGATATTTTTGTATGTATAGAAAAGAAGGGTATGACTGCTTACTAGGTAGTCTACAGTTGGATAATCGTTTAGAAGATGGATAGTTACATCATATGTCATTGCCTTTTAAAGGGCTACCAAGTAAACCCTGCTAAATACCCATTTTCTTGTTTAAGCTGTCTATAGCATTATCGATATAACTATAATATATGTGCTTGTATAATTAATTAGTTATCCTCAGGTCTAGTGTCCATTTCTGAATTAATACCAACACAAGATACAGACAAAACTTGTTTCTGAAACTTGTTTGAGTGCTAATACGAAAATCATCATAGAGCTCTCGGTCCTTGCTCAAAGTTTTGGCCAAATCTGTCGAGTAGAACCAGCCCAACAAGGAGTCACAGTTTTCTGTGCCAAAAGGGATATACCCGTGTTCCCTGAGATAAGCCCTGAGTCCAGGCAGAGCCGCTCACCCTGACTTAGCAGCGTACTTCTTCCTCCCGGCCAGTGATTAGTCCCGTTTCGGGCAGCAGTTAGAGTAAGAGTGGTACCCTGACCGGCAGAGGCCACACGCGACCCTCTGCTAGAGCCTGTGAAGTGCTGAGGAGAAGCCGAGTGCCATCTCATGTTTCTGTGGTTTCACGGTTGACCTTGGCCCTGTCTAGTACAGCAAAAGCCTCTTGGTCAGACTCCCTCATCGCCGCAAGACAGAGAATGGGACTGGACTAAAAAAACGCAGCAAAAGCAGTTTGAGCTACTGCAGTTCTGACGGTCGAGTTTAACTCAGTCTAAAAGAGCCATAAAAATATCTCTTTAAAGATACACAAAGACAAGGCCAAAATATTACTCAAAGGTTAGGAAAGGAAAGATTAAAGTCGGGAACTCTTGTCCGAAGGAACCTGATCCTGGGGTGAAGATGAAAACCGAGCACTTCCCGCCTGCTCTGCGGAGTCTGTCAGGACATGGCACAGGGAAGGGGGAGACTGCTGGGACAAATAGATTAAGAAACGCAGTAACAGTTAAAGAATTGGACAAGCTGGCATTGCAAAGCACTGTTACAAGAGAAAGCTTAAAAAAATCCTTGTAAGACCCTGAAAGATGAGGAGGACTGAGGTCACTGTAACTATGACGACCAGCAAAATGGACAGAGGAAAAGAACTGGCAAAGAAAACCGAAACCAGAATGATTTGACACACACACATGCTCTTTCGGATCACTCAGGGGAAAAGGAGAGTGGAAGGAAGGAGAAAAGGCATTTCAATGATAAGCAGACAAGGGCAGGGTTTCTTTTGCCTTCCTCCTTTGGCTTGTATTAAATTCCTTTCCATTTCACACCTCTGTCCTAAATTGGCAGTGTCAGACTCTGCTGTAAAGTTAATGACGGATGTGGTTTTGAAGTGTTTGATGTTTAATATATCTTTTAAATGTCATCATGTGCCAGGAATTTCTAATCATATTGCTAAGTCTTTTATCAACCTTACAATCTTCTTTTTCCGGTTTTATACTGATCTTGCATGGCAAACTCAAAGACCGAGTGTGGAAATGTCTGAAAATCCACAGATATCTGGCTATCTCAAATACACGGATTAATAAGGATTTACCTAATCACCAGTGTGGAATTAATCCACAGAAACCTGTGAGAACAGGTTGGCTCAGAAAGTATAACCAGTATGCCAAATTCTTCTTTCTTTCATGTGCATGCCAGCTCATTGGCTGATGTTGTACTATTAATTTATCCATTCGAGAGATTTGTATTTTAAGTGGTTTCATATTCTAATGTAGAATATAATCATCAGTGGTTGTGGTGAGGTAGGGGAAAGTGAAATAGAAATGCTCTATGTCCTAAGGAGGGAGCAGTGGGAATCTATGACCCTGACCTTGGCATGGAGACAGAGAGCTCTTTACGGCCACATGAACACCTGCGAAGTCAAAGACGTCTTGTCTGGGCAAAACCCCCTTGGTCCGTGGAGCACTTTGAAGGGACGGAGCTCAAAAGGGCCCTGCACCCTTGTTGCCACACTGGCTCGTGTTCTGTGCAGTGTGGCACACTGAAATGTCTGGTGTCAAATGTTTCTGGTTTAGGTTGGCTAGGAAAACTTCTTCGCAGAGGGCACTGTCAGGCTATCACAAAATGAGAGTACTTCATAGTTTTTAGGAAGCAAGGTAGCCGTTCAACCACAGTAGAGTTTTTAACCTTTGAAAAGTCTACATCGGTGCCAATAGGTACTCAGTGATGTAGTTTCACAGAAGTTTTCTTCTGAGACTTGACAAAGTTTGATCCTCAGTAATTCATGAAAAACATATTTCTGTTGTTACACTTCCTAAAACAACTACATACAATTTTGCTTAGCTGCAGCTTTAAGTGCCGATTCGATCTCTTTCAAGACAACCAGTGTCCAGATAAATCAATCAAACTTTTCCAGTGTTTGTGGTAAGCTTCCGCTCAGAGGAAAGTGGTGTGTTTACCTTACTGTGCTGCATCTGTTGCTAGAAGTGGGCTTAACCTTGATCTCCACGCTACCTTTTTTACAGGTTATGCAGAGTCCAGAATGTGAATGGGTAGTGACATGAAAAACTAGGACTAGGCCTGCAGAGGGCTTCTCATAGGTTATTATATGTTTGGAATCAGTGCACTGTTAAGGTCATTGTTTAAAATTTTATGAGATTTTCACTTCTATGACAGAGTGACAAGCTCTTGTGTATATGCATTTAGGATTCTATGTATATCCCTTTGAATAACGTAAGCACTGCATCTGTTGCATTTCACAAAATACCAAAAGGGATTGTTTGTTCAGAATAAAAAAAGGGTATATTTTTTTTTTTCCTTTTAATCTAGGGCTAGTTGAAAGCCTGGGCAGTCTGTAAACTCCTCTCTAATTCCCCCAAGTGACTTAAATTGTCTCACATTTTACACATAGCTGAATTTCACTCCAGATGCAGTAGTAGGCGATTGCTGAAGGACCTCTAAGCAAACTGCATTGCCATACACAGACTATTTGTGGAGAGGGAGAAGGAACAAGAACCAAGGATTAGGAAAAGTATGTTGATAATTTCTTGGTGATCTGAACTAAATGCAGACAACCCTTTAGGGACAAAGTTGCACTTGTTAGCACTCATATTCAGTTGGCATGTATGTGGCTAATTCTCAGCATTTGTTCTATTCTAAACATCTCCTTGCATGCCAAGATTTGAATTGACATGTTTCTTAAACAGGATGTGTAGTCAGAGATGAACATAGATAAAACAGATTCTCCTCTTTCCCCCTACTTGTCTCTGTTATCTTCTTTTTTGTTCTCACTAGAACTCCTGGGACTGTAATACAGCAATCATTACTTAAAAAAAAAAATCTTTTTGCATTTCCCGGTGTACGTTGCACTGAACAAATCTGTGAGGTTTAGCCACTAAGCAAAATCTTTAGAAATCTCTAGTCTCTCTGATTTGCCAAAAGCCCAGCAAGTACTTTTCGTATCTATTTAGAAGTGATGCAAAGACTATTGTTACTGCTTTTGACCATATCACCTCCTAGAGTGCAGTGCTTCACCCATTCTTTCTGCTTTATAATGTAAACCATAATAGGCTTTTTCATTTTCAGTGTCTTCCATGATGTCTCCTATCCTATCTATCATTTCACATTCATCATGAAGATGTCAGTCCTGTCCCTGAGTCTCTCACCCATCTCATTTTTCAAATAATTTTCTTTCAAAATATCTTCCTTCCTTCTTCTCCAGTGTTTCAAATGAACTCCCTGACAATGCCTACAACAAAACTTTGCTGATCTCCTTTAAAAGTCCCTTAAAGCTTCTCTTTTTGGCATAATGACTGCAGGATTTTCACAATGGCTACGTACCACTACTACTATGTAAAGTTCGGAAGTTTCTTAGTTTCCTCAGATTTTCATTCTCTGTTTGTCTCTGTACACTATTTCTTATGTTCAAATTCATAATTCCTGATCTGTGGGCCAAGGACCATCTCTTTGGTGTTTGCACTAGGCTTAGAATGATGCAGTCCAGGATGCAATGCTGATCTGTGACTAGTAAAACAAAAAACCAAACAATGATAGGAAGAGTATCTTTGAAAAAAAGAGCTGGTTTTGTTCACTGCCAAAAAAATGTCATTTTCTGAGACCTAAAATGCACAATAAATTGTCAACTTACAATTGGTTACACTCAGGAAGGAAAATGTGTCATCATGTCCCAAATTCATTTACTTTAGCTTGTATGAGTGCACACACCTGTTGAACAGCCATTCCAGAATGCCCAACTAAATAACCACTTCAGCAAAAGTAAAGCCTCTAAGAGAGCTGTATTTTAAAAAATCTTGTATTACTAGATTTTAGAGTTGTGTGGTCTAGAAATTGCACCAGAAGTACAACAGTTCATTACCACAGTAACATCAATTTTAATGCAGTTTTTAGAAGCTCCAGAGAAAACAAGGGCCCTATAGCGCACTCAGTTAAATCTCTATTTGTGATACAGTAATCTCAGAGAAGACATGTTGGGTCTGCTGATGACTGCATAGTATGGGAAAGACTTCGGTTCTCAGTAGTATCTGCTGGATCAGAATACGTTATTTTTCTGAGAAGTAGAAATAAAATGAGGTATATTCTATTTTTGTTACACAGATGCCCTCACGTAGTACGAAATACAAATTCTGTAAGATGAAAAATATGTAAATAAGACATCAAATCACTAATCAGACATACTGAATAAAAACTAAGGACAGATAGTAAAAGAAACACTAAATGGGAAATCAGCTAGAAGAATTCAGTAACCATTGAACATTTACAGATGTTAATATAAGTCACGACAAAAGGTAATCTTTTTTAAAAGTCTTTTGTTCAAAAAGGATAAAAACAAATTAAAATAGATTTGTATCACAAATACAGTCAAAAAAAGAAGTAAAATCATGTTGTTTTACAAACAAAGGTAGAATTTCTGTCTGAATGTGCAAATTATTTTACAATTACTCTAGTCTACTCTTGCAACCAAAACTATGAAAATGACTCTTTATTATGTTCTACATTGTGTAACATTTTATTACTGAGGATTTAGTTTTAGTTCTGTCATGGTTTAACCCCAGCCGGCAGCTCAGCCTCATGCAGCTGCTCTCTCACTCCCCACCAGTGGGATGGGGGAGAGAATGAGTAGGGTAAAAGTGAGAAAACTCGTGGGCTGAGGTAAAGACAGTTTAACAGGGAAAGCAAAAGCCGCACACGCCAGCAAAGCAAACCCAGGAATCCATTCCGCACTTCCCCTGGGCAGGCAGGTGTTCAGCCCTCTCCAGGACAGCAGGGCTCCAGCACGCCGAACGGTCCCTTGGGAAGACAAACGCCATCACTCCCAACGTCCCCCCTGCCTCCTTCTTCCCCCAGCTTTACACGCCGAGCAGGACGTCCTCTGGGGTGGGATGTCCCTGGGGTCGGTCGGGGTCAGCTGTCCCGGCTGTGTCCCCTCCCGACTCCTTGTGCCCCCCCCAGCCTCCTCGCTGGTGGGGTGGGGGGAGAAGCAGAACAGCCCTGGGCTCTGGGCAAGCACTGCTCAGCAGTGACTGAAACGCTGCTGGGTTATCAGCACTGTTTCCAGCACAAATCCAAACCACAGCCCCATACCAGCTACTGGGAAGAAAATTAACTCTATCCCAGCCAAAACCAGCAAAAGTCCCATGCCGTTAAAAACAGAACCAACTTTTTACAGAAGAGATATTTGATCCTGTAAATTCTTTCTTCATGCATAGGCCCACTGAATTCCAGTAACATGTTCAGGACCAGACTAAAATACAGTTTTTTAAAACTGTAGACAAACATAATAAAAACAAAAGTCTAATTAAAAGATAGCTAAGCCACAAACTTTGCTTTGAGGTGATAGTAATTAACACAGAAATACAGTTGAAATCATCTTCCCAATATAGGCCTAATTTTAGCAGCTCATACTCTTAAAACTTTGTTAGAAACCCTCTTGGTAATGCCTCATAATGTTTTAGAGTTGTGTTTTCCTGTGAAGCTTGGTAAAAAACAATGGAGGAATTTATTTCACAGTCATAATGTTGAATTTGAATAAAATATGGTTCTGAATACACAGTTGTAACCCAGCCAATGAAATGTTTGTTGTCTCTGTCATGAATTTCATATTTAGGATTTACAGTGATAGACTGAATGAGAGTTTCTTGATTGAATGCCAATTAGTCTTGGTCCTTCTTGTATGCATCCTGTCTTTCAGCATACGTCCAAACTGCCCTGAAGGAATGACTTCAGCGGGGTGGATCTACAAACTTCTGCTAGCCTTAAACTAGCGACCTTGAGTGCTGGTAAGGGTCTGGCCCCGGCACCACGTGGGTACGACCCACCAGAGAAACTGCACCGAGCGCCAGCGGTTCCTACAACCCTGCCACGTGCCAGACCTGAGGCTGGGCAAATGTGCGTTGCTCCAGCGTGCTCCCTGGCTTTCACAGTCACCAAACTGAAATGCGTGTCATTGCTGGCTGAGCTGGCAAACAATATGGAGCTGTGCTGAGGCTTGGAAAGGCATTGCCACCTTTTACGTGTAGACAGACTTAATTATTCTATTATTTCATGCTATCGTATCAGTATAATGGTGGAAGAAAATCAGGCTCCAAGTCACTAAATTAGAACGAACAACTTCTTTTATTTAAATGTCAGCGCAATAGAGCTTGAGTAAATATGATGTATTCATAAGTACTTTCCAAAATAATGATAACAGCTACAAAAAGCTAAGAAACTGCTTACATATAAACCCCAGTTTGGGCAAGACTTCTTGGAAAAGAGGAAAGCCAGGACTTAGTTCAGCATAGCGTTTAATCACATGTGTAACAATTAATGCTAACCTCATGCATAAATGCTTTGTGGTTTAGGGATCTAAATGGGGAAAAAAAGCAACAAATAAATAGCTGAAATATTTTTCTTTGACACTTCTCTTTCCTGTTTGGAAATATGCTAAGCAGCCCTTTGTTCTGGAGTAGAACATTCTTGACAAAGTCTGTCGAACTAAGCAAACACAAACATGAGGCTTCAACTACTTCATGTAGAAGTGGCTGTGCTGCATGATTTATTTGAAGGTAACCACTGAGTCACCGTCACAGAGGATCCGACTGTTCACAGAGAAATCCTCTGTCCTTTTTCTATTCTGGACATCTGAGGGCTTCGCTAGTGTCACCAGATGATTCCTTTTCCTTGGGAGACGTGACTCTCCTCCCACGAGCGGTGCTTCCAGAAAGAGTCAGGAAAGCGGCCGGAGGGTGCCTTGGGCACAAAGAAGGGCAGAAAGGTGCCAGAAGGGAGAGCGGCCGCCGACGGCAGCGAGGCGTCTCCAAGCCTCTAACTTGTGGTGAGAAGCACCCGCCGCAGGGGATGGAAAGATCCCTGTGCTGTCCCTGAGCCCACACCGCAGCGGGGATGATTATGGCTCTCAGCCTCATAATTCCATTGCCACACGCTCCACTAATGTGCAAATGCAGCGAAGGGTGGCCAAATATGCTCGGAGAAAATACCAGTGAGGAGATAGAAACAAGTCTGAATTAGCTGCCAGCCCCAGAGAAATTGTTCTCCTGCGTCTATTAGCTGGAAAATATTTAGATGCTTGAAAGACCATTACTGGCTTGGGAATAATTAATTAACTTAATTTCATGGTGCTGCCTTCCTGAATTTTTGTCAAAATAAATATTGATTTATAAAGTTTTAAACGCCTAAAAATGCCTATTCTGTTTCATATCTTAGACTTTACCGTTAGCTTAGTTCTAAGTTTGAATACTATTTAAACACCTTCATTATAGGCAATAAGCAGCAGTGGAGAAATTTTTCCTGAAGTGTACACACCTATGCCTCCTGCACCCTTACTGTAATACTGTTTCCTTTCAGTCTATGACAAGACTCTGAATCCGTACCTGATCACTCGTCTGTACAGTAGTTCTCCCGGTGTTTCTCAAATACATACAATTAAATACATATATGGATCTTTCCATGTTTAAAATCCTTATTAAAAATGAAATCAGTAGAGCAAAAGAAAGAAGAGAGTGAGGAACAGGCTTTAGTCTAAAACCGAAGATGAAAACTGTTGAATAATTGACTACGAAATCAAGAAAGAGTACTGTTGTAGAAATTTTTATTGACTATTTATAATATAATGCATTGCAGAGGTCCCAATCATATTATCAACCCCATTCTGACAAGTGATTTTGAGAAATACAGAAGAAGCAGGTTTTGTTCCTAGCAGCGCAAGTAGAGGAGACAGATGAGAGGGGAAAGATTATTATCGACTTCATTTAAAAGCTGAAAAACAGAGGCACAGCCAGTACCTGTAACTCGCCAGGGTACAGGCAGGACGTTTTTTAACAGCACACCGATGCTGATTTCCAGTCACAGCATAGCTATTCTCCCTTTGATTTGTTCCTGGTGACCTCAAATTATAAATTTAGCAATGTGTCCTGACCTGGAGAGCTCACTGTGCAAAAGAAACAAAACACCCAGAAAACGAAACCCACCTGAAGACTGCCGCAGTGGTAGGTCATAGCCTGTGGGGAGGTCTGTTATTTGCTGGATAGAAAGCATCAAGTAGAAATGAATCTTCAGAGGTGATTCGAGTGGAAAAGGGCATCAAGAGAGTCGTCGATGTATACCACATTTGCTTATATATGTAGGACGACTCTTAGAAAGAAGTGTAGGGAGTGAATCACAAGATTCTGTAGCCCTGACCAGAGTAACAGAACGTGTACTGGCAGCAAAATCCTGGAGGTGATAAAACATTGATTTGCAGAGCAAAAGAGCAAAGCTTTTTTGAAACTCAGTTATTAGAAAATGAACAATAGATCTTCTGTCTAAGAAATTCACAATAGTTATGTTTGTTCTGCTCACACATATTACCTCTGGCAGTGATTCTGATTAAGAATATGAAGGTAAGTTGCTATCATCATGCATCAGGTTTTTGTCCCGGTGATTCCGCCCCCCCCCCCCCCCCCCCCCGCCCCTTTT
The DNA here is from genome assembly GCF_900496995.4 of Aquila chrysaetos chrysaetos. Taxonomy (NCBI): domain Eukaryota; kingdom Metazoa; phylum Chordata; class Aves; order Accipitriformes; family Accipitridae; genus Aquila; species Aquila chrysaetos. The sequence continues at coordinate 82,029,650 of NC_044005.1, forward strand.
AAGTTCTTAGTAGTTCCATGAGGTTTCCCTTGAATTTTCTCTCTTCCTTGTGAGCACTGCTGTTCTATATTGTCTGGACTCAAAGGTCTTGAATAGTACCTTACAGTTCTAATTCTTGCAGCTGAAAAGATCACAAAATGAATCACCGAATGTTGTTCAAAGAGCTGAACTCAGAAGTGTACTGTGTTTTTCAAGAAGCACAGTGAGGTATGAAACCGATCTTTAACAAAGTAGAATTGATTAAAAGAAGAAAAATTTTTAAGAAAGAGCACCTTCACCTTCTTACAATTTAATCCAGAGTATTGGTAGTGCTAGATTGTGACAATGTTAGGACCGACCCATTGAACTCAGCCCTGTTTGTATTTTCATGGTTTTGAACAAAAAAAAGCAGCAGGGTTCTATGACACAGCTGAATTTAGTGAAGTTAGTAGTAGTGACTGTGAAAGCTGTTACTAGGTACCCAGTGAACATTTCTCTGTAAGAGTAAATTTATTTATTGGCTTTCTGGTAGCTATAAATGTGGTACCATTTTGACATGACAGTGCCCCATCTTTACAATTTAACATTATAATGTAGAGTTTTAAAATGCTCTCATAGCATCAACTGTCAGGAAACTTGCCTATGGAAATGTCTTTGAGAAGAGGCACGGAAATGTGAATTGGTGATTGTAAATTATGCTGGTCCAGCGCCTATGCTATGAATCTAGTAGACTATAAAGATGGCTTAAAGCTATTTTAACTCCCTCAATCATTTCTGTGCCAAAGAAAAGGGCAGCAGGTTTGAGAAGAAGCCTGCATAGACATAGATGGTGGTAAAATGGGAAAAAAAATTGTTAGAGTTTTTCACCAGTGATAACGAGCTTCAAGTACTTTCAATATCTTAAACAGTTTTATTTTCTGAAACACTTACTCAGTGTGTTGACTTCAGTGGTGACTATGAGCAGCCATTATCTTTGATGACCACTGGTCTTGACAACTAGCATTGAAAATATACATGTAGATTGATGGAGAAGCACAATATCTACATAAACAACAGATTTAAAAAATGACTTAAGCATTCAAAAATGTCACCTTTGCAGCAGCTGCTAAATCTGTTGCTTTTTTGTTGTTGTTTTGGACTTTTTGCTAAGCCCAGCTTTTTGTCTTGCTACAGTGCTTTCCTCAAACTTTTGGTAAGAAAATAAAGGTCTAATGGAGGCTTCTGTATTTCATGAATAGCTGGCTCATTTCTATTCTATGGCCTACAACTGTGGGGTTGAAGGATTCCTTGAAACTACTAGGAAAGCAGTAGAAAGGGCAGAGAAGCCCCATCAGGAGGAATGAAGAGCTGTCTACTTCAAGTATTCAACAACTGGGGCACTAGGGAGGACTTGTCCATTATTGGAGACACTGGAGCAGTTTATCTGCACAGGACAGCGCAGTGTTGGCAGTACCAAAGGTAGCCTGGGGAACAGGGAAGAGCTGAACTCTGCTGAAAAGGTGCTCTAACCCTGGCTACAAAACCCTACTGAGAAGCACAGTGTATTAATTTAGGTAAAGCATCTACGACCGGTGCTAACACACTCCGTGTTAGAACAGTTATCCTCACTGGGCAACGTCTTGTGCTGTGCAGGTGCAAAGAAAGGGGTTTACTTGCCAACTGAAAATTAGAGGAGGAAAACAGCCGGGTTTCCTAGGCACTGAGCAGATGGCCTCACAACTAGGCCATCTTTCATTTTCCTTGCAGAACAAGAGGTAAAGAACATGTGTAAAAGTGGAACATATCTTTCAGCACACTTGCCATCTCTTGCTTCCATTTCACATTTCAATCTGGTTTTGAGATGCTCTTGGGGAGTTTATGTGATGCGTGAATCCTAAGCTGCTGTTCTAGATGAAATTTCACTTACACTTCCTGGTCTTACCTAGTCTGCACCATGCCAGAGTGTCTCAGAGTCTACCGTTGTATTTTGCCTTCCATATCACAATGACTGTTCTTGAAATGCATGCTTGACATTATCTACTGTTGCTACTGGGCACAGAGAAATAAAAATATGAAGTAGTCTAAATGGTCTTAGAGCATCACAAATTCTGCTAACCCTGAAAAGCACATAAGACAAAATTTATCTCACTGGTACCTTCAAACTTATATATTTTGTTTGTAGCTCAAGCCTCTGAATCCCTGCTACAATACACTGTACTTGTTTACAGTAGTTTCTGTAGGATGCTAGCTAATTGGTATTACCAGCAGGGCATGTAACAATTATTTATGGTTTCTGTCTGTTGATTTCAATAAAAACAGGAATTGTTCATGCTGAGGTTTTACTGTTTGGTTGTCAAAACATAACACAATATTATTAAAAGAGTTAAGGTTAATTATGCATCCTTTTGAACCAAGCATTTACAGCAGTCAAATTTTAGCTTCCAGATACAGCCCAAGAGTGTAATATTAAAGTAATAAATTTTCTTGTAAAACTCTAAAGCTCCATTAGTTTTGATTTTTTAAATAACTGGCACCAGCCTAAGAAATTACTGAGACCAAAGATGTAAAAAAAAAAAAAAAAAAAGCTCTGCACTTTCATTTTTTTCCCCCCACTTTTCAAAAAGTGGATTGAAATTTTTAGAAGAAATAAAAATTATGGATGTATTCCTTTACATAGTATGGATTCAGAAGCATCCCAATCTGGAACAAACAGATAGGAACTCTTTTTGCTTTTCTGGCAAAACAATTCAGAAGACACTGCATTCAGCTGTAAATATCAGTGTACCAGGAAAATGTCCACAAGATATAGAGAATTCATGGCGGGGGGGGGGGAGACAATACTTAATGAGACCATATTTTAAAAACAGACTGATAACTTAAAGCAGCTGTTCTTCTTTCCTTCCTTTCTTCTCTGGTTAATGATTGTCAAGGTCAGCTACAAAGATTATTTCTGGAAAAAAACTAATTGGTTCTCTGCAAATCGCAGGTGTAAAGTAGCATTTTGTAGGAGGAATGATTAGAAGATCAGGGCATTTGAGAAAAATAAGGCAAGAGCCAATTTGTCAGGGTAAAGTTATCCATAAAATAATAATTTTTAGGTCTTTCTTTACTGCGTAAAAGTTTTGATGTTTATCTCCCTATTCTACTGTTTTTCCTAAACAATTCGTACACAAGTCTGCTGCCTTGTTTACTGGGTTGTTTCTTTGCAGGTAGCTGTTCTTTATTCACTGATGTCCAAAGGGCTAAACCTCTTTAGGGCAGCAGCTGTCTTTCATACTGATGCTTTTCTGATCTTTTTGTCTCTAATGTTATGTTAGCAGTGGCCCACAAGCAACATCCTGTAGCCTGCAAAGAGTACAATTACACATATAGCTATTTATAGCTAAAGCAGATGTTTTATTTGTTTGTTTGTTTATATTTATGGATATTCATCTTTGTTCCATATGGCTTCAGGTTGGCCAGGCCAACCCTTCTACCCTTTGTCTTTGTCATAAACATGAGAAAAACAACTGTTGAACATGATACAGCTTTCATGTTTTCCATTTGCTGCCACACCTATTTTCATGGTTGTGAATTTTCATCATTTAATTGTTCTAGAGGGAGAACAACCCTGCTTTTGCAGTCTAGATACTGCAAATTGATGTCATCAGCCTGTTACATCTCTGCTAGATTCTGCATCACTATCAGTCACCCTTTCGCAGTGAATCAGAAAGGTGTTGTGAAGTCATCCATCATTCAAGTGACTGGCAGGAATGTGTTGAAGTTCCAGCTAGACTGGGATGGGACATACAATTTTATGCTGAACTCCTCTTTATATTTCTCAAATATTTACTAGACTTGGGAAAGAGGAAATCAGAATATTGAGAAAATGTTGCTGAAAATAGGCCTCCACTTCCTTGCTGTCGCCACCTTATGTGAGTAAGAGTAGCCCAGACAGTTAAGTGTGAAGAATGAAACCCTGTCAGTGGGAGTTTTGTCACTGGCTTCAGTTGAAAATGGAATTTGCTTGTGGTTGTGTCTCAAAATGTCAGTGTAGGAAATGAGCTTGGCATGTGCTATTTATCTTAGAGGGATTAGAATGTCACCCTCTTGCCACAGTTCCACCAAAAATATGTAGCATCACAGGTTTCTTTCCTGTATGTCAATTAATTGATGCAAAACATCAGATACCTGATATATCTATTACCCTATTTATCTTTTAAAAAAAAATAAAAAAATAGTTTTGGACTTCTGTTACTGAGTAGTACTGTGAAAAGTCAATTCAGTCAAGTCTCATATTTATTTTTAAATGAAGCTTTCAAAATCCAAATTCTTTGTACTAACAATAAGATCTTTTATTAATTTATTATTGAAAGAATAGAACCTCTCTTCTTTCCTTTTCTGTTCTGTTCACAAATAATGTCAAGAGTTTCATGTGAGGTTTCCTGTATTATGCAAAAAGCTTGGGAGAAGAAGGTAAGCCTTTGATTCATAAACTATGCTCAAAGCAGGCAGTTCACTGTGTGAAGTTAATCTTGCAAGGAACAGATTAATCCTGATTTTGTGACTCACCTGGGAGTATAATACGACTACTATCTATATTCCTACTTGAATTGTGGGAGTATATTCATATTGATTTGTAACAGTCAAAACCATGGTAACATATCAGTGTTCACTCTTTTGTATCAAACAATTACTTTTAGAAATAATCTTTTGAAAAAATTAGAAAGCATTCAGTTGAGTGCATCAGAATGTAATGTTCTGTAAATGTAAATTTAATGTAAAAAGTAAGTGACCAGTACTTAGGAGCATCATATAAATTTTCTATGTAGTAAAATTATGAAAATGTCCCTCCAGGTTCTGAGTTTTACTACTGATTACAAGAAAACATCACTTGCATTTCTTTAGCATAAATTAGGTATGTTTGAAAGATTACTGTTTCAAGCATACAAATGCCAGGAAGGTGATGTATTCAGTATAAGACTCTATTTATGCAGGGATTTCAAGCCCATTTAAGGGACATAAGTAAAGCAGCTGAAGTGAACTCATTTTATGCAAAGTAAAACTATAAAGATGAGGAGTCAGGATTAAATAAAGCAAAAGAGCAAGTGGATAAACTAATTGGCAAATAAACACTGGCCAGAATGATAACTCTACGCAAAATAGTTTTTCCACCAATCAGTGTTTTAATTTGGAGGATATTAAGAACTGTTTTAGTGTCTTCCTTGGTAAGCATGAAATAATATTGGCAGGTATTACAGTAAGTAAAATTTATAATGGTATATTTAACAATATAAATTGATGGTTTAATTGACAGCATAGTCAACAAGTCTCTGATTCAAAATAATTGTTCCCATCAGTAAATTCACTGCACCATGGATGCCATTCTTTCATATACAGAATAGGATATAAACACTGTAGACATCTAAATGTAGATGGATCCCAGCCAACAAAACAGTTAATAGTTATGTATTCATTTATACCTTCTAAAACATTGGAATCTTCAGGTTAGAAACAGGTTTTTTATCTTCTGTAGAACCTGCCACTCATAAAGCAGACATGAAGCTAAATCCACTTTAGGACATAGACACCACTTATGCACCTGGGGTAAAATCCAAATTAATATTTAAATGTCCCTAATGCCTATATTTCTTATGAAATTTCCTCAAACATTCAAAACTCTGTTCCATGTATGCCAAGGGCCTAAGCTCTTCTTCCCATCAGCCTTCTAAGGCCATCTGAGATTCATAAACTCTGGGTCTTGGTGCCTCTAAGGAATTTGGTACACGTGTTCTGAGTATAATTAGGAAATGGCTTTGAGTTTTACACACAGTACAATTTACTTGTCAGTGAAAATTCATTCAGTGATGCCTAAGGTTTGGCATAATAATCTAGCCGTTGAAACATTTACCCTTACTCAAAAAATGACTGAATTTAGTTCTAGAACTCTTTCAATGTGAGCCTATAATTCCTCTTTTCCATGGTGTGTCCCAATAGCCACACTATGTGTTGATGGCTAATTCTATGAAATGCAACTCTGGCAAACTCCATGGAATCAGCAATGCAAACCATTGGGCTGGAAGGCAATCAGCAGCCTTTCTTGCCTAATCTCTTAAATTCTCAGTCTGCAGATGCTCTTCTGGGGTGAACGTGCAAGATCACAATTTTTAGATTAAGTTTGAGGACATTTTTATTTCCAGAGAGCTGCTTGATGGTTTCTCAAATTCCCTGGGAGAGTGACTTCATTTCCCAGCTCAGAATTCAAATTCCATTTCTGAATCTGGATGCTTGTCTGCTAGACATTTCGCTGTGAAGAATTACAGTGCTTACTGCCTTTTTCTGTCTGCCTCTGACCTCCTGTCTGGAATACAGAAAACAGGAACATGGAATAGGAGTGTTTGTGTCTTATGTGAACCACAGGAAAACCAGATGTTTCCAAATAGTGTCATCCTATGGAATTTCTCTTCAACGGCTGCTGTGAGAACAGAAATGAGAACACCAGTTTATAGCATAACGGACATATTAGCTGGGAAATCTCTGGTCTGTTTCCAATGCTACTTCTGTGTTTTACTTAAAAGTTTCTTAGGAAGAGATGTGACCTAGGGTCTCATCTCTCAGGCACAGACTTTTGTTAATAGACTTCAGTTTTACCTCCTTTCACTTTCTCTCCTTCTCGGGCAAATCCTGAATTCCTTGCTACACATCAGCCAAATTTCAACAGCAGTAAACAATTTCCTTTGGAACAAAACAGCTTATAGACTGTTTTCGAGTTACACTGCTAAGAAATAGCAGACATAGGTTGAATGCTTTCATAAGGCTGAGTCTCCTTTAGATGTGTGTTAGCTACTAAATTATTACATTTTTAAAATTTGGGATGTTGCCATGGAGTACAGAATCCGCTCCTGTGAATTGTGTTAAGTAGGCTCTGAGAAAACCTACTAAGTAGAGCAGATCTGTTTTCTGAATCTTAAATGGGTTTAGGTGCTGAGCTGTGCAGAAGCAGAACTCACAGTTGTCTTTCAATTAAAACTTTATATTCAAAACCTGAGGTGCATATGAAATTAAAGCAGCAGGCATTCTGTATTTATGAAAAAAACTTTCATTCAAATGCCATTTAAAGTCCTTTTCTTGGCTTTATTTCATAAAGATTAACCTTGAGTATTATTAGGTTGGACTGGAATCTTTAAACTGTAAGGTAGTAAAGGTAAGTCATATCAAGCACATCTGAAGACCTTAAAATAAATTATATGTTAGCAGTTATACTAATCACAAATCACATTTTCTTTCTATTGATTTTTCAATTTAATTACAAAAAAAGTATACTAAGAAACATAGGCTAAGAAAAAAAAATTAATAGAAAACCCCAAAGTTATTAAGGAATTGATTCAAATAAGAGATACAAAGAAAAAGACTGTGAATGATGCCTGATGGAGAGTTCCCAAATGAACACACACATTGTGCCATGAAAAAGTCAAATTGTAGGAGCAATAGGAGTTCCACTCCACTTGAGCTGATGAGACCTGAGTGACTCTTAATGGGAGTCCACCTTAGACTGTTCTTTGAGGCTTCCGAGAAAGCATCCTTATGTCTGCAGTTTGGGGATATTAAAAAACTTAAACACACAGATTCTCTCCCATGGCACAGGTAGGTCTTCTGAAGAGACAGCTAAAAGCTACTTTTTTGCAGTTGTTGATTTATGTGCAACAAAACCAGAAATTCGTTGCAAATCACTATTTTCATCACTGCCGTTTAAAACATCTTACCACAATTTTCAGTTATGAATGGGAGATATGTATGTGTGTATGACCATCTCATACTTTTAAAGACTATGTTTCTCAAAACATGCAATGGACGTATTTAAACATTTGCATTTGCTTTGATTCTACAAGATGAGACTGAAACTCAGTCTCCCACTACACAACTGAAATAGCCATATTAGTACATGAGGAAATACCCATGAAGTTTGGAAGTACAGCTGAATCTTGATGTATAATATGTCAAATGCTTTATTTTTCAGAATACACAGCCACTTAGAGTCTAAGAAACATGTGCTTGGAGATTACAGAGAAATTTCATTTTACATTTCCAGAGAGCTATTCATTTCCAGTATTTTTCCTGTGAATTCAACAAAACCCACTCAGCACAGAAAATGACCTTTAATAAATAGCTTCTAAACCTTTACAAATATCAGAACTGAATTTCAAAATCAGGAAATCCAATTTTTCCACATAATAAAGCTTTTGATGGCTGTATCTGAATGCTTGAAGCCTTTCAAGAAGTTAAAAGTTGGGAGATAAAATTTCTCCTTCCTTATGAGCCATTTTCTCTCTGTGTGACTGCACTGTCTCTTCTTCCTACAATAAATCTGTCTTATTAATGGCTAATAGTACTCCATGAATTTGTCGTTAGATGTCAATTCAACAGTGACCAGTTTCTAGCTCAACCAGTACAGGTTTGTCATGATGCTTGAACTCCTTTTATTCCCTCACTTTCAGACACAGAAAACCCTAAATTCCACCTATATTCTCTGTTGACTTGATGTTTTCAGGAAATGTGTTGGTGCATACCTAAGGATCTGTAGGATTTTCTGCACTGGGGGAGATTACAATGCAAGTTATTTATTCCCTTGCTTAGGAACACAGAGATGTCTTGGCCACTCGAAACTAAAAGGGAAGTAAATGGTAAAGTATAGCACTAGCAATCTTCTAAGTCATTCATTCCCCCCTCCCCATTTCGTTCCACTTCCTCTTGCAAAATGAAACACTATGTTACCATAATTTGGAATTACAATTCTGTAAATAATAAATGAATAAAAGGCTATTATCTGCCTTAGAAATCTCTTGAGTGGAAATGTGTAACACACAAACACAAGCACTTAATTAGAATCATAGAATCATAGAATCATTTAGGTTGGAAAAGACCTTCAAGATCATCGAGTCCAACCATTAACCATGCCCACTAAACCATGTCCTTAAGCACCCTGTCCACTCGCTTTTTGAATATCTCCAGGGATGGTGACTCAACCACTTCCCTGGGTAGCCCATTCCAATGTTTGACAACCCTCTCAGTAAAGAAATTTTTCCTAATATCCAACCTAAACCTCCCCTGGTGCAACTTGAGGCCATTTCCTCTTGTCCTATCTCCAGCCACCTGACAGAAGAGACCAGCACCCACCTCACTACAACCCCCTTTCAGGCAGTTGTAGAGAGCGATCAGGTCTCCCCTCAGCCTCCTCTTCTCCAGACTAAACCACCCCAGTTCCCTCAGCCGCTCCTCACAAGACTTGTGCTCCAGGCCCCTCACCAGCTTCGTTGCCCTTCTCTGGACACGCTCCAGCACCTCCGTGTCTTTCCTGTCGTGAGGGGCCCAAAACTGAACACGGCACTCGAGGTGCGGCCTCACCAGTGCCCAGTACAGGGGGACGATCCCTGCCCTGCTCCTGCTGGCCACGCTGTTTCTGATACAGGCCAGGATGCCGTTGGCCGCCTTGGCCACCTGGGCACACTGCTGGCTCATACTCAGCCGGCTGTCGACCAGCACCCCCAGGTCTTTCTCTGCTGGGCAGCTTTCCAGCCACTCTTCCCCAAGCCTGTAGCGCCGCATGGGGTTGCCGTGACCGAAGTGCAGGACCCGGCACTTGGCCTTGTTGAACTTCATACAGTTGGCCTCAGCCCATCGATCCAGCCTGTCCAGATCTCTTTGTAGAGCCTCCCCACCCTCAAGCAGATCGACCCTGCCCCCCAACTTGGTGTCGTCTGCAAACTTGCTGAGGGTGTACTCAATCCCCTCATCCAAATCATCTATAAAGATATTAAAATTCTCATTTAAAAAAAAAAAAGTGGTCATATTGATCCCTCCTGATCTTAAAATTCATTAATCAATCTTTAATTTTCAAGTGGAGTACAGTTATATATGCATTGTGGGTCTTCCCCTTTTCTGCTGAGACAATGCTGCTCGGTATTTTCCCTCATAAGACCTTTTCTTTCACACCGGTAATCAGTGAATCAAGAGTTAGATATTTAAGCTAGTGCTACCACGTGAGGCAACAAATTCTAATGATGCTTTTTTAAAAGCATTTATGCAGATTTTGTTTATAAATGATAACCTTTGCTAAACTGTAGGAGTAACATAGTAATAATAATTATGTTCTTAATGATAATACCTCCCATATGTTTTTGTGTTATGGCACTCAAGCTTTGCATATCTGTTGATAAGAAGAGATCTTTAACACATATTAGGAATCAAATCATAAGTGTACCATTAACAAATAGCTTATTATCTTCCCTTGATTAAATGATGTTATGTAGGGCCCCAAGATCTCCTTATAATTGGAAAACTATGCAACAAGAAGTAATTTGTCTGACCTATCTTACAGATGCACCTTTGGATAAGATGCTTTAGATGCTGTTGATCCACTCATCTGCTGAATGTCCACGGCATAAGAGGCAAGTCTGTAATTTACTGGAAACAGCACAGTTCACATTGCAGAGATCATCTCCGAATTCCTTGTTCAAATAGAAAGAGTTTGCCCGGCAGAAACTTGCTTAAAAAACATTTTCATGTCATCTGGCCTAGAAGAGTTCACTGGCTCACACACTGGTATCAGCTGACTTTTAGAGACATGCAGATGACCAGTGTATTCCTGCAATTTTCTAAAGGAGCTGATGAAAGCTTCCACGACACATAGAAAACACCCAGTAATAAGAGTGCTCCCTTTTTATCAGTTTTTAACCTTCAGCTTTTTCTTGGTTATGATAGAAATAGCACTGTTGCATTCCAAAAAGGCACACAAACTAGCCAGCATTAGATCTACCTCAGCGTCAAGGAAGCATGCTGTTTCACGAATATCATGAATCCACAGCTTATGCCTGCACTTTCTCACACATCGGTCAAAACGTATGATCGCTGAACACAGGACAAACAACCAAGATATCTCTGTCTTCCGCAGTGATTATGATTGATTTTGTATCCACAGTCTGCAGTGCATAGTCCATGTATCATAACATGAATATCTGCCTACTTTTGAGATAGTCTAAGATGATTTATCACAAAACAATCATTTCTTAGTTTAAAACAGAGCGACTTCTATTACACAGAGATCTCTATATTGTAGTTTCTCTCCGTGACCTGCTATTGCTCTTTTCTCTAATTTTCCCATTCCATGACCGAGAATTTGATATGGATACACAACTGATGTGGCATATTGATGGTATATGCATGTTTGGAAGAGCCTCATTCCAATAGGAGACTTACAGGAGATTTGTCTAACAAGCCACCTTCGTACTTACTTTGTTGTGCCCTTGTTCTAAGTAAGGTTTCATTGCCCATTCAGTCTTTCAGTTCTCCTGCACAACTGTAGATCATAGGAGTTTGACTGAAGTTACACCATGTTTCTCAGCTGCCCAATACACCTTTTTTAGCCCACAGCAGTTAGCGAGTACTACAGCACAACCGTTTTTTATACCCTTTGGCTGTGACTCCTTATTTACTGTCACTTCAAACTGTCTCGTTTAAAGGCATAGCCTAAGTGAATGAGGCTTCTAATCTGAACCAAGAATCTGTCTTTCAAGCAGCTGTGGATGTTTGGATAGGTGGCTGGTAAATGCGCATGGAAACTGTGTGGGTAGGCCAGCTTATCGTGGAAAAGGTGCAATTCAGAGGTAGCACCCTTACCGTAATGCTATGACATCCATGTAACAAATTCATGTATGCTGGTAGTTCTGCATTATCACCATTTCTTTAGCACTACTCTATGATACAAACTTCAACAAGGATCACGGTTTGTAAAAATGACCTGTTCCAAAGGACAGCACTGAAATGTGCTTGGCAAATACCACCACAAGCTTTTCTGGTATACTTAAGTGCCTCTTCTGAGTCAGCAAAAATAGCAGCATAGTTATTCTAAAGTAAAGGAATTTTTTTTTCCCTTCTAAATCTGAGAAGTGACTTGTATATGACTTTTTAAAGCCTGACTATAAGGTTGGAATGACATTTACAAGAACATCTTTGTTTCAGTGACCATCTTGGAAAAACTGCTGATCTGGAAAGATTATCGCTCGATTAAACTCCGCAAATAAATTTGTATGATTCAAATTTAAAATTTTTAGATTCTATTGTCCCCAACTGATGAACTGATAGAGTTCTTCTGGAATCAGTCAGTGATCAACAAACTTGCAATTATGTGTACATGAAAGACAGTCAAGTCAAGTTCTACTGAAATCTACCTGTGGGCTCAAGTGGATTTGTTATTTTTCCATTAAAAAAAATAAAAATCTTTCTGAGATTTATTTCACCCAAAGTTATTACATTATTTTTATTTACTGTTGCACTTTATATCTTTTTCTGTTCAGCCATGAGTAATAGCTGACAAAACACAAAATAATGATTATTAAAAGTTTTGCTTAAAATTCCACTTGCTTTACAAAAAATCTTATCTTAAAGATCTATTCTCCAGCTAAACTATGACTGATGGTTTACATCTGATTCATGCAGGAGAATGTCCAGCTTTATAAATATTTAAATCAAAGTAATAATTGGAAGAAATGCAGTAGGTATATTTCATCTTCTTAATGGACAATGTTTCTCTTTTATACTGGATCATAACGTCTCAGTAGACAACAAAACAGACACAGTGTCTTTCTTCAGAACCTATGAAATAGAACTTCCTCTGCTTCTATGTACTGTGCATATCAATTTTCCAATTTTGCATACTTGTTTTAAAAATGTGATTTGCAATATTTCTGACTAGCATTGCGGAGATGGATGTTTTGTATCTACTGATGTTTTGATTGTAAATTATTCTAAACATCTAAGCAAAGTAACTCAATTTAAGTCTCATGGACACAGGCCACGGGATCTGTTCTGGGCTACAATGAGGTATTTGCATATTGTCACTCTTCTAATGGTTAAAACTTTTCCTCTCATTTCCAGCACAAAGGGAATGTATTATTAATACTTTTTTCTTGAGTTACTGTTGTCTAGTAATGTTGTCTAGACTAATGCTGTATTGTACTTTTAATGACTCATTTTTTACCCTTATGTTTAACCACATATGTTATTTATTAAGAGTGATTAGCTTAGTAAGCTTTTTCAGCTGTCATGTTAAATTGAACAAGCCAGGGTTTTTGGTCATCTTTCTCCAGGTGGATTCTCTATTCCTGTCACTATTCCAGTAGTCCTTCCATTTTTTAGTTTAACTTTCTTGAACTATATAGGAAGTATAAAATTGCAGGGTAGCAGGACATTTGCTAAACCAACATTATTCTAACTTTTAAGGTTTTTGTTTGTTTGGTCAGCAACCTCTTGGCATTTAAAGAAATAAGATGATGAATGCAAAATTATAGTGTTTCTGTATAAGTCTACGGTGTACTTCAATGTGACTGATTTCAATTTCACCTTTCTCACATTTTATGGAACTGCTGCTGTTTAGCTTAGCTGTCTTTTCTAACGTGATCTGTAGTATGCTCCATACAGAAAAAATGAATCTTTTCCTTGGTCAAAAAAATTCTAAAAATAATTTTTTATATATTTTTTGAGTGTTTCATTCCTACCAATCATAGGAAAGTAGTGTACAGAATTGTGAGACATTGTTTAGTTTGTCCTCCTATGAGAGAGGATTAAATCTGCCTAGCTCATTCTGGTAGATGTTGCTTTAACCTTCTCTTAAAGACCTTAAATGAAATTGCCAAAGCCTCCCTGGGCATTCTCTTTCACCATTTTCACTCTTGCATAGAGAAAGTTTGTTTACTTGTTCTTGTGGGGGGTTACCCTTGCATAACAGCAAAATGCCCACCCAGCTGCTCACTCACTCAGCAAGATGGAGGGAGAAAATAGGATAGGAAAGGTCGTGGGTTCAGATAAGAGAGGGAGATAATTTACCAGTTACTGTCACGGGCAAAACAGATGTGATTTGGGCATAATTAATGTATTTTATTGCCAATTAAAATAGATTTAGGTAGTGAGAAGCAAAAAGACAAATATTATAACAACATCTTTCCTCACCCTTTTCCAAGGCTCAGCTTCACTCCTTCACTCCAGGCTCCTGGTTGGATGGGGTCAGCTGTCCTGGCTGTGTCCCCTACCGACTCCTTGTGCCCCCCCAGCCTCCTCGCTGGTGGGGTGGGGGGAGAAGCAGAAAATACCTTGGCTTCGTGTAAGCACTGCTCAGCAGTAATGAAAACATCCCTGTGTTTCCAGCACAAATCCGATACACAGCCCCATACTAGCTCTATGAAGAAAATTAACTCTAACCCAGCCAAAACCAGCACACCTAGAAATTATGTTTTATAAATCACAGTGCTCTCTAGATTCTTCAATTAATCCTTGTGTTTCTCAAAGTACAGCATATCACAGTCCACTTGAGGCCTAAACTGAGCAAGCAAACTTTTATGGACTACAGCAAAGGCATTTTTGGTAGCTACCCCACTGCCCACCCTCCCGCTTACCTCCTGGTTACTCCTTCTGGGTAAGCATGACATCAGCTTCAGCCCGGGGTACAACACAACTCCCAAAGCCACTCTGAAGAAAACAAAATTGTTTCCTCAGCTTTCATCTGTGCAATTGATTATTCCTATATAATTAAGATGCTTGGCTGACTCTCATACTTGGGGATCCAAAACAGGAAGAAAGCATTAGGGCTGACATGTGTCTATGCTTTTGAAATTTCAGAATTACCTCCATAGGTCAGCACGTTAAGAGGCTGAATACTACTTGATTTCATTGTAGCAAGCCTAAAACTAAAAATATTTACTGTTTAAAACCTAACTTTCTTGGAGACGTTTCTATTTTCTGAGTTTGAATATGTGCTATGAAACAACTCAATTTTGGTATTAGTGTGAAGGAAAGGTTTTCTGAAGAAAAGGACTTACTTAGAAGTAAATGACTCAACAATTTAAGATAATAATAAAATAAATACCTTCAGTGTTTTGAATGAAATAATAGTGATAGAAAAATTAACAGCATGTTGAAACAGTTCATCAAAAACTTGTATAGCATTACCAAACTTAGTAAAGAAATGTACTTGATTAATCCCATGAAGGAAAACATTGTGATATGTATCCTGTTACTCACTGAAGACTTGTGTTGCCTAGACAGACTGTCACCATGTTCTCATCCATCTTGGTTACTCAAAGGATACAACAGAACTATTGATTTGTATTCATTCTTATACAAATCGTGAAGAGATTTTAGCACTGACAGACGGTTCTCTTGTATTCCTGTGCATAATAATTGCTAAGGGAGGTAAAATTATTTATCAGGCAGCTGCAGTATATTTTACTGTGCCTGTTGTTCACCACACATTCAAATAAGAAAATATCAAGTTACGGTATACTGATTCCTTAATGCGATTATTCCATCTTTGTACACATTTGTGATTAGTGTTTACAGTACCTCATTCAAAAGCAACATGCATGGAGAAATTTCTAACACTATTATATATGTCATTCCTAATTTAGCTCAACTGATTAATTGAGATTTTTTTACACTATACCTTAAGTTAATACAACCAATTTATTTGACTCTAAAGCACAGGTTTAAGCAACTTGGAAAACAGAAGAGTCAGGCTGTGCGTTTGACTACTTATTTTAACTTTGTAAATTTTAAAAAACCTTTTCGGTAGTTAAATAGATCTGTGTTGTTTCCTGTCATGTTCAGTGCAAGTGCATATTCAAACCACAATAAGCGAACAATTTACAAATTCTAGCATTAAGCAGCCCACAGGGTGAGCCACTATTGAGTCTTTAAAGTTCAGACTCAATGACCTGGTGTGTGCAGCAGGTACATATTTTCTCAAATGAAAACACAACGGAAACTAAGTCATGATGATTAACAATACCCTTCATTTCTTGTCTTACAGCAAAGACGAGTCATGTTCTTGGACATTTTTAGCAGCACTTTAACAACTACACAGCAATTTCAAAGACAGAGCCTACCTCTTCTGCCTCAAACAGGCAAAGAAAGCATTACATACAATGCTGCTTGGACATAACACAAATTCTTAATCTTAAAGTTGCCCAATTTTAACTTCATTAACACTGGTAAATACTAAATGTCTGATGGGTCGCATTTATACGAAGGGGATAAGAGGTCATAGTTTAGAGCGAGGGAGGTCAATGTGTTTCATAGACCGTATAGCTACAACCCTACCAGTAAATCGAAGCAGCCCGGGCCACTCTTTGGCACCGAGGGCAGCGGGCGCTGAACAGCCTGTGGTCACATCACCCACCGCGTCCATGGCAGACGCTGACCTCATGGTGGCCAGCAGCGAGGACCCTGCAGACCTGTACGTCCCTGCCCGGCTGGGAGAGGGCTCGCTGCTCTGCCGCAAGGCGTTCGCACGGTCGAACAGGGCCAGCGGCCGCCTGGCAGCGCGGGACGCCCGTAACCTCCGGGTTTCCAAACGCAATGTTTACCTTGTCATAAAATAGTTATGACACTAACAGACTTTTTAAGCAGACAGAGATGATATTCAGGGTATGTAAGCGGTGACTCAGGACATTTATACTGATCAGTCCCTGCCAAGTCAAACAAATGAGAGCGTTTTCACTGCTCTTTCAGATCAATATGTATTTCATTTCTGGAAACTGTTGGCCTACATCTCAGCAGAAGTTATCTGTGAGGCACGTGTGATCCCAGCAAGGAAGCCGTAAGAATTTCCAGGAATAAATCCTACAGCTGTGACTTGCTGTCTCTTCTCTAGCTGTGCTCTGGGGTCCCCAAGGGCACCAACAGCCCTGCCTGGACCCCCGGACTCCCCCCACCTGCCCACAGCCCAGGACCCCATTCCAGCCCCCCGGACTCCCCCACCCTGCCCACAGCCCAGGACCCCATTCCAGCCCCCCGGACTCCCCCACCCTGCCCACAGCCCAGGACCCCATTCCAGCCCCCCGGACTCCCCCCACCTGCCCACAGCCCAGGACCCCATTCCAGCCCCCCGGACTCCCCCACCCTGCCCACAGCCCAGGACCCCATTCCAGCCCCCTGGGACTCCCCCCACCTGCCCACAGCCCAGGACCCCATTCCAGCCCCCCGGGACTCCCCCCACCTGCCCACAGCCCAGGACCCCATTCCAGCCCCCCGGGACTCCCCCCACCTGCCCATGGCCGCCAGCCCCTGCCCCAGGGATGCCGCAGCGGGGCCGCAAAACTATTCAGATATCAGATAAGGCATTACTGAAGAGGGGAAATTTCCCTTAAATAACCTGGGGGGCAGGGGGGATGTGCGCGTGCGTGTGTGCGCATATGAATATATCCACGTATATATAGGTACACACACTGCATTTACATGCACAGTAAGCTATGCATCTCCTGCAGCGTAATTATTGACTTGTAATACTGATAGACTTTTAAAGAAAAAGAACATTTTTAAAATAACAATTAAGTGAAGACTAATAAGAATCCAGTATATTCTATATAAGCCAGAGCTGTAACAAGTAAGGACAGTATTGTGTTAGAACTACTGTTTCAAGCTAAGGGTAATAATGAGATTTTTCTAAAGAGGAAAGAATGTAACATTAAAAATGGAACTATATCTGGTCTGTTCCTCACAGACTACAGTCCTCTGAGGTTTTCAGTATCCTCAGCATGCACCGATCCTCGCAACCAATAAGAGCAGTGTTGGTGTACTGGTTTGTAAGGGATTCTTAGCAATTTGCCTTTTAGTTAAGAGCACTTGAATTTTTTGGCTGAGGTTTTCATCAAAACAATGACTCATCATAACATAGAACACGAAGTAAAAGGTTCATTATTAAATGCACGGAATTGATCATTGATGGGTAATGTGCTGCAGTACTATTTTCACACTTAACAATGCAAGTCAAGCCAAAGCACCTTTTATAAATGTCTTGCAATATACAGCATTCAGACCTATATGAGGCTTCTTTTATGTAAACACGTGTGTAAGGGCTGTTGCAGTTCTGCATGTTGAATGTACATAAATGTCAGCAAAGACTTCTTTGCATGTATTATTAGCAGAATCAAAACTATGTCTTTTTAAGTCCTCTAATATACATTTCCTGATTTGCGACATAAGCTTTTAAAACCTTAGTATTCCCTATAACTGGATACATATATTTCATAGTTACAGGATGCAATGCAGTTAGAGATATCTTTATCTTTCACAAGTATGATTTTCAGTGGCTCAGCATGACCATATAGGTTTTTTGTGTGAAAACACAAGAGTTTCCCAGACATGCTAACCAGATACGTCTTACTGTTTAACAGTTAATATCCCTTATTTGTCCCTGTCTCAGTACACACATACTTCAGACAAGAAACTGAACTACTCCAACTGCTTGGCATTCCAACGTTCACATTTGAAATTACAATGTGACTGAGCATGCACCATCTTGACACTGAAGATAATTTGCTCTTCTTTTCAGCCCAGTCTTCCTTGATGCTTAAAATGAGTTCAAGTTATTTCCCCCAAGGGCAGTTTTAACATGATCATCTTTAGACACTCTGTTCTTCCTGTCACACCCATACCTGGCCAGGCCTTTCATTCTAACAAAGCCCTATGCGTTCATCTGCACATAAGAGAGTATTAAATTACTCTGCAGTTCAAATATTTCAGAATAGAAGAGAGACGTAAGTCATATTAAATATAGGAGTCAATTGTAACACATTGTCCTGATTTCAGCTGGGATAGAGTTAATTTTCTTCCTAGCAGTTTGTACAGTGTTATGTTCTGGAATCAGTATGAGGAGAATGTGGATAACACACTGATGTTTTCAGTTGTTGCCAAGTAGAGTTTAGAGTAAGTCAAGGATTTTTCACCTCCCCATGCCCAGACAGCAAGAAGGCTGGAGGGGCACAAGGAGTTGGGAGGGGACACAGCCAGGACAGCTGACCCAAACTGGCCAAAGCGGTATTCCATACCATGTGAGGTCATGCCCAGTATAGAAACTGGGGGGAGCTGGCCAGGGGGATCACTGCTTGGGAACTAACTGAGCATCGGTCGGCAGGTGGTGAGCACTTGCATTGTGCATCGCTTGTTTTGTATATTCCAATCCCTTTATTATTATTGCCGTTTTATTATTGTTATTATTATCATTATTAGTTTCTTCCTTTCTGTTCTATTGAACTGTTCTTATCTCAACCCCCAGGTTTTACCTTTTTCCTTCAGGTTTTCTCCCCCATCCCACCGGGTCAGGGGGAAGCGAGTGAGCAGCTGCATGGTGCTTAGTTGCTGGCCAGGGTTAAACCACGACACGCATACAGTATGCATGTCCATCACTTCTTTTTGTTGTTATTCCAATCAAAATGAAAAAATCCTTCTCTTTTGTTATCTTCTAATTTAATCAATCATACCACTTTTTTCTATTTTTCTTTTTTTTAATTTAATTCTCTTTCTGAAGAAATGGCATTAGTCAAATGCAGTGTAGCACAGCTGATACCATCTTCTCAATATAGCTTTAGATGAACCCTGTTTGTAACGTTTCAGATTTGCCTATCAGTTGGTATAAACTGATGATCTTGAATTAGGAGGATTTGTACCAGCTGTTCTCCTCTGTTTTTTGCATACATTACATGGATAAATAGTATAACTTAGAGACTTTTGTCTCTAAGCATAATGTAATACCAGCCCATTAAAAGTAAAATGAAAGTTAGTGATTCACACTATTAGCATAAGTGGTGGATTCCCTATCATTAGGTATCCTAAGCCAAAACTCACTGATTTTCTGAAATTCTTGCTGTAGCCACCCACAATTATTGGACTCTGAAAAGGAACAGATGAGCAAAACTATCAAAAGTTTTTTACTTTGGGAATCAGACTGTCTCTTTAAATGTTCTGTCTGGTCTTCAAAACAGTCTGTGAAAACTGGTTCATAAAAACTGCTTGTTGTATGTTTACAACTGTTTTGAAAAAGGAAATGAATGATATTTTTCAGTTTCCTGTAGCTATTTTATATAGTTTCTCCTTACAAAAAAAGAGGGAAGGTAAATAGTGGAAATAACTTAGATCTCTGTAATCGATCCATTCTAAAACACAAATCAGTGAAATCCTGCAATACCAGCTCTACTAATTTGTCCCACCGCTCGAAAAGTAGACTTCCATTTGCAAAAGGTCAGCATGAAGTAAACCCCTGTATCTCGCCATTAAAAATTATAGGGGGGACAAGCGAAGATACAGAAATGGTTTCAGGTCACAACATATTTGGAGCAAATGTAATAAACACAAACTCTTTGAGTATTTGAAAGCTCCCAAACATTGACCTCAATGGGACTGGATCAATAGCAGTCAAGGAGAGGCCACTGTTCTGCTCCCCGCTGGGCCAGATGTTTCATTTCCTGCCAAGCCTGCTACTGCTAATCACTACTGGATTTTGCCTTATTATAGCTAGCTCAGTGAAACACTATAGACAAAAATAATGACATTACAAAAAAAAGTAAGAAGCATTCCTATGTCCTTTCAGTGATAAACGTGCTTTATCCATAGATATTTTGAATGACTTTTTGAAAGAATAAATGACTACATAGCATCTCAGCAGCACATGCTAATAGAGATAAGAATTAGTAACCATGACAGATTTTGTCATGTGCATCTGTAATAATTCCCCCCTCTCTCATATCCAACATCAATTCAGATTTGACACTTGCTACTGACCTCGATCGCTACTACTGAAGTTAGAGGATTAGCTGTGCTAACAAGTAAGGGGAAAAGATTGGCATCTGATATAAATCAGTCACTAGAAAAGGGTTTTGGAAAAGCAAATATCTCTTTTGTGAAAGGTGGCACAAACAGAAATTGTATTCCCTTTGAGAAATAATACAAAATCAGAAGTACGGTTTGAATTTCAGCTTGGGAAACTTCAGTGGAATATGAAATGCCTTATGAAAACCAAGCTGGGAAAGATCCATGTTCATTCATGTCAGTTGTCCAACAGCATGAGCTGTAATTCATGCTTTCCTGCCTATTACATTTACTTGTCTATGTTAGCATCAGGTCCCCCTCCTAATCTTCAGGAGTGAAGAGGCTGCAAGTAGAAGATTCTAGATATCCCTCCCAGACCTCTATAATCACGCCCATATCTCTTTTTCTTAGAACTACCTTTGCCCTGGGAAGAAAAGGGTTGAGATTTTGCTCCCCATACTTCCCACTGCAGCGGATGTTGATGTGGCTGCAGGAGGAGCAGGGTTCCATGCTTAGATCACCTGTGGCTTTGGTATGCTGCCAGTCAAAAAGCAATAATGGAAACCCCAACAGGAAAACAGCAATTCTCTGTAGTTTATTGCCCAGCCAAATCTGAAGAGAATTTCCTGGCATCAGCCATTGGTATTTTCCTGGTGCCGGAACGTTCCCCCTGTCAGAGTTCCTACAAATAATGTAGGTATACAAGCTACCCCCAAAAAAGGCTCCAATATGTTTCATAATGGAAAGTGTTTCTTAGCTAACCAAAACAAAAGATCACTATACATATGATAAAAATGAGATCTTACTATTAGTTCTGTAATACTGGTCCACCTTGGAACTGGAAGACTACACAATTTTAATTTCTTTCTGTTTCCTTTAGGATAGAACTATTATTTGTACAAAAACTTTGTGATATTATATATGCAAGGTACTGTATAATCACGTATAAGAGCAGTGAGAAATCTTTCAGTTTTTTCTCAAAAGATTTTGAAAATAAATTACATTAAAAATGCAGAAATACACTAAAATTTTATAAATAACTCTTTGGTACATTAGCTACTATGTCATGTAGATTTTAAAAATGGTTATATATGTTCTATTTCATTATTTGTTTTAACTGTTAAAAGCCCACTACTTGCTAGCTGCAACTGGTACAGGCTAGCTGTAAATTTTGATAATATCTGGACTAGACAACAGTGGCACATCCTAAATCCTCCAGTTAATAAAGAGACATGACACAGAACCACCAGTCGGGAAGCTGCTCATGCATTGTGCTTCCGCACATAGACCATTTAGATTGGGAAAACTCCAGAAAGAATAGCTGGTGTTGAAAATTACGGAGTCACAAAAAGAAGTGGTCTGAGAAAGCAGAAGAGGTCTGGGAAAGAAGAAGGTGAAGAAGTGCAAGCAGCAGCACAACACAACCTGGCACAACACAAACTGGCACAACTTTCTGCCTGAGCTTCCCAAACCAGCAGTAATCTGCCTGCTGGGATGGAAAGTAGAGACCTAGTGAACAAAGCAACTTAGTGAGTAGGTGTGTGAAATAGCCAAGTGGGGTAAAAGCTCTAATTTGTCGGTTCTCATCTAGAACCAATATGGGCTGTTGTTCACTCTATTTGTGTAACAACGTTTTTAAGGATTAGTCTGGCTTCAGAGTAGAACATTAGAACAATACTATGAAAGGCTGGGGAAAAATAAGAAAACTAAATAATAAAAAGAAATTCTCTAGTTTTACAGTAAAAGGCTTGATATAGGCTTTGAGGTCCCTGAAGTAAAGGACACTCTTTATTTTTCTTGGCAAAAATCCAGGTATAAAAGACTTAAGTGGATATAGGATCAGTATCGCTAGAATCTCTTAAGTGATCTCTCTCTAAAACTCTAAAGGAATAGTAAAAGAGAATGATAAAAGAGCTGTGAATTTCAAGAGCAGGACCACAGAATAATTTGTCCTTGAGCTACTAGATCTATTAGCATTTGTTTGTTTGTTTGTTTGTTTCATAGGTTGGAATCTCTATTTGTGGGATTTGTGGAGGAAGAAGAGGAAGGTGTGCTGAAGTTCACAGGTTAAGATATACTCAGGACAAATATGTTCGTAAAATGGCCTGAGGCTGAATCATCAACAGTCAACCTCAGTTCTTCCTAAAGTTACCTGAATTGTAGCGTACAGTGACCTGAAAAGATCCTTCTGTGAATATGAATCACACATGATCTGAAGAAGTTTTACTGAATTTAGACACAGAGGTTGGCATCCATCTAACCTGAGGTAGTATCTGAAAATTTGTTGCCTAAATCTGTTTTAATAAGCTGAAGCTCACTTTGCAGTCAATGCAGATAAATAGATATCTAAGGTAAATGAGATGAATCCCCTTCTAGAGGTGTTTATTTCTCTTCATTAACTATAAAGGAATGTAGCACTGACTAGCTTAAAGTCAGGTAGCTGGCTTTGAGATCTATCCTTACTGTTGAAATGAATCCCAGAATGTTAAACCACAATCTACTTCTACAGAAGCTATTTTCTATTTTCTATATTGTTTAATCTGTGTTTTGGCAGTGGAGTCTTCAGGTCTCATCAGTATACCTAGATTTTTCATACAACCCATGAGTAAAGACTTCATAAGTGGAACCAAGTCAGCTAATATGATGACTGGAAAGCAAACCAATATTAAAGGCTGTAAGTTATACTTTAAATCCTGTCCCCTTCTCAAGTGCTCTTATAGGACTGAACTAAACAGAAGTGTTCATTTCACAGATGTTTTCCTGGTGCCTGGCACCTGAAAATGAACGCGGAGATCAGACCTGTTAAAAAGCAACTGGAAGACGTGATAGTGCTGCCCCTTTTTCAGTAGTTGAGTGGCTAGTACATTAAATCTGTACATGTTTTTATTCTGTTCTTTATTTGAAGAACATGCATCCTGCACCTTGCAGTCAGTAGACTGTAAACTCTTATGCATAAAGAAAAGCTTTGTTAAAAATTCCGGAACAGTAAAGTATCTTCAGTATTTCTCAGGCCAAGGAAAATTAGGCTCTAGTCCAGCAGTTTAGGGCATTCACTTAAAAGAAGAGACCTGGGTTGCAGTCCCTCTTTTAATGATAGTCTCTGTATTGGATGTTAAGCATTTGCTCACGTAAGAGTTGGAACTGCATTGTTGTCTTCTCTGGAAAGTGCCCTAACCATGAGGGTACAGTCACACATTCTCTTTTTGGCTGGTAGATATGTAATTGCTCCGAACAGTGAAAAAGCTTCAACAGAAGGGATTCTAAAGAAGCCTTGCCGTGGAAGGCAATGAAGAGACTAAGATAGACTTGGTAAGTGTTTGCAAGTGTAAACTAGCGTTTGGATGACTTTCCTAAAAATCAGTGTATATAGGGAAGAGGAGGTGGACCCCATATTCCACATCGTGGAGGACAGGTAGCTGTAACTAACATGGAAGTGACTAAGCACTGCTGCCACCACCACTGACACTCCACGGGAAAGGGATGCTGTTCAAAGAAAGGGGTTTTAAGCCTCTGGGGAGGCTTCCCTGCAGCATGGGAACTAGCTGCCCAAGACCCTACGGAGACAAGGGGTAGGACATAGCCTTGCAGTCAGCTCTCACGCGGGCTGCTCGTCCTCGTGGGTGCCATTCGCAGCTGCTTTACCCTTCGCGTATTGCAGAGGAAGCCCGCGTACCTCATGACTGGCTCCTGCCCCTAAGCAGCGACAGGGTTTGTGCAGTTCCAGGGACTTTCCTGAAACTGTGACAGTATCAAAAAAGATACTGGAAGCCAAGGGATTATTTTCTGAAACTGTCTTGAACTGCCTACTAATTAGTGTTTTGTTTGATAGCCCTTTCATAGCTGGATGCAGCTGGATGAAAATAAACCACAAAGGGAGCACATTTTTGTTTATCATTAATTTTTACTTAGTTTTGTAGACACTTTTGAGACACTGCAGTAATCTTAATTTGTCATATATTGTAAATTGATTTAGTAAGTTTATTCGTTTTAGGAGTCTGTTTTTGTTACTTCTCACAATTCTAATCAATTGATTACATTTTATAACAAGTCGGATCATGTGATATTGCTCAAACTAATCTGGTGAACTTCTACTTTATTACAGTATTAGATCTCGCTAAAGTTTACTATTAAATTTTCCAATGCCCTGAGGGCATTTTCTGTGCGGTAGAGAGGCAGGGCTCTGAGATGACTTGTTTAGATTTTGAAAAGCAGGCCAGTCCTCCTGTCCCATTTACGTGAAAAAATGATGACTACAGTTTACAAAATAAACAACCAGAAATACATATTTTTTCTTATTCTTGCTTTAATATCTACACTCATAAACCGTAACCAGATTATGGCACATGTGAGTGCTTCACAGCTCCTGGGTCCAGTCGTCTGCCCCTGCTGCATCCTGCATCTCTATCAGGTCAAAACCAAGGTATGCACCTATGGAAGGACGGTTTCCAGACCCAGGAAACCAAGGTGTATAGGTCAGATGGAAACGTAGGTACAAGCCACCCTAAGGGGCTGGAACCCAGGAAAGTTCTGTATTTTCAGAAGCAAATTTTGATTCTTTCAAAGATGTGTCCTTTGACGCAGCAGTAGGGTTATTTTTTTCATGAGAAACCCAGTGCAGCCTTTGCTTCTCTCCTAGTCCTCACAGGCCTAAAGTCTGTTTTGTTCTTCACGGATGTTTGAGACATCTCTCTTCTCACCAACTTAAAGAATTAATGTTTTGACAGTACCCCTTAGCAGACACTTCAGCTACTGTCTTGGTTCGGAGTTCATGCACTTAAAAATGACTCACTACCTACAGATTAAATAAAAAAATTGTTTTTACCTATAAGCTAATCTCCTTAATCATGTTTTAGTGACCGAAGTATGGTTTTCTCCTAGGTTTTAATTCACCTCCACCAACATTCTGTTCTTCAGAAAAAGCTTGCTTTTGCCTTGACGAGGATCTTAGGACATGTTAATGCTAGCTCTCTGACAGGATCTAACAATAACACTTCTGAGTGAAGCAGTTCCACTCCGCAGGGTAGACTCTTATCATCTTGAATGTGTGATCAACCATGACTCCAGAATTTCAATGAGGAAATAGACTGTCACAGAGCTGTGCGAGGGGCTAGCCCCAGCTATGTGGGATAAAAATCTTCAGTTCAAAGAACCTGTGCTTGTGCAGAAATGGGTTATTCTTCTCAACTGCACCGCAGCATTGGCAGTACAGTCAGCCGTCAAATTGCTGTGGTAGTAGGTTTGCAGTGCAACTCTTTAAGTGTTTTCTACACAGATACTTACATTAGGAGCATTCTTGGAACTACAGCTTGCTTTCAGAAAATGGGGGCTCTCAGATCATGTTGAGGTCACTGATAGCACACGTGTACTTAGTTTCCCCCTCTCAAATAGAAGCATATCTGCCAAGTAATAGAGATAGCTCTCACTGCTACCACAAGCGTTGGCAGAGGGAAAGGTCTTACAAAACCATTTGAATACAAATGCAGTAAACAGCATATGAATAATTTGGGCCTGCGGCATCCAGCATGGAAGGATAAAGAAAAATATATTTAGAAGGACAGACCCAGGGTAATCGTTGCTAGGCTTCTGTCTTGGGTTTGCCTGAGATGGAGTTAATTCTCCCCAGAGCAGCCCTCATAGTTCGTGGCCGTGCTCTGCGTCGGTGCCTAGAAAGGTGTTGATAACACACCAGTGTTTTGGCTACTGCTGAGCAGCGCTCCCACAGCGTCGAGGCTGTCTCCCCAACATTTTCACCCCCCTCAACAGGCTGGGGGTGGGCAAGATCTTGGAAGGGGACATAGCCAGGACAGCCGACCCAGACTGACCAAAGGGATATTCCAGACCATACGACATCAGTTCAGCAATAAAAGCTAAGTAAAGGGAGGTGGAAGTGGGGGCATTTGTTATTTACGTTTGTCTTCTGGAGCAACCCCTACGCGTACTGAAGTCCCGCTTCCTGGGAAGTGGCCAGACGTCGCCTGCTGATGGGAAGTGGAGAATAAAATCTTCTGTTTTCCTTGGCTTTCACTTTATTAAACTGCCCTTATCTTGACCCACGAGTTTTTCGTTATATTTTTTCTCCCCTGTCCAGCTGAGGAAGGGAGTGACAGAGCGGCTTTGGTGGGCACCTGGCGTCCAGCCAGGACCAGCCCGCCACAGCTTCAAAGCCACTGCATATCTCTCAGATGGCTTTAAGCATAGAAGGAACATGAGGGACCCTGTGTATGCTTACATCTTGGTAGCATATACAATGTTCCTAGGTGACCCATTGAAAAAAATTAAGATAACAGAACCCAAGGTAGAGCTTAACCAGGAAAGCAATACACATATTTTTAAACTATTTTGTACACAGTTTATACCTCAATGCCTATAGAATACCTGTGAAGAAAGGACTGCTTTAGTTTCTGAGAAGTATAATTTTATGGCCTACACCACTTGTCTTTTTTTTGGCATTTTTTTAAACTACAAACCTGTGTTTATCTGTTTTGACTCATGAGGCACCAGATAATTCCTTTATATTTTTAATTGAATTGTTTTTATCTGATGCTGCAATAAATTATTTTGGCATAAATACAGTTATTGAATTCCTTTTTAGCTGGGCTTCAGCTTCATATAGTAATTCACTAAACCAATAGTATCTGAGGAAGTCAGAAGAGTAGCACAGTCAGACCAGCTGCTTCTTAAATTAAAGCAATTCCTTCTTAAACCTAAAGCGAGGCATAGAACTGGAGGGGAAAAACTGTCAAGCATTCAAAGGAAGGTCCACAGAAACAGGACAACACCTATTGTTTGCTGGGCTGTTATTTATTTTCCTTTTCCCTAATATGTATATAGAGATTGTAGGTAAAGACTATTTCCTACTCCCCCCATCCTGCAATTGCTTATTCCTTCTCCGAAAGCTGAATTTCCAGTCCCTGAGCAGCCTTTAGCGGGTACAAGCACAGAGCAGAACACTGGTACACGTGAAGGGTTCGTATGGAGCTGCAGTGAACAGCTCACAAGAGTTCCAGCTCTCCTCCTCTCACCCCAGTCTGGACCTCTCTAATTCTCTTCCTTCATTTACAAGCAGAGATGTAGCTTTATCAATCTTGCAGGGGCTTTTGAAAACCGACTCTGATAACGGCACATGTCAAATCTAACATCTACCACGTCACTGATGGAAACCACCAACTTTGCCCACCATACAGTTTGGTCAACCTGAATTCCCACAATACTGAAAAGACCCCGTAGGAGTGTGGGAAAATTACAAAGAACTTTGATGAACAGATGAAGTCAGTGTTGGGTAATTGATAGTTACAATTGCTACTTATCCTTTCCTTTCGTGTCAAACCAGAATAAATTTCTTGTGAAAGGTCAGAAGGCAACCAGATAAAATCAATTTACAAGAACAGGGAACTTGATAAGGTTAGGAGGATTGGAAAAAATCCACTATTTTTCCAAGTGAGAAATTTCTTTGAAATTGCCTAAGAAATGTAACAACTATTTGATGACTGTAGCACAGATTTGTTCTTGAGTAGGGAGGAAGTGTTATCTCTTTTTGGTTTTGTAGTAAGTATAATTTGGGAAAAAAAAAAAAACAAACCAACATGTAAACAATTGGAAGCCTCTTCCTTAAGTAATTAAAATCTCATTTATA
Organism: Aquila chrysaetos chrysaetos; assembly: GCF_900496995.4. Classification (NCBI taxonomy): domain Eukaryota; kingdom Metazoa; phylum Chordata; class Aves; order Accipitriformes; family Accipitridae; genus Aquila; species Aquila chrysaetos. The sequence goes on from NC_044005.1 coordinate 82,057,851, forward strand.
AAATTATATTGTGGTTTCTAATCAGATCATAGCCTACAGTCCTAAATAAGAAATGCAGATAACTTATCCTATTACTATCAAAGGATTTTCTCTCTATCTAACCAGATGCAGCCATCTGATTCCATATGTCCAAAGCCATGCATCTTGGGGGAACAGGGAGCAAAGGTAAGCGAGCTGATGCAGCAATTCTATAGTTGGCATCTGGTCTTTCTTGAAGTTGCCTACTTCCAACCTTATGAGGTATTCCTTGTAGTAAACACACTGTATTTAAGCCAGCACAACTCTCTCTGCTTAACCCAGGAAATTTATAAACCAGAAACAAGTGCAGCAGATAAAATTTACAGATTTTCTTCCAATGTTTCTATTTTATGGGGATACGTGCAGTATTTCTGCTAAATGAGTGGCTGCTTCCAGCTGTATGTGATCAGATACCAGGCTTTGTATGGTAACATACCCACATCCACGTTCAGCAGAAACACATAACCTCAGTATAGAAGAAGGTGGATTCATTATTTTTTACATGAGATGGTTTAGTGACTCAGGAAAACTGCAGTATCAACCGAGAGATTAAGTTCTCTGTGTCTTACAGAGAACAATTCCCTAGCTTGGTAAAGACATTCACCCTCTCATTGAGAGTAACTGCCATAACGTTATTTAGTACAGCTTCAAGCTTATGCTTGTGTACCTACCTAAGTTCTGAGTTCGTTAAGAAATCTCCTTCCTGTCCCTTTCTTATGCCTCTCTTCCTATTCGTTTTTTATTGTAATTAAATGTAATTACAACTGCTGCTTATGGTAGAATAAGTTATAAGCAGAAATTAACTGAAAAGTAGATGCAAAGATACATTGCCATTATGCATTCAACATTCAGCAGTGTCTTTCCCTCAGCAACACACATGCTCTTCATAAATTTCTCTGAATATAGATTTATACAAGAGGATAAGAAGCAGTTCGGGGCGGGGGGGAAGTGAGCGAGCGGCTGCGTGGTGCTTAGTCGCTGGCTGGGGTTAAACCACGACAGTCCAGCAGAAGACAGACAGCAGTGCAGAGACTAGACATAAGAAGTCCAGTTATTTAATTTATAAAAAAACCCCCTACAACAACAAAAAAAAAAAAAACAAAAACCAAAAGAAAGCAAAGGAGGACTTTGTAATTCTGCAGCGTTAGAAGAGACATGGAATTATTTTTAAAAGTCACTAGGCAAGATGACATACAGCGTGACGCCAGTCATCTGATATATAAATTGAATGGTATGTAACGGAAAAGGGAAAAGGATGGATGGAATGGAAATTGTCCTCAATTACTTGGAAAACAAATAACTTAAGTCAAATGACCAATTTGACACAGTCTGATGCATCAACATTTTCTTTTGAGAAAGGTTTAAGCTCCCAAAAGAAAGTGTCTAAATAAGTCTGCCCTCAGCAGGGCGGGGGGGGGGGAAGTCTATTTCATTTTCTATGGCAGCGAAATACTCCTCCTCCTTCGGTTTTAAAGTCCAGCACAAAACTAGACCTTCACCCAGAGGCAGTGGAAGGCAGTGCTGGTGGGCAGCACGATAGCAGTTCCAGCAGATTGGAGTACATCTGCTGCAGTGTCCTTGTGCCTGATTCCAAGTCCATCATCAATGACTCATATTAAAACCAATGGTCGTTCAGGTTCAGGTAAGGAAGCTAAAAAAACCAAAAAGAACAAACACCAATATTTTAAAAACTGCACTCATGACAATTTGTTTATTTTTCTCTTTTTAGTGGACTTCATCAGAAAACTTTTGGAAGCATTAAAGGATTCAATTAACATTGTAAATTCTCTAGTCACTTTGTGCTTGCACAGGTCTTTTATGGTGTGGGCAGTCTGTTCTGGGAAATGATCCCAAAGGCCCACAATAGATGTCCATTCTGTATTTAAAATATTAATGTTTTGTTGTATTGTCATGAGCAAGTTATGTTTAAAATAAGGTATATGAGGATGAAAGAGTAAATTGCAAATACAAGAGCAGAGAAAAGGAGTTTTGCATAATTCATTAAAAAATTATTTTGAAATAAATCTCCTCAAATCCATCAGTCTTTGTATTTTGATATTCCTAAGAAACTAACGTAATTACGTTTTAGGTACTCTTAGGTAGCTGACATTTACGTAGTTTGGGAAGTATCATTGCATTATAGATTTCTCACAAGTTTTTATTTTAACAGCTGCCAATTTCCCATTTGTATATGGTACACTAAATTTACAGAAATGCATAGTAATTATTAAAAATGTTTTGTAAATCTGTAAGTTTGAATTGCCCTTGAGATGTCAAAGTTTAACAATAATACAAAATCCTATAAAATTAAGATCAGAAGGCAATATCATTGTTCAGTCGTTACATAAAATTAGTATTACAGTGACTGAACTGGGACAGTGCTTAACATAGGTAACAGTGGTATCATCTGTCCTTAAATTTCATTCTCTCAAAAAAAATATTATATAATCATGGAGTTCATAGAGCTTTGGAATGACTTATTTGGGAAATTAAATAATTGCGAGATGAGACTGCACTTAATGCTCTATTCAGAAAAAGAATGACTCATCATCCATTTGCTCCATGGGTGAACTGAGCTTTGCAATAGTTGAGACTAATACAGCACAGCTCCTGAAACAAAGCAAATCCATTTGCTCTGGCACAAATGGCAAATAAACTCCATCATTATAAGCAGATTTAACAACATTTGCTGAGCTGTTAACATTTTCATCCTTATTACTTTATAACCGGAGCTGGTCAGAGAGTGAAAACTTTTTTTTTTTCCCACAAACTTGCTAAATGTTTGCTTGCTTTTAAAATTTCCTCTCTTTTAAGTTTCCTGACCTTCTCCATTTATTATGCACGTCTCTAAGAGACCTATTATGAGTACAGCTAAATACTGATGACTTCTCCAAAAATAAAATGCTGGGAGCATTAAATGGCTTTGCTAATGTTAAGAAGCAAGAAGGGGAAAACTTGCTAAAAGTTTTGAAGCTACTCTTGATCTGAAGGCTTTAAAATTTAGCTTCATACTGATTTTTCTAAATCTTATGGATGAGAATGCTCAGTGTGGACTAAAGATATTTTAGGAGTTGAAGTGCTCTTACCTAAAAAGAGAAACTGGGAATTTAAAAGCATTTCCATAGAGGACTTGTTCTCTAAGGAAAACTGGCTCACAAAGCTGGCATAGTTTTTTATTCTTCTGAACTGGAAATGTCTATATCTCCTATTACCCATTAAAAAAATTGTATTCAGATATGCTCAGTTTTGATCAAATAAATTGTGAAATAATTTATCATATTTTTCCATGGTTTACAGTTAATAAAATGCTAACTTGATTTTCAAATAATTTTCTGTCTTCTCTTGTACACTGCTAAGAGCCTTAAAATCATTCAGCGACTTTTCCAGAAAATGTTTGTGCTATGGTCCAGTAAGACTGAAATATGTGTGAAGTATTGATTCCATGATTTCTTTAAAAACAGACAAATCTTTACGAGTGGGCTGAGTCCCACTTCACAGCCATCTGCTGAATTAGAATATACATTGTCGAAAGAAGGTATTTTCTGTGTTTTTTTTTTTTTTATTTCATACTGGTGGCAATACCGGCATTTAATCCTAAATTAGACACCTAACTGGTTCTTAAGTTTTAGGTTCCTACTGAAACGTTCTGCCTAAAATCGTTCTTTATAGAGAAAGTGGAGAGATCTAGGTTCCTTAGAGCTCCAGAACTTCTCTCGTTCAAGGTCCTGGAGGGCAATTACTTCCAATCCTATACTCAGCAAGCAGTGGTTTTTCTTAAACTGTTGAGTCGCTAGTATTACACACTTTAAATGGATTTATAATAAACAATTATGTAAGTTTATACTTAAAAGTATGTAAATTGATAAAGATGCTGTATAGTGTCAAACCCTTCCTCAAGTGAGGCTTCATTTAGAACAGAATTTCCACAATTTTTGACCAGGGTTTGAAGAGTTAGTTGAACTCTTTCTGACCTTTTAATATGGTGAAGTATCTTGAAACTTGTTTAGTGAAGACTTTTTTGTCGTTGTTGTTCCAGTTTGTTAGTGATTTGTATGTCCTGTAGTTTGACATATTTGGTCTTAAGACTGACAGACAGATACCATCCATGGGTGATTTGTCTGGGATTTTCTTTGTGTACTTCGACACTTCTGGTAAGTGAGTGGGAACAGGCTAAATGCTGTAGAGCTATATATTGTAAATGCATAAATAGGCATATGTTAAATCATATGCTGGATTTGCTCCATTTCGGTTGTTGCAACATTGCGATAGACCAATGGATTAATAAAATATAACTTTATCCTGTTGTCTGGCTATGGGCTTTGTGTACCTGATCAATAAACTAACTGAGCTCAGTTGTTGCCATTGTATCTTTCTTAAGGAAGCAAGGTTAACAAAAACAAGCTGGTAATTCATCAATTACAGATAAATATTGTCTGAACAAAACTTAAACTAAAATGAAACTGGATAAAAAGCGACAAATACATTGCAGAAAAAACAACCAACCAACCCAACCAACCAAACCAACCAACCAAAAAAGCCCCACCAATTCCCCCACCCCACCCCCCGCAAAAAAATCTACAGGTAAAAGCAGAATTATATTGTATTATCAGTTTTCTTGTATCCATACCTACAAGCTTCCCTTTCTTTGCTTTCTACTTCTGATGGAAGTTCACTTCCTAAATGAAATGGTAAAAGTAGCTTGTTACAGTCAGTCTGCATTTCCCCATATGTAATTTAATCTCCTTGTTTCTAGTTTATATCCTTTGCATCCTCTAAACAATTCTATTCTCACTTGTGTGTAATACTTTCTTCAGGTATTTGTAGATTGACTTACATCTTAGATAAACTATATATATATATATATGCATCTCTCACCTTTTTTTTCTCAAATAAATTCTGTCATTTTATTTTGAGCATGGTCTGCCTACCTAACTCTGTATGCCTGAAGTAGAATACATTTTGTCATGCAGATCACATGCACTTTTCGGAAGACTTATTTTTCTGTTCCATCATCTGTTACACAATGACAAACTCCTCTGGCCTCTTGATTGTCATACACTACTGAAATCTGCTGGAATTCATTTGCACTAATGTTGTTACGTACAAGAGAGCTGTTTACGTCTAGCCTAGTTACTGACTTCATATCCAGTGGAGAGGAATCAAATTTTGCACAGGATGGCTCATCTCAGCCAAAGACAGGTACCTGCAGGTCGGATGAATAAACTGCTGGAGGAGCCTGTCTCGACCTACTGATGGTAAAAAGGGTGTCCATGGTGACCGGAGTAGGCTTAGACTTCTGATTTTTGCATGCCTAAAGCTAGGTGAGACGGCCAACTTTGGTAACTTGCTGTGCTGAATAATCGGCACTTGACTATCAACTAGAGGATTAGCTCAAAGAAGAGTCCTAGGAGTCTGGAAACTGTAGCTCTGTTGCTCTAAATCAAGTATCACCTTCTTTGTACCTCAGTTTGTCATTTAGTTTTTGTTATTTTTGTTGTTATCCTTTAGGAGAGAAATTTGTATTAAAGGGAGATTTGCATATGGGGAAAGGGGGGTGGAAACAATAAGCTGAAAGGGAAAAAGTAAAAGAAAGGTACAAAGGGAATCATTGTGCATCATGTGAAAAGGAAAAATAGAAAGCAATGTAACCGGAGGTTTTGTATGAAAAGGAGCAGCTCTAAATCTTGGAGGTAAGGATGCAAGGGAAATTCAGACCTCTCTTACTTACTGACTGCAGTAAGGTTAGAGGGAACAGGTGAAGTGGAGACGGTGCTATGATCATGGTGACGATTTTTGTGAAAGTGTTCGAGCTACCTGCAATGGGTAAGCTGTACTATAAAGGTCAGAAGGAACAGCAGAGATAGAGAACTTCAAACACGGACAAGCAAAATACGAGACCTAGTGTTTACCTACATGTGGAGAGGAGAAAATTACGTCATAGACTCACAACTTCTCTGTCAGTTTTGGTAGCATCACAGGGAAGAAAGAAGAGACCAGACATTCTAGACTGCCTTTGATTCTTTGCTGTTCATTTCTATTTAAGTGTTTTTTCTGTCTTCAGCTGCTGTTTTGTAGTTTATTATTTTGGTTAAAATCATCCCAATTCAATGACAAAGGAGATCTCTCAGTGAGGTTGTACTTCCTTCCTCGGTTACTCCTTCTTTACAACGTCGCAAGAATGCTCAATGTGAAATAGAGCTGTAACAGACATAATTTTATTTGATGTGTGTTTTGATGAACTAAGGACTGGTGATGCGGGTATCACAGACCAAGTGACAGCATAAGCCAGCACTTGTCGTGCGCTGGGAACTCGCACTGAACTCTTCTGGAGTCCTGGGCTCACCAAGTATACGAAACTATTTAATGTCTTGGAAGGATAAAGTACCGATACATTTTTTAACTGAAGCTGATTTATATGATTTATATAGATTAAAGACTAACCTGTATGACTTGTCTCTATTTAAGAGAGTGAAGCTGTGCAGTCCAAGGACTAGTATCCACTGGCCAGGGTGCAGAGATCGGGTGGAGTCTGGATGCAGAGAGTATTCCCAGAAGGAATTAAGTAAACTCAAGTAAAGGAAGTGGGGACATTCCCTCTTTCTTGAACACGTATTGCTGCTCCTTTATTCCTTATATTGTCAATAGTGATTCCACTTCTAGAGAAGGATATAGCTAACATAGATGGTAGGAGAAACTCCCTGGTTTTTTTATCCTGATCTGTAGTCAGTTCCAGAACCAGACAACCATTACCCGTAGCCAAAGCAAGTGAAATAGGGAAGAAATTTGAAAGCAAATGGAATTTCTGAAATCGAAAACTCTTGACAAATCTGATCTTTGGTGTATGAGGTCCTAGGTGTACTCACACGGACATAGATAACTGTGCTGATTTAAATTATTATACTGACTTTAATGTGATGTGTCAGAAGGGTAATTCATTGTCATTGTGCTCACACTTGACCATTCATGCTACTGCATATTCTCAAAAGATTTCATAATTTTTAAATAAGCGTTGGAAAGTTTGGAGATTTTCCTGCAATTGTTTGCTTCCGCTGCTTTTTGGCTTCAGTGCTACATGATAACACACGCGTATTTCGTTGGCACTGGCAAAAATACGTAACGATTGTTGCCTGCTCTATCTTCAAATAAGCTATAATCTGGTATGCTGTGATCCGCTTCAATATCAGACTTAGTAATAAAATATAGTACAGATAAACTTTAATTTGGCTTGGCACTTCAAACTAAGAAGTTGTAAAATGTGTCTTTGGTTTTTAGTAGCTATGAAAAAAAATTGATCTCCAACTAGCAATGAAGTCATGACTGATGTCATTAGAGGTCTATATTTCCTGTCTGACAGATTTTAATGCTGTGGGGGTTTTTTTGGTGGTTTTTTTTTTTTTTTTTTTAATGAGGTATAAGGTGAAACTCAGAAAAGCATCTCAATGGCTTTGCAGCCTAAGTATCACTGAAAGTCGATTTAACGTTATAACTTTTGAAAAATCAGCTTAGAGGAAACTTGTTTCTGTCTACTTTGCTGTAAAAAGATGTGCGGGCAAACTTGCTCTCTACTCCTTCGACCAGAAAAAAACGAGCTTGCTGAATGTAGCACTTCCCACTGTTTAATAAACTTAAAGGTGTTTAAATCAAAGCTTCCTACAATCTAAGTAGGTTAAGTACAATTAAACAGACTAAAGTAACACTATTCTTCTAACACCCCAGATGGAAAGCCCCCAAAACTCATTTTCCATATACATGACCATATGGTGTGTTTCGAAAGCTACCAGACCAGGATTGCTTCCGAGCGAGGATGGCTGAGATCCGTCTCGGAGGCGCGTGGGGAGAGAGCACACCTCCCAGCAGTCTTCTCTCTTTCTGAACGGAGGGGCACCAGCCTGGATCGCCCCGACGGGCAGAGCCGCAGAAGCACCACCTGAAGGCACGGGGGATCCCGCACGCCCGACAGCCCTGAGCTGTGCTGAGAACAGGGTGCCGCTTCTTGCTGCACTCGTAACCGGGAAAGAAGGAGGACTGCTCATGCGGTAAATTGAACCGGGGTGAATTATTAATAAAATATCTTAGTTCTACGCTTCCTTTTGGTTTATTTGTTTGTCTGTTTTTTGGAAAAGGAGGACTTATGCCTTCCCTTTATCCCCACAGCCAGTCTGTAGGAAAGCTGATTGCCAATCAAACCTTGCAGTTCTGCTATCGGTCCTCTCTGCTTCTGAAGCGTTTCACAGGTTTGCTAAAATCGCGCTGATTTCCTGCTCCTACTCTTCCTCAGCAGGGAAGTTAGTCCTCAGGTATTTTATTCCCCACCTCCCCAGAAAAACTACAGAATAATTGCACATTGGCCACTGGCATTCTCTACATTTTCTTGTAAACACCCGTAGTCCCTCAATTAGCTGCGCACTGAGTGAAAATTGCATAAGGGCTGCCTGTGCGTATCTTAGGATGTTGAAAGCATCACAGACCAAATTTTTATGCAATGGCTGTACAGCGCCTTTGGAACAATGTCTTGTGGAGGCCCATACAGGGTTTTTGTCTTGATTTTTACCTTTCTTTGTTCCTTCATCCTTTGCCAAGAAAAAAGAAAAAAGAGAGACGATTCCAAGCACCACACCGAAAAGCCTGGAGATGAACAGCAGTGGGTGGTTTACGAGTGTATTACTGCAGCAGCTGCCTATTTCATCAGAATAAATACTAAGTCAGCGGCCTCGGCGGCGAGCACTACGCGAGGGTTCCGCGTGGGGACGAGGGTGACGCGCCGTGCGGGCTGACAGCCCGTTTGCTCTCGAGGTCCCGCGGACCGCGTTCTAGCGGCTCGAGACGAGCGAAGCATCCCTTGCTTCCTCCCGTTACCGAGCCGCCTGGGGCGGACGCGGGGGGGGGGGGGAATTCCCGGGTGAACGCGACCTCCGGTACACGAATGCCGCGAGCTGGATTCCGACGGGAATCCGAGAACCCGCTGGATTTACTCCAGCTGCCGGCGCTGGGGCCGCCCGACGCCCTTCGGTCGGTGACGCGGGCCGGCGGGGAGCTGCTGCGGGGTGGTGTGGGGGGGTGCAGCACCGCGCTCCTCGGCGGGGGACACCCCACGGGCACCCCACGGGCACCCCACGGGCACCCGGGCCGCCGCGGGGAGCCGGGCCGGTCCGGGCCACGGTGGGCGGCCGGTCCCCGTCCGCGCCGCTTCAGCACCGCGGAGAGCGGCCGGCGGGGGCGGGCCGGAGGCAGCCCCGCGCCCCGGGCGAACCCCCGCGGGGGCCCCCGCTCTCGCCCGCGGGGGCCCGCGCCGGCAGCACGGGGTCACGCGCGCACGGGCAGGGGCCCGCCGGCACAGCCCCGCCCGCGGGCACCCTCCGCGCGGAAGAACCGCGCGCGCGTCCGCGCCCGCGTCCGTCCCCGCCACGTGCTCGCGGGGCCGCCGGCACGCGGAGAACACGCGCGGGCACGCGGGCACCCGCGGGCGCGCACAGACACGCGCGGACGTGCGCGCACACGCGCACAGGGTCTCTCTCCCTCCCTCTCTGTCTCTCGGCCGGCGCCGCGCGCCCTGGCGACGGCCAATGGCGAGCGAGCGTCTCGCCCGGGCCCCCGCCTGGCGGGGCGCACCCACCAATGGGTGGGGGGCGCGGCGGTGGCGGTGGGAGGGGCGCGCCTCGCTCCGCCCCCCTCGTTAAAGGCCGGCGGCGGGCGAGGGGCGCTGACTGGCGGGAGGGCGGGGCGGGGCGAATAAAAGCGGCGGCGGGCCGCGGCACCGCCCCCGCGGCCGGGCTCCGCCCCCAGCGCGGCGTGAGGGGAAGGCGGAGGCGGCGCTCGGGGCGGCCGAGGGCAGCGCCCCGCCGCGGGAGTGGCGCGGGGCACCTGCCAGCCGCCGGGCGACCGGCGAGGGCGGGCGGGCGACGAGGAGGTCGGCGGCGGCGGCGGCAGCCCGCCCCGGCGTGCCCAGGCGCCGCGGCCCCGAGGCGATGGAGCAGGAGAAGTACCTGCCCGAGCTGATGGCCGAGAAGGACAGCCTGGATCCCTCCTTTGTCCACGCCATGCGCCTCCTGGCCGACGGTAAGGCTCCGCGCCCGCCCGACCCGCCGCCGCTCCGGGGGGGGGGGGGGGGCGCCCGCCCTCAGGGCCGGCGCTCGGCGGCCACGGAGCTCGGGTCTTCTTCGGGCGGGCTGCGGGCGGCGGCGCGGCCGCGCTCCCACACAGCCTCGGCGCTGGAACGGCCGGCGGGGACGGCGGCGGCGGCCGGTCTGAGGGGAGCCCGCCCGGGGCTCGGCGGCCCGCCGCCCGGCGACGTGCCCCTGCGCGGCCGGCGGTGCGGGGCGCCTCGCCGCGGCTGGCGGGCAGGGCCGACCCCCCCCCCCCTCACCCCTCCCCGGCTGCCGGCTTCCTCCAGCCGAAGGTTGCCGGCGGGGTTCTCGTCCCCCGGCGCTGCGCCTCGCCCCGCGTCCCGCCCCGAAGCGGGGGGAGGCCGGTGCGGAGGGGCCGCCGGGCCGCGCCGTGCGGAGGGAGCGGCGGCCGGCCGGGGCGGGGACGGGGCTGCGGCCGGGGCGCGGAGGGGTCCCCCCCCCCCGTGGTAGCCATCGCGGTGTGCGCCGTGAGCCCCTCGGCTCTCCCGGCCCTGGGGGAACTGGTTCGGCGGCAGCTTCTCCAGAAAGTTTATAGCCTGGTCCCTCTGCTGATGGCCGCTCCGCGCCGAGTCGCTGAGCGCGGGCCTTGTGGCACGGCACCGCAACTTTTGCAGAAGGCTGATCCAGTAAGTTCCCCTCGCGCTTCTCTTTCTCCCGAGGCGCGTAACATTCCCTCCCAAAATCCCTGCTAAACTTGGAACCCGGCGCCTGAAGGGAGTAGCGAGGAACGGTGCCTAAAGCAAGACAAACCCGTCAAGCCCTTCAGTGGGGCTGAGGCAAAGAAATGCATGGCCAGGCCCTCGAGAGAGCCACAGATTCAGATAAACTCGCCTTCAGAGGCGGCGAAGAGTTCCCAAAGTCCTGCTGTGTCTTAAGGGAAACAGTAACTGGTTAAAACTTACCGTCTCGTCGTTGTCTTTCCTTAATACGTGTTTTATTGATTGCGAATGACGATACCGAGCCTGGGTTTTGTCACGAGTGCGCCCGTTGGATAGCTCGGACGTTCGGTAGGAGTACCGACACCTTTAGTACACTGCTGTCACAGCTCCCTTGCTGCTGAAGAGGCAGCCATGCCGCTTTTCACAGTTGTTTTTCTAATAAACATAGGATGAACAAAGCCCCGATTTCCTAGAGGGACGGGTATTTTGCACCTTGCAGTTCGGTCTGCTCCCAGAGGGGGGAGGTGTCCGCCGAGAGTGTGCGGGTATGCACGGGAAAGGAAAGGCATGAAGGACAAAACCGAGAGCGTGCGAAGTAAAGTTTAAAAAAAAAAAAAAAAAGGGTATTTCTAGGTGTCACCTCCATGTGGAAATTGCATTTTGGGCCCCTGTGAGATTGAATAAATGATGAGTTTTCTCATTCCTTCTTAGTATAACTAGGACTACGTGTATATTGGTGGATTTTTAAAAGATGAAGGCGAGCTGTCTGTAGGGAATGCTAATGTCAGATTCACACCAGATACCTGGCATTATCCTTCCAAACGCCATCTGTCAAGCTTTCTAGAGATTCGGTTTAGAGTCTAACATACGATGACTGTTAAAACGCTTTCATCAAGGTAAGAGTATAGCTACTTAAGGAAATGTGAATTAATCCACTGGTTGCTGCTGGGTATAAATGGAAAGGAAACGTATGGAACCGGCAGAAATTTTTTTGGCTGCCAGAAGAATGTGGGACAGTGGTGCAAGGATCTCTGTAGTACTGTATTTCTAGGATATGTCCGCAATCAAGCGATGCTCCCAGACTCTGGATTTCTGTTCTTTAAAATACAACCTACCATCAGCTGCATACGTAACAATAGCAGCCAGGTTATTTTGGTGGCATACTAAGCTTTTCAGATCACCAGCAGATTCTGTATAAAATGCCTAAGTGTAGATTTGAAGATTTCTGCTTCAGAGTCGAGAGCTGCAAGTGTTCCTCCTGACTTGAAAAGGCTGTGATTTTTCATGTCAGTTGCTAGAACCTGAGGTTGAGAAGAGACATGCTGCTGTGTGCAACTGCAGAAGGGCATGCAAGTGACAAGCATTCCGGAAATACGGTTTCAATTTATGAAACTGGATTTACTTGTAAAGATAAGACCCCATGTTTTTCCCTGTTACTGGTTTTTTTTGTTGTTGTTTGTTTGCTTGATTTTTTTTTTGAAGTTTGTGCATACTGGTGTACTTAAGTAATTTGTTGTTTTTAAAATCAGTTATGTTTTTATTACGTAGGTCTGCATCCTACAGGTTGACCTGTGTCAGATGCATACTTGAGGCAGTAGCTATTTACCCCTCACCACTGAGGGACGGATAAATATTATTTACTTTGGCCCTTATGTGGGTCAGAGCCTCCATGGTACAATGTGCGGTGAAACCCATGGGAAGGGGGCATTTCCCGTGGCAGAGAATTTGCATGCTTGCCAAACAACACAAAGAAAGGTGAGGAAAAAGTTACTAGTGCTTCTTAGATACAAAGTGTGAAGGCATAAACTAAATGATTTCTCTAAAAATCACCGAGGGAGGCTGTGGTGGATTCTGAAAACGAGCCCAGTCTCTGAATGACTCATCGAGTGCCTTAATCAGAATATACTTTATTTCCCCCTGGGTCATTACCTGTTTCATATAGAAGTAGCTCCTACATGACGGTTATACTATTAGATGACTTACAAATGGCTTTTCCATCTCTATTAGAAGAACCTGTGAAGTGTGAATGGTTGGCGATATTATTTACCTCGGTCCATATTAGTTTATTCAAACTTTTGCAAAAGGCATTGAACACGTTTATGCTGATAAGATGATCTAGTTGGCAACGAAAACAAGACCTCTTTTAGTTCTAATAGGTAGCCAAACTCTAAAGAATAGGCGAATCTCCATCTGTTGGAGAGGGCTTTTCTGTATTAACTGAACTATTTTGTGTACCAGGCTGTTACAAGAGCTGGAAGAATCACACCGTTTTACCGATAGCTTTAAATGATTTTGTCGTAAACTGGTTACAGGTCGTTATTTTCTTTAGGTAAGATGTACTGCTTGGAGTAAGGAGGTATCTTGATCAATGTGCGAGGTCAGATAATGCTTGGTCAGATGAAAAATGTTAAAAGTGAAGAGCGTGTTCTTGAGCAGTACCTCTTGTACTGAACTTGCACTTATCCTGCAGCACACTCTAAAGCTCCAGGGAGAGCTGAGAGCCTCTCTGTTCTAGTGCTACTTCCTACCATGGTAGCTAATGAGCTGCTTATGTGTGTTATTTTTGCATGTATGTAAATATTTATTGTTTTGTGTAAGATATCTATGATTATGAATATAAAAATAAGTGTGTGACTTCAGCTGTGAAGGTGTGGATGACACAGCTACAGCCAGCTGGAACTGTCTCGTAGTTCAAAATTTCTTTTATATCAGCATTATTTTTAATGACCTAAAGTGTCACCTAATTGTCTGTATACTTCTTGGGACAAGCAAATTTTGCGTGTGTGTGTATTCATATGTGTGTGGCATTGGAATGTCTTGCATAGTATGTTATTAAAGCCAGCTATGTGTTTTGTAATATAAATGCAAAGGAAAAAGACCTATCGGAAATAGCCGGCCAACGTAAGAGCCTCTCTCCCCACGGAAATATCAGCATTACTTGGGTAATGAGGTAGCTAATTTCTCTCAATGTAATGATGGTACAATTGACCTCAGACTTTCAATTGGCATTCTGAAGGCAATGAGAGTCAGGCCTTTAACTTTAATCTTGAGTTAAGTCTCCGGATTATTCCATGTGGCATAGCATGAGTTTGTTAAACCTCCAGTCGTGTCGATTAGACTCATACAGCTCAGCGTCGTAAAGCTCCTTGTAGGACAGGGCATGATTATTCAAAAGGTATACAATTACTTAGCCTTTACACTGAATGAACATTAGTACAGTCTCATACGAGCCTGCAATAATTGTTCTAGCTAGTCTGAAGACTGTTGATGTAATGCAAATTCGTTTTGTCTCATGTTCAGGATTTCAACTAATATATTGGCTTATGGGGGGGTTTTGGATTTCTTTGGACTCTTGGAGATTCATTTGCTTTTCATACAGGAAGGCAGATTTTGTTCATCAATGTATGTTTCTATTAAAAACTTGGGGCAATAATAAGGTCTCTACATGAAAATTGTTTGTCTTGGCAATACAGAATATGGCAATTGTATCCTTAGCCCAAGATGTGAAAGGCTGTTGTTGGTCAAGCCTGTGACCTGCTAAAGTCAGGCCTCTGATACTTTTTAGTTTTTGTCAAATTTTCCATTGGAAACTACTTGGGAAAATATACTTGCAAATTTATTAGTTTACTCTGTCTAAACAAGCCTTTGGAGTAAAGTAAGATAAATGTAAAATGTTAATGTAAATTCATACATTAATACTAATCTGTGAGCGGTCAGTTTTCTGCTTGTTGTTTCTTTTTTTCCTGGTGTTTACATCAGGTGAGAAGAAATCTGTGTTCACAAAACAGTTTGCATTGATCACAGTTTACTTTGCTGTCCCAAGAAATGCTGTGTAAATAACTGGAAGATTGACTTGGGAAACACACTAATGTTTAGAGCATGTGTTTGAGATATCTTGGTTTCGTTAGAAACCACATTTATATATCTTATCATTTGGATCCCTTTCAATAAAAAGGAGCAATATCAGTGCAAACTCCAGATGAGTACAAGGTACTTATGATTTCCATAAAGCAGTGATGCGCTAGGCATTACAGACTTGGTTCAAAGCTCACTAAAGTTAATGCGAATCTTTGTTGCCGTTAGTGGGCTATCAGGCAGTCCTTATACAAATACAATATATTGATTGATGCAGCTAAGACCTTCGTAGTCATGAAAATCAGTAGGATATGCTGCAGGTTTTAGAACTGACTGATGAGCTTTGCTTTTTTAAATCATTTTTTTGAAGGTGAATAGGTTTTTTTTTATTGTGGTGTGACAACATGGTATGTGTTCATAATCTCAGGAAGTGCTTTTTGCCCTGCAGAATGTAATGCAGATGAATCCCAGGCGATAACGGGATTTAGAGGAAAAAAAATACTATAAAATGTTAGAATAAGTGGAACAAAGCAACCTTTGTAAGTGTTTATATTGACCCTAAGTTGTTAGTCATAAAAGGTGGGCTTGCTGAAGAGGAAGGGGGGGGGTATTTAAAAAAATAAATAATAAAAATCTCTCAGACATCTGAAGCAGCTTAGGACCATTTGATCTGTGGTCTTAGAAAACATGTACTTTGAAACACAGTAAATTTCTTTTGCAAAGAGGGAACAATATAAATGCAATAACTGAAGGTTAGATTCTGATACCCTTGTGTAACAAAAAAAAAAAAAGTGCTTCACTCTTTAAAAGGTGCTGTTTGAATCGGTGGAGATGCTTAAGGTGCAATTCAGTGCAAATAGCAGAATTCAGCACTGACTGCTTAAGGGAAGGTCAAAGGCATTTGCTGGGGCTTATCTGGATGGCCATAGCCTCATCCACAGAGAGCACTGTTTTTTGGCAACATGAATGTTATCCTTGGAAGGAGAAATGTGTTTTTTATTTGTCCTGGGAATTCTTGTAGTAGATTTCCTTCGTTCTTGGTCTCCTTGCTGTATTCATCAGGGATCACCTACTGTAATCATCCATCTCTCTTCCTTTATGCTTCAAAGTAGATATTTTTAAACTCAAGAATTTGGAAAAATTGAAAATATTTGCAGTCGGTAGCAGGAGAAGGCAGAATGGCTGGATAGCTGAGTAGAAAATCCCAGTCAACTGTGAACTTCCCAAGCACTGAACACCTGTGTAGCGGGGAGAGTAGAGTGGCCATTCCTAACCAGGAGGTGGCATGATTGGGCTCCACATGCCAAAACGGAGCTTCATATCCCAGCACCTTCTGGGAAAGGGCTCCTCTGGCCCAACGGCTGTATCAGCTTCTTGTGCATTGGATGCATGCTTTTCTCCTGCAAGCAATACGCAGACAACATATTCTGACAACCAGATGCACTATAGCACGCTGGGCTGTTTAATAGTCTATAGAGTCTGATACGATCAGGAGTGACCAGTGCGTAAGTCTCCTAAGAAAGGCTGAACATCTACCTAGCCACGCAAAGCGACGCTGTAAAACGGTTCCTCCGTCACCTCTGAGGACACAGGTTTCAAGCTCAAAGTATGAGATGTGTTGGGTCTTATTTCAGAATGCATAAATGCAGCTGTTCTTTGGTAGCTCCTCTCCAAGCTTTGTTAAAAAAGGAATACATCATGCCTTTCTGTGCCTTGCAGCCATACCGTAGGCTAAACGTGTGGTCCAGATGAAATGGTGTTTTCCTGACCTGCAGGGTCACTGCAGTTATCTGGCACTTCAGTGCAGGGTAAGAGTGCCTTTTCAAAAACAAACGGTTTTTAACTGTTTCAATTGAAATCTCTTTTTCCCCAACAAACTGCTGAATTTGACGGAAAATTCAGTGTCCTCATGGCTGACCTCAGAATGTACATTTTTCTTTAAAAACTTTTGAGAATAAATAAAAAAATAAGAGAAGTGTTTCCCTGCAGAATTTGAGCTGTTAGTAAAGCATGCATGATGGGGGGGGGGGGGGGGGGGGGGGGGCAGGGAGGAAGCTGGTTTGCAGGCTGATCCTGCCTAAGCGATGTGAAGGTATGCATTAATCTTTTGTTCAACTTGCGTTTTTCAGTCCTTGGATGGGTCTTGTAGCACAGGGTTAGGAATATCAGCGCACCGTGTCAGAGGAAGTGAGGAAGCAGGCAGTTTCTAAAATGAAGTGTGTAAAGCAGGGAACATTAATGATGCCATGGTGTAGTCTCTGGCTGTATAAACAAATATGGACTACGCAGTCTAACTGGCAAAATGGAACGCCTTGACACTCGGGTAAAGGTCTGAGGTGCGTGGTACATGGAGTTTTGACTTGTTTCTTCCTTGTACTGCATACCTTCAATGAATACCTTCTAAAACTTCCATCTGTAAAGGTGTAGACTACTGCTGAATTTCATTCTGATCTTTGAGATCTCTGAGTGAATAGAGCTTTATAAGAAATGTGTATTATTCTTACTACTTTTAATATGAAATTATTCTTTTTAAATTTGCAGGCCAAAATAATCCTAGTTATTACAGTCCTCTGTAAAACCTGTCATATTTTAATTAGAATCCTGCTGGAAACGAGTACAGCTATTTCCTTATCCTAAAAAGGACTGGAACTAATAAAAACTGTGAAGAAAAATTATCTTAAGACTTTCAGCAGATTAAAAACCTCCAAACCCCCTCAAAAACCACTCGTGGAATAACTTATGCCTGATCCTGATTTTGCAAGTTTTGCTGTTAAAATGGATTCTTTTTTTTTAGTATGAATACCGAAAAATTTATCAAGTGAAACTCATAATGATGCTAGTATGGTAATATTGAAAATTATCTACATTTAAATAAGATGATGCAAAGTTTTGATGGTCATATATGGCTGCATGTGGTGTAACCAAAGACATCTTTAAAACTTCAAATGCGCTGCTGGCAATGGGAATTCTTGTTTGCTCTTCTTGGGTTAGCATGATCCAAAGCCTAAAAGACACAGGGCGGGTCGCTGGTGCCTTTGAATTTCTCTGCACCTGCTGAAGCGTTCATCAGATACTCTGGGTTCTTGCTGTAAAAGTTAGAAAGATGTAAACCACTAAAGCTTTTGATTTATAAAACACTTTGAATTCTGGGAATTGAGGTAGCTATTGGAAAAAGTAATAATTCATGCTAGTCTGTAAAAGATTTATTAAAATCTGCATTCTTCCTTTTAGCCCTGCTTTGGATCTGGAAGGAAAAGAATTCTACTTCTTCTATAGTAGAAGCAGTTTAGAATTGCTAACTGGTGAAGGCAGGTATGTCTTCAGCAAAAGCACAAGTAGGGATCAGAGCCCCCGGCTCATCATCAGTCAACTTCCAAAGAGCAGCACTGCGAATGAGAGGAAAAACAGTTTTCCGAGGAGGTGTGAGCGCTGGAGAAAGAAAACAAATCCCGTCTTGGCATATTCCCCTAGTTTAATGCTCCCTTGTATTCAAACGTATGTTTCAGAGCTCTCTTTCAAATGCTTGAAGTTAAAGACCTTGCCATGAAATTGGGGACTGTGTGTGTATGTTCTGAAAATTGCTTTTTGGTGTTGAAAAATTTAGAGTTACCTTCTTACCTCTCACAGTGTGTAAATTTTTATGCTCTGTATTTCTGATAATGTAGGCTCAAACTGCTGATTTTTTCTGACTATTTCTCAGCAAATTTGTCTCTTGTATTTCATCTTTTTTGAGATTGCAGTAAGAGCTTCTTGGTGTCATCCAGGGGTTGTGCCATTTATCCTCTGGGGTCAGAGCGTGAGCTCTAGCTGGGAAAAGTGAGACACTATTTTTCCTAAATACTTAGGACCATGCTGATTCGCTGCAGCTATGAAGCTGGCTCCCTGACTTTCCAGCTTGCAACTTAAACTGATTTTTCCCTGGTTCTGCCGAAATGAGCAGAACCAAACTCTTAAGTGACTTACTACCTTTTCTGTTGACATTCGAAGGGTAGATTAAGGAATGATAAAGTGAAGGGGAATTCCAAGAGACCTTTCTCCCTCCTTGTCTTCAGGTAGCTGTTCAACAGGAAAATGGAGAGTTAATTTTGGTAAATGGTGCTTATTGTCCCAGTGTATCCATAGGACTGTAGAACTTAGAACTACCTAATAGATTTAGCTTTTGCACAGATACATATTTGAAGTTACTTCACTAATATTTGTATGCCAACTAGCAGGCTTTACTTTAGCCCACTGTAAAATTTGAAAGATCTTCCTTCTCATGCTCGTAGATCAAGGTAAATATATGAATTATATATCCATTTATTTTTACTCTCAAAAGCCATTGGCAGGTAGTCGGCCGTGCTCAGTTCTTACATTACGTGGACTCTTTTTTCCCTGACCCTATGCACTCCTGTTTAACAAGAAGATTTCTCTGTCTCTGTAAGCGCACTGTTGCAGAATGTCCTGTAACTTATTCTCATTCTAGTCTGTTTGTTAGGGGTCTTCCAGGTGCTGTGTTGCTGCTGTTATTGGGGTGGTTAGTTTGTTCTTTGCTTGCTGCAGATGGTTTAGTGTAAACACCAACAGATCGGGTTGTGCAAAATCCCGTAAGAAATTTTTTAGCAATCAGTGGAAAAGGAAAGGGATCTGTAGGTCAGTAGGGAATGTGGGAAAACAGGTGCTCATGTTACCTATTTTGGCACTCTTTTTCTGGAAGACTAAACTGTGAGGTAACCTGGATATGTGATAGTTTATGTTGAGTTGTGCATGACAAAAAGGTGTTCATACAGTACCAGCTTGTTAGAATACACAAACCATCTGTCCCAGCATGAAAATACTCTTGCTGCCCCGGAGCGTATGAATAATCTGAAGTGATATGTCAGGTTGTTGTGGTTTAACCCCAGTCAGGAACTAAGCACCACAGCCGCTCACTCACTCCCCCCCACCTAGTGGGATGGGGGAGAAAATCAGGAAAAGAAGTGTAAAACTCGGGGGTTGAGATAAGAACAGTTTAACGGAACAGAAAAAAAGAAACTAATAATGATAATGATAACACTAATAAAATGACAACAGTAGTAATAAAAGGATTGGAATATACAAATGATGCACAGTGCAATTGCTCACCACCTGCCGATCAACACCCAGTTAGTCCCCAAGTGGTGATCCCCATGCCCCCACTCAGCCCAGTTTATATACTGGGCATGGCATCACATGGTATGGAATACCCCTTTGGCCAGTTGGGGTCAGCTGCCCTGGCTGTGTCCTGTGCCAACTTCTTGTGCCCCTCCAGCCTTCTCGGTGGCTGGGTGTGAGAAGCTGAAAAATCCTTGACTTGAGCCTAAACACTACTTAGCAACAACTGAAAACATCAGTGTTATCAACATTCTTCTCATACTGAACCCAAAACATAGCACCATACCAGCTACTAGGAAGACAATTAACTCTATCCCAGCTGAAACCAGGACACAGGTGCAAGAGAGAAGAGAGGACTAAGTTTCTTCCACTGCTACAAAGATTTTGAGGTAATGCTTTTGTTTGTTTGTTTGGGTTTTTTTTGTTAGTAAGGAGTGTTTGTACTGTCAACTATCCAAGTGCTTCTTGTGGTGGAAGTGGAAGGAGATGTCTTCATCAGAGAGGGGAAATGGACCAGCTTGGTGTAGGCACAAAACATGAGCTTGATGTGATTCTGCATCCATCCAAACTAAGAAGTCCTGAGCTGGAGATGGATAGGAAATGCTGAGAAGCTAATACCAACTTTTGGCGGCAGCTTCCCAGTTCTTGAGAGTTCACCTCTGTCCGTTCTCACAGCCTTTAAAGGTTTTTTGTAAATAGTGAAAAAGTAGGATGGAGAGGGGGAAGAATGGGGAATAAGGAACAAAAAATGCAGTAGTAGTGGAAAAAGGAGAGAAAAATAATGGAAGATTGTAAGGGAAGTGGAGAAGGGGGTAGCAGTACAGAAAAGGATGTAGAGAAGAAAATCAAAACAATGAAGTGAAGAGTTAAATTCTGGTATAGCAGGTGTAAAGTGTTCAGTTACTTTAGCTCTGAGAAACTGATGAAAACTAGAAATACTGAACCTTTAATAAGGAACCTTTTAATTAAGTTTTATTCAATTAAAATGGATAGATAAAAGTAGCTGCTAATCAGCATTTGAAAATGCTGTTGGTTATTTAGGAAAAATTAAAATGAAGCTCAACTCTTTCAGAAAAGCTTCTGTGAACAATTACATAATTTTGGTACTGGTGTATTTCATGTGTTCAGAGACACACTATAGGTGTCTGCCATACATATGTATGTATTAAATTATGCAGTAATTAAACACAACGATCTATTTTGTAGAGATGGTTCCAATTTTGTACTAAACAGCAAATGAGATCTTCCTTGTAGTAATATTTGCAGTCCTTTTGGAATACTATGGTTAGCCAGTTAATAGTTTATTTATGCTTTTTATCTTAAAAGGTAGTACTGTAGCATTGAACAGATTGAAGTTTCAGATAATGGAGTTTCCTTCTTTCTTTATGTAATAGAGCCTTCAGACTTTGGATTGGAGTGTACTAGTGTTATGATCTGTGAGCTTGGACTTTTCTCTATTTATATCAGTGGTCTTTTCATTGCAGATCAGAAGGGTTGTCCAGATTCTGCTATTTCAGTGCTGCTCTTCCAGCTTGTTCCTTTGCGTTGCCTTCCCCTGGTAACTGATGCCTCCCCCAGCCTTCCTCTAAGCAGCTAATATAATCAGTGAACTTCCCACCCTCAGCCACTTCCACCCTGTTTTATACTCTTCTTCTATTCTCAGAAGCTCTGTGAAGAGGAGGAGGTGTTTTATTTTTTTCCATGGAGACTGGAGCTGGGAGTAAAGCTGGCAGCTTTACTGGAGAAGGATGTCAGAAACATTAGGCAGAAGGCATTATGGTGAGGGAAAAGCAGGTGACTGGATAGTGTATCTTTGAGAGAGGAGGATTGGTTGGTGGAGGCGACTTGGAAAGACCAGAGCACATGGAAGATGTCGGAATGAAAATTAAATTGGATGCTTTATTCCCCCCTTTAAAGGCCATAATATTTATATAAGTGATATACTTCACTTGCTATATAGTCTTACTTAGCCGTACAAGCAGATAAATAGTTACTGGGTGTATGTATATTTTTTCCTACCAAAAAAAAAAAGTGGTGTATATAATACAGTAGCAGTAGAGTAGTGCACTATCTTATGGAAAAATCTTCACTTCCATCATTTGATTACTCATGGTTTAGGCTATAACCCTTTGTCCGTACCCTAGTGCATGTATAATTCAGTCTAACACTGCTCATGCTGCTTTGAAAAGAAGGTGGTATTCTCATGGTGATGCATGCTTCAAGGCTGACTGTTCCAGAAATAGTGACTGCTCTATGTCTTGCATCCATAGAGATAACCTTACTGGAGTGCTGGAATTTCCAAGCATTCTGATGTATCCCCCAAATTAAATGTTATTCATCTTCTGACAGAAATGGGGTTCAAAGTATGTGAGTATTACCATACCTAGAATCACTTAACTTCTCAGGCCAAGGATGAGATGATGGTGGACACTTTTTTCAGCCTTATGGGTTTTCACAGAAGAGAGGTTGGATTTGCCGAGAGTTTATTAAGAAAGTGTTCAATTGTGGAGCCTGCAGCTGATTAGAGAGCAGCAACCTTCACAGTGATGCGAGCACCAATTCACAAGCCGCAAACTGTTGTATGTCTTTAAAACTAACTTCTGTGCTATCCATAAGTGGAAACAAAGATTTTGGAGATCATGAAAACAGCTTCAAACTGCAAATAGTAAAAAGATTGAGTAAAGCAGTGGACTAAAAAAAGGGAACTTGACTGGCAATTCTGAGGTAAGACTGCTTTGCTATAATAGCAGGTTTTGCATCTCACTAACTTGCATGGTAAGAGAAACAATTGGAATGACTCTAATTGGGTCACTTAAGTTTCAATTAACATTAATTTTCTCATCTTACATAATTTAAAGAACATACATACACGTTTTGTAACACATTGGAAGGCTATCTTACAATTTATTTATTGTAAGGCTTTTCTGGCTAGCTTTAGCGCTTGCAGTATTACTCAGTAAAGGGTAATTCAGGTGCATTCACTGGTCTAAAACGAAGTGGAGTGAAAATTAGGAAAAGATACAATGCAATAAGATTGGTTTTTTTCCCCCAGATTGTTTAGCAGACTCAGCTCTAGCTGTGAGAGCCATGAAATGCGTAAGCTAACTCAAATTTCAGGTAAAATGTTTGTCTTCCTGTTGCTAGCATTGGCAGGTGTGGATGTGCACTGCTTGCGTCTCGTTTGTGAGACCGGTGTATTCCAGTGTAAGCACTGCAGTCTTATTTCCCCTGGTTGCATGGGTCAGCCTACCTCTTGCAGTACAGTGCGACTCTGTTCCCTCTCACATGCTTGTGTTTGTTTCTCAAGAAAACAAGGATTTGGCATAGAAAGAAGTGATGCTGTGTGTTGCAGTTGTGTCCCGGCATTGAGCTGGATGAAGGCTGGAGCTGGGACTTAAGGACAGACTTAACGAGTTTGACTTAAATGAAATATTGACTGCATCTAACACTCCAAGTCAGACTGTGGTGCTTGCTCACTTTTCTTTCCTTATATAAATTAAAATCCTGGGGGATAGATTCCTGCATTAGTTTCCGGCAGCGTGAGCCTTACCACTAACAATTTTTGTTCAATTGTTCCCTGCTGACGTTTTCTTCATGATTTGTACCATTCCTTAACAGCATTGGCTGTGGATCAGAATTAAACTCCAGAACTGTTTTAAGAGGCATGTTTTTATTTTAACATTATTTTGTCACTTTAAGTCAGGGATATTGTCTATTTGAGATCTATCTTAAGCCATACTTCCTTATACATTACTTAAAACCACTGAACTATGGCTTACTACGGTACATCCTATGTCAGATACAGCAGATTAATAAACTAATAGAATTGATATGCAGGATTGTATTATACGTAGTAGCATCTTCTCATTAAGTTATTTCAGGAAAGGGAGAACAGTCACCCTGGGGGGAAGAAGCTCAACAAAGTCTTACACCTTTACGGTTGGATTTCTCCTGCCCCCTTCCCCCCCTCCCCAATCAACATAATCAAAATTTTGCCCATGGCATTCCAGAGAGATGATTTGTCATAGGACAACAATAAGGGTGTTTGCCTTCTGTTTGAATTTTTTTTTTTACGTGGTCTCTTAGTGGTTTCCTCAATACAAATATTAGTTTGATGAATTTCAGTGGATGTTTCATAACCTGTAGTCATGGTGGTGTTCATGTATGACTTTTAGCATATTTTTTTGAGAAATTGCGATCTTGGAAACTTGGAGCAAAATTTTCTTGTGTACCAAGGGCTTTACCTGAAGCCCTAAAGTGCTTGGCCTTAATCCTTTACCTTAATACAGCAGGCAAAAATATATTCTGCCAGCCATCTTGTGATAAGTGTTCTCGTCTTCAGTAACACTGGCAGTAGGAGTCCCTGTTTTGTGTGAAACCACATTATTTATGGATTTTTGTTCCACTGTGTTTTTCCTCAGATTCTGAGGAATTGTAACTGCCAGATCTTTCCAGACTGATTTATGGTCACTTTTAGCTCAAATTGCCATGAGAACATCTAGTTTGATGTTTGTGTCTCCTATTGAATCCTGTTTAGGTATAGCAACACTTTGTTTTCCTTACACCCAAAACACAGAAGCTGTTGGCCCTTAAATCATTGTAGGGGGGCTATTTCAGTACTCTCCAAGATGTCGCGTGGCCATTTTGGTCATGTTTATTCCACAATGCTTAGAAAATGGAGATTGTTCCACTACATAATTTCTTTTGTTGCTACTCTGTATTTAGATTTGTTTGCTGTGTACTTTGGGCAGGAGTGGTTGTCATTAGTTGCTTCAGAGGTCTGGATGAGGTGGGATTTCCTTACACAGTTTGCTATCCCAGGGCACCTTTGTATTTTTCCATTTCTCTTGTGGGGCACACAGCTTAGTTATTGTCTATTCCTTACAGTGATCTGTTCAATTTACTGTGTTAATTCTTCTCCTGAACATCCTACACTTGCCTCTCGAGTCTCAACCCAGCTTTCCGACTCTTTCCAGGGATGTGCCAAATCTTTGGGGACTTGTGTTGTTTATCTAAATTTTTATTGTCCTCAGCCTCATAAAAAATGGATCTACCTGGGAGACACCAATGGTTGTATTGTACCTTGGCTTGTTGTTTGCCACAGCATGTTAAGTTCCATGGTCTTTTTATTTAACCTCTGGTTTCCTCCCATGTGAGGTTTTGCTTCTCTACAGACCACCTTCTTGTAGTTACAGTCCAAAGTGGGTGCATCTGTTTATGTGCCAAATTCAAGCTGTTTCATTGAAACCTAATGCTGAGTCTTCAAACAGTCTTTTTCTGAGCATCTTTCCCCAGATACGAATTTTCAGTTTCTCTCTTACGGTATGATGCTTGGTCGTCTTACTATTGAAAAACATGTTCATCATCCTTGGGTAATATTCACACTGTTCTACATTGTCAATTTTCTTTTAAACAGTGTAGAAAAGTATAACTGGAGTTTAGTATTCTTCATTATTTTAGCAGCTGCATGCTTTCTTTCTTTTGCTTGAGTTAAATGAAAACTATTAAAAATCAGGAGCTTCTGAAGATGTGGTTTAGGGGCTATGACCTCACTGACATTTTAGGGGAAAAAAGCCTACTTAAAAATTGTGTGATACTCTTCTCGCACTATGGAAAGCACTGAGTTCTATCAGAGCCTAGGAATGGTGGAATTAAGTATGACAGTATTTAAGAGATAATAAATGTCAAATAAAAATAATGAGTTCAGATGTTGCTTGGCTCAGAACAGAAGGCACAGATGAGAAAACCTGAAGCTTTCTGGTAGAACTAATAGGAAAAAAACTTAACCTTTTCTAAAAGATGCCACTAAAATTCCCTAGGAGTGAAGTCAGTGAAAAGCTGGTTATCAAGTGTCTGTTGTGTCAAACTTGTCAGGTGTCACTCCAGTGCAGTAAGGAAGAAGCTTGCAATTGGATGTTTTAGCAGCATATACAGGGTTTGTGCATGAAGAAAGACTGCTAAAAACTGAATCGGGACTCCAGAGTTAAATGGCTAATATATGCTAAATTGCTGTCCCAAGTAGCTCTTCTCATAGCCGACAGCTTTCTGGGAGGATGCTGTTCAGGCTGCCCATACACTGGCAATAGAATTTAGCAGTACTATTTTTTTTTTTTAAAGAAAAATTGAGCTGTAGAGCAAAATGCTAAATTTCAATCACACTGTTAAGAGTTATTTTCATGCTTTGTTGAAGCTAGTTTTCTTTTTGAAATTTAGTGTTTGAACTGTTTTCCATTCTTCACATTGCACTATTTAATACAAATTTTTATGCTTTTTAAAGTCAGAATAACAAAAGGTAGATTTAATCTGTACTTTTAAAGTTGGATATTATACTTTGCTTGCCCATAGTACAGTTTGTCAGGGGAAAATAAATTGAAGCACACCTGAATGTTGTGGGTTTTCTTTGCTTTGATGGTGTTTTGTTTGTTAGTTTCCTGAGCTCAAGTGTAAATGTGAATGTATTACAGGTATTATTGTGGTATTTATTTAGTCTGAGACAAACTCTTCTTTTGAATGAATTTTGATTACAGCTACCTAAAATATTCCCACCCCCTCTGCCAAAGTTTAACTTTAAAAATACAAAACCTTCCATATTGGGTGTTTCTTTACAAAATCTCCACTTTGTTTTTTTATGTGTTCATAAAATTTGTGTATCAATTCAGCAAACAATTCTATACTTTCACATGGACATCAGGTGTTATGCCAAGTGCAATGTCCTGCACCTGGGTCAGGAGAACCCCTGGTACCAATACAGGCTGGGGGATGAAGGGATTGAGAGCAGCCCTGAGGAGAAGGACTCGGGGGTAGTGGTGGATGAAAAGCTGGACGTCAGCCGGCAACGTGCGCTCGCAGCCCAGAAAGCCGACCGCATCCTGGGCTGCATCAAAGGAAGCGTGGCCAGCAGGTCGCGGGAGGGGATTCTGCCCCTCTGCTGCGCTCTGGTGAGACCCCACCTGCAGTACTGCGTCCAGATCTGGGGTCCTCAGCATAAGGAGGACATGGACCTGTTGGAGCGGGTCAGAGGAGGGACACAAACATGATCAGAGGGCTGGAGCACCTCTCCTGTGAAGACAGGCTGAGAGAGTTGGGGTTGTTCAGCCTGGAGAAAGCTCCGGAGGACACCTTATAGCAGCCTGCCAGTACCTAAAGGGGGCCTACAAGAAAGCTGGAGAGGGACTTTTTACAAGGGTGTCCTAGTTTCAGCTGGGATAGAGTTAACTGTCTTCCTAGTAGCTGGTACGGTGCTGTGTTTTGAGTTCAGTATGAGAAGAATGTGGATAACACTGATGTTTTCAGTTGCTGCTAGTAGTGTTTAGACTAATGTCAAGGATTTTTCAGCTTCTCATGCCCAGCCAGCAAGAAAGCTGGAGGGGCACAAGGAGTTGGGAGGGGACACAGCCAGGGCAGCTGACCCAAACTGGCCAACAGGGTATTCCATACCATGGGACGTCCCATCTAGTATAGGAACTGGGAAGTGGGGGTGGGGAATCGCCTCTCGGGGGACTAGCCTCTTCTTTTCTGTTCTATTAAACCGTTCTTATCTCAACCCGTGGGTTTTGCTTCTTTTTCCCGATTCTCTCCCCCATCCCACTGGGTGGGGGGGGAGTGAGTGAGCGGCTGCGTGGTGCTTAGTTGCTGGCTGGGGTTGAACCATGACAAAGGGCACATAGTGATAGGACAAGGGGTAATGGCTTTAAACTGAAAGAGGGTAGATTTAGATGAGATGTAAGGAAGAAGTTCTTCACCGTGAGGGTGGCGAGGCACAGAACAGGTTGCCCAGAGAGGTTGTCCTCATCCCTGGCAGTGTTTAAGGCCAGGTTGGATGGGGCTTTGAGCAACCTGGTCTAGTGGAAGGTGTCCCTGCCCGTGGCAGGGGGGTTGGAACTAGATGGTCTTTAAGGTCCCTTCCAACCCAAACCATTCTGTGGCTATTACACCGTTTGTTTTGGGACAATTTGTCTAACAGCAAAACAGAGAAAAATGTTTATACATTCAAATACAAAATATATTAATTGCAGCTAGATGCTACTAAAACATTGTTTGGATCATTACAAGTTTGCAGAAACTATAGACTAGTCCTTGGTTTGGCTAAAATACGAGGAAAGGAACAAAGGTCATCCTCTTGGGCCCTGGGTTTTTTTCGTGGCCAGTATATATAAACACAGGTTTTGTTCTTGTAGAGTAGCGGTTTTTAAATACAGGCATACCACTGTGCTTATCTCTGCATCTATATAGGCATTTGTCATGCATGTTTTTTGACAAAAACAGAAAAAGGAACTGGAATTGTAGAGATGAAGAGTTGAGGCACTGAGAGATTAAATTACTTGCACAAGGTCATAGAGGAGATCTGTGATCAGACTGGGAACTGCTCATAGATCTTCTGAGTCCCAGTCTTATTTCCTTTTCTTTGGGTAAGCCCTCCTTTTCACAGAAGATAAAGGATTTGCCTGTTACTGCATTGCTTTTGAGTAAACCTTTCATTCTATAACATAGCTACTTGGTTGCAGAGGAGCAGGTGTCTTGCTTTTTATCACATATGCTACTTCCAAGTCCCTCAGCCTTCCATAGCTGTGAATGTATAGGTAAAAATTCCTTCTAAGGTTCAGGACTACAGGGAAAGCATCTTTTTTTTTTTAAATCTATTATAATGACCTCTTTCTTTGTGATTTTTACTTTAGTATATTTCTGTATTGTTATAACTGCTTTTTATGGAAAAAGAAGGAATCTCTTCCCAAGAAGTAGTACTAGACACCAGGCGAAAAGAATGGCATAGAATGATCAGGGGTAACTTACAGCACGTTGCTGCTTTTTTTTCTTCTAGACATAGTTAATAATTTAATTTGGATATTAGAAAGGGTAAGGCTTTTCTAAATTAGACTATTCTAAATCTAACAATACAGTTACTAATTCAGAATCTGGTCATAAGGGCATTGCACTGTACAATATGCAGTCACCTGAATATTGTGGATTGCCGTACAGATGCACCACAATCTAAATTTGCAGTATCTGTCTGGTCCTTTATTCTTCAGTGTTAAATGAGCTATTTTATTGTTTGTTTTAAACCGCATTGTGATATGGGCTGCCTCAAACAGCTATCCATCAAGGAACACTCCATTGAGTAGTGGAATTTGGGTAGAAAATATAGTGTGTGAATGAGGAAAAAGTAAATAAGGTATTTGGGGCATGTTCTTTCTATTTGTTACTTGACTGAAAATGACATGTTTCTCCAGTGGTCTCCAAAAATACATTCTTGACTCATGATTCTGTTGCACAGGTGGCTTCTGGGGTCTCTGCCAACAGGTAGAGACAGAGAACAACATTTTAACCCTCTCTTTTTTTTTTAAATGTAACAACAAAGCCTTTCTCAAAGCTTAACAAAAATAGGATTAAATAATGATATCCTATCCCTATGTTGGAAAATTAATTAATTCTTCTGTTGTGGTTTATCACTTCTAAAATTTTGCAAAACAACACAATACTGCTCAGTAAAAGCAAGTTCTCTTAATTCTGAAACTGCTGACAGTATCTGCATTATATTGCCTCTGCCTTCAACTACAGTTTGTGCAGCATGCTGCCAGTGATACCAAAGTGATTTTAGATTTTTGAGACTAAAGTGGTTTTGAGCTGATCACTTGCCAAGATGTAAAGTTTTTGATACTTCTTTTCAACATCAGCTTTGTTCATTAATTCATTATTGGCGAATATAATTTCAACCATTAAAATTTTCAGTGTTGTCATATGTTTGTCTTGGAAGCTTTCAATCCAGACAGCAGCTCACTATCCATTTCTTTCCATGGAAAAAGTGAGTGAATTAAGGTAAAACTGTCTCATAACCTGTGAGACATCTCTGTTGCTTATGGTATTTTATATGGTACTTTTTGTTCTGGCTGACAAAAGGCCCTCAGGAATTTAGTCCCTTATTTGAATGCCGAGTAGTGTAAATGCCATTACAAGCTCATGACCTCTGAAATCTAAAAATTCCTCATCTCTCATGATTTAAATGTTTATTGCCTGAGGTGCGTGGACTGGGAAATTGTTTGGTCCAGAGGCATGTCACAGTACTGCCAAGATAATGATCTTACCCTGAGTAAGAGTTATTCTGAAAGACAAACAGTACCATTTTACAGTAACAATTTATTGGAGACCTTTTAAAAAATAATTTTCAGGTGCTACCTACTCAGTCAGATGAGCTCAGATGCCTTGAATTAGGAGTCTCGTAGGATGAAAGTCTGTCTTGGTATTGAAGCAGGCAGGAATCCAAAGTTAAACCTATCATAACAGTATTACCATCACTTTAAGAAAAAAAACCTGGCAACTGCAGGGCGGGGGAAGTAGAGTCTTTGATGTCCATTTGTGTTCATTCCTAAAGGGATATCTTTCAGCTGTTCTGTGCAACTTCACAAGCAGACCAGTAGTTAGAATACACGGGTACTGATGATTCAGCACTTCAGAGTTTAATTTTTCAGATTTTTCTTTTGTGCCTGAGCATGAGTCGTAACTCATGTTCAAGTCTATTTCTAGCCCTGTGGAAGTATAGAATTAACCTTATGCTGTAAGTAAATTGCATGAGCATCAGACTGAGAGATGACGCAGCACGTGCCTCCTTGAGAAAGTCTGGGAAGACATGTTTGAGGAATGTAATTACTGCTAGTGAACAAAAGAAGTATTCTTCAGAGGCTGAAATATATAATCTCTTTGACTGTTGGTATTGCTTCATTTGAAATGGTTGAATAACCCATGCCCACTAACCATCTCTTCTGGGTGCCATCTTTCTAAGGGTGCCTCACTCCATGGGCCTGTTGGGTACAAAAGCCCTGTAGTGCTTTCTCCCCAGGAACGGGATGTATGGAAGCCTGTTGCTTAAGCTGCATAGTGGACCGAGGGGTAGAAAAGTCCTAGTATCTGCTACCTACTTGTATGTGTCAATTTGCATAAGTCCCTCAGTCTTTCCACCTTTTAGTGAGGATCTTGCACCTAAAAGTTCTTAATTAATACTTACTTTCTTTTGTTCTTTTTCATAATTCTTGCCCTTCCCCTTTCCTGAATTGTAGTGCTATGCCATGTTGTCTTGTTGTCTCACTTGGATTACAGGCTGTAGAAGGCAGGTGTGAGGTGCTCTGTCAATATAGTGTGGTAGTTCATAGACGGGTTGTTTATCAATTGTTGTTTGTCAGGAAACTGATCACTGCAGAACAGAGTTGCCTGTAAATGCCATCAGCAAGGTTTGGAGTTTGTTCTGGAGATGCCCCCTGCCCAAGCGTCACTGTTCATGTCCCCCTGTTCTGTTTGTATTACCTGCTCATTCAAAGCTTCAGCTTGGTTGAGCTCTTCCCTGTGGACATGCCCATAAAGATGCTTTCCATTGCCATCTGTAATAGGCCTGTTTGCTTTGGTAACCTTTGGTCTTTTCCAGTTAAGTATTGAACCCATCATCTCCCCAGCTGTTCTCTCCGTTGGTATATTTTGAAATTGTTCTTGACTATCTCTGCAAGTGTACTAACCAATAACTGGTGCATCCTGGTCTGGATAGGAAGGCCTTCCTGCTGTCACAATGGGATCTAGACTGCACTGCTCTTTCTTCTGCAAAATAAAATAATCCAGTCATTGTTAATGTACCTCTTGCAACATGCTGTCATGCTTTTCTAGGCATTGCTTTGTTTCTTAAATAGCAAGCTGCTTCTGCCCACTTCTGACTTTATTCTACCTTTTGTGCACCCACACATTGTATTTTGACTTCAACAAATGTCAAACACATTAAGTTGTAAAACATGTATCTTAATCACTGTTCCATCACTAATCTTATATTTTCAGAGATGAGGTACTAATTTCACAACCTCATAAAACTAAGCAAAGATACAGTAACAGCCTGCATGCTTATCAAATGTACTTCTTTAAAACCAGCATCCTGTTTTTTTTTTCAAGTTAAATAAACACTGATGTATTCAGATTATTAATTCACAGGGTTGCAGCAAAGTTGACCAATAATGGATTAGCAGGACAGTGGGAAAAGAAGGGTGAATGCCAGGGTGGATAGTATCAGTTTCCTTTTGAGGAAGCAAAAGTTTTTGAGCAGAGAAGCCCAGCATGTGGCTAAGGCACCAGAGCTTAGTTGAATGAATGCCCTGAAAAGCATGTAAGTCCATGCCAATTGAATTGTGTGAATAAACAATATTTAAGGAAAAATCTACAAAACCTCAAACACCTAGATTGGTAGTCAAATATGCAGAAAGGCCGTAGGGGGATAGGCTGAGTTATCATTGAACAGCTACCACAGCGCGGGCTAATAGAGGAGACTTGACATAAGAGGGGTAGGAGACAAGCTAGAGAATTAAGCCTGAAATGATTGGAAGGGAAGCTACTGTAAGAGTACAAGCATGTAGGAAGTAAAAACAAGGCAGCATGTAGCTGAAATGAACTGCAAGAGAAGAAACAGTGAGAACAGGTGAGAAAAGTTGAGGAACAGGGGAGGAGTGATCCTCATTGCTGTTTGCAGTCATAAAAAGACTACAAAAGATGAGATAGCAGAAGCAAAGTCTAAGGGCAAAAATGGGGTTTCAGTAAAGTCACAGAAGCAGGAAAGTTTTTACATGTGTATTTTAGTGTTATGTGATGGAAGCTGCAAGGGAATAATTATTTGCATCAACAGCTGGAGGAGTTCTGAAAACATATCTTACCATGCTGAGAAAATGCTAACAGTGGTATACAGGAGCATGGCACACAAATGGACACCTGACATGACTTTTTCCTGCTTGACAAAAGCCAGAACTACACTTTTCTTGAAAAATGTTACTTTGCTGCCAGTAAATCCTCTTCATAAGTTAAATGGTTTAGCTAGAGATGGTGTCACATTGCTTTATGTTACCTTATTGGCTGTTAATCACACCTTAATATTCCAGCTTTCTCCATAATAGAAGATTTTTTTTTTATTAACTGTGATGCGTCAGGTGCTTGTTTTATAACACCTCTTCCTGGTGCTCTGATCTTGCTACTGCTACTTGCTCTTTCAGTGGGAAAGGGCAATTTGGGGAAGATTTACAGAGGACACAGCTGGGCATCTTTTAGCACCAGACTGCCATGTGCATTTCTTTGTCATTGACATGGTATGGCTGCTACACAGCTCCCTTTGAAGAAAGTCTTTGCCTCTGGAATTTTTGTTTTGACATTAGATAATGTAATTTTTTTTTTTTCACCAGAATCTGAAAACATCTGCTTCTGTAATAATTTAGCATTGTTTTACTAGAACATTTGCTGTTGATGCTCAAGCTAGGAGCATGATCATGGCAACAATATTCTACCTTTAAACATCTGGTGCAGAGCATGCACTGAAGAATGGAAGCTGAGTGTATATTAATGTCAAGGCTACATTTTTTGCTCTTGGCATCCTCATTTTCTTTTACATTTGGCATCACTTTTCTTCTAGAACTGTACAAAGTGTGAAATAGGGAGAAGTCTTCAGTCATGTAATACAGGATGCAAAGGCAAGTACCAAGTCACACTTTCAGAAATCAAACTCCCTTCACTAAGGGATGCAGTTCTTTGCTGTGCTATAGTGGTACACTGATGGTAATGGTAATGATAAAATGATACTGTTAAGGCAAATGGCGTTAACTCTGAAGAACTGGTTGGTTTCAGGTGGTCTTTGCAAGGTCTGGAGGTTGTGGGGAGGAAAGAAAAATCATCTTTGTTAGTGTCCCCTTTTCTGTCATTTAACAGACTCATACAGAATGGCAAAATGCACATAAAACACAACTCCATGTGAAGACCACCTGATTCAAAAGAATAAAAGGCAAAAAAGTTTAATGGCTCAGGTAGAAAAAGCAATTATAATGTTTTCTTATGTTTAAATGGAATTTCTTACATTTGGATTTGTGCCCACTGCCACTTGTCTTCTCTGTCGGTGGATATATACCACTTAGAGTCTGGGGTCCGTATTCTTTGCACCCTCCATTCAGCTATTTATAGATGTTGATGCTCTTCTCCAGGCTGAACGGCCCCAGCTCTCTCAGCCTTTCCTCATAGGAGAGATGCTCCAGTCCCTTCATCTTTGTGGCCCTATGGTGGTCTCTCTCCAGTATGCCTGTGTCTCTCGTACTGGTGAGCCCAGAACTGGCCCGGCACTCCAGGGGCGGCCTCTCCAGGGCTGAGCAGAGGGGAAGGATCACCTCCCTCGACCCGCTGGCAGCATTCCTCCCAGTGCCGCCCGGGAGGCTGTTGGCCTTCTTGCAGCAAGGGCAGGTTCTGGCTCATGGTCAACTTGGTGTCTGCTAGAACTGGTAAATCGTGTTTTGCAAAGCTGCTTTCCAGCTGTTCGGCCTCCAGCTTGTACCGGTGCATGGGGTTATTCCGGGTGCAGGACGTGGCGTTTCCCTCTGCTGAACCGTGAGGTTTGCATTGATGCATTTCTCCGGGCTGTTGAGGTGCCTCCGAACGGCAGCACAACCCTCTGGTCTACTGGTCACTCCTGCTTGTGTATCGTTTGCAGACTTGCTGAGGGAGCACTCTGTCCTGTCATCCAGCTGAAGATGTTAAATGGTGTGGGACCCAATAATTGAGTCTTAATTAAAGGTGCCTTAGTCTTGAATTGAATGCTACCCTTACGTGGATTCCAAATGTGAATATATTAAGTAGGAAGAATATGGAGAACACGTGCAAATATTGTCAAGATAAGTGAGAAGGCTTTTTTTCTTGTTTATGATCTCTGTGTGGTTAATGGAGTTAGGAAGATTACTATGACGGGTAGAACGGTAGGAGTCTATGTGCGCTTAATTTGACATAACCTGTTCCTTGCAAGTTGTTCATAATACATCTTTGTCTAATAGTTAAAATGCCACTTGCACAGTAAACACTTCCTGTAGATTTTTTTTTTGTATTTTCCTAGTATTTTCTCCTTTTGCTATGAGGTTTTTCTGGATTTTTTTTAAGTACTGATCTGTTCCAGTTCAGTAGTCTGGATTCAGCTAGCAGCTTCCTTTGGAACTTACTATTTTTCTGTTAGCACTTATTTTCCTGTATTATAATTTCTTTTTTTTTTTGTCCTTGATAGTTTTGTCAGTGGTGTCACCATATTTTATGTAATTCATCTGGTCTTACCTTGAATTATAACCTGCAAATCACTTTTTGTTTAAGTAAAAAAGGTTTTTATAACTGTGTCTGTATCAGCTAAAGGCTGTCTGGTTGTCATGAGTTTCTGCAGGGTATACTGTTTTCTTTGTACTTGGGAGCAAGGCTACGATGTTACACTGATTCAGGAGCTTTGTGGGTATCAGAGAGCTAGTTTTAAAGAACTGATGTTTTCATGGAATGAAGAATAAACTGTAAGCAAAAGACAAGCAGAACATTAGCCCTTTGGAATAACAGGGAGATATAGAAGATTTATAGGAAACATACTTGCTCAAGGAATAGGCAGATCGAAATGGGATACCCTCTAATAAAACTCTGTTATTGCAGTACTGTGAAGCTGTTTCTTTTTTCTTTCTTTTACAGCAAATGGTAAATAAGTGTACAGAAATGTTGGGCAGCTGAGTTTGGGACTGTGAGCAACACAAAACAAAGGAGGGAAATGAAAGGACAAAAGCTGTAATGCCATTCTGTGTCAGTATCTTAAATATTAAATTTCAAGAGTTCTGTACCACTGTGTGCACTGTAAAGAGGGTGTTCATTACATGTGGGATGGAAGTGGACTACTCCTGCAAGTCTGCAGACCAAATAAAGCATTACTGCCTCTAACACATGACATTTAAGACTTTCATCCTAATATATATGGTGTAAGTCTTACCAAGAACCATAATGCTGAGTGACTGACTGCAGCTGTTTTTCCTGCTCACATAATGAATGATGCTACAGAAGTGAGAAGCACCCCAGTTTGCTGACTCCATGTTGTGGATGCTTCCCCTGTGGGCTCTCTGCTCTCCTCCAAGGTTTAATTTTTTGCTTACAATGAGATCAGTGTTGCTTAATTCTATTCACTTGACACTGGAACTCCGTCTCCAGGTTCAGCAAGGCTAAACGTTAACCTAGTGCAGCTTGAAAAATAGTTTCGTATTAAAACTAATGCAGATTGGAGTTGCGTTAATCTCTAGTGATGATTGTATTTGCCAGCTGGGTGCCTCTTTCTCTTTGGCCTAAGAGCCTTCATATTCAGTATCTTCTCCTTGTTTTTTTCCTGATAATATCTTGACTTCTTTATGCTGGAGTTCTTCCCTGCAGGAAGGACGCCAGCATTTCATCTCTAGAGTTTTATTTTAAAAATGTTGTTATGTCTTTTAAGGCGCGATGGGCTGCAGGCAGTGTTTAAACTGCCACTTGCCAAGTCACGTTTTGCTAATCATTTATACATTTAGGTCAGATAATAAAATTGCTACTGGAAGTTCTTACAGCTGCCAAAGAAAATCAAACGCAATTATCTCAATGACACCAATAAATATGGGCTCCTTAACCTGAGCTTTTAAAGGACACCAGCTATAAGCCCATATTCATAGCAGTCTAAAAGATAATTGCATTTTGAATAAGTCAAATGTCTGCTTTATATTTTACAAACTGTAGTAGTAAAGCTTTGTTTGATCTTCAGCCTGAAAAGTCCCCATCAGATCATCTGGTAAGTCCACGAAGGTAGTGGAAAACTATAATTCAGAGACTAAATTGTAAGGAATTAAGAGGAAAAATAGGGTTTGGAAGGATGAAACTTTAAACATTTTATACTGTACAGTCTTCTTTCAAATTTAAGTGTGGTACTAAAAGCTTGATAGGGTGCCCAAAAGGTCTGGATTTCTTCTGTGGATGCAATTTCAGCTTAAATTTGTGTATATTATTGACAGAACCCTTATTTAAGTAAAACAAAATTAATTCCTAGCTCTTGTTACCATTTTGTCTCATTTTCAGTGCGTTGTTCTAAGTGCAGTTTTGTTAAACTGCTCCTTTGGTTTTACCAATTGAAAAAAATTATCCTTGCAAGTTCAATAGAAGGAACGTATTTTGACAACATCTTCCCAGACATCCCATTGAAAGCATGACATACCATAACCCTTCTAGAGTACTGGTGCAAGAGTGGTTTTATACTCAGTAGAAGTGAATATTGTTCATCTTAAAGATGCTTGGTTTAAAGAGCTGAACAATTTTCAAAGGTCTTCAGAAATTTGAAACTCTTTGTTATAAAAGCAGACATGCCATGATTTGTAATAAATCTGAGTTAGCAGTTACTGTCTTCCTAACGTTTACAAATATTTTGATAATTTCTACTACTAATTTATTATTTTGTTATTCTTTCCTTTTCTCCTTTTGAAGATTTGGTAGTATTTTAGCTTTTTCAGTCTTTTGAAATGTCGTCTTGAATTTTCAAAAATACTTGCTAGCAGCATTGGCATTATCTCAGCCAGTTTTCCAAGTCCTTTGCAGTGGTGTCTCCTAACCCTTTGATAGGTGCTCCATGTCCCATTAGGCGCAGTTCCCTTCCTCCGTTTTCTTCCCCAAAGACTTCTGCCGCTGTCTCTTCGCCTCTCTCTTCTTGTCTTTCCTCTTCCTTTGTTACCAGCTGCCGCAAAGCAGTTGCAACCTCTTTGGCCCCACTTGCAGAGGGCCTGCTGAGTGACCGCTGAAGACGCGATACAAAGAAGCTTGGCCTGACGAGGAAGACTTGATGTCACTGATACACAGTTCCGGGACCGCGGTGCAGAGAGCGAGCTGCCTTAGCAGAGCAAGTGCAACTTTAGTCGGGATTGTTTGCTTGAGCTTTGTGCAGTCTTACCTGCATCAGCTTAGTATAAACGCCCTGAGGTTCAACCAGTCTGAAAACATCTGATTGATCTGAGTAGTCTTTAACCCCAAACTACTCCAAAATCTTTCACTTTTTGTGATAATCCTACTGTGTTAATCATCTAATCAAAGCAACTTTCAATTTTTTTTAACAAAGGGTGAAATAAAAAAGAAACTCATTAGCTCTGGGTGTCTTGATGTCATCCGTTATTAGCTTTAGCCTCCCTTTTTACTAGTCAGAAATGTGTGTAGTAGTGCTTCCTTAAATTTCAGTTTAATCTAAAGTGTGACTTGGTTTATGGTGCCAAGAATTTTAAAAACAAATGAATAACACCATTTCTAAAATGCACTGCTAGTAAATCCAGATTTCTTCCGTAAGGACAAAAATATACCTTTGAATGCTTGGGTTTTGATAATTGGTTTTTTTTAAGGTATCGTCTTTCATTTATTTTAAAACACCAAATTACAGTATAAAGTAGATGAATAAGAAGAATTATTATACTGAACTAACATACATGAAGTATTCATTTTAGATGATTTTTCTACCCAAATACAACTACTTTCCTCTACAAACACATTTGTTTGAAATGTTGAAAATCAAATTCACAATGATGTTGTATGTTCTGAATTAAAATGGAAACAAATTTGCTGTTCTGCAGGTGCTGTTAGCTCCCTGCTCCCTCCACAACTTCCTTCTCCAGTGTCGACCCTGCACATGTTTACATTCATTTACAATTACTAGTGATTGAGAAACTGAGTCATCTCTATTTGAGATACATTTCTGTCTTGTACTTAAGTCAGTAAGTGAGAATGCTTTGCATGTCTTTGCAACTCTCCTGTCAAATCTGGACTCTCTATTGATAATGTCAAGCAAAGAATCAAGAAACTTGGAAGACTGCCGTTGTTTAGAAGCAAGTAATGTCAATGTAGCTCAGAGACCAGAGTTTACATAGAAATAAGCTCATAGATAACTGCAAACAGAAATCGATGGTAGCTAGTAAGTCATTTTCTTTGTTCCTCATCACAACCTATTAAAAAAACCATGGACTACTGAATGCAGTTAGCCACAGTAGGAGTGATGAGCCATAAAAATTAATATAATAAAAACAACCCAATTACATAAAACAGATACTTCTATCCTGTCTGCCTGCTCCCTAACCCCAAGTTTCCCTTCCTATTTCTAACTCTGGTGCTAAAGCTTTAACTTATGTGGGCATTCAGTTTTACACTGCTTTGAACACAGGAGGGGGCTCTCAGTGTGTGTTCTCCACATGGTCAACTATTGCTGGCTTTCCTATGCTTAATGTTTTTTTTTTTCTTCTAAAGCAAGCCAATTATTTTCTTTTTCACTTTAATTTTCCCCCATTTGTTCTGGCAATAGCGTGGGAATAAGAAAGTGTGTGTACACGTGTATATGTATTTTTATGTATGTATATAGGGAAAAAACAGTAGAGAAACAGTAGTTAGCCAAACAGTAGTTAGCCAAACAACTCCTAAATAGCCCACAGCAAAGCAATTCTGTGTAAAGATAGCATAGCAGATGGTATAAACTGTGGTAGTGTAGTTCAGCAGTCAGTCACCAGTAAAAAATGTAGAATCCACTTCCAATAGGCAGTAACATCTTGGCATAACTATGACCATCTTGTAGCTTTTTGCTCCTAAACAATTCTTCCCCAGCTTCCCCAGTAGTCATATATATGTTAGTTTGCTTGGAGGTAAAACTGCCAGCTTATTTCTCTTCTGTGCTGCTTCAGCTCATTTTCCCCCAGCTAGCTTTTTCAGGAATGACGGCCAGAGAGGGCCACTATTCCCTCATCTGCTAGGATCTTCAGAGGCTCCTCTACTCCAAGCCACTTTCTCTTATGTCAATTGGACAGAGATGCCAGTAAGAAAAAAGGAAAAAAAAAGGGGGGGGGGGTAGCTGGAGTGCTACCTTTAAGTATAATATGTACCTCAGCCCATCAAGTACTTGGAGGAAATAAGGTTTGAGCATGAGCTTCATGTTTTCTAACAAAGAATTAATCCCAGTTTGAAGCCTGATATTTGAATTACACCACTGAAAACTGCCATGATGTTGTGGTGAACAAATGGCTTTGAGAGTATATTTTGATGTGGATGGTCTTGTTTGCAACACGATAGTTTAAGATCAGCTATTAGCATATGTGTTTTTCTTTTTGTTTTAAATAATTCCCTAATCTTTTGGAAAGTAGTTATCAGTCTTTCATGTTATGGGAGGAGATTGTATTGGTGATGTAACTATATATATACACACTCACATATAATGTGAGCTTTCTAGTTGTATACGTTGTTTCACTTCCACTTTCTGTGGTTCCCTAAAGTGAGAATCAAAATTATTATTTCATAAAACATCTGATTGAATAATATATTATTTCTCTCCATAGAAATACCCATATGAAATAAAGCAGAAGTGAAATAGATCTAGATAATGTTCCTCTAAATAGCTTTATGAACTAGGCTGTAAATTTCACAGGAGAGATACTTGGCCTGCTGTTATGTATCTATGAAGTGTCATATATACTTTAGAGCATTATGCAAATTTTAAATACTCTGAACAAAACCATTTATGAAAATAGAGAACTGGTAGAACATGCTGTATTTCTTAACCAGTAATTGTTGCAGAAGACTGCAGCGTCACTACTGTGATACTGTCCTTACAAGAGCAGGCAGGAGATTGTGAGTTACAGTCCAAGAGGTTTCCTGAGAATTTCAGGTAAACTGAAGATTATAATTAAAGACAGAATAGTACCTTTGTGTAGTATGATGGGCTGAAAGCATCAGAGTTCCACTAAGGAAGATTGTGCATTTTTGGCCTGCCAGAGTTCTTTGGAAAAAAAAGTGGGTAAAGTACATAAAGGTTACTTGTCAGACATAATGTTCTAGGATTTTCACAAAGCTGTTGATAAGATTCTTCATAGTAGTCTGCAAAGAAAATGAGTAGCAGCGGAGGAAGGAGCATAACTTAGGTATGGTTTAAAAACTGTTTACGCTGAAAACAATCGTAGAAGTAGCCTGCTTCTGAAACATTAGTAGGACCAGAGTTAATGAATGCTACTGATTCTGATGAAGAAGGGGGCTGCACAAGGGCAAAAGTTCCTGTTATGTGTAACTTCTGATTAGGAACAGCTGTTCAGAATGGTATGAAATTCCAGATTATAAATGCGATGCCATCAGATGCACCTACATTTGGTTAACTAGCTTAATGGGTAAGGCTTTTTGGACAGGAGGCTATAATTTCCTGTGGATATTTAGTGCAGGATGAAGTACTAAAGGACCAACTGTCTTTATGTAACTAAGTGCTAACAGAAAATAATTATAACATATTGTCAGAATATTTTATTTGGTAAGGATGAGTTATGAAAATATATTAATACTACCAGAAGCAATTGGTGCGTTTAGTCATTTTACTTTAAAGAACCAGTGAAGGAGGAAATGCAGTTAACCACAACGTGACTGACTTGCAGTGAATTATGAAAAAACAACTTTATTTTACAGGAAGGTTAAAGAAAAGAATCATAGAACAGCATAGGTTGGAAGGGACCTTGAAAGATTATCTGGTCTAACCTTTCGTGGGAAAGGGAGCCTAGATGAGATTATCTAGCACCCTGTCCAGTCACATCTTGAAAACCTCCAGTGATGGGGACTCTACCATGTCCTTGGGAGGTTGTTCCAGTGGTTGAAGACATGCTTTGGTGAGGTATTTAGGAAAATTAATTGATTGTGTCTTTTTACCCTTTCCGAAAAATAATAAAACAAGACGACAGTTGTAAAATTAAGGAGTGCATTAAAAACCTATAAAATAGAATAATTATGTACTGTAGTCATCCTGTGAAACTAATTAACTCTACAGGGCATTTAATCAAAAACTAAGGCTTGCCTTTCATTTTCTGTAAGTACTGCATACCTAGCAACAAATAAATCAAGATGACTCTCCATTACAGACTGCTTTATATATTCTTTTAAATCTACGGAAAAGTTGGTGGAAAAAATGCTATCAGAGCAGGAAAACAGTATTTTACTGTTCCTTATCTCAGGTGAAATAACTAAGCAAGTTCATGATCAATGGAAATTCAGGCTGCATCTGCTTACAAGTTTGAGTAGGGACTTCTAAACTGCTAGTCTTTCAGCGTTGAGTTCAGTCAGTCATTTCACTGGGACCAACGGGATGCTGGAACGCTTCTAAAAGTCGACTCCATATGTCCACATTTACCTTGTCTTGGTAGGTCACGAAATGATCCTGGTCACTTCGTAATCCAGAAGTCCTACATTGTTGTTGCAAAGGGAATGTACAGAGATGGTTGTTTCTCTGTGCCTGTACATATATATAAATATTAACACAAGGTCTAATGCCTAACTGAATTCGCATAGTTTGAGTGCACTGTTGTGGATTTTGTGGAACAGACCGGCGATGTAACACTTAACGACCACTAAGGTGCACTGGATCATGTTTGCCTGATGGTCTGGCAGAGGCATGAGGCTTGGATGGAAGGACCTGAAACCTTCTCACTTTAAAGTGACCTGGAATTTATCTCTGCTAGGGAGCCTGTGTAGGTTGTGGAAAAGTGGTGAGAGAATCAAAGAGCATATGTTCTTCTGTAATCCCCTGCCTATTTGTCCTGCCATACACAAAGGCTGTATCTATAGTCATAAATTAAATGGGACCAGGACTTGGGCACAAGGACTGGCACTTTGGCCCACTCTGTTAAATTTGTGGGACATTTCCTGATATGGTTTGGGGGCAGTGCAACTGGAATTCTCCCAGACAAGGCCGGGGCACGGTTCAGAGTTTAGCTCAAGCTAGGCACTATTCAGGATAGGTATTTGCCTTGGTTAGAAGAGTTTAGGTGAACAGATGTGAGCTGTGTGTGACAGCTGGTCTCGGGGCCAGAGGAAGGTTGTTTGCCTTATTGTATTTAGTTAGTAGGTGTAAATTGAGGTGTTTGATAATGTCAAATCCCTTTCATTTGTCCTTTTTCCTGCTGTCAGGTTTGTACAGTTCCACATCATGAGACTACATCCCTCATTGTACGCTTTCCCTCCCCATTCTCCACAAAACAGCTTTCATACTACAGTCATGACTCTTTTCTGCTTTCACTCTTGAGTGCATTTTAGGTGATTCTTTCCATCCTATTTCCCTAAGCTGCCATGTTTGCTGCTCCTGCCTTAAAATGTCAGTTATTCTGTTATTTAATAAATGACTTAGAATTGTTACAATTTGAAAGAATGATTTAAAAAGCAAAGCACATATGATCTCTATCCTCGGTTCCTAATTTTCTCCTCTCTTGCCTTACATGCACACACTCCAACATGGTTTTACTTTTGCTGTATTTTAGGTTCTAATTTCTGTAGGCAGGAAGCATCTGTGCCTTGTTCTGGACTTTTTTTTCATGAGTAATGGAAAATGGTGATAGGAACATCTTGCTTTTCAGAAGCTTCTGCTAATCTTTCTAAAAACATAATGCTACTGATGGCCACAGAGTTGTCCATACTTATTATTTATAGCTAGGATGAGCTAAGGTCAGTTTTGTGTCAGAAGTAGGTAGCAGAAACAGAATGTTAGAGAAGAGCTTCAAATGGTGCTACATGCAAAAAACAGTCTTGCTGCTTCCGATTTACTCTTCCTCCAAAAATATCAAAGCTCTATTCTTTATTGCAGAAAATGAAAATAAAGGTTGAAAATATTGGAGAAGAAAATAAATTAAAGGTAATTTAAATTACATCTTCAGAATTAGTAAGTCATAGAGGAGGATGCCTGTAACAGTATGCTTGTTTCCATTGACTGCCTGCAAACCGTTAACACAAGTTAAAAGCCACTCTCAAACTTCCTTGCAGACGGTGGCTGAAGAGAGCGCC
The DNA here is from genome assembly GCF_900496995.4 of Aquila chrysaetos chrysaetos. Classification (NCBI taxonomy): domain Eukaryota; kingdom Metazoa; phylum Chordata; class Aves; order Accipitriformes; family Accipitridae; genus Aquila; species Aquila chrysaetos. Next base: position 82,101,235 of record NC_044005.1, read on the forward strand.
TGTTTTGTTGGGTGTTTTCACAGTGGCTGTAGAATACACACACACAAAAGTAAAGTGAAGGAGCCTCACTGTTTTACGTTGTTTGGGTTTCCTGGATTGTGAACACAGAGTTATTCTCACTGTTTGCACATCAAAGGAATGAGCCAGAAGCTGTGGAGTTTATGCTTGCTTAAAGCTGCTGACGTTGTATTGGAGATTAGAAATTTCAAACTGTTCAATTTGGCGATGGGCAATATGTGCAAGATACAATGCTGTCCACAGCGCATTTTTTTTTTAGCAGTGCTTGTCCATGTGCCAGAAAGACTGGGATGAGAGGATTTAAAGGAGTTAAGGGCCTCTGAAATATAAACAAACGAGGAGAATACACATGGCAGCAGAAGGGAACAGAAAATCCACTAAACTTAGCTATTGAAATATATGCTTTTTTTCTTAAGTTTTTTAGGTCTGTTGAAATATACATGCATAACATAATATATTTATGTAAGCAGTTTTAAATGTTGCATCTGGCCATGTGAAGAGATTCTTAAAAATTATTCCTTCTAAAGTCAGTTCGGGGTTCCGCATAGGAACTGCTCAGTTCTGAACCCAGCATCTATCAGTATTTGCTTTCGTCAAGTTATTCATGTGGAGTCAAGTGGAATGCCCAACATTCAATATCTTGTACCACTTCTAAAACTCATTGCAAAAGCACAGATTTCTGAAAAGGCAGTTACTCATTTTTGTTCACATGATAAAGTTAGTTAAATATGGTTTAAAAAATAGTCTTAAACACTCAAAATTGGAAAAATACAGCCTAACCTTCTGTGGTTGTGTTTCTACAGATATAGTTGTATTATGCTGTATACCGTTTGCTGCCTGGTAATATTATTTACGCCAAGATTTGTATAGCATCTGGAAGACTAAGCATGGCATGAGTACTTAATTTATACCTGTCTGAACTGACTTGAATACTGACAAATCTGTATCCAAACCGCTCCCAGGATGATTAGGGAGAGGGATGCACTTTTCAGATGTCTGTGGTGCATGTGGTAACGGATCCAGAGAAATGCTGTGAGAGCTGAACAGCAGCTCAGGTGGTTTGTCCTGGCAATGAAAGGATGTGGTGTCTGTACACCCTTCTCTGCGTAGTTATCAATTCCTACGTTCACTTTGGAGCCGAAGTCATGCTCCAAGGAGATTTTTTTGATTCAAAATGATTTCTTAGGACACCTTGAGTAGACTGAGAACTGCAGCTTTGAATAAAATATTTATGACGGCACCTGAAAGATAGAACAGGAAGTCCTAAAAATTGTCAAATAATTTAACAGGCTGCTGTAAAAGCTCTCAATAATCTGTATTGCTCTGAGAAGACAAAAAGGAGTTAAATAGAAATAGACTGTTAAGTCTTTACTTAACAAATGTCTTTTCAATTGAGGTGAGAAAAATAGATTTTAAAGCTTTCTTTTTGAACTGTAAATATATTTGGTTTTGTTTTCTGTAATCGCTGCGAACTTAGCAGTTTCTTTGAATAGGGATGGGAAGAAAATTATATTTTACTTGCAGTGTGTTGCTAAAATTAAAAACAAGCATATTTTATGAGTCTTGCATAGGTTGGCCATTCTGTCTTTTAGTATATTAAAGCAGATTGGTGCTGATGATTTTTGTTTTAAGTCAAGGTAATGGACTAGGAAAAAATACAGTACACTGCATCATTGTTGATGATTGAAAAATGCATGAAGAGGTAATTCCCACCTGTGAAAATGTCTGTCTGACAGTTGGCTTGGATGTTTCCCAACCCAGTTGAAGTCTGACTGTGCCCTGTATCTGTTGCTCGTGTCTGGAGTGGTTGGCTTCTCTTTCAAGAACAGTAAAAGCGGTGAAGACAGATAATTCAAGTTCTGTGCTACTACAGTCCTATTAAAATGTCATGAATTTTGACTATCTAGGAGACCAAGGAATGGCGCATTACATTAGCCTGGAGAACACCCTGCTGCTAAACCCACATTTTTCCTCAGAAGGAACGGTGTGGTGTTTCTCTGTAGTGCAAAGGTAAAGTAAGGTTCTTTTCTCTGTAAGTTGAACAGGGAAATGTACGTTTTTGCCTTGTCTATTACAAAGACTGTGAAGACTGTATTAAACCTGCTTTCCCTTGGCATATGAAACATAATTCAGAGCACTGGAAGGAAATAGATGTAACTGGGAAGAGTTCATCTTGTGCTCAATATAGCTTGAGTTTCTAGCCCCAGAAACAGAGATAAGGAATTTCTGAATCCAATGGTTCCCATCTAGAGGATTGGAGCTGAGGTGCTGCCCAAAGTTGTCATCTTGTGTACAAAAGGGATATAGTTCTCTAATATAATTTGGGAATGAAAAATGAGCTGAAACAGTCATGCTCTCAGGGACATGCTGCTGCTTTACAGAAGAGTGCTTAGAAGGACTGTCCAGCGATGTATCTTAAGATTAATTGAAATATTAATGAACTGAGTGGGAATTTGTCTATGGGTTTTAATATCCCAAAGTAAATGTTACTAATCAAAAGCTTCAGCTTGATTATGAGGACTTCTAGATGAGATAATTTTGAAACCCTGAGCAGAAGTCAGGCTGAAAATAGTAATGTTGGAAAGACACCTTCTTTCTGAAGTATTTTACTTTATATCACAAAAGAAATGTGATTTTTTTTTTAATCATTAAGTATTTAAATAAATCGGAAAAAATCCAATTTGTTAAAACTTTTTTAATAACTGACAACTCAAAGAGGTAACTAACAGACCATTGTTTTCATCAAACTCTGAACCATGCCACTAGATCCACGTGCTGTAAACCCCTCTCTTGTAATACCTTTAAAATGGCCATTTCCTGCTGAATTCGGTGCCGGGCAGCATCTGTCAGTGCCACATGGCCTGTCCAGACTCTGCCTGCCTCTGGCTGGGGTAACTGTAGTCCTCTATCACTGTTCTCTCAGATCTGCGCTTTTCAGCCAATATTTCAGTATGTTCTGTGTGTCACTAGATGTGTTTAACCTGTTTTTTTTCTTTCTTCTGAATAGTAGGGCCTGGAAATAATTTAGGCTCAAAAAAGCCCACCAGTATAATACTTTCAGATGCTGGGACAATCTGCGAAGTGGGGATGACACATTCACGTTCTGCCTTGCAGAATGAGTTGTTTGGGATGATATTCTTCTTTCTGCGTGTAACATTTGGGTGCAGTTCAGTTCTTTACCAAGGCATGTACGTTTACAGATCTATATGCCAGATGAGCTCTAGGCTCTCATGACAGTTGATGGAGACCTGGTGAATGCCATCTGTGGAAAGGGGAGAGATTCAGCTGAATGTCTGCTTCACTGAGCTGAGCTGTTTTGTTGGCTTCATTATCTCTGTTGATACGGTATCTCAGGTGGGATTGGTTCATTTATCTGAAGATGGTCCAGTGCCATTGCAGATGTCCCGTGGTGTCGGAGACATCGCTAGACCTGAAGGTAGAGGTGTGACATGGGGCCCGTGGGAGACCTGGACCCTTCCAGAGCAGCAGCTGGAGGCTAGACAGGGTATCTGGCGTCTCGGGTGGTAGTACATCGCTGTACTTGGGTAACTGAATCAACTCCTTAATCTTCAGTAGACAGCAAAATTGATGTGTCTTGATCTGAAGCTGAATTCCACTCAGATCTGTGACATCCATGAAAGGCTTGCGAGTAAGGCACGGAAAGCTAGAGGAGATTTGCATTCTGCTGCATTGGCAGCTTCAGGACAGGTGAGGGGTCCTTCCGTATCTCACGTTGCGCTAGGTGCTTAAGTTTAAGAAACTGAAAGAACGACAGAGTGTGTACTATAGTGTAACTTTATCTGTGTTGTAATAAAAAGAAAAAAATATAGTAAAGAAAACTACTGAAATCAGTTAAATGTTATGTGGTTATTCCAGACCAGGGAAGTCTTTGTGACCAAACTGTCTGAAATCTGAACAAGAGCAGAGCGTCGATGCTGTTTAGTATTCCAGAGTTATATAATTCTGCCCTCAAATAAAATGTTTATACAGCACAGTTTACTCTTAAATTTTATCTTCCATCTGAGACTGAATTCATAATTGTGGTTACCAGGATTTTTGAGCTTTATTTCATGTAAAATCTACTTTAAAACCTATATTGTGAAATCTGTATTAAAATTTTTGAAAATAATGTTTCATTTGCATATTGAATAATATATGAAACTGTTTCAAAAATTATCCTGTATACTTGCTAATAATATGTGTGGATATAAGGAAGGGTGGGGGGTTCTTTTTTAACAGATACCATATGCGACTTGAGTTCCTATTTGATATTGACATGCCTGATAACCAGTATGTATTAAGGGAGAAACTAGCAGGAAAGGAAACAGTGGAAAAGATAAAATTCCCAGGATAAACAGCTTCAAATGAATTAAGATAGCAGTGTCTGCAGTATCATTTCAGAAGTAATTACTCATTTGGCTCTATCCAGGCTGGCATGTTTTATATTCCCAGGGCTGGCAGCCTAGTAACTATGGGGATCCTAAACCTTAAAGTGGTATCTTAGGTAAACAGAAGAGTTGATGTATTAAAACATTCCAAGTAACTGGCTTGTATAAACACAGTGTGTTGGCAGGACAGGGTGGCTGTCCTTACAGCTATAATCAGCTGCCTTACACTGTTGGTGGGAAGTTTAAGAGTAAGAAAGGGATCGTGCATGAAGTGTTTTCCTGCCCTGTTTTTTCAGTCTTTGCTTCCTGGATGTTCAGTCTTTGGATAAAAGAATATGTTCTCCTTTTCTGTTGTTGAAGATTCTATGGATAAGTTCTAATGAAAGGTGTATTTGGGTCATGAGCAAAATTGTTAGCTAGTAATTTTATTAATTATTCAAATTATTAAAGTTAGTTTCAGAAAAAGCAATTTTATGGCACTATGAAGTAATTAAGTGCAGGGTAACCACAAGTCTTTTAACATTCAAGTACAAGAACAAAATGATCTATCTTTGGCTGCTTTTGTAGTCTAATAGGTTAAACTTGAATTTCTGTGTTGGAAGATTTGTTTTTTAAAATGCTGCATAGAACTAAGCATCTTCATGCATGTATTCAAGCTGTGCATAATAATATCTGTCTATTTTATTAAGTTTCATTGTTGGAGGCTCTGGAAGTTTTGAAATTGGCCATCAAAGAATGATGGGACCATCTGTAGTGCTAGACTGAAGCTTTATAATCATGATCTATGTTGAAGTCTTGTGGAAAAACTGAGGTTCAGTGCCGAAACAAATGCATCAACTGAGCATTGTATCCATACGGTACCAGCAGCTTTTTTTAAACTTACTAATAAAATGTCATTACTCAGTTCTGACCTTTAACTTATCGGTAACTCTGTTAAGAATGATCCTCAGACCTTAAGCACAGAGGACACTGTTAGTTTTGTAGGAGAATTCAGCAGAACGCTTACTGTATAAGCAGGTTTAAAAATGGTTGATTTGTGCGACATTAGCATAATTTGTCTGACCTTAAATCTCAAAAGCACATGGAGAACTTTGGTGGACCCTAGTGTGGCAAGAACCTCATACTTCATCAGCAGCATTTAGAGAAATACTTGAAATACTAAACATAACAATACATTACGTTTAAGCACATTCAATTATACGGCAGTCTTTAAAGAGACCAAAAGTGTCAGGCTTATTACTAGTTACCATTATCAGTATGGTCAAAAATAGGTGAAAGCTGCCCTTCCTTTTTAAAACACTTTTGCTAGGTCAAATGATAACAGAAGAAGAATCTTCTTTAACATCCTCTTCTTCAACATTCTCTTCTTCAGTTAGTTCCTGGCTTATGTTTCAAAAGTGTGTGCTCATCTTCAAAATCACCTACAAAATGTGTTCACCTTTTTTCTCCCCCTTGTATAAGAGCCATTGTCACTATGGAAAAAAAAATAATCATGTCACAGTTGTGATGACTCTCATACGGGGTGGGGGGGGAAAGCATTGTGCCCAGTAAGCCTCCTGAAATTTATCACAAAATGTAAAGTGACATAATGTGTGGTTTAACTCTTACACTTTAGTCTTGCTTTTATGTTGATCAGTCTGGGTGAAATGACAGCTTCATTGAACAGTTGAATTTAAGGATAGGATCATGATGTACGTAGTGATGTATATTTGAGAAATATTTGGAAGTGCTTATTGGAGACCAAGGAGGGAAGATTGGTGGTGGGAAGTTACGATGCCAGGATTGGAATGACGGAGGAGGGAAGAGGTCAGAGAGAGAAGAGTTTTTGATCGTGTGAAGTTTGGAGGGGAGGCTGGAAGGAAGCAGTACGCCGAACATGGAGCAGGAGGAAAGCTTCTGCCTGGGAACCTGTGAAACTGCAAGTCTCACCCAGGGTGTTCATCATCAGTTTTAAGTGATGTCTCTTTCCTGTTCCTCCTCAAGGTTGACTCAGATGTTCTGTATCCAAACTCATGAGCAGTGCTGACTGCAAACAGTTTGGTCGAGTTTTTTGATGATGCTCAGTGTGTTAACACAAATTTGTAAAGCAAATTGCTTAAGTTGGTCATCATAAAATAAAAACACCAGCTGTATTTATACAAAGCAGTTCAGCTGTTTAATCTCATCTGAATTATTGGGAAGAGGATGTAAACATCTGAAGGTACCTCTTCATAGCATCCATGAGATTTGCAAAGGGTGAAACAAAAAAGATAGATATCAAAAAGGGTTGTGGAGAAGCACAGAGTGATTACAGTGAATTTGGTATTCTGATATTGTGGACAGGTATTTACGTTATGTCACTGATTTAATACAAAGCAGTATTAAGCTTTTTAATAAGATAAAAGTAGCCATGGATAAGCCTCATTGAAATTCATAGCTGGATCTAATTATTTTTTTAATTGAAAATGAGCATGGAAATTAAAATCAGATTTTAAATTCTGCAGGCAAAACACTTAAGGAGTCTAAATTAGATTTCATTGCTATTTGGACAACAAAGAGGCCTAGCCTCTTCATAAGATTATGTTTCTATTTTGAGCTCTTTCTGACCCTCACTCACATATACTTTGAAATCCACAGAAATACTAGAAGGGAGAGGTATGTGAAAAATAGCCGTACTTGATTTACTGTTCTGTTGTTATGGGGCAAGTCTGTAACAGAATTGCAAAACTGATGTTTTAATTGAGATCAAATTATGGAAATCCTTTTTTGTATTTGTGTTTGATGTCAAAAAACAGGCCAGAAAACCTTAGGGCAGGCTTTCATCTTGAAATACAGGGGATTCTTCTCAACCCTTGACTTAACCATTCATTGATGCAATTTTGGTCAACTTTCCCAATGGTATCAAAAGGCTGTAGTAATGAACGTAGGACAGTCTTTACAGAACATACATGTCATTATTAAAATTTGTTAGCCTGAAAGATAATACAAATAGAATATATTCCAGTAAATAAAATGCAGTTGTAATTGGCGAATGTTTAATAGTTGTCATGGTAGAAGTGAAAATTGCTTTATAATCATATATTAATTAACTTCTTCGGGATGAAGTTTATTCATATTTAATCCATAAGGGAAAGTATTCATGATTTTTCTAAAATATTGAGCCAGTCACTGACTCTTCAGGTAAAGGTTCTCAGCATCTGCTTCTATTAACTCACATTTTCTAAATAAAAGGTAGATCATGCATACTGCTGAGACCTATTGCTTGTTGTTGGCCCATTTAACAAGTGTATCAATATATGTAATTGTGTTTCCAAATACCTTGAAATATGCTATAATTTTTCTTTAGCCTTCTTAATACTACCGATACACTGAAATAGTGCTCAGATTTAACTTCGATATGTTACACAAGACTGCTTTATATTATTTAAATCTCTTAAATCCTATTAGTGCCAAGAGGAAATGCCTGAGAGCCAATTTGGTTTTCAATGCAAACAAAATGCAGGCATCCTACTCGGAACAAATTACCCTATGAATGCTTATCATTGTAAAGATCGATTACAAGACAGACATAATTTTTCAGAGTGTTATGGGAAAGAATGGGAAGGAACTGAGCTAGCCATAAGATGAGAGCAATTGCATATCTGTTTTCTACTTTGTAAGAGTTACTGCTCTGCGAGAAATATTAGTGACTTGGTTGTGGACCCTTAAGAATTAATACTTGAATTAAAGAAATTATAATAACTGTAGGTTTTTCTGTGAAAAAAGATCGCTTCTTAAATAGTAAACTGGAAGCATCTTGATGTTACTCACATTGCTGCTCTCTTGTGACCTACGTAGAGAAACAGTACTGTTAATACCAACACATTTATCTTTATACTAGGAATATCTGACCTTAAACCAGTTACCGAATCTAGAAGTAGCATAACATGAATGGCACTGTGTAACATACACAAACATTGAGTTTGTCCCTCTGACCCATCCTCTTCCCAATTCACTTGAACTTACACATTGAAGTAAGTTGCATTCTCAGACCAGTAATGCTGTAAACATGTTGTGAGGCTTTATATTTCCATGGGACTGTGGCATCTAAATGTAGGATTGTGCAGTCTTGTCTTGAACAAGAAGGACAAACAGAATAGAACAGGAAGGGGAACCTGGAGTTTCAGGCCGCCTTCTTCATTTCAGATGGGGTGGGTGGGGAAAGAGATAGGTTAAAGTACATTGCGCCAGGGGAGGTTTAGATTGGATATTAGGAAAAATTTCTTCACTGAAGGGCTGTCAGGCACTGGAAGAGGCTGCCCAGGGAGGTGGTGGAGTCACCATCCCTGGGGGTATTTAAAAGACATGTAGACGTGGTGCTTAGGGACATGGTTTAGTGGTGGACTTGGCGGTGTTAGGCTTACGGTGGGACTTGATGACCTTAAGGGTCTTTTCCAACCTAAATGATTCTATGATTAGGGCAACTTGCTTTTGTTTCGTATGTCCTTAATCACAAGTATCTTACCCCTTTAGGCTTCATGCTTCAAAAAAATACAGTTGTCAGTAGTTTTAACTATATCAGTCACCATCACCAACCTGTCTGCACTGTGCCTCTCATTAAATATATATGTATCAATTACCATTCATTCAGAAGGCTTATAGCATTCCCTTCACTCAACCTCAGTAATTCTATTAGCTTTCCAAACTCTTCAATACTCCTGTTGTTGGTGTTAAAAGGCAGTTCTTCATTATGGAATGCAATTTGGAAAAATTACATTAATTTACTTAAATATTTTTATTAGTCTGATTAGTTGAAGAGGTCGATATATAGGCCTTAGTCTGCTGAGGCTGTGTGCATGCTTAAGTTCATGAATTGGAATAGTAAGTCAGTTATGAGAAAGAATCTAAAAGGTGCTATTTGTCCATAAGTTGCGACAAGTCAGTTGTAAAACTTAATCTGGTAAGAGGAAGGTGCTTGGCAGGCTGAAGGTGATCTGTGATCACAGGGAATCTTGGGCAATTAGTCATTTCTGTGATGGAAAGGTATCAAATGTGCACTTTAGATTAGGCAGTCTGTTCATTCCTTTCTTGTTTACCTGATGTGGAAGCTGGTTGTCCCAGTTCATCAGTGTGAAGAGGTGAGCTCTCCATTTTTTTTCTTCCCGAAGAGATTTCATATTTTTAATACAGAAAACAGATTCTGTTGATGTAGTAATCTTTCAATCAACCTGTTGTTCAGCCAGCTGCAGTTTTGGGGAATTACTTAGTGCTGAAAAAGCCACAAATACTTTCCTTCTGGCTAAGAGGATGTGAATCCTTCAGGGAGGGTTTAATATGAAATATTGTTTGGATTTTCATTAAACCTGTAATCCATGCAGAGCAATCTAGTTTAACATATTTTATGTAATTACTAGAGATATCAATTAGTGATAGGTATTATAGTCTTTTGACAGTCATTTAAAGTTGGGGATTGAGAAATCAACCAGTGTTAGAACTGTAACATTGTCTTTTTTTAAATTTTTTTATTGTGACTGCTTTCTATTTTCTGTCCTTTCTCAATGTCAATGCACAGTGTGGAAAGGAACTGTAAATTGTCACATTGCAGAAAGATAAAAGATATTCCATGATAAACTTTCTTATTGGGCTGAGGGTAGCACTTATCTGGATTTTAATTTCAGTTCTGGTCTTGGAATCTGTCATTAAACCCTGCTTTTATCACACAGAATGCAGAGGTGCTCTAGTACAAGAGTTTATGCATGCTGTGGTTGCAGTAGCAGGGGTTTTGACTATTATTCCTACATATGTTGGGTGAGTTGTTTGGCCTCTGCTGCTTTATTTAACGTAGGTAATTCTGACCAGTTATGCTGAAGGCTTTTTGTGTCAACAGAATCACAAGGACATCCTTTTTTAATGAGGCAGTGGGATGTTTATGTATGAGTTAGGCATGGATAGCATAGGATTGAGCTATCATTTAACATTCCTCGCAAACTTAAAGTGAAATAAACATGCAAAAAACTAAGAGTAGTTTTGGGACTAATTTGTTTGGAGGAACTTTTGTGGTCAAGTGTGAGTCAGAACAATTTCAAAAGAAAATATTTGGTTTTTTTCACTTTTTATAGAAACTGCAACATATTCAATAAACTTAATTCTATGCTGTAGCTCTAGCTGACTTGCACATTCTTAGAGGACAGGTGTTTAAAAACCAGTGCCTACTAGGTCTGTGTTGCTTTTTGGATTATTTCAGAGTGACTGTTGCCATAGGATGTGTTTAAATTAGATACATTTATTAAAACTTCAAAATTACCTGTGTATAGTCTATAGTTCCAATAATACAATAGTTCTAGTAATAGTAATACAATAGATCTCCTTGTTATAAGAAAAGATACAAGGCTGACTTTTATTTTGACATTTGATGACATGAGTTTGAGGTACCTGGATGTCTAATATACAGGGAATCTAATTTAATGATTTTTAAATATAGGGAGAATAGCTCTTTATAATGGCATGATTATGGAGCTCTTCCCAAGAAAGCCATCTAGTCCTTGTTCTTGTTACTGATCTCTTTGTTTTTCCTTATACATTCATTATAGTGGTGGGTTTTTTTAGTAGAAAAGCTTTTGAGGGGAAAAAAAAACCCCTAATCTTCAGGAGTTCTAGACAGGGTTCACCATTTTGCCTCTTCCCCGAAATGCGTTTCATACCATACTCTTTGTGTAATCGCCATAAGCAGTCCCTGTGCAGTTGACCAGCCTACAAAGAATAGCACTCTTCTTGCTTCACTTAGAGGGAAATTACATAATGCAGTGCAGTGACTTCAGCCGAAGACATTAAAAACCACCTGCTGCTGTTCCAAAGCAGCCTCTTTTCAGAATTAGTAGGTGTTTATTTGTATCCCTTCAGACTGAAGAGGAAGTTAATGAGTGAGGCTGTCTGCCTGAGAACCTCCTAATTTAGTTCACCTCCTTTCCTAGCCCTGCCTGACTGTAGTACGGGGCACATCCCTGCTACGTCTGAACGCTTTCTGACAATGTTACTCCACTCACCCATAAATGCTCAGAAAAATTATGTTAAAGATGGTTACCACTGCTGTCATACCCCAGAACTGTGTCCCGTGGGGGTGCATGTAGTTAACGTTAGTGCCTTGGATGCTCAGTAGTGAGCAGTGGGCACTGAAATTCATTAGATCAGATCTGTCTTGCTCTTGGCAGTGTATGAGTAGAAAACGAGGGTTTTCTCGCTTGTGTGGACTACCCATCTTTGCAAGTATTCCATCGCATGTGCTGCTTTCCACTGACTAGAGAGGAGACTTAGCTGTCTATTCTAGGACATTCACTTCCAGACCTACTTACCCAAAGCTTAGACAAAGCAAGGCAGCCTACCTTTAAAGTGGATCTTATTCCATGATTCCCAATTCTTATGTGAGTGCTGTAATTATTGAGATGTTGAACTAGAACACTAATTGCTTTTACTACACACACTTTCTTTTGCCAATCTAGCCTTATGCAACTATGAAGAGTTAATCCATGCCTGTATTTCAGGCTCAGTTTTGAAATGTGTAGATCTATGACTTTTACTTATTGTGTAGTTACTGAGTGCTTTAATGTCTTCAGAGTGTAAAGGCTACTACATTCTCCAGGGTGGACAGCTTAAGCAATGTTGACTTCTGGGCATTGCTTTGTGGTATTTCTGCATTCATAATAGTGCAGTAATTAGTAAAGCTGCTAATGCCTGCAGAGCCAATGGCAGAGCACTGTTCTAGGTTTGGCCATAGCATTATTGGACCCGGAAACACTTAACCAGGCTACCTCACAATTTTATCTAACACAGCTGAAGAGTGCTGCATAGTTACTGCTATGCTTCTTCATCTGATTAAGTACAAAATAATAATAGTAATAACCACAGAAAATATAGGAAAATAAATAAATACTACTTTCAGATTTTTGTGAGAAAAATTAACTTCTAAACCTTTCATAACTGTATTGCTATTAGTTGTTTATGCTTAAATCCGTTTGCCTTTATTAAATTCCCATGACCACTTAAATTATATTTATTAGTTGTGCACAGTGAGAAATACTTTTGTTTCTTGATTGCCTTTCTTCCTCTGTTACTTACTCTGCCCCTCAGAAAGGAACACTACTAGATTCACTACATCTTAATAATTTTTCTTTTGAACGTATTTTTGTATATTGTAAATACATGTTTGTGTTTTTTAAAAAAAAAAAAAGCTAAGAAGCTCTCAGGATACTTCAGTCGCTAGGTGAGCACTGGAGGTAGTTCGGCGTGAGGACTGCCTGTGGGCAGAACTGCTGGAGGAGAGCCCTGGGGCGGCAGGGGCAGCCGGGGCTGGGGAGGGAAGGGGGGCAGTCCCCTGACACGGTCTGTTGCTTCAGAAAGTTCAGGAGCCACTGTTAACTTCAGCCTATCAAGCTGTTAAAGTTACTTTACCTCTCTAAATGAGCACCCAAAGATACTATTTTATGGTTTGGTTTGTTTTTATTGAATTCTTGTATGTTCCAACTTTCTACCAAGTTCTGCCTTCCTTCCCTATGGAGCAGCTGGCTTCTATCTTCATACACATTGCTGTTTCAAGTTGATACTTCTCAAGTGCGTATTTTATGAATATGTTGATTTATCAAAGATATGTAAACCAGGGTTAACTTATTTCCAGTCCAATGATGGTACCTGCAATATATTGTATTACAGCAAGCCCCATGCAAATTTTGGCTAAATAAAAATGTCTCAGCAGTGTAAAATACTAAAAATACGTTGCATTACAAAAAAACAAGGCTCTTTGGAAAGTCACATCCTCTATATTGCCATGCCCTACACTCAATCAGCTGTGTTGTTATAAGATTCCTTCAATGTCCAGACTGATCTTGAAAATGCCAGGTGATGGAAATTGCACAACCTGTTTCCCTGGATACTCTATGCCACTGCATAGAGTTTGGGGAAAATATTTATTCTCCGGTGGTAGCCTTTTTGCAGATACCTTTTCTGTAGTTTAAACTACTGTCATTTCTTCACTCAGTTATTCCTTCTTAGCTCTGCACCTTTGATTCCTTCCATTCAGCCCCCTCAGTGCAGCTTGGAGAGCAGTTCAGTAAATTAATCCTGCAAACCCTGGGTGTGTACTGGTCAGCTTAGTAGTCAGCTTTTCCAGCTTTATGTGTGATAATGGTGTGTGCATTCTCTGACTGTGAACTTGCTTAAAAAGATGGTCGGGCATGTGTATTTTCGTTTGAATGTCTGCTGGTGAAAATGTTCTATTGCAAATATCAGTCAAAAATAATGTGGGTTAGGGACACTCTTGGGAGGATTTCATGTCCATAAAATAAACTGGTACTTTGTGATATATATGATCTTTCTCCCGTAAGTTTCAAGTAATTTTAAATGAATTTCCAATTAATTGCAGCATGATGAAATTCCAGTGTGGTGTATATAAAAATGAACTCGACAGCATCCTTCAAAATTGAGTCCAACACTGTTCCTGATCAGTGATAGCTCAAATGCTTTTTAGCTGATGAGAATCTCAACAGGAGCTGGTGCAGTAGAGATGTGGATGTGTGCATCTGCATGGAGCGTGAAAGAGCAAGCAGAACAAGAGCAGCGTAGGATTTTCATTATCCAGATGATCTTAGCAAAATGAGAAGGTTTAGCTGTTGTAAATTAGAAGACGGAAACCGGCCGTCTCCTTGTGAATGGCTTTGTCCTTGTCTCCGTACGTCCCTTTTCACGCTCAGCCTCAGACCGGCGGCGTGCGCGTTGCTGGGAAGCCGGAGCCTGATCCCCAGTGCCGGTGCTGGGTACTCCCTGCCGCAGCGGTGGTCACCGGTCTGGCAGGTACTCCAGCTCCCGTGGGCTGTGGTGCCAGCCTCGGTGCTAGCACGTGCCTCTTGTGAAAGAGGGAAACGACACGTGGAAGGGTTTTACTGGGGGTTACGAAGCTGTGAAGGTGGACTGTCCAAGCAATAAAATCGGACCCTACTTCGGACTGTCATGCAGCAAACTCTTTATGTGCATAGCTTAAAGCTGTTAGTAATTTCTGTTTCTCACCTTAAATTTTGCCATGTTACTCCGCTGTTACAACAGTAGCATGCTCTTTCAAACATCTAGAAAGCACCTGTTTAGAATTTCTTTTTATTTCTTCCATGCGGTGTTCCATCATATGTTTTAAAATCTGTCTGCAGGAGGAAATGCAGAGATCCTCTTCTATTTACATTATTTCACATGGGTAATCAGAAAGAACACACTGTGTAGGAGGATCCAAGAATTAGAATTTACTGTTGCTTTAATTAATGCTTTAGTGATCTAACCAAAATATAACAACCACTTATTTTTAACAATGGTTGTAACAATGCTAACAGAATCAAAATTATACCATTTCTATTGAGGTTCATTAGTAATACAGTGAAATCAATAGATGCAAATACCTTCTCCTTTCTTCTGATTTCTCACCTCTCTGATAACTTACAGTCCCAGATCAAGGGCAGGATGGTTTAGTGAGTTGTCAGCGTTCCAGTCCTTCACCAGCAGTACAGTGTCAATGGTGGTGGAGGTTTTCCTCCCTGATACTGAGTTTGCTCAGGGTTATTTCTATCTATTTCAACCCCATATTTGGTAATGGATTATAGTTTTTGCTTTTCCATTGATCTGTAGGGCTGCTTATGGCATGATTGCTCAGTTTTGTTAGTCTTTTCCCTATGTGGTGTGCTTCTCCTTTCCCAAAAGAAATAATACAAGTGGAAAGCTGAGGAAAAGTTAAGCTTAAAGTTAGGTGATAACCAGCACAACTTACACGAGCTCAAAAATATGGAGTAGATGCCTGACCTTTGGGTACTCTTGCTGTTTTAGCTAGGAGAAGCTAGTCAAGACTTACCTGATCTTAGAGCAAGTTGCAGCGAAAGTTTCTCAAATAATTTTTGCAGATACAGCTAAGATCAAGCGAAAGTAAGTTCAAGACCAGAGAAGGCAGTTAAGGCTTGTGGCCTGGTATGACTAGTTATTGTTAGGAAATTGAAGGCCTGTTGCTACCACATGGCAAAACCAAATTTCCTGATCCACCGGGCTACACTGCTGCTGGGCTGTGATGCTAAAGCAGATCTATTTAGAAGGTTACCATTGGAGCAGACAAATTTGTCTGTGGGTTACCTTAATAGTGGTATTTCAGAGATACTGTACTCTTCTTCTGTAGTTAAAATTAATAGAGCAACCTGTAAAATACGTACTTATTTTCTACCTATATAATTCTACATATTATCTATTATAATTTATTTTAATAATTAAATACATAGTTTCATGAATTGTTACCAACTATTATGTATTGTTAGCTACCATTGTTATGATTGCACGGAGTATAAACTAGCCTGGGGAAGCAGAACAACTCCTTCATTAGAACCAATAAAACATCACTTCAACATCTTCCGTCATATCCGTATGTGCTTGTGACTTCTTCACAGGCCACCACTCCCTTTTGCTCCCCACATGTCTTTTTAGTGTCAGGAAAGCCGAAGAGTGAAAAACGAGGGGGGAGCACGTGCGAGTCAGAAGAGCGTGGGGACAACTTGAGTGGGAATTTGAAAGCAGCCACAAGCATGTGTCGGTTGAAGCTGGATAGAAACGTCCAGGAGACCCGTTCCAGGGTGCCGACCCTTTGGCTGTATTCCTCGTTCAGGGCTCTCTTCTCCGGCCTCGCCAACCAGCTCCCCGTCCGCGCCGTTCGGCCGCTGTATTGCTGTCCTCCCCCTCGTGTCTCTCTGCTGCCTCGTCTGCCTCCCGGCTTCTGCAGCAAGCCAACTTGTGACGGTGCCCTCTGGAGCCACAATACGTGTGTAATGAGTAACGTGAAAACAAATGTCTTCAAAAACGGCTTCCATTTGAGGTGGCAGATGCTTTATTCATTAACTGTGTCTGTGTTTCATGATGTTGTTAAAAGATGGAGAACCTCAATAGTCCGTTTCCATAATTCGGATTGAAGGGATTACATCTAAGGCTGGCTTTAGAAGTATTCTTCTAAGCCTGTCTGCGTGCTGATATTGTTTGTTAATAATGACCATATGGCTGTCATCTCGATTATCCTTAATTTACTGAAAAGTCCTAGGACTTTCCTATCTCCCATCATTGTGTTTTGATATCTTTTCATCTTTATTGTGGCATGTGTCTGCATTTAATTAAATTTCTTCTTCAAATAATTTTTTCTTCTTGTTAATAAATGTCCCACTGTTATTCTGGTTATTTTACTTGACATTTACTTTCAGGTCCTGTATTTTTTCACACGAGTGTTTCTTCAGAACTCTTGCTATCAGTGAAAGATATGCTCAAACAAATTAAGTTGATTTCGGTTGTATATTTAAGTAGTGTGTGTAAAGATTTGCTGATAAACCCTGAAGAATTGATTTAAAGTTGGTGAAATGACACATTTCTGTGACTCATATAATGATATATACACCTGAGATGATCAGATTCATAATTTTCCAAGGAATAATAAACATATTTGAGTTTAGTAACCTAACATTGTGTTTCAGCATTAGGTTGGATCGGACAGTCAAAAGATTTCAAAATACATTCATCTATTCAACAATGCATGTATTCATTATGAAAAATGGTGTATTAATGTTTGTAAGAAATATTTATAAAATCACACTATAAAGAATTCATCATCAGGCAATCAAGACAGATTAGTAGCTGAGGAGTACATAAAAATAGCAATGCAATTTATTTTAACCTTATCACAATAAACATAAGTAAATGCTTTTTCAGTAAAACATAGACCTACTGTCATTGGGAAAGAGAAAATGTACAGTAGTTAAATTATGTTCATTGTACTTGCTTTGCCTGATCATGAGAATTGAAAAGAAATTTATGTGACCAGAAGTGTAAATTGCGTGGTCTGTTATTATTCTGCTGCTTTTACCATGAGATGCTTGCTAGAGATAAGTACACAGATGTAGTGGGCATTAACCTGCTTACTCAACACTTTTTGCTTATACTTTGATAGTAAATTTCTTGTTATTTTTTAAAATCTTTTTGTTGTTGTTGTTTGAAGAATCACATGATTTTATGAAATAGTGTATCAAAACATAGCTTTTTTTCCACAGTATAGTTCAGACTTGTAGGAAGACAAGTGGGTAGGATTATACGGTACAGATTGTATGCGTACCCCTTTTGAAATAAATTTACTTACCCTCATGTATCTGCTGAGATCCTAGACCCTGTGGGAAACTGTCTGCTGGAGGTCTTTAGACAACATCTGAGCACAGTCTCTGCCAGAAACTGCTGCTAAAATTCACTTTTCCAGCCTACTGTTAGCCTCACATTGGCATACAAAGGTTGAGATGGTGCAATCCTTACTCATTTCACTCTTCTTTGAGGATTGGGCTGTTAGGGGGTTTATTTACACCTGTGTTACGATGTGAGGTGTAAGTTGTCATGGTTCTAGTAAAAGCATGATAATTACACTGCCTGGAAGTGGAGTTTCTAGTATCTATCGAATGGTCCGTGACTCTCTGGAGATAAACTGGTATTTGAAAATCTAGATCTTTTTCATCGAAATATCTCTATATCAGCTTCTTCATGAAGCCATAATTATAAGTAACATGGGCAACGAACATCTCCAACAAACACATTTTTACATACTGTGATTTTTTTAAAGTAAAAGTATAGATTAAAATAGTGTACTTTATAATAGAAGGCTATAAAGGCAGTAATGAAAGAACAGGTCTATTATTCAGAGCCTCATATGGAGTAGCAAATCTTGCCATTCTTTTATTTCATGTGATGTCTTCACATTTTGTATTGGTTTGCATTCCAGCCGCCTTTGCTATCTTCAGTGACACAAGGTAGAGTGATTTATTTGTACGGTATCAATGTAATTGCAGGCTGTACAGAAAGCATGCAGCACTTGGAATATTTGGAAGAATTCTGATTTTGCACAGGGACTTCTGGAAGTGTATATTATAGTATACAGATGGCTGCTGAATGTCAGCCTTCAACAGGTATGTCATGCTTTTCATTGAAAATAAGGTAGCATTGAGAGTGCAAATACTTCATATCTTTTTAGAGTATCTAGTATTCGGTGGAGTAGAAAATCAGATGTCATCATCCTTACCATGATTTAAGCGATTTAGTGGAGCCATTCAGATGAAGCAAGCATTTTGAGGGTGGTGACAGAGTGACCGGAATCTACTATGTGTGAGCTAGAGACTGATAGTGAAACTGGGGACCCACGGAGAGCAACCAGAAAGCTTTGCACAGTGAGAATCCAGCACACTGCTCAGCAGTGCTGCTCTTACGGTGGGAGTAATAGGAGTGAAACAAAGATATAATAATCTCCATAAGAATTGGACTGATCTTTCGAAGAGTCAGAAGAAGTACTTGTTCAAGACCTCTTGAACTCAAGAACTCTTAAGGCAGCCCCAGATCTTTGGATTTTTATTATGTGCCATTTTATTCACTTACTACCATGGCAGCAAATTGAAAAAAATGTTAAAAAGCATATTTAAATTAGAAAAATAACCAAAATACAGAAGATACTTCTGTGTAGGTGGACAGCCCGTTTTTGCCATGATCATTCTGGCTTCATTGTGATGTGACTACAGTTATGCTCAGGTTATTTTATATCTCCTGTCACTGCAGAATCTTCCACCACTCTGATTAAGGGACTAACATCTGCTGTGAGGTGTTTTTCTTCTTTCTGCATTAGCCGTGACTTAATCAATTTTGGACTATGACAAACACAACACAGTGCAGAATAATTCATAACATTGGCTATATTTGACAGCTATAATGTTTACATTATTGTTTTTCTAATTTATTTATGCATCTCGCCTGGCTAATAGCAAGATTGGACTATTAAAATGTTTACTAATGCTTCCTTCAGCTTGCTTCTTTACAATTACGATTCTAACACAATTACTATAAATAAATACGTCTCTAAACCAAAAAAATGGTGATCATTACCCTATTAGTTTATTTTCCAGT
This sequence comes from Aquila chrysaetos chrysaetos, assembly GCF_900496995.4. Taxonomy (NCBI): domain Eukaryota; kingdom Metazoa; phylum Chordata; class Aves; order Accipitriformes; family Accipitridae; genus Aquila; species Aquila chrysaetos. The sequence continues at coordinate 82,120,575 of NC_044005.1, forward strand.
TTAATCTTGAATCCAAAATTAATTTAACTTGAACACATAGGACTCATTTCCTGCCTCAGTTCAGTATGAATTCATATACAATGAGCAGCTGAATTCACTTACATTGCTCAGCAATCCTTATGCAAAACTAGTGGCATTGTTTAAGGCCACCCTAGGAAAAAGATTTGATGGCCTAGTGAAAGTATTTCAGAAGTTTGAATGATTTGTTGATGAATACTTACTTTTATTTATGAAACTAAAATTCTGTTGTGCTTGATGACCTTTTGCATATAGAAATAATTTTGAACAGTCACAGCAGAAAGCATGTCCCAGCAGCATAAGGAATGATGCAATTCACTTCAGAACTTTACTGGTTCTGCGCCCACAATACCTTATGTTCTATAAAATAGAGAACTATAATAATCATTAAGAATGTAGAGTTGTACCTACACTACTAGCTTTTCACACAGAACAGTGGAGATTTGGGGGAGGCGTGATGGCGGGGAGTGGGGAAGAAAAGAAGAATGACAGCGACTTCTTCATTTCTGATTGCCTTTATTAGGTGTATGGAAGATATTCATCTGCCAGCAGGAAAAGGAGTAAAGCATTATAAAATGTACCTGAACTATAAATAAAACCAGTGACTTCAGTAATAGAATATGGTTATTAACATTCTGTTATGAAAAAGTTTTAATTTTTAACTATCTGTATTTATGACAATTCATGTAGAGGAGAAACTTTATAAAATTAGGAATAGCTTTTGCTCGCAGTGCATAATGCAATGCAAGATGAACATTTAAGTGTTTGTGAGTTTGATCGCAAGTTCTGACTAGGCAATATCGCATTGCCTTCAGTGCCACATGCATACAAGACAATTCAGGGTGCTACCCAAACCCAGGGGTGTCAGGAGAGAATGCAGGTTCACTTCCCTCTTTCCTGCCATAGACACACAGGTAAGCAATGTAGGATCAGTCTTTCCTATCTATCTATCCATCCAGCTGATTTTCTCACATAGGCTGTTTTCTTCTCTCATTGCTTCAGCATCCTTCTTTCTGGATGGCAGCTTAAATCTGCCTTATTTGTACCCCTTCGAAACACTTCTGAAATAACCACCTTGGTGGGTATTGTCCTTTCTTAGAGTTTCACCTGTGATTTTTCTCTCTTCTTTTTACACCAAACAGGATATATATTTCTGTCTTCAGATCTCTTCATAGAATATTCTTGGTTCTGCCACCCACCCAGCCATTCATCATTTGTTACTGAGATGTCATCTCCCAGCTAAATCTGCCTGCTGAGCTAACCATCATCACCCCTCTTACAGATCCTCAAGGAGATATCTTTATGCTGCTCATGTGGCGGTCCTCCATGCTAACCCCTGTAAACTGCGTCTCAATCCCTACACCTCCGATTACTACAAAAAATTCCCCTCACTCATTATAGCAACAAAATTACTGAGAAGCAGTAGCTGAATTGTTATACTTAAAAATTTTTCTTTCTCTGGCGATTTATACTGTTCTATTATTTGAAATTGAGAAGCTTCCCGTTTACCTTTTTATATAGTTTAATGTATTGTTACGAACAGATTTTCAGAAAGAAAAGTCCTTGTGAGTAGTGACTGTGTGTATCCATTCTACTATTAATCAGTTCATCAGTTTCATATTAGAAAACAATTCTTAAATTTTAAACAAACACTTTTATTTGTATCTCTTTCCTAATACTTAATAATGAAGATTTAATAGGGAAAAAAATATATAAACTGGCATTAAAATAAAAGCAGATAACGTGTACTAGAGGCAACTACATTTTGCAAATCCTGAAAAAATACTGCAAATAGATGAGTAAGGAAGGTAGTTTTATTATGCAGGTAGTAATAGTTGTATTACTTTTTTGCATTAGTTTGTGTTACGGTTTATGACTATTTAGTATTTAAATACTAACTGTTACATAATGGACCCTTTTTAAAGGATGTGCCCTGCAGTGTAGATTTTAGTTCTTGATCCTTATGTTTGAATAAGGTCCAGGTTCATGTAAATGCCTGAGGGAAATTATCTTTTAAGTAGAAATTTTAAGGTGACTCCTGAATGTCACTTTGCTAATGCACTTTTCATGTAGTCCTTCATATGTGGGATGAAATTCCTTTAAAAGTTATGATGCCATTACCTCATCCTTCTGCAAGTGCTTTCTGAAGTGTCGCCTCCACTTCAGGGTCCGCCGAACACTGCGGCATGACACACTGTAGGCAGGTGGCAAGCTGAGATTTCCCCCACCACGCAAAATAGGCTGGTTTTACTGTAACTGCAAATTCTCATCCTTCCATCAACATATTTGTTTTTATTCTCCTAATATGTCTGATTTGGTAACTTGATGAGGAATTACCAGGAACAGGTTCAGTCTGGTTTTTTTTTTTATTATTTTTCTCACTGTAATGGAGACCAGATTTGTGCCTGTACCCAAAATTACAGTCTTAAGAATCTGATTATTGAACAGCTTTATTTAATATTGTTCTATGAGATTTACACTATTCAGAATAGTTAAACTCTTTTGGAGGTTTATTACACTTTGTAAATATTTCATCTCAAGTCCAGAATTCGTGGAGTTGAATTGGGTGCTCACCTATCAGCTACCTGAATTCCTTCAAAAATCTGGCTCCTAGAAGTCAATATACAATCAGCCGAGTTCAAGGTTAGCATTAGGTGCCTTCTTGAGTTTTGAGGGTAGGAACTCGGCTCCTAAATAATGCTGTGGTTTTGAAAGTGTCGCCCTTCCTGTTTAGCACCAATATAAAAAAGGTTCTGATTTGGAAAACATTTTGTGCATTTTTCTCAGTGAAAGGAAACCAAAAAAGATCTGGTTCTGACCATTGTAGAGGGACTTCTGCTCCAATGTGACAAGTGTATTTGGGATCCAGACATGGGTTTATCTTTTGGTTGTCAGGCAATAAGCAGATATCCACAAGGGTTTCCTTCTGCCATAAGTACAAAAATTAATTGGAAATTATAAAAATGAAAGATTTCAGTATAAACTCAGCTGTTCTTTGTGTATAGAGATCCAGAGTAGAAGAAAAAAGTATTGTTACTATGTGTAGAAGATTTGTTACCTCAACAATTTCTTACTGCGATAACAATATAAACAAGATTAAGACTAGTCCTTTCCTTTCTTTAAACAATAGTATTGAAGAGGGTAGTAGGGGTATGTTCGTTGCTCACATACCACTGTTTGGTTGGGATTTTGCATAACAGGAAGAACAGACAAGCAAAAATGGGGTGGATTATTTCATGTTTGCTGAAAAAAAAAAAAGTCATGGGTTTATCTTGTCTCATTCCCACTGGTTTCCTAATGGTGTATTTCTCGATCTGAGCATATTTGGTGGAATCTGAATCTCAGAAGAGCCCTTTCATCCTACAAATGAGACTGTGTTGGCACAACGGTGGGAATCACATGCAAGTTTCATAGTGTTGGATCTAGTGTTATACTTGTCTGTAGAGAACTTCATGATCCAGTCCTGGCCTTAGTCATAAGCATTAAGGAGGAGGCCTCAAAAGATATTTAGTCATCTGACTCCTCTTAATTTCAGTATGAATTAAGCACTTAAATGTCTTTAAAATGCAGGGCTAAATTAATTTTTCCATAAACATGACAGTTTTAGAATGTATCTGTTAACACTAATGTGTTTTTATATCTCTCTTTAATTTAGGGTTTTGACAGCATGTTTTATGCTGATCCCAATGGCGTACATTTGTTAGAGCTGCTGTCACATGAGTAAAAGATTCTGCCCCAGTTTCATGATGCCTTTTGTTTACCCCATTTGGCACTGCTTATGATTTGATTGTCAGCTAAGTGTTTTCGACTGACTCTTACACATAGCTTTCTCAGATGCTTCTCCGTTAATAAAAACAGCGTGTGTACTTCTGAAACATTTATTTTCAAATCTATAGAATTTGTCTTTATGAAATGTTTCCCATAGGGTATGAGGAGGAGAAGTTTAATAGAAGACAATAGACAATACCCAAATTATAGTATAGATCACAAAGGTAAATCTGTATACTTTCCATTTCCTCTTGGAAGATAGCCAGACAACCACTTACGAAAAGTTACATTATTCCAGGGGTTTCAGTTAACTACATGAATAATTACACTATTTTTGTTTGCACATATTGGAATCTGTCTTCAAGTTATAACAATAGCCTAGCCTTTAATTTGTGTGCTGCAGTTTTAATTGGTAAAGATGTTCGCTGTAGCAGCATACGTCATTTGAAGCAGAGCAGTGTACATCTTTTGATTAATGAAGGCTAAGTCACTGGAGTGTTCGTGTTAGCAGCATCAATTTCTAGGCAAAAAAGCTAGAAAGAATGCAGAAAGAATAACAAGCCTGTTATTATTCCATGTCACTTTATATTTTGATGTTCCAAAATCTGAATTTTTGCCTGCCAATGTGCCACTCAAAGAATATTTTCTATTAGCAAGTTGTTGATATGTTTTTGTTTTGATTACAGAATGATGTTTTTTCCTGCACTGTTCTAAACTACTGGTAGATAGATGCATGGACTCAAATGTAACATGACCTTTTTTTTTTTCCCCTCAAACCTGAAATTAATCAATTCTATGGAAAATTCCTTTCATGTCTGTCTGTGTAAGTTCAGCTGTAGAAGTATTTTAAAGTAGGACGTTGTTATTATCTGAATTGCTGAGACAGTCGAGTTCATTTGCTTGATCTCGCTTGACTTGGATGCCTTGGTCTTTCTAGGATACCCTAGCAAATACCACAGTGGCATTTAGCATGTAGCCTATGCTTAAACTCCATTTATATGAAGGATATAATCTGATGTAATGGACTGGTTTTGTTTAGTTTCACCCTTGGAAGGTTCCTTGCAGGACCTGATCTTTACACCCTCATTTCACTGATCTGCTACAGCTTCCTTTACCAGGTATTGCTTCTTTGCAGTAAACACTAACCAGGTTGTGTACTGCAGGATTTCTTCTCCAAAGCTTTGCCCTTTCTGGTTTGGCTTTTTTTTTTTTCCCTCCCCATCCCTGAGATACTAGAGCTGGTTTTGAGAATCTGCAAAGACTAAAAGAATAGATAAGACATACAAATTACCTCTCAGGTTTTACTTTCTGTTTTTAAACCTTTATATATAAAGTCCCAAAGAAGAGGCTCTTAAGGAAATGACATGGCCATAGGGAAAAGGCAGACATGACCTAATCTCAGAGTGAACCCCACCTGTTATATTTAATCTCAGAAAAACTGAGATGAACTTCAGAATTACTAAACTAATTCTCAATGCACCAGGCTCTGATGCTTGCAGACATAAGCTATGTCTAGGTAAGTATATTAAGCATACCTGGGAACATTCTTTGGTGCTGAAACTAACTGGCATGAAAATTGCTGTATCTGTGCTATTGATGTCTCCCATGCTCCAAAACAGAGGGTGCCTGCAGACTTTTTATTGTGAATGGTCCCCGGACTTTGATCCTGTGCTCCTCAGCTGTGCTCCAGAATCGTCTGGGAGAATGCTAGTGAGTCTAAGTCCTGCCAGGTCCTTTCTGGCAGTTGGGTGGTACAGTTGGTCAGGTTCTAGTTCACAGGGACACTCGCTGACACTCAGGGATTTTGTGATTTGAAGAAAGCACTGGTTAGCTTGTAATATAAAACTATCACCCACTCTTCTGTCTTTTTGCAGTAGTTTGGGCTCAAGTGGAAGAAGATAGACTCTTCAGTGTCCCCTGCACCCTCATTCCCATTAATTGGTGCACCTGAGTCTGCGCTCCCAGTGCTGATTGTCCCCACCCTTCCAGGAGACAGGAAGAATTGCCAGGCTCTGGAGCGTTTGGCACTTTATGCTTTGATGCCTGAGAATCGCCAGCCTCAGCTTTTTCTCCGTGGTGGTGTATTTAGTTCAAAATGCACTATCTAAACCTACAAATATTGTGTGAGAAGCAAGGTTTGCTGGCAAGTTAAGTTTAGTTCACAGAGACAAAAATTAATGTGTGTATTAACATTTCATAGATAGAAAAAACCATATGTATTTATATATATAGATAGATCGCATAAATTAATATTTAACATTAAGAGTTCAAAGTGTGCTTAATCAGTGAGAGGGTCTACGTTTGCCTATTTCTCTTCTAGCTCCTGTTCAGAAACAATTCTGTTTCTCCTCTCTGTTTGATATCCCTGCTTGTTCTCCACCTCAGGCACAGTCTTCAGATTTGTTCCCTTGATTTCTCATGTCCTGCCTGATAACTTGGCTGTCTTCTTCAAACAGAAGACGGACTAAGTAAACATGAACTTTTGCATTTTTTTGTTTTTTAGGTTTTTTTTTTTGTTACCTTGATTGATCCTGTAATTTCTTTTCTTGTTTTTCTGCTTTGTATTTCCTTGAGAGTCTTTTGGCCATCTCCTGACATCTTTCCATCTTTCTCTCCAGATTCCCAGATTCCTTGCCTTCCGGCTTCATCCTGGGTTTCTCCTTTTCCAGAAATATTTTACAATGAAAACCAAGCTTGCTCTATGGCGTGTCTAATGCCATCTCTTGTACAATACTTTGGAAATTGTCGGAGTGCTTCATTTTACTTTCTAGAATTAAAGTCTTTTCAGCCAAGAAAGGATTTTAAACCATTGGAGGTTTCAGAGAAACCAGAAAAAAATCACTTTGTGCGTCTTGTTTATCCTAGCACACTTTTTTTTAATCTTTTAATTATTTAGGTATTTTTCTTTTAATATTGCTCACACTTTCTATTTTTGTAGGTGCATGAAAAGACCCATACTTCTTTCTTGGAACAACCTTCTAAACAAGTACTTTTAAAATGGACATTAATATTCTCAGTCATCCATCTGGGTAGCCATGAAGCTCTGTGTGTGTGCAAGAGCTGGCATGCTCCCAGTGATTATTAACAATTCTACCTCTCCAGTACTAAGACTGCTGGATATTTTCCGACTGAAACAAAAATCTATCTTCTGTTTTCATTACTCCATAAAATTGAAATGATGGATCTGTGAGTGCTGTCAGCTGTTGTTATTAGTGGCATCCATCCTAAAACAAAGGGAAAGCTATATGGTTTTTATCAGCATTAAAAAACCCCAACAATATAGATACGAAGTCCTGATGGAATGTTTTTTGTATAAAATCATTACAATTTGCGGAGAAAAGAAACACTTCCACAAAAATATTGAATTCCTTATTAACTCAGCATCAAATTGCAGTTCTTGTGTTCGGATGAGCCTAAGCAGACCTGTTTTGCAACAGAACAGATTGTCTTGCAACATGGTGTGCTCCTGGAAATTTTCTTCTTCAAGAATGAGCCCGTGGCATTTTCTGAACTTGAGAGGCTGTTTCCTGTGCTAATCAAGGCAGCTGACAAACTCTTCAGCATGCTTGAATCAATGCAGGTTTGCCCAAGTTCTTTCTCTGCCCTGTACACCCTTAGGAACAGGAACAGATTGACAGATGTTTCTTTTTACCAGCTGCTGAGATCATCAGTGACAGACGTGTAACCAGATGAGAGGCTTGTTAGTCTGAGACATAAGATGCAGGCAAACCGAGTAATTTCCTTTAATGTTTTCATTGTGAATTGCATTTTTCCCTGTTTATTAAATATTTCATGATATGTAAGCTGCAGCAGCATAAGCAGTTTCATCTGGGCATCTTTAAGTAGGATGTTTGTTGTGAAGCAGGACAGTTCTCAAATCTGGCCAGCCTTAGAGACCTCGCTACTGTTTCACCAGTGTGCTGGGAAAAAAGAGATCTCAGCAGAAGGACTTCTTTGTACGCCCGTTAATGAACAGTAATAGTGAGGTAATTCACGAAGGTGACATATAAAATGGAAGAGACGGGAAAGAAGAAAAGGTGTTACCAGATACACAGAAGTATAAAGAGCGTTTTCATTAGCTTGACAATTCTAAGTATGGCAGTTGTTCTTTTTCACACTTACAATGAAAGGCTTACCTACCAGCTACCTTTACTGGAGGAAAGAATTGCTTCTGAAGAAAGGTAGATTTGTATGGCTAGCTTCTGGATAACAAAATAAAACAGCATTCAAATTGGTGAAAAAACCAAGCTGAAAGGTACTTATGCTTTCTAGATGAAATTTAATGTCTCTATTTACTTAATTTCCTGAATTCTATTCTAGTTCTTTATCCTGTCCTAAACAAGCATTCATATTGGGTTCATAGTGCCTTACCTGGCTGCTAAGCAGTTTAATTATATAGCTATGCTAGTAAGGAGAAAGGTAATGAAGAGCCTGCAGTAGTGGCAGCCTACGGGCTCCTACATCAAATATAATTTTATTATGTTCCCTCCCATTCATGTAACCTGTGCTTCTGCATTTTTCAGGTATTTAGTGTTCTCGAGTCCTAGGGAAAAATAAGAGTATTGAAATATCTTTTATGGGAATTTTAAGGAAATATTTCCAAGGAAGTACAGTTAGTTTGTACAATTAAGTGGTCTATTTGTTCTTTTTCCCAAATAATTTTTGAAGATGTTGGCTAATTTCAGCCATATTTGATATAAGGATAAAAATCCATGCGTGTGAGGTTCCTACATGTTGTTAAGAAGGAAGACTGGTCATTGTGTTTAAAGGAGATACTCCAAATAGTGGGCATGTTGAGGAAAAACGTGACAGCTCAGCCTCACATCCATTCTGAAAGGTAGAAAACAGATGCTTAAACTAACCTCTGAGTCAGCCAAAATATCTGCTGCCTCCTTATCTACCTAAGCAGATGAGAGATCTGGGAGGAAGGTGAGATGAAAACGACACACAAAACAAAGAAGGATATTGTGTGCAAGGACAGGTGATGAAAGATACTGTTCACAGATCTATAGGAAACCAAAATTCATTAGTTATTCTCTTTTTACCATATATTTGTGGTAGTGACAACAAGATAAAGGCAATGCATGAGGTCAGGTATTTGGAAAAGAGTCATAGCAGACCTTTGTCTTCTGGAAAGACTGGCCTCTGGAAAAACTGTTATCTCCTACAGAGCTGAACCCAATCTTTTCCACACTGATAATATAGTGAGTTGCACTGTGCTTGAAGAGTGAACTCACTTCTCATAAGGTCTGGCATAGACTTTTAGGCCAGCTTTTATATACCCTGGGCCACGGGCTAGGAAGTTCCTTGAAAATGGATGCCAGTGCTTTGAACTTGACTTGAAACCATGAAAAGCCGTATTTGGGAGCTGAGAATATTTCTGGTTTTATGATGTAGAATCATAGAATTGTTTAGGTTGGAAAAGACCCTTAAGATCATCAAGTCCAGCTGTTAACCTAACGCTGCCAAGTCCACCACTAAACCATGTCCCTAAGCACCACATCTACATGTCTTTTAAACACCTCCAGGGATGGTGACACTTCCCTGGGCAGCCTGTTCCAATGCCTGACAGCCCTTTTGGTGAAGAAATTTTTCCTAATATCCAATCTAAACCTCCCTTGCTGCAACTTGAGGCCATTTTCTCTCATCCTATCACTAGTTACTTGATAGAGACCACCATCCACCTCACTACAACCCCCTTTCAGGCAGTTGTAGAGAGCGATCAGGTCTCCCCTCAGCCTCCTTTTCTCCAGACTAAACCACCCCAGTTCCCTCAGCCGCTCCTCACAAGACTTGTGCTCCAGGCCCCTCACCAGCTTCGTTGCTCTTCTCTTGACACGCATGTGTCCTTCTTTGGACACATATGTTGCTGTTACAGCTGCAGCACTGAAGTGGAGTTGAAAACAAGAAATGCATCTTGTTGACAGGGTGAAAAAATGATACCTGGTCATTTTATGCCAGCATGGGGTCTTCCAGCCAGCTGGAGTTAGTGTAATGCCTAGGTATGATTTATGGGTACCTACTTGTGTAAGGGCTCAGCAACTTACTCCTAGACTGTAACAAATTAAGCAGCTGTGCAGATTGATCACAAGCAGGTTTCATTGCTGTTGGGAACTTCTCAGGTTGCTTGCCGAGTTTCCTGACTGTCAGCACTCCTGCTTACTCTGGATTCAGTTTCATCTAACTGCCCTTTGTTAGTGCGCTTGTCTGCGATACGTGTATTCTTGGCATGTGAATCCATATTGTGTGGTTAGTACGGCTGCTGACATGGATCTTAACTCTCAAAGGTTTTGTGCTTTGTTTTTTTTTTTTTCTTTTATTGAATTAGAAGCAAAGGATCTAGTGGGGAAAAAAAGGGAGGCTTCCCATCATTGATTTTTGGATATATGCCACGAGCATACACTATACTTGTACTTGAAAACATTATCCTGGGCCCCTTTCTTCCCCTTGACAAGATAACAGGCTTTCATGTTTAGCAGTGATGAAGTGGGTTGCACACAGGTTCAAACAGGTCTTCCTCACCTTTTAAAATTGATTCGTAGAAACATAGTTGGAGGAATTGAAGGATGTTTGCAGGAAATGAAACAAGTCTGCTTGACATCTGTATGTTTTAATTTATTGCTGTGGCCTCTACAATGAAAACAAGTACTCTTAAGGCAAGGCAACAAGCCTATGAAAAACATGCATCTTGTTTGCCGCAATATCAGGCTGTAATACCACTCTAGGATGAGTTTTAATTCCTTGATGTCAAACAACCTGGTGTAATGAAATCAGATTACCTGGTGCTAATGTGTTTTCTTTCCTATGAATACAAGTCTCGCTTGAAATTTTCTTTTCTAAAGTTGCCATAGAGAATCCTATTTCCAGGCAGGGCTCAGGTTTTCTGCTTTTTCTGGAATAGTTTGTATATACTTGGTTCATGTTCAATCCTAAGAATGGCCCTAATCTTGCCTCAGTTGCCAAATGCTTTTTCCTGCATAGATAAATGATAGCCAAGAGCACTCACTTAACTAAAACTAATGTAGTTGCTAAACCTATCTGTTACAACTAGTGCTTGTTCCTGCTTCTGGGGTGATTACTGGGCTAGTTTCTGTACCCTTACATTATGGCCATGTCATTAAACTGAACAGGAATGGTACATACTGGCCCAAGCATTAGCACCTTGTTGGCATGTCCCCTGTCATGCCTGCAAATCGATATTTTAGCGGTTAATGCTTAGATATGGCTTGAAGGGTAGTATGAATGAGGAAAACCTAATGAGTGTGGTGTGGTCATGAGTGTGTTCTGTCAAATTCATTGAAAATTCTGCAGAAAAATCCACAGGAGACTTTATACAATAAAATCTCTACGGATTATTAAAGTATCTTAAATTTTACTCATTTTCTCCACTTCAGCTTCTTCGGTTTTCACTGCACATTTATAACTGTGTGAATTTATGTTACTGCATAAACCATGTATTTTTAGATTTTGCTGACAATTTCTCCTGAAGAGGCAGTACAGGAAGGTTGATCATGTTTTAGTGTACGTTACTGATCCTCTGGAGGAAGGATCTGTTTGTACAGACTTCAAAGTGGAGGCTGAGAGCAAAGGTATGCTCTCCAGTGGGTTTGTGAGTGAAGGTTTACGTACCGTTTTGCTGTTAGATATTACTAGTTTAGTCCTTCAATTAAAAGAACCAGTTTATCCAAAAGGTATTATTTGTAATTGTTGCTCTCAGTCTGAAATAAGGTAAATTAAAATGTCCTGCAACGGAAGCAGATCAGTAATCTTCCATTGTGATAGGAAACAGGGTGATCTTTTGGATGAATTATGAAATCCTGGTAACATTTAGTGAATCTCTGAACATCATTAAACTTGACATTTGCCAGAAACAAACTTAATGTGTATGTTGGCGATATAGTATTAATGAGCACCTGGATGCAACTTTTCTGTAAATGAACTCTTTTGGGATGAAGCAATGAATATTTAGGAGATAATGTCATTGTAGAGAGGTGGATATGATATATAGGATCATATATACCAGCAGTGAATCTTTGGTTTCCTTCTTTCATGCTTTTTTTACCAGTTACGAATAAAAGGTATATTTATTTTATATATAACTATTCATTTTATATATGAGTATGTGTACACACAGAGAATATTCTCCTGCCTGTATAGCAGTCAGAGCTAATCTTTTCTATTTGCCGACAGAAAGACAGTAGGAAGCAAAGATCATATTCTGAGACACTCTTCCGCCTCTCAGCAATTCCTCACATTTATTTGGGGTTTCATCATCTCTTCCCCAGTGAACTTCAGTTTTCCTGTCACTCTTGCAGGTACAGTCGACTTTCTGAGCCCAAGATCTGAAATGCCATCCTAAATGGAAGCTACTGTTTAGAAGGTTTGTAGGCTCCTTTCAGATACTTTGATAACTGTGTGAGCAGAGGTTATTAGCTCATTAGTGGCATTGCTAACTGGAAAACCAAGAGAGGTCAGTGAGAAGCCTGAACTCCAAGCAAAATTTTATACCAGTTCTTAACTTCAGTAAGTAGCATCTTTTCGTTATTTTCTATGCTGTGTACTTCCAGATGTCAGTCTTATTCTGTAGCTGTTCTACCTCACAGTACAGAAAAACCCTAAAAAGGCTAAATAAGATCAGGGGAGAAAAAAAAAAAAAAAAAAATTGCCTGCTGTTCATCTCTCTCTCTTGCTCTGAGGACAGAATAGCAGACATTTTTATCACTAATAAGTTCTAGGACTGAAGAGATAGACAGAAAGTATTTCCTCCTTTCCAGAAACTGCAAAGAGACAGAAAAGCTTCCTTTTTGCTAGTTGCTCCAGCTGGGCAGAGCCACCCTCTCAAGAATACCGTCAGCTTTCAGATAGTCAGGGATAGGTAATTAATATCTCACTGGGGGAGTTAGCTGTGACTTCATTGATCGATTCATCTTTCACCCCTACTTATCTGTTCCGCTCCATAGAATATGTAGCACAGCATTGATGTTTTCTCTTTGGATTAATCCAGGAGAGCACTTCAGCATGTCTTAAAGTGCCTTGTTGAATGGACTTTAGCACAGTAGAAGCTACAAAAATCCATGTTGACAAAGAACTACTTTCTTTTTCTTACACATCATAGCAACACAGTTTTCTAGGATGTTAAATTCAAGGATACCTAGAGATATGTTCAGCAATAAATACACTCTTGATATTTTGGTGGGTTTTGCTTTCTTTTTTTTCTGGTCTAAGTAAATCTTCATGCTCTCTACTTCCTCTTTTTATGAGTAGTTTCATTCTCAGATGAAAGAAAACCAGAATTAAATAAAAAATATATCAGCAACTTTCAAGTGTGCCTTTCATCTGACTAGTGGCATATTCATAATGCTATCTAAGCTGCTCTGAAGGTAAGAGGTAAGAAGGGAGAACTGTACTGAGTTCAGCTACTTAGTGAACTGCACACCGTAGTTCTAGCAATACAACAGCTGCCAACACCAAACTTTCATCACAGCCTATGCAGGCTAACTCCCCAAAGATATGTTGGACTTCAAAGACACTTTTGAAAGAACCTTAGTCTTGAAAATCTAACCCAGTGGCTTGCTTTCTTTTTAACAATTTCATAAAAAATATATTTAATCAATGTTGTAATTGCTGAGTCCTTTTAATAACAAATGTTCTCCCAAAAGCAATAAAAAGTATATCTTGTAGCTAACATTGCTGTGACTCTTTAATTTTATCAACAACTGTATTTAGTAGGCCATTGCACTCAAAATGCATCCCAGACCTTTTCTTTATACTGTACATGCTGATGCTGCCTGTGAATGGTTACTGTTTGTTATTTTTGCTACAGTAAATTTCATCATAAATACTAATTTTTTCATAATTACAGTTGGTATATATCTAGAATTACACGGAATAGTGTATTGAGGAATTATTTGGCAGTCAAACTAGAATTATATGGAACAGTGTATTGAGGAACTGCTTGGCACTCAGGTTCAAAATTCTCCCTAGAAAGCTGTATGTCTGAGCAGATGATGTTCATAAATTTAGCAAGAACTGATATTTCCACTTGAGAACTTTTCTAGTTATTTAACACTATTAATATTCTCTTTATAGCTTTTTTAATCTATACTGATCTACCCATAGATCAGTAGATGCATTAGGTAACAGTATTTCTACCAACACTATAATTTGGAGAGGAAACAACCCCTTTGGCATACCTCTGCAAGTTGCTGAGAGTTCTGTGGGTAGAGTCAAAATAGTAGCCAGGCAGTGAAAATCAGTTGCCTGTATAGAGAAGAGGACGGGAAATCTTAAGTTCAGTTTTACTCAGTCTTTGCTCACTTTCATTTTCTCCTTTGTTTCTTTGTTAATTCTCTTTTGTTTTTAGTCAATTAGAAATATGAAGTTCTTTAGATCTTTAATTTCTTTTCTACCTATATTATTACATTTTGTTAAAAAAGTTTCCTAAGGATACAGGGCTTATGCGATCGTGCTGTTTCTCTGTCCTTTTCTAACTTTGTCTGCAATAACATTTAAATCTTTTGGATAAGTTTAAGCAAGTTTGACAGACAAGTATAGGTCTGAAAGGGATTGCATTTATAGGATCATAGGATAGGTCAGGTGTGAAGGGACCTCAGGAGGTCTCTAATCCAAGTTCCTGCTCAAAGCAGGGCCAGCTATGGGGTCAGACTGGGTCATTCAGAGATTGATCCAAGTCGGTCTTGAAAGCCTCCAAAGGAGGAGATGGCACAAGATCTCTGGGCAACCTGCAGCGCTGCTGGGCTGTCCTCACGGAGAGAAAGTTTTTCCTTATACCCAGTCCAAACCTTTCTTGTTTCGCCTTTTCCCTGTTGTCCCTCATCCCTGTTACACACCACTGTGAAGAGCCTGACTCTGTCTTCCCGTAGGCGCTGGGGACCTGCTGTTCGGTCCCCCAAAGCTGTCTGTTATCCACAATAACCAGGTCCAGGTCCCTCAGCCTCTCCTCACAGGGCACGTGCTCCAGCCCCAGCCATCTTGGGTGGCCTCTTCTGAGCTCACTCCACTTTGACAATGTCTGTCTTCTTCTGGGAAAGAGGGGGGCAAATCTGGACCCAGCATTCTAGAAATGGTCTACTGAGTACTGACTAAAGGGTATGGACACTTCCCTACTTTTCCTCTATGTTTTGTAAAACAGGCAACTTGATAGAGGCTCATGGTCATTAGGACCAACAGTGGAAAAAAGCCTGCAGTATAAATGAAACTTTTAATGGATGCTGCGTTTTTAGATGTGCCCAACTTGAAAAGACCTTCAGCAGGACATCTTGCCTTATGGGACATCATAGAATCTAATCATAAGAGAATAATCTGTAAAAGACTTGATTTCATCCATATGGATGCTTTCAGTAGTTCTGCAATGTAATTACACATTGTACATAAAAATAATTTTTTTGTTTTCAATTTGTAACATGACAAATTGATGCTTTCCACTCCTGAGAAACAGTGAATACCCATTTTCTGTTCCTTCTCATACCATTCCTGATTTTACAGGTCTCTGTCATTCCTTTTTGACTTGGCTTTTAGAATTCTTTCCCAACATTATTTTAATAGCCACTTTTCTTGCTTGAGAGCCAAGGTAGTTCAGTTTGAGTTAATATGGTTACAAAGCTTCTGGTGATTTTGAGTGTAGACAAATTCAGTTCATATCTGTCTACAATAGATAACATAGACATGTAGATTTGATCCACAGTTTTCTTACAGGTACTAAATTAATCACTGGCAGAGGTACTCCCTTACTTGTGTGTGTTGTAATAGGAGTTGCTCATTTATCCTCCCTGAATTGTCCCAACTAGCTGTGTGAGTTAATGAGTATGTGTACATGTAGGGGAGGAATGTTGTTAACAGATGCATGCATTTCTGGGTGAATGCAGTGAGCCACTGGCTAATTTTTCAGAGCTTGTGGCTGATTCTGCTGTCCCGATAACCTCTCCCAACTCTTATTAGACGCTGAGTGTTTTTACTTTTAAATTACCTATCCTTAGGGGTTTGGATGTCCTTTTCATGACTGGAAACCTCTTAGGATGTTCCCTTCTCATGAATGAACTTCACTTTAATTTGTCCAACTCTTTTTATTGAGCCATCTGCTTTTTTTTTTTTCCTCTTCTAAAATCCAATAGCCCTGCTTTCAATTAAAACTGAAACACCTTAGACAGAAAATGAGCCTTCATGTATATTTTCAGTATTTGCTGTTTTTAAATATACGCTGGGATTTTTGTGTTATTTTAACATCGTTGTAGGCATTCAGGGTTCCGACTGTGTAATTTTTTAATGATCTTTAACTAAAAAAGCTCTTTTTAAAATAGAGATGTCAGTGATTTAGCAATTGTTATTTTTTTACTGACATTGGCTCATTATTTCTCTTCCAGTTGAAACATTTTTCCATTCACCTCCAGAAAAAGCATACTTCTCAGAGTACTAGATGGCCTCGATATGCATAATACTACGTACAGGCAAGATGTTGGTGATATTCCCATTCTGGCAATCACTCCCATTAATGGAAGTATATAATTCTTTAAAAGGGCCAGACCTTGTAACAGAAGCTTATGCTTCTTTAATGAAGTAATGCCAGTACTTCAAACACAAAAATGAGAAAAGCCAGATAGGTAAGGTGCAAGGTAGGCTGGCGGAATTCCTTTAAGTGGGAGGCAAATGTTGACAGCAGAAAGGGATGTGTAGATTTCATTTTTTGGTAGGTTGGACAGGCTGACAAGAACAACATTATTTTTTGATGAGTTTTGACATGACTCAAAGTGTAGCAAAAGGATGTTTTTACTGTGGGATGCCTAATTTTAATGGAAAAACTATATTCATGACAGAAGTTTTGTAATAGGTGTCAAGTACTTTGAAGTGAACTATAATTAACATCATTTTATTGGCACTGTAAGAGTAAAGCAGATAGTTTTGAAAAAGTAGGAGCTACTCACTCAGCTGTTCCATTTTATGCTAAATCAGTGAAGAGAAGGAAAAAAAAGGTAGTCCCCTCAAAAAAATTGTAAACGGGCTGACAGTATTTCCAGAATTTTACAGCTCCACATCTGGAGAGAGCTGAAGATCAATTTTCATAGGGAAGAATATCTCTAAAAAGATGCTCGAAATGCCTTTAGTCTCTAACACTTCTTTAGTGGTGACCTCTTTTGCGTGACTGTGATATGCATGTTCTCTTCCAATTAAGAGGGATGAGATACATGTGTATTATACAGAAGCAAGTGACAAGTGCGAGAGTACTGTGTTACTGCTGAAAGGCGAGAATGAAGCATGCTTGGGGATTGACAGGTCCTGTAGGAGGTAATTGAATAGCTCTCTGTCTCCCTGCTTTAATTCCGTTAGCTCAGAGCAAAAGTGGAAAATGTGTGAAGTTTCTTCTCAAGGAATGCTTTCTTTTCTCTTTTTGCCTAAGATCAGTGTTGTTGAAAATGTACCGTTGAGTTCCTCGTGTTTGTCCTTGCTGGAAGAATGCTTCTGATCCTGGACCTTCTTTTTCCATTGTTCCCAAAATCCTATACTAACTATGGCTTTCAGTGAACACAAAATGTGTAATGGTTGCACTCATGAACATAAACATGTAGTTTTAAAATCTAAAAGTATTGGTTATGTTTTCATAGTGTGTGTTACATGTGACCATAGTTTTCCCAGTTGGTTGGCAGGTCACAATTAATAACTAATGCAACTTGCTGCACGTCAGTGCCGTGAACCAGCAAGTTGGCAGCTTGATTCTGATCTGAATTCCTTTATGGCAGCAGCCTGCTCCTGATCTGTGGTGGTCCTAGTCATGAAGTGACAGAAGCAGTGTACAGAATAGAGGTCTACTTCAGTTAAATACGAAGATTTAAAACAGTTTGTCTTGGTCCAGTAATTTATTGTATCACCTCTGTCTTTTGAGAAAGCTCCTCTTCCCACCAGTCTTCCATAAAAGTTATGATGTTCTCGGTACACCATTGTTTTTCAATGACTTTGGTAGTCTTTGGACATGGTCTGAAGAGTCTGTAGCATGTACTCCCACTGAGGGCATTAAATGTGAAACTCTGTACAGAGCATACCACAGGGGCAGATTTCTCTATGAAGGCTTTGGGGGTTACTTTTAAAATCTCTTAAGGAGGAAGGAGAGAAAATAAACTTTTCAAAGGCTTGCTAGCAGCCATTACATTTGGGCTGGCATTATAGGCAGTCCCTTTACGATAGGGCAAAATAATGGTAAATCGACCTTGCTTACCACTGCCACCTTGTGAGAAGAGTGGTAAGTAACAGGAAGAGTTATTCTGGGGTATTTGGGGTAGACTGTGAGAAAAGAGGTGATGTGGTAGGACAAGAGGTTTTCTAATAAGCCATTGGTGTCATTGGTACCAGGGCAGAAAGGAGAAAAAGTGATAAAATCTTCAGTTGATCATACTGTGGAAATGCACTGTAAGGAGAAAAGGCACACCCACAGAAAATGCTCAGTATAATGTTTTGTAGACAAGTTTAACATAGAACAGTATGAGAATACCAGCACCCAAGTTTCTATCCTGTTACCATCGTAACTGAAAGGCCTTGCAGGAGTCCCTTTAGATTTTCAGATGTGTTTTATAACGGAGATTAGGTCCTTGGCCCCAAGCTTTAGAGTTGCATTTGACGTTATTTTTGCAGTTGTTAGTAGGAGCAGTTTTGGTGTAAAGCAGCGTATTTTCTGACACTGGTAGCAGGGCGTACAGTAGTACCCTTCTTGGTAGGGTGTGCTACCAGGCCCTGCGCCCGGCAGGGCTGCGGGACCTCCGCCGGGGTCGGCTCCCTGTCGCCCGCCGTTCCCTGGAGGAAGCCCGGCCTGCCCGCTGACGGCGGTCGCTCCTCCCCGAGGGGGACGGGACGTCCCGTTCGGGCCGTGGAGCTCGGCCCTCGTCGCGGGCAGCGTCCCGGGCCCTGCTCTGCCGCCGTCTCCTGCTGCTCGAGGGGTCGTAGCCCCGGGCGTGCCGAACCCTGCCGCGGCCGTCGCCGTGCCGCCGCGGGGACCTGCTTCGGCCCCTCTCTGGGGCCCCGGCACGGCCACCGCTGCGGTCCCCGCCGGAAGATCCGCGGCGCTGGCGGCCTGAGGAACGCCGCCGCCTCCTTTCCGCCGAGCGGGGCCGAGGTCTCCCTCCTCGAGCGTGGCTGCCGGAGCTGTCGCGCTGCGCGATGTGGTGCACCTCGTAGTTGCTGGCTCCCACCTTGCGGCAGATGTAGCGGAAAGGCCGCTGGCAGATCGGGCGCGCAGCTCGTCTGCGGGACCACTCCAATATGCAGGAAAAACAGAAGGTGTGCCGGCACCAGGCCACGGAGGCTTCATCGTTGACGGCGTCCCGGCAGATCGGGCACGTGAGGTCCTCGGAGGCATCCAGCGGCGCGGCCTGGGGCACCTGGCTGGTGCCGGCAGCAGGGGAAGAGGTGCCGTCTTCCGCCAGGTCCTCCTCCGACGCCATCTCGCGCCGCAAACAACAGAGATAAAGCTCGCGACCCGCCCTGGAGACAGCCCGCAGGCAGCCGTGACGCCGCGCGAGCCGAGGGCTGGAGAGTTGCCCGCCGTGCCCCGGGGGCTGCGCTGGCGCTGCCGCAAGCGCCAGGGACGGTCCCGGGGCGGAGGGGTGACACCGGGGACGTCTTGGCGTGCTCCTGCTCTCGGGGCAGGGCGGGGACTGACCTCTCCGGCACGTGCAGGCCGGAATCGGGAAGGCAGGAAAGCGGTTCCTGGCCTCTCGGCAGCGGCGGCAGCAGCCCGAGCCCGGAGGTGCGGCAGGCCAGGAGCGGCGTGCCGGGCCCTGCCGGCGTCCCCGGCCGGCAGATCCTCTCTGCGCCCTCGGAAGGGAGCCCGCGGCACGGGGGTCCTTCGTCCCCACACCTGCAGATGTCTGTCCCCGGTGGACGAGGACAGCGCCGTGGCCCTTCGGGGCTGCCCAGTGCTGCAGAAGGGTTGATGCCATGGGAGTCGTGGTGACTCTCCGGTGGCATCGCGGGGCTTTCGGGGACCATGCACAGAAGACACAAGCCCCAGCCTCAGGGAACAAAAATTTCCCAGATGGCTCATCTCACAGGACTGCCCCGCTGTCGAGCAGAATCCCGTTGCCGTATTCGTCATATAAATGTGGACACCAAGTTCCAGTGTTCACATCCAGCGCCTACATTCTGTTTTAGAAATAAACCATCTCAAGATATTTCTTCCTCCTCGGCTGACTTTGCAGGTCAAGGGAGGTGATCCTTGCCCTCTGCTTCGCACTGGCGAGGCTGCACCTGGAGTGCTGTGTCCAGTGCTGGGCTCCCCAGCCCAAGAGAGAGATGGACGTACTGGAGAGAGTCCAACAAAGGGCCACAAGGATGACGAAGGGACTGCAGCATCTCTCCTGCGAGGAAGGGCTGAGAGCTGCCTCCAGGCTGTTCAGCCTGGAGAAGGGAAGACTCTGGGGGAATCTTTTTCAATGTATGTAAATACATCAAGGGAGGGTGCAAAGAAGACAGAGCCAGGCTCTTTTCAGGAGTGGCTAGTGACAATGGGCACAAACCGAAACACAGGAGCTTTCCTCTGAACATCAGGAAACCCTTTTTTTTCTGTGAGGGTGACCGAGCACTGGCACAGGTTGCCCAGGGAGGTTGTGGAGTCTCCATCCTCGGAGGTATTCAGAACCCATCTGGGCATGGTCCTGGGCCACCATCTCCAGCAGGGTCCCTTCCCACCTCAACCGTTCCGTGATTCCGTGACTTAAAGCACACTCATGCAAGTTGAGAAAAGATGGTATTTAAAAGGTATTGGAGGTATTTAAAAGACGTGTAGACGTGGTGCTTAGGGACATGGTTTAGTGGTGGACTTGGCAGTGCTAGGTTAATGGTGGGACTTGATGATCTTAAAGGTCTTTTTCAACCTAAACGATTCTATGATTCTAGTTTAATATATGTGTACAAAGAGATACGCTTTCCTCACTTGCCCTTGAGAATTACCTAGCTTACTAGTGTTCACAATGCATCTGAGAAATTAATTCCTTCATTTCATTCCAATACTTAACTGTACTTGCAACACTGTTCCCTCTTTTGTTCACCTTTGTGTCTACCCTCTGCACCCCCATAGCACAAACCTTGGTATAACTGCATTGGAGCTATCTTAAAAGAACTTTCTGTCTATTAGACCTACCTGAACTGAGTATTTTACTGCAGAATATTGCTTTGTGAGCTCGTGCTTAATTGATGCTTGCTCCCACTGAATGCAACATACCACATTTTTTTCCAGGTATATTAAAGTATTTTATAAAAATGAAACTTGTTGTCCTGATGCTTTTAGTGATTATTAAAATAACTTTCTAATCCTAAATTAGGGAAGGTGTATCCCATCTGAGTTCTTTTAGCTGTGTTCTCTGAGAGGTTTTAAAAGAGCTTCTAACAGTGGCATTCGAGATATGTCTGCTGGTGCAGGCTTTAAATAAATTATTTGATCTCGAATAGGCAGCAGAAACATTTATGAAGAAATCCTAACATGGGCTGTTGTCTTACATACATTTTTCCTTATGCTTGTTGTAAGTCAAAGAAACTTGTATATGTGTTACAGATTGCTGTCACTGTGTTACTCTGCTCCATGCTTGCTTTCTGGGCCTTGAAACTGCATGTTTCTCAGACCCACAGCTGTCCCTTTTCAGCTATAATTTAGTTATAATTAACTCATTAGGAGTATTGCCCTTTTCTTTGCTATCAGTAATGACATTGCTGCAAATGCAGCTTTTTCAATAGTCCCTGTACTCTCAGGAAGCTCTCAGGCATCGTATTAGATGTTCTTTGCAGGGTAATAAATTCAGTTGTTATTATCTGTTGCTTATAGAGCTTTAAGGAATAAAGAAGTCAAAACTATTCAACCAGAGTACATTTTGGGGTTGGTTTTGTAAATTCTATCAAATGTTCTACATACCATACTGAGGAGTACAACCTGTGGGCTGTCACCTCTGCCTCTCAGCACTGGTGGCAGTCCCCTTTTTTTCAGACAACAGTACCCATCACGTGAGTGCAAACAGCACAGGTGTTTGCTGCACAGCCTGTATTATGATGTGTGACTTTAAAGTCTCTGAGGGTGATAAATATCACGTTACTGATTGCTCTCTTTCTTACTATTTTTCAGAAATCGAAAAATTTCAGGGTTCTGAAGGCAAGAAGGAAGATGAAGAAAAGAAATATCTTGATGTTATCAGCAACAAAAACATAAAGCTGTCAGAAAGAGTTCTGATCCCTGTCAAACAATATCCAAAGGTACTGTAAATATAGTCTAACACTTGTTTAATCTTTCTTAATAGAATGATGAAAAACTCATACGCTTAACCATTTTTTTATTGACTTTTGGTGTGCAGGCTTCACAGTATTAAAAAACCCCCCAGACTAGAAATGAAGCTCCTATTTGAATTTACCTGTTATTAGCTATTACACGTTCTAACTTCTGTGTCAGGGCCTTTCAGAAAAGCTGATGAAGTGAATGAGAATTTTTTTTTTTTACTTCAAGTAGGTTTTGTAGCTGGGCCTTAGGCAAACTGTTGAGGTGTTTTCTTATAGTTGCTTTTTTCACATGTACCATCTTTTTGGAAAATAAAAGACCAGTTGACAAAAAAATATTCTAGCAGAATAAAGAAAAAATGTTTCACTAACTCTGAAAAGTCAACTTAAGTGTGCTGCAGCTGCTTCATGTAGGAATTGGGGGATTTGCTCTGCTGTATTAAGTTTTAAAAGATAAAGTAGCAGGATTACCACAAGCTATGACTTTGACAATGTATGTCCCTGTTTATAAAATTCAAATGTCTTTCCACTACATACTGTCTTCATATTATGTTTTGTTCTCCTCACTGCTACAAACTATGATTAAAAAAGCATTTTTTTCTTGTAAAAGAGGCCCAAACTCAGCTGCTTGTCTGAAGTTTTAGTTTTTATTTTACATGAAAGAAGAGAATGTTGATTTTTTGGGGGTGTGTGTGTGTACAGTGTTGTATTTTGCATAAACAGTTGTTCTAATAGTATTTAAACTGAAATGGTAAACATTGCCATTTATCTCTAGAGTACTTTTTTCTTGCTGATTTATTATCACATGGTATTTGGTTCACCATTAGCCTTGATTACACTCTCAGGTTATTGCTTTATAGTTTCATCAGTAAGAGCAATAAATTACAATGGGTAAAAAGCCTATCAAACAAAATGAAAGGTGTAAAAAATTGAGATTCAGTGATTCCAGCTGACATTTACCTCCTGACTAGCGAATATAAAACTGAGGTAATGTAATCATCCAAATGGTAAAGACGTTAGAAATACACACAGTGCTATACAGAATTACTTTCTTGCTGCATAGCCTGAGGTGCTTTGACTAGATTTGTGGTATTTTGTGTAAATGCTATAGGTGACCTGAAGTTCTTAATAAGAATGTAATAGTGCTGCAACTTCATAATGACAATGTGATCATTATTCAGAATACTATTTGATGAAGATAGTAGAATGAAAGACAAACTATTTAAAAGACAAATGCAATAATCTATCCAATATAGTGCCTGAATATGATTAAATTAACCTTCATTTACTTTAATGAGCTTGTTATATTAATGAGTAGTAAAAGATAGAAAGCATTTCTACAGGTTTTGAGCAGTGAAACAAAAAAAATCAGTGCGGTGGAAATGAAATACTTATTCAGTAATGCAAAACACATTCTTGGAAAGTTTCTGTAGTTGATTTGCTAGCAATATTCTGTGCTCAGCATGGAATTATTCCCAGAACTGCAGGTTTCCTGCTACTATCTAGTAACCATCCTTCAAGGATTGCTTTTGCCATTTGTATCAAACTGCCGATTGCTGTGGTCTAGTGTCTTATCTTTTCTTGATAAATTGTATACATTAGGATAGTCAAAATCAGTACATAGTGGTTGCTTCAGATTGCTTTATAAATAACCAAAAAAGTAGAAATTGGGTAAAAAAAAAGACATTAGTTTTATATATTTAGCAGAATATGGTAATAAGAGCAGTTGATCAGACCTGTACTTATAAATGGTTAAGAGAATTGCTGTATGATTTCACCTGAGAGGCATTTATATTTGAAAGAACATTATTTTAAATTATTCATTGGTTGTTTGCTGATAAGCTTTTTTGGGCAGTGTTGGGTGAGCAGGGTTCTGTAAACCTGAAGAAAGTGTTCAAGAGTATAAAATTTTGGAAAAAAATATGACCAGTTTGAAAAAAAAAAAAAAAAAAAAAAAATCATGTGGTTTACAGACTCTTTGTTTAGGAACGAGATCAATCTTTTAAAGACATTTGGTCTTATTTTAACTACATGTAGAAATATAAATTGCTCTAAAGGAACCCTTGGCCTAAAGTTTTATTATGGTCTGAATGTTAAGCTGCAGTGAGGGTAGATCCCTTCAGTGGCAGCTATAGAGTCAGAAGCAGTATTTTAAGGTTTGAGCAAAAGTTAACTGAACACAGAAGGCTTCTAGTGGCTAACCAGCTCTTGAAGTTGCAGAATAAGTATTATAAAATTGTCTCTACTCAAGTGCCTACGTGATTTCTGAAATTGCTGGTGTAGACAACAGGAAAATAAAATCAAAGACTGTGATTAGCAACAGCTGTCTTATGTTACCAGCTCTGTTAAAGATACAGGCCTCTTCTGTAAAATAGAGATCTAAAAAAGAGATAAGGGTATTACTTGAAAGTTCAGCAAAGCCCATTTCTGAGATTAATTATTTTAAATCTCAGCAGCCCACAGTAAAAACAGCATCTCATTTACTCACGCTCCTCTATGCAGAAGATCTTTTTAATGCCCTCAAAATTTCTTCTGAAACAGTGGTGCAGTGTCTTGTGTTTGTTGATCCTTTTTCCTGTCCCATAGTGCTATTTTTTTTACTTTTATGGTATCTGAATTCCAGCTAAGGCAGACAAACAAAAATACTGAGAAGACAATTTGTTACAGACTTTTCCATTTTTCAGGTTTTGTAGCTGTTCAGTTTAAAACTTTCATGAAAATATCCAGGGCTTGTTCATAAAGATTTTGCCATTTATCAGTTGAATGTTGTATTTCAAATACATCAAATATGGGAAAAGAATGGGCTATTTTTAAAAAAGAAAGAAAAAAGGAAACCGAAGTCTGAAATTACCTTGTTGCTGAAAAACTAAAAGCCACAATTTAGTGGCTTGATGGGAAACTTTGTCATTTGCCTGCCAATACCTAGCTCTCAAAGAGTCAGTTACTCTATGGGCTTAGGGTCAAAACACCCAATGTCATGAAAATTTTTCTGGAAAACCTTGAATTTTCAGTATTTTCTCTTCATATGAATGACAAAAAAGTTACTTTGGTTTGAGTTACTACCTCATCAACTCCCAAAACCACTATTGTATGTTCCAAATTAAGGAACCCAGGTCAGTTCAAATATATAGATTTAATGATTTCATTCCACTTGTTCTTTCTAGAAATTAAATTCTTATTTGGTTAAATCTGGGGTTGGGTATATTCTTCTGATCTATCAACAGGTAAATTAGTCTAAATCTAATGGACTTGAAATCACATGGACAAATTTAGAGCCAAAATGCTGAGTTAAGTTATTTAATTGTATGACAGTTCACATTCAAGATAAAGAATTTTGAGTTTTATCAAATTTCAATTACATTGAAATTGCACATTCTGTAAAAAAACAAACAGCAGTTAATTAAGGAAGAAAGATTTCAAGTTACTTAGTTACTGAAAACGGGGGGAGTACAGCAAAGTTGGAGGTGATGACACCTGGAAATAATGAACTCTCCTTTTTTCAGTGAGGGTCAGAAATCAATACAATGTCTTCTGTACAAAAATCAGTGTTTAATAGTTTTCTAATGATATGATTATTGAATAAAGGTAGATTTTTTCTATTAATAGAAGAGGATAGGGTATTTATATAAATATAATTATGGAAGTATAATACAAAATGAAATTAATTACAACTTGCTCTGATGCTAGAGTGAGTCATAAATTTAGAAAGTTTTAAAACAAAATCTCAGTTTAAGAACAGAATTATATTTCAGTTTTCCTTCTACTGCCTTGTTAGATAATGAAAACTATCAAAATATAAGATGCTGGAAGCATGTCCTCCTAACTACCAGGATCTGGTAGGAGTGACAAAGATGACAAGCAGGTTGATTCTTCTGAATTACTTCCATGATGTAGATTTGCAAACTGGGAGGCACTGTGTCTTCAGAGGATGCAGTGTAATAAAGCCTCTTCCCTCTGCGCAAAGGCTCAACTGATGGGCAATAATGGTCTTGTTCAGAAATATGGTCTGGCTTCAGCTGAGCTTCCGAACTCCTGCTGGCATCCTCCTGGATGTTTAACTACCATGTTGGGGGTAGGGGGGAAGGCTATAATCCAGCCCCTTACCCTTTGAAAGGCTGGCACCCTGCTTTAGAGTATGTGTTTCTAGGGAAGAGACTTAAGATAATGTTGATAAATACTGTAAATTAAGTTAAATTCCAGATTCTTGATGTTCTTTGTTTTGCCTGTCTCATGACAGTTCCTTGAATGATGAACGACTCAGCTAAATTAACCTTTCTCATTCTTAGTTGTTTTTTAAACTGGTTATGTTGTATATAACATGTCAGGTTGGAGACACTGCTCTTGAAATTTATTTGTTCAGCTAAAGTCTTGTAGTTTAATCTCTGTGATATATTAAAACAGAATTCACAGGTGATTTGAATAACAGTACTATATTTCTTTTGTATACATTATACCTCAGAGTGAATCTCTCCACTAAAAACTTTCTTAAAGGGCATTTGAAACAAATGTTGGATGAAATAACCATTTGCAGGAGAACTGGTTTTTCTAATAAATCTAGTAGAAGTCAGTGGGATTATTTTATTTGTTTTAAATAGTCCTATATGGAAGTACAAATAATTCCAATGAGCATAAACACAGAGATTGTACTAATAAAAGTCCTGTCCAGGTACCAGCAGTAAGGCAGTTACCAGCACTTGATTAGTCATTTCTCAACTTTATCAAGTATGTGATTCATTAAATAGGTAGAGTTCATTGGTGCTCAGTAACCTAAAACATTCCTTTTTCACATGTATATAAAAAGTATCCTTTCCTTATATATGTTGTTATGTAGATCAGATTAGAAATATAATTAAGATGCTGTCTTTATTAGTATAGCGGAAATTTCTCAGGCCAAGAAGATATACATAACTGAGCTGAGATTTGTTACTGAAATTTTCCCCATTAACCGTTATTCTAGTTAATTCCTGTATTTTCTAGTGTGTCAATTCTGTGTTAAAAATACAGAAGCAAAAAAAAATTCTGAAATAATTCAGAAGACTCCTAGCTGTGGCAGATCTGTGAATATTATTCTCCCCCAAAATGGAAAGAAGAACTTACTTTCTTGGTATACTTTATTCAGTAGTATTTCATACAGAGAACCAAAATGTTTCTGATGTTTCTGTTCAGTATATTTGGAATTTTAATTACAGGCATGAACTCAAAAGAAAAAATACAACTGATAGTAAGGGGCAGATGTCACATACTGGTGAAGATATGGTAAGAGAATTGAAAGAAGACAGGGTAAAGATTTTGGATAGAAATGAGTGTCGAGAAACTTCAGTCACAGTATCAGTAGAAAAATACCCTCATTAATGAGGAGAGAGTGAAAAAGGATAGTTGTGCCTGAGACAGAGGGAAGAGCAAATAGACTGGAGGATTGGACAGAAGGTTGGATGCACAAAAAGGAAATACTGTATGTGCAGCGATGTTTCATTATATGGGGAAATGATTAGGAAAAGGGACATAAAAGAGGTAAGAGACAGGAAGAGTAAGAGAAATGAAATGATTGAACTTGAAGACAAGGCAAAAAGAACAATTCATTACTGCATTAAGAGAACAGTCAGGAGTGGGTGTAGGGGCTGGTCTGAACAGGTGGATAGGCTGATTCTCTGGCAAGCACTTATCTACTGATTGACATCTGCTGCCAAACAAAATGCTATTTTCCAAGGAATTTGACCTCCTTTGTTCTTTAACTTTTGGTTCCTTCTACAAAGACTTTTGAGAAATCAGGGTGCATTGCTTTTCTCCTGGCATGAATTTGTGAACTGTTTTTTAAGTATGAAAACAAACTTTATCATAGACATAGTTCCTGATACAAGTGTGTGAGCAAAGGAAAAAAAGATGTAGTGTGGAGTCAGTTCAGTTGTCCCTTAGTATTTTCAGATGTGTACGTTTCTCTGTGTGTATTAAGAATCTATTTGGTCTGATCTTTTATTGCTCTGATGTCCGAAAAATTCATCCAAATGTGCTGTTCTTAAAAGTAGTGTATGACTTAAGCAGCTTTATACACTTAAGCCTCTGTGAGCAATTTCTGCAGTTCCTTGAAGAGATTTTTGCCATTTACTAACCAATAGTTTGGCTTTTGTTGTTTTGTATAGTCATCTCCTTTTTTTGTGATAACTTGTTTAAGAAGCACGTAAACCTGGCTTTGCAAATTTGTTCCTTTGTACAGTTTAAGAATTTGAGACCTTGTTTAAAACCTTAGCTTTATGTAGCACATTATATATAAAGTTTTTGTTTGCAAGCTTGTCCAGTGCACAGTCTAAATTAAAATGATGTTGACTTTCATGAAATTCTGCCCCCTCTGTGCTTGGCTTCAGCTTAGCTGGATTTCAGCCTTTAAAGGATGGCTCGTTTTGTTCATTACTTTTGTTTTCCGTAAGTGCAGATACATAAAATAGCTGACAAGTCAGAAAAATAAACAGTATGTATATAAAAAAAACTTTAATATTGCAGTGCATCTTTCACTATTGCAAAGATTTAAATAAAACTCAAAAAAGTTGTCACAGCTCTGAACAATATTTCTTCATATCGTTTTATACTTCATAAACCCATGACTTCAAGCAAATAACTCATACAAACTCGCCAGTGCTAAAGAATCCATAGTGAAGGGTGAGCTTTTCTGTTCTTGTTATGTCTTTAATGTAGGGCTCAGACAATGAATATGGTGATTTTTCTTTTTGTGGCATTCTCCTTCTTTTATGTTTTGTTTCTCTCAAACCTGACAGTTGCTATTCTGCTTTCAAAGCAATTGTTGTCATATTAATCATCTCCAGGTGATTTGTGTGTTTAGTTCCCTTTTAAGTAAGATAGGAAGAAAAAGATGTAGTGATATGTCCATTAGATGGATGGAAAAGAAAATAGAAAATTTCTAAGGAAAATGGGACCTCAGCTGTCGGTTCAGTGAGTAGCCAGGACTTCAAACTGTGATTTATATTGCTGTAATGAAATGAGGACCTTGTTGATGCATAAGGCAAAAGGAAAATTTGATCTGTCACTCAGTCCTGGAGATGTTTCAGGAGAGTGGAAAAAAACTCCAATATTTTTAATAGAAACAGAGCTAAGTGTCTAACTACAGAGTAGGGATTTTTACCTGCCCTACCAGCATTTTTTTTTCTCCCATGTAAGACAAGAAAAGCCTTTATACTTAGAAGGATACTAGAATTTAGACTGATGCCACACTAAATCTAAAGATTATGCTTGTTCTGTTTTTCAGCTGAATTCTTTAAAGAGAAGCCTGAACAATGGAAGGCAGAAAATTATTAATTTTGATAAAGTATACTGTACTGAAATTGGTGCCGTGAATAGTTGTTTGAATAACGAATGCTTTCTCATATATCTTGAAAGATTTCCACCCCTACCAGGTCTTGAAGAAGTAACTGAACATACATCTCTGTAACAAAATATCGCTTTCTAGTTTATAATTTATGGGGGGGATTCAAACTTCCTTTATAATTAAGGCCATTTTAATTTTCATATTCAAGTGTAATTGTTGCCCATAATCTCTGGTCCACATGACACCGGGAATAATAGGGGCAAAAGCTTGTTTATGTTCTGTGTTTAATCTGGAATTTAATAGTATTTCATGCTTTCATTAAATCTCTGGTTTCTGGAGTCACTAATGTACAGAAAATTATTACAGAAAATTTACATAAGGTGTTTAGTACTTAAGGTTCAGAAAAATGTCTTGAAAAGGTTCTTGAATAAAAGTGATTCAGTGATGAAAGACCAGGCCCTAATCAAGCTGCTCAGATATTAGAAAAAGTATCTTTGAGTTGTATACTGTTTCATTCCTGCTTCATACCAAGTTTCCTATTAATCTATATTTTCCATCCTGATCATCAATTTTATTTCAAATACACTAGCAGAAATATTTCAAAATTCAAATTACAGTTTTTCAGTATTGTCAACTTCTCTGCTGCAAATAAATAGCTGTTTGTAACCAAGGTAGTTCCTTTAAATCACTTCTGTATGAAATGTTCAACTAATTCTGAAAACTGAAATCAAGTGTGTGAACACTTGAATAGAGAAAAAGTGTAAAAGCAGTAATCTTTTTTTTTTTTTCTCTTGATGTCTTCCTGTATTCCAGCTGAAGAGAAAAGACAAAACCATTCAAACCTCAAAACCTCATTCCACCTCTCCGAAATTTTTGTAGGAGTGGTGTAATTCTGCTACTCAGTACAGTTTTTCAGTATTTCCAACCGTACTTAGAAACCAAAATGCATCTGAATCTTTGGTTCTGCATTTCATGACAACAAGTATTTGGAAAATTAAGACAAATACTTTAGCTGTACTTGCAGTAAAATACATGAACAAGGCATCACACACATATTTTTCTTTTCTGACTTACCTAGGACCTGACCTTTCATCCATCTCTGTACTTACCTGTTCCATCAGGAGATGAACCCTGACTCCAGTGTTTCCAGGCCCTATGCCAATCTTGCAGAACTCCTGAGTGGATACAGAAAGTAACTTGATTTTAATAGGTCCCCATTTTTGTTAATGATTTATTTGTTTTCATAACACTGCTGTTGAAATCAGCTCCCACAACATTAGGTGACCTCTTTGTCATGCTGAGAAATTTTGCTCTGTACAGATGTCTTTAAAAATTGCTTCATAAAATTGTTCCTGGCTGCAGAGATTAACATGTATTCCAGAGAACATTGTAGAGAGTTGCCTCTCTGTTTCATTTAACCATCCATGGCTGTATAAATCTTTAGCAATGTAATTAAAACAGCAGCAACATAATCAAAAACAAGTGGCACAAAAAATATTCCCAACATTAAAGGACTTTTTTTCCCCCCTCTGATTATGTGATTTTTGAAAGATTTTTCACAGGTTATCTTTCCTTTATTTATACATGCAGATATATAGTTCAGCTTCTAGCTTTTACTGTTTTCTTCCTTGAACTCATCCTTAAAATTACAAACAGGGGCACTAAATTGCTACTTTGTGATTTACAAGGACCTACTCTGTGCTATTATGGTGGAACGCAGTATTGCCTTCCATATTTCAAGGTAGGCTTTTAGAGTAGTTATAATTTACCATTTCATATCGCAGAGCACTCAGAGGCCAAGACTAAGTTGGAGATACCCTTTGTACTCAACACGCTCAATAAGTAAACTGGTCTTGCTCCAAGGAGTTGACAGGCTGGAAAACACAACATAACTAGGAAATGAGACCAAAAGATCAGCCAGAGAGAGATAGTAGCTGGTAGCAGCAGTGTGGAATACAGACAAGTCCTAGCCGCTTGACAGTGGGAACGTTGGTCGTGTCTCTTGTTTTCTAAGCCACCAAAACTCTTGCATTCCTCTCTATTCTTCTTTTATTACTCCTATTTGAGGGGGAAAAGAACAAAAAAAAAAAGGAAGAAAAATATAATTCATAACACCCATAAAATAAGTTTGAGAGCAGGCAGGAATTCAGCCTGCATTAACAGACAATTCTAATTGGGAGCATGACTTCATGTTAATGGTACACAGATTGTGTATGATTGATTGTGGAGATGTGCTCCATCTACACCGAAGGAGATTTGGGGTTTTGTTTGCAATTACAGCAGCATTGTTTCTTCCTCTGCTGTTTGGATTAATTGAGGATCAGTATCATCAGTGCAAGTTCAACATTTTCAGAGGACTCAGCTTTTGGAAACTGAGGGGAGTTCAGCAAGCAAGTCTGTTGGCCATTTATGATAAGAAATAGAATCTAGCTCACTTCCACTTACCTGTGTTACTGCTTAAGGACTAAAAAGGGTAGTGAACAGTAAAAATTAAATTTTGTCTCTGAATACACAGTGTATGAGATCTAGTAAAACTTTCGAATTGGACCTATGCTTCATGAGAAATATAAAGCAAACCATTAGTTAGGGTGAGATTTATCAAAGTACTGTTGAGCAGAACTAAGGCAACGATGTGTACTAATCAAAAAGCTCACCTTCTTTGTGATCAGTTTTGGATTACTTATTTCCTTTTTTCCTTCTAGCTTTTAAGAGGATGAGTTACCAGTTATGTTAGCATTTAGAACATCAATATCGTAAAGTTGCAGGGCAGTAGAAGAAAATACTTTATGGTAAACTGGTTCTTTTACACGATTTTTTAAAATATCCTTAAAAATAGCAAGTTTAAAAAATACACAGAGGTCTATTATTTCATAGACAATGAGAAATGTATCTTGTGGAAGAGAGTTTGTATAATATGGTAACTTAGATAAGGACAGAATGCATAAGATAGATATATATTATGCTACCTCTTGATGAAAGAGAAAGATGCTTTTCCTGTAAGTGTAAACCAAAACACTTACTGCAAGAAGTTTAAAACAGCTGGAAAGGCTTTTGTTGTGGGTAGGCAGCTAAACCGCTCGCTCACTCCCCCGCAGCGGGATGGGGGAGCGAATCAGAAGGGTAGAAGCAAGAAAACTCGTGGGTTGAGATAAAGACAGTTTAATAGGTAAAGCAAAAGCTGCATGTGCAAGCAAATCGGAATTCATTTGCACAAAGCAAACCCAGGAATCCATTCCGCACTTCCCCTGGGCAGGCGGGTGTTCAGCCCCCTCCAGGACAGCAGGGCTCCAGCACGCCGAACGGTCCCTTGGGAAGACAAACGCCATCACTCCCAATGTCCCCCCTGCCTCCTTCTTCCCCCAGCTTTACACGCCGAGCAGGACGTCCTCTGGGGTGGGATGTCCCTGGGCTCGGTCGGGGTCAGCTAGGGAAGCTGTTTCTGCACATCTGTGTCTCGTGGTCAGCTGTGAGCTCTGATTTGAAGTTTTACTGATAGCAGTATGGTGACGAATGTTTTCACTTCTGTGGATCTTCAGACCCCTTAGAACATGAATTTATGGCACAGCCTTTGCCTTAGTTTGAACGTGTCCCTTCCAGCTCCATCCTCTCTCCAAACTTCAGAGATCTTACTTGTCCTTGAAGTAGCCTCCCCTTTCAAACTGAGTTGAAGTCGACCTACGAGGACAGTAGTTACTAGGGAAAAAGACTACACAAGATGCACGATCGCCTTGCCTTGGTTCCCTGTGAGGGGCTTGGAAAGCACATGGCCTGAAAACCCGTGGGTCATTGCCTGCTGGCACCGGGCGCAGAGAGAGCCTAGGCCACATACGGCGGCAGGGGCGTACAAGCAGCCTTCTCCAGAGCCGGTGAGCCCCAAGCAGTGTGAGCGCAAGTCTGTCTGGACCGGTTAGTTTAGTGACAGGGGTTTCCTCCCTCTTCAGGATTGTCATTTGAATGGTTTTGTAACTCCATTGCAACTCGCCGTGGATTTTGGTGGGTTCTTCCCTGTTTCTCAAGCTTGCCACATATCATCAGAGATCCTTAAAACGTAATTATGTGTTGCTATATAGAGGGCTATGGTGGTGAAAGGCATTTAGATTCAAAATGCTCTCTTGCCGTGTCACAGCTATTTAGCCTGGAGTGTGTTTGACCTCAACCTACCTCTTTTCTGTTTTGTTTTTACTCACATTGAGGAAACAAAATAAACAGGTGATGCTTTCATATGATGAGCACACAAAGGATGTGTGCTAGTTTTGAAGAACTCTGTTTCGTAAATATGTCTTTCAGGGTTTTATTAGAATATATATTTTATTGTCTTTTATTAAAACTTACTGAAAATACATCTCCCATTTTCAGCCTTTATAGCCCAGTAGTAGCATCAGTATATAAATATTCTCAGGAACTCGAGGAATCAATTGCAGGCCTATTCAGTTGATGAACGTAGATATTCAATTAATAGCAGAACCACAGTTTTATTCAGAAACTATTGTGTTTCCGTGGTTTGGGATTGGGAGTCAGAAGAAGAATACTACAAACTGGGAGGAAACCGTGCCTTCCCTCTTTTATTTCAAGAAATGTAGCAATGCGCTGTGCTGTCACTCATACCTTCTTAAAAAAAAGGTGAGGGGGAGGCAATTCTTCCATCACTTTCCCTAGACATGAAATCATAGTTTTGTTCCAACAGGATAGATTTAGAATGGGTGACAAATATAGCAAAGATATATTTCCATCTACCTTCTGAGATAATAATCCTGTTATCTAGGTACGGAGTAAGTAGCACTAAGGCAAATGCTATCACATACGAATTATTCTACTGCAGGAAACGTACACCATGGCATACATAGAGTGATCGCACACCATTTGCTCCCTAATCACTGGTTTCCAAGCTGATAGACCATCTACTGTCTGATGAGAGAAACTGTTTACTGTTTATGTCAACTCAGCAAGAGAGAATTAAATCTTCTTCAGCTGGTTATTTTTAAACAAGGAAAATTCACTGGAGCAATGTGTAATGAAATAGTAAAAGAAAAATGATAACGGGGTATAGAGAGTCATTCAATAATAATAATAATAATGAACCTGTTTTTTAGAAATTAAAGAAATTTAGGTTTAGTTTTCAATGAGCTATTTCTCTGTCATTTATTGAGAAACAAACTGGTGGGTAGCAGAGAGCCAGAAAAAAACTTCTTCTGCAAGAGAACAATTCGTTACTGCTTTTACAGGCAAGGAAATTTTTGGGGTTTTTTTGTCTTGTTTTCTTTTTCTGATGTACTGGCAAAATTGTTTTTTGAAGCATATAAATCACATTTTGGGTGGGTTTTGTCTTACTGCATTATCTTACTTTAGTCACAAGTTGCTGGTGATTTACACCATATAACAGACAAGGGAGTTACAAAATTTCAAACTGAAATTTAAGCCGTTTTAGGAAAATGTCACTAATGAAGCCATTAATAACCATGTTGTGCACTCCAAGTAAGAGTAGCTAACTAACATGGAACAGAGTTAGAAACCCCTGAAATGAGGGGTTCATAATTTAAGGGCTGACACTAAACAGAATTGTAGAGGCATGAGTGGTGTCACAGTGATTAGCTTAGTGCTAGTACAGATCACGTTTTAGTATTCTTTCACCCTCTGCAAGAAGAGATGGTTTATTTCTTTCAGGCATAATTACATTTGTCACATTTTTGAGATTGCAAAAATCATACCAGCATAAAAAAGCAAGATGACTTTCAGAGCACTTAACATCATGTTGTTTGTAATATCGTTACAGGGAAGAGACGATGGGGGCAAAAAAGTGGAAAACAGAGCTTTCTACTTTTCAGATAATTTCTCTGTCTTCTGTCCCCCTTTTTTTAAGGATTTCTTTTCAGAAGAGTCTATAGGATAGTGGGAGCAGAAAACATCTTCTCCTGTGGATATACCTGAATGATGAGATATAGGGAAGAGACGATCTCTACAAATCCTCTCATGATCATCCCCACAATGGAGAGAGAAAATTCTGGTTTTTTTCCAGAACATGCCACATCTCTGCAAGGATGTGTTTTGCTAGGCTTAGGCTCAAGCTCATAGACCGAGTACATGGACTCAGTTGCATCTGCAGGGACAGAACTAGGTGCAGATCAGCGCTCTACACTGCTGAGTTTGTCTGCTTAGTAAGCAAGTGGACTCCATCTGCTCTGGAGAAGGAGCGCCAAGATCATCTTCGCATTCAAGGTAGGGATATGTAGGCTGGGAAAGGAACGATGATGGGGCAATCAGCGTGTCCATCTGCCGCTAATACAAAACGATTACCTACGTGCCCCTGTCCGGTTTTAATTCTCCAAATACAAGACAGACAGAGACAAACGGGAGTGAGTTCGGTGGAGGGCTGCCGAGCTCGTCAGGGGCTGGAGCACTTGCGCTGTGTGGAGAGGCTGAGGGAGCTGGGCTGAGCAAGTCAGAAGAGCTGGCTCCAGGGGACCGAAGAGCAGCCTCCCTAGTGTCTGCGTCTGCGGGCAGGCTCTTGAGGAGACCCTTCACGGTGGTGCGTGGTGGGGCCATAAGAGACAGCAGGCGTAGCTTGAAACAAGAAATGTTCGGGCTGGATAAAAGGAGAAACTTCATCAGCAGGAGGACAGTGAAGCTGTGGAGCAGGTTGCCCAGAGAGGTTGTACAGATAGAAGACATTCAAATGGTATTTGACTGCAGCCCATCAAAACATGGCAACTATCTTTAAATTAGCTTGTTGGGTTTTTTTTGGTAGGTTTTCCTCCTTTTTCCCCCTAGTAATCTAGTGGCAGTAGCTCAGAGTTCAGGAAGAGTTTGCCAGCTGCAGACCTAGATTTCTGAGTGGGCTGAGGAGCTCAGGTCAGCTTCAGTGCTTTTGTATCTTCATTGTTAGCAGTAAGTAATTAGTGTATTTAAAGGCAATTTAGGTATGGCCCAAAGTGCCCACAGCTATTGCATACATAGAAATACCCCTAATTCTGTCCAGGGTAATGTTACTAGGGTTTTAGTCTATATAGAGGCCCAGCATATGATCCAAACAAATCAAGAAAAGAATAAAAAAAAAAAAAAAAAACAAAAAACCTTTTTTTTTCTCCCACTGTCAAAAAGTAGTGTTCAGAATAGAGAGCGCAACTAATAGAAGTGATACCAGTATAAGAAGAGCCTTATTATATAGCAGTTGCAGAGACTTGGTTACTTTCATATAACAGCTGGCAAGAGAAAACTGCCAAACAAATCACTGTTCATAGCAGATATTCAGCGCAATGAAGAAACAAGACTATTTTTAAATAATATATGATTTTTTTTATTTGCATTTCTGATGTATTAGGAGTACTGCAATCTCAAAATTCCTATTTAGTCAGACAAGAAAATGAATGCTAATAACATGAGGCATCTATGCATGTGAGCTTTCTACTGCAAATGGGATCATAAGGGATGAATTAACCGGTACCACAGAGGAAGATAGTTTTGTTCTGGGGAAGGAGATTCAGAAGTCATGTTTGAGATAACAGTTTGACTTTGAGTTTATCACTGAACAAAGTGATCGATCATTAAAGTACTTTGGAAACTGTAAAAGATTCTGTGAATGCGTCGCCCTTTCATGCTTGTCAAGTTTGGCTAAAGGTGGTGCTGGAACAACAGTGGGGCAAGTCCCTTCACTCCAGTCAGAGAGGGAAGGAAAAGGAGAGAAGGGATCCTCCTAGAAAGGATTTCATCTCAACTGTGTCCCCTGCATTCCCCCACAAGCCACATGTCTGCAGACTGTATGATGTGCAATTTTAGAGGGAGGCACTCCATACAAGAGCACTTTTTTTACTGAGAGCACTTACGTTGCTTGTAGACGATTGGGGTTAAAATGCTACCTCATCCTTTTAAGACTAGAAGCTTACTTAGAGAAAGAGAAAAATAGGCTCTTCCAGGGTGATTAATTTAATCCTAAATGTTCACATGTAAATAGGTTTCCTAAAAGCTGACAACTTCAACTCTAAAGTTAGGGAAATGAAACCACCTAAGAAAAGGTAGTTACTGTACTCTTGGAAGTACCACATAAATGCAGAACCTGATCAAAACCATTGAAAGCTATTGGAAAGGCCTCTTCAGTTCAGTTGTTTTTCTAAAGGTGTTCTTTTGAAGATGCTAGCTCTCTTGACCCATGTATCTTCTTACACCTTAGAAGTAGAGGTTTTATTCCCCAGTGTTTGCACATCTTCTGAAGGCAACACCTCATAGGTCCACTTTTCTTTCCAAATTTCTATATAATGTTAAAGAAAGTTGCTATGGGATAAAAGATACTGAAACCCAATTGTTCATTGCATAAAGCACGCACATGTGCACACACACGTACAACAACCTTTTAAGATGAACAATTCACATGACACATCAACTGACAAAATATGGCTAATTTTACCACTGTCAGCCTGGGAAAGATTTGTCTTGCATAGATAGTGTATGCAAAGGCTGCCAAAACTACCAAACAGATAATCAGAAGAAAACTAGCTTATCCATGTCTAGATGCCTAGTGCTATCCTGTACCAAAAAAAAAAAAAATTCACACTAGACTGTACATAACATTACACTTTATGACAAGATAGATTGTTATTTCTAAAGGAAATATGCTCCTAAGTTTTTATGGTAAAACCAAGTATCCTTATATCTAGAAAGCTGGATCACTATCAACTCCCCTGTCTTACCCCAAAAAAGGCATATATATGGATTTTCCTTGTGACTGAGAAAATAAAAATCAGTTTTGTTTACAGGCTAATTTCCTGATCTAGGATGATGGGGCTGCGTTGATGGGGTGTAGAACAACCTAGTTCATGCATTTAGGAAAGGCATATGAGCCATATTACAACTGCTACAACCAAGGCTTGGGAGAGACTAAAGAGAGTTGTAGAGATCATCTTTAATTCAAGTTGCTGTGGTAGTGTACCAGCAGCACTCATACGTGGTCTCAGTCTTTTCTGGTAGTCACTGCTGACTTCAGCTGTAATGTGAAATATTCTTGAGTGCTCTGGCAGTAGCGACTTTAATGTTGCTAAGGGTCAAGCTGTAGTTTGAGACAGTTGAGGGTTTGGGTTTTTTTTTGCAGTGTGCTAGCTTAACTGCTGTCAATGTGATGTTGTGAAGATGGTGTACAGACATCTATGTATAAACTGAAAAATGTATATAGTAGAATTCTGGAAGTTATTTTGAGACCCAACTGCTGCTGCTTCATCTTACTGTGTAGTGTTCTTCTCTAGTATTCCTTATCAGTGTGATTAAATAGATATAAAAATGCAAAATGTAGTCTTTTTCTTCCTTGTCTGCCCCCCGCCC
This sequence comes from Aquila chrysaetos chrysaetos, assembly GCF_900496995.4. Classification (NCBI taxonomy): domain Eukaryota; kingdom Metazoa; phylum Chordata; class Aves; order Accipitriformes; family Accipitridae; genus Aquila; species Aquila chrysaetos. Next base: position 82,159,237 of record NC_044005.1, read on the forward strand.
TGACCAATTCTTTACATTATGCTCTTGAATTGTGCAGTTGTGTTTTTGCAGCTATGATGGATACATCTCATCCAATACCCGGTACCATCGTGATACATGTGGCTTGGGTGTAGCATGCCAAGAACAGAATCCGTTTCTTACAGGACAGCAAGGCTGGGCAGTTTTGTGGTACTCTGTGCCTTTGGAGGAAGTTTTTCCTCTGAATCAGAGCTTCTGGTGCCAGCTGACCATAATCAGATGCCCTGCATGCGTCACTGCTCTTCAATTTTTAGAGGGAGTGATTACATCTGGGAACAATTTGTATTTTTACTGATGTTTGTATAAGTAGGTAGCCTACAACAACTGTTTTCTTATTTATCACAGTTATATTTAAAATATATGATGCTTAAGGAAAAGAAATGCTAACGCTGCAGGCATCTATTTGTAAATGAAGACTGCATTTATGTCATACAGTGAAGAAACAAATCAAGTCACTAAGGAGACCTTTATCATAACAAAGTTTATTGGGTTTGGGGGGGGGGTGGTGGTAAAAATGAGATTTCTCTGGAAATATAGTAGTCTGAAGTGACATTAAAAATAAATAGTTCTTATGTATTGGTATAACAGCTTGAGATTAATGGCATATTAGGAATTTGATGGTGGCATTGCAAGTCTTGCATATATTTTAGATTTTTACATGCTCTGTTTAGTTTTAGTGAAGACAGTGGAAGTATTCTTATGATGCATAAAAATAGAATTTCTTTTTCTAGAATAAAGACTTCACTTATAGCAACACAAGTTAAAAAAAAAAAAAAGTGATATTGTGGAGTCTGCTGTACTTGAAAAATACCTGCACAAAACTGCTTTCCTAAAATCATATGCATTAAGTTACTGTTCAAGCTTATCGTGAACATATTCTCTTCAACAGTTAATTTCAGCCTGGAAATAAATAACTGTAGCAGCAAGGCCTTTATTCTTCTACCTCAAGTAACTTGAAATCTGTTGAAAAATATAGTCTCTAACATGAATAAGTAAATTTTTTTGTTCAGTTAGTATGCTGTTTCTCATTTTCTGAATAATTGCCTCCCTCATACTTTTATAACTAAGAAAATAGAAAGAAAACACAGGCTATTTCAGTCTGGTACTATAGCTGTGTATAACAGGTGAGTCAAATACCAAATATTCCTTTCAGGCCTTCAATGGTGAAAATATATAGGATTTGATTTACTAATGTACAACTTCACTTTTCTTCACTTCTACATTACTTGACTTTATGGCCTCTGGAGACTATCAATTATTCAAGAAATGAGCTGAGATAAAGTTGGCGGTTTATCAGCCAGCACAATGTCTTATAATGAAAACCAGCAAGTGTAGGGCTCGGGAGATATTGTAATATACCTATTAAGTGTCCCTTTTGATTTTTAGGCAATTTTCAATTAAAGTCTTTACATAACAGTCATTATTACTCTGCTATATAACTTAAGGAGAATGAGGTACTCTGTTTCGGTGGGGTGCTGCTCATGGGACACATCCTAAATCTTTTTCTGGATGAAAGGAGGAATATTCTCTGAAACTTCCAGAAGAATAGCGGTAATAGTACTTCCAAGAATTATTATCAACTAACTTTGCAGTAAGCCTTAAAGGAAAAGAGTGTACTGGTCTTAAATTAAAAGTAAATTTCTCAGTCTAGTGAGTGGAGGGCTGAAAAGATGATTAGGAAACAAAAAAGGTATTGTGCAGTTTTTCTTCCCAGGGTACAGAAGGCCAATGGTTATTTTGAAACTTCAAGCATTTTTTTTTTTTTAGGAGGGTGGTTAGAAGATGTAGTAGATTTCATGGGCATTGTTATTACTATGTTATTCTGGTATCCAGTATATTTGTCAAGTTTTAAATGAAATTTCCAACACAGGAAGTTTAAGGTCATCATTTGACATACATCTTGTGTTAATTTGAAAAACAGTGAAAAGTGGTTGTTATTGTATCCATCTGTAGCAGTGTAAAGCAATTTTACTGGGCTTTGGAATAAATACATATAAGATGATACGCATTTTTCAGCTGAGTCTGACATCTAGCTTCATGAATAAAAAAGACCCTATTAATCATGAGGTGATAGAGTCACATACATTGTATTTATCATTCGTGTAAGAGAGTGAGTTGTCTTTTGTTAATGTTTTGAGGAAATGCATAGTAATTATACAGAACAAATAAGAAAGTAAAAAATAGAGTTAACTTGTACAGAAGCTTAAATGCTGGTCTCTTAACTTTTATGCTAATACTTAACAAATGATAGTGTGTGCAAGTGGTCAATGTAATTTCTTAATGCATAGTTGAGTAGTATGCATATGTCAATGTATATGTGAATAATAGTTAATTCCATGGCCTGAAAACAATTTAAAGTAACTATATATACTTGATGTGCAACGTCAGATGTGCTCATGACGTCCACAGAAAGTATACAAGGACTCTGCAGCAAGGATACAGAAACAGTGTTTTCAAATAACCTTTAATAGTATAAATGATCAATAGTTCAATATCACAGTATTTATCCTCTGGAATCAACACAGTATGTTGACATGTAAAACCAGAGTATATGGGGAGTGGTCTATTATCACTTTGGCTGTGAGCACAAGACTACGGATATTTATTGAAATACTCCTTTTTTATCTGTACCAGATGTTTTTGTGGGAAATGCAGAAGCTTCACTTCTGGGTCAGACTTTCAAAGAGGAGCTTACTCATATGCCCCTTGAAGCAAGCAGAAGTCATGACTACCAGACTACTATTCTGATATGCAAATGAAATAATTTTATTATTTCAGTTGATTTGTAACAATCTTAGTGTCTTTTTAACAAAAACCAATGGATTAGAAACCCCAGTTTGTGCACTCTGTCCAACCTTATTTTGTACATATGCATGCATAGCTCTTCGGTATTCCTGAATGTTTTACCTATGCCTTTAGACCTTGCTTGCCTTTCTTCAAGGAAGGGAAGAATTCAAATCCTGACTCTTTGAGTTGACTGCATAAATAACTTTCTAGTGTAAGACAGTTTCTTTTCTCCTCCTGTTCTTTGCACCTCTTCTTCCATCATTTTCCTTTGAAATTCCATTCAGTGCATTGTACTGATGGATAAAATTTTTCAGTAAGTATTGGAAACAATCTTAGAACAAATATTGAAAATTTGGGACCTCATCTTACTGAGCTGAACAGCCTACCCAAAGTCAGAGGATCACAGGCTGGACTCTTGACTATGTTTGAAGGAAGAGAGAACATTTAAACAGGTAGGTAGGTATAAGCGTTTACCAGACCAGTGAAATACATCCTTAAGTCTTACAGAGCTTGGATTTAGGTTCTTTTTAAAGCTTCCTACCTCTTTTCAAGGTGTCCTCTCTAACGCTATTGTTCATGCTATTGTGTTCTGCAAAAAGAAGAGTAGTAACACTTTACTGCTACTCCGTATTTCTTTTCTTACCTCTTAAAAGCATAGAAGTATGCCAGTGTCTTTTTCTTTCTTAGATGTGTAACAGGACATTGTTTAAAGCTGCATTCCATAAAAATGGACAGGCTTTAAACTTTATGGATGACGAGGTGTGCAACTACCAAAAGTATCTGCTATTTTCCCTTGTAATTATTTTAAAATAACTGTAAGCAAGCCTTACGTATTACAGAAGTAGTCTTCCAAACTCCAGTTTAATATCAATATACACTGTAATTTAGGAATCATTAATATGTATGACAGGGTGGCAGACTTCAGCTTTTAGAGCTGAAAACAGATTTAGTACAAAATGGTGAGCTAAAATGGGATACAGCAGGGCTGGCAACATCATTTCCATGATCCTTTTAAAGTCTTTCTAATAGTTGTATCTTTCTGAGAGCTTTTGTTTTCTTCTGCCTCTTGTACATACCCTGATTTCTGGCTCTTGGTCTTTTCTACTAGGACTTAAGTCTATCATAGGATGTTGGTGACTATTCTGTGTCTTTTTGTGTGTAAGAGAAACAGGTATTTTGTGGGCTACCGTATAGTGTTAAGTCTGCATTCAGACTCGATGATCCCCATGGTCCTTCTCAGTGCTGTGTGACTGTGAAAACTCCCCACATATTTTCATCTCACTGGTTCGGGAAATCTAGAACTGGAAATGGAAAATCTCCTTTCTTCTCCCCCAAGCCCATCACTGCCTTTGTGTGGATCCAGCTGTAACCATCAGACCTGCATGAATTTTCGGGAGGGGAGGTGACACTAACAGAGCACACATGAGGCAGTCACACCTCTCCGTCTGCGTGGGAGCAGCACTACATCTTCACCTGCCACCGGCCGCTGCTAATGCCAGTTACTTGTCTAGTCAGACATTAATTACGAGAGCAATTTTTGAGGCCATAAACTAGAATTCGGCAGAAGCTGAAATTATAAATTATATATGATGAGTAATAATATGTAATGAATTGCTTTTTATCAGCTGTCCTCAGTTACTGGATGCGCAAACCAAAGCATCAGTTGTCCTCTCAGTGGTAAAAGTAGCTGAGAGTCAACCCCTGCAAGTCCCTCTCACTTTGCAGACCTTTCTGGACTCTGGCTTGGCATCCCTTAGTGCAGTTCTGTCTGACAGCTGTTTGCTGATACTCTTGCTGGAAGGTAGCGACCATGAGTATGTGTGACTGGTTTTCCAAGCTGTTAGGCGGCTATAGGTAGGTGTCTGCTGGGTTTTTTAGGTGCCTGAAGTGATCTATACGCAACTTTCTATTGGTTTAAAGGGAGTTCATTCCCTGCTTCCTCAGATACATTTGAAAATCTTACAAGACAGCTGCCTATACCTGTGCATAGCAAATTACGAGTGCGAACTGCGCAATCTCAAAGCCGCAGCTTGCATGCAAAGTGCCAAGTCATCAGCAGATGCAGTCCCAGTAATATCAAGGGCACCATTTTTCTCTTGGCTTCTTGCTAGTTGTAAAACTTTATAGAAGGCAGACTGCGTAACAGGTGTTGCCCTTTTACTTTCTGTATTCATTATATAGCCAACACCTGATTATGTTTGTTTTGTCCCTCTTTTTGTTGGTTGTCCCTCACACACTCTTGTCTTCCCACCTGTTTCAGATAGACCAGTTTATTTCTCTATAATACCTAACCCTTCTTTTATGTATGGCAGATGATATGGATTCTTGTCTATAGGTATTGTTCTGTCCTGCCTGTATGTATGTAGCATTTCTATGTACGATCTACATATGGACACCTTCGTTCTTTTCAGGTACACTTTTCTCTCTGTGGAAATGGAAAAAAAAAAAAATTTGATTTTCTATTTTAGTGCTTTAGTAATGCATTGTAACTGGAAGGGGAAATGGATATTTTAGAGATTCTTATGTACAGGGGCTAATATTGCAGGTTCTGCAGGTGGTTTTACGTATCTAGCTATATGTGGTAAATTACAGAGTAAAGAATTTCTTAATCCATGGATATAGCTGTGCATTTGTGTGTATACTGATAGTCATACAACATAAATCTTTTCTTCTGACTCGGCTCCAGTGTTGTTCACTATATAGTATTTTATGCATCCTCTGTTAAGGAACTGTATTTCTCATTTTCAGTAGCACCGTCCATGCAACTCTTTAGTGGGGTCCTATGCTCTGTGCATCACTGGGTTGCCATTCTCAGACCCCTGAGAGATGCATGTGTTCTTTCCTTCTTACTAACTCCTCACATCCCTCATCCTTCTCCTCACACAGAGGCTTGTCACCACTGAATTATTCAAAAATCTGCCTCCCACTCATACACAATGTAAACTGTATAAGTTAGAAGTGAAAGTTAAGTATTCCCTGTCAGAATGTCTTTTTTGACATAATTTTCTTCAAAATTTAACTTTAATTTTAAAAAGATACTAAAATTATTTGGTAAACGTAACCCTTGCGAAGTTGGCATTTTGAGGGTCTCTAGTCAAACTGAGTGTAGGGTAGTGCCTTAGGTCCTGCAGACAGAAGCCACTCTGACCCTTAGGGTTGTATCACGTGCACCTCATCCTTGGGGTTGAAATCTTGTATGTTCAGAAACTGCTCTTTTCCTCCCCCAAACCCCTACTTTCGTCTTGGCCTATCCCTGCTGTGTCATATAACACACCAAGATGCAGTAATTCTTTCAGCCAAGCATATGGATGTCCTGAGGGTGACTTCTTCCAAGCATCGGTGTGTTGCTTGTAGACAATAACTGTCTATCTCCCCTACGTACGTGAATGCTAACAGGCTGCGTGGAACAACACTGACTTCATAAATTCATTAGAAGAGGTTCTGCGTTATCAGTACGTGTTTAACTGACGTTCATTCACTTAAAATGCAGGAAATTAAATAAATGCAATGAAAAAAAACCTTACATGCACTTAACCATGCATATCATTAGTGTAATTAAATATGTCTTTTCAGGATTATTAGTGGAAAATTGTTGCAGAAAAAAACCTATGAAAAGCATTATAAAATGTAAATAGTGTATACTTATATAAGGGTAGTTGTTTATCTACTTCATAAATATTCAAGAAGGTATTAACTTACCTAATTTTGTGTGTAAGTTGTTGTTCCGTTTTTTCATGGAAATGACTGCTGTTTTATTGTCGAATATACATCAAATCAAAAGAATAAAAAAGCTGAAAAGCCTGTGTATTATGCTAGTGGGACTGGTCACTATGGTATTTTTATTTTATTATTCTTTACTTGCTTTGACATATCTTTATATTAATTTAGATAGCACAGTACATGCAGTGAATATTTGTTTGTCTGTATGTCAGTCTCTCTAATGCACTTCTGGTCTTAAATTATTGCAAAAATATTTTTACATTGCAGAATGATAAACTATAGCTGCATCTTTTCATGTTAGGTGTAGGGGAATTTTTTTTCTGGCTTCTCGACACTTACTGTCCAAGTGAGTTACACACACAGAGGAGGAAAGTACCAGGCATCTGTGTTGTCACTGCAGGATACCCCTCAGAGTCTAGTAGATGACTTAAGAACTATTTTTCTGCAACCTGACAAGACCAGTTTGTTTAGGGAAATGTGGATAAAAACTGGATCTATTTAGTAATACCAGAAGGCACCTTAACACGTGGCCATGGTCAGGGTGGGGGGAATGTGACATCAAGCTGTTCACTCTACCCACTTCTCCATTTTTTTAATCAGGCTGAATTTTTTCCTTCTTTCTCTCCTTAGTTTTTTCCCTTTTAATTCCATAATGATTAAACAAGTGTTCTTGGACAGATAAACTATGTTTTCCCAGGGAGGGGGGATGACATTTGGTGGTGTTTCTTTGTGCATTAGAAAGAAGGAAAAAAAACCCCAATGTTCAAATTTCTGTATAAGATTTTGATATGATTTATTGCCCATAAGATTGTTATAGTTCTGGGAAAAGAAATCACTATATTGCTTCACTGGGAAGTAATTTGTGGGTTGGAGATTAGAGCAATAGTATATTTCATTCAATCAAACCTTACAGATTTATAAACATCGATACATCTAAGACCTTAAACAGAGTTAGCAATGTCTTTTAAAAATTTATTGTTGCAGTAGCAGCATATTTGTGGAGGTAATAAGGGGCCATATGCCACTTCTGAACTGTACCTGCAGTTTGCACTGATGTCTGCTCAAAATGCACCTGAATGGGTTTAGTCTGCGTGCCCTCTGAAACTGAGGTCAGCCAAAAATTATCTATCCGGTTCAGTGGCACATAAAGATTTTGTGACTTTAAAAGTTCCTGCCTTTCTAAGCAGGGCAGATCAAAGAGAAAATGACGATGTGGCTATAGAGATATTCTACTTGGTAGAGAGAAGCCATTAACATGAATTTCCCGTCCTCAGAGCAGTTTCATGACTCTTGGTCACACAGCTTGTGATTCCTGCTTTTTAAGCCTGCTAAAATAATTCATTTTCTCCCAAGCAGGCTAATCCACTGAGCAGTTACTAACCTGGAAAGTCATATCTTTTTTTTTTATATATTTTTAGGAACCTCTTCTAGCTTGGCGTACTTCTTATTCCATTCTTGGTTATATGAAATGCATTATAGTTTCATTTTGGAGAAATAAAGATAGAATTTTCAGCACTTGATATGCTCAACTGATATAACAAGAATAAACTGTCCTCATTCAATTTTGAATCTAGAAAGATTTGTTGACAGGTAGTCTGTCACAATCTGTCATTTCATAGAAATTTCCATCTTGTATAATGATCCTTTGTTAATACAGGAGGATGAATGCAGAAGCAGGACATTTCTACATAATATTTAGTCCATCTGTATAAACTTCAGATGTCTTTTCCACTAAGATTACTCTTCTGTTCTTCCATTTGAATTCATCATGCCTTCATTGCCGCCTTAACAGGGTTTTCTGTTTCAGTGGATGTTATAATTGAGAGAAACTAAATGAAGACCCACTATCCCCATTTGTCTTTAAGGCAGGATAACCACTTATGCAACTTTCAGTCCAATTTTGGTCACTGAAGCATTTTACTGGTTCTGATTAGTCCCACAGAGTGGGAGCATCCTCATCTTGTCAGTTCAGAAGAGTCATTAAAACTTGTGTAAGCTGTGGTGATGCATGAGCTAGGGCTATGTAAATTCCCTGTTAGTGAAGGCATTCTTCATCTTGTCAATTTTTTGCTACCTGCGGTTAACTCTGTAGGTAACCTAGTGCAGCTGATAGAGGAAAAAATACGGAAAGCTGATTGCTTGTAAAGAAATAGTAGAGGTGAGCCTTACATGTTCATAATTAAGCTTATTTGGAAGACCTGGTATTAAAACTGATTTTCATGTCATTTGGATAGAATAACAGTGCAATATAGCTTCTGTAAAAATGGGTTATAACCAACCTGAAATTTTCCCTGGATATAGAAAGAAAAATAACAGAGGAATTAGCACAGCAATAAAGTAACACCACATACTAAAAAGACATATTTTAATAGGAAGGGTTCAAGTAATATCTTTCTTTTGAGCTGTTTTCATTTGCTCGGCTGGCACTCAGTGCATAAGGTTGTTCATCTCAGCTGACACCAGTGCGGAATTACAGGGGAGATGTGCATTTGAGCTGACCTTGAAGAATATCTCCATTGCAACTGAACAAAGCAAACTACTTAAGGGTTGGTTTTGTTGTTTGTTTGTTTGTTTTTTTAAACTTGCAGTGATTTTGAACAGTTGTATTTTTTCTTTAACATACACCTTTATGTAAAAGCTGTTAATGGCAAGGTTTTCTCAGTGCATTCACTTTTAATCTAGTTTGTATCTGCACGTTTTGTAAGCTGTTATGCAGAGAAGGACTCTGTCTTCCAGGTGGATTCTGGTTGTCTAACACTTTGATTCTGAAAAATACGAATTGATGTCAGGAGCAATATCTGAATGAGCAGAGAGAAAACAAACAAGGAAATCTTTACCAAACAGCCTAGGACATAATGCTTTCATTTTTTCTTCTCATCAGCTTTTTCTTGTATCATAATCACCTATTTAGAGCAAAAGTTAGTTTTTCCTTTCGTGGGTCAGTGCAGTGAGAATGAGGTATGTGGCTATTGCAGCTAGAACATAAGAATGAGAAAAATGAATGTTTTTTCATATTGGTTTTCACCCATTCAAGTGGTTTCTCTTACTTTTTAATGTCTGAGCAAAGAGCTCAGTTATTTTGTAGTGCTTTATTGAGGTCTGTAGGCAGCTTGTTTGTAGAGACATCATACTTTAAGCCCATACCAGCTTTCTATGTCTCTACCTTACCACAGAGAAATCTATGATGCTACTTAAAGGGCTGGTTTAGATTAGAATAAGTAGTATAGAACTGGCAAGCTTGAGATGCACATTATATATTGTTGTATTGTATGTTTAAAAATGATTTTCAGAGTAATATAATGTATTCAGTTACTGTGAAATATTTGTCATAGTTTCTTCTAAGTTATTAATTCACAGTATAGCAGAGGCTTTCTCACTGCAACTGTGTTGGTTTCTCTTTAGAAGTTCCAGCAGCATAAAACTACTCCTACTATAGTTTGTAGTGACCTGCCTTATCAGTAATTTGTTTTCCAGACGATGAAAATTGGTTTTCCCCTTATCTGTAATGATCCTTATACAAACAATGAGTGTACAGTGATACTACTAGTGCGGAGCCATGCAATCAGCACTTTTTTTGAGCATCACCATAATGACAGCATGGTGAAGGGTTTTGCCTGTCAGAATTATACCTTTTATGTTTGATTTAACAGGACAATTGATGGTGGCTTTTTGTTTTCATTGCTGCAGACTTTTCCTTTTTACTTGTTTCAGATTCCTAATAACATTAAAATTTTATGAGCATTTTTAAAACATTTTGGGCGTGTTCAGAAAAAATACAGTACATAATTCTGATGTTTATCACTTGTTTACTAGCCTCTCTGATTTTTTCCTGTAAAGACAACTTTTGTGAAAGCCATGATGATTAGCAAGTGAAAATAAACAAAGAGCAATTTTAGTTTCAGAGAGCATGTTTTGCTGGGTTCTGCCTCTGCTTGAATACTTTCTGATTATTACTCTTTTTTTTTTTTCTTACTTATTTTAAAATAAGAATAATACTATTTGGTGATTTTTAAATTAGAAATAATTACCATTATTGGTTTCTTTCTCACAATCATTCTGTCTTTCAGGTATTCCCTCTTCTAAAATACTTTTTAAGGTCCTGAACCTTCAGTCTTAATCAGCTGGACTATAAATGCACCTATAAAAAAGCATCATCCACTTCATTGTGACTTCACACTGGAAGTGTATTACATTCTAATATTGAGTTTGATTGAGAAACAGCTATAATTCAGAAACAGGACACATTATTCCAATATTTTCAGAAACATCAATATAGCATCTGCAAGAATTTATAAAGAGAAGAAAAAGAACGTTCAGTAATCAGTCTTTCTATATTCTCTCAGCTCTTTCCTCACAGAGAGGAAGGGAAAGAAAATACATATTTGGAAAAAATTAATATGAGTTAGGTGGACCTAGTATCTATTTATATATTTGTAACATCAGTAGACACTTTTCAGTAAATGGCTTGTTTCGTATTTCATAGAGAGGAGAGTAAAAAATAAGTTGTCTTGAATAGAAAAGAGGTCGAGCCGTGTTGGGAGATGAAGTGCCCTGGCGCCAGACCCCAGAGGGGCTGGGGTGAGTCTGCCAGAAGGTCGGACGGCGTTAGGCGGAGGAACAGGAGCTGACCTGTGGCTGGATAGGCCCTGTGGGAGAAAGGGAGCATCCCAGTGGAAATGGTATGCTGGGGTGCGAGCCTCTGGAGCATATGAGTGGATTTGCAAGACTCAGCAGTCTTTTTTTTTCTGGAGGTCAGTCTTGTGCCTTTATTCCAAGACAGCATCAGCTATATCTTAATCATCTGTACTGACAATTTTTTGCTTAATGTGCTCTTAAAAATAATTTTGTTCCGTTTTCTTCAATGCATGGGATGTAAACTGGTTATTCCTGTTTAAAGGATATTCTAATCACTTTATAATTTCTTTCTCTTCACATTATCCAGTAAAAATGGATAGGGTCAGGACTTCCACGTTGTGCTCTGTTCTCACAGCTTCTCATGTTACCTCTTCTTCAATCCTCCTACGTGATTTCTAAGCATTGGGGTAGCTGTAAGTCATGGATGGGGAGTAATTCTTTGCTCTTTCCCAACTGGCCAGAAGGAGCAATCTTTGGCTGATGATCACCCAGCTTCATATCCTGCCAGTCGCTTCACCACCTTTATCCCCCACATGCTGTTCTAGCATCCCCAGAGATCAGTTTTGAAATCCTCATTTCCTCTGTGGTAACTTAAAGATATCTCAGGCATCTTTGACCATATATCCTAACTTTACTACTTAGATAGGCCTCTGAATAAGATGGTTCTAAGCTATGTAAGTGAAAGAGAAGTAAACATGACAGAAAAAACCAGGGTGTCCAGTTAGAAAAAAATGACTGAAATGTGTTGCACTTCTAATTAGCAACAATATATGCTTTTAGCAGTCATTCACTTATCAGTATATTTATTTAATGCAATCTAGATTGTTGTTCTATTCAGCCTGAACTGTGAGGCACTCTGCACACAGTTATCTGGTTGGTCATAGAAGAGCCTCAAATGGCAGGTGAATATTTTACAAGTACTCTTTATAGTTACTGAGACATTACCATACAATCATTAATGAATCAGAGCAGAACTATTTCCTTCTGCATGGCAGTCAGCAAATCACTTTGAGAAAATTTTCCTAGAATGGTTGTTTTGGACAGAGATTGTTCCAGTTACTAGTGTGGGGGGTTTTGCACAGCTGGTGAATGTTTCTAGGGCTGTGTATGGGTGACTATCCATCACTCATATTGCTTGATTGGCAGACACAACTCTTTTTTACTGTGCTTGGAAAAAAACCAAGATATTTTGTAATGGAAAAACCAAACTTTTGTTAAAAACCACTGAAATGAAAACCTGCCTGACTACATTCTTTCCTTTTCTTGATTACTATAAACTAATAAAAATAACAGTGCACATGCAAATTTTTCTCTCAAAACCTTGACGTCAGTATTTCCTGAGGAGGTGCTAACTGCTATACTTTTGCAATTGTGGAGTACTTAATTAGTTATACATTAAAAACATGTCTATCAGACAGTAAATATCTAATGTATATTTTTAAAAAAAGTGTTCTGTGTGTGGAGTTGTTAGTTCCCATGTTTTCTTGTCAATTTTTTTTGGAAGAAGTGTCTTACTTTTGAACCAAGCTTTGTCTCATGGGAACGTGAGATCCCACGTATTAAGATTAGTACATAGGTTGTTCAGAAGAAGGAGTGATGAGCTATTTTTAGATGTTAAGAAAAGCTAAGATAAGTTCATAATAGGTGTGATAATAGACAGTCACTAATCAAAATCTGCAAAATGGGTTTCTAATGCATACTGTGCCACATGTATTTTGAGCCAATAATAACAGACTTAGGTTGTGCAGTACTTCAGACCTTAAATTAATGTGTTTGTGAACATGTCAAACAAACGTGGCTTGAAAATAGAGGCATGAAGTGTGCCTGGGTGTTTCTTGATGAAATAGTCCTAGAGCTACTGAAGCCATATTAAAGAAAGCTCCGGTATTATTTGATTTCTAACAGATTAATGGTTTCTCCCAGTTTTTACTATCAACTGTTCAGTTCTTTTTGAACGAAGCATTTTGGGATATGTGCATGTTTGAGCACAAGAAGATAATGCTGAACTTCTTTGGTATCATTTGTGGACTCTCACTTAAAATTACTTGGTGTCTCTTCCATTTTTAATCACGTTTACATCAGTGTCTTTCCTGAAGGTGACACCTTTTGGATACGAGGAGAAAATTATTGTTATGGTAAAGAAAGAAGTTTAATAAAAAGGAGCTTAAAGTCTTCTTTAAACACTTTGTTATGAGGTTCTGTTGCATATTATATATATCGTTGTTGCTGGAGAAAAAATTTGAACTGCCTAATTTAGGAATAACAGAATTTTATAGAGGAAGATTATTACCACAACTCTGTTATGTGTCTGTATGTTTATATAATAAACTCATCCTGAAACTAAAATCTCTTTTGTTTAAAAAAAAAAAAAAAAAAGTAAAATCATTTTTAAACAACAATCTAGATTCTTAGTGGTATTTTGATTAATTTCAGCAAAGGTGAAGCAGGAAATTTTTGAAGTATTGAACTTCAATTTCTTCATCCTGAATTTGGTGCTTCGTGATCCCTACCCAGTGGACAGTGGACTAACTTAAAGACTCATTTAAGCCACAACAGTAGGAATTGTCCCTTAGGCCAGAGCTAGTTTGTTAAATGAGTAAGTGCTAGAGGATATTGCTAGACACTTGAGCCAAATTGGCCATGCTGTTAGACTGTCAAATGTTCCCTGACTTGTTTTTGACCTGGCCAACTTTCACTCTCCCAAACAGGACAATATTTCACTGAAATTTAAATTCTATTAGATTTCAATTCAACAAATATTGAAAGTTTTCTTGTATTTGCATCCTGTGCAAATTCCATAAAACTGATTAGTTTTTATCAGATTAAATGCCTTCTGTGACAAGGCTTTATCTTCTAATCTCAGTTTACATGAAAAATGAAACTGCTTCTTCAGTGTAAAAAAAAGAAAATTAATGCTTTCTGACAGTTTATGAAATTATTTCTAATACCTCTTTTGTTATGTGAAAATTCAGCATTGATACATAGTTTTTCCAATATTTACATATCACTGCTAACTTATTTTTAGGTTGCATATTTAAAGCAGCACATTTAAAAATTAGGTTGATTTCTACAGTTATTACCTCTGTGTGTGTATATGTGTGCATATATGCTTTTTTACAGTAAACAATTCTATGGATTAAAATGATGAAGGCACAATGCTGTCGGGCTAATGCTGTAAAATGCTTTGCACTTCATAGGATAAATAGGTCTGGGAATTACGTTGTGCAAATTGATTCCTTATAGCTGCGGATCATCATAATCTTTAAAATTTTCTGTAGATGCCCTCCTAATACAACTAACACCTGAGGACTGAACATGCAAAGAGCAGTAGAACACTGGAAGTAGGTTGTAAGACAAATGTTATGTATGCTATATGTAATGTTACATATATTGTTATATTTTTATGTTTATATATGTTGTTGTATATATGTCTATATTATCATTTCAAGGATATTGTGAACCATACCTTTTGGGATGAGGTCCTCTTTAAAGCCACGGAAGTCTGCATGTCAGTTTAGTTTGGGAAACAAGATTCGGTCTTAATAAAAGGGTTTGGAACATCACTCTTAAAGAAGGGATAGAAAGAAAAGGATTAATTATACAGTAGTGGAGCACAGGGTTTAGGCACATGACATCATTCACAAAGTAATGACAATTTTTTTTCTAGTCAATAGAAAGTTCAATTATACTTCACTTCAAACTGTTAAGAAGTCTGAAAACTACAAATAATTAAGCCAGCAATCATTCAGTTGCTGAATTTTAGTTATCTACTCAGAGGAGGGTTAACAGAACTCTCCATGAGGAATAGACAGCATAGAAATCAAAAGGTCACATAGATCGTATCTTAATTCAAGAGCATCCTTATGATATCAGGATTGATGAGTGTTTAATTAAGAAACACTTTGTCAGCCTAATAGTATTTCTAGAGTACTGGCTTCAGTGCATTGGGATTTCTAGGATGATTTCTGCGGTGCTTCTGTAGCAGTATCAGTATTGGAGCCACTTAATTTTCTAATTGTATAAAATGCAGCAGATAGCACCGCTGTGCTGAAGGACAGCCAATACTCTGCAAACAGCGCACCCGGACTCTCGTTCTGCCAGGACTCTCACTGCTGAGCGCTAGTCGGGAGACAGGCAAAGGTTACTGCTCCGTATTTTCCTACCCCCGCAGTGGCTTTGTAAGGTACGACGGATTTCACCAGTGGCGATTCCCCGGGGGCCACTGAGGCAGTGGAGAGCAGGTGTGGAACGAACCAGATTGTGCTGTGTAAATCTGCGGCACCGTTTCATGGCATCGTCCCAGGACTGATTAGTAGCAGCCGGCTGGTGTTCGGAGATAGCACAGGTTTAAGTGTAGCGTTGGGCTCAACAAGAAGATGAAATGTTGGCAAGAAGAGCGCATAAACAGCTACTGTTCTTTTAAAAAGGGTCTCAGTGTATTATTACAGAAGTCGTCTTGTTTTCACGATCTCCTGTGAAAGATCTTTGCTTAACACAAATTCATTTTAATGGCCATGAATAGCTGAATGTCTGTTTTATGTACATTTATATGATGGAACTTTATCTCGTAATGCCGTATTAACATAATCATTGGTATTACAGGAAAGGGATTCCTTCACAAATTGTTTGCCTTTATATTGTCTTCTATCTGCTTAACAGGCTTTTCAAGAATATTCAAATAGTTATTGAAGATATTCCTTCATACAAAGAAGGAAAGGTTTAATGAAATAGCATTACTGAATGGCAAGACCAGCTGTTCTGGACAGTTTTCAAAGGAAGGATCTGATGCTTTGAGGCATCAAGCTTCTGTAGCATCTTTTAACTTTGCTGGGTTTGAGGGCATTAAACACATTGCTGGAAGAGAGATAATTTTGTTTTGATTTTTTTTTTTAATCATAAAAATAAGCTGATAGCCTACACTGTGATGTTAGTTGTCTTCTGTCATTTGACTAGTCTAGTTATTCCAGATATTAGTGACCCTTTCTCTGCCCTATGTTTTAATCTTCGTTTCATTCTCCAACTCTTTACTTGAAACTGTGCAGAGGAAATGATCTTACAGAAACGTCTTAGTACTTCTGCGTAACCATCTGCAAGAGCACTGATGTCTCTGAACACGCATTGCTAAAGCTGGTTGCTACCTTTCTCTCAAACCTCTTTCTATTCAGAAAAAAAAAATTCTTCTCAAAAAAAGCTGTTTCAATGAAACCACTTTTTTCCTCTTAAAGTTGTACCAAGGTTGTTCTAGGTTGCCTGAAACAGCGCAATGATGGGCAGAGACTTGGAGCTGTGAAAGCTCAGAAGTCAAAGAATGGCAAAAGGTCAAGAAATACCCATGTTGGTAATTTTCCCTGTAAGTTGTCCTTGACTTAGTTTCCCCGGGAGCCGGTTTCTTTTGCGATGCTCTGAATGAAGCTAATTGTCAGAAATAGTTTTGAGATACAGGAATTTGTTGAGGACTAGAGATTTGTGCAGGGTGTACCAAACATGGAAATCAAAGCCAAATGTTTTTCTCACAGAACCTGCTAGGTTAGAAGATGTGGAACTGAAAGATAAAAGTCAAAATGGAAAAAAAAATAAAAAAATGCCCTCCTTGTGTAGTAACAACAAAACCGTGACTGCCAAGAGGGGAGAACAGAATTGGTTTGGTTTTTTTTTTTTGTTATTTTCCGAGCCAGGTCTTTAAGGGCGGAAAATTTGTCTACATTCATTGTCTTTCAGCTTGTACTCCACTCAATTT
Organism: Aquila chrysaetos chrysaetos; assembly: GCF_900496995.4. Lineage (NCBI taxonomy): Eukaryota > Metazoa > Chordata > Aves > Accipitriformes > Accipitridae > Aquila > Aquila chrysaetos. The sequence continues at coordinate 82,176,134 of NC_044005.1, forward strand.
TTTTTTTCCTTTTTTTTTTTTTCTTTACTAATTTCTACTGCATCTTAAAGGGGGCAGACAATTTAAAGACAACTAACTTCTTGCAAGTTCTGTGGACAGTGGAGATGGGATGGAGACCCCATTCAGAGAACATGTGCAAGATCTTTCTGTAAGGAGGGCCATGGTTAGGGACTGCGGCTGTTACAGTGCAGACTGCAGGGAACCAGTGTACAGTGGCATCAGAAATCCGATGTTATTCTTCATCAGCTTTGTGAAACAACCTTCTCTGAAATACCAAGATTAAACTAAAATTACAACTATGCAAATTAGATCTGACTCAAAAGAATCATCCAATGACTTCATTGAGAAAAGATAAATTCTGAAGTTAAAAATGTAGTTATTTCTTTATATTGTGTCTAACCTCTGACTACAAAGCATAAGAGTAAAAAACCATCACATTGGTACTGTTAAGACAAAAAGTTCTTGAGCCTGAGTAAGTGAGGGGTTTTACAGCAATATGTATTAGAATAGAACAGAATGGGACTATTTCAGTTGGAAGGGAGCTACAACGATCATCTAGTCCAGCTGCCTGACCATTTCAGGGCTGACCAAAAGTTAAAGCATGTCATTAAGGTCATTGTCCAAATGCCTCTTGAACACTGACAGGCTTGGGGCATCCACCATCTCTCTAGGAAGCCTGTTCCAGCGTCTGACCACCCTCTCGGTAAAGAAACGCTTCCTCACGTCCAGTCTGAACCTCCCCTGACGCAGCTGTGAACCATTCCCAGGCGTCCCGTCCCTGGATCCCATGGAGGAGAGCTCAGCACCCCCCTCTCCACATTCCCCCCTCAGGAAGCTGCGGAGAGCGACGCGGTCGCCCCTCAGCCTCCTCTTCTCCAACCCGGAGAAGCCCAAAGTCCTGAGCCGCTCCTCCCAGGACATTCCTTCCAGCCCTGTCACCAGCTCGGTGGTGCCTCCGCGTCCCTTCACGTCCTCCCGAAACGGCGGGGCCCGGCGCGGCGCGCGGCTCGAGGCGAGGCCGCCCCAGCGCCGACCGCGGCGGGATCGTCCCCTCCTCCTCCGGCCGGCCGTCCCGCGGTTGATGCCCCCCGGGACGGGGTTTGCCCTCTCGGCTCCCCGCTCGCGCCGCCGGCTCGTATCGAGCCGCTGCCGGCCGGCCCCCCCGGGCCCCTTTCTGCGGGGCGGCTCTCCGGCCGCCCCTCTCCCCGTCTGTGCTTGTGCCCGGCGCTGCTCCGTCCCCGGGGCGGAATCGGGCGCCTGGTCTTGTTAAATCCCGTCCCGTTAATGGTTGCCCGGTGCTCCGATCTGTCCGGATCCCTCTGCAAGGCCTCCTGTCCCTCAGGAGAGTCGGCAGCGCCTCCCAGTCGGGTCTCGTCAGCAAACTTGCTAATGGTGCGTCCGATAATTGCTAAAAAGTCGTTCTGATGTTTCGGAGACTACTTTAGATTACTTTTTTAAGAAATTGAAAAATCTGCTTCTCATTGATTTTATAATTGCATTTGAAACATATTAAACCATTCATGGCAGTGCGTTACTACTGTCTGAGAACATGAAACAAAACCGTAGCTGAAATATGTTTATTTTAATATTTAAGTTACGACACCTTCTAGCGAGTACTGGTTGAAACATCTCTTTCTGGGAAGAGAAGAAGGTATGTTAATGAAATGCGTCAGATATTTAATTTAAATTCATGAAATCATAAAATAATGTGAAATAATAAAAAATATAAACCTGAAACAAACCAAATTTCAAGTAATTTGTGAAATAATGAAAACATTTAAAATCTCTGAAGAGTTGGTTATAAACCTGCTTCATATTTTAATAATTAAGTTTCACTATTTTTTCCACTTTGATCTAAAGCAAAAAAAAAAAAAAAAAAAGGAATTTCTTATACAGCAGAAGTTACTAATTTTGAGTGGTTCCATTTTCAACTTCTTTTGGAGAAAAAAGGTAGAAAAAAAGGTAGACAGACTTACAATTGAAACAAAACCTAAATCTCCAAAAGTGGTGTAGAATGCAGTTAATAAGCAAAAGAAGAAACCTCTGTAGATATTTTGATTTTTAAAGCATTTTTATGTTAAGCCTTCTGAATGACTTATTGGTAGGTATTGTTTCTATCGCTATGCGGGGAGATCTCTTCCTACTTCCAGCTTAACAATTTTTCTGTAAGTGTCATGAGACCCCTATCAGAAAAGCAAGCAGACATTTATAATAATTTGCTTGGTCACAACAGTCGTGCTCTTTAAGGAGTGCAGTACAGGTAACCAGGTTCTTAGTAGGATATGTGCTGCTTGAAATAGAGATGGTGTATTTTTTAAGCCTAAGGTATTGTAGCTGTAAACCTCTATGCTTCCTCACTAAGACTGTTTACTGACAATAAATTTTTCTTCCTAAAAATTGCATTAACATTGTCTGATATCCTCACAGTGTGTTTGCCTTATGTTGAAGTGTCTTCATCTCAATAATTATGTTGTTTCACTGAAGTAAGAAGTATTTGTTAAACAAAATGTTTGATGCTTCCGAATTGGGGAGAGGTTAATACAGTGAATGTGAGATAAATGTTAAAGGATTTGACTAATACTACAGTTGATGCAGCAGTGATTGCTGTAATTAATTTTTTCTAAATATTTTCTGTTACCCAGCATAATTTTCCAGAACCTATACCATCTGGCTGAAAAATTCCCCATTCAGCTATGGTGGAAAGGTGATATTTTGCCTTTGAAATAACTCTTAATTTTTCACTCAGTACTGCAAAATAATCAACTCCTCTCAATAGGGGTATAAGACAGCTTTGATTTCGGTGTCAGAAAGGGTTTATAAGGTGTTCGGTGTCCCTCTGTAAAAAAGGCAGAAGACTTAGACTTGTACCCTTTTTGGCATGAAAGGAGCATGTTTGCTCTGCGATTCTTGGGAAAATTAAGTGCAATGAATTTTGCCGCCCTAATCAGTGCTGTATTTATTTGGTTCAGAGATTAATTCAAAATAAGACCACATCAGTTCTGAATAAGTGCATCCAAACAAGAGCTAAATGCGGTTTAACCGCTCCACTTTGTGATTGTTTCAAATACGTTTTTTTAATACCGCTATGTAAACAAAGGCTCAAACGTCCACCCAGCACCTTCTTCCCCAGGGGCACCTAGCAGTTGTTCGTTCCGGCTTTTCCCTCCCATTTTCAAGGCAGAGAAGAGGCGATTGCAGCACCCGACCCGCGCGGTGAGACGCCCCCGCAGCGGCCAGCTCGGGTGGGTGGCTGGGTCGCGCCGCCCGCGGCGCAGGCTGCGGTCCCGCGGCGCAGGCTGCGGTCCCGCGGCTGGAACCGGGAGCAGGCTGCGCTGCCGCACCAGCGGCGCGGGCGCCGGGTTTAGCCTTCCGCCCGCAGCCTGCTAGCAGCGTGCCTGGCAGCTGCTGCTCCCGGTGCGCCCGTCCGCGTTGTTTGCCGGTGCCTTTCAGCCTTCGCTTTTGGCTCTCTGCTTCCCACAATTACCTGCCGTGGGTTTATAGCAGCAAAGGCCGTAAGCTCCGTCGCTGCGGTACGCCCCGCAGGTATTCTAACGCAGCCAACGCTTCCCTGTGTTCCCTTGGAAGTCCAGACCAAAGTAAAGTCTGCTCCTTGCCTAAGTGATTTGTACAACACAAAATGCGCAGTGAAACACTCATTATTGGCATGGGACAGTCCATCTCTTCCAGTTCCTTTCTTCCTTAACTCTTGACCTGGGTGCAGGCTGTGACAAGAAACTTCATCTCCCGTTCTGTGGCTTCTAGGCTTCCTCATTAGCATCTTGAGAGCGCCTATGCCCAGCACGTCCTGGGAGACGAAATGCGCTCATCTTATCCACAATTTTCCCGAATCATCTAAGTATTTCTAATAGGTTCATTCAGATATTTATACTAGGTTAAATATGTTTCTGTGATGCATCATTCAGACGCTGTGAAATACTACTTCATACTTTTTTCCAAAATACATGAATTAACATTCACTTGATCCATAGAATTCTTGGTCTTTGCCTTTATTTGTGTTTTGTACTGAATTGCATGGTTTACGTGTCACATAATGCCTGTTTTTAATGAGATAGTGTGCTTTATTCCCAAGGTGTTGCAGAATGTGGTTTGACAAAACTCCTTAGGTTTGGTGATGCGCTCCAAACCGTTTTTTCAACACAGTTGAACGCGTTACTGTGGTTGACTTAGCTGGGTAGAAAGGGGAAAGTCATATTTTGTTCTTCTTCCTCCAAAACACTTTCATTACATTTATTTGGAATGTTATGCTTCCTGTCTTACAGTTTTTAAAAAGTGCTTTAGGATAAGGAGTGAGTTCATGCCTTCTCTCTCATAAGAGTAGAATAGTAATCGATAATCTTGTCTCAGCCTTACAGGGAGAGAGATTTAGGTGATTAATATTTATGTATAATACTCTAAAAACTGAATGACTTTGTATGTAGGAAATTCTATTTTAATGCAAACATTTCACAGGATTTTAAGAGTCTTATAACATTAATCGAATCAAGATGAAACTTTAGCACAGCAGAGACAATAAATGTTTTGCTCTTGGGTTTCAGCTGTAACCAATGTGCACGTGGCTGCATCTACACTGGCAAACGAAGCAGTGCCGATGCCTGTTAGGCTCCGTGGCCAGCTGTTATGGTCTAGCCACGTCCTTCGCATTAAATCTCCTATCCTCTGTAAAAAGATGACTTCAGAAAAAACGCATCTTGGAAATCATTCCCGGCCCAGTTAATTCCCAAGGGCTGCTCGGAGGCTGTGCGGGAGAGGGCTCGTTGGCTGGTCCAAAGCCTCCCCTGGACAGCTGTAGCGATGCTGGCAGTGCCAGCGCCCAGCTACAGTGCTGAGTTTGTCTCCTGACGCTGTGTACGTGCGTATATGCAGGCTGCGCATCCTCCGCTGCTCAGCGGTTTCACGATTTCGGCAGTCTCGCCAAGGCAGGAGGAAGAGCTGCTTGCCTGCGGAACCGAGAGCGGTGCTCTGCCCGCTTGCTCCGGTGCGGAGAAATGTAAACTCGGGTTTTGCAAATCTGCGCAGACACGTAATCCAAATCACAATATGGTCATTACATTGCAATTGTTTTGAATGAAATGAGCCGGAACTCATCAACACGAATCTTTGAAACAGAAAACAGTCCTGTGTTGCATATGATATATTGTATAACGTATATTGTAGTCAGCTTAAAGTTGAAATTCTCCAGTTTACGGTTCTTACACAATTTCTTGTGGGATGCTGCTCCCCAGTGTAATATAGCCCACTAACTGTTGGCAATTTTTAGCTGCCTTGTATACATCTATAAGAGCTAGTTTGGATTGTGCAAAAATGGAATTAATGAAACTAAACAGAAATCTGTTGTTTGGCAAGGCTAGAACAGTCTTTATTCCTGAAGTTTGTCCTAAATAGTGTTCTATTTTAATAATTCTAATGTGTAGTGGGTTTTATTTTTAATGGGATAATGGGATTGAAATTGCAGTTGCAACTAAAAGGAAACTGATCTGATTAGCTGTATAGAGTCACTTTAACCCAGTAAGGATTCATCGCAATTAGCTAAACGTGTTAGAATTGCTAATGATACAGGCTAAGACAAAGAGCTAAGAACGAAACTGCTTAAAAGGGGAAGCATGCCCAATATGTTTTTAACTGGTACATTTTTTTCTGGCTTGCATTTTCCAGAAGTACAGGGAAATCTCAGTTATAAGGAACCATTTTGTATGGAATGGGAAGATAAATAGCTCCTGATAAATTATTGTTTCTGCTTGGTGCTTGATTTACAGTATTTGTTTTCAGATACACCGTACTAAATTTTGCTTGGAGACATTGGCACATTGATTACCTCTAGATTTCAGGTCAATGGGGACTGTGCTCTGCTTATAAAGAAATGAGAGATTACAGTAAAAGATTTTTGATGGAGTTCATTTAAGATACACAGACTTATTTGTATACATACAGGTCGACTGACAACAGCGTTTAAAAAATTCCTTTTAGTATAAAACAAAAAATATTGATTAGCTCTGAAAGCTGTCATTTAGCAGTTTACATCAGAGCACTTTAAAACCATTTACATGAAAATAAGGAGAAACTGAGTACATTGAATGTTCCATTAATTTTCTTTAATGACATGTGTTTTTCTCCAAAGTATACGGTAGACTCAGATTGCACAAATTAAGAGTAATTGTGATAGTGAAAGGATATTTTTGTCCTGTTTCCTTAAGACTTGCCATGAATCCCGTGCTGTAAACATCTCTGAGTCACTTTCTTTTTGACTCATTGCTCATCTTCTCCATATCTTATAATTTTATATAAACCAATTTCATTGCTTTTATGTTAGTAATAACCAGTTCTTCATCACATTGTAACTACCTCTCAAAAATAATTATTAAGGAGTTTGCCAGCTACCTCACGCCTACAGCTTATAATTGCTCAAAACCTTATAAAGATAAAATAAATATTAAAACCCATATATTTTACAGATAAACCTTAATGTCTACATTCAGCATCGAACACGTTTTCACTCTGCCATGGGGAATTCTGTCATATTGTGAATAAATTTGATGCTTTTCAATGACAAATTAAAAATAAGGAATTTCAATTGGTGTGACTACTTGAAAAGGCTGTTTCACAAATATATTTATTTTGGTTTAGCTGTTAATTCTTTGCCTACATGGCTATAAACTGCTTTCTTTGAAAATCGTATTTACAAGAGATGAATAATAACTTTTTTTAGATTAATTCTTATAAAGTATACATCAGTTAATCATTGTATTTTTTGTAAATCAAGAAGAAAAAACAGGGAGAACGCCATTCTGCACCCTCTTTGTTTTTTCCATCTGAAGCAGACCAGTATGAGTGCGAGAGTTGTACAAGAGTCTGAGTGCTGAGCAATAATTCTGTGACAGGGTTACATCCATATTAGTTACATTACATCCATTTATTATTCATAAAAATATGATCATTCCTGAACAAAAAGGGACGTAGGATTAGGGCTTCAGCCTAGTTTTATATGTTGCAGTCTGAAAAAATGCAAGGAATTCATTTATTTGTCATATTCTATCTGCATGAAATAAAAAATACACATTGACAGCTCCCACTGAATAGTGGAAGGAAACATGCTGCCGTAGATGGATGTAATTCATTTTTCAGGGCTGATAATTTATTTAAGTGAAGAATATAGTTTATTTAATTGCCATTACTGTTGTAAATTGCTGTCTTTCTGTCCGAACAAAATCTTGTAGATACAACTCCAGAGGACTGTCTAAAATTGTATCTTTAGAGATTAATATTTGGATCAAAGCGGACTGCATATATGCATTTTTTACCATATCTGTTTAAGACAATTATGTTTGGACTGAAATAGAAGAATTCTGTATATATGACTAACGTATGAAAGGAGAATATTGTATCACATCTCAAAGTAAAATGTTGCATAAAAACATAATTACTTCAGCAGTACAGTACAACATGAACTAAACGGGTTTGCTTTTTTTGTTTCTAATGATTTTTGCATAGTAACATTTTGGTGATCATACACCTGATGAAAAGAGAATGTGATTTAAGTAAAAAGTGGGCAATACTTGCTTCACTGTGACACACAGATTATCTCTGACTCTTGCAAATTATTGCAAATCACATTGTAAGCCAGTTACTGCATGCCATGACTTCAGTGCCTTATAACGAGAACATTACTCTGCTGTGGTTTAGCTCTTCCCGCAGTGACCAACACTGGACACCGAAACCCGAACGTGAGTACAGTCAAACCGTGCAGAGATATGTCTCCAAAATGCTATCCCAAGTTCCAACAAGGATGTCCTGAGCTCAGGGTAGTTTCTTCTGATGAGTCTTTAAAACTCAGTCACTTTTAAAACTCAAATTTGGAGGAATTGTGTGCATAAAGTTTTCCTCTGCTAGTTTTGAGACTGCTGCTTGCTAGGATCTTCGGCTCCCCCCCAGTTCCTGACCTGGAGAAGGCTCTGGAGGTCACGTCCAATTGACCTTCATCATGCTCCTCATGAGTTTAGGGATCTGTTGTAGTTCTCAGCTACCAAAATGAAGAATCATAGCTCAGGACTCACTCAGTGATGCCTGTTTAATCACTGCTTGTACAGAAACATTGTTTTTTTGCCCAGATTGCCCAGTTCTACTATGGCCTTTCTGTAATCGAGAAGCCCTAACTGTAAATTGTCTTCAAGGTGGTGTGGTGTTACTGATTTATAAAGTAGCATAATGCTATTCTCTGCTTTTCTCTTTACTCCTTCTCCAATAATTTGTAACATAGCACATAAAAATTGCTTTTTTCACTACTACTGGCCACTGAGCTCCCCGTTATTTTTCCTGATATAATTCCTTAGGAGTTACCATCAGCACGGCATTTTATTTATAAAGGCGGGATGGTTTTTGATGTGTTTTACATTTATTTACATTGAATTTCAGCTGTCATTTTATCACCAGATATCATAACGTGTGGTTTTTAATAGCCAGTCCTGCCTTCAGAGCCCTGACTTACCTTAGCATCATCAGTAAAGTTTGTCTTCTCACTGTTCACTGCTTTTTGCACCTTGGGTCTCCCACTGGATCCCTGCAGGACTCAACTAATGACTTCCTCCCGGTGTGAATATTGACCATTTACTCCAAATTTTTTGTAGCATTTAAACATTTTTTTTTTTAATCCATGAGAGGGCTTTCCTTCTAATCCCGTGTCAGGCTGGTTTCATCAAGAGCGTTTCATAGAGGACCTTGTGAAAATGAATATCTTTTGGAAGTCAAGTATATGGTATCAGCTTACTTTCTTTTCCATGTTTGTTTGTTCTTTGGAGAAGACCGACAGATTGCTGAGAAATTATTTCCTTTTAAAATAGCTATGTCAGCTCTTCACTGCTCTAGTGTATTTATTTTCCTTTTCACTTATTTTATTGTTTATTCTGATTTTTAGTAATTTAATTGGAAATTCTTAGAAAATTTTTCTTGAACTACCTTCCTCTCAAGCACCTGTCACAGTTTCCTCCATTATGAACCCAGATGGAGAAAAAGCATTTTATTTTTGTGTTCTGACCTCATCTTTCTTGAATACTCCTTTTATAGCCTGAACAGCTGTTAGCCCTACCAGCTCTCTCTCTGGCTTTCAAATCTTTGAAAATTAGTTTATGTTCATTTTTTATATGTCCTCCAAGTTGTTCCTCCAAATTTTTCTCTTACCTGTTTTGTGTAGATTTTTTTTTTTTTTTTTTTTTTACTAGGCAGGTAGTTTATGGTCATTTTTGTTTTCCTAATTTGAATACAACTTCAGATTTTCAAAAGACCTTTTTCTTGCTTCTAATATACAAGTGAGATAAATATTATTCCGTATCCTGCGCATGTAGACTCTTTGATTTTTAGGCATATCCACAGCTGGATCCTTTCTACTTCAGATGAGATCTTTTCCTTTTGAACAGACTCTCCCTATCCTAGACGTGTCCTCAGTTCCAGGTGAATCTCAGTTCTTCCTCCTAACACCATTATTTCAGCCCGTGACTGCAGCTTTGCTTCAGCACATCCCCTTCTCTCTGAATTTGCACAAGGTTTAAGGAGAATGTTGCAGAATGCTGCTGTGCGGGTCCCAACTTTGAGCTCCCAGACAGCTTACATTTGGCATCCAGAAGTTCTCTCAGCATTCCTTAGGTTTTGTTTTATATCAGGACTGCAAATTGCTGCCACTAGTATGTCTTTGGAGTCTGTGCACACTTCTTGTGAGGTGCGCAGGATGCACGTTCTCTTCAGAGCCACCAGTGCAGGTCTCTGTCCATGGCACGTGCCGTGGTGTAACCCCAGCCGGCAACTAAGCACCACGCAGCCGCTCACTCACTGCCCCCCCCCCCAGTGGGATGGGGGAGAGAATCGGGGGAAAAAAGTAAGCGTGGATTGAGGTAAGAACAGTTTAATAGAACAGAAATGAAGAAAATAATAACAGTAATAACAACAACAATAAAATGTTGATAATAATAAATAATAATAATAAAAGGATTGCAATATACAAAACAAGTGATGCACAATGCAATTGCTCACCATCTGCCAACCGATGCTCAGTTAGTTCCTGAGCAGCGATCCCCCCAGGCCAACTGCCCCCAGTTTCTATACTGGGCATGACGTCACATGGTATGGAATACCCCTTTGGCCAGTTTGGGTCAGCTGCCCTGGCTGTGTCCCCTCCCAACTTCTTGTGCCCCTCCAGCCTTCTTGCTGTCTGGGCATGGGGAGGTGAAAAATCCTTGACTTGGTCTAAACACCACTTAGCAACAACTGAAAACATCAGTGTGTTATCAACATTCTTCTCATACTGAACCCAAAACACAGCACTGTACCAGCTACTAGGAAGACAATTAACTCTGTCCCAGCTGAAACCAGGACAGCATGGTGGCGGGGACCTGGCATGTTGTCACTTCACGCGTTCCACCTCGCCTGTCTTGAGAACATGAAAGAACGAAGTCGGATGGGGCTAGCAGTTTCCCCATAAAACTTGTCCTCTTTCCCACTGTAGTCTGCAGACTGACAACCAAGATAGCCTATTTCAGTTCTTTTTTTCTTTTTTTTTCTTTTTTTTCCCCCATACTTCCATTATTTGGTAATAGGATTTTCATAGAACAGTCCTTTTCCTAATTTATTACTGTTATTTTTTGCAGTTATTTTTCCTGTCATTTCATTTTTCTTCTCGTAGTACTTTCTCTGTGTGGATGACCTAAATCAGAAACTGTTGTGTGATAAATACTCTCTGGTATTTCTTAGAGAATAGTAAAGTCCAAGGCTCACCAGGCTTGACTGCTGTGAAACTGGAATTCACCAGCTGAAAGCTGTTCAGGGGTTTGGGCATCTGTATTTGCTAGTACCTTGGAGTTCATTTGTTTTGTATTTGCTAAAGATAAATGAGAAAGCTACTTTCTATTATTCTAAGTGTGGGATGGACAAACCTAAATATATCTACAAATTTAGATGCTTTAAATGAAACCTAAGAGTTATGCACTGGGTTTTAAATAAGCTCTTCCTAAGGCAGTTTTAAATCTGAATATAATGGTGAAAACATACAGTTTTAATTGTGAGTTTGTGGATGGTGCTTAAATGTGAGAGAATATGTGCTAGGTTGTCAACATCATTGTACCGCGTTTTGAATGGAAGAGATGACATCCGTCAGTAGTTGCCTAATGATTTCATTGTTATTGCAGGTTGAAGTGCACTGGTCTGTTCTTATTTTGGTGCAATATCACTTACAGATGTATCCAATTTTAAGGGGAATAGGATTGTTTTGTAAATGAATTTGTAGTGGGAAAATGTGCCCAGAAACTTACATGTGTGGAACAAATCCTTAGCTTTTTACCTTTAAGAATGTATCAGTTTGTTTCCTCTACTTTGCTATGATCTAAATGATTTCAGACAGATATGATGTTTATTAAATTAAGAACTTCAAAGGAGTTTCAAGATTTCCACAGAATATAATGTTCCATGTAGAGTTACACTTAAATTTATCCCCAGTGTTGGTTGAAAGTTAATTTTGCTTATTGTTTCACATATTTTTTTGTCATAGCAGTTGTTGGTTTTCTTCAGTTCATTTTAGTGGCTTCAGCATTTGCAGAGAGACAAATAAAAGGGATCTGTCAGGGTGTGAATGCTTGGGGGTTCGAAATAAAACACTTCTTCATTTATCACTCCTTGAAGGAACTTGAATGCGGTGATTCCCTAGAGGAACATGAAAGAGTACTGCAAGGTGCGCGTTCCCAGGAGGACTAGATGTTGCTTTACTGTCCATGCAGGATCTAGGCATTGAACACCTAGCTTCAGACCTAGAATTTATGAATTTCATTAATCTGTGTGAGATACCAAAGTCCATGCAGTTAATGAAATGAATGAGGCCGTTAAGCTGGAGCTGTACAGCAGCCTCCACTGAGTGACCGAGGCTCAGGACACTCAACAGCATGGACTGGACTGATGTGCTTGAAATTCTGCAGACATAGACACCAGCCCCCCAGCTGGGTCAGATCCCAATGTGAAAGTGAGTTTCAAAGGCTGAACCATCTACCTAGGCACCAAGGTAATGACTTTGCTGTGGCTAACAGTGTCACTTTAACCCTTCCAGGAGAGAACTCCTGGCTCCCTCAAGCAGCTGGAAGTGGGGACATACTGGCTTGATAGTGTGAATGGAAAATATTCACTGCCCTTTTTTTGCATTGGTTGATACCTTTAATACGTATTTTGCAAACACATTCATCCTTCTTGAAGACTGTAGATGTGCTGTAGCAGGGTAATTACAATGGAATAAATATTAGATAAACTAGATAGTTATTAAATGTACCTGAGGCATTTCTTAATCTTGTGTTAGAGGAGAATTCAGTATTACTTCTATAATACTCTTTTAAGTGAGAATCAGATCTTAGCCTGGGGTGCGGGGATAAGAAAAAAGGTGCAAGTGAAAAAAATTAGCAGACCATTTAATATGTTATCAGGTAGGAGCATGCTAGCCACAGTTTTGTTCACAGTTGCTGTATTGCGGTGGCAAGACTTCCTTCCTGGATACTGTTAGATATTGCAGGCTGGGTTGTTCAAAGCCACTTTGGCTCTCCAGCTCATGCTTGCCAGCTCATTTGTCACATACAGTATGTCTTGTTCTTCTGTCAAGGTGTTGCCCTGAAAGTGCTTTTTTGTGTGGTACATTAACTAAGTCTGAAACACAGTTATGTCACTTGCAAAGGGATGCCATCAGCAAAGCAGTCTCATGTTTTTAGATGCTTTTGACACTCAAATGTTATAAAACTCTATAATTTCTAGTTTTGTGATGAGACTGAGTAGGTATTCTAAATTGTAGTTAGTGAGTACTATGGGCTATCAACTTGGCAAATTATAAACATTGACAAATATTGATAATGGAAAAAAAAATCACATTCCTTGTATGCATATTTAACACAGTGATTGATTCTTCACAGTTAGCAAATCTGTTACATTTATGTCAAATTACAGAGCGATTACTCTCTCTATATATATGTTAAGCTTGTTTTTACAATCAGCAGTGTTAAATGAAATGTAAATTCAGGGATCTGCTGCATTGGTTACTGCTGTTGCAATTAGCCCTGCGTACTGTGGAGGAGGAGGCTCTGCAGACCCTCTGGTTTGCATGCTGTAGAGCAAGCCGGGGCAGTTTCGGTTTGGTGAGTGGAGAGGATCTTTATGTGCTCAGTACGTTTGCGATGTAAACCAATGGAAAGACATCGCTGCCAGATACAGAGTTATCACTGATTATTTTCCTTCCATAAGCTCGTCAGAGTGAGCAAAAAAACTAAGAACAAGCCTATTCCGTTAGTGTGCAGTCTGCTCTTAGAAGAGTGCTGCAGTATGTGGCTTTTGAGAATAAGCTCATGAACAGCGACAATATATCCAGCAGTATTTACTGTGTGTTGTCCAAGTTTGTGTTCTGTCCTGCCACATTTGATTGAATGGACAAGTAGAGGACAGTATCTTAAATTTGTCTTAAATTTCCACAATTTTCACTTGAAACATATTTGAAATTTAAGTATGAATGTACCTGAACACCTTGGGAACACCTTGGGAACAGAATTCAGCACCAGTTCGGGTCTCTGAATTAACACAGTATTACTTAACTGTTTTCACCTTGTCAATGTTGTTTTGGAATGCTTTGCTCCTCTTAAAATATTTTATTGCATTACCACTTCAGATCAGCCAAGTCCTCATTAAAAAATCTTGAAAGATATTTGGTTTTCCTCTCTAAGCATAGAAAAAGTAGAAGGTAATGAGCTCTAAGGAAGAAAGATTGTATTTTCTTGCATTTGTCCTTAGTGATAAGGACAAAAAAAAAAAAAACAAAAAAAACCCCAACCAACAATATAGAAAATGTAGGGGGGAGGAGGAAGAACCAGAATTTTGTAAAATGTTTTTGAGTGCTTTCACAGGCTGGTTTAATTTCCATAGAGCTATGTGAGTTTGCATATGTCAATCAATTTAAAGTAATGCTTTGCTTTGATTATGAACGTGACTTGAGAATAAAATTAATGTTTGCATAGTGCTCAGTATATGTAAATTGATATATAAATGCTGCTGTAAGTATAATTACATTAATAACGAAAGGCAAAATTAAGTTGACTAACAGAGTTTTTAATTAGATTAACATAAACCATTTGTGATTTAATACAATGCTGTCTACAAAATTAGATACTATATGCATGTGTGTTAAATCAGTTCATTAGCATACTGGGTCCAAATGAACAGTTCTTATAATTTCCTTGACTGAAAAGAAATTTGAGTTTTATGCTACATTTTTACTAGTCTGGTATCACTAACATACATGGGAAAGATACATCAGTTTTATGGTTGAGGGTTGAGGGTATGACCCTAACGTACCCTGGTTCTTGTTGACTTAGAACTTAACTTTGCAAATACAGCATCTGGCAAAGAGAAATCTTGCACCTAATATGAAATCATATTCAGCTCAGTAAGAGTAAGATGATGTGCTGGAAATCCCACTATATTACAACTCCTTTAGATCTTCCTTTTATGTTCCAAACTCTTCAAGTTAGAAAAAAGTTGGTAGGTTGCTGCCAGTTAGCAAAGAGCAGATGGTATTTATTACTGTGACCAGTAAATTATGTGTCTGTGGGAGAACTAGCCCAAAAAGCCAAATGTGGATTGTGCTTTTAAGTGTTGTAGTCTTAGTACCTATTTCCATACCTCTGTATATGCTCAATATAAACTTACTTAATTGTGCACTTTGGAAGAAGGTTAGTGGTGCACTTCTGCAGTCTGAATTGTTAGCATTCGTAGAAATACTGTTTTAGATAATGTCCTTCAAATGACCCAGTCTTAGATACACAATTCCAAGAACAACTTATTACTTACGTTGTATTTTACTTGTTTCTAAATCGTAAAAGTTGACTATTTCAGGCTTGGCTAGGATCAGTGTTAAAGGACAGGGGGTTGCTTTTGGTCCTAAAGAGGCCCCTTGCCCTTGATTCAATACGATGTGACTTAAATACAAGGGAAAAATCATTGTTAGCTCAGCGTACCCTGCAGTTTCTGAAAATACTGCACTTCTTGAACAGCTTTCCATTAAGGAGCAGTCAGCCCTCAAAGAACTTCCCGACCCTTTGTAGACATGGGTTGGGATCAGTCATGACCTCTGACTGGCGACTAGTTTGCTAACAGCTCTAACCTCCCAACATGGGCAAAAAAGCTGGAGAGCCGTTCCTGTCTGCCCTCAGCCTCCCACACCGCCCCAGCTGGGCCGGCCAAATAGGGAGAAGCCTAGGAAAAAGCAGTTTATTCTAAGTTGCAGAAGAATTGCAAGAAAGGCAAAAGCCAAAGATAAAATGTGACATTAGGATCCTCTTTCTCATTCCTGAGTTGAAAAAGTAGGCTCCGGTGTGGTCCTCCTGTCAGCAGGACCTGGTCCTGCTGCACGTACCATGAGTAATACCCACTTTCATAACCGAGCCCTGTGATTTTAATGGCAGGAGTTTCTGCAATCACTCCCTGAGCATCCAAATAAGCAATAGTAGCCACGTACATTCAACAAGGCCTGTTTTTAACATACTTGACAGCTCTTCAGGGTCAAGATCATGTCTTCCTGCATGTCTGTGCAGTGCCTGGTACGATGAGTCTCTCTGGATATCTCTGCAGTTAAAATAATAAACCCCTTGAACTTGTTAATTGCAGATTTAATATAGATCCGCAACTTTAATTGGTTCCTTGGCTTTTCCTCCATTACTTCATGTCGGAGTTAAAAACAGAATCACACACAAAAAAATGTTTGGGTGTCTGACAGATTAGTAGATTATAATAAATTGCACTGCTGATGCATGTATTAGAGAAATAGCTATTCAAATTTTCGTGACTTAAGAAAGTTTAACTGAATAAAGATACATCAGACACCAAACTTTTTTTTTTTTAATCAGAAAATTTATTTTAATTTTAAGGCTCATTTAAATTGCTTTATTTAAACTCCACAACTTCTTACCAAATTCTGACAGGAAATTGCTAAAAATGAAAAGTGAGGGGATATTTTTGCTATCTCAGTATGGACTTGTATCTGGAAGATGTTTGTCTGGAGTCACTGACCATCTGTTTCATGGAGTTATGCCAAAAATATGTTTTCACTGTAGATTTAGATGCTTGCTATAAGCTAGTAAATAGCCAGGCAAATACTGCAGCATCTTCTTCAAGCACACAGTAAATATGAACTCCCAGCACTTTTCATGATAAAAAAATGTGTAATAAAAAAAGTGTTTATTTCTTAGGTAAATCTAGTCACAGTAGCTTTAATGATTCTAACTTTGTTACTCGGATTTAATTTATTCTTGAGGTAATTCTATTGATTTAAACAAGAAATTAATTTGGCCCGCAATTTTCAAGAAGCTATGTTTTCCCTTTGAGCATTTAATTTTGAGTCCATTTTTCTCCCTGCGGCCTGGCATTGGGTTATTGTTCAAAGCATAATGAAGAGATGCGACCCAGTGAGCTCTGTAGGAAAAGGCAGCCTTCTCCTTCACTGCTGGGACCGCTGCAGTGAAGTTTCAGTGGTGCAGCTTTAAGGAAGCATTAGCACGTGTCCTTTGGAGTAGATCTCCGGAGCCCCTCTGGAGTACATTCATTTTCTGTTTCTGCTGTTGCTGTCTCTTGACATGCTGTATTGGGTTTGTGTGGCCAGGTTTTGGTAGCGGGAGGGCTACAGGGCTGGCTTCTGTGAGAAGCTGCTGGAAGCTTCTTCCCCCATGTCCGACAGAGCCCATGCCAGCTGGCTCCAGGACGGACCCACCACTGGCCAAGGGCGAGCCCATCAGTGACGGTGGTAGTGCCTCTGGGAGAACAGATTTCAGAAGGGAAAAAAAGTTGCTGGGACACAGAAACTGCAGCTGGAGTGAGGAGTGAGAAGCTGTGAGACCACCAGCCCTGCAGACCCCCAGGTCAGTGCAGAAGGAGGGGAGGAGGTGCTCCAGGCGCCGGAGCAGAGATTCCCCGGCAGCCCATGGTGATGAAGACCATGGTGAGGCAGGCTGTCCCCCTGCAGCCCAGGGAGGTCCACGGGGGAGCAGATCTCCACCTGCAGCCCGGGGAGAGAGGACCCCACGCCGGAGCAGGGGGATGCCCGAAGGAGGCTGTGACCCCGTGGGAAGCCCGAGCTGGAGCAGGCTCCTGGCAGGACCTGCGGCCCCGTGGAGAGAGGAGCCCACGCTGGAGCAGGTTTGCTGGCAGGACTTGTGACCCCGCAGGGGACCCACGCTGGAGCAGTCTGTGCCTGAAGGACTGCAGCCCGTGGGAAGGACTCACGTTGGAGAAGTTTGTGGAGAACTGTCTCCTGTGGGAGACCCCACGCCGGAGCAGGGGACGAGTGAGGAGTCCTGCCCCTGAGGAGGAAGGAGCAGCAGAGACAGCGAGTGATGAACTGACCCCAACTCCCACTCCCCGTCCCCCTGTGCCACGGGGGGGAGGAGGTGGAGAATCCAGGAGTCCAGGTCCTGGAGTCAGCCCTGTCCCGCTGAGGAGGGCAGTGACAGAGCAGCTTTGGTGGGCACCTGGCGTCCAGCCAGGGTCAACCCGGCAGACATGCCTTGCTGAAGTAGAGCCCTGCAACGTTGAGTCCTACCAAACAGGTTTCTCGGAAGCTCTTCTCCAGAGACTGCAAACGTCACATCACTGTAATAAAAAATAATGTCGCATCCTTATCTAGAACACTAAGTTCCTTTTGGAAAAGCCAAAAAATGCTAGCTGTTGAAGAGGTACTGGGGTAAGCAGCTACATACAGAGGGAGGCGAACTTGAACTCTGCAGGATCTGCTGAGCTATAGCATAGCATCGCACAGAATAGTTCCAGCTGGGCATTGTTACGCTTACAAAATGTTGAGAAAAATAAAATTTGCCTTCACAATTGTCTGCTACTCCCTTAACATGAAGGGAACTCCCTTGTGCATATCAAAAGGTGAGACACTCTTTAAAATAAACACTATTCTAAAATAAATCAGAAGTCCTAGAAGAGTACTAGAAGAAAACTAATTTATAAGCAGGTCTTAAGCAGTAAGGTTTTATTCAGGAGTGAATAATATCTTTGTCTCCTCCCCTTTTCTTTAGCACAGGACTGAATGTAGAAGGATTTTTTGTTTTCCCATGAATAAGGAAAGCTTTTTGTGAGGATACCTAGCTCTGCAAATGGAAAGACACTTTGTTGCTCCACAAAGGACCTGATGGTAATGGTGAACAGAACATACTAAGAAGTAACAAACCTATTTCATGTTGCCAAGATGTGCTATTTCTGTTTTGGTGTTTCTAGAAGAAATTAATTTATTCTCCCAATTCAGGGCTTTGTGCTGCTTTATCTTACAGCTGGAAGCATTTGTCTGTCCCATTCCATATTTATTAGTTTTTGTTACTGTTCTTAACACTGATTCGTGTATAAAACAGAAACGGTCACTGACACAAACACTTTTTCTGAATGGCAAGCATATTCCTTGTTTCTGCTTGTAAAACCCAATTAAAATAGTGTTCGTAGAATAAGAAATGTTACAGTTCTAGTAGGGATGTATTTGGGCTTCATCAAACAGGGAGACAAATACTCTTCTAGATGTCAACATGCATTTTCTACCAATCATTGCATTTAGTTTGAGGCTGAGATGTTAATGCTGTGAACTGTATGTTAGATTTGTTATACCTATGGTACACCGTCCTGAGGTAGTCAAAACCCTTACTAATACTAAATGGAGTTTTTAACCTCGAAGGAACTGGTTAGCAGGTTAGAGCTTTATGTTGCAACATAACAGCAAATTATGTGAGTCCTTGCTTAATTGGTTACCAGCATTCTCGCCCCCACGTGCGGAAGGGAGGTGGGGAGAAAGACGGGTGTGGTTCTGAATAGGGTAGGTTTTACGGGGAGCCCTTAGGGCTGCCGTGTGGTGGAGTAACTCGTGATGTACCTCTGACGGTGCGACACGGCCGGGCAGGCGGGACGGCGTCCCGAGCGCCTGCGCCGCTCTCGGCCCAAGGCCGGCGTCGGGGACCCCTGCCAGACAGCCCTCGTCGCCCCGCCGCACCTTGGAGCCCGTCTCCCGGCTCGTGGGAGGTTCACGGCACGCCTGGGCACGCGTAAGGAGGGCAGCGGTGCCAGGCCACCGGCGCGGTGAGTCTCGCGAGAGAACTGACCGTTGTGTGGCTGTCCGCTTATCCAAAGGCCGGTTTATCACTTACTGGGAATAAGGCGGGTCCCCTGTAGACAGCCGAGGTGAGGACCGATGTTTGATTGCAGTGCTCAGCATGAAAAGGTGAGGTAGCGATGAAAGTCAACAGCGTCTGTCTGCCTAGCGCCGGTACCCGCGTCTGCGGCTGTGGGGGTGGGCTCCTCCCAGCGAGAGGGCTCCGATGCCGGGAGCCAAGGGCATTTAAATACGCTAGTATTAGCTGCGGATTCTCTGCAGCACAAGTTCACTGCCCTTCTTTTCCCCCTCTTTTATACAACACAGACACAAAGTGGAGCCACGTCTATTTGTCTCTGATGCCCGCTTCAAAGTTCAAGCTCCCATCGCGCTCATCTCCTGGACAATTTGCTTTAACATGCCATATACTGAGGAAACTTTCCCCTGAGCATGCAACATTATATAAATCAGATGTGATGTAAATATCAACTTGTAAATGTGTGTGTGTATTTAAGTTCAATTCTGTGACAATTCTGCTGGTATTATGACTTCTGAGAACAGCACTTGATGTGTCCATATTAAAGGAGGTAAGTTCAAGCATGGCAATGAGAATAAATACATGTGGCGATCTTCATGAGGTGCTGTAGTACACTTGAGACTAGACTATCACAACATTGTAAGTAAGCTGGACGATATACTTTAAGAACTAGCTGTTGTACACATTTTGTTTACAGCCCAGACTATAACTAATCCCTGGCATTTTGTAGAAACCATGTATGGTGTATTGACATAATAAATGCTGACACTGGGAGACAGACTGCCTGTGCTGTGATCCAGCTTGACAACACCTGGTTAGATTTGGGGATTCTCTTCTGTGTCTTAGCCCGAAGCAAGTGAGGTGTGTTGATGTGCAGCATGTTTTACTGCAAGGGGTTTTGGAGATGAGCAAGTCTGTGATTATATATGCATTCATGCATGGAGCGCAAACCTAAGCTTTTTACTAACATAGGCAGCTTTTTGGTAAGAAATTTCATGTAATTGCTTCTTAAGAATTCTCCATTTTCTGTATACTTGTTGGGTATCTAATCTTTGGTTTTAAATATTCAGTCCTAGCATATAGACTTGAGCAGAATGTCTCACACTGTCAATAAGTATTCTCCGTGTGTAAGCACAAAGCTTTGTAGACGGGTGGGAGCAGCACAGTTTGGGGAAAGAGAGTCATTTCTGTGTGTCCGCATGTGCGGTATCATTTTTGGCTATTTCCATGTGAGTATAAAAAAAAGTTTTATGAACAAAAACTTTGATGGAGGCTGAGAAGACCGCGTGTTGGCTTTGGGCACCTTACAGTCTGATTGCTTGTGCAGGGTGGAGTGTGAAAGGAATCAAGATGCAGTTAAACCTGGTGAAACTGTGTGTATATTGGTTGGGGAAGACATTGGGGAGACTGGCTGTGGATACTCAACAGATCTATCGAGCTATATGCTTTGTGAGGTTTTATACTGCACAGGAGAAAGTTTATTGCCCAGCTGTTGACACACGAAGCATCATGTGCATTTGATTATAAGTAAAGCATCCCCTGCTATCACCTGATTATTTTCCCCTGAAGACGTGCATTTGGCTCCCCCAGGTAAATGATTAAAAAATCTGAGAAAATAATGTGCAAAATCTTTGCCATAAATGAGGAAGGGTTTCTGCAAGCACACAGAAAGCCTAGCTCATGTTCTTAAATATGATTGAGAAGTTAAGCCACCCATAAAAACATCCAGTAATACAGCAATAACCATATTTTTCAAGTGGAAGTCTGTTTTCTCCCCAGCAATGAAAGCTTTCTGTTAATACTTTCTATTCTGTATGTCATCATTTCTCAGCTATCCTCTCCTAATATGACCGGATATTATCCCAGAGAATTAGTCTTACTATTACTTGGAGAAAATTTGGCAGAATTGGATCAGAACTCAGATTGCAAAATAAGTTCTACATTTACAGTGGCTGTACCAGGAATGTGTGTTTGTGGGCAAGGGTCATCATTATATGCAGTCAAACTGCCTGAGTTTTCACATTTTCCTTTGCAGCAGCTGTATGCTTTGGCTGTGTCTGTGACCGTAACTGGAGCTTAAGCTTTCCAGTATTAAAAGTAGTTCTGCTCAGGTTCCTATCCAGCATATCTTAATAAAATAAATAAGATGAATAAAGTTGTGTTTCAAATTTCTTACAGTTTGTGCTATTCACTGAAACTTTCTCTTTACTTGTCTGCTGTTTTTACCCACATGTGAACATAAAGGGTTTAATTTTTCATAAGTTATTGAGTCAAAGATACTCTATGAGTACTTTCAGACTTTCAGGACTTCTGTAATTATAGACTGGTGCTGAGGGTAGGCAGTGGCCCTAGAGCTCACTGACGCTGGGAAGACCGAGCACAACAGTTGAACGTCTGGTAGAGTGCACTGGCTTTTCTGCAACTTCAGACAAAACCGAATTAAGAGCAATTCAGTTATTTAGTTGTAAGTAACTGCTTCCTGGTGTGTGTTTTTTAGAAGGTGGATGAACTGTGAGTGTCTGTCTGCTACATAATCAATAGAATTAAAATCCCTAGCCACTTATTTCCTGTGAAGTGATTAAAATCCACTTTGTACATAGTTTATGCTGACCGTACCGCTCCTTTGCAGCCATATGTCAAGGTAATTATTAGACAGTTTATGAAGTGTTTAAATATAACTGGTCAGCATAAATCTTCATAGAGTGTATTTTAATAGTTTTACTCCATTCAGAGAACAAATGGAGTTGAGCTTTGGCTGGCCGCCTTGTAGTCTCTTCCAAACTTAGATAGCGGTATAGCTCTTTCAGCTTTCGAGCAGCAGCTTTTCTTAAGAGGCACTGAAAGGATGCAGCAGTAGATGGTTCTTCTCTGTTTGGTGATGTGTAAGTGGCACAAAAGATTTGGTGTTGTAACTTGCAAACAGGCATTCTGCCCATGAGGGGGTCCCTGCAGAGGATCAAAAGCTCTGCCGTTTGCTTGGTCATCTCTAATAAAGCTTCACATACATGACGTGATTTTTGAAATCTTATTTCCATCGTAAGTCCAAGGCCTCCTATTAAAGTTGAAATTCAGTCTTTGCCATTCCTTCCTCGCTGTGTGGTTTATTTTCATATGAAATTTAATAATCAATTTGAAGCCAACAACTTCTTCTAAGCCAAGTGGTCCCTGGAAGAAGCATAGCTACAGTTTCAAGACATAGGATTGTTGATGCCATGATAGGGCATCATCTATAAATCATACCCCAAAATGGGATAGACATGTTATCTTGCTGGAATCAGTTAGGTTTGTTTAGGTGGCAGTAGATTTCACCTTACGTATTTATTTTTCCTGTGATTGCATATTACTTTCTTTGATGGTTTAACCAATATTTGAAGGAAGTTACAAGTGGTTTGTAATTAAGACACCGGACTGAAAGCCAGCTTGGATTCTGGAGTCTCCGGCCTGATTCTGAGTTTGAGTGTTATTAACATGGCTGATG
The DNA here is from genome assembly GCF_900496995.4 of Aquila chrysaetos chrysaetos. NCBI lineage: Eukaryota > Metazoa > Chordata > Aves > Accipitriformes > Accipitridae > Aquila > Aquila chrysaetos. Next base: position 82,198,790 of record NC_044005.1, read on the forward strand.
CGTTTGTGTTGTTATATTCTTGCTGGCTGAAGTGGAAGCAAGAACCATCTGATAAGCAAAGATCTTGTTTAGCTGTTAGCTAAACCAAAGCAGTGACTGGCCATTTTTGCCCTAGAGAGAAGCCTCCTGGGCTTCAAATAAACCGTGACTGCTTTTACTGCCTTTCGCGCTACGTGAGAGGATACCTCAGTTCTCCAGACTTACATCCCAATGAATTAGGCTCAGAACTAAGTAGGAGTATTTTTTTAAAGGAAAGTAAACTTTTCTTTTTCAAGCAGCTTGTTTGTAAAGATTTATTAAGTTTTTGAAAAAGCACCTCTAGGTCTAAAATAGTTCTCTTACTTGCTTTCTAGTTCAATTTTGTTGGGAAATTGCTTGGACCAAGAGGAAACTCCTTGAAGAGGTTACAAGAAGAAACAGGTGCAAAAATGTCCATCCTGGGGAAGGGATCCATGAGGGATAAAGCTAAGGTACTGTGTCTGGATTCTGGTTGCAATTAGTGTTGAAACATTTGTGTTTTAGCTGTTACACTTAGATTGCCTGTCTACTTATTAATGACTCAATTAATATACTCATAATAGACTCTGACTCCAAGGCTAGTTTGTTTATTTGAAGTTACATCAATTGCTTAAATACAATTTTTCTCTTGCTATGCAAACCTTGCTTCCCACATAATTGTAGACCTCCACAGTTAGTGTATTACCACTGTTGTATAGGTAATTCACCTGAAAGAGAAACCAGCTTAAAGTCCATTTGTTCTGAGAGGTCTGTTTCTCCTGAGAAAGTATAGCTTGTATAGACTACTGCTGTAATATTGGTGTACATAAATAGGTTTTCTCTTTTGTTTATTGTTTCTTTAGAGATGGGACTTTTTTAAAAGATTGAATATTTATTCAGGGCATAGTTCTAAAAAAAGATAACAAAGTGGACGATTTGCTTAAATGTGTGTCAAAATGCACTATATATAAGAGAAAAACCTTGTGTTTGGAATCACTGCCTGGTCAATGCACCTAAGGTAATGATCTGTAAGGTAAGGCAGCTTCATATATATCTGACCCAAAGAACAAGTACTGATTGCATCGTGGCATCTTACTTTACAGTCTGTAGAACAGCAGTATTATGGTCAACACAGAAATAATGACTGCTAATTTCACTGAACTGTATATTGCCTTTAGTAATGTTGTGCATTATTCTGCTTTCCTTTCTTTCACTTCTGTCATTCATCTCTGTAGCTAAAATAATGAAAGCAATAATACACCAGAATAAAGGAAAGACTAATCAGGATTTTATGGTTGGCATTATTTGGTCTTGGAAATGCGTATCAGCAGTCACACATGCATTATGAGGTCTCCAATTGCAATATTGAAAAAATCAAACCACAAAACAGACAAATTAGGCACACTGAATGTATTTCATTTTTTCAGAGATTTCTTTATGACATTGGGCATACTGACACTTCAATTATCTATTTAACATTATATTTTATGATAATAAATGTTGAATACACTACAGATTTTATTTCTAGATATTGACAAGTAAAGTATTTTATGACTTCTGGCTTACTTCTGGAATGATAAAAAATGACTCCCTGGATAAATGAATGCATGTGCTGCTAAGTAGCAGTAATTTGCATCAGTACTGCATCTGCCAGCTCCATTCTCAGCCACCCACTCAGATTATTATTGCCAAGAGCAGTGCTTGCCCGGACAGGGGACTGTGAAGGGCTTGTTACCAGCTTAAAGATGTTTAAAAACACAAATAGTTAGACTAAGCTCTTGGATTTTTGAGATCGGTCACTCTTCTTATCATATCATTTGAATTTCATCTGATCATAACGGATGGTGCCAGCATGCCAGTAACTACATTCACTCATGAGTACGTCAGAAAAAACAAAATTCAGGGTATTTTTTTTCCTCTTCATAGAGTATTTAGTGCTTAAGTGTAATCTGAAGTTAAGTGCGAACTTCACAGAAACTCATTTGTATAAGAATGGTGTAAAAAATGAAGTTCTAGAGTAAAATAGCATGAAGTACAGCAGTGATGAAAGCAACTTATGTAGAGAAGGCCTCGTAAGCAACTGTTGTCTTAATCCAGTTTAGACATTACTGACTCAAAAGAAAACAAAATCCCTGTGCAATTACAGTGAGAGATAGGAATTATCTGGTCTGTGTACATCACTGATACCACTTCCAAGCAGAAGAGGCTGAGAATGATCATGGAATGGGTAACAGTTGCAATTAGCATTTCAGAGAGGATTTTCTAGGTTGAGATACTGGTAAAACTTAAAGCAAATATATATGACTGTGAGCATAAATAATAGTGTGAATAGTTACATAGCTAAGGAAAATACAGCTTGCTCTGGTTAAAACAGTTTTCTTGCCATAAAACAAGCCCACTAGTCTCATTTACGCAGTATTTTTTTACTGATTTAAATACAAATTCCCAAAGTCTGGAGGCTTGTTGTGGTTATTTTGTACCGTACAAGAAACCATCTTATGTATATTGGTGGATGAGTCTTCCTTCTGCAGGAATTTCCAAGAAAAATCTATGAAATTTCTCTCTGTAAACTAGAATTTCCTTAAAGCTGTCTATATTATGCCATGAACTATAATAGTCCCTAGGCAGACTGCAGGCTTGTGTGCTTTTCCCCTCCAGTCCAGTGCAGCCAGATGCTGAGCTGAGTCAGAGCAGCAGAAACAGAATTTCTGCTGGAAAACACTAGATACACTTATGCCCTAAATCTTTAGGTACTTAGTGTTTGAAAAGAACTGATCCACCTATTTGGTTTTTTTTTAGTGCCAAAATGACAGTAGGCAAACGCTTCGCTCTACAATGAACCACTCTGGCCATACTCTGTAATTTTGGGCATGTGGAGGAGGTGCACTTTCCAGTTCTGGGAAGCGGACTCTGTGAAGGGAGGTATATCTGCTTCTCAGAATTTCCTTATCTTTAAAAAACAAATCTGTGGCTAAATTTCATAGACTAAAGAATTTGGGTTTTTCCTTTCCAGACCCTCAGGGGACACTTGTTAAGAGTGTCTTGAGATTTTTGAGTATCTGCTGTGCCTACAGTGTGGGAACAGGATAGGTTAATTTGAAAAGCCAATGCAACTTGCCTAAAATGAATATTAAGAACAACTCCAATTGTGCGCTAAATATCACAGAGCTTATACATGTGTCACAGAAAGTTGTGTTAGAAATTGTTGAAGAGATGCCCAAGTGTAACTGCAGCACTTTTGCAGAACATCATTTGCAATACAAGGAAAACTTACGATTCTTGCAGTGCAGTATGGCTGATGTGAGTACTTAAATCTCTCTGCTTCAGCTAATGCCACTGGCTCAGCAGAAGTTTAGTTTTCTGTAACAGGAGAAAGATCCTACAGTGTTCTGACAGGAAGAACAAGCACCATCATGAAACATGGACAGTCCACTAGGCACAACAGAAGATGATGCTGGCTTTTAGATACTTCTTCCTTTTGATTTGGCATGCAAAACTGTAGCTAAAATTTGAAATATTTATTAGCTGCATAACTCCCATTTATTTTTAAATCATAGAGAAAGTATTGTTCAACATGTTGAGCATAGCTGTGACCACTGAGAATTGTGCCCACCCTAAGAGCACAGCCAGTTGCCAATGATTTTTTAGAACGGGTTGAGCTCTCGCTATCTTGATGGCTTACATGCTGCCACTAAAGGTTGTCATTCCTGTAGTAATATAGCATTATAAATATGCAAATACATTCTTCAGAACAGGTAGTGATGACATTAAACAGAGTCATGTTGAATTGCTTGGCTTTTGATTCTTTCCCATTTCTTTTTCTTCTTTTTCCAAACAGCATGGGAGGCGATTGTAAAGGTAAACAATCAAACTGAAGTGACAGGATAAATCTCATTACAAGTGGAATGAATTGATTGCTTTCATACATAGATGCAGATTTTCTCCTTTTCAACCATGCAATGAATGCTTTTCACTGTGCCATTAAAAAAAATGAATGTATGCAGTGAGCTGGAATAGCTTTTTTTTACATAAACCATAGTAGTAAGAGCATGGATTCTCTTTAAAAGAAGCAAAAAAATATGTAGCAATTTTTCTTAAACACTTCTATTTCTTGAGCTAGTTACCTGCCAGAGTTACGTAAGAGAAAGCAGTCTTGGGGCTTGCACCATTTCTCCATATTCCCTGGTTTTAGATTATTTATATGAGCGGTATTTTTTTATTCAGATAACTTATACACCAATGTGCAATAAACATGCACTAGATAGTATACATAACCTGGTCTTTGTGTTTTGTGGAACTTCAGAACATCATATGCAAGAAAGCAAAATGGCAATGGTTTCATGCAGATGGGGCTGAAAGGAAAATTTTTGTAGGAAAATCATTTAGGGCCAGAGATAAAATAACCACACTGGTGCCATTAGAACTGCCTTTAAGGGCTGCATGACCTGCCCGCGGATTGCTGGAGCCTGGGGAGAGTACGTGGGAAGAGTCAAAAACATACTCCTCCCCGTGCACGTTTCCCTGAGAACCCTCTACTGACCGGAGAGAAAATACTGCTCTAAGGTGAGGAGATTGAAGTAGACGGACGCCTGTAATCTTGAGAGCAGACAACAGACGACTCTTTATTGCTAAAACACACACATACTTATAGTCACATATTCTGCAAAGTCACTGTACACGCGCACAAGCATAAAATATGATTGGTTATATCAACACTGTACACGCGCACAAACATAAGATATAATTGGTTATACTAACTCTGTACAGGTGCATAAACATAGAACATAATTGGTTATACCAATTAAAACATGCGAAACTTGTCTCAGTCTAATTGGTCAAGATAAACTGCCGAATTGAGGTTCTTTGTGCCAAGTTCCCTTTATCGTGGAATGCGCACCTGTGTTCTTCTAATTGGCATCTTTCTTTTTTTGTCTTCTTGTTTATTCTGTTCAAGGTCTTCTAAAGGCCTCTGGAATGCTCTTGCGACCAATGTTAGCTAAATATGTGTCCACATAAGGGACACTGGTTTGAGGTAGGACCTCACCCTTAATAACAGGAGTGAGAACAGATCAACAGCATTAATCATAGTCCAGCCATGATACTTACCTGCAACATGGCATCATCTCTTTTTGTTAGGTTTTTTTCAGAGATGAACTATACTAGAGTAGATGAGGCTGTATTTGGTGAGGCTTGCCTGGAATGACTATATGTAGCATGGTACCAGTCAGTAATTGGTATGGATCATGCTGGTGGAACAGAGCAAATGAAGGCCATGCATGATCCCAGATTAACAACTGAAATGCTGGTCAAGGCATAGAAAAAGCAAAAACATGTTGAGAAAGGGAAGAGGACTGGCTTGGCAAAAAAAAAAAAAAAAGGCAGGTATAAATCTTTTGCAAAAGAAAAACTCTACCTTGTACAGAATTTTATCTTCTGTCTTTTGTCTTTCCCATTGCATGTGTAACTTCATGGTGGGGACATTCAAAGAAAAAGATGATGGAAATTTTCCAGTGAACACAAAATTAAGTAGAAAAGAGGCATGTGGAGGCTCCAGAATTCTGAAACAAAGAAGGGTTGTGAGAGAAATCTTGAAAATGTGCAAGTGTTGTAGTTGGAAATTTTTCAGGGTACAATGTTTGTGCACTTTTTTTGTTGTTGTTTAAGAACTTTTTAATTTAAAAATTAACCTAAGTGAATATATTTGGAAGAACTCAATAACCTACGAACAGTAAAATGTTTTGATTTTGCTTTAGTAATATTTCGAGTATTACCCAAAGGCAGATTTTTGATTGCTTTTCATTTTGTTAAAAAAATGAAAAATGGATTTTTAACCTGATTATTTTTTCCTGAAAACTCATTGTTCATCACCTGCAAGACACTTCTTACAAGACAGATTAACTATTTAAACTGAAGAGGCTCACATTGTCTTTGCAGAAGTCACAGACACTCCAAACATCTTTTTGAACCACTTTTTACTTACATGAAGCAGGATTTGGAAATTAATGTATAACCTGATAACAAGGCTATATATTAGATAAAAGAAAGCTAAAACTTCAATTGCTACAGTAGCACATCGGCTGTCAGCCACGCATGAAGGAAAATGTAAGTCACAGTGCTTGAGTTAAATCTCCTGAATACTGATGTGTAATTGGCAACCCAATTTAAAGTCTGTCTTTTTACCTAGAGAAATCCTGTCAACGCCAATTCCCGTTTTGCACACTTTCTGTTTATTACCCATTTCTTTCATCGTTTGAACTTACGTCTTTTGTCCTGGCTATTTGGAAGATGCTGTTATTAAAGATTCCTGTTTCTTTCCTATAAAACATGGGAAATTAGAGAACAAACTTGCACTGCAGCTTTGAAAAATCATGTAAACTATTTGTCCATGACTCAATGTTTTGTCAGCTACTGAGTGAACTTTTAAATGCTTTCTTCTTCAAGTTTCAGTTGTTGTTTAAACTAGTTATGAAAGAAAGAAAGTTTCATCACAGAAGAGTTAATTGCAGTAGAATTATCTGCCTTTCATTAATCTGTGGGTTAAGTACTTGCCAAAGAAGCTCCACTGGCACTGGACGATGGCTTGTCCCGTTAAACAGGATTTCTTGCATTAGCTTTTCTTTTTAAAAACCACAGGTGTTAAGAACTTGTTGGCAAATAAAAGGATCTGAAGTCAGCACGCAGGTTACTTACCTAGATGCAGTGATTAACGTATTGGCTTTAGTGTGGTTTTAACAGCCATATTATGCAAGTACTTTATAAAAGATTTTGAAAATATGGGGGAGCTGCAGCACACACTGGTCTGTTCCCTGCAAATGCTAAGTGCCCTGACTGCAATCCTGCAACCTTTAAATATATGCTTAAATATCTTACAGGATCAAGTCCATATATATAATGTGAATGGTGCCCAACAACTTTTTGGCTTGAAGCACAATATATTTTTTCATTAGATTGTGTCTACCATGAGTGTAGTGCCCTAATAGGGCAGACTTAATTCTCTGATAGCATTCTCTTGACTTCATTGGTTTTTCAAGGCCATATAAATAATGCTAAGATAGCCCAACAGAGAAGAAAAAAGTTGCAAGTTTTGTCTATAGGAGGTGATGATCCAAGTATTGCGTTATGTTCTTTCCAAATCCTATTGCTTTACTGGAACATGAGAACAAAAGTGTTGTCTTTAGTGTCCTGAGTTTCAACAGCCTTTGAGTGACACTGTCTGTTACAATCATTTAAGCTTATGCAGTATGGCTACATATGCATTATTTCCTTCCAAATGAGAGTGGCAGCATTCTGGAAAAGAATAAGAAATTATGAAAGATGCTGGAAAGTAAAAAAAAAAAAAAGAAAAAAAAAAATAGAAAATCACCTACTAGGTTTTACACTGGTGCCACCCCAGTGCCTCACCACTCGTGCCAGTGAGGTAGCTCACTCTAGTTTATGGCTATGGTAGTTAAGCCCAGTGTGTCATCATGAGGTTTCAGCTCTTACAGTTGGAGATACAAATATGGCAATTTCTATAAAAAGTCCATTTTAGTTCTTTAAAACAGAACCTGTAGGTTTACTTCCAGCCTGCTGGGAGTTTTGATCTGGACTCTATGCAAAATCCCTGAAATGTTTGTTTCTTAGGTAAGATGTTTCTGTTTCACTGAAATACTCCTTTATCATCTTTAGCTGTAAAATCTCTAAGAGTAAGGTAGAGCAATGTGTGGCATTGGGTTTAGAAAACTGGCTTACATCCAGAAGCATCAATGGCTAGTTTTAAATCACTAATTGGTGCTCAGCCATTTAATCTTTTTCTGTTAGGTTTTCCTTTGCTGTGTGTAAAAGTATTATTGGCTTTGTATTTTTATCTCTACAGCCATGGTACCTTACAGCTTACAGCCATTTTAGCCCACAAACAGGTTTATGGCCAAGAGCAGGATTAGGCCCTCAGCATATCTTCAAGATATGAGCAGAAGTTACAGTAGCACACAGTCTCTGCTGCAACACATTTTTTTTCCCTTCCTAAATCTCTCCAGCTTCCTGATACGGACTGCTGTGAAGCTGTAAGGACTATAACAAATGACCAGCAACAAAGAAAAATGCCCGGAAAAGGAAACAAAGTAAAAGCAGACCACCCCATATTTTGAAACTGAAATCTTTAAAGGATCATTTGCAAAAGGGTGTTAACTCTTTAAAGTGTACTGTAATCTGCATTCTCTCAGTTTTTCCTTCAAGTGTGCATGTCAGAAGGTACCAAAGGGTTTCAAACTCTAAAGCCAGGTTTTACCTGAAAACAGTTTCCAAAGAACATACTTTCTCCTTATACAGAGAAACTGTAGATCTCTTGGCAGGCATAGATTAGAAGAATAGACTGTCTTTATCACTGTTTCCTCCAGTGTTACTCATGTTCTAGCAACTTTCAGTTGCTCAACCACCCTGGTTTCTTTGGAAAATACCTTATATATCGCCTCTAATGTGTTGTAAACTCCTTTTTGCCCTGATAAGGGAGGGAGTTTGAGGTAGATACAGATCACACCCAATACTTCTTAGAATAGCTTTTATTCTTTAAGCTGTTTTTACTAATAACAGGTAAACTATTCTCACAGCACATTCACTTATTCAGTCTCACAGCTGAATTGCACTCTCACGATTATCTGGTTAGAGCAATGTTTGGGAAGCCAACTCCACCTATATACTCAGAAAATAGAGGGTAATACTGGCAGGTCAATGGTAGGTGTTCAGAAAGTCCATCAGAGGGTCCTTTATTTCATCAGATGCATATGTGATCCCATAGCCTTCATCTGCGTGTAGCAGTTGTCGTGGATGCGGGCCGAGTTATGGAACCCATTGCTGGCACCAGTGAGTGCTGGTGCTCAGCAGCCTCTTGGTGTTTTCAGACTGCATGTTCTTGCAGGTTCACCAGCACCAATAGTCTCCAGGGCTTACCAGTCCTTGGGACGCTTTCACGTGCCACCTTCTCAACCATACTTTTTCTTTCTTTGTCCTTTTCTTTCTTTTTCTTGAAACTATTTCTCCATCAAAACTTAAGGATACCTATAGAATCAATTAATGCAAACTCACATGGATGGGACTTTCATGAAAAAATGTTTGGATACTCATCTTTTAATTGCTTCTCTTAGGTGTCTCTTCATGTCCACACATGCTGTCTGATCCCTATTATGTTTCACCAGCTCCTCAGAGCTGTGCAAATCAGCTTGTTCCCAGAAGGCTGTTCCTTCTCTTTCCTTCCAGAAGACTCCCATGTTACCCAGAGTGCAACAACTGGCAAAAGCAAGTCATCTTCTCTGCTTCCCAGCCACACACTTTTAACTGAATTTGTGTGTTTTAATATCACAGTAAACTGAAAGCTTTCAGTCATATATATTCCCTCTGGCACAAAAAAAAAAAGTGTTTATTCACCGAGGATCTTTCTAGCTGGGGATTCACAAACCTCTTCATTTTTTACCATATCCCTGAATATTTGGGGTTATTTTCCTCTTGCCTCTTTGCACTCTATTGGAATATTGTCGTTCCCCAGATCATTAGTTAGCACTGGATTCCTGGCAGATGGGAGAATCTTTTGTTTGGTAGTTTTAGCAGCTTCCATTGGCTACCTCTCTGTTTGGCTTGCTGGCTGAGGTGGGAGCAAACTCAAAAATATGAGGCCATTGAGCCAAGACGCAGTGAACTGGCCCTACTGGGATAGATTCTTCCCTTCCTGACATTCAGATGGTCCTGTCTGCATACCTAATCAATGAGATGCCTTATGATGGGTAGTCCCTTATCTATCAGAACACTCATCTGTGCTAACAGGCATCTCCTTAATATCATTGACCAGTAACTTTGGATTTGGAACCTGGCTAGAAAGATCAACTGCCTGTTATCCTTAAATTTATGCAGTTTCAAATGATCTGCAACACCGTAACCCCTGGCCGTTTCAGTTTGTGCTATAAATTTTTGGGAAAGTCCATTTGTTTCCATTTCTGTCAAGTTTATTTGTTTCCTTGCAGTATGGATTTTTCCTTCTGAAGGTGGTTTGTCATATTTATGTCGAAGATTTAAGGTGTTTTCTTTGACTTCCCTCTCTGAGTTTTAGAACCCATTTAAGTACATAGCCCATCTTGCTGCAGAGAAAACAGTCTTTTCTCCAGTCCCTCCTGAGGTAAGAACAGGTCTCCTTTGTTTTGGCTGGATGGCTCAACCACTCTGACCTTGCTTAGAGGAGTCAGGCTTGAGGAAAGCTTTTTAAAAGCTTTTTATCTGTATGTATATGTGGAGAGAGAGAGAGAAAGGGGGGTGTGGGGGGGGGGGGTGATACATAGCTGTAATTCACAGTTGAGCGTAAGTCATTTTGTATTAGCCAGTTCCTTCTGATGTCTTCTACACAGTGACTAGGGATGTCTGTCTTTTATCAACAATTTGAAATTCCCATGCTATTTAATATTCAACTCTTCTATCCCCAAAAGATGCATAATCGCTTCCAAAGTTACAAGATTGTTTCATAACCCATTTCCTAAATGTTTCTACAGATTGGTAGGAAATTCCCGGTAGATGACACCACTTTCATTTTAAGAGGAGTATAGCTGAAGTGGCATTACTCTCAGATTATCACCAAATTATTCAACAGTGTTCCTTTTGCTTTGGTATAAATCTTACTGTCTTCTCGAGACATACTTGAATAAGCCTCCAGACCATTCCCTGTCCTAACTGTGGATGATGTGTTACATTTTCTTCCATTCTGAGTTTCATGTGGCAGGTAAAGAAAAAGCATCAATACCAAACCACCCTTTTTACCAGAGAAAGATACCAGTACCGCTCTAGGTCCTCAACCCCCCCACACGACTGTGTCCTCCCTGTGTACGAGGCCCTGTGGCTCCTCATCTCTGCCACAGTGAGTTCCACCTTGCTTGAGTCTCCCAAGTTCTAGAAAAATCTCTTCTCTAGAGATGTGGCTTGTGGTTTTATGCTGCCTGTCAGCTCTGACCTGGATTTCAGGATCTAGGTCTGCAGATCGGGCAGCGGGGCCATCTGTTGACTTCTCCAGTGGGGTTCCAGTTCTTCTCTGGGTCTTCTGCCTGGTCACCGTAGGAGCATATGAACAGGACTTTGTTGTCCCTTTAGAGAGGTCATTTATGTCTCAGTAAGCAACCTGTTCCTACCCTCGTGGGAACTGGAAGGTTTTTGGTTGCACTTTTATATAAAATGTTATTTGTGAGTGAAGACATCAAATTTGTGTCAGCAGCTTTTACGTGTTACTGCTGAAAACAAGTATCACAATATTATAGCTAGAGCCCAATGTACTGCAGCTTATTTTCATACAATTAGATACTTCCCTGTACGCAGTGTCCCCTCCTGAAAAGGGACACAGGTCACAAGGTAGTTGTTGTTCCTCCATACCGGAGCTTGTTTTCACTGGTGCAAGATCCTGGCCTACCATCAGAGTCAAGAACTAGCTGTCAGGAATTCCTGGGTCACAGGAGCACCGTTTTTATCTCCTGACCATCTCACAGCCCGTCCCTCCCTGAGGCAACAGAAACAAAAAGACCTCCGTGAGGATTGCTATGCTGGTGTTTTGTTCAGTGAATATTCCCCAGGAGAGAAAAATCCTAAATTGAACAAATCAAAAAAACTTTATGGCCTTTTTGCCTCTCAGAGACAGATTTTGGACTATAAATGTTGGGCTGTAAATATTGGAAACAGTCTGCCTCATTGATTCTATAACAACTCACCCATGATTTCTGGGAAAAAACTATAAATGCCAAACAATTTGTGCAAGCTTGTGTGCTTATTAAAGGAAACTGAACTGAAGCCTCTGACCTTGTTGATATGCTGGGTTTTATGACATTATTTGGTATTCTATAACAAAGACTTATGTTTCTGCATACACATGGAAAATTGGAACACTAGTTTTTATTTTAAATTGGAAAGATGGCAGAAAATATCTTCCTAATCTTGACCTATATTAATTACTGATGAAAAATTAAAGTTCAGAGGTTGGTTGCATGCAAAGGTAGGTTAAAACAATCAGGAAGGCGGGACACACTTTTAAGTACTTAAAATGTTTGTAATTTAAATAAAACTTGAAAACTCTTGGAGTGATCTCCTTTGACTCCTTAGGAAGTCTGTAAGATCTCCTCTAACGCTCTCAGTATCCCGGCGGTGCAGTTCTTGCACTGCTGAAGCCAGTGGCAGTTTTGCTAATGACCAGTGAGAGGAATAATTCACTCTTAGTATTTTGATGAATGAGCGAATGAAATTCAAATGCAATCTCCAAATATTTCTCTATTAATTTTTAGACTAAAGTCCCAGTCTGAAGAGTGAGATGTTAGAATGGTTGCAGAGATTCAACCAGATCTATCACTTTTAAGTATTTCCTGCTAACCTGATTCATGGAGTGAAATGATACTTCCATGTAATTAGTGATGGCATTTTCAGAACGGAATAACCAAGAGGGCAATTTAACTCTGTGTTAAAAGTTTCATACTCTGAGGCTGATTGTTACAAAAATTACATTGTCCTCACAAAAGGATTCTATCAGACCTCAAACAGATGCTGAAAAATCCCTGTTTTATTACTGATGCAACACAGTGGTGATATTAAAAGTCTTCATCGCCTCCCTCGCATCCAATGTTAAAACAGACGTACATATTTCCTAGCTCTGACAGGACATTTGTAAGACTCAACTGCTGTTTTTAAAAAGGTGGGACGCATTCTTCTCTTTCTGCTAAATTAGACTACTTCCAAGGGATGAACTGTTGAGATAGTGCGTCAGGTTTATTCTTTCTCTTCTCAGTTAAAAGCAATGGAGGAGCATGAAACTTTAAGGGAGGCAAAGCAAATAAGTGGCAAAAGAGAGGAGTGTGGGAAGGGTAAAGATGGCCCTTAGTGAAGAAAAATACATATTATTTGAAGTAGTGAAAGATTACCTGCTTTTTGTTTGCCAACTTGTAAACGTTTAGCAAATTTTTTACCTGAAAACAGTTTAATTTTTTTGTTTGTGGAATACCGTAAGGTTTTCTAAATACCCCAGCGAAGTGAGGAAAGCTGTGTACAGGTGTATCACGCATTAGAAACAAGCTGCCGAGTAACTCCGCTGCGGTCTCCCTCTGTCTGCGATGGTGCCAGCTGGGCACCCCAGAGTCCGAGTTGACATCCAGATCTGTGCCAAACTCCTCTTGATTTCAGGTCATTCAGATTTCATCGGCCAGAGAATCGCTCGGTGCTTGCTGGTGCCGCTGGGTTGCTGCCGGTGTCCGCGGGGGACGCTGGTGCCTCGCCTTGCCCAAAAGGTTGGGGTGTGAGACCGTGCCGCCGGCTGGGAGATCCCCTTCTCCCGCGCGTGGCGTTTGCCGACCTGAACCGCGTGGCCAGTGCGAGTCCTGACGCTAACCTCAGTGCCCTTGGAGCAGGCAATAAGTTTTCTTAAAAAAAATAAGCTCTGGAAAAAAAAAAAGCAGGACATTCATGTGTGAGAGAGAGGAAGATAACAAAAAAAACGAGACAAGGAAATTATAAGTAAAGGAACTCAATGGCTTACAGCAATGTGGGGGACTGTAGATCTTTTCACGCGGCTGTTTTTTCCCATCTATGCTTTGCCAGACCAGTAATTTATATTCCAAAGTATTTTATTTATCTACATGTGGCTTCACAAAGACCAGGTTTGATCTTGCTGAGGTTTGTTTTACGATTATTGTTCTTGCTGTTTTACCTATAGATAAATGCAAAAAGAACTGCTTTGAATTATTTGTAGCAATTATGTTAAATCCCAGTTTTCCGTGCATAATGTTATCTGTACTCTTGAGGATCATGATAAATACTTTTAATATACTTTAATGGGTTACTGTTACAAGGAATTTTGCATTGCCACAATAGAGGCAGCGTTACAGTAAATTAAATTACAGTGCACACAATTAAATAGAATAATGAAAAAAATCAGACTTGGAGCAACAGCTCTTTGGAGTCCTCTGAAATTCGATTCCACGATAAACATAATAGGAGAAGATGGTGAGTGGAATTTAGATAGCTAAGCTAGATATTATTTTGTTTGTAATATCTCCATCAGGGATTAATGTTCTCTCATTCACAGACATTGATTAGTCTCTGGATTATTTTTCTGATTGATTACGGTTGTAATGTAGCATTCCTTTTTCATTTATCTCCTCAACATCAATGTAACTTTAGAGCTATAACTTCATCGTGGTACAGTTGTTATGCAAACTGCAATAATTTGTGGCTTCTCAATAACAACTTTAAGGAAATCTGGACAGATTTAACTTGAGTTTATAGCCATATATTACCAAAAAAAACCCCTGCCTTCCTTTCATCTTCCCTGAAAAAGAGAAATCTTAATTTTACATATTCTCTAACAACAGCTCCTTTCCAAGAACACTTGACCATGAGTTACGTTTCTGTTTTATTAAACATAGCTAAAGTAAGGCATGTGCGCAGCTCTGGACAGTCATTATTTTGAATATACAATGAAATCAGAAGGTACGATATTAACACTGCAAATGGTGTTATTGATTTTTTTCCTTATTTTTCTTATTTGTATTATTTTTATTGGAGATGAACATGAATTCAGTCCAATATGGAGCTGGTGTTTGGAGTCAGGAGGAATATAAGTTTTGCATTTACTTCCCATCACTTTGTGGCTCTGGCTTGCTTTCCTAGATTCTTAGTTTCCCCACAATAAAGTATAACAGTTCTTGCCCATCTACTTTAGAGGTGTCTACAGAGAATTAATTCACTGATAATTATAAATCTCTTTACAAACACTGCATGTTATTGCACTAAATTCAAAGTTTTCTGACTTCAGATGAGTGAGCCATTATCCCTGCAGAATACATCCCACTCCTAAGGACACCTGTGGTTGTGCTCAAGGCTTTCAGGTTCTTTTCCCTTTTTTGTGCTGGTATGATATTTTACCTATTTATGAAGTCAGATATTCCATTGGCTTAAATCAGATCAACTCCATTTATAATCCAAAAAAGAATGAATTTTTATTGTTACAGAATTTGGAGAGGAGGTGGGAGGGGTAGTGGTTAGCGGTTAAAATATGCACACAAAGCCTTACCCTGATCCCCATCTTCTGTCATCTTTTGCCTCTCACGCTATCCGACAAGTTTCTTTGAAACCAAGTCTTCAGAAGTAACCCTGGCACTTAACACCGGACCCTGATCTCATAAACTGTGTTAAGAAGACATAGGAACACGGTTGGGATTTTTTTAGCTTAGGGACGTGCAAATGCTTTGCAGAATTTAGACCTTACAGGCAAGTCCTCCCTTCCTGTGCTTACAAACCCTTGCTGTGAAAATCAGTGGCTGCATGTTGTGTGTTTGTTCTTCGGTGCTCCAGCAGATGAATGATTTAGGGGATATCTACAAACTTTGAAGAATTCCCATAAAAGTCATTTTTTGAAGTGGGGAAAGAAATAGTAAATAAAGTCCGCTTTGTTTTTCTGTCCAGCTACAGGTCCCGCATCATCTCCTGTTATATTAAAGTCTGTTATCAAATGCTTTTTATCTGGCAAGAGAGGGAAAGAAAAAGGATGTTTCCGTTGTATTATGTTGTTAATCCTTCTCCAGAGGTCCGTTTATAGGGTAGGGAGATATAGGGAATGGCTAGCAAGCCTTACTTCCTTAATTAAAAACATAATTAACCATGCATATAACTCTCTCAACTCTAGTGTTACACTGGTATTATATTGAGTCTCTGGCTATTAAGAGACTTGATCCATAGCTACATACGTAGGTCCAGAAATAATGTTTCACATTTCTTTAAATTGCTGTAGCAAGTGTGTACTCCTGAATAGCTTGACAATAAATTATTCTGATTTACTGTTTCAAGGCCAAACTGCTGGCGGCAACTGTTGCAAACAGAATATTTTAGTTTGTTCATTCAAAGATGTAGCTGCAATTGCTAAAACACACTCCACAGAAACGAATCTCTTGCAATCGTCACACAATGAAAAATATAGGAAGCTTTTTTTTTTTAACTAGTTTTAAGTAGGAGGCTCAATCATGGTGCTAAGAAGTCCATGATAAAAAATGATGTGATATTGAACCTCTGAATCAAAATCTATTTTTTGTCCCCTTAATGATCAGACCCCAGATAATTTGTAATGAGGATCATATGAGTCTCCATCTTTTACTGTTCCTGTACTGGAAATAGCTACCTTTTGTTTTGTCTGTTTTCTGCCATCTTCTCTTTCCTCTTTCTTATTGCATGAGCAGAGCAACGTAATGAATCTGCAGATTTGCTTTCTCCTCTCATGATGCAGGCACCTATCACAGGGAATAGAGCAGTGTCTCACACTGCTAGCTAGATTGTATACGGTCCTTGATTAATAATGTAGGTGGATAATGCTTATCATATATATCAGTTTTTTGGTTGGTTTTTTTGGTTTTTTGGGGGGTTTTTTTAGAAATTCTTAGCATGAGTTTTCCACTATTTCAGTTTTGAGTAGTCTGCTTGTCCTGGGGCTACTGCCCAGCACTACCATGCAAAAAGATGGATAAATTCTCACTTGTGAACTCTTTCTTCTGAACATCACAGAGAGTACACAGGGAGATAAATTCCGCTGTCAACTCTCTAATGCAAGTTACTCTGTAGGCCCTCTGTACAACGAATGGCAGCCCCCTCCGTCAGACAGTCTGTTCCCTCTTTGGACATCTACATCTCCTAGATAGATGGGATGAACCTCCCTGTCCTCGCTGACTTACACAACTAGCTGAGGCTCCACACCTGACTTTTGGGGAGCTAGAAGTATGTGAGATGGATACTGGCCTTTCTGATCCCACAGTCACTGAGGGAGTGAGACTGTTCAAAATTCCTGTTTTGCTTTGAGGAAGCCAGTTCTGTTCCAAGTTCTAGAAGTAAGAGAGAGAGCGTCTGTCAAAACTTTTATCTTGAGAATCCACTTTTCTCCAGGTTTTTAGGGCAGAATTAGCCATTCAGCTTTTATGTTTTATTGCATGAATGGGAATTTTATTAATTTCATCCACCTGTATGTATTTCTTGTGTAATTTTTACACCCCTACAGCTTGAGAACATAAGACTCCTCCTGTGCTTAACTCTGAATTCATAGAAAATATTTAATGGGTGTTTCAGTCCAAATAGGTGTATGAAACAGAATTTGCAAACTGTCCCTTCACACTAGAGGACACAAACCCTACTGTATACTTTGGCCAAAATTAAAAAAAACAAGCATACAAACCAAAACTCCAAACAAAAAAACCCAACAAATAACCCACAATGTGACTGAGAAAAGAAGTAGGAGAGATTGAGGGCAAAAGTCTGTTCTAAATTCATTAAACGGTTCTGACAGAATGGAAGAGGAGAACATTTACTGAATATGATGAATATATACTGTCATATGATGAAGTACACAGTCCAAATTTTTTTCTTAAGAATACAAAAACAGCTGCCCCAAATACCAGCCTAGCTGTTCCTTGTAACTTGAATTGTTCTGTGAGCTGTAGTGAAAATATTGAGTGTTTTGCAGATCTTGGCTGGTTGGGGCACTCAACTCATTATCCGTAGATACTCTGCAACATGAAGATTTCATGTACATTCAGAGTATATTATGCATATAAGTGTCCAAGAATTTCAAAGTAGTTTTTTGAGGTGTTGAGGAAAACTGCAGCTAATATAATCTTCTGCATGTAGAAGTAAAATTAGAATTTCTCATTAACATGCACTCCTATCTTTTTCAAATTTTATTTGGTAACAGAGGTAGAAACATTGGTGCCATGGGAAGGATACCACAGAATTACCTAACATACCACATATATAGTGAGGAATCTGTGGTGTCCCAAATGCCATTCGTATGCAGTTCTGTTGATGCTTTTGACTATATGGTGGTGGCCATATTAATTGGAATAACACTTGTAATAATATTGCTGGCTTCTTATTTTGAAGTATTTAGGTGAAGCATTACTACTGTATATTCTGCATCAAATTCAAAATAATGTAGAGAATGAACTTATAAATTACTGGGTTTTTAAATGAGGTTCACATAGGATAACTGTTAACTTCTTTTTTCTTTGGGGTTTACCATTTATTACTTTCCTGCTTAGTCTACCAGATATACAATACATATTATTATCTATAGACACATACTCATATACAGGAATTTTAATGCAAATTCACGATTAAATGAAAATGTTTACATTCATTGCATTGAAGTACATCAGTATTAAGAATTGCTAGAATAGCTTATAAATAAATTTCCAAAATCTATTCACAAATAGATCTAAACTGTTCACACATGACTGGGAGCTCATATCCAGTACTTCAAGCATAGTGAATAAGGTGTCATTTATCATCAGGACTATATGGAATTTTGGCCTAGTACATACACAGAAATACATTTCAATTGTATCTTAGCAATCTATTCATGAAGGCGGTAGTCTACAATTATAAATGGATGAAATGATTTTACGTATGTAGCTTAAGAATGCAGCAATAAACCCTTCTGTATAAACTTAGTTACTTTTTTTCATGTGGGCTTCAGTGAGAAAGGACTTATGATAGATCATAGACCATGTTATTTGTTGTATGGACTTTTGTTTCCAGACTGGTCGTCTTCATGTCTCAGCTATAAGATTTGCTTATATTATATACTAATAAGGGCAAATTTTCAGATTTTATATTATATTGTTTGTAGAATGTAGTACAGCACTGAAATCGAGGAGTTGTCATACTACACTGAATTATTAACTCATCTAGTGCTATTTCCTGGCTCTGGAAATAGTATTCAGTGTTTTAGAAAATTACGAGGGGAGAAATAGGGGCAAATAATATTCCTGGGTAATTGAAAAAGCTAATATGATTGAGGAGAAAATTCCTTTCTATCACACATAAGTTATCACCTTATACCATGAAATACAAGATCAAATGACCCTTCATAATACATTAGCTAGCATAGAAGCATATGTTATGCTTTTCCATTCAGCATGTCTAATTAAATTTTGCTAAGCTATTTGTGCAAAGATTTCTTGTTGCATTATAGCAAGAGATGTCATCAGAAAAAAAAATACCTTTTGTGTCTTTGGAATAGATTATATGTATGGGACTGAAAGTATGGCAAGAGTCTTGCAGGCCAATATTGGAAGAGATCCCTGATACCAGAAAGAAAGTCTAAGAAAGAATATGTTTAGATAAGAGTTGCAACAAAGCTCTGACAGGTGATACCAGTCTAACGGGTTTCTGTATCTTGAGTTTGATTGATTTCTTTCATTTTCTGCAAGTTAAAGAAAAGGGTTTATAGACTTCAAGGAAGTGTCATTGCTTTAAGACTCAAATGTTATGGGCCATGAAAAACTGGGACTCCTTCCATACACCATGATATATTTGTGATAGTTTGTTCCTTTATTTCTGTGAATGATTTGTGATGTATGCTCTCATTTTAATTTTAAATATAGAAAAGTCACTCATTATGTGTTGAATAGGCCACAGTTGAGTGTCATTAAGAAGATGAATGTGCTTCTGGACTGATAGGAGTGTATCTGAGTGATTTGAAATGTCAGAAATTATCTTGTCAGCTTTTGGCATCTCAGGGGATAAAAACAAAAATGCTGAGACTACACATAAGGTGATACTTTTATATTGTTTATTCTTTTCTACTTTCTTTGGATGCCTTTGGTGTCTGGATTGCTGTAGTCATTAGTTGGATCTCTGAGCTGTTTGTAGTTGCTTACATGTGTTTGGGTTTTTTTAAGGTAGGATTTTATTTCTGTCCTATTTATTACTCTCTTCTCAGTTCAGGGAGGTCGTGTTGTTAAATCTGGACAATTTCTAACCCTTTAGAAGTGTATTCTTTCTGTGCCTGCACAGCCCCTGGTGTTGGCTTTACCTGGAGACACTAAATTCCGCAAGAGTCAAAGAACACGCGTGTCTCTGAAGTTTGAGGAAGTTCAGGCATAAAAGCAGGGGGAACTTCACCTTGTTCCATGCATTGCTATTCACGTCACCACAGGGGAACTCCTCCAGGGGAGGCTCTGAGTCGCCACTGGCTGTAGCCCAGGGGACACCAGTCTTCTCATTTAGCTAACTAAGGCCCATGCCTGAAATTGGGTGGTGTGAATACCGCTTCCATGTATGCAACATCAAATTTTCATAAGAATGAGCTCAAGCTGCTGCTTTGGCCTGGAAGTGGTTATATGATATCACTGCAGGGTATAGTGAAATATATGGATGAAAAATTGGACATGACCTGGCAATGTGCGCTCGCAGCCCAGAAAGCCGACCGCATCCTGGGCTGCATCAAAGGAAGCGTGGCCAGCAGGTCGCGGGAGGGGATTCTGCCCCTCTGCTGCGCTCTGGTGAGACCCCACCTGCAGTACTGCGTCCAGATCTGGGGTCCTCAGCATAAGGAGGACATGGACCTGTTGGAGCGGGTCCAGAGGAGGGACACGGAGACGATCAGAGGGCTGGAGCACCTCTCCTGTGAAGACAGGCTGAGAGAGTTGGGGTTGTTCAGCCTGGAGAAGAGAAGGCTCCAGGGAGACCTTACAGCAGCCTGCCAGTACCTAAAGGGGGCCTACAAGAAAGCTGGAGAGGGACTTTTTACAAGGGCACGTAGTGATAGGACAAGGGGTAATGGCTTTAAACTGAAAGAGGGTAGGTTTAGATGAGATGTAAGGACGAAGTTCTTCACCGTGAGGGTGGTGAGGCACTGGAACAGGTCGCCCAGAGAGGTTGTCCTCATCCCTGGAAGTGTTCAAGGCCAGGTTAGATGGGGCTTTGAGCAACGTGGTCTAGTGGAAGGTGTCCCTGCCCATGACAGGGGGGTTGGAACTAGATGGTCCCTGAAGGTCCCTTCCAACCCAAACCATTCTATGATTCTATGATATAAATGCAGACTTAATCTGAGCAGTCATAAAGATATCTGGGCTTGCAACATCCAGCCTGAAGTTTTGTCTATCCTAAAGGATAATAAGAGCATAAAGTTTTCACCTTCTTAATGTCCAAAGACTTCACAGTTATATGCTGGAGCTTGAGTTTGAATTCGAGGCCATATTTAAATAAAGTCTCGATCTTGTGAGGCAGCTTCTTCAGTGACTTTGGATGGGGTTGAGTACAAGAAAATCTTAAGTGTCACTT
This sequence comes from Aquila chrysaetos chrysaetos, assembly GCF_900496995.4. NCBI lineage: Eukaryota > Metazoa > Chordata > Aves > Accipitriformes > Accipitridae > Aquila > Aquila chrysaetos. The sequence goes on from NC_044005.1 coordinate 82,219,871, forward strand.
ATTTTTATTCTACTGTTACTGCTCAAATAGATACTGATGTGGGAAATCTCTTGTCTCAGGATTTGTGTCTGAAAGAAATCAGTAATATAGTTTTCAGTTTTGTGCACGATTCATATATAATTACATTATTATGATTTCTAGAATATTTTCCCACTCCTTTGTCCTTTTACATAGTTTTTAATGTATTCATATGCAAACTGAAATCTCATTAAGAGGTTTGGGTGGGATGAAGTTTTGACAGGCTATAGTGTCATCATTGGAGAAGAGTTCTTTATTGAACCTAAGAAAGATGTGGGTTTTATTAAAAAAAATACTAAGTTTTTTCTACCCTAATCAGACATTAAGATCAAAGTTACCAAGGTAAGTAAGAATAACAGTTCCTAAATACTATATTGCTGTTTATAGTTTTCTAAATTTTCACCTAAAAATAAAAAATAGGCTACTTGGCTGTTATCAATTATGTTCATGTGTAAAAGAACATAATAAATCTCACATTGCGGTTATTACATAATTGTATCTTATTATCTTACTATAACTTGTTTTAACTTTCACTGTCTTACACAGTAAAATATGTTCTTATTGTCTCTCCATTCCCAATTGCTTCACTGGCCTTTATTTTTCTGTTGTTCCAAAATCTTATGAATATAATTTCAAAAGTGGTTGGAGTGTTCTTTTTAGGCATTTCATAAACATGTTTCTGGCAGGCTATTGGTTCAGGTGAACAGTCTTTAAATATTGAATTTCAATTTAGTTTTGACACATATAAGAAAGATTTATCAAGCAGCTTTTGTAAAAAAGACACCACCAAGTATTTTGTGCAACATAATATAGAGAGAATGCTGAAATACAAAGTAAAGTGACATTCTTCTAGAGGATATGCAGATTGAGATACGGTATAAAATATTCTGCAGAACAGCATATAAATTGTCTTTTGAATTTGTATGTAAACTCTGAAACCAAAAGTGTTCCTGAAAATGGAAAATAATTAGGTTCTTAATAACATCATTTTTCAAAGATAAACTTTTGAAAGAAGTATCATGAGCAACATATTTAGCCACAGTAAAAACAAATAAGTTAATTAATATAGATACAGTGTTATCTCTGACATAGTACAACAGAGAACATAGATTTTAAAAAAAATTAAAAATGTCCTCCTATATAATGAAGTAGCAAATGCATGTGGATTTCATCCAAGAAAAAAGAATACTGCCTAGTAGAGATGGAATAGTGTATAATTTGGGAAAAAATAAACAACCCTCTACCTGCCAAGGCCATGCAAGCCTTGGCAATGGTTTTTATATCAGGTTCCTGCTCTACTTTTACCAGTCCATCTTCTGCACTGCCGCTGACCACACAAAACTTCGGCCATCGCATCTAACTCCGTGCTGTGGGTGAATACATCTCCTGAATCAGATGCATAAATGTCGGTGGCTACATGGAAAGGGAATGTGTGAACTCCTGTTGGAATCGGTGGAGATTTAATGAGCACTGTCACTGAGGTGCAATGATCTCTTCACCTGACTAAATCCAGATGTCTTACTTAAGCCAAATTGCTGTCCGGACAGCGTTAAGTATTGATTTCCTTAAACGTGGGTGTCTAATGCCCTTTAAAGTGCCCTAGGGTATCTCACCCACCCTGTACTGTGAACGTGGACCTTAGCACTCACTTGCCTCCCACCCTTTATGTTTGTGAAACTTCAATTATCCGCTGGTGTGACTTGGCGCGCTCTGTGTAACATGCCTTGTACTGCCTGGATAATTAATTACCTGTCATGTGTGTAATAGGGCTTTTGGCATATGGATATGGTTGTTGACCAAGTATTTTTTCCAAATTGAGGGGGTTAATGTTACTCCTGTGACTACTCCTAATTTCTTAAATTCTTCTCAGTTTCTTCTGGCGAGATTCTGGGTTTTGACCAGTTACTCTTTCATGGGCATACCTTTGTTCCATATAATGTTCTCATTCAGAAGCAGTTTAGCTGGAACATTATTGTCCTGGTTTCAGCTGGGATGGAGTTAATTGTCTTCCTAGTAGCTGGTACAGTGCTATGTTTTTGAGTTCGGTATGAGAAGAATGTGGATAACACCGATGTTTTCAGTTGTTGCTAAGTAGCGTTTAGACTAAGTCAAGGATTTTTCAGCTTCTCATGCGCAGCCAGCGAGAAAGCTGGAGGGGCACAAGGAGTTGGGAGGGGACACAGCCAGGGCAGCTGACCCAAACTGGCCAACGGGGTATTCCATACCATGTGACGTCATGCCCAGTATATAAACTGGGGCGAGTTGGCCTGGGGGGGATCACTGCTCAGGAACTAACTGGGCATCGATCGGCGGGTGGTGAGCAATTGCACTGCGCATCATTTGTACATTCCAATCCCTTTATTATTACTGTTGTCATTTTATTAGTGTTATCATTATCATTATTAGTTTCTTCTTTTCTGTTCTATTAAACCGTTCTTATCTTAACCCACGAGTTTTCCTTCTTTTCCCGATTTTCTCCCCCATCCCACTGGGGTGGCGGGCAGAAGCAAGTGAGCAGCTGCATGGTGCTTAGTTGCTGGCTGGGGTTAAACCACAACAATTATGTGGGGTTTCTAAATCCTGCTTGTACCTCTGATATCTACTATGAATGCCAGTTTCATCACGTGTAGATGTTGAAACAGAGTTGCTTTAATATCTGGTTCTGCAGTTTCTCTGTGTTTTCAGTCCCCAGTTTTGCTGCTAGACTGAACTTCTGAGTCTCCTAAACATTTTGCCAACTATTCAGTAGTATTCATTTCAGGCCACCAGCATTGCTACTGTGTACACAGCAGTTGTCTTACTTGCTGTGTCCTTACTTGTTGTGCTTGAAAGCCCTTTTCTCTTCTCTAATCACTGGGCTTTGGCAGCCTGGGGCTTTGAAGAGCAGGCAAGGTGCCAAGTTCTCACAAGCTGTCGGGCTTGATTTCCAGCGTAAGCCCCGTAACGAGGGTGCTCTGGATAACACCGCCAGCATTAGGAAGCATGGCTCAATGTTTTTGCACATGCACACAGTGTTCTCATCAGCAAAACCCTGCACCGCTAAGCGTGATGTCCATTAAAGCAGACACAGTGGTCATTGGGGATTGGCAGCAGCCGCTGTGTCAGTCGTCTGCCTTCTCTCCTCTCCCCGGCCCGAGGGGGCTGTCTTCCAAAGCACGTGCAAGAAGAGGTGCCTCCGCGTAGTTCACAGAGTTTGTACTTTCATTGAGGACCTAGATGCATACAAAATTGCCTTTTAAAGCATAATATTCCACATGGGAATCCAGATTTTCCTCCAAGAATTTGGTGCTTCAGAAAAGAGGTGCAGAGTCGCACTAGCTTGCTTGGTGAGGAAGAGTGGCCAGTCCGACAGTCGCTTGCAGCCTCTCAACCAGTCTGCAGTGCCATAAAAATCGCACTGGGAAGTCCCGGAAAGACGAAATGGCAGATGATGGCTTGAAGTCCCGTAATTCAGTAGGTGTGAGGCACCGTTTCACAAAACCAGAACACACAAATAAATATCAAAGCCCTGTCAGAAGTGTTGTCTTCTGACCTGGGCCTGTCCCACTGGTGAGCTCTTCCATATTTTGAGTTTCAGTTTTTAGATAGACAGAAGGCATGCACTGGTTCCTGGCCACACATGCTCATTCTTGAAACTTCTAAGTTGTTACAAAATGCTTAATTCATTTATTTTTGCCTAAATGGAATAATGGGAAAGAGCCATGGAAGAATACCCATCAGTACTGTAGTCAGGAAAATCTTCATGACGCTTGCTTGGGAGCATAGCTGATAAACCATTCTCGTGAGTTAAACACTTTTCTGCTTGCTTTAGTTTTGAACAATTCTTCTCCTCAAGCATGCATCAGGTATTATACTATCTTTCCAGTCTGGGTGATACAGCTAAAATCATTATATTTTTCCAGTATTCATCTGATTAATCGTCTTTACTGTTTTTTACTGTTCCCTCTAAACAGAAGGTGAGGAAAGAGATATTTAATATCTGTTGGTATATACTGAGATGTACTTCTGTCTGAGGAAAAGTTTCATGCCACGATAACTAGTATTTATATTGGAAGCGGTTTGACATGCCGCGTCTTCACAACCGTCGTGTAAGGCCACAGGAAAGACTCAGGCGTGCTCTCCTGACCCTCCTTTTCTGGTGGTTTGAAATGTGTTGTAAGAAAGGGAAAACTTCAGAGAAAGCTCTTCTCAAACCACAGCCGTGCTTAGGTCAGAAGATCCCGTTCTTGGTTTTCCCTTTGCTCATCAATTTTCTTCTAATGCAAATCTGCCAGGTGGACTTTAGCCCCATCAACTCCTTCAATCCCACAGATCATCCCACAGGCTCACTGACCTGTCCATTGCAACGCTGCGCCTGTTCTATCATTTCCCTTGCATTTTCTGTAATATTTTGCATTAGATCTTCAAGTCAATTTTGGATTCATTAAGAGCAAAAAGAAAGTGTGGGGCATGAGAAATAGGGGTTTGTGAGCCTAGAAATGAGTATGATAAGAATGCTTGTGTGATGTAAAAAGAGGGGTTTACCTTTTAAAAGTAACTTGTTAGAACATAACTTAAAAATAACCCAAGAAGAATTAAAGGCCAAGGGCCACATTCACTTAATTTCCAGAAAGCTGATAGCACTCCAGCAGTCTCAGGGGGAGCTCAGAGTTTTGATGTCTGCCTGAGAACACATGGATTTAGACAAGCAGGGTACAAGGCAGGGTGCTGGGAAAAAATTTATTTAAAGAATGAACCAGGGGGCAGGCACAGGCTGACTTAGTCAGTCTTCTGTATTCATCCCTTTTCTAGTAGCTTCTTTAATATTTGAACAATCAAGTTTTTCTAGAAAATTTTAGAATCACGTCCAGAAATACTCTTGGTAGTCCACTTTCACTAATTCCCTGTGCCTAAAATGCTTATCCACTCAGGGAAGTGAAATAACATTGTGGTCATTAAACAGTAGGGAAATTCAGCTCACTGGCTAATCTCATGTAAAAGGCATTGACATCAAAAAGTCTGCTGCTAGGTACTTTGGGAGGAAAAAGCAAAGGTCAAAATTCAGTAAAGTAAATACTCTTTGCAGATTATTTACACAGCTCTACTTCATGCCCATAAATCGGAGACCTTTCAAACCAAAATCTGTGCCCTTGCTGCCATGTTAACATATTTGTGTATGCGACTTAATATGAGCAATAAGGTCCAATTTTTTTTTTTTTTTTCATTTTACTTCACACAAGACTAGTAATATTTTCCTTTTCTTTAGAATGCTTCTAGAAAACTGAAAGGTGTTAAGCCTTGTGGTGTCTAAAGGAGGCTTTTCCTTTGTCCAGTCTGCTCTCAGTGAACCCAGGAACATAGTATTTGTGTTGAAAATTGCTGCATGTGGGATTTCATTAATTATTGCTTGTGCAGCTTGGTATGTTGTTTCCTTTTTCCTTGCAGTTCTACTGATCAGATAAGTTTCAGGCAATTTAAGAAACCACTTAAGAAACGCTAGCCATTTAAGCAGAGGGTTTTTATCCTTTAGGTGTTTAAATGGCTATGACCTTCTCAGCAGCTAGCATACCAGACTGTCCTAAGTGCTTAGAAGGTAACTGGGGTTTGCCTTTAAGAAAAAGAGGAACATTAATTTCAAAACCTTTCAAATATGGATCCATTCCCTTCTCAGAAGGAAGAAAAACTTCTCAACAAAAATTTAATGGTATTTATCCTCTAGAAAATAGCACCATGAAATGAGGTCTCGGGTGGCGGAGCCCTGAGTCCGTAAGCCCACCCAGCATGCTGCGACATGAAGACTTTTCCCGTTTGCGTTTGTATGCTGTCCAGTTTTGCCAGTGTGGCATTGTGTCCAACTTAGACTAGATCCAGACCTACACCAGCCACGTCTGCACTTCACCAGGTCGTCCCGTGAAGCGTTACCAGCTCACCTTGTCGTCATCTTGGAGTTCCTTGGTCCAAGCAACTTACTTCCATGGTAGACATATTCTCTGGGATCTAAGGTTAAAAGGAAAAAACGGGAGAGGAGAGGAGAGGAGAGAGGAGTGGAGTTGGGCTGGGGCTGCTTCCTTTCACATCCATTTCACAGGGAGGATCTTGAGACACCCAGCGCTGTGGGACACACAAGCTGTACAAAGTCCGCGGGACTTCCCCGCCGTGGCATTTCCCTTCCGTGACCCCAAGGCACAACGGGGTTGCGTTCGGATGAGAAGGAGAGTGGAGGATGAAGGGCAGAGGCAGTCTACAGAAGTCCACGTAGGATCGATGCTGTGGTGGATAACACCGCGGCCGTACTGATGCTGACTTTCCTAACCGCCCCGTCCAGTTTTGCTCCCCAGAGGACTCCAGGGCTTGCCGCAGGGGTAGAGGTAACACCCGGGGCTGTCCGAGCGGGAGCTGCCCGCCGGCAGCTCCTTCTGCCTCCTCCGAGCAGGCAGCCCTTCGCTGCCAGACCTCCGGCTGGAGCCGGCGCGCTCTGCGGGCTCTGCTGGTGTCTGTGCCTGGCCCTGAGCACGGCGCGGCTCCCCAGGGCTTCAGGAGGTGGGAGTCCGAAAAGGAGTTACAGCTGAATGCGCCACTAATTGTTACGGGATCAATGACCGACCTGTTCAGGATTACTCTGTGCGTTTTCAGTGCAGAGGTTTGGCTGCATTCAGCAGTTCTACAAAGTGGTTTTACCTTGCAAATAAGCTGTCGGTGATCACCTTTTCTCCTAATAACCTCTGGAAAAAAAGGGTCCCTTAGCCAGGCCATAGCCAGCACTACCCAGGTTCTGCTCTGGTGTGGGGAAACCTGCATGTTTTCATTACCAAAGGCAGATTCTCTTAAACAAACTGCATGTACTTTTGCTATTAGAATATATTGTAGGAAGCCCTTTTTAAAAGAAGCAAGCATGCATCATCCTAATGCGTGTAACCTGAAGGATAATGCTAGTCCGTTGGAAAGCTCTTGGTATTGTAGCCCCTCTTGAGTGCTTCACTATGGAGAAAACAACTCTGCAGTGAAACGTGCTCCCAGTTATTCCTTGTTCCTCTGTATTTCTGGCGCTTTCCCGGTCTGCTGTTGGCCACTCTTCCTGCTGGCTTTCACCCCACAGACAGGTCCCAGACCATCCCCAGACAAACCCGAAAGCTCTCCTGAGAGGGAGGTGGGTCCTTGCTGGAGGCAGCCTCGCCTAGAGCAGTGCTCAGATTCGCTTTGCGTTGTTCGGAGAGGAAGTGTGTAAGCACTGCGTTGCAATACAGTATTTTCTTAGGCCGTGTGTGCTTTTAAGGAGTACCTACATTTTATTTCTCCACATACAAGCAGAAAATTTTCTCATTACCTTTCAACAAAAAACAGACTGTGCAACAGCAATTCTCTTTCCCCTAAGGATGGTAGCCTGTCATCTCTATTAATCTTCTACACATTATCGTCACCTGCATGCTTTGTTCCAGTGTGATGAATTTTTACACCAAATACAGAAAACTAGTGATACTTGAGAGAAAGTAATCGCCCTGACAGAAGGCTGCGGGCAGGGAGATGGAAATGGACAGGGTTACATTTGTGCCATACGGTGAGTCCTATAGCCTATTTTGTTTTTCTTCTCTATTTTGGCTCCTGAGGGATTTCTGAATCTCAGTAACAAAGTAGCTAGGAATCTTCCCCTGTTTCTTTCTTCTTGTTGGAGGTGACTTGATATACTTTATAAAATGCAAGTGATCCTATGGACTTCAAAGGGATGCTTGTCCATTTAAAGTCGTACATATTCATTAGAGTCCACATTAATGAGGCCATTCGTAGCACAGCACCCAGTGCATTTAATCCAAATGAGAGCTCTGAGCATCATCAGAATAGAAAAGGATAAATAGTGAGTGTTCCCATCCATGTTGCTATTTTTCTTTCACAGTTTTTTTTTAAATTACTTTCAGAAGAGAAAGGTCTTGATTGTTTTTGTTGCTCAGGTTATATTGTTGGCATGTGCTGGAGGTTTGCAGCGATGCATAGCAATGTACTTTATTGTACATTATAGCAGTGCGTGCCACAGCGCTGAGATCCTATTATTTGTTCAAGACATTTTGTGAGATGCTGACTTAACGCCATTTAAACAATGTTAATGTGGGTTATGAAGTAAATTGTCTTCGCATTTATATTAGTACTGCCTCTAACTGAAAGCAGTGTTAATTTTCAAAATTAAGAGGAGGTATTAATGCTTCTTTTTCCCACTAAGTTGTTTACTATTAAATGTAATTAACAGCATTAATAGCATTAAGTATTCTAGTTCAAAATGTTCTCCTGTTTGGGGGGGGGGGGGGGTTGCCCCTGGTCTTCTGCCTGTCATCATTAAAAATGTGTTTTGTTTAGGATGATGTTTGCTGCAGTTTCAGTAATAGTGTCCTGCTGACTTTTTTTTTTTTTTTCCCCTGAAATTGAGCTCAATACCTGTATTCCAAGGTAGTGCACAGGTATTTCTTAAAAGTGTCATTCTCTATAAAAATGCAATATTTTCTTGGATATTTTGCAGTTTACTGGTTTACGAGCAAGTTACTGAATTATTGCTCTTCTGCTCCAGGTTGAAAGAAGCCTTTTTTTAAAAACACTGAAATATAAATGGCCAATTACATCTCCTTGCAGCACTACAAACTTGAAAACTTTGGATCCAAATTGCTTCTTTCAAACAAGTACACATTTTTTGTACCAGTTCCTGCCAGTGTTACAGAACCAGATAGAAAGAACAGTAGAGTATTCCTAGAGAAGGAAACCTTAAGATGGCAAGTGCAAGGAAAATGTTTAGCTTTGATATTAATTAAATGCTTAAAATGTTCTTCGTAAATATGTAAATGTATTAATTCCTGCCATATATTTCTGATCTTTTCATGGAAATTGAAACGAAACTTAAAGGCACTTGAGTCTTTTGGTTCCTGCCAATTTCAACTGCTGGCAGGCAGTGCCTGTTTTCTTAGCCTGTTGATTTGGGAAAGATTAACTAAAACAAGCAGCAAAATTAAATGGTTGGATTATTTCTCTTTTAAAACTAATATAGCCTCAATTTTAAGACTGAGTTTTCACCCTGTAAGTAGTCTAGCTTTTTAAATCATTCTTACAAAGCTAAGCTAAGATGAAATGCATGCTATAGTATGTATTTATATATGTAATATGTAGCTTCTCTAAATGAACAAAGTATTACGCAAACCATATTCTGTTTTTCATTCTCTGTTTTCTCACTATGGCTATCTTTATATATGTAAAAATACAATGAAAATATAAAGCCTATAATGTAACTTATATCCTATACAACAACATAACATTGTGATGTCCTGATACAATACACTTGAAAATCAGGTTATTTTCCGTTGCTTTGTTTCATGTTGGAAATAGAGAAGTGTATCCAACATAGGTCTAATCTGAACTTGTCACTACTCCATTCTGCAAAAGAAGCAAACACTCTGGTTTTAGTTAGCCATCATGCTGTAAATCCTTATTCCTGCCAGGGAGTTTTGTTGGTCTAAATGGCTATGAAGGACAATGACCTCGAGTAAGTTTGCAGGTTACAGAAATGGGCTCATAGTTGCTTAACTCATTTTTATTTCATACGTACTGGCGTGCTACATAAAATAAGAGTATTATAGTTCATCTTGATAATATAGGAATTGCTGTGATCTTCTAATTGAAAGAGTCATTCTTCAGTGCCAGAAAGCTGTCAGCTTTGCCTGACTAGGAACGTAGAAAACCACGATGGACATCTGAAAAATTCAGCGGCAAAACAATTGGTGCAAAACGGCAGTTCGGCAAAGCGCCAATCAGCCGCGTGCACGACCCGTTGAGATGCCGGTTATGTCCCCTTTGTGCCCAGGGCGCAGGCTTCACCGATGCTCTGGGAGTCGGCTGTGAGGGTACACGGTCCAGCGCCCGCCGGCCCCGCGGGGCGGAGGACCGCGCTCTGCGCAGGATGGGCCGTGCCGCTCGGGCGCACGCCGGCCGTGAGCCGAGCAAGGTCGGTTCCCTGCGGTGGGGCCGGTTCTACTCTGGATGCACCCGGTGCAGGCTCCCAAACAGCGGGCATCGCCTTTGGCGTCCCTGGGCAGCCGGCCCACAGACCTCGCGGGCGGGGAGGGTGCCGCTACAGGAGGAGCAGAGGGTGACCGAGGAAGCCCAGGCACTTGGCCGTCCCGTAATGAACACGGTGCAAATTAACTACCGAGCTGTATCTGTGCGCGCGTGCTAAGTGTGCTTTGGTGAAGTACTTGGAGAGAATTTGATTCGAATATGAATGTTAAGTTTAAAAATGATGTGCATCAATCACAAGGTCCTGCTAGAGTTTCTCATTCTCCGTTTTACTCCGTTTTACTCCGTTTTACTCCGTTGTATATGTGTCTTAATACTATCGCTGCAGTACCATCCGTTTTGCTCTTTTCTTCAAGCTGATGGGAAATTGCACGGTAAAAAGAGATTTAGCAATATGGATATTTCTTGTATTTTGGTCAAAATACAAATAGGGGAGGAAATAGAAATATTTTGGCAAAATGCAAAACAAATCAGTATGTCTGGCCTTTATTTTTCTCCTAACAAAAGCATTCCATATTTAAGCAGTTCACATGTCAGTAACACTGATCGAGTCACTTACCAGCACTCTCGCAATGCACTGCTTCCACGAAGAAGGATACAGCAGCTATCTCATGCGTTAGCCTGAAGCTCCAAATACTTGCTGACTGACTGTCCTGGTAAGCAACAGAGATTGTAAACGTTCCAGGAAATCAGTGAAGCTTCAGCATATGTTTAATGCTGACGTGCTAGCCCAGAGAAGGGTGAAGTTAAGACTGAGCATAACAACTCTGTGTCAGACGGTCGCACTTCCCTGCTCTAGAAGGGGACTTGCTGCTCCTGCTCTTTCTGTAATCATATTACATGGCCATTTTAATGACCTGATTAAACTCATTGTAAGAGTTTTGCTCCCAATACTGACATCTGAAGGCTGTCTCCAGACAAAAATAGTCTCTGGTAGTTAGAAATGTAGTCCTTCACTGTTATTTTCCTTCCTCAATTTTTTCTTCTTCCTTTTTTATTTTTTTTTTAGAGAGAACATATGTCCCTTCTAAGTCTTGGCTTTGGCTAAGCACAAAAAGCCCAAGCTATTTTAATTTCCTCTCCTGAAATAGAGTCCCAGTACTTCTGAACATTCTAGTCATTTGTCTTTGTACCTATTCCAGCTTGAGTCCTAAGCTCACCCATGCTGCATTGGCTGCCGTAGCTATTTTCAAGGAATGGTATTTGTTCAATATGTCTTGCTTTGCAACAAACAAAATTCACTATAAAGAGTCCAATGAAAAACTCATTTCATTTATTGTTTGGTTTAGAAACATAAAGCCAGATTATACCAACACTTATACAACATTTTCCAAAGATATCAGGAAAAGACTAAGTGCTTGTGCCAGCAAAATTGCAAAAGAAAATCTAAAAAAAAAAGGTTTTTTCAATATAGTATAATTTACATAAAGCACAGTAATAGATCTTTAGAAATTCAGAATAAAATAGAAAGTACTGGATTTAATAATGTATAATGTCAGTGGGAGTTCCAGTATTTCTAAGCTATAAATTTATTAATTCAATATATCTAGTAAAATATTATGTATCTTTTCCAGACTTGAGTATTGACGTTTATATTTTCGAGGCCACTTGCAGTTTTACTGTTGTGTTGGGTTCATTTCATAGATATGCTTTCAGAGATTCAATGCCTATGAAAAGGAAAAGAGGGATTTGGGTGAGGAAAAGAGTGTACTTACCTTATCTACGTAAGCGTAGTGAAGCATTGCATAAATCCTTTTAGTCCTGCGATAGTGTATGCAGATGCTTTCGGGGACTGGCCAGGAGAGCATTAATACATTGAGCACTGTGATCCCGAGCCCTGCGGCTGCTGCGTCGGTGAATAATGCAGAGGATATAGCACATTTTGCTTCTGGCCTTTGTGATTTCTCTCTGTTGCCTCTGTATTTAGATGTTTTTGGTTTACAAATCTTTTTCATTTAATTAAACCCTAGCACAAGTGGCATATTCAAAATGAAAGCGATTCAAGCTCTGATAGAACCTGAAGTGTAACTCTTTTATCATTCACTATCTTAAATGTTTTTACTAATTCATACCCAGTTCAGAGCCGCGGAGCAGCCATTGCCAGTTGCCTGGATGGTTCTAATGGAACTGCTTTCCTCTCGCTCCTTAATCTCACTCTCTTCTCCCAGACGGGCTAAATCGGTAGTGACAGTGTAAGTCCATTTTCAGAGTGTGTACTTCAAGGAACATAGCATGGTTTATTTTTTGAAAAGTAGTCATGTAGTCACAGCAGGGGGATTGGTGCCCTTAATTCAGGAGCCTGAGTTTTATATATAATTCATGGAGAAGGCAGAACAGGCCTCCAAAGGAAAATGAAGATAACCTAATCTGTTCTGTATTTTTCTGGATGGGTCGTGGTGCTGTGCCTAAAGCCAGGCAGAAGGCGACAGTGGGCACACTGAAATGTCTGAAGTCACGTCGGATGTGGGGTTTCACAACTGATACTTCCATCCAGCTGAGATTTAGGTGCTGCGCTATCTTTGGAGGAGTAAGTACTCCCCTGAATGAAAAGAGTAGTGGCCTTTGGGAAGTATGGATGTGATTTGACTTTGGCAGAAAAACTCTCAGTTGTGCATTTTTAGAAGAGTCATGTATCCATGAAGTGGAAGAAGGACATGCTTGAGGAGCTTTGCAAAGTAAGGGGGAAGAGGATTTTTTCGGCTTATTTTGGGTCATTCTGAAGGAAGGGATGCTCTAATCGTGCCATGAGAGGGACAAAATAAGACAGGGCAAGACTGATTGTGGCTGTGGGGATTTTTTTAATCACACCCCCCCCCCCCCCCCCCCGAAAAAAAAAAAAAGGCACCATGCCCCTGCTTTGCTCAGTTAGTGGAAATGAACTCTGAATGAAAAACATCAGGATTGTGCTGAGCCTGAGCTAATGCATCTGCCTCCCAACAGACGGTATTAGTGTGGAGTCTCTGCTGTGGTTATTGCAGCTGTGCAATGTACGTGTGTGTTCATCTCGGACTGTGAGCAGGGCACACCATTTAAACGTGTTCTCCTTAGCCAAGTGAAAAGGTGGCTCCTGGGAGGATGAGTTGTGCCTTCTGGTCACTCTGAAAAGAAGTTTCTGTTTATTCCTAGTGATTTCAGGTGCCTTCAGAAGCCAGCTGGTGCAGCCCGAACTGTTCTTTGAGACCTTGGGCATTCAACATAGCTCATCATGTCCTTGCCTTTCATTTTCAACTAATGACAATCTTCATGACACAGGAGCTTAAAACATGATTTTTCAGATGAAAAGCACAAAGGCAAATGTATGGGTATAGCTGTCAAACATAGTTACAGATTTATGAAGATCCATGGCATCATATTCAGTGGAATTATGCTAGACTACAAAGGGCAGGAAAGCTTATTCAAATAGAAAATCATTCCTAAAAGCCTTTTAAACTTTTTAAAGTCATGATTTTGAAGTGAGACTGTAACTCTCTATCAACATTCCGTGGCTATTTCTTAAACTCATCTTTTAATGTCCAGTCTTGCACCAACAGCAATGAGAAGAACTCTCCTAGTACTTCCAGACCTTGTTACTGGTGCTCCTTCGTTAGGTAATACCCAGCCTCCCTCTCTGCTTCTTTTAGAGGAAGAAATAAGTAGCATTTCTCCAGCTTGTTCACAAATAATCTGTGCCACACTCCCTTTGCCTGAACATAATAAGAAATAGCAAACAGGCGGTTTTCTTGTCCAGAAACCCAAGCTTTCCTTTAAGGATCCTACCTACAAACAGGACCTTTTTCTTGGCTTCCTCCTGTGAAGATTTTCACATGACTACTTTTTCTCTTGCCTCTGTTTTTCTTTTGCTGGGAGGCAAATAGCACTCTAGCTGCAGCCAAATGGGTACTGGGTCCTGCATTCTCCACTGGTTTGCAGGAAAAAAACAGCTGAATTGTTTCATTTTCCATTCAGGAGTCCTGTATGTCTGCTGGTTTAACCTCTCATTAGCCAACGTGGTAATTACATGTTTGCTCCTGTAGCCCAAATGAGTGATGTTGAGCGTGCCCACCAGATCTGGTAGCCATTGGTGAAAGCTACGGACACTGGCAAGCGTTAGCTGTATCCAGCAGAGACTATGTTTTGTTGAACAACTCTTGTAGCTATTCTACCAAGTTTTGTTGGCAGTACTACTGATGGCACGTGTATGGCCGTCAGTGTTTTGGTCTCCAGCTAGCTCTCCAAGGCTGCCACAGAGGCTCTGCCATGGTGCTTCTGTCGACACCGACCTGCCTGCACGGTAACAGCCGACTGTCAGCAAAACAGCATCGCACAACCTGATGGCTGTGCCTGATCAATGTCTTATGGTTTTCAATTTGTCAGAAACTAGAGCAGAACAGAGTTAATTCTCATATCGAGCAACAGTGAGGTAGCTGCAGTTATCTCCTCAAAAGACAAAAAAAGATGGGAGAAAATCTGGTGCTGTCCTCTAAACCCACCATCATCCATTGCACAGAGCACAGTCACATCACTTCGCCAATCCACTAGTAGCAGAAGACCAGCAATGAAGATCTTACAGGCCTTCAGGTAGCCTGTACAAACCTAAGTAAACAATGTACCAAAAAAGAGAAAGGTATTATTTTCTGCCGTCATTACTGCATACTGTTTCATGTACCCTTTTGTTCTAGCACTCTGTCTCTTTTTCTCCTGAAAATGAAAGCTAAATTTCTGTTAGCAGGGAACAGAAGGATTCTGTTTCCAAGTCACCTGTTTCTTTATGAACACGCTTGGGAAGCAGCTAAAAAGATACCCCCAAGTGTACCCCAAAAGATACCCCATGTTTGCAAATATGTTTGACCCATCTGGGTAGAAGGAAATGAATGGAAATAAGAGAAATAAAATACAAAGCAGTCTACTGAAAACAGGCAAGAAAAAAAACCCTACTATTTAGATGAGCATTGTAATGAATTATACTGGAAAACGTTAAAGGAGACTGCTGTGCGTAAACCATTTGTCAGCCATAAAGTTGACAAAAAACCGTTGCAAACTTAGAGGATGCAGGTTTTCAAATCCAAAACAAGAATATTTTGATTTTCCAGTGCAGAAGACCAAGTCTGAATTAAAACACTTGCATGCTGTGCTTAGATTCAAAAAGTGATAGAAACAGTGGGTGGCTGGCTCAAAAGATACGGCATGGATAGATTACAAAACTAGTCAGCAGTCACAGGCCTCGGGTACTGGCAAATGTAATGATTTATTTCATCTTGGACATTGTGTCTGCACTGACCCTTTGTGCTCTCGCCTGGAAGTAAAAGGTGCTCAAACCCATGCTTTTAGGTTTTTTAACAGTGTTTGTGTTTTATAGTCGTCTATTTTGTGTATTGGGGAGGGGGACATGATAAAACAAAGGAAAATCCTTCAGATTTAAGATTAATGCACAGCACTTTGTAGCAATACATCCGCCTAGGTCCTGTGTGTTCACAAGTTAAATTAAAACTTAAAGCTAGACCAACCCATCACGTCAACATGTACTCCAAAGGCTTTCTTTGGCTCCGCAGAATCTCTGGGAGCCCTAAGCTGTTGACCTTGTGTTGGACTGGCTGGGTCTGGCAGGCAGCCTGTCCGCTTCTCCCCTTCACCCTGCTGGGAGTATTTCCAACTCAGCCTCATTTGTTTTAATATTTTTTTCTTTTTTTTTTTTTTTCCCCCAGAAACATGTTATGCAATAGCATGCAATATATTGTGTAGCGATAGCAATAACATTATCTGGCTCTACATTAATCTCATAGAATATTTACTCTATAGTCACAGTTTCTTAACCTCTTAAATCTCTCTATGCTGTTTTTTACCAATATGGCTTCATAAGGTAAGCAAGAAGAAAGCACTCTGGACCTCCTCAAAGTTACAAGTATTTCAACCACATGTGCTGACTTAGGGAAAAGGACTCTGAACTTTGCAGGAAAACCCACTGCATTCCTGCATTCCCCTCGATGCCTGCATAATCTGAAAAAACATAGCTTTTCCTGTTTTCTGTGCAAAGGAAATTTGGGGGACCTTGGTTTATTAACCTCTTTTTCCTCCTTATTGTCCAGAGTCCTGCACTGTCCTATGTGATAGAAGGCACTAGCAACTCTTAGTCAAATATATTCTCACTGTAGGAATGGAAGAAGAGCAATTTCTAAGGACAGAACTAAGCACAAACCCAACAGTTTTGGGGCTTTAATTCAGCCGACAGTCTGAAGCTGTCATTTAGATAGACCAGGATCATTGCTGCATTATATGCAGATGGTTGGTTACATTTATTTTCTCTATTATCCACCTGGAAGTGGCATTTAATTTCTCTTCCTGCACAGCAGGCTGCTACGGTTGCTGATCTGCATTTCCACAGACACAGAGGAATCCGATCTCCTACCTCTGCAGCGAACATGATGGTTCGTCTCATCCGTCAACCTCCATGTGTCTGAGGAGACCGTAGCAGAAAGATTGAAAACCAGCGTGAGGGGATTAGCGGCATTATGGGCAGTGGGCTCCCAGGGACCCTGTGCCCCGGGGGGAGATGCTCCGTCGCCCCTCGTGCCTTTCTCGCTGGGTGCTTACCAGCCTCGCTGCCTGTGCGGTGCTGGCAGCGGGGTCAGGCAAGGGCAGGCACTGGTGAACGCGGTCTGCCAAAACAGCAGCGGCAAGAAATGGGTGACAAGCGGACTTCTTTGCCGCAGAACATTTGTAGCATAGAAGCACCCTCTGGCAGAATGGGGTTCAGAGAGCTGCTGTGAAATAGCGTGCCAATAGCCACATTTAATTTAAAAAAACCCAAAAAGAAACAAAAAACCCTTTCCCTGCAAAGGCAGGCAGGCAGCAGGCATCTTTCCTTCCTGTTAGTCGTGTCACACGTAAGTCCCCAGCTGGCAGGGTGCTCACTGTGGCGGTGTGGGGAAAGGACATGCCAGGAAAACAGACCGGCGCTGGAGGAGACCTCGCAGCCCCAGGGACAGGGAGGAATGGCGCAAGACCTGGAGGAGGGTGACCGAGGGGGGCAACAGCCCCCGAGCGGGGCTGGGGATCAAGGAGCACCGTTAATGGAAAAGACATCACGCTCTGGTTACCGGAGAGGCATCTCAATCGCTTTTCCAGGCTGCTCGTGCATCCGAGGTCCTTGCAATAATATAACGTGACGGCCACTGTGCCATTGTTCAGACTGCAGAGGGGCAGAACCTGTCCTTGCATGACAGATTTACTGGTGATGAAGGTATATAACTGGTAAACCACAGCTGAGAGAGGTTTAACTAATCAGGTGTTGTTGCGCAGCAGTGTTCCCACAGGTCCCAGGAGAAAAGTCAAAGCCTGAATACCACGTGGCTTTTCTGCTGGGAAACTCCATCATTGTCAAACCCCTCTGTAACTTACGTAAAATGAAAATAAAACAACTGGACTTTCTCATAATTAGATATATCATCCCTCTTAAATCATACCAGGATCTCTTGCCCAGTGTTGGTTTTGCAATCACCAACTGTTTCTAAGTGAAATAAAAATTACACCGTGCAGCAGAAAAAAAGATGTTTGAAGCTGGTAATAGTAACATCCCAACCAGTGCTTGCCTGATTGCTTAGGTTTCCACCTCCTTGTTTGCTCTCCATGGCACCAGTAGTGGAACATCTAGGTCCTTTGTAAAATAGTGCAATTTTCATCCAGCTTGCCCAGTAAAAACAGTTAACGCTTAAATATATGTTTGAAGGAGAAAATTGATACAGACAATGTTTCAGATTCATGCTGGTTCTGTTACCTGTTTCCAGAATGGTTAAAATTATGTCTATAATGCTTCAGCCAGTTTCAGAAGTCATGCCAGCAGTCTTTAAATTTGTCTAACATGGCTTCAGTACTTTTTCCATCATGCTAACAATTTTTATATAGGAACCCAACCGATGCTAGGCCTATATTTTACATTTTTAGAGTTGCCAATTGTACTGTGATTACTTCTTTATTAACATGGTTTGGGCAGATCCAAAAAGATATTTAGATCCTTAAACTGATTTATTCACCTAAATTCCCAAATCATCTTGAACACCAACCTCAGCTTGAGATGAGTCACCCTGTGAAAGCGTTTCTTTCCATTGAGAGCTCCGCATGACTAGTTTAGGCTTAAATATCTAGCTTCTGGCCCTTAAGGTAAATGAATCCTCCTCAGGGAACTCAAATAATTGTTCAGCTGTCCTGTAACTGTCTTCTCAGACTGGGACCTTTGTCTCAGATCCGCGCACGTCAGCAAAGACTTGGGGTTGAACGCAGCCTGGGGAGTGTGAGTACGTCCTCAGAGACATAACTTGATTCGTTTGTTCCTTGCACACTTTGAATGAAAAAAAAACCAAACAGATTCAGATGGAAAATGTAGCACAAGGAGCTAAGTGTGTTAGGAGCCAAAGCTCCAAAGAGTTTCTCTGGTGCATGTATTCCTGATTTAGGATTTATTTTTTATTTTACCCTCTTTTCAATTTAGGAGGGAAAGGAAGAAAGGAAAGGAAAGGAAATGTGGGTTTTTGCAGCATTTAATATCAGTCGGAACATTTGAGGATGCTCATACAACAATAAAAATACCCTCATCTTTTGTCTGAAAGCTAGGGGGAAAGTCTGCCATAAACAGGGCTGCTGTTCAATTTTATTTTACGTTCATTTGTACTGGTATTGAAAATGAGCAGCAAGGGAGACCACAGGTGCTAAAGCACTAAAGAACTGGAAAACAAATGCAATGCTTCATTTTCAGCCAGAGGCAGGTTACAATGTTTCCTGGCAAAAACCTTTTAGTGCAAGGAAATTCTGTAGTAAACTGATGGTGTCATTAAGCAGAATTGACTATAATTAATTAATGTAATCTGCATATTTTGCGATTATCTGAGATATGGCTACCACGTAATGAAAATTTTGCAACACTCAAAGC
Source organism: Aquila chrysaetos chrysaetos (assembly GCF_900496995.4). Classification (NCBI taxonomy): domain Eukaryota; kingdom Metazoa; phylum Chordata; class Aves; order Accipitriformes; family Accipitridae; genus Aquila; species Aquila chrysaetos. The sequence goes on from NC_044005.1 coordinate 82,238,811, forward strand.
CTGTGCACAAGGTTATGTCTTCTTGCATAAATCTGGGAGCATAAAGGGGGTTGGAGGAGTGCGTTAAATTGCCAAGGATGATCTGGATGATAAAACTTAAGTGCAAAATGAATATTAATTTTTAGTGCAGTAAAATTAGCTGACTCTTTGAAGATTGCTGGTACTTAACCTTTTCTGGAGTACAGTGATCTGCTTTAAACTGAGTTTTTAAATTATTTTACTCTTGCAATTTTATGTTTGTTCGGTGTGTTTGTGATAGTCCATTGTGGTTTGGATGGCGTAAGAGCACTCGCGGGAGATGGGCAGTTCTGGGGAGGGGAGCAGGAGCAGCACACTGGGAGCTTTTGGAGGAAATGCCCTGTCAGCACTTAGTCACTGACGTCTTGGCCAGGCCGCTTTAGTGCCAGTAACCCCTTCAGCCAGGGGAAAGCTCCTCTGAGGTGAATGCACACCCTGTGTTTCCTTTGGGGCAGCACAAAGAACAACATGGAATTCTGAATGTGGAACTTCCCAGAGGAAAGCCCTTGCCGTCCTCCAGGCTACTTCTTCTGTGATACTAGGATTTCTGTGTACCTTGCCAAAGGAGTCAGTCTGCCTTCCAGTGAAGATACGTCTTTGTTCTTCTTCAGTAAATAACGTATTCTAGAAATTTGCAGTGAGGAGCACCAAAGCTCCTGCTGGAGTCACAGGCTAAGTTACCCCAACCAAAAGCTACCATCATCCCTCCGCAGGCAAGTTATCTTAAGATAAACAAACTTGTCAGAATTCACTTTGACTTCCTTTACTTTTCCTTTACGAGCGGTAGCTTCTCAAGTCACTCTCTCATGGTTCAGAGTTCAGGTCAGGTCTAGGCTGCACAGCCAAGGAGCTGTGTGTGACCTGACTTGTCCATGGTCCGAGTACTCTGCACATTTCATGAAAATGAGCCTTCTAGTGAATTGCTATTAGAATTGCTATAATCACTACTCATTAAAAAATTCAGGGTTTTTAGTCAGACTCATTTACAGCTTATATTGGACTAATATCCTTACAGTTTTCCATTATGAGGAGATTAGAAAATGTGTTCTTCCATCTTTGCAGAGCAAATCACCATCATGGCTGAGATGACTGAGAATCTATTTGCAAGCACTTTTATTTGCATTCAGTAAATCTGTCAGACATAAAATCATGATATATGTAATATTGCTATAACATACTCATCTGTTAACTACTTCTGACACTTTTGTGAGAAATGTCCAAGGACTTTCAGTAAAATTTATTTGTCTAAATGAATATAATGTGAGTAGTTAGATTTTCTGGATAGTAGAGGAAAAAGTATTTTTTCCATTGAAAAGGGTGTTTGTGTTCTTTGTCATTATGCAAAACCTAATCCTACCAGGAAAGAAAAAGCAAGTGAAATCTGCAGAGTCATGTGTGACTGTCCCATGTGAGAGGAAATGTCTCATTTGTGAGACATTAAAATTCTAGCTCAGAAGAAGGATATCTTTGTGAAAAAGACTTTGACACACTGGTTGATTTTTCAGGCATTTGATTTATTTGTTATTTGAAGTACTTTTTCAGGAGATAGTGCATTTTTGAAGTCATTTGAGATATTGAAACATTTTGGTCTGTGTAAATGCCATTAGAGATACAGTGTTTGCCAATTATTTATAAACTTCCTTTTCCTCCTTCATTCCCCAGAGTTCAGTTTGTCTCCGCCAACGTGGCTTCCCTCCACCGATGTGGTTTCCGCATCGCTGCATGAGAATCAAGGGGATATAGAAAATAGTGGTCTCTTTCTAAATTTGGTGGTAGGATGCTCAAATCCGTTTGCTGCTTTTGTTTGCAGTGTCGTGGTTAATCAAGGGACAGCCTTTAGGAAATAATAACTGGCAATCAGCCCAGTTGCAGGAAAATGAACTTTGCAATACAGCTTATCGGCCAGGTCTCTCAACTGCTGGAATCCAAACCATCCCATTTCCCCTGCCTAGGCCAATACGGCAGTCAGGGGAAAGGAGCTTTTCCGCACCACGGGTACCATTGAGGTTCAGGGTGCGAAGCATTAACGTGGAAACATGCTCAATGGTGGAGACTCGCCAGACAAAGCAATGAGGAGTTAAACGGGCTGATCACTCCTAGCTTTTAAACCTTGCGCTTGCACGGGCTTCCCAGTTGAACTTCAAAGGGTTGGTCAGAGATGTGACAACATTATCCTTCAAAAAGTCCCGCTGGGTGGGAGGGTCGGGGGAGGCTGCCACCGCAGGAGGTGAGGAGGTGAAGGCAGCAGTCGGTTCTCCGCACGTCTTGGCAGCAGTCGTGATTCCTGAATTTGCAGCCGAAAGTGGCTGTAAATCTCTCTCCTCTGCACTCTCTCAGCTCTGATTATAATGAGCAATCAGAGTGGCTGAAGTGTTGCCTTGCTTTCTAGATGAAGCACTTGTAATACTACACTGAGCTCATTTGAATACTAATTAGTAACAGGATCTTTTAAACAAAATATGCAGCCTAGGGAGAAACATTGTTGGAAGTGAGTTCCGTATTTGACACATAACTGCCTTAAGCGTACATGTCTTTGTTATAGGTGATGTTTAATGAAAAAGATACACCTAACACATCAGCAAGCAATTACAAATATCATAGGACAAAAACATATTAGATTTGCATGTTGTTTTATTCTGTATGTATACAACACATCATGCCCCGCTAGATGCATTCATGTTTCCAAATGAGGCAGAATAATGTAAGAACAAGCTCAGTCTGCATTTCCTGCAAGTTGCAGGACTGAAACCTTGGGTAAGAACAGAAGAGCTAGTGAAAGTTGAGGAGTCTTCCAAGAATTAGTTGTTTGAGGACATCCTGAACTGCAGTAACATCAAGATTTCCAAGACTTTTGTGTTCAGCTTCTCATATGGAAATATTTCATAATCATCCTTTTCATCTTGATATTTTTTGGTTCTAATACTTTTTTAAATTGGGGCACCAGAACAGTCCTCAGTATTGAAGGTGGGGGAACAGTACAGGTTTTGCAGTTTCATTTCTTTTCCTTTCTTAAAAATACCTAATAGAGGATGTCCTTTTAATTGATATTGGACACTGAACAAATTCATTTTAGGGAAGTTGCAAGATGAATCCCACAAGAGCCATCTGGGGACGTGTTCTGTTAAACTATTCGTAAGTGATCCAGAAAATGAGTTGAACAGTAATAAAAACTCTCCAGTGATGAAAAATAGCTCTATCTGTGCACACCATGAAATACTCTAGATAACATTATTTCAGGAGAAAGATCTTGGAGGCATTACATTCAGTTCTACAGAAAGAATTTGTTCAGCGTCCTATTTCCTAACTTTTGTAATGCGTAACTTGATGAGCACTCCAACTGCTACCTCATTAAGGAAAAGGGCAGCAGAGCTACTTTTTTATTCTAGTAGGAGTGTATTCAGAACGTCTGTCTTATTTAGTCCCTTGCTAGTTTATGAATCCCAAAGAAGCTTAAGCCTGAAATAACTGTCAGATCTCCTCCACCCTAACGTGGCGCTGCTGGTCAGACACTTCTGTGGACATTACTGTGGACAACTCTGGCATCTGTAGTTTTCAGGGATAGGAAGCAACTGAACAGGAATTTCGATGGCCACAATCTGGTGTTTAGGATCAAAATCATGCCTAAATCCTGAGTGGTTTAGTTCTTCTGCAGCTATAAGCTAAGTGAATAGGTTACGCAGTTAGATTTGGAAAGGCTTGGAGATCTCTTTATGTAGGCACCTACAATAGCAATTAGGGTCCCAAGTAATGCCTATGTGCATCAGTGGATTTATTCTCTAGGCTGGTATTTGGGGAGGCATCCATCATCAAATGGGTGGTTAAGCAAGTAGTTACCTTTAAGTGTGTACTTGGAGCTTTCATCGTGAAATTGGGTTTAAATATACAAATAAATGAATTCCCAAAGTGAAGCTTCAGTTTCGTTTGTAGTCAGAGGTAAGTGCACACATTAGCCCTCTGCTGATTGACTCTTTGGAAATACAAGTTTTTCATTCTGCTTATACATAAAATAGGTTAGGCATGGATTTTTCCCTCCAGAATTTTCTGTGTGGTAGAAATACTCTTTCTACTATTTCCTTTAGGTGACCAAAACCAAACTCTGTAAAGTACTTGACTACTATACAACTGGAGTTGACTTATATTTCAGTTCAGTAGTGCATAGCAAAAGAATTCATTCAGAACCTTGAGATCTTCAAAACATTTATTTTCATACAAGTCCTTATACTTAAAGACAGAATGCCTTTTGCAAATCTTAATGATACAAATATTCTGCCTGTTTATTCCTTGGAGAAAAAGCTGCGTTCTCATAGGACCAATAATAATAATAATAATAATAATAATAATAATAATAATAATAATAATAATAATAATAAACTTAATGACAGAGAAGAAAAAAAGAAGAGGATGTAGATACTTAATTTAAATTTTCCTGTTTATATATTTTAAATAGCAAATAATATTTTTGATTAAACAGAGCTTTTGAGAATACTCTTTATACTTCGCAGATATTGAGATGAATGTTTCCTGAGTAATAAGAATTACAGATAAATAAATATCCTACTATTATTGTCAGTGTATAGAATTCTTAGCATAAATACAGTTAACCTTCTTTTCAAGACGTCTGATAATTTGTCATCAGCTCGCTTGTTGAATTACCTAAAACATTAGTAGAGCTTTCTAGTGTCTATAACATTTGTATCACATTAAGGTGACTGTTCACCTTCTCTGTCTCTAAAAAAAGGGATTAAAATTTATAAAACCAAGATCACTTGGCTCCAAACACAATGAAATAAATAGAGCTAGCAAGATGTAATAGAACTAGTGAAATAATTTCCAGAAAGTAAGAATGATAGCCGAGGAAAAGAAAGTACGTTTTCCTCCAACCAGTGTAAACAAAGCTATGCCTGCTTTGCTCAAAAGGATGTTTTTCTCTCGTGCCGCAGGCTCGTTGCTTTATTTTTGACACAGTAAGCTCTTAAAGTTCTTACGCTGTCATCAGCCACTATAAAATCTCTCTAGCCCTAATTTTTTTTAAACCACTGAATAACTGTGTTTGTCCTTCTGAACGCGTGGATTCGGCACCCGGCTGCCCGCAGCCTGCCGCAGTCGAACAAAACGCCGTGTGCTGGCGAGGAGCCCGTCGGAAAGCGGTGGCGAGGTTCGGCGGGGCGCTCAGTGCTCGCCACTCGTGGTCGCTTTGGGCAGAGGCTCGTCCTCAGCGGCAGCTCTACGACCACAGCTGCCTCTGTGGCAGAGCCCAAACGACTGTTTTTAAACCCGGGGACAGTCGCGCGAATAATCGAGCGTTGGAACCCGCTGACTGAACTCGGGAGTGCGCTGGCAGCAGCAGGCCGCAGGCAGGCCCGCGTTTAGGTTGAAAATCAGACGTTTGTAGCCGCAAAAACCCCCTCTGCGTCCCCGGAGTATTTTTCAGCCCCGTTCGGCGCAGGCAGTCGGCCGTTGATGTTTTCGTTCCCCTGCGCCCCAGCAGAAGGGTGCTGCCGTCGCCTGTGGCGGGCCGCGGCCTGGGCTCCTGCTGCAGCAGCTGCCTGAGGGCCCGGCGATCCTCACCCGCCTTGTGTTAGCTCCTGCCTGCGTTTGTACCGCGGTTGTAACTAACGGGGAGCGGCAAGAAGTCGTTAATTCCGTGCCGAGGGCGCTGCTAGGGCCCTGGGATAAAACTGCAGCCTCGGGGGGTGCGGGGGAAGAGGAGGCCTCGCAGGCAAAGGCACGGGATGATGAGGAAGGCTCCGGGGCCGAAAACAGGGCCTTGGCGCCGAGGTCAGCCGCCGGGCATGAAGGGAGTGCGACCCGGGGAGCTGGGTGAAATCACTTGGCGAGGAACGAGGAGAGCAAGGAGGAACTACGCAGCATATGTAAAACTTACCATATATACCGAATTTGGGTGGGGAGTTGTCGTGGTTTAACCCCAGCCAGCAACTAAGCACCACGCAGCCGCTCGCTCACTCCCCCCCCCACCCAGTGGGATGGGGGAGAAAATTGGGAAAAGAAGTAAAACTCGTGGGTTGAGATAAGAACGGTTTAATAGAACAGAAAAAAAGAAACTAATACTGATAACGATAACACTAATAAAATGACAACAGCAATAATGAAAGGATTGGAATGTACAAATGATGCGCAGTGCAATTGCTCACCACCCGCCGACCGGCACCCAGCTAGTCCCTGAGCAGCGATAACTCCCGCCCCCACTCCCCCCAGTTTCTATACTGGGCATGACGTCCCATGGTATGGAATACCCCGTTGGCCAGTTTGGGTCCTCTGTCCTGGCTGTGTCCCCTCCCAACTCCTTGTGCCCCTCCAGCCTTCTTGCTGGCTGGGCATGAGAAGCTGAAAAATCCTTGACTTGAGACTAAACACTACTAGCAGCAACTGAAAACATCAGTGTTATCAACATTCTTCTCATACTGAACTCAAAACACAGCACCGTACCACTACTAGGAAGACAGTTAACTCTATCCCAGCTGAAACCAGGACAGGAGTGGAGCTGCAAAACGATGGAGAAAGAGAACTTACCTAGCATGCTCACAAACCTAAAAATTACCCCAAGTGCTTCCTGGCGAGAGGAGGAAGGAATTGTCACCATCAGTATTACACATGTTGCAGCAAAGGCTCAAGGTGCTGCCAGCTGACAGCAATGCCACCCCAGCTGAAGCCATTAACCTCAGGACCCCTCAGGGCAGTGGAAAGGTGAGCCTAACACCAGGGAAAGGGTCAGACACTAGAAAGTTTGTGTATATCTCATTTCACCTACATGTAATTTCAGCTGCAAGCGTTAGTATGGAACTAGACTACTAATAATTCGTTGATTAGACTTTTACAACTTTAGGAAGAAAAAAACCCAAAACTTCATGTAAGGTATGTTTTTGCCCATAGGAGTGTAACAGCTTGGTGGGAGTTCAACCAGCCTACTTTGTAACTTGGTTGCAACAAATCGGTAATTAGCCTCTCATAAATAAAAACATGACATTTTGTACTCTCATTAATTAAGGCAAAGTCTTCTTCCTGAATCTGAAGGCACCCTGAATGCAGTGGTCCCTAGTTGTAATCATAAGTTTTAAGATGAACATAATCTTCTTAGGAAGCATCTTTACGTATGGCAATTGTGCATTTCTTGAGGATCTTTAATTTCCTGCATTAGCTTTGCAAACTTGCAATTCACTGGTTATATTCATTGAACATCTTTGGCTTGTTTAGTTCTAGCAGCAGTTGTCTAATGACCAGGTGATTCTTACCTCTGCTGCTTTAGTTTTGCTTAGATGTGTACAAGTATAGGAACATTTGTAGGTTTGTGAACTCTGTGTCTGCTCTATCAGTTTTCTGGCAGGTAATTTATACATAGATCACTAGTTGTTGGTCACAGTGGTCAGCTTTGGCATGTACCGCTTTAATGTGTTAACCTTTCTCCTACACATTTATTTTCTTTCACAGAATTTATATTTTTCATTCATCTAATGTTCACCCCAGATGTTTGGGCTCTTTCGATAGTGATTCAATGGTTGTGTTATCATCGCATTCTACTGATTTGTCTTCTGTTTTCCTTCTCACCTATCTAAATAAAAATATGATCTAGGTACAGCTTAGTACCTCTTTGCCATTAAGATGTTGTTGTATTTCATTATGAAAAGCATCAGGAGATAAAGCACCCTTGAATTGAAGGGCCTGTTTGCCCAAGGCAATACTGAATGTACACAAATCTCTGCTCCATTTCACCAAAGTAAGTACAAGAATTTTAATGATGCATCAAGTATAGAAAAATAATTGTTGTCACCTGTATCTCCAAAAATTTCCTCTGTTGTAAGCCATGTTCTTTTTACATGCGTATATTTCATTGTGCAGTCTCTGTGGCTGACTGCAGGTGCTGTACACCCACTCTCTCAGCTCTGCTGTGTGAGGTCTCCTCATGTACTCACCATCTCCATCTTCTTTATTCTTCTTCGTGGAGCGAGAATAACTGGTTTAAAAACAAGAGTCAAGGGATGGCTAAGCTCTTTTAGCTTTGCTCTGTACTCTGCTGAGAACTGTCCCATTCCACCTCATCCATTCTCAAATTGCTCCTCTTTTTTTGTTGTTCTCTTTCTCCACTGATGGACCTAGGACCTGAAAGCTATTTAACCCCAAAACAGGTATCACCAAGAAATTATATCTATTCTGATTTACTTGTTGCCGTATAGTTCACTTGTTACTTTTACTACAGTCACTGTTGCAGACAACATCTTGATTTTTGCATTTATGTCCAGATTAAAAATTAATAGGTTTGCATTTGTCAAACTGCATCCTCATTAATTTTCTTCTGTAGCATTGTCCGTTGATCTTATGAATAATGCCTCTGTAGCAACAGCGCTGTGATTATCATCTTTGTCTAGTCTCTGCGCTATGCTTTTATTTGCAAACTCTTGCAAGATAGGAAATCCACTGCAGTTCTTATATTGTTCTTCAAGTACCTGTTGTTTCTTTTCATAGCTGTATTTGTTACATTATAGGAAGTTCTATGTATTGTATTGATAAAATTTATCTCTGAGATCTACACAATTCCTGCTGCAGGTTTCTCTTCTATTATTCTTGGATATTCTGGTTATTTCAATTTTATGAGGACACTTTTTGTTCATCAATCTGGGTTGTGTTTGCTATGCAAACTCCATTTGTTCTTTCAAGTTCCTTCCAGTAGTTTTATTCAAGCATTTTGGCCGGGGTTGCGGCTAGAAATCAGTTCTCTGTCAGCATGCATCCTTTTAAAATGGTAAGGCTGCTTTCTCATCCAGAGAGAATTCATCATTTTTCTTGGCCTTTATGTTCTTATCACTCACATGCTTCACTTTTGCAGAGGTTGGTACTCCTCAAATTTCTGCTCTAGAGTTTTATAATTCATTTTCCCTGCTTTGGTCAACTGGAAATTATAAAACACAGCCAGTGTTTCAAAATACCTGTTACCTTTTATGAGGGACTGGGCTATGGAGCCATGCGTCAGGTTAAGGGCGGGTGGACTTCAGCACCGTGTGACAAATGTGCTGTAAGGCAGCTGATGAGGATGAAGGAAGCCCGAAGCACAGAATGTGAGGAGACCTGGGTTCGGGTATGGAGTATAGTACTGTCAGTCTTGAGAGATGAAGGGAATTGGCATGCAAAAGGGAGTGGAAGAGGATCAGGACAAGGGGGCAGTTGTCTCTGGAGGGTGGTGTGTGTTTCCTCTGCTGTGCGCAACCCGCAGCGGAGTTAAACATCATCACCATGCAGTAAGCAAGAACCATATTATTAACTTAAGGGTCAGCACCAAGACAGATTGCCATCACTGATCCAGAAACCCAGGGAATCTATTCCATTTGTTTTGTAAATCAGAACTGATCAGGTCTCAGGTTTGTTGTTTATTTGTTTGTTTTTTTTCCCTAAGATCCAGTGCCTAAGGCTTAACTGCATTTTGATTGTTTTCAGGGTAGTTCACTACAGCGAATCCAGCAGGCTTTCAATGCACATTGTCTTTCACTGTGATTCAGTTCATGTCTACACGAGTGGGCTTAAGCAGTTACAATTCCCGTGCTACGGCTGTGGGCGAACGACTGGGCTGCTGGGTAGACCCTGGCCAAGGCTGTGCAAGCTGAATAGGGTCTGTAAAACTGCTGGGCATGACGTGGGGTATCGTAGAACAGAAAAAGCTATGAGAATCTGACAAAAGTTCGAGACAGCACCATGGGGAATAGCTGCACCTCACAGGCGGTTAAGGCAGAATTATATGAGAAACAGCCAAAGTCCACAGGTAATTGAGCTGGAGCATTGGAGACCTTTAGGGGTGCAGAGTCTTGCAAGGCCAACAGCACCCAGATAACCTTATAAATAACAATCTCACTCAGTTTGCCTTCCTGTAACAGATGCTAGAAAGTCTCATAATCCATCTTGGTCCCTACCAATACTACATAGGGTGTTCATTCATTAGTGTTCTAGTTTGAATCAGAAGCGCAGTTTCGAGAGCCTCCTGATCATTCCCAATGACTGGGCCATTACTTCCAGTGAACAGAGATTACGGGGCATGAGCTAGACTCCTGTCCTATGAAACTAAACCAGAGCTGGGCTCCACGAAGGCCCTCTGACTTCTAATGGGAACTCAGATTGTGCAACCAGCCTACAACTAGCAGGAAGCAAAACCCACTGAAGTGCTAGAGAGGGGGTAACGCTGTCATCCTAAATATAAGTCGTGTGGATGTCGGGTCTGCAGCACTGACCATTTTGCTGTGCAGTTGGGTTGTGCTGCTTGCTAATGAAGACTTACAAAGGTGTTGTCCAACTTCATGTGCTCCTGGGAGAGCCCATTCATCTGCACTGCACTTGAAAAGCTGTATTACCTGGCAGGTAGGTGTAACCCCATATTGACGAGTGTCTCCTCAATAGTGCGAGTTATGTCTGTTGTTTTGCTTGTTAGATTCCTGATACCTGACATACGATTAAATGTAAGGCTACGTTCGGTCCTAAAATACATTCACTGGCTCTGGGAAGCAAAGCTTGGTACAGTGCTTGCAAGGTCTGTGAGTTCTTACTCTTCCATATTTTTCCTGAAGTGGTTTAAGTTTCTCTATCAACACACACGCTTGCAATAAAAGAAGCATTTTTCTGACATTTTGCCCCGTTGCGGGAAGAAATACTGTGTGAAAATTCAGTCTTTAACCCCATGCGTTGCACAAGAAAAAACATCATTAGATAGGCTCAGAAAGAAATGTTGAGGATGTCACGGCCCTAGCCTGCTGTTTCTAACAACTATAGAAATGACTGCTGAGTAGTGACAGAAAGCATGTGCTGAACCTAGGAGGAAGGTTATAATATGATGTGTTTTAAGAATTCCTGAGTTTGCTGAGAAAATAAAAGAGAAACATCATTACTGTTGTTACCACCATACAAGCATGTATCTAACTTTCTGTAAGACAGGTCTGCGTTATAAAATTATCCTACTGATGTCTTAGCAGTGCAAAATCCTCATCAAAATAATGAGCCAAACATTATTTTTTACTTTTTCTACTTGGAAAAAAAATCCAATTTATATTTTTTGCGAAGTTTGTTGGTAGTCTTCTGTTATTTAAGAATCTTAAAAAAGCAGTATGAAAGAAACTTTCAGCAATTACTAGGATGTCACTTTATAACTATTAAAACTTAATTCTGTTGAAATACTTCATGTTGAATTATTCCAGAAGCTGCAATCAAATTTTTTTTTCCAGAAAACTGAAAAGTACTGTAACATCTCATGATAGACTGTTATAGTATGCTCTGGTTCTTATGGACATTTCAGTGAGATTTCAGTGATAAGCTAAAATGCCAAAGATACTTAAAGATAAAAATGTTCTACCATCTGTGCTGCTTATCTTAATTTTCAGTTTTTACTTGAAAACAGTTATGTCAGTTTTCAAATTTTTAAAATAAAATCCTGGATCACATTTATTGAGTTATGATTTTATCATCATCTGCAAAATGTTGACTTACCATGGAGTCAGACCTAGGGCTCTGGAGCTAAAGGATGTAACCATTGTGTATTCTGTGAAAAATCAGAAAGTCCTTGGGGCTGGATCTTTACTGTAGATATAAAGAACTGTATGTGTATTGTTTGAAGCATAGTATCGTGCAAATATTTTTGGTGTCAAGCAATGATGTAAATTAGGCAAGGCTAAAATAAGTGAAGTTAATGCAGAATTAAATAAGCGAAGTAAATAACATTTGTAACCTATTGTTCCAATTTTTATATCTTAGGTATCTAAATATTAATAAAGTATTATTTTAGTATCTACTAAAATCTATAACTTCTTAGTCAATTTCAAGCAAATGAGTTTACTTCTTTTTCTGTGATTATGTTTTCCATCTATAGAATGCAGATACACATATTTTCTTCAAAATTACATTTCTCAAAATATTTTTGAAGACTTGAGTTTCCAACTCATCATTTCTTCAGCATTACTTATTGCTATCTTGTGTAGTAATGACATAATTTTTTCATTATGTTTTCATTATGTCACAGCCAATGCCATTAACATGATCACTATTTTATACCTTTGCTTTTTATGCAGAGGTAACTACTATGAATGTGCATTACAATTTACATTCACGATCTCAAGGCCTTGTATAAGAAAGTGGAGTGACGGTTCAGAACATTACTCTAACATAAGGTAGATTATTAGGCTTATTTTATAGCTGGAAAACCGGGACCCAAAGATTGTCAAGATAAATCTAGCTGAGGTGAATCACCATCTTAACCAGTGTACATTAGGTTGCATAGGTACCATATATCGGTACTGGGACTGAAACTGAGACCTCATGTCTCAAATAGAAGTACTAGGGCATGCTTTCCTTTAGCAATACTAAAATGTACAGCCTGCAGATATTCATTTAATAATTTAAAGACTTTAATAAACAATAGCATTTGTTAAAGTGCTCCAGAATGGTTAAATGGATCTTTATTTTAGTTCATAGAATCATAGAATGGTTTGGGTTGGAAGGGACCTTAAAGACCATCTAGTTCCAACCCCCCTGCCATGGGCAGGGACACTTTCCACTAGACCAGGTTGCTCAAAGCCCCATCCGACCTGGCCTTGAACACTGCCAGGGATGGGGCAGCCACAACCTCTCTGGGCAACCTGTTCCAGTGCCTCACCACCCTCACAGTGAAGAACTTCGTCCTTACATCTCATCTAAACCTACCCTCTTTCAGTTTAAAGCCATTACCCCTTGTCCTATCACTACGTGCCCTTGTAAAAAGTCCCTCTCCAGCTTTCTTGTAGGCCCCCTTTAGGTACTGGCAGGCTGCTGTAAGGTCTCCCTGGAGCCTTCTCTTCTCCAGGCTGAACAACCCCAACTCTCTCAGCCTGTCTTCACAGGAGAGCTGCTCCAGCCCTCTGATCGTCTCCGTGTCCCTCCTCTGGACCCGCTCCAACAGGTCCATGTCCTCCTTATGCTGAGGACCCCAGTTCTGGACGCAGTACTGCAGGTGGGGTCTCACCAGAGCGCAGCAGAGGGGCAGAATCCCCTCCCGCGACCTGCTGGCCACGCTTCTTGTTATGTAGGCCAGGATACGGTTGGCTTTCTGGGCTACAAGCACACATTGCTGAGTCATATTGAGCGTCTCATGAACCAACACCCCCGAGTCCTTCTCCGCAGGGCTGCTCTCAATCCATTCTCTGCCCAGTCTGTAGTTGTGCTTGGGATTGCCCCAACCCACATGCATTTTTTTGTGAACAGCTAAAATTCAGAGAGATTAATGCAGCTTTTCCATTATGGATTTAATATTTCAGTACTCACTTCTAGAGTATTTAGCATTTTTTCACTGTGCTGATTAAAATCTGTTGTAGATGATAATTATGCTGGTTTTATCATTCAAACACTCAAAATTGATTTTTAAATCTTTAAGTGGCTTGTACTAGACTTTTATTTCTCAAGGGGTTTAGAAGTCTGCTTATATTATGTCCTTTTGTCATGTTCTCTGTAAATGCTAAATCAATGCAAAATTAGCAGATTCCCAGTTCTAAAAAAAAACCCCACCCTTTTTTCATAGGAGGAAGAACTAAGGAAAAGTGGAGAAGCCAAATACGCGCACTTGAGTGATGAGCTTCACGTATTAATTGAAGTGTTTGCTCCACCTGGAGAGGCGTATTCTCGTATGAGTCATGCCTTGGAAGAAATTAAAAAATTCCTCGTTCCTGTAAGTGGCTTATAGAATTCTTCTGTGACTGGTTTTAGTTTTGCTGGATTGAATTTGTGCCTTCTTTAAGCACCTTTAGCTCAAGGAAAAAAAAAAAAGTCCTGTTGAACATTCATCTTTCATTCTTTCATCTCAGGGGATGCCAAACAGACCATTAATTGTCACAGTTGATCCTCTGATGTATTTTCTAGGTGTTTTATTATTTCCATTTGTCATTGTTTTTTGCTTTCCTTTCTTGGTTTTTGGAGGGAAGGGTGGATTACTTTTTTTTTGGTTGCAGACATTAGTCATTAGTATGTGAGTACACTTTCAAGATTTTTTAATATTTAAGTCTGTAAAAAACGTTTTTGTATATATAATGATATATACAAATATCTTGCTAATGGAGTTAATGAATTTCTTGTGGAGCAAACAGCATGAGCAAAACATTCCTCAGACGTTTCTGTTCAGACAGCTTGTCGTGACTCAGACCACAGTTTAGCAATTCTCCATCAGCTAGGAGAGCGCAGAAACATATTCTAAAGCTGGGAACCTTTTCAGTTTGATTTATTTTAAATATATCACTTTCTGAAATATTTACCTTTTTGTTCATTGATTTTCTATCAAACTCTGAAATTTATTTTCTCCACATTTATACAGTATTCCATGATATTTTCATACTTAAAATTTGTCCTAGAATTTAAGCATATGCATGCTAAATGCTAAGTAAAGGTTGCTTTGTGTAGTACTAGAATTATGTGAGTTATCGTCTTGAGGTCTATCCTGAGACTATTTAGCACTCTAAAAATGTTCAGAACTTGCATTCCTTAAAAAAAAAATATAATGGGAGCTTGTTTCTATTTGTGATAAACAAAATGAAGTGCAATAATTGTTCATATCTCTCGATAATAATGGAAGGATTCAATGAAAGCCTTTTTATTATGAGTAATATGAAGCCAAGATAAGAGATGTTCAGGTGAGGCATGCACGTATTTGCACAGCAGAACTTAAACGTTTTATTTGGTGATGGCTTCTTGGTGGGGGAAAGGAGAATACATTACAACAGTATTTAAGTACAGTATTGAAAATGTTCAAATATATTAGAGTAACTAAACATTTTCTTAAGATTACAAAATAAGTAATTTAAAATTGTTAAAAATTAACAGCTGCATATTTGTTTTAAATCATAAAGTTTGTTGGCACCAAGTGGGTGCCCATAAATGAGCTATATTTTAACAAGTTGACTCTATCTTTCTGATTCTCCTTTTCCATTGCCTTATTATGCTTCCAGTTTGGGAACACTGGTAATAAAATACCGCTTCAAATTCTGGGAAATAACCATGAGACAAGAAAGCATTTTTTTCATGATTTCTTACTCTGTGTTGAATATATATATAATACAAGGGACAAATTAGGTCAGTGTTGTAATACTGGCCACATAACATGGAATGATAATTTGGCTGCAAGTTAATGGTGAAGATCTGCCAAGCCATAACACGGGAAGAAAATTTATAGTTAAGTAACACATTCCTGAAAAGTCTGGAGTGTTGTAGCTAAAAATGGTAACAAGGCCAATTACAAAGATTGCCAGTCTCTGTCCTTTGGAGAACCCTATTTCTAGTTGTTCATGACTTTCCCAAACTTTAATTTGTTTCTGTAAGAGGTCCTGTTTAAAGTTGTCTTTTTATGTCCTCTTCATTCTGGAAGAGAGCTCCTGCATT
Organism: Aquila chrysaetos chrysaetos; assembly: GCF_900496995.4. NCBI lineage: Eukaryota > Metazoa > Chordata > Aves > Accipitriformes > Accipitridae > Aquila > Aquila chrysaetos. Next base: position 82,254,210 of record NC_044005.1, read on the forward strand.
ATAGCATGACGCAGTGATGATGGTACCCGTTCTATGCCCCCCTGGATTTTTAAAATCCATTACGTATTCTGTCCAACCTGAGGAAATCTGTTTTGGGTGAATAAGGGAGAGAGAGCAGTGTGTGATGAGAGTGGTGTTAAAATTTGTGGCATGTTGCTGTTGTAAATATTCAGCATCTGCCCAAGCATGTTTTTTGTGTGACACATTATTTATTGTTAAGGATTATATGTGTTTTCCAGCACAAGTATAATAGCTACACTGGAGGAGATATAAAAACAGGTTCTTTGTTACAAAATTTTGAACTTGGTTGTCAGTGGCAATAATCACTCCAAACAAGTAACAATTGTACTTTATGACTTGTGTGTTAGTTTTATCCCCTCTGCTTCATTTCAGATTTACAACAATTTACAAAGCAATTATTAACTGGCTGGTTACAACATGTGTCAAGGGGTTTACACTCAAAAAAGCTTCCACTAGATAATTTCCTTTTTGTTCCTTATTTACAGCATCTCTTGGATTTGTTTTATGATGTTTTGCTGTTTATAAGACCTAATTTATTGCAGTAGTGAATACTAGAATTGCATGACAGGGGTGAAAGCAGTAGAACCTAACAGTTTTATTTATGCCAAATCAAGGATGTAATAAACTATTCAAATGAGTTTTCAACATTGCTTATAAATTTTGTGAAGTTTAAGTGAAATATTGCCCTCGGAAATTACACTGATTGTGTCAGTAAGATGGAATAATGTTTTTATACTCAATCTGTAAGTTTTAATGAGACTGAATTTTAAAATAAGTGCCTAGAAAATGTAATAATAGAAAAAGAGAAAAGTGTGGAATAGGACTGAGGAAAAAAAAAAAAAAGAGCATTTATTAACCGAAGCAAAGTTTTAATGAACAAGTACTTTTGATTTAAATTTGATCACTTCATTTTCACCTTAGACCTTGTCCAAGAATAGTATCAAAATTTTTACTAGTGAAGATCTCACCTCCAAGTGAGAGGTAGAAACTAAGTACCGCTGTCAGCACTGGCTGTTCCACATGTTAACACGTTTCAAAGCTGCAGGCAGCTCGGCCTCAGGTGCTGCCTTGGGATCCCTCCAACAGGCATTTCAGGGAATGGTTGAGCCCCCAGCATCTGCAGCCTTCGGTAGATCACCCACTGCCTGACATGCTTTTACAGCCAAGCGGCTTCATTTGCTGTCTGCTGCTGCCGTTTTGCAAATGGCTTGAGTTCTGTGTGGGAGCTGCCATCGGGGTGTTGCTAACTGCTGGGTAAGATTTACTTTGCAGCTGACTTTGCTAGATCTTTTGTGGGTTTTATCCAAAACTTTGGCTTTTGCCGGAGGGGTCTTGTATTCAATTACTATCTAGATATTGTGCTCTGTTTTATTTTGATGTTTTCTCTCAATATGAAAATTTGAATATAATCGAAATATGACAGATCAGAAGACCAATGGTTAAGTAAATAGGATTAATACCTTGGAGTTTCGAAACACAACTGCCTGCTCCATCGATTTTTTGGTAACCTAGTGAAAATAAAAACCAAGATGTGCTCCCCCAAGTCAAGGTTTTAGGGTAAAGATCAAATTTGGAACTGATGTTAACATAATGTAAGTTATCCAGTATTAGCTATGTGGAAGGTATGAACGGTAGGGATGCTTAGAAGGAGGACATCTGTGGCCAACACAGATTTCGATAAAATCCATCGGTATCTGACTGCCAAGTACTTCTGACCCCAGACTGCCAGGGACCTAGGACCGGGCGAGGAACCTAAGGCTGATGTTATGTCTCAGTGCCTCAGAATGGGATGCAGGGTCAGTGAACTAGAAGGGGAGATGTTTAAAATGGCCAATATGGGGGGAAATAGGTTAGAAGCTTTTCAAGCTCTTCTGATTTTAAAAGGTTCATAGCTATTAAATGCTGTGCAGCTTTCTTCACCATTAACAACCAATGAAATGCTCCATTATTCTTATCAGATACGACTATATCATTCTGATTTACGTCCAAACATACAAATATATTTTCTGAACAAGCTATTATTTCCTTACAGTAAGGGGCTATAGCATCTTTAGGAGTTCTGTGCTTCCTAACACATGCAAAATCTTTTTCTGATAACTGTTTTATCCCTTTAAGCAGAGCATTTTTATTTGACATGGTTAGCATCCCTTGGGACGAGGAGGGAAGCAGATACTGATCATTCATTTCATGTGTGAGTGCTCTGTAATAGGGAGCTATTATGTAGAGGGCAGGTTGCAGCTGCAGTGACACGACCACTTTAAAAAGATTGTTTACAACTGTGTGGTCAGATGATCAGAAATTGAACCAATTACGACTTTAAGAGCTGCTGTTCAACTTATTTGCATACATTTTCCTAGCCACTTATATCCGTTTTAAATTGAGGCATATTGGCACCACTCAAGGACTGGGAATAAACACATGGTCATTTAAAGCAGTCCAGTTGATGGACAATCGCTCATGATCATCTGCCTGTATACCTCAGTGTTTTCTGAGGGTGCTGATCAGATCAGATCAGATTCCTTTATTAGGAATCAGCGTGATGAGGCAGCAGGTGAATGAAGGTTTTTATGTCGTTGCTGTGAATTCAGGCTACAATGACTTCCAGACTTTCTTGTAGATGCCTAAATCTCTTAGTGAGTAGTTAACTTAAATCCTTTTATCTCCCCTTGCTCCATACCATTGATTAAAATAATTTTCTTACCAGTCATTTAAGAAGAATAAGTGTTCTCACTGATCCAGCTTCCAGCATCAGCTCTTCAGTCTTCCTAAATAAAGATGGAAAATTAGTGAGGAAAAAGAGCCTTTCAGTGAAATAAAAAGTTAGTAATTTCATACTGGAAGTTATTCATACCAGAAGTATGTATGAAAAAGTTTAGATCGGGGGGGAATTGAAAACAAACTTCGATAGCAGTTTGTTTCAGTGGGAATCATTAAATAATCTTAAAGTAGAGTTTAATCCCTTGAAGGTCTTTCTCTAGCTAATGCTTCAGAAGAAATTGTTTTACTTCAAACATACATTTACTCTCTATATAGTAACTCATACATACTACAGACCAAAGTTACTAATGATCTGTTATGCCATGTTGTGCTGGCTGTATTGTACTATATACAGTACACAATAACAATTTCTTGGCAAAACACAGTTTTGACTGATTCATAACAAGTACATGTAGGTATGTGACATTTATTTTGCACATTTTTTATTAGCCATCTGAATTTCTTCTGTGCTGCAGTATAACATGAAATCTCTGTTTACATACCATTTAACACTCCATGGTTTTGTAATCTTACTTTTGTTTCTAAATAAGCTATATTATCAGGGTTGGGGGGTGTCAGTCTTTTTGTCCTCTTTCGAAGAACCTCAACAGGCCAAATACTTCCCTGACTATGACGGTGAGCAGTGGCACAGCTCCATCTCTGAGAGAGACATCTTTTATACCTGTTGAAGTAAATAATCCATACTTGCATATTCTGCAAAGATACTTGCAGTAAGAAATAATTACTACAGTAATTATTTTAAACCTGTGTTAAAGAAATTATTTGAGCAGCTGTTTCTGTTGTGCTGGGTTCTGTTTTTCCCAGTGTGCAAAATCTCTGGCAATTTCACACACAAGTTTTGATAATCAAGGAAAAAAAACTCAGAGATTCTGTCAAGGCCTAGAATGCCATAGCGCTTTACCTCTTCACAGCTTTTTTTTCCTAAACTTTACTTAAAATTATTATAAATATGTTCAAACACAAGTGTACTCAAGAGAGTTACCATAACTTGTGGACAGTGGTTCTTGACTTTTTGCAGACTCTAGTGTTTTTCTTAACCATTATGTTGTCTGATTGAGCAGCAGAACTTGCGTAGTTTGAATCACTCACTTTAAGTGGGATGAAAATAACCCTAAAGCTATCCATCAAAGTGGAGGTTTGGGGGTGGAGACGTACACTAAAACGGCCTTTTGAATTGAAAATTAAACTCCAGTACTTAGTGATATAGACTGCTGGTTCTTTCTGCTCTGAAACTATAAAATGGATAGCAACACAAAGAGCACGTAATTCCTCAAATGTCTTTAAATTTGCGTCGTGATGAGTGGGTCGCCTGTGGCCTGCCAGACCAATGAGGACCTTTTGCCTAGGCTTCGCTCCCCAGCTGCTTCAAGGTGGTATAGCTACTTCACAGCCTCACCTGTGCTTTAAGGGTTGATACTCCCACTCTGAGGGGATTAAGACCTTTTTAGATATGCCAGAGACATATTTAGTCTGTGAAAGCAATCCCTTGGTGATCTCTCCGTGACACACAAAGGAATCAATATAAAAGGCACAGCCTTATTGCCAGAGCCAGCCCTTTGTTTTGCCTTTCAGATTAACCAGAGTCATTAACCTGATTGGGCATTTTACACTGACGATTAATCTGAGCGTACTATTGAGACATGGCTGTAGTTTAAAGAAATATTTACAACTTTCTTGGTGAGTCTGTATTCATCAGCAATTTTATAGGCTTGTCTTGCTGCTTCCTCTTGCTAGGATGTAAGTTTTTCACCAGTGGCAGATGAGAAGCAATTATTTGGGCGTAGGTGATAAAATTCATGCAGAGAAATTTGAATTCTATGGTATTGCTCCTGGTTTCTTAATAGGAGGTCTGTAATATGTAGCAAGAAGTTGGCTGTGGTATTGCACATTAGACTGTACAAACGCCTGCGCCTCAGAGGGACCACCAGACCCTCCTACACATCTGGCATTTCATTTAAGAGCTGTGTGTGTGTGTGAGTACCAATTTGGCCAATCATGCCATCAATAAAGGTTGGGTATTTGACCCGGTGAAGAGGCTGCAACTTCATGGCCTGAAAACAAAATTCCATGTGGTTCTATATAAAAGCAGGCATGAAAAGTGTATCTAAAATAATTGTTTTTCATGCAAAGAATTACTTTGTAATGATAAAAAAAAAAAGATGTGTGAGATGTTGTTATGTGTTTCCATCATATATATTAGTCTTTTTTTTTTTTTAGCCATCAATATGAGGAAAGAAAAGGACAATATTGGGATTATAAACGTAAGACTGAAAGCAAGGAGATAAGAGTTATTTATTTTGGCTCTTTTAGGGAATTGGTTTGTGGCTTAGCCAGGTTACTTTATCTCTCTTTCACTTATTTCAGCAAAATGACAATGGGATTTTTGAGGTTTAATTCATTCGTGGAGGTAGACTCAAATAAAAGATGTCTTTTCCTGCCTTAATTCAAATTGAAAAGCATACTGCAAATAATACCCAGTCAGTGAGTTGAGGTTTGGACTTTGTTTGGGGTTTTTGTTTCTTTGCTTGTTTTCAAAAAAAGGGGAAGAGAGAAGGTTTTGGTGGCATTTTTAAACTTTATTTCTTTTTAATGTAGCAAAGATCAGCGTAGCCAGTTGTGAGGGTGCTGAGTTATGCTCACTTAGGAAAGCATAAAAGAAAAAGCACAAATACAGAGTAATCTTCCTCTGTTGTGTTCTTTCAGCTTCCAGCAGTCAAAAATTGAATCTTTTCAAGGCTGTATCCAGACCATCACGCATTATACCCTGCAGTAGACCTTTCTTCTCTTCCCTGAGCTTGTCAAATGCTTTGTTGAACCTTAGTTAAGTTTTTGGCCTCAGAGAAACATCAGGTGGCAATGAGTTTGACAGTTCAATTATGCACTGTGCATAGAACAAAAGCCCACTTCCTCTTGTTTTAAAGCCACTGCTTAACACTTTATGAGTGCCCTCATCTCCATGCATGGTTAAAAGCAATGGATAATCGTAACGCCAGTCCTCACTTGTACATTGCTCTGGATTTGTTTCTTTTCTGAGCCCCCCATCTTCTCTTGTACAGAAGCGGAGGTAGCTCTGATTATCCCCATGACATACCTCTGACTATCCTTTCTACGTCTTTCTGTGTCTTCCTTAGCTTACACCTTTGTTGTTGTTGGGATGGGATGGCCAGGACAGCACACAGTAGCTTCATCTTGGCAGTCAAGAAGCAGCACACTAATGAAATGGGTCTTGTGTTATTTTATGGTTTAGTGTCAGGTTTTTTTCTAGTACTGTCCACCATTCTTCTCACTTGCACTGATTTGATGTTTTCCGAATGGCATTCGTCAAAAATCCAGGTCATCTTTCTTGAATGATAATATAGCTAGTTTACAGCTATTTACTTTCAGTATTTTAATGTTTATCAATACTTAAGTTTAATTATTTTCATGTGAATTATTTTGCATTTGTTAGCACTCCATTTTTTCTGCCAGTTTTATTTCTAATGGAGTATAATGAGATCTTTCAGCAATTCTTTGCAGTAACCTTGAGATTTTTATTGCCCTGAATAACTTTAAATGAAATACTGTCACTTCACTACTCAATTTTTTTAATATAATTTATAAGTATGATGAGCAAAACAGATTTTTTGAATCACTCAATAAACTCTTCCCCTAGAAAACAGAATTTTATAAAAACAGCCCAGCTATCCTTAATATTCTCTCTGCTATAACCAAAGAGAGAATTGTTAATCAACAAGGTGCTCTCTCTTACCCTTTGACAACTTTTGGTGTCGCTGATGAGAGTTTTGATCTCCATCCCTGGAGATCTTTAAAAATGGATGTCTCATTTGCTCTGTGCCATGCCATACGACTTAAACCTGTGCAGAATTTATCTGTATGAAGGAAAAAGGTACATTCATCCACAGAATGGACTTCTACAAGACCAGTGACAACAGCCTGAATACATTCAGTATGTGCAAACGTGAGAAGGTTTCAGTAAGTGAACGATATAGATTTGTATATATTCCTGATGTTTTGAAAGGTTTAAAGTGTCCTGATGGCAAGGAATAATACGACAAAACTTCACTGGCATGAGAGACTTTTAAAAGAAAAAACAAGTTCAAATATCAAGTGGAAAAGAAAAGATTGTTGGTTGACTATGAAAACAGCTTTCTACAGAAAAACAATAACTTTAGTTTAATATGGTTTTGGTTCAGCTTCAGTGATGAATGCGTGGCAAGAACTTATAAGTAATCACTGTATAAAAATCAGGAAAAGATGCAGAAGACAGATTAATAGCAATTATAAAATAAAAGTTCCATATTTAATGGAATAGATGTGAAGGAAATGTGTGGCCAGCAATGTGATGATAATACAAATGAGTTCAAGGAACATTAGAAATAAAAGAAATCCTAAAAAAGACACAGACTTCAATCCCTGGAGATGGTAACTTTATCAATAACATTAATGATGCAGGAAAAGCAGAATGTTTCCATAAGTATCAGTTGTGTAGCTGGAAAAATATAGGATGGCGTAGTTGTAGCTTACCGAAATGATGCGATACTTTGCAATTACTAGTACAGTAATGTTAATTTTAAGAAAACCTGTTTAGAAAAAAGTCAGGAAACTGGAGAAGAGGTCGTAGCGTGCTGGTCTGAGAGCAGTTCTGTGAGCAGCGGAGCTAATGAAGGCTGATTTCTAATGACTTCGTGTCTTGTGTTTGGATTGGGGGGGGTCAGGTAGGGGGGGTGTGCTCTGTCTGAAAGCTTTATGCATTCCAGACATTCACAACTTGTTTCATTTGTGGGTTTTTTGGCTGACCTTATGTGGGCATTTGCTCTTTAGGAAGGACACTGACAGTACCTTCCTCACCCTTCTGGATGAGCACTTCCATGAAACTGCTTTAGGACTACGGAACATTTGTCAGATACAGCTGGAGTTGACCAGTGAGTCAAAAGCTAATTGGGTTGGAATTCCAAGCAGTGGAGTAGAACCGTGGCCAGTGAAAGAAAAACTTGCGGTAGTAGCGTGACTGTGGTGGTAGTGCTGCGACCAGCCTGACACCGGGCCTTCACCGAATGGTTGGGAAAGACTGAAACTTAGAAAAAAATTGAGAAAGGAATCTAACCACTGCTTTAATGTTTTTTATAGCTTGATAAAAATAAATTTGTCAACAAATCTGATTTCATATTCATTGAGAATGTTTCTTGATAAAATTGTGTTAGTGACACCTGATAGTCCTGTAAAAATCTATCACTCGTATGATGTAAGTGACAGGGCTCAAAACTTCTTAATAAGAAAGTTTCCCTAAATCGGTGTGTCTGTAGCAATTTTATTAAGGAATTGGTATGTGAAACTTCTTTGTCTGTCAGACCTGGTTTGTGTATCAAATTTTGAAGATGGAGATGTGCATCTTGATATTAGATTATTTTATTTCAGCATATTCTTCTCTCAACCCAGTGGGTTCCTTTGGGTGGGGCCTACAGAGGGGCACAGGTGGTGAAATACTTAGACCCTGTGGCAAAATCTGTAGCCACTAAGCAGGTGAAGAGACTTCTTGTGTGAGAGTGGTGCCTCAAAGTGCGTCCCCAGCCATCAGCCCACTTAGGCTTTTGTGCGTTCATGCAAAAAATGCTGAGGATTGGGATGCATCTTATCTTGTCTCCCTGCTAGGTTTAGACACTTTACTTTGGAAGCATCAAAATGAGAGACATACCTCCAGATAAAGGAAGTGTGAAACTAGAAAAGGATTTTAATAAGAGAGGGATCATTCTCTGGAGCTGCCCGTAGTCCATTGACTACAAAGGGAAACCATTGGCGACTTAAGATTAAACCAAAATGAAACTCTTATAGGTACATAAGCCTGTTTATAAAAGAAAGTCTATATGAAGCATAACCTTTCTGAAGAGTCACATGATGACACTAGAGCCTAGTGATCAGTTTTGTTCAGAGCTGACTGGAGACCTTATGGAGAAAGAGGAGTGGGGCAGTCTGGTACCCAAAGCTGTAAATGGGAGTCAGCTGGGAATGATGGGACAGAATCTCACTAGCAAATAGAGGCAGGAGGTTGTTCAGAGAGGAAGGCTGAGGATGGATGCAGAAGTCAACAAAAGCATGCTCGAGAGGAATTATCTCATATTTCCCATTTAAAGGACTTGAGTACAATTACTATCTACCTACTTGCTTGCCATTTTCTCTCAGCTTTTTGAAAACTCTTTGATGCAGGCAGTTTATTTTTACACTTCTTACTAACTAAACACGGGAAAAAAATGGAACTATCTGCTTTAGACATGCTAGAACAAGATTTGTGTCTGTTGGACACTAATTCAACTTCAGCATAATTTTCATGGCTGCATGACTTGTGAATGACCCAGTGAGGAACACCTCGATTACAGCACTCTTGAAAATCAGAGGGTTTAGGGCCAGACTGGAGGAAGTGAGAAATTTTTAGAAGCAGACAGTGTCACAAGCTGAGCAGGATCTGTGGCTATTTCTGATTAAGGTAGATACTTCCATTTCTGTTTATAATGGATACTTACCACAGAGTTAGCCTGAGCAGGACAGTACAAGAAGGAACTGAAAACAATGGAAAGTCCTTATTTTTCAGAATTTTCCTTTTGGTTGTTTCTTCATTTTTCTAAACTGTGTTAAAATTCAAAAGTAAGATATTGAACAGTAGTTGACCCTGGGCTCTTAATTAGGCTCTAAGATTAGGGTTAAATGAATAGACATATACTGTCCGAGAATTGTCAGTGGGACAACTGGCAGGGAGTCACAGGCAGGTGACTTTTTCCAACCAATGAGGGCTTTAAAAGGTCATGGAGAACTTTGCAGAGAAAAAAAAAAAAAAGCACTTTTAGAGTGACAATTAATAGCTGTTCATTGTTTTCATTATTTGCTTTACATCATTGTTACTTTTGAGGAAGTGCATAAATAATGCTTTGTTCTAAAGACACTAGTTCTGAGCTGTTTTAATCTAGTCACAAGTCCCTAGTCTGTAGGATTTCCTTAGGTGCCAAACATACATGGGCCACTGAGTTAAAACAGATGGGGAAAAGCAATCAAGAGGTGTATAGTAACAGTAATTACAGCAGGTTCAGGAAACCACAGCTGTTTCTCAGAGGGGCTAAGAAAATCCCCTCAGTGTCAAAAAGAGCATTTGCATCGGTAACATGGTGCTAAGTTACACAATAAACAGCTATAATCTCTGTCCAGTCATTGTCCTTAAACTGATCAGTTAAAAATCGGTGAAATGAATGAATGCTAATGTAAACAAAGATTTTCCTCTGATTTTGATTGAGATTTCTTTTCAGCCTGTAAACACATCAGAAAGACAGATTGAGCCTTGGATATTGGCTAGTCTACACTTTTCTGTGTATCTTGCTTTGAAAAGCACTTCATAGATTTATATTGGTCTGTAAAACGAACTGCATCCAGGGTAGGAGCTTGCATACCAAACTGAAAGCAGGTGCAGTTAAAGACAGAGGTGATATAAAGCTCTGAAAAATATTTGTGCAATGGGAATCCTGGCAGTCTGCTTCACTACCGCATTTTCAATGTGGTACAGTGGGTGATTCATGTCATAAAATGGTATGAGTCCCTGATATGCTATTGCATACCTGCATGAGAATGGGCTTTTACCATCTCCATCTGTCTCCCAAACAGTGTGAATATGTTGCAGTATGTTTAAAGAGATCTCTGTTTTAATTTGGTTAATCAGTCTTTACTCAGAGCTCAACTTTTTGCATGGTCAGAGATCCTATCTTCTGCTGGAATGCAAAAGCCCATTTTGTTTTGTAGTGCAATCACGTATTGCAATATCACTTAAAAAAATAATTTCTCCTGTGTCACATTTCAAACTAAACAGCTGTCTGAGTCATATCCTTATTATTAAACTGGCAAACAAACAAAATCTGAATGTATTTCATTTTCTGCCAAACCCTAGCCTGTTTTTATGTAAATTACTCTATCCAGGGGCCATAGTCAAAGGCTATTCATACAGTATATCAATTAAATCTTGACTTGTACTTCAGCCCTTTAATCAGTTCTGAGCTAGAAGTGATTTTATGTAGTTTAAGGCCAGAGGGAACAGAGACTCTATATTGAGTTTGTGTATATTATTATATATTATTATACCTTATGTATTGTGTTTGGTATAATGATATATATTGCTATACTTATTAGAAAGCATATTACTATAATATTGTGTAGCCTATTATTATATAATGTTAGGCTGCTAAATTTCATCCAGCTCCCCTCATACCGAGACCCCCAGATTTAGTTGTGCATCCTGCTCTGCAGGACAAGTGCTCTGCTACTGCCTGGCACCCACTGCAGGTGAGGAAGGCTGCCTGAAAGCGCAGCTCAGGACTTTTATTTATGGACAAATGAATCTTTCCAACCAGTCTGATCAGAGACCAAGAATCAGGAAGGGAGGGAGAAGCCCTTTTTGATACTAAACCTGGCAGTTTTCCTTCTGTGTACAAGTAAAGCATTATGCGGTGCACCTGAGAGGTTCTCTCTACTGGCATAAACCGACTGGTGTCCTGTCTCAAAGGGTGGCAGGTTTCTTGTGGCTCACAAATATTTCTAGGGAAAATAGGTATAAGGATAAGAAAGAATGCATCTGCCTGGTATCATATTGGGGTCAGAAAAGCTTCTTGACCGTTCTGAGAGACTTATGCACATCTTCTTTAGACATTTATTGATCGTCATGGGAATAATCTAGGCAGTTCTCTGTTCCCAGAACTTGTGAAGAGAAAATCAAGGGAGAATTTATAGATTCACGGTTTCTGAAAACAGGAAGTAAAACTATTCCCTTTGAGTCCCAGCCCATACAGTTTGGTAGAATTTCTCCTAAATGGAGTACTAAATACATGTTTCAGAAAAATATCAAATCTCACTTCAAGTGCTCCAGATGATCTGGCATTCATCATCTTCCTTCTAAGCTCTACTTACCCTTACTGGTAGGAAACTATGTCTGTTTTCAAGGTTGGAGGGTTTTGCCCCTAAATTCAATTTCCAGTCAGCAGTTCTGTGTCTTTTCCCCATTAAAAGCACCTCCTCCTCTTTCCAGCTGTCGGTTGTCCCTTTTGGTCTTCAGAGAGAGAGAGTGTCAAAGAAATCAGATGTTTCCTCAAACCAGTTCTTCAGTAGACAGCATGTTGCTGGTAAGCCTCATTTCATAAGACTTTTTCTTTTTTTCTGTTTGACTGCTCTCTCATGTCAACTCTTCAATCCTGACCCTGTAGTCAGAATAACCACGTAGATTTGTGATATTAATTCAGCCTTCACATTTTTACCACCCACTAGTTTACAGAGCAGTACCAAAAAGGTTTCATATAATTGTCCAAATAGTTAGCAAGGCTATTTAATAGTGTTGAGCCAGGAAGCGATTTCTGAGGACATTGCTCTGCATTTTGATTTCTCTCAAATAATAATAATAATTTAAAAATAACTATACCATAATACCAGTTTGCAAATCATGCAGTGTAATCCCTGCTAATTCCATCTCAGTTTTAAATCAAGACATCAACTGATAAAAAGTGCAGCTGAGGTGGCTGATCTGGAAATGATTGCATACAGCAGAAACAGTCTCACCTCCTATTCTGTTAGAGAGGTAAAACTTTTTATCCACATCAGGTGGGATAAATAACACCTCAGTTTTCATTGCAAATACAGAACTGAAACATGAGTTAAATGTCTCAGTGTTTTCTGTAACGGTCTTTACAACTTCATCTAGAAACATAACTCTGACCTGCTTTTTGGAGTGGGGTGGAGGAGAATTGAAGGGAGTAGTCATATTGTGTTTCCACGTGCCTGTATGTTGTTCTTAATCATACTGATGACCCTCATTTCACTGATATCTCTTGCTTCCATTATCAGTCGCCTACATTAAAAAAATACTTGTCCATCCTTCTTACTATCATTTTTACGTTGTTTTTGTTCTGAAATGGGCATTTCACCTAAATAGCTTATTGCCCAGTGCTGCCTTTTTAATATTCGTGACATTTGGGTTATGTGGGCAACCTGCAGGATGCTCTTCAACAGCTCCCAGCTTTCAGGAACATTTCTGGCTGCAGACTCACATTCCCAGACAGGTATGCCAAGAACAACTCAAGTTTCAAAAGGGTCACCCTTTTAAAATGTTGAATGTACATAGTATTCCTGATACGCAATTACAGAACACATACCAAAATCAGTGTGTACCTAGGCATCAACTAATTTATAAGTTGAGCCTACACTGTCTGTCAGGATAGTTTCACTGCTGACTTCCTCTACATTCAACTCAGTCTTTTCTTTAAGCAATTACAACCTAGCCTCTTATAGCAAGATTGTAGTTTTGTTTCAGTTCTATGTTATGATATCTAGCAGATATCCCCAAGATTAAGTCAGTCCCATTATACATTTTTTTCTTCCTATGTCGTAAGAGCAGAAGTTTGAGGAACGTTTTATTTTCTTGCTCAGATGGTCTGTAACACATGCACAGCTACACTCCATCCTTTGCCTGAAGAAAGCTCTAACTTCTATTATCTGAGGGCCTGAATCTTCACTTGTGAACATTGTCCTTGCAGTAAAGTACCATCTTCCTGTCTCCTCTTTCCCCGCTAGATAGTGCTTAAAAAAAGGGGATCTTTTCTGCACTTTGTTGTGGGTACCATTACATGCTGTGTGCCAGCTGCTAGATCCCACCAGTGAGCTTCTCTCTGAGATCCTCTAAGCTGGTGTTTGTCCCATCTCTGTTATCTGGAGATGGGACCACATATAAGGCATAAAAGAATGGAGAAAATAAAAATAACAGGATGGGAAAGTGAAAGGAAAACCAAGGGGAATTAAGAAACTTAAATTAGTTTAAATGAATAAAAAACAATTAAAAAATTGATGAATAGCAGTAGAAAGATACTATCTGTGGTTCCAGCATCTATGAAAAATTTAGGTGCCTTAAATTTTGTTTAAATTCTCAGGAAATGTAGCTTTTAAATTAACTGTAGCATAAATATTGTAATTATTTTAGTTATGAAAAATGAATTCCAACATCTATGAGAAAACAATACTTTTTTATATTGTTTAGTTTTATATTTTTCATTTTATGTGTGATGGAAGCATTTCATAGGAGGGCATATGGAACAATTGGTAAACTCCACACAAAAATTACACATAGCCGTTAATATATTAAGCCTTGTATGCTCTTTATTTCAAAGAGAAATTATGATCAATTATTACAGCATGCTCACACTTTTGATGGAATATTAATAGCTTTAATTTCATTGAGATTGACAGACCAACTAGGGTCCAATTTCCCATTTGAGTTTTTGCTTATTGCTATTAAAAAAACTATTTAAAATATCACAATACCTGCAAAGCTGTTGTGAGAAGGCCAGCGTGATGACATCACCTTTTGATGTATGTAGGTTGAGAAATAACTGTTAACTGTAAAATTTAAAAAAAAAAAAAAAAACAAACCCCAAAAAACCCACAAACCAACACACAGTAGTTGCCATATTTTTTTGAGCAGGGTCAGGGGTTTTGGGGGAGGGTTAGAACAGCAGGGATGGTGAAAAGTCAGGAATAAGCACAGCTGGCAGGAAAGATCAAACACACAATAGAAAATACCAGATGACTCAGAGAAAAAGTCACTAAATGGCACTTTCTTCCTTCTTTCCATAGACATCAATATTAAATGGAATCTGATCAGTTTTACTTTAAAGAAAATTCTGTAGTGAAGTCACAGAGTACTTCATCAGAAATAAGATGGGACTTTAGTCATGACCAAAGCTTTCAGGGGGACCAAAGTTAGTCATTTACACAAATACTTTGTAGTTGGTGTAGGAAATAAATCTGAATTTTACTCACCACAATGCTAGTACCTATTTTTTTTTTTCATCAATTCATCTCATAATGTGTTAACCATCCAAAAATTAACATTTATTCCTCTTGCAGTTAAGATTTGAAACAGTATTACTAGAAGACTTGGGTAAGGGACTGCTGATGGCTGTCCAAGAGTAGAAAACCATAAAAGCTCTGCTGAAAATACTTCTTTCTTGAAAAACAGTGTTAGCCTTGTGGGCACACATTTATATACAGAGCTGCACACGCTCACACACCCGAATGCACTGGCACCTACACAACACAAACATAAAGTCACATGAGCTGGTCTGGGCTCTTCCCACTATTTTATGCTCCAGAACAAAAATGTGGAGAGCCTGCAGATTTAGCCATTACAAATGCATTAATTCTTCTGAGGTAACTTATCATCAACTATCCACTGCAGAATACTTCCATTGATAACCTGGGTGAACCTACACAAGATTAAGTACATACAATTATGCACTTAAATATCATCGCTATAATTATCTCAGCAGGGTAACAACAGAAAAATAATATAAAAAAATAATCACCAAGTTCATTGCCAAAATTTGCCCCAGGAAACAATAATGGTGGATCTGGTATGTGAGCAGTTGCATGAGGATGGTAGGAAATGATAGGTAAGAACTTTCACAGATTTAGCCATTGAGAAAGACTAGCTCATTTATTCTGGAGTGATGAAAAGTTTGCAACTGAGCAGGCAGAATGTGGGGGTCTCAGAGCTATCAGGTTTTAGTGCCCAATTGTAGCCACCATCCTGCAGGGAAGATTGAAATTTAAGCTGTTCCCCTTCTGTCCTGTTCAAATGAGATAACACTGTAACTCTGAATGCAGGATCTGAGAGGGCAAAGGCAAAATGACCGCAAAGGGGCTGATGCTGTAACCCGATAAAAAGGGCACATTGCTACAGGAAGAATTCCTAGCTTAGAGTCCCTGTTCCCAGGGCTGTTTCTGCGGTTTTTCCCATGACACTTAAACAGAAGCTCAATATGCAGTCCTCGTAATGAGGAGCAGAGCCTGTGGCTTTCTTCTCACAGTGATGCACTTCCATAATTTGGAGACCTATGACTCTGATGATTCAAAACAAAAGATCTTGCTATGCAAGGTGATGGTTTTATAATAACATCTGTCTTATGGTAAGATTTATTTCTTTAATTCTACCAACTAAAAGAGTAGAAGAAAATCTCAAAACTCTAATGCTAATGAAATCTGCTTGCCTCCGGGGTGTCACAGGATTACAGGGTGTTGGCGGGGTGGCAGTCGGGTAGTCACTTATCCAGGGTATTTATTTGCAAAAGGTTGTGTGATACTTGGGCACAGGGTAGAGCATTCCCTGACCATTGCTTGGTCTAAGTCAAACTCAAGGAGCAGGAACTTTTGACAAATGTTATTGGAAATGAAATATTCGTTGACTAAGTAAAGTGTTTGCAATTCCGAACACTAAAGAGCATACAATGGAGGGAGAGGTAGATCGGAAGTTTTATGCACCGCAGTTGGAAGGTGGGTATTGGCAAGAAAGCCTGCTGGCCTCTACTTACATCTTTTCAGGATATCTGCAAATAAGCAACTCTTACCATTACTCACCATTGCAGAATTTCTTGAGAGACTTCTAGGCGTTGCAGACTGGGGAGATCACGGATATAAAAGTTTAAAACGCCTGTTCCGTGCTGGAACAGGCGCACCTAAAGTGACTGTGGCTGTGGATAAGTCTCTGCCGCAGCAGGTATACCCCTGGAGAGACTGTGGCTCACAGATAAGGCTCCACTCGGAGCAGGTACACCCCTAAGGCACTGCAGGCTGTGGATAAGTCCAAGCTGGAGCAGGGCCAAGGTGAGGAGTCCATTGCAATGTTAAACCCTGTGGTCTGGTCCAAAGGGACCAGGGGTGGAGATTGTAATGGAGATACCTTTAGATCGTTGTAACCCATGATCTGAGTTGCACGTTATAGGAATTACTAGAGCAGGAACCATCCGAACCAATGGAGGACAAGCCTTACAAGACGCAGGGCCAGTGCAGCAGCGACCCGACCTGAGCTGGCTTTGGTGCCCAGTAACTCCACGCAACACACCACCTCTGCTGTCCTGAGTGACCACCCTAACAGATGGAGCCCAAAGTCACGGACTAAATGAACTCAGTGGACATTTTGTAGACATTTGTGGACATTTATGGACATTTTACAGACATTTTACAGGGGTGGTCCATAGACTACGGGAATGATATCTGTGTGTTGTATCAAAGGATGGGAAGGGGGGTGGTGGTTAATGAGGATGTAGTGGATAGTGTGGGACCTCAGCATGATGGAAGTGGTGTCGAATGAGGGGTGGAGAATGTGCTGGTTTTGGCTGGGATAGGGTTAATTTTCATCCTAGTAGCTGGTATGGGGCTACATTTTGGATTTGTGCTGGAAACTAGTGTTGATAACACAGGGATGTTTTCCTTATTGCTGAGCAGTGCTTGCCCAGAGCCCAGGGCTGTTCTGCTTCTCCCCCCAGCCCACCAGCGAGGAGGCTGGGGGGGCACAAGGAGTCGGGAGGGGACACAGCCGGGACAGCTGACCCCGACTGACCCCAGGGACATCCCACACCAGAGGACGTCATGCTCGGCTTAAAAACAGGGGTGGTGGGGGTAGTGAGCAAGCAGCTCTGTGGGGCTTAGTTGCCAGCTGGGGTTAAACCACGAAAAGGTGGAAAAGAAATGCTTTCAGTGTCAAAGGAGAGTGTTGGAATGAGCTTCCCCTGCAATGGATGGGTGAAAGGCAAGGCAGGATGCATTCATATTTGCCAGAGGAAAGGAAAAGAGAAAATAGCAGGATATAGTTGCTAGAGATTCCTGGTTCAAAACATCTCTGCAACAATTTTGCTAGCATGATTAGGGAATGCTTAGGTAGATAATCAAGGAAATTACAATGAGTACCTATCAGCAGACACAGCCCTTCATAATGTTGCTGTTTGCTTGGGTTTGGAGAACGAGAGATGAACCTCTGTTGTGAGTTAGTGTGGCTGTCTTTATCAGTCTCCTGGGACTGCTTCAGTTGGGACTCCTTCTCCTCGGAATGACAGTTTGACTACAAGGTCTTTTCAGAAGTTCACTGATTGTTGTGTTTTCCTATATATTCATTCTTACCCAGGTCTTCCATAGGGGTCTTTTGCTTTTTTGGAGATAAAGAGAGGATTTGAAAGGTCTTCAGACTAGGGTCTCATTGCATTTTTGGAACAGTAATTCTGACTTCTTTTGTTGGCCTGGGGAATATAGTACGAAGATTATGCAATTCCAAGCAGTGTAATGCAGTTTAAAGCTACTTGGTGATACATGTAGTTTGTGGGAAATAATTGAAGCTGGACAAGAAGGAGAATAACTAAATTTCATTTTGACCTAGGACCATGCCAAAGTTTTTGTTGCAATTGGTCAGTGTAGAGTTCTGCTGAGTACAAATTCCTCCGGTAACAGTGTTAACAGAGTGAGACGCTGGGATTATGTCCCAGGGAAACACAAGACTTGCTTTCTTTTGTGTTGGATCTTTACTGTGGGCTGTGTATAGGAGGAAAGGTTTTCCAGGTTTATGTGTATGAATAAGGGATAAAGGTGACTACATTGTCTCCATGGACAGATGTCATAGCACTGATAAACAGCCCAGAAGTCAGGGATCTATTACAATAATTTCTTCATGCTTTGACGAGCGCTCATTGTGCTCAGAGACGCAGTCAACGTTACAAAGAATAGATCTGCAAGGCTTTAGAAATTGTCGGGCTGAGATATTTTAGTGGAGAGTTACTAGTTGAATTAAAATCAGAGAAGCAATTTATTTTCTTCAAGGTTAAGTTAGAAAAGATGGAGCCTGATATTGCCATAAAGCATTGATGTTAATAAAAAGCAATCTTTTTGTCTCATTACTTTAATAGGGTTTGCTTAGGTATGTTCTCCTTTTGTAAAATTGCTAGTTAAATTTATACATTGTAAGGCTGTAAATATAAATTAGTGAACAACTGAACAGTATCTTTCCCAGTTAAAAAGCATGATTTGGAGATTATATCCTCAGGAGATTTCTGAGAGTGCTGCTAATGACATTTCATTTTCATGAAGTACATTTGACTGGGGTTGGGATCAGAATCCTATTTCCTTCTTTCCTGAAAAGGTCCCTGCAAAGAAATAGAGTACTTTATATGAATGGAAGTGTAAACCCCTCCCACGTATACATCCCCCAACTCCGTAATAGTCTATATGGTTCCTTTTTTGAAAGACTTAGATCTTGAACTGACAGAGCCAGACAATGGCATAATAATGGACTAGCTCGAATTGTAGGACTACACTTACCAAAGGGATGTAGGAAACATCTGCTAGTTGATGACTGGCCCATACGGAATTGTCCAAATTACACAAATGTCCCAAAGAAATGAATATTGTAAAAACAGTATTTCCCTTCATGTATAGGGATGTTTACAGTTGTCGATATTTAAAATTGTGTATCAACAGCAGGTTATTTGTGAATCAAATAAGAGGTGATGATTGTCTTTTTAACTAGATTCTAACATTGATTAAATATTGAATGTTTACTCTTAATAATTCCATTATTTTCTTTAGTGTGATAAATACACATTGCAGTGTATTAATTTTCAGATACTTGGTGATTGCTTTACCATTTTTCTCTCTGACTTTCCATTGTTAGTTCATACGCTCCAGGAAACGATGGAGTTTATGCGAAATCTTGCCTAACGTACCATTAAATCTTTATCATTTTTAAATTTTTTTTTCCTAAATTGTAAATGAAGCATTTTGCTATGATATAGTAAGGGGAAAAAATGATAAAAAATGTATTTTTTACCTATTTCCTTAAAGAAATGAGGCTAATGCAGCTTTGGCATCTGTGTATCAGAAAATTTGAAATAAAAAAATTTGAAAGAAGTTGGAGGAGTACAGGCTTTAAAGATGTTGTCTGCAAGCTATGTGAAAACTGGTTTCTTGGTCAAGAGGAGCCTCAAAATAGTACCTTCATCAAAGAAAAGCAAAACTTTAACTTTTTGAGATAAACATTCCCGTTTGTCCATTTTTCAGCTTTCCCAAACAGCATCATGTAGCGGTCGTAAATCCATCATGCTGTCTTATGAGCCAAATAGTCAAGGCTCTTGGCTCACGCTTGCAGTACAGAAGCGAGCGGGGTAGGACGTAGGCTGGTGGCCTGGGAGGGATCCTAAGCGATGCAGCCGGCGTGTTGGGGAAGGGTGGCGAACGCAGACTCTGGGTCCCAGGATGTGGGAGTGCTCCCGTGGGGATTTTATGGTGAAGTTTCAGGTGGAAGTCAGCAAGGCTGGATTTAGTTCGGCAAAACTCCATGGGGAGCAAAGGAAACCAAGTCTTATGTTTCTTCTGCTAGAGGGAATAACGAAGATTACTTTTTATTATCTCAAGGCAAGATGACTGTGAACAGCAAATGCAATTTTGTACTAGAAGAACTAGATTCCGCCCCCCCCCCCTTTTTTTTTTTATTTTCCAATATTGGAATCTGATGGGTGAGAGAAACTTTGGCAGTAAAATACACCACCACTAGGGAAAAATCTTGGTATTTATTTGCTTACTCTGAGATGAAACACGCTTGGAAAAATTTAGCGCTACCAAGTTCCTTAAAAGTCTTAGGATGGTGACCTCTGGAAGAGAGTGAACTTCTGAGCAATGCTTAATGTGTACATGGGGGCATTAAAACCATTTTGTTTTACTGATTTTGGATGGGCACAGGTCTGTTGAGGAAAGAAAGGCTGTTATTAGCCTCTGAGCCTCACTGACCACTTAACTGCCTGCAGGCATACCAATTAAGTGGAATTATCATCCCAATTAACCATTGTCCCTTGCCAGCCAAAACTCATTTGGTTTAATTCAGCTCCCTAGGAAAAGTCCCAATTAACCAGATTTCCTAATTATCTGCGTCCTGATTAAGTGAAGTGTACTAGTACAGCCTGCATTAATAAAGGAGCATTTTCATGTTGTTGCTTAAATCATTTTCCAAAATTTTGGTTTACGGGTAATGTTCTCAGAAAATGAATGTCCCAGTTTGCGTTTTTGTTCTAGTAGCTACAGGCTTAAAAGTTGCTTGGGCCACCAACGTAAGTAATTTCAGCAGGACTTGCCAAAAAAAGTGTTATTTATAAACAAAGGCAACAGAGGCATTTGTATGTCCTGGTTTAGGCTAAAGATTTCATTCAGGTGTGAGGCAGCCATGAGGTTAGTACATCAGCTGGTGAAAACTGCCATTGCTTCTTGATCTCCATAGATCTTTGCAGACTCACGTGAGCTGAGATACCAGGCCAGATTTTTGAATATATTTGGACACAGAATTAGGCACAGAACGTATCCGAAAAAGTGTGGTCTCTGCCACACAAAACGCATTCAGATTATATTCAGTGCTTAGTCATTATGCTGTTTGCTTGAAGGTACTATTTAGTTTGTTGACAGAATACATCTCAGATACTCCCTGGGTCTGTGACCTGCAAATAAACAAGAAGCTGAGTTGCCTCCCAGTAATGTGTGACCCTGATACTTCACATCACATAAATGAAAGAAGACAACAGAAGTCTTGGGAGGTGGGGGAGCACTTGAAGAAATTAAGAGCCTAAGATATCTCATTCATTCGATTAGATTATATTGTGAGTGGAGTGTATTGCCTTTGTAATGTTATGTAGCTGAGTCTACTAATTATAATGTTATAATGGTTTTCATCCAAGAATCTCAAATCTTGACTACACAGGAACATTTGGGGAAGGAGATAGAGGTGAATCAATTACAGGTATAGAGCAAAGTTCCTCTGTGGATTTCTTCTAAATTGGGAATAAAAGAGCTGAATACAGTTCTGCACCAGACATTTTGTGTGCCTTGTCATGACATCTTAATTGGTTGCCTGAACTTCCCTGCACTTCCTTGTCAAAAAACCCCGAGACCCTTTCTGAAGCCCTGTATGACCGCAGTTACCCTCACTGACTTGCTTGACACGGGCTTAAAATCAAGGAAGCTTGGTCTTCAGTTCTGAACAGGTGATCACAGGCTGGGGGGAATTCATCACTGTCCCTGTTTTGGCAGAGGTCTGACCTAAATCTGCCAGCACGTGATAAATACGCGTAGACAGAGCTTTTCAGCGATGCAGAGGTTTTCATAGTGACTACTTATAATCCCATACATCGTCGCTCATTTGTCATTCACAAAAAACAGGTTTCCAAAATAGTCTCAGCACATAAACCCCCAACCGCTTCCATTCTCAGATGGGTATGCTGGGTACCAGGAGAACTCGGCTGGTGGAAAGAAGCTCTCCTGGATGCCTGAGGGAGCTCTGCTACTTTCAGCAACTTTAATTGTTCCGCTTTTTGAATGAATATTTTTTAGCATCTTCGTCTACGGCAATCTGACTGTGACCAAGCTGAGTCAAGTTAGCTCGAGGAGCCCCATATACAAGAACTAAGTCCCACACTAACCCAGAAAAAGCCAATCTATCAATCCTAAAATATTAAAAGTGTAGCATACAGCAAAGGGACATTATTGTGCAACAATGATAATCAAAACAATCAGGAAGTGCGCAGGCTCACAAAAAAGAGAAAAGCCTTTTTTATCTTTTCCGGGTGGCTTAGGTATCTCTATTTATGTTTTAATCAGATAAAAGCGGTAGTGAAAGAGGAAAGAAAATGTCAGTGGCTTGATTGCTTTCACAGTTTTTACTGTGGGAGATATTAAAAACATTAACAATAGATAGTATCATAAGAGGTTTCTGATAACTTATAATTCTCTCCAGCCAGCTGGGAATGAAAAAGCTTGAAAATGTTTCCCAAGTGAAAAATTTCTCTGTCACAATGAAATTTTCATTTTCTGTCTTTTATGCTATGACTTTTCTGTCAGGCCCACCTGGGATGTATTGAGTAAGGCAATATTAAAAAAAATAATAATTCTCTAGAGTACTCCTTCAGCACTGTGACATAATTTGAAAACAGCTGAACCGCACTCTTCTCTCTCTCCAAGCTGAGATGAAGTATTTTCATTCACGTTTGTTCTTGAGGTTTCCCAGCTCTCAAGATTTGCTTAAATTTTTAAGTTCCTCAAACCCTAGATAACATGCAAAATCCAAATTGGAAATCAGCACACTTTGATTAAGGATTATGGGATTCCACATGTATCATCCTCAGGAGTGAGGGATCAATGTTCAACTGATATTGACCTTTTATTTTTTGAAGATTGATGTAGCAAAATAGGATTTACTTAATTTTCTGTTGAGTGGATGTGTTGTATAGTTATATTGATGACAATGATTGCAATCTCTGCAACAAAACTGTGCAAGGCAATTTAAAATGGAAATGTTTCCTTTAGCTGTATGCATATAATTGATCACTGAAAAAAAAAAAACACAAACCCACACTTCCACTTTTTTGGTTATGTTTTTCGTGTTCAGGGCCACTGCAAATTTAACTATTGTTAGTATGGGAAAAGTGTAGAAATGTGGTATTCTGCACTTTTTTCTTCCTTCTCACTGCCATATTGGTTGTTAGAGCACATCAGTGTTCGAAAGTCCTGCCTCTTCCAGGCATTCTAGCTACCAAGTTCTGGACTAATTGCAAAAAATCAAGGGAAATAGCAGAAAAGCCTTTCAAGGATAAAGCATAATGGTTGAAATGGAAACTTCTGAAGGCATGATAGAGGAGTTCCAGCACTCTAGAAGGAAAGCCTCATAGAAGCATGGAGGTTTTCCAGATTTGAATTACTTTGAATTTTTTCATTTGACTAATACCATCAATAGGAAAACACTCAGCATGAAAACTAACATGCTGATTATAACTTTGTGGTATTTAGAGATGGAAGAGAGTAATGCAGGTAATCTGTATCCACCTGCCAATGCTGACTTGTTCTTGTGAAGACAATCTGCGTGCCTTGTAAAAGGACCATTAAAAATAATATATGGAAAAATCAAAATTAGAGACATCAAATTTGTTTTATTGTTTTTGGCTGTAGCTTGTGAAAATGTTGATGCATTAAAGTAACAAAAGAAATTAAAGTTGAAAATTATTGCTATGTTCAGTTACAAGCAGTGCTAGTTTGAGTTTTTGTCAGCATGCATCCTGAAAGAAATTAGCCAGTCCAGATTTCAGCATAGACTTTTTAAGGACAACTCCAAATTGTAGCAATTGATGATGGTCTTATCCCATTTTTAATCTGCTGATACCACGTGCCTCTGCATGTTCCTGTGAAAACAAGTTCTAGAAATTCCCAACCTGTTGTGGAAAATGTTTTCTTTCACTCATTTAAACCTTGCTCCTGCTATCTCAATGGACAGCCCTCTGCTACTTGGGTTGGGAGGTTGGGCAGGGAGAGGAGAGAGATTTGGTGTATTACAGTTCCTTATTCAGTTTATCCACGGTCAAATTATTTCATGATTTTGTAAACCTCAGTCTTATCCCCTGCAGTATTTCCTGTGTCCGGTTCTGGGCTCCCCAGTACAAGAGAGAGATGGACATGCTGGAGGGAGACCAGCAAAGGGTCATGACGATGATGAAGGGACTGGAGCATCTCTCATATGAGTAGGTGCTGACAGACGTGGGACTGTTCAGCCTGGAGAAGAGAAGGCTCAGGGGGATCTCTAGCAATGCATACAAATACCCGAAGGGAGGGAATGCAGAAGACGGAGCCAGGCTCTTTCCAGGTGTGTCCAGTGACACAGGACCAGAGGAAATGGGCACACACTGAAACACAGGACATTCCATCTGAACATCAGGAAACACTTTTTCACTGTGAGGGTGACCGAGCACTGACACAGGTTGCCCAGGGAGCTTGTGGAGTCTCCATCCTTGGAGATTTTCAAAAGCTGTCCAGACACGGTCCTGGGCAACCAGCTGTAGGTGGCCCTGCTTGGGCAGGGGGGTAGGACCAGATGGTCTCTGGAGGTCTCTTCCATCCTCAGCCATTCTGTGATTCTGTGAACGTTCACCTCTCTGAACAGAAGAGTCCAGGTGTCTGAAGTCTCACCTCATAAGATAGCTGCTCCATCCCCTGGTTCATTTTAGTTATCTTCCTTTGTACCAGCTCTCCATCACATTCTCCATTACATAGTTATCCATCCTCTGTGTAAGTCCATTACATCTACCCTGAGATGGGCAGACCAGAATTTCAGTTGGTACACAGGATTTTACATAAGTAAAATGAACTGTCTTCTTCTCAGTACCCTTTTTGATGATTTCTGAAGCTTTTCTGGCTTTTTAACTGTCACTTCTTATTGAGCTGTTTGGGATATTAGGGTTGATGTTTTCACTCCTGTGGAGCACTTAATCTGAGATACTGTTAACCTCATTGACCAGAGAATTCAACATTAAGTGTTTTGAGAAAACTCTGTTCATTGTCGCAAGGCTCCCATTGACTTTGATTGCAGTTCTGATTGCTGCATGTCATTATGTCAAGTTCTGGGAATGGAAGGTTGGAAACTGAAACTGCTAAGAGCAAGAGTTGGCATAGCTGACTTGCCCAGTCCAACTGATCTCTCTATCCCATGCTCTCCTGTCTCATTCACTGTATAGTTTCTAACTTTTGTAACTGATAAAACAACTGTTCTACAAGCAATGTTTGTCAGTACACAATGTACCTTGAGCACTATTAAATCCATGCAGTGACTGACAAGGGCTCTTGTTGAAAAAGCCATTTCTTCCACCCAATCTATGGACATACTAAAATTAATATAAAGCATGTATTTTCAGAGTATTGCAGGAAATCAAAGATAATGCATAGGAATATAGGCCAATACTTTTCCTGTCTTTCAGTTGTAACTAAAAATGCATGTAAAAATTAAATCAAACTGCTAGGTAATTAATATAGAGCTTTTGTCTACAGATTTTCCAGAATGCATTAGCAGCCTATTTATACTTTTGTGATTAAATGCTGTGCTTTATTGAATATATATTAGTATTTGTTTTAGCAATTATAGACTTCTGTAAATTCTTATATCTACCATTTAAGACTACAGAGAACACAGGGAAGTCACCCCATACTTTTTTATTTATGATGTTTTCAAAACATTGCTGGCAGCTGTGAAATCCCTTGGGGAGACCTGAATCAAGTAATCGTAAGAATGAACTGTAGGGGTATACAGTTCTTTGTGTCAGTAACTGTTCTTCACTCTTTATTCTCTGGCAAGTCTTAAATAAATTTTAAATCATTGAACATATTTATAGTTATTAAACTATTTAGAGAAAATTAAAAGAAATCTGGCTTCTCTTTTCTCAGTTTAGTATGACTAGTATTAACTCACTCTTGTATTCTGTAAATCTGCCATGTCTGGAGACCGCTTCACCCCCAGTTGCTTGTAGAGAAGCTATGAGTGTTCTGTAGTAGACTAGAAACAGATAGGTATTTCATTATTCTACTTGCTATATTTGAAGCTTAGGGAAACTGGAAATATTCCCCGAATGAAGAGGAAAGGAAGCTCTAACAGGACCATGCAGTGTGCAGTCTTGGTAGGATGCTCCTTCCACTCTGGGCTCATTGTTGAATATAAATACATAAAAAATCCTGAAAGCATAAGCCAGACTACAGGAATTCTCTTGTCAAAGGCATTTTAATAAGTTCTAACTGACAAGGATAAGAATTAACTTTTAGCTAATGTTGCTACTTAAATACTGAGGTTAAAACACATATCCAGAGAGCAGTCCTCAGCTCAGGGGATATGAAATTCTTACCTACAGGTTGTATGAGTGCAACAGAAAGAGTGGGATGTGTCTTCTCCATACTGTTCTGCTCATCTCCTAGTGTATGGGTTGATGATTCACATACGCTTCTGGGAAGTGGCAAAATGTGGTTCTGAACTCCATCAAGCAAAGCTGATCTGACTCCCAGAGCAGAAGCTCCAACAGGGAAGCTGTCGCTTCGGCTGCAGTGTTTCCTCTTGCTGCTTTTTGCAGTTTAAAGAGAGCAACACCGACAGGTACATTTCGTGAGCCACCTGATGCTGTGTGTGCTGGACATGTGCGAGACGGAGCCTCTCAAGGCACTGCAATGACGGTAGATCTGGTGATCAGAAATCAAGCTGAGGAGCTTATACCTTTTATGCCTGCGTCGGTTGTGAATAGTTACAACTTTAGAGCTAACTCTTCCTTACCTCAATTTTGGTGTCTATGGCTTTCAGTATTCAGGAATGCTGAATAAGAAAAAGACAGACTTGATCTTTCATGTAGAAAACTCTTGTTCTATCATCTACAATTTATAAAGAGAAAGCAGACGTTGTAATATGCAAGTGTAGGTAACAACTCTACTATTAAATCTTCCAGTTTCACAAAGAAACTGTTTTGATCAATATTTTAATTTCACTTGGGCAGGATGGGGAAGAGATCTCAGCAGATGGTTGTCATAAACTCCATACCTCATTTTGGAATTAGCGTACAAAGCTATCCAGCTTGGCACTAACTACACAGCATAATTTCCCTGCACATTTGTGCCAAAAGAATTCTGGCATGGAGAATATTTTTTCTAATTATTTTCAGATTTTATTAACCAACATCAGGCCTGCTTAACCTGTGGTTGCACTATCCGTAAATCTGTATGTTTCATAGTTTTATGAGAAAAAAAAGTAAGTTAACATACAGCAGTGACCTAAATCACTAATTGTTAGCATTATTGGGTAACTTAATTAGAACAATCAGTAAGTTTTCTTGCTACTGCTGTTGCCTGATGGTGAGTCTGAGTGAAATGTTTGTGCCTAAATTACAAGTAAGATTTTTGAGAAGAGAGAAGTTTAGAAGATACACTCATGAGGACAAAGTTGCCATTGTTAAGATTATTTAAATAAAACTCATTCTTATATTTGTAACACTTGATTTTTTTAATGGGGGAACAATTCCTCACTGTGTATTTGTGTGAAGGGAGGAAAGGTAGTATCATCAGCAGAAACTCTTCTGCATCTGTTATCCGTCTCGTCCATTGACTCGGTGTATATAGTATTGTGGTGGGTTGACCCTGGCTGGACGCCAGGTGCCCACCAAAGCCGCTCTGTCACTGCCCTCCTCAGTGGGACAGGGCTGACTCCAGGACCTGGACTCACCATTTTCTCTCCCTCCTCCCCGCCAGCAGCAGCGCAGGACAGGGAATGGGGGTTGGGGTCAGTTCATCACTCGTTGTCTCTGCTGCTCCTTCCTCCTCAGGGAGAGGACTCCTCACTCTTCCCCTGCTCCGGCGTGGGGCCTCTCCCACGGGAAACAGTCCTCCACAAACTTCTCCAATGTGGGTCCTTCCCACGGGCTGCAGTTCTTCACAAACTGCTCCAGCGTGGGTCCCCCCACTACCAAAACCTTGCCACACCAGCCCAATACAACTATCCTAACAAGTATTTTCATTTCATCCTAACTCTGAAATAAATAAAAAACCAAAACCATTGTGCAAATGGAGGCCATCCCCTGGGGGGGGGGGGGGGGGGGGGGGGGGCATATTGGCCCCCAGGAATTTACTGAAATTCCATGTCTGCCTGTGTAACTAGTACATTCTGAAGCTAATGACACGTTCTCTTCAGAAGTACCTCTGAAGTAAGGATAAAAATTACTTCTGACAGATATTAGATACCTCTGAAAGAGAGTAGGTAGGTATAGAAAAGGATTGAACACCAACAAAGGCCAGGATCTTCTTGCTTACTCTGTCTTATCTGTGAACAAAGGGTTTTCACATGAGAAAAATAGTATGGATAAGATTTCAGTATCAAAGACTGATGATAACAATAATGAATAGAATATCAACAGAGAAATTAGGTTGTCTATGTTTTAGACCTTAAAAACAAAGACCATTGACAAGCTCTTCTACAACATAATAGTATTAAAACAGGTGGAGTTGATTCCTCTGAATGCCCTAGCACAAAACTCCTGTCTTCTTTTCCACAGTTCATTAGAGACAGCTAATGAGCAGCAAAGATAAACACTTTCCTTCTATGTATACTGGGACACAGGTAGCCAGTGGCAAGAGCTGTGTGGCAGCAGTCCCACCACCACCCCCCCAGGTGACTGAACCCCCTCTGCCAGAAGAGGAGGGGAAGCCCAGGGGGGTCTCCCACCACCAGCAGATACCCATTCTGCTGTTAGAAACTCTGTTCTCCTCCTCCTCCTCCTCCTCCTCTCTGCTTCCCGTCCGCCACCCTCAAAGAAAGCAGATCTATTCATGTTACATGTATGTGCAAGTTAAATCTCTCATCACTAGACTGACCGTGTAGGGAATGAAGAGTTTCAGGAACTGAGCTTCACTATACTTAGATTGGATTTTGGTGGTTAATAGCGTGTATCCTCAGCTTCTCTGGCCTCTGACTGGTGTGGCTTAATACAGGAAGTCGATGTCTTCATAGAAGTGAGACTAATTATGCTATCAAACTTGATTTTTTTTCATCATTTATTGTATCATACAGTGGCATAACTGGAATTGTTTTCTCAGCTTTGTAACTCAATCACTCATCTCTCTTTGGAATCGTTGGAACTATCTGGTGTAACAAATTTGGATCCAAATATCTCAAAACTTTTTTCCTGATTGTTCACTCCTTTAACAAATGGCTAACTCGTAACTTTGTTTAAAAAGAAAACATAAAACTGTAGAAAAGAGGATGGCCATTTCTTCTTTGAGAAATGCTTTTTCATGTCTGCACTTTACTGAGATGTTAGATATGCTCTTTTTTCTATTCTTGAAAAAGAAAGTTTGGTATGTTCATCTTTGTGATACATGTCATGTGTGAGTCAGGCCACAACCTCCCAGAATTCAGCAATGTGAGAACTAGAAGAGTTTCCCTATGAAGCCCAAGTCTGGAAACACAGGTTGGCTTTAAGACCTACTAATGGGGTAATAGAAACCAGGGAGTAAAAGTCCAAGAGAGCAAGCAGTGCTTGCTATTTTCCGTTGGATCCAAATTAAACTTTATGTGCTTTGTAAACTGGTATTTTAACTGATATGATTGAATGAAGAAGAGGAAAAATGAGCCCTTTATGATTATTATCGTTTTATTCAGGGCCAGGGGAAATTAATTTATAAATAATGTGCCTGCCCTTTACACTGTTACTCACATTTGTGAAAGTTCCACTGGCTGTTCTGCAATTATGGTAATGATATCTTTGACCCAATGTTCAGCACAGGAAGTCTGTGCTTCTGCGAGTGGATTTCTCTATCCATTTCCAGCCTTCTAGTATTTACTTTTATAAGTATGCTAAAAAAGCAAAAAAAAATAAGGCTAATGTGATAATTAGTAGAAATAAAATAATGTATTTTGCATAGTGATTTGTACATATGTTTCAACTTCTTCATCTTTTGCATTTTGCTTATGCCAGGGCAAACTTTTGAGTGCATTGGGAATGGATAGGACAGACAGTTTGGATGCGGGAAAGAGTGGGACAGTCCCATAGGGGTTCTGTATCACATGACTAGCAATTTTTGGCATATGACGGGGGTGCTAATGGTGATGTTGTTTTAACTCTTTTAGTCCTGGTGACTAAATATGTCCTTCATAAAGAAAAGCCAGATCAGCTCCCCATGAACTTGTAAGTAAGTTCCCAGATGCTTCTAGTCGACCATTGGGGAAGGGTAAGAATTCCTGGTTTTGATTCACTGTATAACCTCATGGAAGATATTGAACATTGATGCAACTTGATACCTAATTAGGAAAATGAGCATCATCATGCTTAATTACTGTGCCTATTTCATAGGAGAGTTTGAAGATAAATTAGGTATAAGAGCTTGAAATATAAAAGGCTTTGTAAGTGGATAATATAATCCACTTGTGCAGTCTGTTGACCTCAACTGATAATGAAGAAGCTCCAACTAATAAATGTATGAGAAAGATTTGTGTTAACTAATGATTTTTCTGCTATAATGGGGCTTAACATACCTACATCAGAGCCTCCTCAAATTGTGAGAAAAGAATCTGTGGCAACAACTCAAAAAATGGCATCAAAAGAGGAAAAAAGCAAGAAACTGAAAATTACACTTAATTCCTTCCTTTGTAATGACTTAGAATTCTATTGTCAGTCTTACATAAATAGTTTTCAACCAGGACAGGGACCACTGTTGACCATACTATTTGTGTCTGAGATGCTAAAATAAGCAATGCCTCTTGAAATGTTGCATCATTTATCAACATGCTGCAGTATATGTACAGATATGTAGATTATTATAACCTTCTGTTGCTGAAGTGCAGCAAAGATTCATTGCTAAGAAACAGTGTGCATGGACAGACTAGATCAAACAGGCACAGCAAGTGATGATGATGATGATGATACAAGTGACCCACTTAGGGAGGCAAAAAGGAAGAACGATAGCTATGAGAAACAGACAGATGGCTATACTAAATATAACAGACTTCTTGAAATGTCTGTAGCCCAAGGGTATAGACTTAGCTACAAGCTGACTATTGGCAGGTCATTTATCCAGCATGTCGGGGAAAAAAGGCTGTTCTTTAGTAAAGAGGAAAAAGAAGTATCTGGCAGAAACTGAACATGTTACCGTTACGGTTCCCACTGTTTTCCCAGGAGACGAAAATGGGTGAATCTTGTGTAGAAGAATAAAGCAAGCTTTCGGAAAAGGAGCCTTGAGAGAGACTGTTAATTTAAGACTATCCTCAGGTGCCCTTCTTCTGTTACATTCCCTTTCACTTACCCTTTCTTACAAGCACGGTGACGGGTCCATGCTGAAGCAGCTGGATGCCCTGTTTCTAGCCCACTGTCCCGTGGCGGAGTGCCCCCATCCTGGACTGTAAGTGGTGTAAGTGGGACTTCACTGATCTCAGATAGCTCTTCCGTGACCATTGTGGATGCCATGAGGCAGATGAGATGTTTAATTCTTTCCTTTAGCAAACTCCTCCTAATTTTCAACCGAGAAACATCGTGTCTCCTTGGAAAAAGGGGGGGGGGGGGGGGCTGATGACGAGGGGAAGATTGGAATAACAGGTGGAATCGGAATAACGACGGTGAAAGCCGAATGGCGTTTAAAATGGTGAGAGGGTATAAATAGACCGGAGGAAAAAGATGGGACAGAGTAAGGAGAAACGAGGAGTGATGGCAGGGTGAGCAGTGACTGGAACAAGGAGAGGAAATTATTCGCACCCAGCCGATTTCAGGTGTGGCCTCGCAGACCCCGCGGCCAGTCTTGGGGCAGAGCGAGCGGTCGGACGGCGGCAGCGGCAGGGAGCGGCGGCCGGGCAGGACCCAGATAGTCCGGCAGGCGCTGCTGGCGTCTCCGTGACACAGGCATCCTGACAAAGCCCGTCTCCCAGGAACGCGCCCCGTGGCACCGCGCGGTGCCTGTGGAGCCTGCGTCTGCCCCGCTGTGTCTTCGCTACGGTCGGTGCTTGTTTGACGGTTCTTGATTTTGTGGTGACTTTGTTCCTTATGTCTTGTTTATTCGCTTGTGATGTTTTGTGCACCATCTGTTTCTTCCCTCTCTGCTTTTTCTTCTGTTTTTAAGATCGTAAGTCGCGTTCAATGTAAATATGTATGTATGCTCTTCATCTAGTATTTTAAATAGCTCGGGGGTTTGATTAGCACAGAGCTTGGGTGCCTGCCCTTACTTTGACCTTCAGGCAAATGGCCAGATTTCACTCTCATTTACCCTTATTGTAAATCCTAAATAACCCCATTGGATGTAATGCAGTTCCACTATACGCTGCTATAAATGGCATGGTAATTTAACCGAGATGCAGGCCACACGCCCTTTCCATCTGGCCATAGGAAGGATGGATGTGTGGCAGGCAGTTCAGGAAGAGCTCTAATTCTCTTCTGCGCTGCACAGCCCCGGCGCTGGTCACGGCCACGGAGCCCACCGTGTCGGTGTGATTGCAGCGGGCTGCAGAGGGTGGGCTGCCAAAACCGGAATCGCAGCTACCTCCTCCGTTTTGCTAGAGAGCTTTCTGTTTGAAAATTCACGCTCACTTTCAGCTTGAAGGCCACCGTGTGATGGCTCAGCATGATGGGCACAGGCTCCAGTATTTTGTGTGCCATCCCAACCTTCTGCCATCCTTGTAGCCCGGCTTCTTGGACCCTCCTGCCTCCATCTCCTAGTGCAGTTGCATACTTGTTAGCAATACCATTGCCACCAGTGCCTTTAATGTCTTTAGTGGTGGTTTTCTGAACGAGAACTCCGGATATCGCTGGTCTCATTTTCTTGCAGCTTTTAGGAGTGAAAGAGGAGGCTGTACTTGTGTCCTCTAAGCAATCGGAGGATCACGACGCGCACAACTTTACAAGCAACGTCGGCAAGTTATTTCTTTGCTGCTTCGTGCCTGGGTCGTGCAGGCTGCTGTCGTTGTCAGAAGAAGTGATGTGCTCTACAGAACAGGGAGAGAGCAGTGAGTCTCCACAAATTTGTGCTGAGATGAGCATTTAAAGAATAGGTTGCTTCTTAAGATGTCAGAAATGCTGAAGGACAGCAGTGTCAGTGGGGGATGGGGAAGCAGAAAAAATCCCTGTATGTCAGAGATCAACAGCTGTAACAGCACATTTTTGCACTAGAAGATAAACTGGTAGGTTACCTTGTTTTGTCACAGAGCTGGGTGAGGGAAGCACTCGAGAAGTTGTGGGAAGCGAACCAGTGTTCGGGAGCCTGCGGCTCTTGGAGGCCAGCGGTGCTGCACAGTGACCACAGCAGCTGCAGCACCCCACCATCCCTGCTTTTTCCTCTTCTACTAACGTTAACAAAAAGTGAGAGACAGGTGATAGCAGTTATAACTGACAGTCTCTAGGTTTAGTGACAAGTTTAATAATAATAATAATAATTTTGCTCTTCATCTGACACATTCAGTGATTCTTTCTAATGTTTGTAATACTTTTCAAAATAGTGACATGACTAACCAAAAGAGTTTTTTCAATATATAAAATTTCTTAGCAACGTAATTCAAAAATCTTTCAAATAAACATGGATTAAATAGAATAATTCAAGTAAACAGTTATTAAATATATTTGACATCAAGCAGGAACTATTCGTGCACACAATCAATGAAGGAACTCATTAAACAATATTGTTACTTACTATTCTGCTTATGATTCAAGTTAATCAACTAGCAGAAACATTTTAAACAGAAAATGAACAAATATTTTCTTGTTTTCATTTTTTTTTTTTTTTTACTTGTATGTGTATGTGAGTTAAACTGGAATTTGTGTTTAGTGATTCTAGTCCTTCGTGAAGGTAGGAAACTGCCACGTGTATCTTCTAATGCTGTGTTTGTACATGAGGAGCGGACCTGAGCACATACACGGCTTCCACAGGCTTTGTGCTAGTTATCAAAGACCTCTACCACAGAATAAATGGGAAGCAGGAGATTGGAGGATAGTGTCGCCAGAGATATTGCAAGGTTATTCACTGACGATTGTAAATGCATACCTGTAGTTTCACACACAGGGCCCCTGGATAATGTGAAAAATCAGAGCAAACAAACTGTCAATGCAGGTAATTGCACATGTTGTTAATACAAGGAGCAGATTACCCTAGAATCCTCTCTTTCTGATTTCCATAAATCTTCTCCATCCCTCCAGATAATCCCCACCATTTTTTGTCTCTCCTTTCCCCATTGAATAATCTCCAGTGGCTCCAGGCTAAATTCCTTTCCTCTGTTCATTTAAGTGCAGATTTTTTCCTGCCCTGAGTATGGTGAACAGATTTTAGCTGTCCAGGACAAAGAAGTGCGACATGACTTGAGGAAGAAATTCAAGTCCTAGAAAGGCAGCGGTTTCAGGGTTTCCCACAAACAGAACAGAAGAAGGCTGAGTTAAAGGAAGACATATGGCTCTTTTTCCTCTGGATTGTCTTAACTGTGTTTCTCACGAGCCTTTTGATGGGGGTAGGAGAGAAATCCTCAAATGACACACTCTTCTCCACTGACGTGCCTCTGCAGCAATCAGATTGCACTGTGAGCTCTGTCTTTACAGGCGAAAAAGCCTAGAAATGTTACATTTTCATTTCAAATAAGAAGTTATGACTCCAGAATTTCTTTGATGTTCCAGACAATGATTACTGGAACTGGCACAGCCTGACTTAGTTACTAAAAGAAAGTTTAATAACTTCTGATAGATTATTCTTCAAACTTGTGTTAAAGGCATTCAGATTGATTTTTCTTAGAAAAATTCACTGAAGTCAGATGTCTCTTTTCCCTGATTTTACTTTCCTCAGATTTTTCTGTTAGGCAGAAAAATAAATGTCATTTGTAATGAAAACCAATCTTCAGCCTTTACTGTAGCACTGAATAGAAATATTTTCCTGACAAATAGCACGTGGTGTTGCTTCCTATAGAATACATAAAGAAGCGGCTTCTTTCCCTGTGTGTTTAAGACTGTGGTGAATATTCCATCAGCCTCAGAGTAAAAATCAAGAAACCTGTGGTTTAGGCTGGCTTTAGGTGAGTGGGCTTGTTCAGGTGTTTAAGGAAGCAAAGGGGGAGCGTTACAATACTGCAGGACATAAATGTGTTGCAACTCTATCATGCTAATAACAACTCTTGTTCTATAACATGCCACATATTGTGGTAGTCTTCCTGAAAAAATTATGAAATCTTTATAGTAAACAGTGTATTTTGTCAGCAGATTAGGACATTTCCATGAATGCAGACATAACATTTTTCTTCATTGTAACAAGCCCGTTTGAGCAACAGAAACTATGATTATGAGACCTTTGTGATGGTTTTGTGATCTTTACTGAGTGGGTGCCAAAGCCCAAGAACGAGGGGGATTACTTATGCAGACTCTGATGTGATAAATGCCTTTTTATTTGCTCCAGGTTAAATTGTGCATCTAAAATGTTGCTGTAAATAGCTCTGCCAAGGTCACTTCATGGCCAGTGCCCATCAGACTTGTACATCACATGAAAGTGTTCAGCAATTTAGACTGTATTTGAATTTTAGTAATTTGGCCTTTGAAAGCCTTCAAGTACCTTTCCCGTCAAGCTAATAGATTTAAAAGATCTGGATGAATGAGCAATCTAGTTGTGTTAGATGGCTAGCGTGCTGTATAGCTGACACTTTTCCTATACTGTTATAGAATAAATCACTAATTTTCGCTGTACTGAAGGAAAGAAAAAAGAAAAAAAAACCCAAACACCAAAACCACCACAGATGGTTTACCACTAAATACAAGACAAAT
The DNA here is from genome assembly GCF_900496995.4 of Aquila chrysaetos chrysaetos. NCBI lineage: Eukaryota > Metazoa > Chordata > Aves > Accipitriformes > Accipitridae > Aquila > Aquila chrysaetos. The sequence continues at coordinate 82,289,933 of NC_044005.1, forward strand.
TGATCTGTTTTAAATAAGCCTGAAATACCGTAAAGAACCAGACAAATATCAAAAACAAAACAAAAATCAAAAAATGAGCTGATAGATGAGGTACTGCATATCTGTCCTCATGTGAGGACATTCTCCCTCCTAAGGTCTCCAATCTACCCAAGTCTCTCTTGTCCAGTTCAGTTATAAACTGTCTTAGGTGATCCCTAAAAGACTTTGCTCTATCTATTATTTCCCTGTCTTCCTTATAGAAAATTCCTGCAAATTCAGATAAACATCCCTACCAAGGGATATATCTCGAAACCAATCCTGTATTCTCATATTTTATGTCTATTCTCTTCTGCAGACAGTTATAATTTACACTTTTAGGCAGAGACAGGCATTGCATAGTGTGGTCCACACGTTGCTTAGCTGATTGTTTACTTTGTTTGTGTACATGTTCAGTGAGATTTGTAATACCTGCAAAACTGGAATTAACTTTCAACAGAAACTTCTGACAGAAGGGATAAGTCAATGAGTCCTTAACTATGTTCTTTCTTATTTTTTAATTGCATAAATGTATACATTACCTGGTGGAGAATGTATTCAAAGAATAAACTCCAATCGTAGCACCAACTTTATATAGCGTGAATGAGAACATGCATGGAGCCATTCACTTGTGGGGCGGAGCAGTGCCAGCAGGTTAGCATAACTGGAAAATACTCAGAAAAAACTAACTGAGAAAATAAAGACTAAAATAAAACTCACAAGCAAGAGTGTGAGCATTATATATATATATAAATGCACACACAACAAATGATTGAAGTAACTTTTAAAGTTACAGTGATCATCACAAAAAGTAATGATTTCTACATTCCTCCCCCCATTATGGCAATTCTGATAGAATAATTGTATTTGACATGGAATGGTGATCTTTTAATGCTGACCTTCAAATAACTGACAGCTGAATATGGGTAATGCGATTGCAAAAACTCCTTTAAGTTGCTAAAGTAAGTATAATGTTACCAGCAGAGAGCTAAAACAAAATCCTTTGTGTGGCCTTAAAAAAGAGACTAACCATGAAGTCATTAGAAGTCCCTCTTAAAAAAACAGCGGATAATAGAAAATTGATTCTTATTTTTCAGTTTTCTTACTTGTACTATGAGGACAAGACAAGCTCTCTAGAAGAGCACATATCTGTAATAACACGCAAATAATCTGGAAGTCTTTTAATACACAAAAGTATTATATATGTATATATACACACATACATGTATGCATATGCATATGTATGGATGTGTATGTACACACACACATATGTATTCATTGTGTTTGATGTTTTCCAGCTTTTAAATAGCAGTGCAATCTCAGCCTAGAGGGAAGACATGTAATATTTAATACTTCAGCCAAACATAATTGCTAGGAAATGTCTTCATAGCATAAATCAGTACAACAGTGTAATCTTCTGCACTTAATCATAGGTAGAAAATGCTAAAACAGTGAAGAAATTCTCTTCCTTCAGTATTTTATTATCTGAAGGCCTAAGTGGACATAAAGCGATGCAGGGTAATAGCATAAAGCATCATTATCATGTTGTTATGTTCAGGCTTGAATGACACTGAAAAAGCTGAATCTGTCTGATAAGAAATGCATATTATTAAATTTGATATGTTTTAAAATAATTACCATATTATCCATCATATAGCACTTAATCTTTTATTTCATGAAATGAAAAAAGATCAGTCTGTTACAGAATGGTTCACACAAATAAAAAACCCCTCCTTCTAGCGTGATTATGAGAGAAAGAAAAATCTGGGTATGTGATCCAGATAGAAGCCATTGCAATGAAGTTTTCATTTTGGATGGCAGTGTGTTTGAGATCCATTTTCCTTGATAAATCCTCAGCACAGGTGTATACTGTGCTTAGAATGAAACAGTACACCTGGGCAAAAAAAGTGTGGTCTCCTGAAAACTTCATTAGTTTTTTCCATCTCAGCCTCTGTGGAGCTGGACTGTGCTAGTTAGTACTCAACCCTAGATACATAGGAATAATTTCAAATTGGGAACTGATGAATTGGTTTGTTTATTGCATCTTCTTGGTCTGTGCAAGATGAATGTGAAATATATAAACTGTAATTTTATATCAGGCTTGGTACTTGCATTAAAATGAGAAGTACTGATAATATATGATGATTTATATCTTACTTCTTCAAAAATGTGTTTAATCACATCACTGTTTTCAATGGATGAGCATCTTTCTGTAACTTATACATCTGGTGTATTAACTTTAAGTGAGTGTTGCAGTACTCTGCTACCTTAATCCAGGAAATTCACCATCCAGCAACTGTTTTAGAAGGCAGCTTGCAATGTCACTGGTGACAACTAGTTTCCATAGTTTCCACTGGAGTAATATATTGTATTTTCCTCATCAGCACTCACTGCTGAATAGCAAACAAGTCAAATCATGGAGCTATACAATAACCAAAGGAGAGGAACTACAAAGTCTTGCAGATAATTAAGCTATTGTATCAGGCTTCAGCAATGAAAGACAAAACCATTGTCATTACGGGAGAAAAAAGAATCTAACATTTCTCATAGGTTACTGTGAAAATCAGATTCTAGCACTGGCTTTACTTTTGTCCTAGTTATACTAGCCTACAGGCTCAGATCATTGACTTCAAATTTAGATAGGAAGCTATTTGTTGAATTTTATGCAGAAGGCGTCACACGTATTTCTTCTGTTCTTCTTTTACACACCAAAGTTTTCCTGTAAAGCAGGATTATAACCCTTAATTGCTATAGAACAACTCCATTCTACATTATTAAAACCACAAAATATTTGGCAGTACAAAGGAACAATAAACACATTTATGTATTAACTGTCGGAGTAGAAATATTTGCAGTTAGAATACATACCACTTCGAGAATGAAAAAACAAAATCCAAGGATTTTATTCCCAGGAAACAAATTGCATAATCCAGTGCTGAATATTTTTATTGTCTGATTTTTAAATTGAAATGCATTCATTAAGCGTGTGAGTTCACTTACAGTTTCTTAGATTTTGTATGCCGTGGGACAGAATTCGTCAAGTATGCTGCTGTAATGTAATTAAAAGCTGTAAAAAGTAAAAGGTGAAACTAAGTTCCCATTTAAAATCTTGCCTTTAACTGTAGAAAGACATGCTTGTCTGTGCAAATGTTTTTCAGACTCAGTGGTGTATGCCAAATACCGCTTTCAAAAAATTTTTATGCGTGTAACATGACTCATCATTTCTGCATTTTGAAACAGCCCTTTGAACTGGAAAAAAAAAAAAAAAAAAAGCTTCAGAGAGACTTTTCTTTTCATTGGTATGGTTTAGGTAACCAGAAGAAAATCCTGCAGTAAGTAAAGAAGTTTGATACTTCGTTAACTTAATGACTGTGTATAAAAACAGTTAGGAAAAGAAAATGTGTACTATGTTGAAAAATGGAAATGCATTTCAGAGCAATGAACACTAGTTCCTTACAAAATCTGTTTTTGTGAATACAAGATGAGTACAGATACAGGCACCCACAACTGTACATAGAACTAGTAGATTTACAACTCTGTGCAAATACAGTTTTTTGTCTTTCTGATCTCTTGTGGCTGCACAACTGTGTGCTTGGAAAACATGGCTGTAAATGTGTGCTGTCTTAACAAAATACAGCGTGGAGGTAAACCCTGGCTAGTCTTAGCTGGGCATGTTCTACTGTGGTGTTCTGAAACTTGCATGGCAAGAAAATCTCAGACCTAAAAGAAACAGAACTACTATGAAAATTAAATTAAAGGAGGTGGGTGTGAAGCTGTGAATAAGAATTAACTTACATTTGCAGGAGAATGTGGTGGCAGTTGCACAGATCCTTCTTCAAAACGTCTTCAGCCCACATTCTGGGAGTGTTTAATTCAGCATAAGAAATGAGTGATTCAGCTGCAGAGTTTTGTATGGGTTACTAGTATGAACCTGAAACTTGTTTTTAACCTGCCAAATAATTTATAACATAGGGTTTCCTTTCACAGAATCACAGAGTCGTTCAGGTGGGAAGGGACCTCCAGAGATCATCTGGTCCAACACCCCTGCTCAAGCAGGGCCACCCAGAGCTGGTTGCCCAGGACCATGTTTTTTGAGTATCATGGGTTTTTTGAGTACCATGGGTTTTGAGTATCTCCGAGGATGGAGACTCCACAACCTCCCTGGGCAACCTGTGCCAGTGCTCGGTCAGCCTCACAGAAAAATATGTTTTTGCGTGTTCAGATTGAATTTCATGTGTTTTAATTTGCACCCATTTTCTCTTGTCCTGTCAGAGGGCACTACTGAGAAGCGTCTGGCTCCCTCCTCTTCTTCCCTCCCTTCAGGTATGTACGCGCGTTGATAAGATGCCCCTGAGCCTTCTCTTCTCAGGGCTGAACAGCCCCAGCTCTCATAGCCTCGCCTCACACGGAAAATGCTCCAGTCCCTTAATCATCTTAGCGGCCCTAGGATGGACTCCCTCCAGTAACTCCATAACTTTCTTGTAGGTGGGAGTCCAGCACCAGACACAGTACTCCAGGTGTGGCCTCCCCAGTGCTGAGTAGACGGGAATAATCGCCTCCCCTGACCTGCTGGCAATGCTCTTCCTAATGCAGCCCAAGATACCATTGCCCTAAGGGCACATTGCTGGCCCCTGGTCAGCTTGTTGTTCACCAGAACTCCAAGGTCCTTTTCTGCAAAGCTTCAGAAAAATCCGTTCAGGCCAGTGATCCACCAGCACGTACTGGTGCCTGGGGTTATTCCTCCCCAGGTGCAGGACTTTAACCTTCTTGTTTAACTTCATGAGATTCCTCTTTGCCCATTTCTCCAGCATATCAGGGTCCTTCTAAGTGGTGGCACAACCCTCTGGTATATCAGCCACTCCTCCCGGTTTTCTATCAACTGCAGATTTGCTGAGGGAGTACTCTGTCCCATCATCCACGTCATAAATAGAGATGGTGGACAGTATTGGACCCAGCACTGACCCCTGGAGTATACCACTAGTGACCAGCCTCCAGCTGGACTTTGGGCCACTGACCACAACCCCTGGGCCCAGTCATCCAGACAGTTTTCAGGCCACCTCATTGTCCTCTAATCTAATCTGTACTTTGTCAGCTTGTCTGTGGTGATGTATGGGGAGATTGTGTCAAAGACTTTACTAAGGCCGAGGTAATCAACATCCACAGTTCTCCCCTCATCCAGCAATCCGTTCTTTTCATTGTAGAAGGAAATGACATTGGCCAAACATGATTTCCACTTTGTGAGTGCATGCTGACAACTCCCAGTCTTGTCTTTCTTGCATTAAGAAATGCTTTACAGCGGAATTTTCTCCATCGCCTTCCCAGGGACTGAGGTGAGGCTGAGCAGCCTGGAGTTCTCCAGATTTTTCTTCTTGCCCTTTTTGAAAATAGGAGTGACACCTGCTCTATTCAGACTTCAGAAACCAATTGCCATTACTGTTCAAGGTTATCTGAGAGTGGCCTCATGATGCCATCAGCCAGCTCCCTCAGCACTCATAGGTGCAGCCTGTCAGGCCCCATGGACTTATGTATGTCCAGTTCGCCTAAATGCTCCCTAACCTGGTCCTCCTCCACTGAGGGAGAGTATTCCTTGTTCCAGACTTTCCCTGTTGTCTCAGGGGTTTCCTAAAGGCAGGTGAGACACCTGTTCATTCTATAGGAAGGCGCCTATTCACGCTATAGAATATGGTTCAGGTGCTACTCTCAGTATTACCCTAGCCTCTCGTGTGAGTGAGCAGTTCCCTTCTCAACAGAGATTTGTGGGACATGTCAAGAACTGGGAACTGCAGAAGTATGCACAGTTGGATGGTGCACAGGTCCTCTGAGCATTAAGAAGGAATATGATGGGAAAGGCTTCTGGGTCCTTATGGTTATGGAAGTGTGTTTACTTAATGGATTAGTTTAAACAATAAATGGACTGTAGGTGGAAAAGAACTGATCCTGACTACAAATTTAACAGCAGACAGTCCCAGTCTGAGGAGCCAAGATAGCATCTGATACCCAGTAATCATATCCAGTGGATATATCAACACTAATTTTGGGACTTTTCATAGTCACATCTTTTTTCTCTACTTCAAACAATGGCATATTCTGTTTGTTTGAAGACTTTGTCCATCCATCAAGACAGATCTTCTTTGTTAATTGTCAAGTAAGTACCCATGGAAAGTAATAAATCACGGAAAAATGACTTCTTGAATCAGGTAGTCAGTTCGTCTTGATCAAAGCACTAGTTTTTTTCTAGAAGCCTAACAAAAATAGAGAAGACTCAAGCTGAACAGTTATGATTTCCATCTCTAGCCATTCTTCCAAGCTCAGGGTAGAGTTGCAAGTGCTGGCCTTAAACAGCCATGGAGTGCTTTTCCACAATGATGGTTGTGTTCCGAGCCAAAATCTTAATCCTATTTTTGACCCTTGAAAATACAAGTTCCTCTGCTGACATCTTTTTAAAAATTATTTTCTACTTACAAATACTAATCAGTGCTTGAGAACCTGGTGTCTCAGGTATTTATTTTTTTGTGATCTGTGGAAATGCTGTTTTACAGACCTTCAAACATGTGGCCATGATGGGGAAAAAAAGGGTTAGTGGGAGTTAGTTAGGAAGAAACAAGTGTTTTTCCAAAAGCAGAAAACAAAATTATAGTTAAATAACAGTTGATTCACGTAAAGTAAGGAAAAAGAAAGATCCTCTCTTCTAAGAGCTAGCAAATTTAGGAAATCTTAGCCACTAAAACATTTGTGGATTTGAATCAGGATAGATTCTTGTTCCTCTGCTGAATTTCTCTGATACTGTGACCTCTTGCAAAATAAGAACCACAACATCCAGCAAGATGGGGATATTGAAAAAAAAAAAAATAAAAGAAAAGGAATAGAAGTGAGTTTTTCTAGTGCACTGCTGGAACAACCTGAAGGATTTTCTGGTTGGAAGCTCTCAAATAGTTTCTCCTAACTGTGAATTATGTTTGGGGAAATAGAAAATTCAGAAATTACAAGAAACAAAGAGACCCAATAGAATACAGAAGAGATATTCTAATAAGTCAGGCTTGAGTCTTCAACCAGTCCCTGAGCTCCCCTCAGATGTTTTGGTTTAAAAAAACAAAGGAAAAAAGGCAACATTTTCAAATGCTGTGTTAGCTGTATAAAACTGAGTTGATGGCACATTGCATTGCATCCTGTAGCACATACAGCCTTTTTCCTTCATTCTGGATATTTTAAGTTGGTGCTGGGAAATGGCCCTAGAGAGGTGAAGGAAAGATTGCTTTGCTAATAGGACAAAACCTGGAGAAATTTGAAGTACTCCTGGTTTATGCAGTGCACCTGGCAGTGTTTGAAAAGCTACTGGATAGGTTTCTATGGTGTATCTTTAATTTCTTTATATCTAGGTTTATGCTTAAATGTTTAACAAGAATGGATATATTTACAAATACTCTCCAAGAGTCTTAATCTCTGCCAATCTGAAATGAACCCAAATGAAGACACTGATGACATGAAGTTTCCACTTGAAGAAGACCTGGCGCACTCCCCAGACAGCTGCAGAAAGGTGGCCCTTGTAAGGCTCTGCTTGTATTAAGAAAGGCTTGTTTGGAGGTTTCACAGTATTGAAAAAACTATGGGGTAGGCTTGGTTAGAGAGGAAAACTAATTTATTGGTCAGTAATATGTATTGTAGTATTTCAAAAAGGTTCTTTCTAACAGCTCTCTCAGCCTGCTCTTGCTTCAAAACCTTTTTCACAAGGACACGGATGATATTCCTTACCAGTCTGGAGTCAGTATATACTCAAGAGCACAAATGGCATTAGAGGGGAGCAGTTTATTATAGCAGAGTCCAGAGTCTCCAGAGAAAAGGTAGAACCACTTGAAAGTAAATAAATTAATTACAGGTTTCCTTTTGGTTTGCTCCTGTTCTTTGTATAGGAGGAGATGTAGGATTGGGATGGCCTTGCTTTTGGGGTTCTTGAGATTGAGGAATCCTGGGACACAGCTTGCCCGATACTTCAAAATACAAATAAATTCACAGTCACTCAGCTGGCATGCACGATGATGGCAGTTGTCCAGAGAGCATTTTTGGGAAGTTAGTTGCAAACTCTTCCTTTAGCAGAGACAAGGAAGTGGATGCTCAAAGGAAAGAATACAGGCAAGAAGAGGTGCCTGATATCCATCTTCTCATTTTCCTCATGTGCAGAAAAATAAAGCTAGTGGTTTAGCTGCTGCTGGATGGGCCTACAGGAGCAGACTTGAGAGCAGTTAAAATTTTCCTGTTTGTGTACCCTGAAATCACCAAGTTGAGTGATGAAAAAATCTGGGTTTTTAACAGCAATATCAGGTATGATAATTCTCAGAGTGCCTCAGTGAGGCTCTGGGATGACAGCAGGAAGGCCTGGACTTCAAAATTTCAGGCTAAGACAGAAATTTTCAACCCAAGTTATTTATAGGAGGTTTTAGGAATGCAGGAGAATCATGAGACTTCTAGCGAATCCAGATAGCCCAAGCAGTGGTGAGCGTAAATAACAGTGCGGCTAGTCAGACGTGCCTGGGAGAGAGCTGGAGTGGAGATTCAGTCTCATGATCTCCAGGGCTGGAAGGCTTAAATTCAATAAAATAATCTGCCTTTGCTGCTAAGTAGGATTAGTTGCAGCCACCAGAAGTTGAGAATACTCAGCACCTTGAGGTGTGATGGAGTCGTATGTGTTTGCCTTGGCTTGCTATGCTGAATTTAAATGCATAATGGGACAGTGATATCCAGTGCCTATCCAGATTTGGCATTAAAACGAATGGCAGACATTGACAATTTAATTCAATTAGATATATTTCAGTTTTAATTGAATACATTTCAGTTAAAATAATTGATCATTTGCATTATGAAAAAAAAGAAGTAAAGTAGTGTCAGTTAATTCCATTTATCACGTTCTTTCCTTGGACAAAACAACAGTGATGAAGTTACTGTTACTTCTTTAGTTTCCACTCATGTTTTCTATGATGAGGTGAATTGTTATATTGAAAGACAAGGTATTTAGTTGTCCTAAATTTGACACATTTAATTAAATTTAGGACATTTTACTTGAATTGAATGGAAAAGCAGAAGGTATGTCTAGCACGGATTTCCATGCTTCTAAAATCAATAATGCAGAACTGGGTTAATTACGGTTAAATAATAGCTTGGAACTCATGGGTTCACAATCACTTGTATTCAGTTCCAAATACGCTGTAAGTCTATATAATTTTTTAGTTCGAAAACACGTAATGTAACGTGACGGCTATTTATTCCATTGATGTTAAGGTAGGTCAGCATAGGTTTTCTAGCAGCCTAGAAGACAGGTGAGGAACCAATAGTCAATGCATCATTCAGCTAATAACTTTGTGTTCACAGCTGAGGTTTATTAGCACTAGCTATTATTTTTAGATAAAAAATGAAGTTACATTTTTAGTTATATGACTACATCCCCTGTATCTCCACAGCTTGCCACCTGCCGCAGCGTTTTGTCACAGAAAAGCACCGAAATCAGTGGGATCCTGTTTCTTAGTCAAGAATAGAGGGCTGATTTCGAACCCCTGTCGTGATTCTAGAGCAAAATCAGGGGTGGGATTTGAGACCGTCAGGGTTGTCCTAACAGCCAGCAAGGCTCTGGGTGCCCGGGTGGGATGTGTTTGTGGGGTTCGGATGTGTGGGGTGACTGTGCTGAAGTCCCAAACACAGGTGGAGTCAGTGGCTCCGAATCGGCGTGTCGTACCTGTGCTGAATGGGAGATCGGCTGGGCAAATTTGGCTAAGGGGGGTGCGTGGCTAATGGCTGCTGGGGTCCTCCGGCCGGCTGGAACTGGTGAGCCCAGTTTTGAGGTGGCCCTGAGCTCAGCGAGGTACTTCAGTGCATACGAGTCATGCTCACTCATAGGGTAAAACAACTCCTCAGCCTGACCTTGTATTTCTAGGATAAAAAAAAAAAAAATATCACTCTCTTAAGTCTCATTTCCTAATTATTCAACCGTGCTTTCACTATCCCAATTCAGACTGCGAATTTAAGAAAGGAGATTCATGGCCAGGATAATGTTAGCCGTATTAGTAAATAATAATATTCCCTTAGGAGCAGGTCCACAATATATGCTGTATTTTAAATAGCTATACTTGTTTGCATACAAATTTAATAAACAATTACAGAATCTTTTTGCTTTAGTTATTTAGGAAAGACTGAAGAATTAGTTCTAATGTAAAAGAGCGATTAACATTTGGCTTGGAAAAGTTCTACGAGCATTCCTTTCACCCAGTTCTCACGTGTGCGTTATCTGCTACAAGAAAAAGAAAGCAATATTTCATCTCTGTGAATAAAAAAGAAAGTAACTTAATAATTCCTTTTTTGTGAATTTCTGACTCATAGCACAGAATTAAACTTAATAAGGTTTTTCTTTCATAAAGGGCCAGATTCATAGCTTCAAAGAGACCTAGACATTTCAATACGATTCAGTGATGGGCATTCATAATAAGCAGGGAGGACCACCATATATGCACTTACATACCATTATTTAAATATTATAAAAAATTAAAACCGATGTGAAAGAAAGTTTGCAAGTGCAGAACTGTATGTGTTGCAGTAATTAAGAAACTAGGTAGGGTCACTCTTTTAAAATACTTTTAAATACAATACTTTGATATGTCTATAACAGCATAATAATGGGAAATGGAAAGAAACTGAACATGTGTTTTCCAAGCCTATCTTACCTCCTCACCCTCTTTTCCCCTTTCAGTGCCCTGTATAATTGCTGATTGTTTTGCTTGGAAATGGTGGAAAAGTATTGAATGCTATTTGTTTCTTCTATTACAAGAAGTATGTTCAGATATTAGGAAGCTGGAGTTTAATCTTCAATGATAAGATTATCATCATGAAACTCTTTAAAAGTTTAGTTTAAATTCAATCATGTTGCGTTTCTGTAAAAATAAACCAGTTCATAGGAAAATACACCGGTGGGCTTGTGAGTCAGAAATGAAGTTGAAGAAGTTACATGCTAATGAATCTAGTATTATCTAGGGAATATGATAGCTAAGTCTGACATTTTTTATCCCATTTGCATCTCTCCAGTATGCCTGAGGTTTTCCTCTTGACAATACAGTTTGCTCCTGTGTCCAATGCATATCAAGATTACCTGGTGCAGGAATAGACCATATTTGGAGCAACACTTAAGTATATGCAGAAGCTGGGATGAAATACAGCAGCTCATATACTAAATGGAATATCTTGCTATAAATGCATCTGTTCTGTTTTTCCACTTCTGGGTGCTGTTTATAAATAGATATTTTACCTGTAAGTTTTCTGGCACCATTTCACATGACAGCCTACATCTCTCCCTCCACTACACTGCCTCTCCTTGGTTTAATAGTTGTGCTTGATCTGGATCTTCAGTTGCTTCTGCTCAGATGTTCTCAATGAGAGGGTCCTTCAGCTGTGGAGCTTATTTCACTTTTCCCCTCAAACCTAGATTGTTTGTATTTGATCTAAAGCCAGTCTTCTTGTGCAGCCACCTGGGGAGGGATGGGTTAGAGGCACTGGCCATGAAGCAACATAAGAAGCTAAAAGATTTGAGAGGCAGAACTTCTTGCTACCTGGTAATAAGCAGGAATTAGCTGATATTCTGTTAAAAAAAATAAAAAAAAAAAAATAAAAAAGCAGTGGTAATTCTGTTAAAGTACCTGAAACCTTCTTTAATGCATGCTGCAGAGCAGAAAAGGAGACATTGTAAATACCAATGCCATACCTCCTGGTGGATAATCTTGTTTACAAGGGTTTATGCAATAACAAAATAAGATACATTAAAATTAAATAATAACAAATATAGAACTGGTAACATTTATATCATGTTATATATTGTTGAGCTTGAAACTCTGACAACATTTTCACCTATATCTGCCTGCATTAATTACAGCACTTGCTCAGTTTTATACATTTCATTCCTAATCTTTCATACACTATGTACTTTAAAAAGAGTGGAGAGACACTTGGGAATGAGTATATCTGCACTTGGTACACAGTCTACACTTCTCTTTGTAAATGATTTTGTACCTCCTGTTACTGCTTGTCACTTCCTTAATTATCTCTCCTTTTGTCTCAAATCTTATTCTGAAAAGACAAAACCTACAACATCTTATACCTGATGCATACTTGCCTAATGGAATTATGAAATCAGCTTTTTTAAACTTACATACTTGAGAAAATACTTGTTGCTAATTCATTGAGCTTGCCATTTATTTTGTTTTTCCAATGGCATGATTTCAACTTTTCATGTTTGATAGGTTTCTTCCCTTTCCTTTCAACATTTTTTTGTTTATTTATTTCTATATTTACACTCTTTCTCACTTGAAGTTTGGCTTAAACTTGAGAAAGTTGAGTCTAAATCATTTTACTATTTATAGTTTCTGTGGCAGTTCAGACGGTGACCCTGAGATTCAATAGCAGCATCTTTTCACTGTCTTTTCCTCACACTTATTGAATTTCATGGGGAGAAGGGGACTCCTTGCATACCTGTTTGTGATTGTCCTCTGTATCATTACACTGGCTGTCCATAAATCTCTCAGTACTGAAGCTACTTTAGATTATAGCGGTTTGAACCAAGCAGATTTAAAATATCTTTGATCCCAGCAGTGAAAATTGCCCTTGTATTTTTACGGTGCTATTACAGACCATCTTCCCAGCGTGTTTTGTTCTGGTTTTTTCCTTAGAATGCAAGAAAGTCTGGGCTCTGGGGAGGATGTGCTTTGCTGTTTAGTTTGGGTTAGTCAGATTTTGGTGTAGAAGGAGTGCAAATAGGAGCACTACAGACACTGTGTTTCCTGCCTCGACCTCTGACGAGGGCGAATGCCGAGGCACCGCTGCCTCTCCAAAGCCAAGCCCTGATGGCAGCCTGAGGTTTCTGCAAGGAGTTTCCATGCCTGCTGCTACAACTGACAAAGGAAGGAAAGGCTTCATCCTTTTTCTCACTGTCAGTCCAGCTTTGCACCAGTCTGTGCTGCAGTTTCTTCTTTGCCAGGCCGCTGTGCCAGGCAGCGATGCTGCTGGTGCTGGTGCTGGGGCAGTGCCATCAGGAGAGGAGACGATGCTGCTCCCGTCAGCGTATCAGCGATACCGGTGGTCTTGTGTATTACAAAAACCTACCTCGACACACGCTGTGGCTAAACTGGATGATCAAAGAGAGATTCGGGGTTCCCAAAGGGATCCACGTGCAGGATCTAGACCAGAACCCGAGTTAGTCTGGAGAAATCCTTCTTCTGGGAGAACAGAGGACGGAGCACCCAGGAGGCCACAGCTCCTCTGTCGAGACACAGTGCTGCTGTCATGAATCACCCTTCCGCCAGCTCCAGCTCCCAGGACATTACAGCTGGGTCTGTGGTGACTGAATTTAAAATATTCTCTACCTGTCTCCTCACTTGGAATCAGACCACGGTTATTAATAGGTCTCAGTATATGTTAGTAGCGTTATTAAGAGCATTTCTGCTCTGCATTTGTAATAGACTTAGTGCTTGCCAAGACAGTCCTTACTCCAAGGACAGCTCATGTTATCTTAGCCCTATATTGCAGTAAGTCAAAACAATACTCATGTTCCTTTAAAAACTAATACCTGTGTCATGTATCAAGTTCAGTCCCAATGTACTATGTGCAATCAACTTGTATGGTTTATCACCTAATGGGATTTTTAAAAGTTCTAAAATGAGTCAGAAGCCATGAAAGAAAGGGCACTCAACAAACCTGTAGTGAGATATTTTCTTGCCCAGACTTCTCATCCTTCATTGCTCTTTCCAGTCTCCTCAGGTCGAGCAGCATCTTTTGTTTACTGTGCCACGTGGGACCGAGAGAGCGTAGCTGGAGCTGGGGTGGATGAGACGGGCACACTAAACAAGAGTAAACGTGTCTGAATTTTGCTGGCTGCTCTCGCTATCCCTGTTATCCTTGACAAGGGGGCTGCAAACCTACAGCAGGGGGTTAGCAGGAGGGAATACAGGTCCCACCTGGCATAGCTGGGGAAAAAAAAGATGCATAGGTACTATGTATAGCTTGTTACTTTCGTTGGCTTTAATGTCGACTTTAGTAGACAGTTACTCCAGCCTTAAGAGCAGTTAGTGATCTCAGTAGTAGTGGAGCTCCAAAAGCAGCGGGGAAGAGCAGTGGCAGTCCTACTCCTCTCCTTGCCTCCTTTGAAGCAACTAGGTTTTCCCGGAGGAAGGCCAGCCATATCACATCCCTTTCCTTCCTAGGAGCCAGTGTAAACATTCAGTGCGAATCCATAATGATTTCTTTAGGAGTAAGTGGCTATACCACCCTTCCTGCAGCCTGCTGTGTGCCCTCTGTTCCTATTACCAGTTCCCTTATATATCCTGTTCAGGTGACAGCTGTAAATAAGCACAAGTCTCTGGCAGCCAGGATTCACTCGGAATTAAATTCTGGGATAGGGAGCTGTCAGCTAACTGACTTCTGTGGCATCATAGCTGTCATTTGAATGAATTACAGACCACAGTATCCATTTGTCTGGGGGCCTGTAAGCAAGAGGGGTGGAACAAGTTGGGGCAAATGACTGAAATTTAATACAGGTTTCTGCAAGCTTTTCAAACGTCATGCACCCATCTTCAGCATGGTTATTTTGTGTGGCTAACAGCATTTCCATGTAAACTGGAATAATCTTCTGTTGAAAGCTCTCATTAGTATGAAAAAAAAAATTGATTATACAATTAGATGAGGCTTATTTTGCTCTGTTCTAGCAAAGACTAAAACATCTGGGTCGAAGTTTCATAGTGGTTGCGTATGCACAATTTACACTCTGGGATTGGCAGCTTCTCTTCAGATGCTGAGGAGCAAGACATCCCCCCCCCCCTTCCACGCTGCTTGTAGAGTGCGGTGCCCCATGCTGATGATGCCAGGCAGATTTAATTGTGCATGCTCAAAGAGAAAAATGACATCCACGCTTGGGTTAGTGCTCTCTGTGGCAAGCTGACAAATCCCCCAGCTGTCAGCTAACCTCAAAGGCAAGTGTACGTGGCTCCAGCTTATGTCTGCTTGCATTCTGCCCATAGGCATTTATAAGCTGAAACTCATATTGGCTGCAACACATTCAGACTGCTACTGAGACAAATGTATGGTCTATTTTATGTGTTTCAATCTCTAAGGGTGACCCACACAATTAAGGTTTATTTTTCAGACAGACTATAAGCAGGTGAAGACAGCAATTTTTTGCATATGTGGCAAGTGAAAGGGCATAATGTTTATGGCTATGGATCTGGCTAAGTTGCTCATTGCTTAGAGAAAATCATTTCTTCCTTGGGCTCAGATGGATTATATTTATATTTTTATGTATTTATTGGGGTTACTGGCTGCCAGAGAACTGCATGCACACAAAACGGCCTTACGTAAGTGCCAATATATATGGGCAAATGCAGAGAGGCGTGTGTTGCTAATGCAATATTGGAGTCATGGAGGAGGGCTTCTGGCAGAAGCATAGTCACTTGTGGTGCACTGCAGGCTGTCCATCTAAACCTATCATCACCTGGCACCTATGCTGTAGTGAAATAATCAGCCCAATCTGCAAATGGGCAAAAAGCCATCTTAACAGATGTAGGTTGACTGTAGGTAACCAGGAAACCATGCATATACATTAAAACATGGGTTCAGGGAGCATGGGTCTTATCTGGGGACATCAAAGCAGCTGTCAGTGTTGAGCTCCTCTGTCGACTGTTGAGAACATACGCCATACCCGTCAGACACCCACGCAGGGTGGGCTAGAGCCAGCTCCCACGGTTCTGGTAAACTTTGTAGGAATTGCTTGGTTGGGCATGGTCTCAGCTACAGATTAATCTCGTGCTTTGCGGTGAACTTTGTATTTGTATTAGAGAGACAAAGAATGAAGTTTGAGGATGCAGTTGCATCCACCTCATTTGCATGCCCAGCCGAGGCACTGTCTCACCCAAATTTTAGGTGATGGAGAGGGCTATCCAACCTACCTGGCACAATTGTCTAAGTAGACACTGATAGAGAGAGGCTTTGGGTATGTGCAGGGAAAAGTCCCATACGTTTACATTTTGAATGCATTGAGGTCTTAGAACAGGATCTTAGAATATAAAGAAATAACAGGAAATGCCAAGTATCTCTATAGACTCAGGATTTAGTTCACCAAGCTTTTCTGGTACTGAGCAGCCAGTGCTGCTATTCTTTTTTGTAACAGTCTGATATTAAAGCACTCAGCTAGAAAGTGGGAATTCCTCGGTTCTTGGCCTCGTCAGTATAATAAACTGCAGATCCTGACACTATGAGTCCAGATGAGTGGTTCTCACCATGCTTTGAAGGTGAATCGTAGCACAGGTCACTCTCGTGAGGCCACAATGAACACAAAGAAGCAGCAACTCCAGGGAGGTCCTCACCACCTGTTATTTTCACAGGCTTAGTGCTTCCCCATACACACAAGGGAGCATGAGGACGATGTCTCTTTTAGTGTCCGAAATTAGTATGCACCTACGAAACAAAAAAAGGGGCATATTCACATCATCTAGCTCCACCTGAAGTTCACTGGGGCTTCTGTGTCCTATTGGCTGGCTATGGGTCTTCTGAAGCATGTACTCAATGGAAGTTTTAGGCTAATTGGAATTTAAGCTGCCTGAAAATAGCCCCAAAGCAGCAACGTCAAGATTTAGGGGAGGTACTCTAGCTTCAATGAATCTGTGCAAATACACGGAGCTCTGGAGCTCTTTTACTGATGCTGGGAGCTGGGCAGGATGCAGAAGTGCCACAGGAGTCCAAATCCATCTCCTGTGTCCTTTCTGCTACCTGAGCGTGGGAAGAGAGGATCGCAGGATGGGGCATGTGTATGTCTGTGAATATGGTGTTCCTGTTGGCAGCGCAAAGCTTCAGGGAATATTAGGTGCCTGAGAAAAAAGGAGTGTTTCGCAGTTCAGGCAATGCAGGCTGAGATTTCCAGGACCATAGGACCTCTGCATAGGCCAGCTGTACTTTTGAGTTATTGATGCCTCGGGACCTTTGGGAAGCACTTTAAGAATTACAGAGAAAATAACCACAAGAAAAGCATTTATTTTTGTGACTACTTTTTCACTCAGCTAAAATCAAGGAATTTGATGACTTAAATACAAGGTGTTAATATGTAGTTGTTCGTCTGTAGAATTAAGATGCCTGTAAATCTGTCCTAGTAGTAGTAACACTATGTGGAGGATAGTCTGCTCTTTGCATTATACATGGCTAGCTTAACTGTGTAAGGAATATGTGTATGCTATAAAATGTCATCTGTGTAAGGAACCAAGTAAACCCTATTCATACTTCGAAATTGTCAGTGTGAAGAATTGTGATTATCATTTTAGGTTTGACTTCCATAACTCTGCATTCTTAAGGTAGTTTGCGTTTAACCTAAATTACTCTTCCCTTAACTATGGAGTTAGAATGAAATTCAGCTGTCACAGATAAGAGTAATGATATTTATTAGTAGTGCAAATCATCCATACACATGGAAGGAACTTAAACGTGCAAAGCACATCAGGACAGGAGATCACAGTCCTTAAGGGATTGATTTATCCTTGACTTCTAGGAGCCTTTGTTATGCTAATGATAGATATATATTCCCAAAATCCATTGCCTCTGTCTATGCCTTACCCTTTGATTTCTTTATTAACTCTCCTCCCTTGTCACTATGTGTTCTTGTTAATTCAGATCAGGTTTTGCAGCTTGCGTCATACTTTGCTATCTTTTACCAAAATGGCTTATTGAGTTCTGTCGCAGCTTACGTGCTTTCCCCTCTTTGCCTCACCTCTCTGCCGGCACTGCCAGGAGGGCCCCTGGGTGAGCTGCCACCGGTCGGGCTTTGTTCCTAGAGCAGTCGGTGCAACCGACCTCATTAATCATTTCTAACCGTCATTAATAAACATAATTTTGGTAATTTGGGGCAAACGTGTTCATGTACTGCAGAATACTGAATGCTTTATGTAAATATGTAATTTGGGTTTTAGGCACTTACATAAACATTACTATTTATGGTGGTCCTCGGTGCTGCTGACTTTGCTAAGGTCGTAAACCCTTGGTATTTCTGAAGTCAAGGTGCATGTTTAGGTGAATAGTCATGGGCATGGGTGGTTAGCTCACCTACAGTGGTTGTTTGCAAACATTGACGACCGTGATATGAGTAGATGGCACCCTTAGTATCATCAGTAAATGGAAAAGCTGTTTATAGGCAATAAAGTCTTTAAGGATATAAACAAGAGCAAAACATAGATTATTGTAGATTATCAGCTGTAAGAATAGCTGTAAGACTATTAGAGACCTATAAGAAAAGCTAAGAAATACAGAACATTTTGCATGAGCTTATTTTAATAGGAGGAGCGGTGCTTTTTTTCTGAAACACAATATACTACTGCAGTGTGTAGCTACTTCATTATACTTTCTTCAGAACAGGTATGTCTTGCAACATCTTGTACTCTCTCTTGGGACTAGATATATATGAAACATCAGCAGCGTAATTTTGCTCATGTGCTAGGCTCTGAACTCAGCTACAATTAAATATTCAGCAGGATACTCTGTCTCTAGCTAGACTCACGCAGCAGTTATGAAAGATTAATTCAGTGTTTCCGTTTAATGAAAGAGTTGAAGTAAACATATCTGTTGAAAATTTCAGATTTCAGGTTTAGAAATTATGATCTTTATTATGCTTTTTAAAGGGCACATAAGATAAATGATCTATATAGAGCTACAATTTTTTATTGAAGTCTTTCAGGATATCCGTCCCAGCATCTTAATTACAGTCTTCCGTGTACTTTGTTGTCTTTACCTTGCCATGTCAAAAGACATTGTACATATTTCTTAACTGGACACGCGGTAAATAACCTGTAGAAAAAACTAAGGGCATTGCATAGCAGAATGGTGCAGATTTGCAGATCTTGCTGTATATTGTAAATTTAGTTTGGATTTTCTGATTCATCAATACTGAGATTTTAAGTGATATGTGTATCTGAGGAAGGAATAGCAGCTTTGAGACAGTTTCTGGTATAATTCATTTATACGGCAGTGTTCCAAAGGCGAGAGATGAAAGCAGCAACACAGAAAGTTCCAATTTCTATCCCTTGCAGGTCCTTTCTCTCCCCGCCCCCCATCTTTCCCTTACAAAATTTACTTGCATTATTAATGAAGTTCAGTCCCAGCACTGGTGTGGAATCTGAAGGGTAAACTCAAGCAGCACATTTGAAGTCCTGATCCTTGTAAAACCAGTGCGAATAACAGATGATACTAAGCAAGGCACTGTAGCTGGTACCTGTTCAGCAATTGCTGTAAATGTGACCTCATTGATTCTATCTCTGTTTTTCCCTCTGTGTTTTACAGAGCACATTGATTTAGGAAAATGTCTTTGGCTTATTACCATTAATGTCAGAATGATAGAAAAATGTGCAAAAAGATTTGGGGATTGGTGTGAACTGAAAGCCGTTATCTGGTTTATTAGCAAATTAGGGACTTGTTTTTAATTATGATTCTGCTGCAAATAGCACGCGCTATTTTATATAAATGGGGTTCTGAATTTCATTAATAGATTTTACTCCAGCTGCACTCCCTAGAAATTTAGAAGGGAAATCGTGACCAGGCCTACACTCTTGTAGAACCCAACAGGATCAGCATCATATCTTCGGGCAGGGCAGCTCTCCGGACCTCCTCAGGAAGGAGAAGGAACACGCAAGGCCCCGTTTCTGTCTCACTGTCCCCTTGGTCATTAGCTCGGCTAAAAAGGGGCGTCACGTGTAAGGCGTCCTGGACAGTCACCCAGCGAGGAGCAGCTGGCACGGGGGCATTTTCAGGGCCTTGCGTGACAGTCAACGGCCGTGGCCTGTGGAAGGATGGGAAGACTGAAGGGCTGAAATTCAATAATCCTTTCTGGTTTGAAGCACTAATTACCTGTCGCACAGTTTGCTGCCAGCGAGCCGACTACTGCAGTGGGCTCTTATTGCTGTGATCAGCAGGCAAAGAGCTGAATGCAAAAGGAAGGAAGCTAAAGAAAAAGGAACTTCTGACTGAGACAAAGGTTGCAAAATAAGTAAAAATTGCCCAATGTTCTGTATTTTGGATCAGTAAGAAAAGGAAATTCATCCGATGTTCTGTTTACTGAGCCAGCAGAAGCTTGCAGTGCTCGAGTTGATACCCTGCAGTCTTAGAATGGGCCTATTTTATATCATTTAACAGTTTTATATAGTAAACATAGCCTTGTTACTTATGAGTCCTAAAGAGAGAACTCCTTTCAGAAGTTGTTTAGTGGATATACAGAACAACTGAAGGCTACATTCAGTGGTGCTAATTGGTATTGGATTGAATCATCCAGTCAAATGACTCTAGTGTAAATTTTGCATGCTAAGGTGCAACGTAAGGTGAAATTTGTATTTTAAGTGCATAAAGGTAGCCAGGGATGTCTGCCAAAAAAATACAAAATATTTATAAAATGCATTTTTTTATCTAATTTCAAGTTGTTTGAGATTGGTACCTTTTGTATATGAAAGTCCATTTGCATCTTGTATACAGATATGTTCTTGGTGTCTGCTTTGTGTTTATGCCTCCTGTGCCTCGTGTGTTTTATTTTATGTGTACATGTTCTTTATGGCCACCTTAACTACCCATATAAATTTGTCTGCCCATGTATTATAGGTAGTTGTCCACTCCCACTGTGTGGTTTTTCAGCACACAGGCTATAATGCAGAGCAATTCACCCAAATACCACACATGTAATTCCTGGTTTGGGTGGTTTGGCAGGTCAGCCAAAACACAAAGTTTCAGCAAGTTTCACCTTTTGCATTTCAGGATTATAATGATGAAATTCGCCAGGAGCAGCTGAGAGAACTGTCGTATTTGAACGGTTCTGAAGATTCCGCACGTGGACGGGGCATTCGAGGAAGAGGGATCCGTGTCCCACCTACAGCTCCTTCAAGGTGGGGTAACCTGAGCTACTATGCTAATAGCTTTAGAAAGTGTAAACAATGGTAAACCAAACAAAGTTTTTTTATTAAAAAAAAAAAGAAGAAAGTCACATAGACATCATGGTCAGGAAAACAAAATGTTTTTCTTCCAGTAACTTGTGTGGTCTGTGTTGTGCCAGGTTCTCTGATCTACAGTTCACAGGCTACAGTGGGTGGTATATGAGTATCAAGCAACAAATTAGAGCAGATTATGAAGCCAGTGAAAGGATATTTCTAGGAAAGAATACTGTTATGCTGGCACAGAATTGGTATGGTCAGTAGCATAAAATCATTGGTCAATAAAACAGTATAGTCAGAGGAGGCTACATAGTCTGGAATGGAACTTTATTTGCCAAAAATTACTTTTTTTTGTATGCATATTATAGCTATAAAATATATATTGCATTATATATTATTTGTTGTATGTGTTATCAGTTTTATATGAATTTGATTGGCATAATCTAAAAACATTGGTGTATAAAAGTTTCCTGAATTCTTCAAAGTATTTTTTCATATATAGGTGACAGATAGCTCTGCTTGTTCAAAAGGCCAGTGTATAATCTTAATACACTCTTTCAGACTCATTTTTCACTGTGAACCCTTAAGAAATTTGTTGCCTTAGGCATCTAAGTTACCTAGCTACTTCTAGGCATCCATAGAGATCATTTCAGGATGGGTCCTAAGAAATCCACTTTTATTTTGGAGGAAATAGGATATGGAGGTACCTTATTTTATGCTGACAGAGGAGCTGTTCTATGGTAATTGAACTGGCTGATCTTGCTTATGACCTTTTTTTTTTTTTGCCTGAAGGTGTCTATCATGTTTTCCCTCAATTCTTCTTGAATGCAATTTTTTATTAGTAGTATGATGCTCATACGTAGGATTTTTTACACTTGGCATTCATGACCATCTTCCACTCAAAGTCTTTTTGGGTTCAGAAACCAGTTTTCCTTACACCGAAGATCTCTGAAGGGCTTGACTTCATAACGATGTTCAGAACATCGCTGCAACAGACTGACAGCTTTTAAATTAGGTTCAAAGCATAATCAGTGGAGTGCTGGCCCCCAATTCCTGCAAAATACCCACCTGATTGGATCAGTTGCATAGATATAGGATATTGTATGCTTTCCCTATTTTCCAGTCAGAAATCCCAGGAGAATATTAAAAAAAAAAAAAAAAAATGCAACTGAAGTATTTTAAGCTAAATATTTATGCTAATAATTTATGCTAAGAGCATAATTATATTTATGGTGATGCAGTTGATATGCTTGAGGGAAAGGATGCCATCCAGAGGAATCTTGACAGGCTTGAGAAGTGGGCCCATGTCAGCCTCATGAAGTTCAACAAGGCCAAGTGCAAGGTCCTGCACATGGGTCGGGGCAACCATCAGTTTCAATACAGGCTGGGGGATGAAGGGATTGAGAGCAGCCCTGAGGAGAAGGACTCGGGGGTAGTGGTGGGTGAAAAGCTGGACATGACCTGGCAACGTGCGCTCGCAGCCCAGAAAGCCGACCGCATCCTGGGCTGCATCAAAGGAAGCGTGGCCAGCAGGTCGCGGGAGGGGATTCTGCCCCTCTGCTGCGCTCTGGTGAGACCCCACCTGCAGTACTGCGTCCAGATCTGGGGTCCTCAGCATAAGGAGAGACATGGACCTGTTGGAGCGGGTCAGAGGAGGGACACAAACATGATCAGAGGGCTGGAGCACCTCTCCTGTGAAGACAGGCTGAGAGAGTTGGGGTTGCTCAGCCTGGAGAAGACAAGGCTCCAGGGAGACCTTATAGCAGCCTGCCAGTACCTAAAGGGAGCCTACAAGAAAGATGGGGACAGACTTTTTAGTAGGGACTGTAGTACCAGGACAGGGGCCAATGGTTTAAAACTGAAAGAGGGTAGGTTGAGTTTGGACGTCAGGAAGAAGTTGTTTTTAGTGAGGGTGGTGAGGCAGTGGAACAGGTTGCCCAGAGAGGTTGTGGCTGCCCCATCCCTGGCAGTGTTCAAGGCCAGGTTGGATGGGGCTTTGAGCAACCTGGTCTAGCAGAAGGTGTTCCTGCCCATAGTGGGGGGTTGGACCAGAGGATCTCTGAAGGTCCCTTGCAATCCAAACCGTTCTGTGATTCTAAAATTGGCTACTGAAACTTGTAGTAAAGTAGTGAACACCACAAGCTAGTACTGTGGGTTTGGTTGTCTCAGCAGAGAATGAGCCACTGCTCACACTGCTGCAGGAGACCTGACTTCCATTCACAGCTCTGGACCAGGGTGTCACGCATGGCTATACCTGGCACTTGCAGTCTTCAGAAAGGGCAGCACACTCCGGAGCATACTGCTCTGAAACAAAACCCACAGATTGCTTCCCTGAAATATCCCCCTTCTAATTTGTCATGCGGCATAGTTACAAGAACCTCTTTTTAACCAGTAACAGCTTCTTCTGACTTACCAATTAGTACGGCAAGGTGGATATAGCATAAATAAACAGGAGGATGCTGAACCACTCTATGCTTGTCCGTATGCGCTGTTCTCTCTGCACAGTGGGGGAAAGCAGAATCCTGTGCTACCCTTCCCTTGTGCTGAACTAAATTAGATGGGAAGATCTCACTTTCCTTTTATACTCCCAGACTACTTTGCCTTGCAAGTTTCTGCCGTCCTGCATCATCTTCCGCGAGTCAGTTTTTCCCACCTACCAATAAACAGCAGAATGAGAGTGCTGATTGCTCTTGTAAAATAGCTGGAGAGCAACAGAAGAAGTTCCTCTCTTTCTTCTTCCTCTAGAACTATTTTGGAGTAACTCTGCAACTCCGTGAATTACAATGACCCAGAATTTCATTAGCACAAGCAACAAGAGGGTCAGGTGTAAAAGGCACGGGATGGCTTAAAAATAACGCCTTTCCATAACAGGCGTCCTGCCTGAGCTATCGCCTAAAGGCGCTTGACATTGCAACTGCCAGCGCCCCAGCGTTACGCGGTACTTTAAGTAGCGGTAAAAACGTAAGAGCCTTTAGAAGGGGGCGGCGCTTGCATGTCCTCCCTCGCCGCGCACGCCGACGTGACCGTTCCTTCTTGCTCCCCGCAGGGGCCGCGGGGGTGCCATCCCTCCGCCCCCGCCCGGACGAGGTGCCCAAGCGCCCAGAGGAGCGCCGGTGACCCGAGGAGCCCTCCCCGTCCCACCAGTGGCGAGAGGCGTTCCCAGCCCTCGAGCGAGGGGTGCCCCGGCTGTCCCGGGCTACAGACCGCCCCCGCCACCCGCCCACGAGGCCTACGAAGACTACGTAAGTAACCGCGCGCATCCGTCGCGTACGCGAGCCCAGCTCTGCGGTGAGCGTCGGGGGCCTCCCAGTTGGAAGACTCCGGGCCAGTAATGGCCCGGCCTCTGCCGCTTACCCGCCGCCGCCGAACCGCGGTCTGGGCGATACGGCGTGTCTGCGGACCCGCGGCTTGGGCGGTGCGGGTTCGTAGAATCGTTGGCAGCTTCCTTTCGGATGCCAGAAGGGCGTGCTGGGTAGCTCTCAGGGTGTCACGAGAGCGCGGCACAGGCACGCGAAAGATTATATCACAGCTGGAAGTCACTCGCCACTGCAGGCAAGTTCTCAGGAATAACAGAGTATATCCTTTGTGAGAAAACAGGGTTGGTTTGTTCTTCTGCATCCTTTTTATTACATACAAATATATATATACGTATATTTGCATTCGACGTTGTGTTACAGATACATAGGAAAGAGAAATTCAGGTGGTGTTCATGAAAGCTGATACGAGGATGCATATTTAGCAAGGAGCAGTACTAACTGTCACCTTTTCTTGTGAGGTGTTAAAAATAATTGTGCTGTAAACATCAAAGCTTTCAAGTCATCCTCATTAATGTTCCCTCCTGGAATTATCACCATAACAACAGATACCCAACTGGAGGAGAAAGTACCATCAAGTATGATGTCTGACTTTTTCCAGCTGTGGCAAATCCAAGGGTAAGATGAACATCCCATCCATTCCATAATCCTATCACGAGGAGAACCGTGGACAGGATACACTATAATTGAGAAGATGCAGTTTTATTCAATTAATAGTCTTCCTAGAACAGAAGAAAGGAAATTGAAACAGAAATTAATCCTTGTTGGTAAAGCTTTACGCAACCATCTGTATTTGTGGAGTCGAGATTAGATCATGGCCACTTCAAATCAGGGATGCACATTCTGTTCATGCCAAGCGTCACAACTGAACAACAGCTGCAAAAAAGGAGGGGAGGAAAGTCACCCTCTGTTATTATTTACCTCAACACAGTTTCCATCTTAGCCCTGCTAAAAAAGGAATTTAAAAAGTATACCCTTCCTTGATAGATAGTATATTATCTGTTAGTATCAAAATGTATGGGACCTTCCTGTCTGTGCAGAGCTGCGTCTTTTCCTAATCCATGAGTGACAAATTTCAAAACAGAACCCTTGTAATGTAAGATTAAGACTATAAATTAAGTAAATCTTTTTTTTTTTTTTCCCCTCCTCTACAGTACTGGTAAATGTCCTAGTGTATTAAATAGTTTTTAGGGAACACTTCTTACGCTTTTTCTGGATGGTAAATATATGCAAAGCAGGAGGAGAAGTTGAGGCAGCTGGATTATCGAGGTTAGGAAAACATTCAGCCAGTTCCCCATTGTTTTAAAATGCTTAGTCTCTCATGAGCACAAAATATACACACAACTGAAGGAGTCATTTTAGTTTGTAATAGATTACTCCAATAAAAACAAATAACTGTGTGTGTGTTTCTAGTAGGCAAGAAACATATTGCCTTATAGGACAAATTCAGATGTTTTGGAGATCCTTCCATGTCCTGTGTCCTTTCAACATCTATATTCCACAGCTGGGAATGTAAGGGCTTCTCCTGACTTCCTGTCATCCACCAGTTTGCCATGAAAATCTCTTGCCATTTTGCAAAGACTTGTAAGTGCAGTCTAAATCATCTTGGTATCTTACAGGCTGAGATAATTAAAACTCTGTTGGTGTGCAGGTAGAAGGAAAAGTTCACTGTCATGTATCTGTGTATGAATTTGTAAATGATATTTCAGGGGAAAATATTTTTAATTTTGCAGGAAATAATCAACACAGTTTTTCTTTCCAAATAAACCACTACCTCTCATATCTGACTGGATACTAAAAGCAAGTGGATCCATTTGTTGACCAGCAACAAATGTCATGTGTAATTGTTGTTCTTTCACACTGAATCGTAGAGATGAAAAACTAATTTATAATGAATAATTAATCCAATTTACTTTGTCTCATTTTCTGCTTGTAGGCAACCCACAAGCATATTACAATTTCTTTATGTGTTTATGTTTTTCATTTTTGACTATGGTATTTCACTCCAGTTTCTGCCTAGTATATGCAAGCACCATTGGTTTGATTAGTTGTGCACATGAATGCAATGTCATTGATTGTGAGTATCCATATTTTTGATTTTTCTTTGCTCTAATAGAATATAGTCATTTGAATGCTGAGCTGAAAGTGAACTCAAGAAATAGAATAGAATGGCTGCAACGGATTTTTTTTTTAAATATTTCAAGAGCATTTTCTGAAAAAAAAATCTTTAGATATTTGCTCAGCACTACTAATCAGAGATGGTATTGACTGTTTGACCTTGAAACATCTAACTCTTCAAATTGGTTTGGATAAGCATTTAAAAGTTTGGATCACTCCTTTGTCATTATCCAATATCTAACTATTTTGAGGTTTCCTGATGGCCTTTGTGAGAGTCCATAAAAGCAAATGTCTAAAGGTTTCGCAAGAAAAGTGAAGTCTTGTCGTTGTGGAGAATTTATTCACATCAACATTTTGAATGTCATGCCCAACCAAAGGGAAAATAATTTGGAACAGCTTTCAGAAAAGAAGAGGGCTAGGGAGGGAAGGGGGAGTGACACACCTCACGCCTTTTCCTTCACTTGCTTTTGAAACAGATATATAGCTTTTATTGGGTGCAGCATAGATAGTATCTCAGAGGAACTTCAGAAGACTACCCACAGGAAGAGGAGGTACAGACATTAGGAGATAGGTGCAAAAAGAAAGAAATACGTACTACGTGAACCTTCCTCACTTTAAAAACAGCTCAGTGTGTGTGAATTTGCATGGACAGCTTAACTAAGAGCTGCTGTGCAGCTTCTGGGATTAAGGAGCTGGTCCTGGGTTGGCAGCCTGGTGAATAAGAGTGCTGTTCCAAGTGACTAACTTTAGTTCAGGGTGACCAATCTGTACGTGTTCCTCTTCTGCTGAAGGAGAGGTCCCCCAGAGTGCAGTTCAGAGCAGAGGCTTGCCCTGGTCATTGTGAACTTTCTTCAGAAGAAGCTTCTTTCACAAAGCTGAACTTAGCCCTTTGTCATTAGTCTCTGAGATACAATTTTATGCCTCTAGTCCACAAACACTGCCATCCTGAAGATGTCCCTAGCTGCTGAATTGAAAACTTCATTAAAAAGCAGCCTTCTGGACCTCAGGTTGTGTTTTGGGTTTTTTTACTGAAAACCACAGAGTGTAGTTCCGTATTAAATGCATTATGGATCATACTCCTACTCCTTCCACAAATGCAGTACACAAATTAATTTGAATTATTGCTTAATGCTTCTTTCCACGTGTAGCAGTACATGCCGTGACCAGCTGGCAGCAATGACTCAGTCCGGAACTTTTCAGAAGCACTGATTTACCCCTGAGCCGCGTTGGTAGTCCCAGCATGCCGAAGAGCCTGCAGGGGATGGGAGGGAGGGCGGCAATGCCAGCAGGCTCCTCAGTTAGAACTAATGACAAGATGGCTGTTTGGGATTTATCAAAAGAATTTTGTAAATTAGCTTCATATTCTACATTGCAATGGGCAGAGATGTTTTGAGTAGAGAAAACGGTACTGGAATTGCATTTTAATTACCTCTTTTAAACTTACCTCTTGCGCAGTTGTGGTCTGAGGTATTAGTTTTGTCTGTTCGGCAGCTGATGTCCCATCTACAAATCTTACAGTGTTTCTATATCAGTGCACCAAGGTAGGAGATGGTAGACGAAAATGAGTTCAAATATTGTTTCAGTCCTGCATCATCGCCTTTATTGACAAGGACGATAGTAAGATTGATTTTGTGCCGTTTTTTCATTACAAAGGTTAAAATTTGTTTAGTCGGACTCCTACTTTTATCAGCTACTCAAAATACAGGAAGGAAAATTAACACTGGTATCGTCTTTACAGATTGAGGGGAGACTTCTGTAGTCTTTTCTCAACAAGAATAAGCAACTTTAAAGGCTAAGGTCTTGTTGGCAACTTAGGAAAGAGGCGATAGACATGACTGATTGAGGTTCATGATTTATACAGAAATGAAGAGTGAGAAGTGCTGGAGTAGATCTTCCAGTGGAAGGAACATCCTACTGAGGCAATAAAGCAATGTTCAGCACAATGTATCTTAATCTGAGCATCCAGACTTTTTCACTCAAGATTAAAGCTAAATATTTGAAGGGTGCTTAACCCAAATACAAGCCAAAAGTACCGTTACTTTCAGATCCTGTTTTCTAAGGCATTTGACTCTGGAGCTGTATTTTTGCCTTCTGAATCAGAAGCTAGTTATGACCTGTGGAGTGATATTTTTCTTCACGTTTTTTAAAAGCTATGGTGAGCCTTGCTAAGAGGTCTAATGCGAGTCTAAAAGTGACTTAGCACTTGTTCCCTTACCCCAGATGCAAAGAATTACCAAAGCAGAATAAATTCGGCATTAAAATACACTTTGCTTTTATAATTTACTTGCACTTGCATTTTTACTTCTGGATAAGAAAGGGGACTTTTGCACAGAAAGCCACTCATCTTAATATGAATACTTAGATGAGCTTCTTGTATTTACAAAGAAATGTATAATTTGTTTGCAAGAAATGGGCCGGTCTGTCGAGACACTGTGAAGCTGGTACAGCTCCTCTGTCTAGGACGGCCAGACTGAAGAGCAATTTTAAATGCAAATATTCTTTTTCACCTCTCATTTCACTGATCAAACCAGCCAAACGCAGCTTCTTGTTATCTTCTGGAATAAGTGAAGAGCAATTCTTTTAGAAAGTCACTGGAAAAGAACCACACAATAAGATAGATTGTGCTTTTAATGTCATGCTGTTCTTCTCCTCATTTCAAGCTATTTAAAATGAAAGCAAATGCCACGTTCAACTGTTTATTCTAAGCTCAATGGTTATTTACATTTTTCAGTAGTTTTCAAACAAACTGAAGCAACTATGCTCATGTTTATTCAGTGCCAACCTAGACAAGGAAAAGACTGACAACAACAGGCATTTTGTCACACTTTAACATTTTAAAGAGAAAAATCAACAGTTACATGTGACTGCGAGCCCCAAAACTGTGGTTGCGGAGGCTTTGTTTAATATTTTAAACTGGAACTCGTAGGGCTTTTAAATTCATTCTGTCTGCCACTTCTGAATGTAAATGGGACCCATGTATAAAGACCTGCACTTCCTCTTCATGGTGTGGTTGTGCCTGTGTTAGTGCTTTAATGAATGTGTTAAAGTGAGCAATTGGTACTTGATTCTGCTCCTTCTGAAGTCCATTCCTACAATCCTGGTAGGATATTCTCAGTGAGGGTGAGGCCCGGACAACTAAGATGACTTGTTCCAAACATTAAAATAGTGAAATATACTGGATATAATGATAGTCAAAGGGGATTATTTTCTTTTTTTTTTTCTAAATTGGTATTTCCAAGTTTTAAGATGTACCACTTATTTATTTTTGTGCCTCTTTTGGATTAAAAAAAAAAATCAGTGAAGAATGTACCGAGACTAAAAAGCATTTGAGTAAAGCTAGAATTATAGACATGGGAATCTGCATGGCTGAACAACATATTGATTAAATATGATTGATTACCTATTCATGCCCAAGGCACTTAGAAAAAGAGCTAAGCTATATTCAACTTACATCTGCTGTGACTTGAAAAATCAAATTTTATTTTTACTATAATAGTGATAACCAGGATAATGTTTATATTATCTGAAAGACTCTGTTGAGCTTTAGAAGGATACTGTGAATGACGGTCTTATGAAGGTAGAGTGGATTTTTCTGTTAGTTATTCAAACTTTGGAGACTTTGGTGCATCAATAGTATAAATGTATTTATTGTGAAAAAATCCAGCAACATAAATATAGAATTAAAGTAGTGGCAACTTTTTCATGTTTCTCTAAGAGCAAAAACCACAGTCAGCATTAAACCTTCAATGTCTGGGACCCTGCAGTTCTAGAGGTTTTTTGCTTACCTGTGCAAACGCTAGTTTGGGTCTTATAGATGATATTCTGAATAAATAAGGCTCGCTTCATGAAACCAAAGGAAATGTCCTGAGAGCAGTGCATCAATAAATGTGAATACTGCTTTCAGACTTATCATTGCTATGAATTTCTCACAAATTGACAATGTGCTCTAAAGCAGACTTTATTATATCATTTTCTTGATTTGTTTTGAATTGATTGTAATAATCATAGTTATTCAATGCACTAAACTTTACTCATAAAATACATAAAACTCTAACATCTACTTAAAAACGCTGCAGAAATCTTTTGTGGAGGATAAGCTCCTCTGTCGTCCTCTTCATGCTCTCACTGCTTGGCAAAAATAATTCTCTCCTTGACATTAGTTATCAAGTTTTCAGTTCAAAATTATTTTCTATGCTAGACAGAGTATAAAAGAAAATGCTGATGCAGCTGTACATGTTTTAGTATTATACATGATGTTAATACAACTACAACCTAATAAATATTTATATTTGCTATATAGAGATCTAAGTGAAGGGCATCTCTCAACTGATCATCCAGCCTTCATATGGTCCTTAAATATTCATAGTGTATGCGGTTATATTCATAAGATCCTACATAAAAAATATATGGAGTATTCTCCATAGAGACAGAATTTGTCTGCATCATGCAGTGCACCGTTTGATCATTAAACAGTGTGATTGTTCAGGAGCCTGTTCCCAAAAATACTTGTCTACTGTCACTTGGATCTGTCACAACTTGTCACTTGGCTACTTATCTGATGGAGAACAGCCTCGGTTGGTACAAAAGAACTCTATAGGCATTTGCTGGCTAAATGTTATCACGTGACTGTATCTCCACCCACGTTATCCTTTTTATGACAGGTTGCAAAGGTGTGTTATAAACTTACTTTTTCATACAAACGCATACAAACATAGAGAATTGCTGTTAAAGACTTGGGACAAGTCCAGTTTAGAGTTGTTGAGAGTTCGGTTACTGTGTGAATTCAGCTCAGGTGGAAGGCTTGGGTTTCCTCTTCCACTTCTCAAAGTTTCTTATCCAAATTTAGTCCACAAAGGTACTAAAAAGTTAAATAACTTTGGACTGGAAGGTTCATCATGACTGGTGAGTTCCCGGGGAGCCGGACACATATAAACTCGGTGGTAATGAGAAAAGCTCAGTGCTATTTCTTGCAGACTGGTAAGCGCAGAGACTTCAGCTGTGCCAGGCAATTACAGAAGCCTTGAGTTCTGGTTTCAGGACAAGGCTCTGGGTCAAGATGCCATGGAAACTTAACATTACCACACCAGCCTTGCCTCCAGCATACCAGTCTTACTCGAGTGTTTTTCAGTCTAGCCTTTTGGTAAACTCAGATTAGTAACTTTCTATTATAATAGATAAACAGAGTGCTCTTTATATCAATAGATTTCACGTACAGCTAACAGAGTACTTCTGTTTTGTGTATTATCTTTATTTATCAGGAATTTTCACTATAGCTAAAACATGAGCTTTATTAATATACTAAAATGCACAGTTTAGGAACCGTTTTATATTAATTGAAAACTGTTATGGATTGTTCCAAAATAGTATTTTAGTTTTACCGGAATTTTAAGGACATTTATTTTAAAAAATACTTCCTGTTGCAGGAAGCTTTCATCAGAGTTCATCTATGTTCTTGTCTTTGGTGCATTTCTGACATTGTCATCTTGCAAAAAATACTTCTGCGTGAAACTGCAGAGAAACATATTTAGCAACCGCCCTTAAAATCTAAGACAAACATTACAGAGCGCAGTTCTGTTTCGTTCTCTGGCTGATGGGCCGTTTAGGCAGTTGCCTCCATCCATACACTTAATGCTTACTCAGGATAATTGAAAAAGAGGATTTATATTTGGTACAATAAAAAGTCTGAAAAGTAGTCTTAGACGCCTATAATCTTTCTTCCCTCATTATGTTCAGTGCATTTGCAACTCTGAATTTCAGTCATACGTAGGAAGTAAAAGGTTTGTGTTAGATGAATTACCGCACGTGTTTGGGGGCAGAAGCACCTGTCCAGCAATATGCCTGTTCTTTCTGGGTATTTAAGGGACGCTCAAATATATACGTGAGCCTAGATTTTCATGCACATAGGGATGCGGGTATATACCCTGTGCGTATGTTGTGCTGGACAGAGCTGGCTCACGCTGCGCCTCGGACGCAGGCCACCTGCAGACACACGGCAGGATGCCAATGTCCCGTTACCTCCCGCTTGTGGAAGGAGAGGGGGTTTGTGACTCTCCAGCTGCCTTAGCATTTCCAGTAAGTCTTTGCTTGGGTATGGAGGTACATGCTTACTTTACGTTATCCGAAGCTACAGCACAGCACAGAAAAATGTGGCCCATGTCTTCCATAACATCTATTTATAAGGACTTTATATTGCGCAGAGCTATGAATATGAGTAACAGTGTAAGGAATCAGTCTGAAGGATGGAAGAAATAAAATTTAAAGCGTATATTTTCTTTTTTAATAATACAGTTTGGGGAAAAAATGTAAATATAGAAAATAAATACAGAAAGGAAAAAGTTACTAGCAGATATTTAAAAGAATAGTTTTACTTGTATAACCAGATGGACTGGATGAAGTACATGGTTTTTTTCCATCTTTAACTTCTTTAGCAATGGTGGTATTAAAGTGACTGGGAAATTCATATGAATACCTCTTTGTCAGTTAAATAGGTCAGTGTTGTTCTCAGATATGCTCATTTTTAAAACAATGAGATCAGTTACATTTTATCAAGGGTGCATACTTAGTGTACCTCTTTAAACCGCAGCGAAAATGTTGAGAAAATTGATCTTGTTGTGAAACACAGGACCTTCAGTTTGACCTATAGGGCTCTGGGAGAGTGTAGCAATCACTAGAAGAGGGAGATGCAGTATAATGGCTCTGGGACAATAAAGTAGAAGACTAGAGATGAAAAATGTTCCTTCTCCACACAGACCTGTTTTTTTCCTGATGAAATTATGGTTGCCTGCATTTTAATAGCTTCTACAGTGGTTACAAGTGCTGTTACTCATAGACAGCTAATAGCTCTCTTTGACTACCTGCTGTTGTTTTGTAGCTCTTGGTACGGTGGAAAAATCTAATGGTGCAACATCTGAAATCAGAAAGAGTGCAATGTTTGTTAAGTGAAATTAGATAAGTAAATACTTCTTATATATTAGTATCATAAGAATACATTAGACACTCTTGCAAACATACCCCCATACTACCCTATGCAATACAGTAAAACCACATCTAAATATTTCTCAAAATCAGTATATCTGTCCAAGTGGAGTACATAACGTTACATATTAGATCCTAACAAGGTGCCTTAGCTGTAGCCTTGGTGTTCATACTGTCCTCCAACTCTTCAGGGCCAGTTAGTGAGTTTCTGTAATGAAAATACTACTAATCCTTTTGAATAATTCTTTTGATCACCAAATGTCTATCAGATGCAAATTATGTAAGTCTGAATGGGGACACAGCAACTTTAAGGTTAGCAACCCCATATCCTGTTATCGTTTATTTGGACAGTCCAGTCCCTGATTGTTGTCTCTTACTGTACACCCTTCCACCTTCAGACATTCAAATTTTCAGAAAGCTGAAGTTAAAAAAAAACAAACAACCAGATATACCAAAAGGGAGTCTTATTTTGAGGCAATATATAAATTCAATTACTGTACTGTAGTATTTTAATATTTTAGTTTCTCTTTCCCTGTATTAGAGTGACACAGCTTTTCCCAGTTTCCTTTCTTAGGTTATTTTTTTTCAAAAAATTCTCAAAGAATCAAGTTATTAACACTATTTATTAATCTTTCTGAGGACTAAACTGTAAAACAATGTCGTGGTTTAACCCCAGCCAGCAACTTAAGCACCACGCAGCCACTCACTCACTCCCCCCCCACCCAGTGGGATGGGGGAGAGAATCGGGAAAAAGAAGCAAAACCCACGGGTTGAGATAAGAACGGTTTAATAGAACAGAAAAGAAGAAACTAATAATGATAACGATAACACTAATAAAATGACAGCAGTAATAATAAAAGGATTGGAATGTACAAATGATGCGCAGTGCAATTGCTCACCACCTGCTGACCAACACCCAGTTAGTCCCCAAGCGGTGATCCCCCACCCCCACTCCCCCCAGTTTATATACTGGGCATGATGTCACACGGTATGGAATACCCTGTTGGCCACTTTGGGTCAGCTGCCCCAGCTGTGTCCTGTGCCAACTTCTTGTGCCCCTCCAGCTTTCTCGCTGGCTGGGCACGAGAAGCTGAAAAATCCTTGACTTAGTCTAAACACTACTGAGCAACAACTGAAAACATCGGTGTTATCAACATTCTTCCCATACTGAACTCAAAACACAGCACTGTACCGGCTACTAGGAAGACAATTAACTCTATCCCAGCTGAAACCAGGACAAACAAGCAAGTATACATTTGAACTGTGCACATTTGGGCATTTTAAAAATAAGTTGTCAAAGTCAAATGCTGCACCATTTTACTCAACACTGTATTTCTACAATCCCATGTAGCCCATGCACTTGTCTTTATCAAAACTGCATGCGTATACCAGTCTTCACACATGCTGCAGTTGGGAGTTTTCTGAAAAAATAATACATTTAAAAGAAAAGACATTGAAATTCAAACTATATGTCTTTCTATTTTACCAACCAGTTACCATCAATCATTTTATTTTTTGGACAAACACTGCCTGTACTATTTAACTGACATGCAGAGTTAAAATGTATGCTTGTTTCTTTTAAAACAAATCTCATTTTAAGAATAGATAATTCCATTTTTATTACCTGTTTGCATGTCATTGCAAAAAATGGCTTCAGAACCAGTTTTGGTTTGGCTTGGTTTGCTTTTATTGCCAAAATTGCTCAGGTATGTAAAAGCTTACCATGTTCTTTTAATTTTATTTCATTATTAATAATAATAAAAGAATAAATGCTTTTAAACTGAAACCAAATTTTGGAAATTGGGATTTACTAGTATTTTGGCAGAACTGCATCAGTTAACTAGATGGTATGCAAATAAAGAAAAAGGATTATAAACAAATAAAAGTGAGTCAAGGGTGTGTAAATCAGGCTGTAGAGGAGATGCAGAAGGGACCTGTGTTTCACTGCAAGTTAAATTTTACCAAATTTAAATGTGGACACTGTAGCTAGGAGAAAAAGAAAAGAAGAAAAAAAAACATGGAGAATCACTGAAACACAGTTGTTGAGTCTGAGTGCATCTATCAAATAAATTAGAAGCCACAATACTTTGGTCATTTTTCACTTTACTTGAACAGCCGTTTCACTTTTTTGCAAGGCAACCCTTCATGTAAACACCCTAAACAAATAAATCCAAAAAGTAATTCAGAGCTCTTCTAACTTATTTCTCTTGAGGTACCTATTATAAGTTGCCATTTTGGAAAAAGCAGCAGAAGTGGCTTACACGTGCTAACCATTACACAGAGCAACAAGAGGAGAAAAGCAGTGATTTTCATTGTGTTTTATTCTTTTCACTCAGGTTTCAATTGTTTGTTTTCTAAGGGGCAAAAAATCTGATGCAAGTGACTTGTCTTGTATTTGCGTGGTCTTATTGTGTGTAGTAGTGGAGTATAATTACAAGCAAGGTTACTGCATCAGTTGTAGCTGTAGTCAGTAACTATACAGCTGAATCCGTGGTTACTATGTGTACTATTTCTATTTCCATGCACAGTGCAATATGAAGGGGAGTGAGAGTGTTTTCCTCCTGCAGAATCTGCTGCAGCCCAGGGTTGTGGTATCCACTTGCGTCGGGAGCATCGGGAATGAAGCTTTAAATCCCTACAGGCAGAGGAAAAACTGAAAGTCAGTGTCTCGCATCTTGGATGAATGAAATGCTGGATAAAAAAAGAACGAAAGGGCTACTTTTACTGTACTCTTCTAGATTTCTTTTTAAAAGAAAGACTTGACCTCTTGCAGAATTACTACAGAGGTAAGGTGCATACCTCGTCGCCAGAGAGGTCTCAGTGCTGAGAGCAGGACTTGCCTTCCTGCAGCCTGAACAATGGCACCTAAATCTTGGAGAGGATCAAGGGTTATGCAAAGCTCTGTTTTCACCCTTTCCGAGAGGACAGCTAAAGGGTACAGCACTGTGGGTACCATTCTCTGGTACCATTCTTAGTTACCTAAGTTTTCCTGTACATCATACAAGAAAGTACACCCATCTTGGATATCATTAATTCCAGTATGGTTCTTTTGTTTATCCAGGATCCAGAAATTTAAGATACTAAATCACACAAATTTTGCAAACAAAGCAGGCTTCTAAGTCCTTAAATTACTTCTGAAAACAGGACTTAAAATCTAAATAACTTAGCTTATTTTTTTACATGCCATTCATTTTGTAGAAGACTTATGGGGAAAAAAATTACTCTAGCTTTTTAAAAAAAGTCCTACCTATCTGCTTTGATGAGTCTATCACCTTCCTAGGAGGAGAGCAGACTACAATGTGGCAAGGAGGCAATACTGTTTTGATAGTCCCTGACTGAATGAGGACATTGTTGAGATGAAATTCACTTTTGAAAGAAAAGACTTTTAAAGGATCTGCTTTCTTTCCTTAGGACCTCAGTCGAGCTGTATACACCATAATTTGTTGTTTGTGTTGGAGGAAGGGAATTGTTATGAAGAACTAAGCTTCCACTCTATTTGGAAAATACCAACTCATCCATACTTGATCAGAATTTATATATTTGGGGATAAGCAAACAGGTCACTGGATACAGTCTGAGAAAGGGTTTAACATTCTGTAGAGCAGAAGTAATTAATGAAAGTTGAAAGATGTTAAAGTAAACTTCCCCGCTTCAGTAACATGAGGCTTTTCCTTCCCTAGTTGGGGGATAATCTTATTGAACCTTTCCCTTAAAGCTGTGTATCTCTGTTGCCACAGTAAACATGGGTGTACAAATTTGTATGACTTAGATGTTGAGTAGCTATGATATAAAACTAGGATGTTATTTTAGGGAGGAAATTACCTTTAGTTGTTACTCATGTATTTTCCGTCCTCTCAAAATGATGCATGCTGACATAATAATTTGTTTTGTGCAGAACACTTTTGCTCTGCTAAAAGCGCTGGTTAGTTTTACACTGTAAGTTTTATTACTGGAGGTTGTCTTCTTGAACTGTCCTGAGATTTGCTGACCTTCTTAGAAAAATAAAATGAAAAATCCAAGGATATACTTTCTTTCTAAGTTCAAAGCATTATGAACCTAATGCTTATTTACTTCTTGAAGCCTGCTTGATGCAGCCTAGAATTTTATGACTGTTTTATCGTTTCCTTATTAAGTAAAAAAATTTCTGAAAGTCAACATAAAAAATGCTGTAAAAAAGACCAAGTGTTGCTGTAGCCTACTTCATCCACCGAGAGGAAGAGAATATAGAGGCACAGAAAATGAATACCAAATTAACAAAACCAGCAGGATTCTCAGGATGCATACAGGTTTGCATATATGATCTATAAGTTGTCTAATCATCATGGTCCGTAAGACTGCATATTCAAAAAAACCAAAACCACACCAACAAATACAGTGGGCATTTGGAGGTAAGGATAGTCAGCATTTTGTGGTGGCAGGTGGTCATGCAGGTCTGTATTCCATCTCCTGAGCAGAGTTGAGAAGTATAAACAATGTAATAAGTCAAAAATCCATTAATTCATCACTGTAGATCCAGAGTGGCTCTCCTGAAAAATGAGATGGAGATCAAAGTGCACACAGTTTTATTTGTAGGTAGAAAACTAGATATTCCAAGAAAGTTACTGCTGGATGGGCTGAAGCAAGCTTTGGTCCCCCGAGATACTTCTGGTTGGGCCACCCAGCAAATTGTCAAAAATGGTACTCTGTCATCTTATTCTTCGCAGTGATAGGCTTAAAAACCTCTCCCATCTGGGAGTAGCAGTAACAATTTTCAGGCCTTACGCAATCAATAAGGAATTAATGTAAAGCAGATGCATTTTTTCATGGGTGGAGTTAGAAGGACAGTGGGCTGAAGCTCTGAGGTGTTGCTGTCCTTGCTCTGGTAGGTAGCCAGAGGTCAAGAGATGGGAGAATGTGAAATGTGTGCAGTTATCTTTTACTATCTTTTAGGACGAGAGGAAATGGCCTCAAGTTGAGGCAAGGGAGATTTAGGTTAGATATTAGGAAAAATTTTTTTACTGAGAGGGTTGTCAGACATTGGAGTAGGCTGCCCAGGGAAGTGGTTGAGTCACCATCCCTGGAGGTATTCAAAAAGCAAGTAGACGGGGTACTTCAGGACATGGTTTAGTGGGCATGGTTGATGGTTGGACTCGATGATCTTGAAGGTCTTTTCCAACCTAAATGATTCTATGATTCTATGATTCTACTCCGCATAGACTGGGGCTGCAAGGGAAGCCATAAACTTCAAAGTAACATTTCAGCATGTGCCAAGCAGGAAAGGACCTCCCCCAGGACTGGGGTGCAGCCTGCTCTTTCAACATGATTTCTGAATAGACCCAGTTAGCAGGAGCAGGGTATCTCTGTCAGACAAAGGAGAAAATGTAATAGATTGCCTAAATATTAGTACAATCCAGCTGCAATGGCTTCATTTATTTATTTTAATTGATATAGTGCTTCCAGGATTTTAGATTAGCAGTTTAGATTTAAATACACCTAAAGCAAATCACAAGAGGCAAATTGACTCTTTGGATTAGAATTGCTTGCCCTTTTTAGTCCTTGGAGGGGTACAAGTACAGAAAAAATGCCCAACAAAAAGCCTTGTTTAAATTTTAGTGAGCAGCTGTCAAAGACACAGGAGCTATCCTTTACCAGTCCTGGAGAAAAAAACTCATGCGTAATCTTTCAACTAAGAGGCTTATTGAACACAACAGAAATGTAAAGATTATTCCAAAGGGTGCTGGCCACTGTGTGAGTTGCCCTTGTGATTACAGCCCCAATACCGTACCCTGCATGAATTTCATGACATAACAATCTGTCAGTTCTCGAAGCTATAAAGCCATCCATTGGAGATAGGTCAGTCAGCCTCACATTGATGGTCATTTCAGGACATGGCTATCATTTCTTTGCTTAATAATAAAATGGTGATGTGATTTAAAATGTCATGCTTTAGGTATAAGACTAACAATCCTATTAAACTATAATACAGATGATAGATATTGTAAGATACTGGAAGTACTAATCTAGTCCGAAGTAATGTATCAGATCCATTTCAAATTGGATAGATAGGAACTGACAAGGGCCCATCCGCAGTTTGGAAAAGAAATGGGTTGTCATAACCAGGTTATTTAGTGAGATGTTAGAAATATTCACCATAATTTTTACTCAGATATGGAGAACCAAAGAGTTCCAACCATCTTCATCTGTGCAGTGCTATGATTTTATTTATTTGTGTTTATTTTAGACTTCAGAGTTGTTTAGGTAGTGTACAGATACGAGACACAAACACACATCGTTCTCCAAAGACTTTCCATTGTGTGTAAGAATTTCCCGTAGTGATATGCTGGTCCTTAATGTCATCAATGTGGGGACTGAGCGCCTCACAGGAACACATTAAATGAGGCTGATTCTTTTAGATACAAGTCCTTCTTTCCATTAAGGATGCACGTCTTTTAAACTAGTTATATCTGATTGAGAACTGTATGTTTCAAGAAATTAGTAAGTTTTCTTTGCAGTAAGAGGGCAGGAAAAGGAGCTTGTGACTGCTTCGTGTTGGAGCTCATTCCATCATCTCTGACTGGTCCCTGAGGAGCTTCTGTCTCAGGAGCAGGGCAAGCTTCACCTTGTGATTTACAGCTGCAATACCAGACCCTGCGTGAAAGTCATGCCATAATTGTGTGTTGACGCTAGAAGCTTCAAAGCTTTAATTCCTTATAGAAAGTTCAGTTCTTCCTGATAATGGAAGTTTTCAGCCAGCTTCCAATCAGTAGAAGATCTTTGAGATTTTTCAGTCCAGTCAGCATCTGGAATATGAAAATCAACAGCTCTGAGGCTCCCTAGAGAGGGAAGGAGAGCTGTAACGTATGCAGAGGAATGAGGACTCAGATGTTACATGTGGTAGTAGTTAGATTTTGCTAAGAACTGATACCTTTATGGAGATATGCCACGTTACGGCATCGTATACTGGTGTTCAGGCCTGTGCTCTCACCCTGTTTAGATTAATAGTGAATACGCAGCTGGGGGAGCTCAGAAATTATGAAGTTCTCAACTAGACCTAATCAGAATATACTGATGTCTATGAACAGGATGTGCTAGGCCATCAGATACACTTGCAATAGCTACAAGAAGTTCTTACAGAAGTATAAATCCTACAGAACTTTTAATTTTCAGAAAGATGTTTTAATAAAAGTTGTTGTACATGAAGTAGTTGGAAATGCAATGAAAATATGCTCAGGTCTCTATTTGCAAATTGTCTTAATATTGTCTAATAAATGAGGTGCTTCCTGCACACCTGCTCTTTCTGGGAGTCATATACTCTGCACATGAAAGTTATTAGCATAACGACTGACTGTCTTAAAAATGTGTTTATATTAAGTGCACATATTTTCTTTTTCAGGCAAATAACCACAATATGGATAATGACCAATTTGTACCTGTAGCTAATTTTTGAAAAGGCAAAAGAGAAACCGATAGCTATACGCTTGATGTTTTTCATTGCAGGCTTACTGCTACCATACAACTTTCCCTTCACCATAGATTTCTGACAGCAAAAATATAAGGGTAGTCTTTGTTCCAGCCATCCCCGATAAATATTGCTGATTCATGCAACACACTACTATCTGGATCCTGATCTGCTTGGCCTAGATTTATTCTTGGTACTGCTGACTTTACTAAAAAGCCATTTCATGTTGTGGGTCAGACAGAAAATGCAGTCATGCCCCAACACCATGTTTTGTATTCTTCAGATTTTTGTTTCACCTCTTCTGTTCTCACCCGGAAGCTTTCTACTCCAAATTATAGATGGTGCCTCTCTCAGCGTATCTTGTTTTCAGTATCATCTTTGATCTGAGCTTTGAGAAGTGGAATGTAAGATGCAGAAGTCTGTTTGACTCCCTGACTTGTATCTGCAAGCTGCAGTTTGTAGGCAGTATGTCATCACTGTCCTAATGAATGTGGTACAAAAAAGCACGTTCATCTTGCCAGATGAGACTTTTTCAGCAAGGTATGTAAGAGATTCTACAAATAGCTCTGGGTATCAAAGGAGCTTACAGTGAGAAGAAAAATGGCCGAAAAACAAACAGACCTTTCATATTGCGTTCTCTTGATTACCTGTCCAAACCCATAGAATTAACATTGTAGTTGTCATGCATCATTTATATGTCATCAAGTGTAGAGTAGGCACTTTGCAAACATACATTAAAGCAAAGCCTGGGCCAAGACATGTACATTCTAACGAAGTGTGTACCAGTGGCTGAGGGTGGGAAGGGTAAGTGAAAGCTCACTGCTACGGGTATGTACCGGGGTCCAGTCCTTAAGGAATTCATTTTGGAAGGGTGGTTGGTTGAACAGTTGATACAAAAGAGCCAAGAAATTTCAAACATCTTGCAACAAGTAAATCCAACTTATGCACGTGACTTTTAGAAAGTCTCATAGGAACTAACTTTAAAAAAAGTCTCTTCAAAGAATCTGTTCATCAAACACTGGACCCGAAGTTGCTTTACTCCCATTATTTTAAATTGTGGTTTTGCTTTGAATTAAAGAAAACTCTCCTTATCCCCTGAACTTTAACAGGTCTTAAATCTAAATTGAACAGAAGCTTTTTGTGGTTCTGAAAGTCTCTGATTATAGTCAAAATCATTAATAACGAAAGCTAGCTGTAGTGAATTAATAATGATCCTAACTTTAACATCAGAATATTCCTGTAGAATTGTTTCTTCTTGCACTGAAATGAAAGAATCGATGTAGGTTAATGTCAACACTGAAGTTATTCCACAAACTGTTTTCCCCCAGTTGCATCTCAGGTAGATGCAAAAATCCATCATTTTCTATATGAAAATACAAAGGTACACTCAATAAGCAGCAGAAACCTAATAGAAAAGTCATCTTTAATCTGTACAACCGATGCATTTTCTATTGACTTGAAAGTCATGTCTGTAGCTAAAATTATATAATAAAGTAGAAAACAAATGAAAGGAAGGGAACAATGAAAATAGTGCTCAAAATATTAAAGAACAGATTGAGAATTTGGGGTTGGATCTTGGGGAGGGAAATCTTCAACAAAGAGTGAGAATCAGAATTCAAAATTAGGATGTCACAGTCTTCAGTATTTGCCCCAGACTTGAGCCTCCTCATATTTCAGTCAATACCACAAGAGCCTGCTAAGTCAATCATTAAAAGGAAAACCATACAAAAAAAGGGGGGTTCTTCATCAGTCATTCCTGTGTGTTTCTGTAATACTGGCAAAGAATAAATGATTATATGAGAAACACTTGCTCCCAAAACACTTAATATTCTGTATGGACCTATTACACAGTATTATCAATTCACATCAGATTGCATAAACTTTTCTGCAGTGTGATCAAATGGAAAAAAAAATTACAGTTGCAGTGCATCAAATTAGTTTCACAAGAGCAGTATTTATATCTTGCAAGCAATGACATATGCTGAGAGCAATACTGTTTCCATCTTGCGAGGCAATACCGGTTTTTTTTGAGAATTTTTGTTTCCTAAAACTGTAGCAAACAGATATTTCAAGAAGTATACAGTTGCAAGGCTATGTCAGACTGTTTTTGCATCCATACAAATTATGCATTCACTGATAATTAAAGTGTTTTGAAAGAGAATCAGCAAGAACAAAATAAAGCTTCAGACTCTACAATTTTCTAGCATCTAAAAGGAAATTGCTAGAATACATCTTGAGTAGGCAGTGGACCAGCTTTTTTATTCTGGATTTGAATTGGTACAAGTGTACTGAATCCGGTTTAGACAACAAGAAGAACCTGAAGAAAAACTTGCAGCAGGAAGGGGAAAGAGATGTGAGGGAGCAATAAAAGTAAGATCGAGAATGCAGATGATGAAAGCAAGCAAAGGCAGCAAACTTGAATTTTCAGAGAAAAATGTAAAGATCGTGTTGAAGTAAAGGAATGAAGTCTAAGGAAAGACAGAAGTGTTTGGAACAGTGGAATAACATGCCTTTGTGGCAGAGAGAGATTAAAAGCCCAGCTGAGAGAATGAGAGCAAAGCAACAGACCCTGCTATGCATGTGTTGAGGAACAAGGGTCGCTCATAAAGAGGAGAAAAGAGAACCAAAGTAGCGGAGTGGAGGAGAGTTTGGAATGCATGGGAGAAGATATTGTGAGTACAGAAAAATAAGAAACGATAGACATTGAAAGACTCTGAATTCTTTCAATACCAAATGAAATTCAGTGGGCACCAAAGGACTTATTTTTTATAAAAAAATTTTATTACTGTATTTTATTACTGTATCGGATTCTCCCTTTTCACTCTCCATGGTTTCTGGTAGTGTCTTCTTGCATTGTTGCCTTGTCAGTCTAGGCCGGGTCAGGACTGACCAACTGCTCTTCTCCTCCTGTTGTCTGAGACGTCCAGCAGTTTCGCACATCATTGTCCCGTTAGCTTAACCTCAGGACAGGGCTGGCCATCTGCACATGTGTTGTAAAACATATTTATGTCTGAACAAGACTGGTCATCATAACAGATGATACCTAGCACAATTCCTCTGAATGTGTATTTCTGAAATATATGAAGTTGAATGCTTCAATCAACCTGATGCATTGCAGAAAGTCTCCTAACAGCCAGTGCCTTGCAGGACCAGGTCTTATATGACTAAAAAATTGAAGCCATGATGTATTAGGAGGTTGTACATCTTTCTCCATCTTTTTCACATCAGTAAAGACTGGCAAAATCCTAAATTGCATTTTTCTCAAAATTTAAAAACTAAACAAACAGACCTTCACACTATATGTGATATACATTTCTCGTGTTAGAAACACCATGAAATTCTTCCTCTGGAGACATATATCTTTTGGGCTGAGGATGGTATTTTGTCCAGGATTATTAGCAAATCATTGTTCATTGGGCTTCAGAAATTTTTGATTATTT
The DNA here is from genome assembly GCF_900496995.4 of Aquila chrysaetos chrysaetos. Lineage (NCBI taxonomy): Eukaryota > Metazoa > Chordata > Aves > Accipitriformes > Accipitridae > Aquila > Aquila chrysaetos. The sequence continues at coordinate 82,334,195 of NC_044005.1, forward strand.
TCCTGGAATATTGTAGTAGGCCATTCTTTTTTCCATTAGCCCCACCTAATTTTAAAAATACATCTATTTGTGAGATTATAATTTACGATGTTAACAAATGAGATGCTCACTTTCTAACTTGTCACCCGTCAAGTTTAGAGTACCCATTTGCTTAACCCTATTTGGGTATGACTATTTTCAATAGCCAGATCTAGTTCTTTCTCAAAACATACCAGTTTCATGAAAAACTGATTTCTCTTGGGCTCAAACTGTAGTACGATCTGTAACCAGTATCTTACAAATTGTTGGGCCTGGCTAAAGAAAGGCTTATTAAAAAGAGCATCATTCAAATAGTTAGAACTGGCTTAATAATATAGTTTGACCTTCGGATATTTTTCTCTGGTACAAGAAAGTGCAATGGATAAATCTGCTTGCTTGTTGTTGTTTTCAACTCTGTGAAGGTTGTTAGTGTGATTTGAAAAGTATCCATTGTTGCTTGTCACATGAATTGACCATATTTCCTTGCCTGTGTGCTTAACATCCCAAATGTATGCATTATGTACTAACCATTCATGTGGAATTTATTGGTCTATTACAGCACTTTGAAAACTTCATGTGCACTCTCTGATTTTCATTTATCAAGCATGTCATCCTCCCACGTCCAAAACTAACCATCTTGATGTTAAATGTTTTGTGCCTTGTTCTTCAAACCAATATCCAAGATCAATTTATGATTCTAGTGTAGGAGGCAACTCACAGAAACTTACTGGATTTTATGACATTTTTATTTATGTATTTTAACAAAGTGGCACAACTATTATCTGGACTACTTCAATTTCTGCTAGGGAGCTATAATACAGACACAAAAATGCAAATGGAAGAATCTAAAGGATAAAACAAAGCTAGTTTACTAAGATTCAAGATATGACAAGAAAGGTTGCAAACATCTTCCTCCTTCCTAAACAGTTCTAGCAGTAGTGACCACGCAAAATCCCCAGGCACGCAAGCAACCTTTGAAATGCTTTGAATAATTAACAATTTTATTCAGTTCTTTTGTGTGCAATTTAGCCCTTTGAACATCATTTCTTTCTGAGTGCTTTACTCCCACTAGCATCTCCCTGTTTCCCAGTTCCTTATACCACCCAGCCATAGGAGTGGCAGAATGAAGTAGCACTAAAGATAAGTGAGACTTACCTGCTGTTCTGCTGGGCTCACTTTTAACACTTACTTGCAATGCTAAATATTTTGATCCAAACTTGCAAATCCTATTTGGATGTGGTTGCATGTATTTAAATTCTGGAGCCTTTGAGCCAGTAGGAGAATATTCTGCCTGTGTTTTGAGTCATCTGAAGCCCTGTGGCAGCGTTGGAGCAGCATTGCACTAAACCTCATCTGAATGTATGCTACTGAGTCAGATACAGGCATCCTCACACTTTTTACTGACTTCACAGTTGCTTTCAAAATACCGTCTAATCACATGCGTAGGAGGGAATAAATATCCTAGCTTTAAAGAAATCCTCCCCAACAAAGTTCGGCATTTTCCCCTGCGGGATTTAAGGAAGGTAGTGACTCACACTCCAGAGTATGTATGGGAGCACATCACGGTGTTCAGTCATTGAAATAGTATCGAGCCGTCCACCACATTTCTGGTAGTGGTCTAGTATGTCTTAAACCGATGACAGGAATGTGTTGCAAGTACCGACTGCTAGAATGTGCTGGGATGTAGACTAGTTCGCTGTATATATTGTCAATGCTATACTAATCTGCAAGAGTAAGTCTTACTGAGTACATTTTTATTATTGGAGATAAGAGGATTATATTCAGAACTGGCCCTAGAAGAATTTCAGGAGGAGGCGGACTGAGGAATTGGTGGTTCTTATTACGTGTTTTGTGTAGGTGTAAGGATGAAGGCAAAGTTTTTGCAGAAGGGAGGGAGCACATATAAATGGTGAGAGAAGACCATGGTCCATTTCTTGTGCAAATTAACTGCATTTCAAGTGATTATTTAAACTAGCAGGTGAAGAAAAGGTGACATTCTTAGGATCATACGCAGAGGCTGAATCATGACACCAGTAATATCACAGTAATTCCTGAGAAAGCCTGACACTAACAAGGAAACAAATAAGGTCACAGGGGTGCATTCCAGAAAATGTGAGAGCTGTCTGATACCTGGAATAGTCAGAAGAGAATCCTGGCCAGTAGCAACAGCGACCAAAGCAATACTTTACACTCCTATGATATTTCCTTCTGAAAAATGTCAAATAATGTCATCTTTAAAAAGGTTGTTTATTTTCAGATAGTTATGGCTAACTCAACATCCGGATAATTTTTTTTAAATGTAACACCAAAATGTAAAAGCCCCAAAATAAATCTCTGCCTTAGATGAAATGTCATTCCACAAGTTATCATTAAATTAGTTACATGCTGTTGTCACAGAAAGGTGCCATTTTTCAGGATTATCCAAAAATGAAACTAGGCGTGCTGTCACAGTATGTTTCATTATTGCTAATTTAAGTAAGAATGTGTAAGTTTTCACTGGCTTAAATTATTTCCTTTACTACAGTATCTCATGAGCAACAGGACAGATTTACAGGTTGTTGTTTTCCCTTCTCCAGAGCATTTGCATTCTTTCCTTAAGTTCTGTAAGACAGTTGGAAGATATCCAGACAACAGTTTAAATTGCATTTCCAGTCATTTTATTTTAGCTCTTCACTTTTCAACTCAAGTCGCTAAGTTGTATACCAAATCCCTTTAAATGAAGAAAGTGCTATGAAAAGTCCTCCTTATTCAAAACACATCCACTGTATCTGCATAAGCCCAAGCTTTTTATCAAGTACCTACTACTTCTTCATCAGTGATCAAAAGAAATAAGTGTGCGTGCATGTTTTATTAGAGGGCTGTGTGTGACTGTAGGAGTATCCTACAGTGGTATAGATCTGGTGTGAGGCGGTTTAAATTAAACTTTGGAGACTGGGCCTCTAGAGGAACTTTAAGCCTTCAGATTTTTCCTCTGTTTTGTAAAAGTGGTTGCAGAGAAGAGTACAGTCTGTCTGGGGCTGAGACCCTGGTTCTTGTGTTGATTTGGGCAGCACATTTTGGTTCTCACATTCCCCACTGAATCTATGCACATCATCAAGGATAATGTTAAAACAGAGCAGTTGCAGCTCAGCAGCAATTATTAAGCAACTAAGGACAGATCGCCTGGTACAGACAATCACAGAATTAATTTGGGATTACTTGGGGACTTCTCACACTCACAACAAGGATCCAGCAGGCCTCATATGGGCTCTATGCTTTATCACAGGATGCAGAGCAATACTTAGCGTAGGAGTAATATTTAGTATGCTGCAACAAAAATATGCAACTACTTGGTCAAAGCAAGGGAAGATTTGCATTGATGTGAGTTGAAGGAGAACATATTACATATGTTAAAACTCACAAGTTCGTAGATAGGCATCATTACAAGCATCATGTCTGACCTCTTGTGTAATCAGGACCACTTTTCCATGTGCTTTTAGAAACACGGTCATAAGAACTGAACATAATAATCTAGCAGCAGTGGAGCAGATCTTTGTTGTATGAAGAGGTAAGACCAATGTCTTAACTGGCCCTCCAGTAAAGTAGAAATACAGACAACACTCCCTCACCCCCCAGCAATTGTAGCTGGGGTTTACTGGCTGTTACCCCCCCACTTAAAAGTATGGTAAAGTCATCTGAGGTCAACCCAACCCTTGTTCTGCTGCTCAGCGGTTGCCTGGGGTCAAAGTCCACCTCAGAGCACTTTTAAAATGAACTGCAGTTTAATTGACATGCAGTGCTGTTGTTAGGATGAGATTCTTAAACATACTGTATTTGTCTGCAGATGCGATCTGTTAGTTTTTCACTGTTTCTGCTAAAACACACGTAACTATACTATCAGCTATGCTGAGGTTGATCTTCTATAACTCAGCAGTGTAAAATTTAGCTATCTGATGGTACATCTTCATAATGCATTCCTAATGCTTTTTTTTTTAGATTACAAACAAAAATTCCAACCTCAGTTTTACAAGTTGCACCAGCAGTCTGTGATGCCAGATGCTTTTTTCTTAGAAATTGTTTGCTCTGTTTCCAGAACTTCAGTTCACTCAGGTGTTTTTGAGAAAAAACTGTATTGCATTAAATTTTAAATTAGGTTTAAGAGATTTTTAAGTCGTATCAACAGAAAGGCTTGGTAACTTTGTCAGAACCCCTAACCGCTCATTCATTCTTAGGTCTTTCTAGAGGCAATACATGGAAGATATTGAAGACAATAGGCTTTAATTTTAACCAGAGCACTTTGTCCAGAGGATGATCTCTTTCCTCTAGAACCACGTGTCAGCCAGAGTCTCTGTTCTGCCCCACGGCGTATTCACAGAAAACATGTTGGAATCGCCAAGGTTTTAAGACAAATAGTGAGGCTGAGCATGTGCTCCCCGGAGGCACACACACAAACACCTGGATGCAGTACACGTATGCACATACACGTGGCCAGCCGTGAAGAACAGACAGAGGCACACGCAGCGCACACACAAACACAGGCAGCACCAGCGGCCTCATCCTGCTCCCCTCTCTGGCTGAGCGGGACGAAGGTCGGCTAGTGGGAAACGGTCCGTGTGTACAAGGTGGATTGCCCAGCAGCTGTCCTCAGATGCTCAGCCTGCCCAGTACCTGCCCCTGGATCCCAGTCTCCCCAGTTACTGGCACCCAGGCATTAGAGCCCCTGAGGTCACAGCCCCACTCCAGCTGCTGATGCTCAGAGCCCTTCGCACACACCTATACACAGAGAGACAGACACACACACACAGGCGCACACTGATCCACAGTCCCTCCAGTAACAGGCAGTCACCGGTAGCTGGTGATGGATGTTCCTTCCTGGGATGGGAGGAGCTGGGCAGGGTGGTATCTGGGCTGTCCCACCTGCCATTGTCTCCCTGTGCTCCTTCGCTGGCATGCAGAGGAGCATTTTGTCACATTACCCATCGGTACTCATTGGGGCAATTAAACAGACATGCTACACTTTAATGCATTTGCTCACATTTTACAATCTGCTAAAAAAATGTGTCAGGCAGCTAAGGAAAAACCAGCCAAAATAACCAGCAGTAACCACTTTGCTTTTCAACGTGGATTTCACTAGGAAACTGAGTAAGCAATAGCTGTTACTTTCTGTGATAAACTCATTTTGCTTCCTTGGATTGTGATAGGTGGCAAAATAAGAATTCGCTGCAGTTCAGGAGGAAGCAGCAGACTAAACACCATTTAGGGTTAATTCTAGCAAGGAAGGAGATACAACAACAGTTTTAGATGCGAGAGAAGCTAGAAGCACATAGGTTGGGTGACTTTTTTATGCGGCTTAGAGTAAAAGGACAGTTATTTTCCTCTCATAGCACTAAGAATGGAACCATAATGGCTTAGCATTGTTTAAAGCTCATAAACTGCAACTGTAAATCAGCAAATTAGCTAATGATTGCCTCTGGGTAGCGATACATGATGCAAAACAAATGAGGAAAGGTACTCATGCATTGCACTTTGTAGCTACTGGAAAAATTAAAGTTCTATCTTCATAAAAAAACTGTTAAAGGCATGTTATGAAAGGTTGTACCCTGGTAGCAGAACAATTACTGCTCCAAATGAGCGTGTTTTTTTAATAAATGCTACTATAGTAAGTCTGCAGTTCAGTGCTAGCAGTTTTAAATGATTCATGCTGTAAGTGAGAAGTTGTATCTGCAGTGGGAAACTGTGAAGCAGAATACTCTTATTTCCAGCCCTTTCTAGATAGTGCCAACCCTGAGTACTACAAATACACATAACTAAATAACCAAATAATATCACACAGTGATATCACCTTACCAATAATCTTCAGTGCAGAGACAGTAATGGTAAGCAGGACCTCAAACCATAAATTGGTTTATTGCTATTTTGAATAAAACAGAGTAACCGTATAATCGTAACAAGGCAATAACATTTTGATCTCATGACCCCACACCCACCAGGCTTCTAACTGCAGAGCATAAGGGGGTTCCTGAAACTTGCACGATTCTTCATTTCCAACACTGCTTGTGCTCAGCATCTTTGTATTGTGTTTTTGCTTCCGAATTACATTATTTTTAATGTGAGTTGACTATATTTAATTGTCCATATTGTGGAAAAATCTAAGTAAAACTTGTTTCTCTTTGCTGTTTAACATCTTCCCAGAGAAATTCTGCAGCTGAGATGCCTTGTACGTTTTTTGTCACAGCTTGACTCATGACTTTTTTTTTTTTTTACAGTGTCATGCCTGGTTGTTTACAGTACACCACACACAGTAATCAAGGGTCTGATCAAATTTACATCTCTTTATATTAATATGGGGTGAGATGATGATCAGCTCATTCAAGTAAGGTGGAGTCCACATACACAAAACGGTATTATTTTAGCTTGTTGTTTCTACCATTAATTATTGCTAATTTCTGTTGTGATAGCTAATGACCAATATTTTTAAATGCCCTAGCTCCATGAAATTCAGAGAAGGCACTTAAGTTTCCATACAGCATAAGAAGATCAGCATGCTAAAACAAGAAACCCCGTTTAAATCACATACGTCTCCAGGACTCAGGAGCCACTCTCTATAGCAAGACTTTCCTTCATTTTAGTACCCAGAACCCTAATTTTAGACACTTCACCTCAACCCCACGCAAGAGAGCCAGGATGTGACATGTCACTCACCCTTGGAGCCGGCAGCAGGGAGTGCAGAGCACTCGCACAGGGTGCTGGGGACAGGACACTGAACCCCAAAGACATGCTATACCGCTGTGATGTTTAAATCCCCCCCAACCAGGAAAGAGTTAGATTTTTGTATTCTACATCTTAGATAGTCAGTCTAATCACTGACTTTTTAAATAAGGGAATTGTTCTCTCTGCTGGTGGGAATTGGTGAAGTGGGATTCTCTAGAATCACCCATTGGGTTGGTGCTGCAGGCAAAGGATTTACCTTGTAGGCAGGGTCTAGAGTTTATTGTATCAGGAAGGTAACATTAAGACAATTCTGGTTACACCCAGAAACTGATTTTCAGACATCTGAAGAATTTTAGTTATAAAAACTTACATATTTCTGGCTTAGGTGGCAATTTTGAGAATTTGAATTTTAGACTTGAGTATCTAAAGAAGCAGTTATGCAGACTTGTGCTTCAAAGCAAGTGTAATCCTAAATGTCTTCAACCTAAGGCATTTTCAAATGCTATGACTCATGTTTTCCAAAAACCTTAAGCCACATCAGGAAGCTGTCGGAACAGGTCTGTTGCTATAAAAGAAAAAATAAATCTACAGGCTAGGGAGTCATAATCTGATGTCAGGGGCACTTGAAAGTGGTGATGAAGGACCTTGTACACTTGTCATTTTGTACAAAGACTATGCAAGATTTTTTGATCAAAAACTTATGTTTCTTCCACTCCGTGGTATTTAGAGGTCAGTATTATTAGTCAAATCGCCCTTTTTTTGCAGCATACAGCCATTCTACTACTTCTTTTCTGGCAAACATCTGGTTTACGTACATAAGTATCTGCATAAGCCAAATTGTCATCAACATTGATTATAAATGTTTTTGTGTTTTAGTAGTACCCAAGGACTGCAGAAAGCCCTTGTGATACACTTAAGAGTATAGTAATGTATAATGAAAAACTCTTTATCCCAGAACATTTACAGTCTTGAAGCCTTCATGCCAAAAAATGAGCAGGGCTGAAATAAGAGAAGGACTTCTTCTGTGGGGAGGGTACAATCGAAGAAGCATACAAAGCATGTTTTTCAGCCTAAACATGTTTTTGTGGAGACCACTTTGTGATCTTATATTTTCTCATTAAAAAAGAAATTGCTGCCTTTTGACTTTACGCTGCACCAGGCGTGCTTTGTGGACAATATATCTGTAACAATTCTTAGATATATGAAACCAATTGGTTCTAGTGATCTTAGCTTACCACTTACCACTGCTGATAGTTATATTGACTTTTACTGAACATAATATGATAGAGCGTACAGCAGTGATGGGGAATTCTTTGCCGACAAAATAGATAGCTGGAGTCTGAATCCTGTTCTCACAGTGTTGTAAATGTGGAGTAGCTCCAGTGAAGGCATGGGTTTATGTCGTGGTTTCAGCTGGGATAGAGTTAATTGTCTTCCTAGTAGCTGGTACAGTGCTGTGTTTTGAGTTCAGTATGAGAAGAATGTTGATAACACTGATGTTTTCAGTTGTTGCTAAGTAGTCTTTAGTCTAAAGTTAAGGATTTTTCAGCTTCTCATGCCCAGCCAGCGAGAAAGCTGGAGGGGCACAAGGAGTTGGCACAGGACACAGCCAGGGCAGCTGACCCAAACTGGCCAACGGGGTATTCCATACCATGGGACGTCATGCCCAGTATAGAAACTGAGGGGAGTGGGGGCGGGGGGATCTCTGCTCGGGGACTAACTGGGTGTCGATCGGCGGGTGGTGGGCAATTGCACTGCGCATCATTTGTACGTTCCAATCCTTTTATTATTGCTGTTGTCATTTTATTAGTGTTATCGTTATCATTATCATTATTAGTTTCTTTTTTTCTGTTCTATTAAACCGTTCTTATCTCAACCCACAAGTTTTACTTCTTTTCCCGATTTTCTCCCCCATCCCACTGGGTGGGGGGGGAGTGAGTGAGTGGCTGCGTGGTGCTTAGTTGCTGGCTGGGGTTAAACCACGACAGTTTATCACAGCTAAATTCAGAAAAGAGAATTGAGATTGTTCATGATGGTTGCATAAAATTAATCTTTTTCAGAGGTGAAAACAGTCTTATATTGCGTATTTTTTTCCATAATGCTCATCTAGATGTACTTCCTTGGATACTGTTTTGAAGCAAATAATCAGAACCTATCTTCAGAATCACTGTCTCTCTTTAATGACTATGTATGGATCCTAGATTTCTTATTAGGCATGTAAGTAAATTAAATTTTCCTGTGCTTTTATTAATTGTCCAAACTGGTCTACTTCTCAGGAAGGGGAACACTCTTATATGCTACAGCATTATGCAGGACCATCCCCAGTCCTGGGGGACAGTAGCAACTACTAAAAGTTGCTGCTTTTTGCAACTTTTAGTAATCCTAAAAAGACTGTATTGTCTTGGCAGTATATTAACTGCCACACAGGAGTAAATAGAGTTATATTCTAGTTCTTATTAAATATTTTTGTTTGGTCTTTGTTTGGTTTTTTTAATGAAAGCCATCTTCTCTTGGAAAAATGACACCAAGAAAATGTTAAACTGTGTTTTTTCTCCACAAAGAATACATTTTCTACAGAGACCACTTTTGACCATACATACAAGATACTTTATAGTTAAAAGAGAAATTGCTGGTATTTTAACATTTTAATAAAATACAACCCCAAAGCTGTCGACTGAGGTAAAGTATAGTGTGATATAGTAGAGTGCTGGGAAACATGCACTGAGATGTTGCCAGTAATGAAACTAAATCACTGCTTTATATTAGTCTGTTTTACAAGATCAAGAGCTGCAATACTTAACTATGTCAAAAATAAGAACCCAGGTAGAAAAGTACTGGTCAAATAATGGCAGCTGCAAATTAAAACAATAATATTGGCATGGGCAAGAAGTCAAAGTGTTGATATTTGTATATTCAGAACTACTTTTCTCCCCATATGTAACTATGAACTCCAGTTAGTAACAAAATATTGGTGTCTTTGAAATGAGATTTCTAGATTTAAAGTTCCAAGGAGACTGGTAAAAATAAGTTTCTGTTTGCAGACTTACACATCTTCTTCCCCTTATGCTTGCTGAGACCAAGTAGACAGACAGTGGTGAGTAAAGGTTAAATAATTCCTTTACCTTTGGAAAGAAGGATTTCATGTCAGCATTAATTTCGGTCAGCTGCATAGTAGATGATAATACAATGACTCCTTATCACTGAATCTGATGCAAAAAACAAAAGATAAATCATGAGTTAGGATTAGATCCAATGTTGTACACAGTGGCACCTAACAAAACTGTAACGAGCCTGAAATATGAGTGCCTAGTTCTGCCACTTGGTCTAGCCTTCCTAAAAATATAAACCTTCTGTAAAATCATCTAAGAAGAGTAGGCACCTCTGAAGATCAAGAAAGAGCAGTTGTGTGAATGGAGAAGCTTACCACTCACCTGACTGGGATGGAAGAAGACGTTCTGGGAGATTCAGAAGACACTGAATACAGAGGCAAGGCAAATTCACACCTGGAGAAGAACCACCCAGGCACCTTAGATCACTAATGTAGATATACCCAAGCTGCACACAAGATCCGTTTTGTATCACTGACCAAAATAGGGATCTTGATGGAAAAGGTCTGCTTTAGCTCCTTTACTTTAACAGACCCAGCATCGGGCTGAAATCCAGCTCTGCTGTAGTGAGGAGACTGGAGCAGAGTATCCAGTTTTATGCTCTGCAAAGGTTATGTCTCAGGGGCACCTTCTGCTGCCTCTGGAGTCCTGAGAAGCCCTCGGGGACCCCCTGGGTGCTGATGGAGTAGAGCAAAGAACATAGCTGAGAGTGGTCCATACAGTCATTGCAAACTGTCGGAAGTCAGAAGGGGACGATGCTGCAGTAAAATTTTATCGTCGCTGAAGGCAGTATGCTCTTTTTTTTCTGTGGGTTACCATTTTAACACTGTGTTGGTTATTTGTAATGAGGTAGCTATTACAGGATAGGGGAGGAAAAAGTGGTGAATAAGGCTCAGTTATAACACAAGTTACTGATGAACACTTTACAGATATAAAAATGGGAAATTAACCAATTTCCAGGACAATCTCAATAATTACTATGAGTTAATGTAAAGATTCTGCTGAATGTTCAACCTATCCTACTTGAAATCTCTTTCAAAAACCTTTCTTTCATTGAAGTGGCCTTTCTCATTATCATGGTCTCCATATCTCCTTGCATCGTCATTACTGACATATATGATGTCTGTCTGCAGTATTTGTATGCATACTTCATACCTCTTATTTATATGTTTGGCAAGGCAGTTAGCACTAGACTTACTACACGCTGAACAGTGTATTTTAAAAGGAATACCTATTAAATCTGAAACTATTTATAGGTTTTAGTTTTCAATCAATTACTTATATATAAGAATCTTTTTAAACAGGAGATGTAGTTTAGCATTTGTTCCTTTTCCTTGTAATGATTGTGATCTTTACAGTGCAACTGTAAACTGAATTTATTTTGGGGCTGTATATTTTTATAATGAAACAAACTAAAAAAGAACAGACTGTAATTTTTAATTACTAGTCTAAGATGAATACATTTAGCCTAAGTCCAAGTTGGAGTCCCAATTATGACAACAATATAATATGCAATAAATATAGCTTATTATATAATACACAGAAAAGTGTGCCTCCACACCATCTTATTTAAATGTGCGTATGTAGGAACTTGATTTGAAATACAAGAATTTGCTGAACTTATTTCAAGCTGAACATACATTAATACATAGAATATTAGGGGGAAAGGGCTTCAACTTCATTAGCAGTTCTCCTTTGTTTTATACTAAAGCCAAAAAAGCCAGACTGAAATCAGAAAGTCATGTATCACTTCAATAGAGGTAGGAAAAGAAGCATCTCTAGATTTTGTTAGCAGAAAAAATATGAAAGTTATTTCATGCATTAAACAGCAATACTAGTACAAAATAGATGAGTAAAATCACAGGATTCCTTTTTCCTGACTGGTTTAGTTTTAGGTGGTTACTCCATCCTAAAAGGCCATGGGCCAGATGCTGATGTTCTCATAATACTACTTCATACATGATGCCACTAAAATCTGTGGAAATAATCACGAAGAAAAGCATTAGTAAGGTATTAAGTTCAGCAAGGTAAGAAATTTTCAGCAATAAATGACACAATCAAAATCATTGTGAGAAAAGTAATGAGAAGGGCCATAAATGAATTACAAGAGGTTACTGGTGGCATCACCTTTTTTCTCTACGATGCCTAGATTTTCCTGAAGGTTTTCCATTCAGTTGAAACCTCAACCTGTCTGTCTTAGGAAGGACACGATGCCACTGGGTGCTTTGTGATATATTTATAATCTGAAGATACATCTTGAAAACACATCAAAAGCTAATATTGAGATGCAAAGGCAGTTGTGCAGAGGAGGGATTAGGAAGGGCTCGGAGAAATGGCCGCAGAGATGGCAGGCAACGCTTGCTTTTAATCCTTTGTGCACCAGTGTGAATTGGAGGAAACTCCATGGAAAGGAACAGGATTGCGTCAGCGTGACTGGCTTTGGGGTAACTGCCTTCCTGATGTTGATCAAGCTGTTACACCTGCGATCAGAGGCAAATTCGCCATCTACAAGAAAAAGAAGGACACGTTGCATTGCACAGCATATGAATATGCAGAGATGGAAAAATTAGTACTGCCAAAACAACAACCACACCCCTTGGGGAATGTGCGTGTCGGTGGGTGTATCCGTGCATGGTGCCTGGGCCCCACAGACTGTTCCTTGAGGAAGAGCAAAGCCTGGGATGTATGCAGCTGCAATGCAGGCTGTATTACATCAAGGGGATTTCTAGAATACAGGGCAGCTTCAGACCAAAATGGCTGGTGGTGTACTTGCCCTTGTAGCAGCTTTTTGTAGCATTAATAGCTGCCTTGTCCAAGAATCCTGAACAATTAATGTTAGAAAAGTGTATGCTAGCATTTAGTTTAATTTGTATTTAGATGGTATCTTACACCTAGTGACCATGCGCTGTGCAAATAAGCAGCCCTTTGATTGCTGTGCAACATTGTTAGTGGCAGTGATTTGTGGGCAGAGGGCTACAAGGTAAAGAGTGGAACATACAGTATATAGAAAAGAATGTGCCAGAATATATGAATTAACATTATGAAAGCTATTTCAAGAGTATATTTCAGAGGCTGCAGCAACTGCCTGTCCTAGAATTTAATCAGAAACCAAAGCTTTGAAAAGACTCCAGGACGAAAAATGGAGGTAATATAAAAGTGTCACCCAGGCCAGCAGGCAATGCTAACAAATTGCCATGTCTTTGTCAAATGCTCATCACTCATTCTAGTGTCAGGTAACGACCGTACAAATTGTAATTGTATAGATCGGGCAAGATGTTTAATCCAAGCAATCATCCTTGCTATTTTATTATATGAATGTCTAGTAAACTCAGAAAACGTTGAAAGGACTGTAGTATTTAATAGAAAAAAAACTCAGAAATAAATGCACTGTAAAATAGGATTAATGGTATAAATTTGTGGATTAGCATAAATCCTATTTACCCCTACTTAATAAGGCATTATAAAGCAAGCAAGGTTTATGTAATAGGATTTAATCTTATTTAATTTCCTTTTTTAAGCAAATATCCAGTTGACCCTAACATATATAATACAAAAGCCAGTTTGTGAAATACTCTGTAGATCCGCAAAATCTCTTGTGATTAAGTGTAGTAAATATACTTGACACAGTTGTGTGCAGGCTCCAAGTTATCCATATTATAACCTTGTTCCACGGTTGCCATGCAGGAAAACCTGTCACTAAAATGAAAGGGAATCAGATTTTTCTATGAACTTAATAGTCTATCCCTTCTCCTCCCCATTTTTGCTTAATTTATTTTATTTGGAAAGACTTGGAAATTTATACTCTCCAGTTGATTATACACCCATTAATATGATAAAATTCAATTGTGTAATAAATGTGCTCTGTTTGTGTGTATTTAATCATTTGATATGTTTATGTGTATCTGGAAATAAATAGTTTTCCAACCAGTAGTTTTCTATTCTGACTATAACTCATGAAATTAGCTTCAACACTGAACGATGATAACAAGTTTGATTTTCTGTGGATGGTAGAGTTAATTAGCGGCTTTCTTACAAATATCTTTGTGAGTTTGTATTACTGAATTTAAAAAAATGGTCTTGTTTGCATTTCAGTAATACTTTTGTCTCAAGATAAAGGTTAATCATGAGGTTTGGGATATGTAGAGCTGAAAATGTTTTATTTATTACTGGACAGAGTTTTTCCTCCATGCTGTAAATTTGTTTATTTTTATCCAATGTCTTTGAGCAGTATAGATAAACAACAATGTTTGGAAGTTAGCTAACTCATAAAATTACCACAATTTCAAAGCTGACAGCAAAATATTAATACCCAGAAATAAGTCATCTCCATTTAGCTACTTGCAATGATGTTAATGTCTTTCAGTATTTTTTAGACATCTCTTTACCATTGTTGCTGTCATTTTGATTGGTCATAATTAATTTCTAAGGCTTTAGCAATATTTGCAAAGCTTGCGTTTGCATGTGAAATATTAAGTATCTTTTCCCGGGGTAGTCCTGTAGAAAGTGCTATTAGTGTTCATGACTGCACCTATACTCCCTTGAACTCTGCATGGCCATGCTAATGATTTTCGTGACTTTACATTTGTAGTGATACATTCTAAATACCAGCTATCAGGTCTATTTAGTGGCTGGAATTCTTTTCACCATATGGGCGTTTTCATTATTAACCCTACTGCCCATGTGCCGTTTATCTTGATAACCCTCTTTTTTTAATTAGCAATAGACTATTTTGGAAAGTCAGGCTTTGAAGGTACTTTTTCTGGTTGCTTATGAAAAAGCAACATTAATCTTGTTCATCAAAGATGACTATAGAGGAGAGCTGTGGCTCCTCAGGTGCATAAGTGATTTCCCTGCCTCAGACGAGCTGAATACTGCACTGACTGGGGACGCTGCCAGCACGTGCGAACTAAAGGAGAGCGTCACTCAATGTAAGCAGAATTCCTCCAGTCTGGAGGATGTGAGATTTTCAAGAAAACTCCTCCCTAGTAGCTCTTTTTTTTTTTCCCCCATCACTTTCAGAGAATTTTTCCTTTTCCTTCAGGAAATGTTTTTTTGATGTTTTTCACCTTAAAATTCTGTTTCTCGGGCAACACAAACTACACAAATTGGTGCTAATGCGTTGTTAAATACAGCATCTGAAGTCATGTTCTTGGGATCAGGTACAAACTTCCTAACCCCAACTTCCATATGTTCTGTGACAGTTCCTGGCTGCTGAAGCCATCTGCGACAGTTATCTGGGAATGCTTTCATTTCTTCAAATGCATTTCAGTACATAATATTTCCTTTCAGTACTCTCGTTGTTGTCCGAAAAGCAGATTCGTCACCCATTGTGCAATGAGACAATAATCACACATTCAGGAGAGACATTATTTATTTCATATTTGCGCAAAGATGGGTGCTAGGTGGTAATTCCACAAAGCTAGCACCCCCTGCAGTTAAATAAGCAAGCCATTTATACAGTTTTAGATTCACCCAGTTAGTTTCCAAAGTCATTCTCCAAAATCATTCTTGGTAGTCGCTTATCTGCCACCATTTCTATTGGGCTAAGGTTTTCTCCACTTTGAAATAAAGGTACAGTGTTCTTTTATTCTACAGTGCATGCTCGGGGCGGGGCGGGGGGGTCTTTTAGGTCTTGAATTGAGTTGGTGGTCGCGATCTCTCCCTGCCACCTTTACCTTCCCCTCAGTTACCGCAGATGTCCACTGACTTCATGCCCGTTACCAATTACTCAACTTTTGGCGCCTTCTAGGGTGGGATGTTTCCTTCTTACCAGTCTTTTAATTCTTCTTTGAGGTTCTTCAAGGCCCAATTACTCCAGGATGCCCTTGGTTAAAGAATGCTAGCTGTTTTCTTTTCTGATTACAAATGATTGTCTTCAGACTCTCAGCTTAATATACATGCAAATAACATCTTGCATAGAAAGAAACACCTCCTTTCACATTTTTAGGTTCATCTTCAACAGCGTGTGTTGGGTTGACCCTGGCTGGATGCCAGGTGCCCACCAAAGCTGCTCTATCACTCCCCTCCTCAGCTGGACAGGGGAGAGAAAATATAACGAAAGGCTTGTGGGTCAAGATAAGGACAGGGAGAGATCACTCAACCAATTACCGTCACGGGCAAAACAGTCTCAACTTGGGGAAAATTAACTTAATTTATTACCAATCTAATCAGAGTGGGATAAAGAGAAATAAAACCCAATCTTAAAACATCTTCCCCCCACCCCTCCCTCCTTTCCGGGCACAGCTTCACTCCCAATTTTCTCCACTTCCTCCCCCCCAGCAGTGGCGCAGGGGGACGGGGAACGTGGGTCCTTCCCACGGGCTGCAGTTTTTCACAAACTGCTCCAGCGTGGGTCCCTTCCCACGGGCTGCAGTCCTTCAGGCACAGACTGCTCCAGCATGGGTCCCTCACAGGGTCACAAGTCCTGCCAGCAAACCTGCTCCAGCGTGGGCTCCTCTCTCCACGGGGCCGCAGGTCCTGCCAGGATCCTGCTCCAGTGTGGGCTTCCCACGGGGTCATAGGGGTCACAGCCTCCTTCAGGCATCCCCCTGCTCCGGCGTGGGGTCCTCTCTCCCCAGGCTGCAGGTGGAGATCTGCTCCTCCGTGGACCTCCCTGGGCTGCAGGGGGACAGCCTGCCTCACCATGGTCTTCCCCACGGGCTGCCAGGGAATCTCTGCTCCGGCGCCTGGAGCACCTCCTGCCCTCCTTCTGCACTGACCTGGGGGTCTGCAGGGCTGGTGCTCTCACATGTTCTCACTCCTCTCTCTGGCTGCAGTTGCTGTTGTGCAGCAACTTTTTCCTCTTCTGAAATCTGTTCTCCCAGAGGCAATACCACCATCGCTGATGGGCTCGCCCTTGGCCAGTGGTGGGTCCGTCCTGGAGCCGGCTGGCATGGGCTCTCTCGGACATGGGGGAAGAAGCTTCCAGCAGCTTCTCACAGAAGCCACCCCTGTAGCCCCCCCGCTGCCAAAACCTGGCCACACAAACCCAGTGCATCATGAAATGAACAAATAGTTGGTGCCTTTTCCAGGTCATTCCTGATTGTGATATTTAGTGCCATTTCATTTCCACTTTATCCACATGTTTAGTTGATGGTTCCGAACATTTTGTATAGATGACTAATAACTACGGCAGAGAAGTTGCATGGGTTGTTTGACAAGCTGCTCTGGTACATTACTGATATTACTAACAGCCTAAAATTGCTGACTGCATTTTCCAAAGAGCAGACAACTTCTAAAACCCAAATAATTTAGTATTTCCATTAAGTTACTGAAAACAGTAATTTATTGTTTCCAAAAAGCAAAGAATTTAGATTTTTAAAAACCCACTTAAAATGTAACAACTGAATATACAGAAGACATTAAAATAACTCATCAATAAATAACTCAATAACAGGTCATTGTTTGTGAAAGGCACTTTTACAGAATGTCATGTCAGCGTTGTGAATGGTAGTGCTGCTACAACCTTGAGAAATAGGCCTGTCACTAATTTGGTAATTAAATATAATTACCAAATATAATCATGAAGTCTAAGTGTATTTTATAGGCTGTGGTAAAGAAAAAGTGATTCATTTTAAAAAAATATGCATTGGGCTAAGTCTGTGAAAGAAATCGGCTTTTGATATAAACCTCACAGCCGACATCTGATATGCTTGTTTATTTTAAATCATGTATCGTTCTGGAATTCAGTGGAAGCGTTTGAAAAATCCCTACAAATACGTCCTTTGCGCTCCTTATTGATAAGCATATTTAGGAATGACCTTCCACGTCTGTCTCGTTTGCAGAAGCTCTCTTGACACCGTCAGTGCTGCGCAGGGATGGTTAGGGACAGGCGACTCGCGGGCGGGCGCTTGCGATCAGACCCGAGTTCCTGAACGACAAGCCCTCAGAGACCCTTCCACCTGCAGACGCACACTCGTCCTGCCTGCCTGGCCTCCTCAAGGCGCTGGTGGGAGAGGGGTAGGGATGTCCCCATCCATCCCAACCACTTAATCCACTTGGCATTGTCCAAGAGTTGATTCTCTGCAGCGACTCTAACAAGTATTAATGTATTTTCACTGGGGGGTGCGGTGGGTAGGGTGAGTAATCTAGAACTATAAAACAAAATCCTATCTGCTACCACTATTGAATAAAAATTAAGAAAGCTTTTTTTGGTCATTTGCTCTAGACCTCTCTGTTCAGACAAAATTTTTGTCTACTTCAGTAGCTCATTATAATCTACTTCAGTAGCTCAAGTGCTGTGTCTGATTAGCTCTGTAAAATACCACTAAGTGGTGAGGCTTCATTTATTTCCCTTGATACATCAACCTATTGCCTGATGGCCCTCATGGAGAGGAAATATTGTCTGTTCTTCAACTTACACACTTCTGGCTTCATATTAAAGAAAAAAATAGTTCTTTCTAATGCCATTCTCTTGGGTAGGAAGAAGGTCATGCTCTAATTTATGTTGCACTATATATTATAAGGTTTGAGCTATCCCGGGTATGTCAAATATGAATCTGAAGTTCTAGAAGAATAAAAGTAAATATTAATTATATAATTTGTTCATTCATTCTCTTCTTTTCTACTGACGCTGCCTTATGCTTCCCCTTCTTTTCTTTTTCTTGCCTGTCTCATCTTTCTAGTTTTATTTGCTCCCTTTCTTCTTTAGTATGTTACAGCCATTTTTGTGAAATCTAACCACTTCATAAAAGCATGTTGAAATTGCTTCAGCTGAGATTTATATATCTTTCCCACCCTTCTGTTGTAATTTCAAGAGTATCTACAGGTTTTTGTAGAAGAGTGAAGGGGGATTTTTTTTAATATATATTTTTGTAGTTCTTCAATATTACCAGAAGCTTTTCATCATGAGAAGAGGTGTGAATTCTGATAGAAGTTCCAGTCATTTCACATACACTGAAGAAAGATGGCAAACCCTGACTTAAAACATGGATTCATAAGTTACTCTTTATTTTAAATCAGCTTTCCCTACAAGTATACTAAATGTGAATTGAATTAATCATTTTCTGCATCAGACATTATGGATAATGTATTTTTGCTACATGATTTTAATTCATTCAGCAATATGGTACAAGCTGAAATTGGATTTGCTGTGCTAATCCTCTCAATAAATATTCCAGCATCTTCAACAATATCATCCCAGTCCTTGAGTCCTTTCCCTCTCTCTGTGTACTTTCATATTAATTGGAAATGTCTCATCTTTACTTCTAACAGCATAATGTTCTGTATTGCATTTTTCATGTCCTGAGACAGTGTACTTCCCATCTACTTCTCTTTCTTGCTCCTTTCCCTCCTCTTCTTCCTCTGAGTCATGCTATTTGTGGTGGTGGGCTCCACATCAGACATTACAGCCATTTTCAATAGTGT
Source organism: Aquila chrysaetos chrysaetos (assembly GCF_900496995.4). Classification (NCBI taxonomy): domain Eukaryota; kingdom Metazoa; phylum Chordata; class Aves; order Accipitriformes; family Accipitridae; genus Aquila; species Aquila chrysaetos. The sequence goes on from NC_044005.1 coordinate 82,353,376, forward strand.
ATATGTATACAATAGGAGGGAAGATAAAAATAGTAACTGTGATAAAAGACTTCTGAGAGAAATGACTTCTGAACTGGTTAAGATGCCAGCTAATGTATGTAATCTTTTATTTAAGCAAATATTATTACAGAAACCTGAAGTGCACAGGTATGCTTTAGAAAACAAATTTTAAACATTATGTCCAATATATCAAGATGTCTTTCAAGTTGTAAACTTGAATTTTGAACATATTTGCATTACCATTCCATCTGGAACTCATCTATGCAACTATATATTTAATAACTCCACCCCAGTAATTAAATAAAATACTGAATAGCACTGGACCAAGGATAAAGCCCTGTGGCTTTTATTGCATCTTTCTATTTTGATAGTGATTGTTGATAATTATTCTTGTAAGCAGGATTTTTCCAACATTTCTGAACCCATCTTTTAGATGAAGAGATGTTGTTTTATCAGATGTGTTTCCCCAGCAACTCCACCAAAAGGCAATTCAGATCTTACACAGGCCACATTATCTATGAAAAATGCCATTTTTTCTCAGTTAACAGTGCAAGAAATGTAAAGCAACAGTACTCTCAAACTAAGTATCTCAGTCACATCCCTAAAACTAACTGGAAAGATTCCGGGCCTTTGTCAAAAGTAAGATATATTAATTTCAATAACCAAGAATGAAAAGTTAGAAAATAAGAATAGGGGAGCTGAAATGTCTTTCAGTGGACAGAGATCTTAATTAGAGATATAATGAGTCAGAGTCTAAAAAAAAATATTTTGGTGTTAATGATTGCCGCTTAAAATTGTGACTTTGAGGGCATACAAAATAAGTTGGTTTTTCACTGATTTCTGGGTAGTGTACAGGCACTAATTCAAGTTGTGACTACTAAATAATAATGAACACCTTATAATCATTTCCGCTGTCTCAGAACACATACTGTGCTGAAAGGTGAAAATGAGATACAGAATATTTTTTTTTTAATTATTTCAGTAAATGCAAAAATGCAGTCCAAAGGATAAATTTTAAATTTGTCTTAAATTTGGGAATGAAGCAAATAAAATCCTCAGCGATTATGTAGTTGCTTCGTAAGAAAATAACACCTGAGCTTAGCCTGCAACAGAACTTAAAAATCAAAGATTAAACCAGTATAAATATCAGATACAAAAAGTCTGTGAAATAATCGGGTTTATGTGCATTAGTGGGGATGTTAGCAAAAATACTACAATTAACTTTTTTTTTATTTACTTGCAGAGAGTTGAGATATTTTTGGAGACAGAGCTATCAGAAAAAGGAGATTTTGAATATTGAGAAACCAAGTGATTCTCAGAACTCATTGAAGGTTTCTGAACAAAGTGAGTTCAAAATAAGCTAAACTGTCAGAAAATGTATATGGTCTCTTACTAAAGCAAAATTTCATAAGAATGGAGTGCCAAAAATATTGACACCTGTATGCCGTAATCACTTAGCATGCAGAGAACATGGAGAAGACTCAATTATAAAAGCCAGTGAGAGAATAAAAATTATGTCTACAGTGAATTAAAAAAACCCTCAGTGCCACATTGTGCCTGGAACAACAATTTTTCTCTGCTTAGAAAAACTTGATTGAAATAAAAGAAGTTATAAACAGAATAAAAAAAAATTCTGATGCCCATAGTCGAAACAGCTATATATGGAACAGCTATGTCATGTATGTATGTGTATGATGTTCAGCTACAGACTGAAAAGTGGAAGCAAACCTTGCTGCTTAGGTTCTTTGATCGTTTCAGCAAGGTACTGGAAGAAGATGTTGAAATACTTTATTTATGCCTGCAAAAATGCTTTTTTGCATGTATTACTACTTTTGCCTGTTATCTTAATTATCTATATTTGTTCAGACTTCTCAGAAATAAGATCGTATTCTATTAGGCAAGGTTCTTATCCTTTATAAATAGTTCTTAGTATTAATCATTGCAGTGTTTAAAGCTTCTGTTTCCATTTCAAGCCTGATTTTGTCCTCTATTCATGAACAACTAATAAAGTGTTTTCACCTTTGAATAGGTGTGTGTGATGTGTGGTCAGAAGGAGGGTTTTCTTTTTAGGACTCAGTTGAATTTATTCATATGAGGTGCATCTAGCTAGAAGACAGAGTAGATTTAATTATGTATCGAAAAGTCTTTCCCTTTCTCTGGTAGATCTTAAATATATAACAGTGCTTTCAAGAGATTTGATACGAGATTGACTGTATTTACCCATGCAAGCATCGTAGCAGGCTCTAAAAAATAATTCGATACCTTGGTCTGTTGAGGTGATAAAGGAACTACTTACCAGCTGAGAGTTTCCCAGCAAGTGTCCCTAGACCATCTGGCTTCTTCATACCCTGAGGGAGGGTATAAGCAGGGAAACACCCTTGTTCATTCATTTTCAGTAGCCAAAGTTAAGACTATCTCAAAGCTGCTCTCAATTATGCCAGATCTATTAAAAACAAACAAACATAAGCTTTGGTAGGCATATAGCACCAGTAATTGCTCAGAAACTACTGAGAATATGAACCAGATGTAATTGGTACATTTAGTTGCCTGCACCTGATGCCTGTCCAATCCACTGAAACATTGCAGTGGAAGGGATGTCTCAGTTGATCTACTCTAGGTCTTTACTACTGCAGTATAGTATCTCTGTCATAAACCTTTGCTACATTTATCCTTCTATTCATTTTCAACACTTTTAATTATGTTTTCATTTGCAGTGTGCTCCAAAGCTTACTGAGGTTGCATCAAACAGGCTTCTAATTACATTTATTTAATGTAAGTCTTCTGTTTATTATCTTCCTGGCATAGGGTACCATCCCCAGCTTGACAAATTCATCAGAAGTGCTTGTAACCACTCTTTGAAGAACTCATTTTCCAGGTTGGGGGGGGGGGTGTCTTCAAAATTCTGGTGTAGAGTTTGGCCAAGAATTCTGGAGAAATAATCAGGCAAACTCTCAGGAATGATCCAGATGTATTTAATCCAGCCTCAGTCCAGGGGCAGGGGCTAGTCCTCCATTTCCACAGTTCATTGCTAAGGCAGCCGGAGAACTTGGCTCTTTCCCTTGGAAACTCAACTGTTTGGAACCCAGCCACCCACCCAGCCACTCTGAGCACCTCAGAGTCCAAGTACAACAGCATGGTAATGGCCCTTGAGGTGGAGCCTCTCGCTGTCACATACTCACACACCATGTAGCGACCCATGGATTTCTCACATTCATCTCTAATCATAGTAGTCACTGCAAGCCTGAACCTGAATTTGTAAGGAATTTGCTTTATAATGAATTCTTCAGTTACTTAGGAAATTTATTTGTCTGCTTTTAACTCCAGTGCTTGAAATTTTTTGTGGAAGTACTGTATTGTCATTGTGAGATATTTCTCTAGAATACAACTTGCAGGTCATATGGCTTTTTACTTTGAATTTATTAAGAGAAATTACCCATATTATCTTTAACTAAAATTTCTAGCTGGTGTTCAAGATGAAATATGTGCACAGCAAGAAGTGCTGTTGTGGACGTAGTAAGTATGTAAGTTATGGACACCACTTCATGTTTAAATTATTAAGGATTGTATAATGATTATATTTTGACCCCTGTCATTATAGACACTTATCTTATTCATATATATGTATTTTTGTCTAAGTTCCAGGGACAGATGAATAACTCAGACCACCAACTAAGCCAAATCAGAATCCCTGACAGTCAGTGGGAACAGACAGTCATGATAAGAGTAGGTGTTCTACTTTATTCCCACATCTGCTAGATTTTTAGGCAGGAATGGACCAAATTATGAAAGCCTAGAGGTAATACTAAACACCTGGAGAAACACTGAAGGCTGTGACTGATTTTGATTCCCGAGACTGAATAAAGTCTTTTCCTTTATACATGCAAGTAATATGGAAGAGCAAAGAAAGTCATAGCAAAATATATTGTAAGGCTTCCCATAATAAATTCCAATTTCTTTTAAAACATTGCATGTGATAAGTGAACCTGTTAATGTTGTCTAGGAAATGTATGCGGTCTCCCACCTAACAGACTGTACATCTCCTGCAGAATAATCAGGTTGAATGTAATGTAAAACCAAAGAACTGCTTTAGTTTTCTAGATTGAAGAAGGGATATTTTGCTTCTTATAAATCATAAAGAACTTGAACCAAAATTTGAAGGATAAATACGGTAGTGGTTTTGCTGGATGCTAGCATGTGTAACAAGGGGAACATATACAGTTTTAATTGCTTTGGACAGTTGAAGTTGTCAATCTATAATGCTGCACACCACATAGTCAGCCTTGGGCACATCAGTACTCTAATTACAGAAAGTCTGGCTCTTCACCAATGTTTTAACACTTGATTTATTTCCCGTTCAAGTTGTTCAATAGAGCCAGAGTTAATTGGTTTTCCAAATGAGTGTTAAAAATATAAAGATCCGGCTTCATTAAGTGGAGGCTGTACTTATTATGCACCACTGAGTTGTAAATCCATGTAAAGGTTAGAGGGTGAGCTTTCAGAGCCCTGTGTACAAAACCACAACTTGAATTGGTTTGTTTTGCTTACAAATTCTAGTTAATATCTGATAATTGACCCTGGCTGCCTTTTCTTTTTTAAAGAAGAAATTAAGCCACCTGAAAAAAAAAAAATCAAGCTAAATATATTAAAAGTAGGCTAATCCATTTTATTTATTTCATGTGATGTTCACCTTTTATCTAAAAGGATCACACTATTCCTTTGCAATCCCAGTGTACTTTCTTTATTCATAAAAGGGAACAAGCATTTTACTGAGTCCTTTTCTTCTGTTTAAAAGATTCCTCCAAAGCACCTTGCAAACCAGCAATGTATCACAAACAAATCATAATCTCCTGTTCTCATGATCTACGTGATGTTGGAATGCAACAATCTTACGCTTCTAATAGCAAAATTGCAATTCAAGAAACAAAGAAAGTTGGCAGGTGTTTTGAACATTTTTAAATTCCTACAGAGGCAATAAAACAGGGTAGAAGGACTTGCCTGGGTTTTTCTCAGGAGCAACTGAAGTTTATTTGCTCTTTTGTTCTGTGTGGGTGCGTATGTGTGGTTTTGTTTTGCTGGGGTTTTTTTTGGGGGGGAAGGGTGGCACTATTCCCTTGCATTACTTTTTTTCTTAAAATATATTGAAACTTTCAGTAAGAAAAAGTACTTGATTTTTAAGACTCTTCGGTTTGGATTGAATAAAAGGAGTGCAGAACTCTCTGCCGGTATTTATGGGAAACTCCAGGAAAAAAGCCATGCGAACAGTGTGTTTTTGTTTAGGAGCAAGGGGTAGGAAGATGTGGCAAGAATGGCTGCCGAGCCAGGGCTGGAGCTGATCTGCAGGATGGAGGAGGTGGTGAAGACATACAGGCACAGAAGTGGCATGATCTGGGGGGGGTCTCCTGATAAACCCATAAACGAGGACCTCAGAGGAGCAGCGGTGCAGCTGCACGTGTTTCTGGGGTTCAGGCAGTGGCTGTGGAGGGCGAGAAGCGGTGTCCTGAGGAAGTATGTGACTGCAAGGGTGTGACGGCAGAAAAAAATCATTAGTGGGAAAGTAATTTCTGCAGTAGAAGTTTGTTTCTTTGGTAGGTGGTAATGGAAGACAGGACAGCAGGGGAGAACAGAATCGGTCTCCATAAGGAGAGTAAAAAACTGAGCCAGAGACCCAAGCCCGAGGAAGGATGACGCTGATCAATAGCTGAAACTCAGTGGGCTCAGGGGAAGAAAGGAGAGCAGGCAGAGGATGCAAGTTTCTCACCAGTGCAAAATAATGCTCATATGGATGTTTGGGTTTACCTAGCTGGAAGTTTGTCAAGAGCTGATAAACTCATCAGCAGATGCGGTTACCTGGGAAGGGCACTGAGACATCAGTGTGGTAGACGTGAAGAACTTGAACAGCAAAATGAAGGAGATGAAGCTATTCTCCTATTTTTAAAAGCTAATATTATAGGGAGAGAAAAAGCCTGGCATAATGTTAATAATGATGATAGTACAGTAGCGCATACTTTCTTTTAGGGGGCAAGGAGTGCCAGTAGCTCCCTGGGGCTGAGGGCCGGAGCCCGTCCCACCGCCCCGGCCAGGAGCAGGGCGGCCGGGGGGCAGCAGGGCAGCCCCAGCCCCGGGCAGCGGGCCCCTCCGTGGGGACGGGACGGGGCCGGGACGGGACATCGGTCCACGGGGCAGGGTGGGGGGAGTCCTGGGGGGCCGGGCAGGGAGGGTCAGGGCTGGCGGTGCCCACAGGGACCAGGCGTTTTCAGCAAAGATGGACAAATATAGCAAGGATGTTGTGTAGCATGGTATCTTACTGTGGTGACTATCAAAAAATAAAGGACAGAAGGGAAAAAGAAATCAGTGTAAATGAAAAAATCACTTCAGGGAAAGGTTTTTGTGTGAAAAATTGCATCAGGCTTTAACTTCACAGCCGGAGTTCAGAGCTCAAACATAACTAAACAGTAGTTGAGACAAATAGGAAACTTTTTTTTTAATTAAAATAATTAAAAAGTGCAGGTATACTAAGATAAGCACTATGAATTTCCTTAAATTAATTTTCCTGAAGTTTCCTTAAACATATTCCATAAACCAAGAAAACCAAAATATCACCTTTTTTTCTGCAGTATATAATTCACACCCAGGTTATAGATTAATCATAGCCAATAATATTTGGGGTTAGTCTTCAAATTAGGAGCTACTGTGAGATGTAAACCTGCCCAAACTATGATCTGCCAAATAAGCTCCATTCTGTTTTTTCAGAAAAGTATTTATAAACTGACACTTTCTCCAACCAACACTTGAACTTGACATTGAGTTTGATGGAGATGCATTGGCTTAAATATCAATAAAACGCTGGCTTTGGGTCTTATTACTGATCAGGTTTATCCAAAGCAGAGCTAGATTTCAAAAGTCATCTTTTATATCAGACTACAACAAATATTTTAGGAAAGTTTTCAAGGTTTGGTAGCCATTAGAAATTTGTCTTTGCTAAATTCTCTTACATGGAAAAATGTTTTAGGGTATCCAAATTGCAGACTATATACTTGGTCAGCGGACTAATTGTGGTAGCACGTCTCATTAACAATGCTGAATGCTGTAATAGCTTTTCCTCAATTGCTGCTGCATTTAATGAGAAGCAGCACAACGCAAGCCACATTACTGGCCTGACAATTTGTTCTATTGATTTATCATGCCTCTTTTACTGCTGCCTACCCAAAAGGACTGCAAAACATTTGTCATGATATTTGTGGGTTTTGACATCTTAGCTCCACAAACGCACAATAAGACTATCTCTTTCAAGCACTGCCACATAACTTGATGCTTAGTCTTACCTGGATTTTTCTTTTTTCCCTTTCCCAAATGCCAACTACAGCCTTCACTTCAGTAAGGTAGATTGTTGAAGAATCCATTCTTAAGCGTCTGAAAAAAATGCTGGTGAAATTAAAAAAAATGCTAGTAATGTCATAAAGGATGTCTCTTCCATTTTATAAAACTTAATTCTGCCAGCATTTTACATTACTACACTATTTGTTGTAATAGTCTAAATGTTTCTCTTGCACTGTATGTAAAATAGAAGAGACATTTAAAGAAAGCAATGCTAAACATTCATAGATTTTTCTTGGGATGTAACAAGGACAAGACTGTACTTCCAAGCACTGAGTCATACGCAAGTGTCATAAATGCCTAGTTGCAGTAGCTTACATATAATAAATGTTCCTTGAGAAATTACTCAAGTGAAATGAAACATCACAGAAGTATTTCTACTAGAAGATGCTCATAAAAGCCCGGGACAGGAAAATGAAGCCACAATTAAAATTTAACAAGAACTGAGTGCACATTGTAATTAGAAATATGCACCAAAAACTGCGTTATAAATGCATGATGCTTCATTGGCTGATGAAATCAATAGAAAGATTCCCTTGTGAGGTCTGCCTCTAGAAGCTTCTGCTTAACGTTACTGTTACCTACCATTTTGGCAAAGAGTATCCAGAGAGGTAAGACAGTCTGTGACTCATTGAGCTGCAGCAGCGCCTTTGTACATATTTAAGATAAATTGAAGAGAAGGAAAGTTGAATTGAGTCAAAGGACTTGCTAGGTAGTACAGAACCCAGCCCTATCCCATAAGAGGATGTCTAGGTGTCAATATCACACACTGGAGGGCGCCCATTTGACGTAGAAGTAGTAGGAAGAATTACATAGGATGTGGGGTGTTTTGAGAAAATGTATGTTATTTCTCTATTAACTAATATGAGCATAGATGAGCTTAAAAAAAAAAAATGCTTAGAAAAACACAAGGATAACCAGTTAGTCATATAAACAAGTTACCTTTGCCTAATTAGAAGACTTTCTAAAGTTCAGAGCAGGTGTGAATCCTGGATCCTTGGCACTATCTACTGGACTCATGCTTCTCACCAGAGAACGCAGCTTTCAAAGCAATGAGAAAATATGTTTTACCACTATGCAAGTACTCTACAGTATCTGAATCATCTCCTGGCTGGATTGGAAAGAGATCTGAGGCAGTTGCCACAGTTCTTACTTTCTCAGAAAATGTGACTTGGCAAGAGAATTTAAGATCAGGGAACTGGAAAGGCATCTGGGTGAGTAGTAGCTTACAATTTCCTCTGAAAGTTCAGATGCCTTCCTTGCCTATGAAAATTAACTCAGTGCTTCTTTTTTCTTTTAAGTACTGAAAAATAGGGCAGAAACTAGTTCTGAAACTCTTGCAAAAGAAAATTGCAAACCATCAAATCCATTAGAAAAATAACTAGTGGCATCTTGAAAATGAGATATCCAGAGGCATATTACCTGACAGCCCTCCTCCCCAAATCCAGGACATTATTCTAGCAGGTTGTATTTCACACAGCAGAGCCCAAAGAGATGGGTCATAGCCACCTGAAGGTCTGGAGATGGATGAGACACATGGCAGGTTGCCCTGATTGTGACTCAAACTAACCCATGCCAATGCCTTGGGCTTACTTGCTAGAAATAGGATTAGACTGACTGCTGAAGTCGAAGTGTTGCCAAACCTTTGTATTTGTAAGTCTTATATGCTTACAGGAAATGAAGAAGGAAATTCTAGAATAGATGTATTTCAAAGAACATTGTAGCATGACTGCCATTGTGTAGACATCAAAATTACCAAGCAGGTAAAAAGCAGTGATGGAATGAAAAGTTTTGAAGAAACAGCATCAGACACAGTTTATCAGAATAGTAATAACAAATTCCAAACTGTAATGCAAAAATGTTTGCCATGGATATACTTAACAGTTGGGTCCTGTCTTTCTACAATCCAAATAAAGGAAAAATCACCTTACAACAAAAATTAACATTACCATTTCCTCTTTCCTTCCCATACTTTGTTTAGTGGTTGTGAATAAGCTTTTGCCTACAACATTCTCTAATGACTCTTGGAAGAGTTATGGTAGGGTACCCTAGTATAAGAACTTTGTTGCCATCTCTTCTGGTAAGTCTCAAAAAAAGGTTAGCACTGCTGTTCATAACAAATCTCTTTTTTTTCCATCAGTCCCTTTCCTTATTTGATAGTAAGTGACAGTCTTTTGAGGCTGTCTGTTCCACAAACTCATGTTTGTGCTCCTGACAATTGCTATGTCTGTGTAGGGTTACCTATTCCTGATATATACAGATGTACTGCTCAGTTTGTCATTAACTGGGAATGGGTTTTCCTTCTTAACATGCAGAGAAAAGCTGCAAAGATACGCAAAGAGCTATGAATGGCTGTTGACATATGTACAACAGCCCTATTTCATCCATGTCTTCTGAATTTTGAAACACAAGGCTGTGTATTTTTAAGCAGCCTTCCTCAATCTTGAAAATAGTATATAACAAACTTCTCTTTGTTTTATTCTAAATGTTCCTTACTATGCTGTCAAAATCTTTAAGGTCAGTGGTCTCTAGTGGAACAGTGTCCTGATTGTCCATTTCCTGTCTTTGCTTATCATAATCATACAGTCTTTGCAATTATCACTATGTGGAAAACAGAGTAAATCATATTTTTCCTTCAGAGCTAGCTGGATAAACCAATACATCTTTGGCATACGTTGCTTGCATGCACTAGTCAGACACAGGGGTATGAATTATTTTAAACAAATATTTGACAAATTAAGATTCCAGCTTATTTTGAATATTGTAGCATTCCTGATTTGCCTTGATCCAACAAAGCGGTGATTAGTCTGACAAATTCCTAACTGTAACAGCATTGAAATGTCAGTAGCTTCACCAAAACTTCATTTGCACTTTGAAGAGGTATTTAGATCAGAATCTTCTCATATGAGCCTTAGATTTGGCTGAGTCAGTTAATGAGGAAATTAGCCTGTGCATCCAATTTGCCTAAATCAGTAAAGAAGGCACCACTATCAACTGCAGTTGATTAAACTCCTTTGCTCTTTATCAGTCAACTATATAAATCAGAAACTGCTAACTGCCTCTTTTCTACTAAGTATAGCAGCTGTGCTGAAGAGAAGAAAGAAGGTGTTTCAGTCAGGTGGATGGCTGAACATATGTTAGTTTGCATTGTTGTTTGCATTTCTAGTTCTCGAAGTTGGGCAAGGATCGTGAGCGAGTGATACCTGCAAGTTGTAAGAAATTCTGCAGAAACCGTACTGATCGTCAGTCTCCAACTATGTCTAAACTAGAAGGTTTGTTAAATTCAACATTAGTTCAAAGAAGCCATCTAATTCTTTCTTTCATGAGTCAATACTCGGTACCTTTCTTTTAGGATTTTTGTATTATATATTTAAACAGAAAATCTCATAGTATTACTAATAATAATGATAATGGTCTAAGTAAGGATTAGGGATATGCAGTGGTGGCTCAATTTGATAATAAAAAAAGCTGTGCATCAGGTAACAATGAGGGAGATAAATAGGTATTTCTAATGTATATCTACTTCTAGATTTGCTTATGTAAACAAAACAAAAATTTCTTCAGCTGCTTCCTACATGTTGTCACATCTGTGTAGGTTCTTTGGCAGCAGTACATAAATTAATTTCAATCTTCCGTAGGCCTGTCAGTAAATGTGCACACAAAGTTTATTTGCTCATATATCCATACAGTCATGGTCAAGGAAATAATACAAGAGAAACTGTAAAATTCAGACCTGCCAGCCCTTTGCAATTGTTACAGAAGTTCACTAACCTCAAGTTTACCAATCTAGAGAATTGAGGTGTTTGGACACTTTTAATTACTTCTAGAGAAAGATTATCAATTGATTGTTTTCTTCTCCAGTTTCTTTGGTATCTGGCACTACATCCTTTTAATTGGCAGTGAAAGGAAGATGTTCTCTGGACAAAAATTTTCTTGTCAACACATGGCAGTCAGAGCTGCTTTTGTGGTTCTTATCTCCTTTTTCTAAATTTATTCTTCCTCTATAACCTGTAAATTATTGACTGTTAACAATGCATAATACAAAGTTCACAGATATTTTTTTTAACAGCACTCCTGTCATTACTACCTTCCACTTAACTTGGGTTTGTGCCCTTACCTTGATTGCACTTGACTTGGCTTTATGTGTTTTAACATTAGGTGTTCCATTATCTTTAGCATGTCTGCCTTTCTCCCTTAAGCATAGTGTTGCAGCCATGAACTTTGACCTTAAAAAAAAAAAAAAAAAAGCCCACACTTTGAAAATGATCGCTTCAGAACAACTATGTATAATAAAATTAATGAAAGGTTCTAGTTACTGATCTACTATGCTGGTTGGAAAAAAGATGCATTTCAGAGAGCAAGGAAGTGACCAGAATTTTTTTTTTTTTTTGCCATTTTGCTCTCTTACATTTAATGAGCACATATCTTAGTGGTCACATATTTGTAATGACTCCTTTGCTACCTTTTATATAGCTCTAGAAGTAAATGGTTCATGTCATAAAAGAAAGATTACACTTTTTCTTTGGTCAACAGTATTTCCGAAACTGACTGCTGAGATGGAATTAAACTGAGTCTAGGCAAAAATCAGACCTAAAATACTACTGAGATTGAATTTAAGACAGCTTGGAATTTTCTAGATCATTAATTGTATATTTTAACAAAAGCTTCCTGCTTGTGGCATTGTTTCTGTCTTTACTATATTCTCTGGTTTTGGTTTTCTGTTTCCTTTTTAAGCTTGTATGTGCTTAGTGGAAGTGAGAAGTTTGCTAGCTGTGTGAATATCACATGAAAATCATTAAATGTTTAAGAAAAGCAAATATATACAAGCTAAAACTTACTGGTGGTTGAATGTCAGCTATGAATGGGCTGCCCACTGAGCTGAGCACTCCCTCAGTAGACACTATACCAAGTGAGAGCAGTGTTTTTAGAGGCTGAATTGGAGTTTAATTTGTTCTTTGCATACCTACTGTAAGAAAGCTAATTTAATATGATTATCAAGAAAGATTCCTTTAATTACATCAAACAATCTATAGACTGTTTGTCATTTGTAGCTTTAATACAAACTGCAGTGGATATTTGAAGGCACTGTATAGTAAACATAAATATCTGAGGGCACAGATATCTAAAGAAACAATATGTGTGTGTGTTATACTACTTCCAGAGCTGCATTCACTAATTCAGTTCCATGCAGAAAGCCAATCAGTTCATGGAGCCCAAAGGTAAAATTTCTACAAAATCTGATGTCAAATCCCACCTTGAAGTCTGATATCCCTCCCCTTCTAGCTTTATTCTCCTCCCTCCAGTTCACAGTGCCTGTAGGTCAATTCTGTAAATCTGCATGAGCTTCTCCACCCTCATGTGACTCAACCCAAGCTATTGATGGAAAATCCAGCTAGCTGCCACTTAGCTGAGATCAGAATTTGCTGCTGAAGAGGGCAGCAGTGACATTTCAAGTCAGGCTCCTGTTTTGTGTGAGTAACTTACCCTGTCTCTGAACACCCGTGAGTCAGGTACACCTGATCAAGGCTGAGAACTGGAGCCCACTAGCTAGTTTCTAGCACACTGTAAGCATTGCTTGTATGCTGCTTGAATATTCAAAATAGAAAAAAAAAGTGGGACTTCAGTGTCATGTTAATTAGGCCTTTAGGTAGGATGAAAGTGGAATCAGAATATAGACAAAAAAGCTTTCTCATCTCCCCTAAACGTAATTACATATGCCAGGTGTGGACTTCATTATTTAAGTTCTACCATGTGGTTTGATCAGGTCAGTGTAGTCAATATCACGATAACGGCAGTACTGAACATACGGCGCACAAACTGCTCTGTTATGAGCTACACCGTGAACTTACAGTGCAGCAGCCCTGCCATGGTAACTTACTCTGCTTCCAGTTCTACTCCATGGTGAGGACAGCTGACAGAGGCAGACAGCAGACACAGCAGCTCACAGAGCAGTTTGCACAGACCAGGGCCAGCAACAGCGCAGAGAACACCACACGCGTGCTCAGCGGGGCGGTGATGCACCACGGGGCGCAGTCCCACCACGTGCTGGTACAACTTCTCCTGATCCATCAGAGGCCTTGACTCGGTAGGAGTTCCCAAGGGAGAATGCAGCTCCACAGGTCTCAGCTGCAGGGATGCCCGGGACCTCTTGCTGAGGCTGGGGCAGCAAGGGCTGGACGTCTCGCTTGCAGAAGGTGTGCCCTGGTGTCGTCAATCTGTCACCAAGCGAAGGACTTTAAGGAAGAGGTCAGCAGACTGCACAGCAGCAGTGATGATGAAAAGAACACAAAGGAGATTAACCATGTCTTCTCCAAGACCCTGCAGATACAAGAACCTGAACCCCCAGCTGTACCAAAGGAGGGGCAGATGGGGTCTGCGCTTTTTGCATTGGAAAATGGAGACTTCTGGTGATGCCAAAGGCTGGAAGCTTGTAACTGCTGGCAGCCGAGGAGGGCTCCTGCCCCCATCTGCAGCTCTGCTGCTGCAGAATGGGTTCGGTACACTGGTGGCAGAGGGGAAGGTGGTTGCTCTGTCCGGTGAAGCATCCGAGCCACACAGGAGTACCAGGAGGAAGCGGCGAGTGACTCCCTGCTACTGGGGATGGAGACCCCATTTGCTGACTTGGCCAACTGTCTAGGAAGGCACGTTGTCTGCTGGATCTGGGCCATTGTGGAGACTACTGAGGCTGGTCTGACGCTTAGGCCATTACCCACCTTGTTCTTCCGTGGGCACCAGTGTTGCTTCCAGGAGAGATCTAGAGCATATCGAGGGTGTCTGCATGGGTCTGGGAGTGAGGGCCAACAGCATGGGGGCCAAGTGGTGTGCTCCTCAATACTGCCGGTGAGGGGGAAGGGCTTGAGGAGGATCGGACAGATTCAGTAGGTCAACAACTGCCTGTGCAGCTGGTGCCAACAGGGATTCAGCTTTTACAACCGTGGGACCCTCTTTGAGAACTGAGGACTGCTAAGAAGATGTAAGATCCACCTGACAAAGTGGGGTGAAAGCCAACAGGCTGGCCAAGCAGGTGGGGAGAGGTTTAAACTAGGAACAGTGGGGGAGGGAGAGGAAAACTAACAATCATGTGAAGTGATGGAGCAGGTTGGCAAGCAAAGGGTGTAGAGTGGTGTGGACAGGAGAGACCTTGAAAACAACAGAACGAGGCAGAAAGACCTACCACACTCAATTGTATGTGCAGGAATAAGGAAGTGCTGTGTTATGGGGGAAACTCATTTTTTTCTGGGAAATCAGTACAACTGGGTGCCTCTCTGAAGTGCTTGTACACTAGTGCATGCAGCATGGAGAACAAACAGGAGAAATTAAAGTACCGCTACAGGGCTACAGAGTTACTGATTGCAGAGACATGGTGGAATAGCTCACACAACTGCAGTGGTGCAATGGATGGATACAGGCTCTTTAGGAAGGTCTGGCTGGGATGGCAAGGAGGAGGATTTGTCCATGTGAGAGAAGCAAGCGTGCTTTGGGACTGGTGGTGACCCAGCTGAGAGCTTATGGGTTGGCAGGCAAACCCACAAGGGTGATGTGGAGGGTGTCAGCTACAGACCGCCTGATCAGGGAGAAGTGGAGGAGGCCTTCAGACAACTAAAGAAAGCTTCACATTCACACGTTCAGGTCCTTATGGGGTCCTTGAATCACCCCCATATCTGCTGGAGTGGCAACAGCAGGGCACAAGCAATTCAGGTTTCTGGAGTGCATTAGTGATAGCTTGCTGACACGAGCAATCAAGGAGCTGACGAGGGCAGGTACTCTGATGAACCTGATTGATACAAACAAGGATAAACTGGTCAGGGATGTGAAGTCTGGGGACAGCCTTGGCTGCAGTGAGCATGAGAGGCAGGAGTTCAGGATGCCAAAAGGAGAGAACAAGGCAAAGAACAGGAGCACTCTGCTATACTCTCAGGAGAGCAGACCTCTTGGGGAGCTGCTTAGATGTATCCAATGCCATCTAGTCCTGGAGAGAAGAGGAGTCCAGGAGGTCGGTTTTTCAAGGATCACCTCCCCAAGCTCAAGAACGGTCCATTCCAGCATGCAGGAAGTCAACCAAAGGTGGCAGGAGGCTGGCATGGATAAATGAGGAGTTCCTGATAAAGTTCAGACCTTAAAAAGGAAGCACACAAGCAGTGGACGCAGGGACAGATGACCCAGGAGGAGTACAGAGACACTGTCTAAGCATGCAGGGATGGGGTTAAGAAAGTCAAAGCCCATCTGGAATTGAATCTAGCAAGGGTTGTAAAGGTCAACAAGAATGACTTCTGGAGGTATATCAGCAGCAAAAGCAAAACTTAAGAAAATGTGGGCACACTGCTGAATGGGGCACAGGACATGGTGATGAAGGGCATGGAAAAGGCCAAAGTACTTGCACCTTCTTTGCCTTGATCTTTATTTGTAATGTTTGCCTTCAGGAATCCCAGACCCCTGAGACATGTGGGAAGCCTGGAGAAAGGAAGGCCTTAGTGGAGGATAGGGAGCATTTTAAACAGATTGGACATATGCAGGTCTATGGGACCTGATGGGATGCACCCATGTCTGCTGAGGGAGCTGGTGCTATCTGGTGAAGCCACTCTTTATAGTCCTTGAACCATGGCAATCCAGAGAGGTTACTGAGGAATGGAGAAAGAAAATGTCACTCCTATCTTCAGTTAAGGACATGATAGAGAATCTTGGGAACTAGAGGTGTATCATCTTCACCTCAATCCTGGGAATATGATGGAGAAAATCCTAGAAATGTTTTCCTAACATCTTACGGACATGAAAGTGACTGGGAGTTGTCTGCAGGGATTTACAAAGGGGAAATTGTGCCTGGCCAACCTGATAGCCTCTGATGAAATGACTAGCCCAGTAGACAAGGCAAGAATGGTGGATGTTGTTTATCTTGACTTTTTAATAAGGCTTTTGCTGCTGTCTCTCATAAACTCCTCACACACAAACTGATGAAGTACAGGCTAGATCAATCGACAGTGAGATGGATTGAAAACTGGCTGAACCGCTGAGCTCAAAGGGCTATGATCAGTGGCATGAAGGCCAGCTGGATCATGGTTGCTAGTGGATACCCCAGGGGTAGATGTGGAGACCAATACTGTTTAACATCTTCATTAATGACCTGAATGATGGGACAGAGAGCTCCCTCACCAAGCTTGCAGTTGATACAAAACTGGGAAGAGTGGTCTGTGCACCAGAGGGTTGTGTTGCCACTCAGAGGGACCTCAACAACCTGCAGAAATGGGCTGACAGGAACCTGGTGAAGTTCAAGAAGGTGAAATGCCAAGTCGTAAAACTGGGCATGAGGACAAGCTGGGGCCAACTGTTTGGAAAGAAGTTTTGCAGGAAAAAAGACCCGGGGATCTTGGTGAACACCAAGTTGACCGTGAGCCAACAATGGCATCCTGGGCTGCATTAGGAAGCGCATTGCCAGTAGGTCAAGGGAGGTGATCCTCTTTACTCAGCACTGATGAGACAATCTGGAGTACTGGGCCCAGATCTGGGCTCCCCGGTGCAAGAGAAACGGACGTACCGGAGTGAGTCCAGCAAATGGCAATGAAGGTGATTAAGGTGCTGGAGCATTGACATACATACGAGGAGAGGCCGAGCGAGCAGGGACTGGTCAGACTGGAGGAAAGACAGCCCGGAGAGATCTTATCAGTGCTAATTAACACCTGATGAGGAGAATGAAAGCCAAGCTGAAATGGGGCTTGTGGGCCCATGGGCAGGGGATGTGGGAGGAGGCTCCGGGTGAGGCTGGTCGGGGCCAGTAACATGTATAAGTGCACCCTGACATACAGGCAATTCCCCTTAAAAAGGACACTTTCACTATGGGGCCGGTCAAAGAGTGCAATAGCTTCCTCAGAGAGGTTGTGGAGCCTCCGTCCTTGACAATATTCAAAACCCAACTGGTCCTGAGAAAATTGCTGTGAGCAAGGGGGATTTGGACTAGACAATCTCAGGATCCAACTTCCCAATGTCGAGATTTTTTGTAATTCTCCAATAGGTAGAAACAAATGTGAAATTAAATTTAGGGTGAGCATGTGCCCACAGGTAACTGCTATGGAATAGCTGTCTTTCAATTCACATTCTGTCTTACCTGTAGTAACTTATCATTTTTCCAAGCCCTCAATCCTGAAATGTCTTTTTCTGTTCCATAAATCTACCGCAGAGATTCATATTCAAGCACATTTTTTAATATAACCTGTTTCATAAAATTTACGATTTTTAAATGCATTAAATGGGCATTAAAATGTGTAATTAATTAAAAGTCTGGCTACATTCTGGAAGTTAGAAGTTGTCACTCCACAAATATTTTTCCCCAGATTCATATGCGTGTACAAACACCATCACCAATACACTCTTCTTTACGTCTCCTTTACATAATATATTGCTGCTGGAAGAATCTAAATTGGGTCTCAAGAAATCTTGACTCTGCTATTGTGCTCCTGCTGACTCCATGGATCGCCTGTTGATATCAGTGTGAGTTCTGCATACTGAGGGAATGTGGACTATCTGAACTAAAATCAGTCACGTAGATCTAAGAGAATTTTCCCTGACTATACAGTATTGCATATTGTGGGCTGTTTTGTTTATACATTATAGATGACCTGTTTTCTGATAACTAAGCTTTCATCCTAAAGTTAAAACTCAGTACTTTTCATATCTGTATATTCCATTTGCTATTCCCTCAACAGCATTTGTGCAAGACATATTTGTCTCCTTTTTGAAAGGGGGGGGGAAAAAAAAAAAAAACAAACACACCAAAAAAAGAGATATATAAATGCAATTAGTTTTCTTTGCATAGGATACCTGCTGTGCTGATTTGATGCCCATTCTGGGCACCAATTTAGCAGTCATGCAGTATACGAGATGTGTTATACTAATAAGAAATTTACTTAGTCCTGCAAAACATACTTGATTTACTTAGTTCTGCAAAACATACTTGCCACAATTTCAGTACAACTCTAATCCATTTTGTGTTAGATTAAAGTTTTAACTCTCCCCATGCTCCTAAGGACCTAATTTTACCCCCTCTTAGATACAGTCTTTCTACTCTACCAAAGTTAATTAGTAGCCAGATATGCTTGAGAAATTTGGCCTCAAAGCACAATCCTAATAAAACTACTCTGAAGTATACCTGAAGATACAGGAATGACTGGAATAACTGAAAATTTTAATATCTTTTTTTACATCTTCTCATCTTTCTAGGTAGCATTTGTTTGAATATACAGGTAAAATACAGGTGAAAGACTGAGCTACAGTCAGCACCATTGGATAGAAAAATACAGGTTTTTCCTATGTGGAAAGTAGTGTGAGGACAAGAAGGGCAGGATTACCATCATGAGTGCTATTATTTGTCCGTGTTTATTGAGTAATCTATTTTTGCATTCAGTAAACTTAGTTTAGCTCCTTTTGCTGTAAGAAAGATATTTAACTTTAGCTCTTGGGACCCTCAGTCAAAAAGATGCAGTTTTCTTCAATGCTGTTTTTGCAAACTCCTTGATTCTGCTCTTTGTATTGCTAATTTCCCTATAGTGTTCATCTGGTTTTGTTTTGACTCGTCTACAGAATTGGAGAAAATATTGATTCTTTTTTTTTTTTTTTTTGAGGGGAGCAACAATCTTTAGTTTTTATTTTAAAAAAGAAAGAATAAGCATTTGTCATAGACACAAAAGCTGACTTATGATCAATAGAAAAGATACTAATGGGCTGTTTTCCTGTCACTTAACTTTTGATGTAATTCTAGTGTCAGCATTTCAGTAGTGCTGTGCTTCTAAGAAGCCAAAAGGAGCAGAGAGAAGCCCTCGCTAGGTCAGCTAGAATCACAGACTCGGATAAAAGGACCTGTTTCCTGTGTACCACCATGTACTTTTACCTTTTCCTCAGGAATATACTAGCATGAATTTTGGCTGTTTGAAATAAAGTTGAGCAGAACTTAATATGAGACTATTGGACAATTAATGTCATTGAAATAGTGAAATAGTGAGCTAGCCATAAGATGCAGATGTAGGTTGGCCAAGAAAAATAGCTTTATGCTCTTAGGGTTATAACTTTTCTAATCCAACAGTTGAAAACTTTTCTAAACCAAAAATTTTTCTCTTGAGTTCAAGACAAAATTTGATGTGTGACAGACTGCTAGATGCCATCCAGACTCCTTTCCAGATACTCTGCAAATTCAGTTTTCCACACAGGGCTCTGCCTTAAATTCCCTTGAACTTTGCTATGCAAAAACTGCACCCAGCTTCACAAGACTGTCATTTGGACTCTCTGCTGGTTAATCACAAATCATAGAATCGTAGAAAAGACCCTTAAGATCGAGTCCAGCCATTAACCTAACACTGCCAAGTCCACCACTAAACCATGTCCCTAAGCATCACATCTGCGTGTCTTTTAAATACCCCCAGGGATGGTGACTCCACCACTTCCCTGGGCAGCCTGTTCCAATGCTCGATAACCCTCTCGGTGAAGAAATTTTTCCTAATATCCAACCTAAACCTCCCCTGGTGCAACTTGAGGCCATTTCCTCTCGTCCTATCTCCAGCCACCTGACAGAAGAGACCACCATCCACCTCACTACAACCTCCTTTCAGGCAGTTGTAGAGAGCGATGAGGTCTCCCCTCAGCCTCCTCTTCTCCAGACTAAACCACCCCAGTTCCCTCAGCTGCTCCTCACAAGACTTGTGCTCCAGGCCCCTCACCAGCTTCGCTGCCCTTCTCTGGACACGCTCCAGCACCTCCGTGTCTTTCCTGTCGCGAGGGGCCCAAAACTGAACACGGTACTCGAGGTGCGGCCTTACCCAGTTTGAAAGTTTTACGTTTAGGATTTTGTGGCTTGTCCTGGTTTCAGCTGGGATAGAGTTAACTGTCTTCCTAGTAGCTGGTATGGTGCTATGTTTTGAGTTCAGTATGTGAAGAATGTTGATAACACACTGATGTTTTCAGTTGCTGCTAGTAGTGTTTAGACTAATGTCAAGGATTTTTCAGCTTCTCATGCCCAGCCAGCGAGAAAGCTGGAGGGGCACAAGAAGTTGGCACAGGACACAGCCAGGGCACCTGACCCAAAGTGGCCAACAGGGTATTCCATACCATGGGACGTCCCATCTAGTATAGGAACTGGGAAGTGGGGGCGGGGAATCGCCTCTCGGGGGACTAGCTGGGTGCCGGTCGGTGGGTGGTGAGCAATTGCACTGCGCATCATTTGTACATTCCAATCCTTTCATTATCGCTGTTGTCATCATTATCATTATTCGTTTCTTCTTTTCTGTTCTATTAAACTGTTCTTATCTCAACCCGTGGGTTTTGCTTCTTTTTCCCGATTTTCTCCCCCGTCCCACTGGGTTGAGGGGGACTGAGTGAGCGGCTGCGTGGTGCTTAGTTGCTGGCTGGGGTTAAACCACGACATGGCTAGATTCATCTTTTTCATGTTAAATGCTTTCTTACCTGCTTATCATACGTTAGCAGCAGCAGTCATTTATGGGTGTAGATAGACAAGCAAGCATTGTCAAAATGGAATGAGGCTAGATTATGCACGCACAAATATTCCCATATTCCTTGCATTTTATATTAGAGAATATGTTTCCCACTCCTGAAAGGAGTTTGTTTATAGTTAGTTCCTTCATTCGCTATCTTTACAACCTGCAGTTTCTGTGCATTTCATGAATTATGATCATGAGTTACATTTTTGCATTTTAAATTTGATATGTTTTTTGCTCCTCTCTCAAGCTAAAGTTTGTGGAGTGTGCCTTGGAGAGAGAAATACTGTGAGGCAGTTATAGCACAGTCAAATGTCTCGGGGCAATGCTACATTTTGCTGTGCTGCAGTTTTCCTTGGCTAGGATTGTCGGCTTCCTGGATTCCATCGAGCCAACTCTAGGGGAAAATGCAGAACTGGAACTGAATCAGCAACCTGCCTGCTTCCTCCCATGCCAGGGTAATGAGCATGCCTGTCAGGAGGAGATAGCGAGTCTGCTATCCCCCAGGAACAAGTTTTTCTATTGGATCTGAGTTTTTTACAACTCCTTCACAGGTAATTTCATAATTTCCTCAAGCCCAGCACATAGGTTAGGCACAAATATACCTTCAGTAAGAGTAAGGAACTAACCAAGTTACCTTAGCTAGAGAAAAGATTTCTGAAGTTAGAAACTCCTTGCAGCGCACAGAAACACCATTTTAGAACAAGGAAGAAACATACATCGAAGCTTAATGTAAAATTGTCTCATTTTGTTATGCAAGATGATTTGACTTAATTAGATCTCAAGCTTTCTATCCATGAGAACAAGAGGACATCAAATCTGCATAAAAGATGTAAGATGCAGTTACAGAATGAAGACGAGGATGGTTTTGAGGCATTACATAAATATCTCACAATTGGACATCCATGATATTCAACCATACACATGCACAGATTCTTTCCTTGTGCTTTAAGGCATTGTCGTGATCCATGCTGAACAGGAAGGATGAACATCATGTGAAGACGCATAGCATAAGATAACCTTAAAGAGCTTCTAAGTGTAACTATGACCAAAAGGTAAGTTAAAATCAAGTCTTGTTCTGCAGTGCACTTCTGCGTGGCAGTTACAAGGCATTTCTCCAAAGCAGCTGCATCCCAGGAAGATAATCAGATACAGAAGTAGAAAGGGGCATCCACCTGTGTACATGAAAGATGAGTCAAGTTGTGCAAAATTTTGTTGAGGGGGTCAGAGAGAGAGAGACTGAACAGACCACAAAGTTCAATGCTAAAGATGGATTGAAAACAATGTTATCCTCTTCCCCTGCCACACCTCCAGGGTGTTTGTTGAAACATGGTAAGTAAAATTTCTGTTAAAAATATATTTGGAATAACCTGGAGAACTATAGATCAGCAAACTGGAGTTTTCTACTGGAAAACTTGTAGAAATTCTGAAGAACCAGACTGACAGATGAAGCTAACACATGAAGAAAAAGCTTTGACAGAAACATATGCATGGGGTACTCGGGAAGAATCAGTGCAGCCTATCTAGAGGCTGTGTTTTCAAAAATAGATCTCTTTGCATGAGGCAGTGAAAAAGTTAATGGGACAAACTGACATTTCTGAGAAGACTGTGATTATCTTAAAAAAAAAAAAAAGCTCTTAAAGGTGTTAAGCTGTCATGTTATATGAGGAATAGTTTTCCCATGGATTTAATTATTGAATAGAGGATAACAAAGTGTGCACAAATCCCATAGTTTTCCCATATATAGAATGGTGTAACTCCAATTTAAAAGATTGAAAAGCATTTTTTTCACACAGGGAGTAACTTTTGGAATCTGTGTCACAGGAAGTTACAGTGCAAAAATGAGCTTAAAATTAGTTAAAAAAAATTATTGCAAACATTCGTGGAAAGTGGGCCCACCACAATGGGCACTTGCAACCACTGACATAGGAAGTCCTTACATTAAATATGTTGGTTAAAAGTCAACAGACTACTTCTCGGACTATGTCTGAGAGATCATCACTCCTTATTTATTCTAGATGGTACTTCTGCCTAGCTGCCTATACTGTTTATACTTTTTCTCAAAATATTTGCTACCTTTTGCAGTCAGAGACAGCATACGAGGCTAGTTGGAGCTTTGGTGTGGTCCATGATGTCTGACCTTACAGAGGGTGGACAGTTTTATGTCACACAGTCAGTAATTGGTATAACCACAGCTGTTACACCTCAGTCGTTTTACTACATGACAATAAGTTGCAGTCACGAAGATATGTTCAAGTAAGCACTTCCACTACATGCTTTGCCTGTGGGCATGATGGAAAATGGCAGCTGGTATCGAAATGGAAACATGAAGAGCACATGCGACCGCTGTGCACCTTAGCAGCACCTTGACTTGGCACACAGGATTTTTGAAAAAATATTGCCTATCTCTGGTGGTTATTATCTCTGCTGAAACGTAAGTACATGGTTTCCGTACCACAAAACATCATGGCTTAGATTGCTTTTGAAGATATTTTTTCTCAAGCAGACTGCTTTTTCAGAATAGTTCTTGTGTTGTTTTTTAACATTTTATGGTAATGTTAAGCCTGACATCCACAGAAACACTTGAACATCTAACACCCCTTGTTTTCATAGTGAGTAGTATTAATCAGTAGTGTTAGTGCCTAAATATCTTTTTAAATCTAGCTCTGAGGCCTTGGGGGTAGATGTAGTCCTTGGTTCTTCTTCATTTGTGAGGTTTTGCTTTTCCCTCAGGTTACCTTAACATCACTTTCGCTATTTACCTGAATAAAGGGCTAGAAGTTACTCTTGTGTTTTCCATTTTAAGTTTCCAGATCTTTTCATTTTTGTTTTGTGTTGATCTTAAAGGTCATTTCCTTAAATGATTCTATGATTTGACTTCAGGTGGTTTCTTTCTGCTCTTCGGTCCTTCTTCCTTGTTTTCCTCCACTGCTCCTTGCTGCTTTCTGCTCTCCCGCCCTGGCGTGGGTTGCCCATGGGCTGCAGTCCCTCGGGGCTGTCCCTGCCCCGGGGGGGTTGCCCGGGTCCCCTCAGAGGTGTACCTCCTCCAGCACAGAGCACCTCCTTCCGAGAGCGAGTCTCCAGCCATTTCTCCTCCAAGACTTAAAATGTTTGAAGGCTTTCTGTAATTTCTTCTTTGTTATTGATATGCCTGGCAACTGAACAATTAATATGATCTTTACTTCCTTTGCTTGACTATCACACCTCTTACTTAAGGAATTATCTTTTTTTTAAATATATTTATTCACTGTGGAGCCTATATTATCCAAGTAGTCCACATGGTTTTAAATCTAATTCATTGTATTTTGATGAGACTGAAAAATGAATGGTCATGGTGCCTTTGAGTTTGACAGAGAGAAGTTTGATTAGCAGATATTAGTAAGTGCAGGTAGTAACTTAATTTTGCAAATACTTTAGCAAGTTTCTTTGAAGCTTGTTCTAACTTTATGCATACGTGTATGCATACATGTCTAGTAGCAGTTCATTAGAAACACCAGCTTTCAGTTGTATGTCTTCACAGAAGGCTCTTAATTGCAAGGGAAAGGTTTCACTTTTTTGAAAGGAAAATTTGACTGAAAAACTTTGTTTTGTTGTAAAAATGTATTGTGACTAAATAAAAATACAAGTATAATTTTATGTCAACTTCTGGTGAATTTTAAAGAAGTTCCAGTGTTTCATCGTATGCTCCCTTGATTTTCTTTGCATTGCCTGTTTACTTTCATGCCAGCATCCACCAGGAATGGTTGGACAGACATCATAAGGCCTATAAACTATCTTAGTCGTATTTTATAAGTAGAAAAATATAGACGTACAAAAGGTGTTAGTCTAAAACACACAGAGAAAAATCTAAAGAAACAAACAAAACCCCAAAATGAAATAATATTTTAATGGAAATGGAAACACAGTATTAAGAAATAATCTTGACTCTTAAAAATACTAACCAAAAAAAAAAGTGTTAGGGTAAGAAACATGCTGAAAGTTCTATACAGGCTGTTTCTGAGGGGGGGAACATTTGAATTTCCTGGTCACATTTAATATCACTACCCTCTGAAATTTAATTTTATTACTTATGTATAAGTAAGTGTTCAGAGCAAGCAAATTTCAGATGTATATACATCAGAGCTCCTGTCTCAGTCCTAGCTGTAGTCATCTAGTAATGGAAGAGAATTAAGATGATGTG
Source organism: Aquila chrysaetos chrysaetos (assembly GCF_900496995.4). NCBI lineage: Eukaryota > Metazoa > Chordata > Aves > Accipitriformes > Accipitridae > Aquila > Aquila chrysaetos. The sequence goes on from NC_044005.1 coordinate 82,378,402, forward strand.
ATGTGAGATTAATTTAAAAGATAATATATAGATAAAAAGTGACAGCAAACACAATATTGGCAGAGAATTCTTCACTATCAGTCCCTTTGTATGAAATAATTTTTTATTAAAAAAAAACCACCTATTTTTCAAATACCAGTGCACTTAGGTAAATCGTAACCTTTCTGTTTGTAAGAAAATTGTATTTTTCCTTCAAATAATCATTGTGAGATGCTCTGTTAGCCCTGAAACACACTGATGGGCATCACTAAGTATACTAACTTTGTTGATCAACTTGCAATCTTATTTTTTTGTTGTGCTGTTATTATAAATGTGTGATCAAAGAACATTAAATGAAGGTCTGAGGGACAGCCTACACCTTTTATGTGTTAGTGAAATCAGACAAGAAAATGTTTTGACAAAGCAGAAGAATACTATGTCTGTCAAGTTAGCTTAAAACTGTTCAAAACCTAAAGAATAAGTTTGAAAATTCGTCAAGTGTTATGAGATAACAGGAAGGTCCTATGAGGGTAGATGGTAAGGAACAAAGCCACACCCTTAAGCTCATCGAGATAGAAATGTATTTCAGTGCAATTTTAAAGCATCCTTTTGCAACAACAAATTGCATGTGCTAAGGTGACGTAAACCTCTTATTGTTGGCTGTGGACTTGTAATCGTGGTTCTTAACGTCTTCTGAGTTGGTGAAGCTGTTTGAGAAGATCTTCATAAAAGGTTTATAAAACAGCCTTTCCAATAGTGTCAATATCTAATCTGCTCTTAAAGCTGATGTGAGCAAGAAATTACTCATACCAATTAGGAAGGTGGTGATGTGATCCGAGTAATTCTGAGGTTTTTTTCGTTGCTCTGCCACAGATTTTCGCTTTGATTTTGAGCATGTTAATTACAATAACACTTCTAAATTCTGTTTTCTGCATCTGTGTAACAAGGATAGTGATAATTAGTTATATCACAGGTTTGCTTGAGAGTTGAATTCTAATACATCAAGCGGAATCAGTATAATTATTTATATTATTAATACAATAGGTTTTGTTATAAATAATGGCAACTAGAGTATAATACATTTTTTAGTTTCTGAATTAATACCTACAGTTAACATTTCCCAGATTTAAAACCCAAAAAATTTCCCACTTGCTTGTTTTTCTGATTTTAATGCCACTGAAGTCCATGAGAGTTTTCCCACTGCTTTAAGGAGGAACCATACTTAGCTCGGTGGATAACTTGTTGTTCACATGCTGTAACTTTATAAAAGTACACAGACCAAAACGTCAATGACGTTTCTACCACATGGACCGAACAATCCAGGAGACAGATTAGTCATGTAGAAAAATATTTTTCTCTTCTACTTGTAATTTCTGTGATCAATGCTAGTTTCTATGAAAAGTAGAGAAGCTGATTCAGGAAACAGAAACATGCAATGGTTTTGGCTTTTGCTTTCTCATTAAAAGGGAAAGGAAAAGCAAAATATGAAGTATTGCTTCCCTTAGTGAAATTAACATTCCAAAAGACAATTAGAAGACCATCTGTAAACAAACAAAGCCTTTACAGAGATATTATATATTTAAACACCAACATTTACATCTTAGATTCAAAGGTATTTCAAGGATGGAAATCAAGAACTTGCCATTTCCAGTTTTTTCTATGTAAAATACTATGCTTAACGTCCCAATTGCAATGTTATAGAAACTTTATATAGCATGCTTGAATTTTGCTCAGTTACAAGTAGATAGGTATAAGTATCTCTTTCTGAAGTCTATTAGGGATAATTGTGATTTGCAGCCCTGAATCTTCTTCTGCAGCTAGAAAACTAAGGAGTCAAGAGGCGCTATATCTTTCTTATAAAATGCCAATGGAGGAGAACAGATAATTTTACCTCATTGTTCTGTTTCTGCTCTAAGGATGTTATCATGTTGTAAAATAACTAAATACATCTCCGAATAATTACTGGGCCATGGATTGCGATCTAAAACTTCCTTCTCCAAGAGTATGTCCCAAAACCAAATTTGGACATTCATGATTTCTTTGGCAACCTCTCTTTCATGAATTAATCTTTAAAACTGGAAAAAAATCAATGAGGTAAGAGTACCAATATCACAGAATAACTTAAAGCCTAGTTGTTGCAATAGCCATTCTCATTAGAAATGTAGTTTCAGGCTGAAATAGGTATTGAAACAGGTTTGGCACTTCACTGGAGTGTTGTGGTATTGTGCTCTTTTGGAAAGAAAGAAGTGGTATCAGCTGTGTTTTGTGGGCAGACTGATCATGGCTGTATGTATTAGATATTCTTGGGGCATGCCAACTGGCTCAAAACCTCCCTGGATGATAAGCAGAGAACTTCTATTTAGTGGATACTAATTAGGCATTAGTAGTATAGTTGTTGAGCTGTTCGGTTCTGCCAAGATTGAAGCAGCTACAAGCCTGCCCAGAAGAAAAGTTTTAGGAATGTAAATCTCAAAATCTTAGGTGCTTCAAGACTTTAGACATATTGGTAGTTAGCCTCAGTTTTGGAGGATCAGTGCTTAAGACGGCTCCCAGCTCAAAACACTAATGTAGCTACACTCTTCGTCTCCAAGTAAATCTCACAATTCCTGTTCTGTTGGGCTGCCTGGGCACAGGTTCTAATGTCATTTGAGGACCCTACAGCCTTCAAGACATCCACAGAGGACCAACGATGTCACATAGGAGCCCGGAGAGACCTCTGCCCTGCTGGACTAGGAGGTAGAAGCCAGGATATGTTAGGATGTCCAGAATGACAGTAGATAACTATGTGCAGCTGCTGAACTGAGCTCTCAACATCTGCCTTATGGTCAGATGTGAGGCATCTAGTTTCCACACTGGCACCAAGATGCGTTAGTCTTAAACTGAACAACTCCACTAAATTGTGCTTTTGACCTCCAGCAGGCACTGATGAGAAAGACCTCTTTCAAAGAAGAAAATTGTGTTGCTTATCCAAATGGACTTTAAATTTTTTTCATAGTGATTTTTTTTTTCTTAAACCTAACCATATTAGCAAGTCACTTTTATGTTGTCCATTACATTCAACTTCTCCACTCCACATCTTGAAATATAAGAACCTCTTGGTTCCTCAGACACTAACAGATGGCAAAATGGACAAGAATAATGTTGCTTTTAATTTCTACAAGGAATGTTTTCAGTTATGTCTGGCTGCTCTGATTTTCCCTCCTGTGCTGACTGCAAATATATTCATCAGTCTGCCTCAAGGTCAAAACTGAGATACAGCTTTCATCAATTGGCAAGATGACTACAATTTAAAAGCTGAAGGCTGGCTTTTGATCACCAGTGATGCAACCCTTAATGTTTATTTGAATACTAATAATTTAGTATTATTTCAGTGATGCTTGCAATTAAGTGCTATAAATGTCCTTCCTACATCTTATAATTCTCAGCCAGGTTCTATGCTTCCCAGATGTTCAGAGTGATGCTCAGGAGTTCACCGATCACTCTTTACTGACACATCTCCAAACATTTTACCAAGGGAATAAATACTGCTAGCCCCAATGACTTCGTTCCTATTTAATATTAATGCTAAATAGACAAGTCGATATTCAGTACACCTGATTGAAATCTATGTTCTTGGCTGGCTAGTGGTATGTATAGAAATATGGAAACTGGGAGGAGAGCTTCATTTTCTTATATATTTAGAGGGATACACTGTGAGAAATCAGGTTCAGAGTTGCGTCGGCTTCTGTTGCTGCTTACATGCATTAACAAAGTGAGATTCTGGTAGAGATGATGAACTTCCAGCTGTTGTATTGCTAATCTACTCCAGCCTCTTGCAAGCAGAGTTCTTGGACTCAGCATGGTGGGACTGAGAGAGGTGTCAAATATTTTCATGAGCCTGACAGATATTTCTTATGATAAAATTTGAATAGAGAGAATCACTAGTGACCAAAAGAGTCAGCTTCCTTTCAATCCATATCCCCTTAAGTGAGCAATTTGTTGCAGTCAGCAAGTATATCATTATGTATTTATTCCCTTCAGTGTTTTAGTATCTTCAGTGTTCAGAATTGAGTTTTACAAACTTATGCGACAGCTTATTAAACTGAAATAAGTGGAAATAGTTAATTAAAGAATTTTTTTTATTTTATTTTAAATAATGTTTTGATGTTTTATGTAATCGTGTGTACATTTTTACACTGGACTAATTCCTAGTCTTGGTTAGGGGAAAAAAAAAAACACAAACCCCTTGGTCCCATGGATTTTCTGTTTCAAAACCCAATGGAATACTGTAATGAAGCACTATATAAAGTGCTGACACTGCCTCTGTGAATCATGAAGATTTTTTTTTTTAACATGGATTCCTGAGTCATTGACCATTACAATCACAGCTAAATCGATGTCTTTATTTTCTCCAGTGCATTAACAGAACAAGAACATGCCAATGAGGAGATAATACTGCCATTGTGGAATAGTGGTCTACCAGCTGAATAGTTAATGAAACATCACCAGCATGAACCATCCCTTTTTAGAAAATTTTGAGACTTTAAAGAATAGTGACAGTATCTTCAATCTCTGTCATTATAGCTTGTAAGATGAGAATAACCTTCTGCTCATTTTTTAAATATTCAAGCAGAGTCTGAGTTAGATGGCCTTTTCTCTGAACTGATGGTGGAGACACGTATCCATATGCTTCTCCTTTTCTACTTCAATAAATGCCAACTTATCCTCTTTGACTTCATTATTTGGCTATGAACACTCCATCCTTCAGTACTTCCAAAACTGATATGGTGGCTTTTTGAACTTGCTGCCTAAGACCTGATAAAAATGTCAAAGAATTCAATTTAAAAATTCCTTTTAACATTGTTGCTCTTTAAAACAAAGAAGATCTAAGACATGAGTAGATTTTTATCTTTTCCAGGGCAAGGTATTATCATGGCATAAACAAGATAAAGGTGAGTGTGTAAAGTGCTGAAACAATGTCTAAAAGGAAATAGTAATTAACAAATTATTTCTTTTCATTCCATTGCCCTACTTTCTCTTCCTGAAGTAGAATTAATTAAGATATATTGCAATCTGTATTTCATACCATAAAAATACCCCTGTATAAAAATAAAATAAAAAGAAACAAATAAATGAAAAAAGCTGAAAGTTACATCAATAAAAATAAACAAAGGCTAAAACTCTTTTATGGCATACAGGGAAATACAATAACTGAGGATGTGGCCTGAATGGTAGGACAGGATGGAAAGCTGCTTTTTATAAAAATCTTGGGTTTTTTTCTAGAAAGCTGGAGAGACAACAGAAATGTTTTGTGTAGGACTTGATTACATAAGTTTCTGCTCATGTGTGTGTATGTTTGTTTGTGTTGCAGGGGGAACACATAGTTCTCCCTATAATATTAAGACAAAATGACTTGGCATGCAAGCTTTAAAATTTAAACTGTTGAAGACCTAAAATCACACAGATTATTTTCAATGCCGAATATGGAGCTAAAAGTGTTCTGAGCTTAGTGAGAAATTCTAAGGAGCGATAGCAAAATTTATTCATTCAAAAAAACAGCAACAACACAATATTTCAAGTACATCAGTTGAATGTTCACTGCAATCTATATTGTTCTTCCACATCTGTGGCCAGAGAATAATCTCTTCAAAAAATTTTTAATTTTTAGAAGGTAGTCTGTGTGTCGCATTTTACACTATTTATCTAATGTAGTTGTTAAAAAGAGGAACTAGAAATTGCACTTCACCACAGGGTTAAGTTCTAGTGAACATGACTTTCAGCCTTCCATCCTTTTTAGTGACCCTCAAAACCACGTACACTCATACAATGTAATTGAATGAAAGGGATGCAAATACTGCTGTTACCCAAGAGCAGGATAGGTGCCTGTGTGTGTATATATGTATGTATATGGATTTATATGTATAAGTTCCTTAATGTATTGAGATACGGTGTACAATAGAAGAACCTGTTTCTTACAAAAACTTAGATTTCTACAGTGCAAAGCATTTTTATAACTGTATCAGATGTTACGATTGCAGTGGTCAGCTAGAAACCTGGCTCTTGATTTATAGGAGCTCACTGAAATCTAGAATGGCACCTTTTCCAAAACATTGGTGAGTGTAAAGTAGAACAATGAGGTTGGTATGATTATGCTTTCTATGAATCAGTGCATGTTAAAGTGTTCCTATATTCAACATCTTGTTAATTTTTGATTGGTAAATATACTAAAATAAATAGTTGAAAACAGATGGAGATACATTAGTAAAAACTAAATTGTGAGCTAAAGGGATGGACTAATACGTTGAGATTCTCCAGGTCCATTTTCAGTTTTACTGTTGGACACCATTAGTAGACTGCCCAGCAACTGGGGCAGTCATGGCCCAGGATGATCTGCACAGGTTTGGGAATCCAGTCCTAGACAGGCTTGAGAAGGTTGTTGACCTATGCTTTTGGTGTCTCCATTGCAGGGTTTAGAGTAGAAGAGGTATTATTAGATGTGAACTACTACTTCTATATGGTAAATGAAAATGAGTACTGGACTGATTGGCAGTCCATCAATATTTTTAATCATTTTTTGTTCTTCATTGGCTGACATGCTGTGCCAGGAAAGGTCAGAATCACTATTCTGAGATGAATAGTGTTGAATTGAAGAGGGCTGTTGGCCTTTTTTACCTTTTCTTATGCTTTTTCTTTCTTTTTATTCCTTGGCGAGCATTAGAAGAATTAGCGTAGAGATACTACTTAGTGTTTTCAGAATGTCGTTTTTATGTGATTCTCTATCTTTAATGCACTTAACTTGGTTAATGTACCAAATATCTGGTCCATTTTCTGAGTTGTCAGCCATGAACAATAGCCAGCAGGTTAAGACTAAGCTAGACTGAAGCAATTACAGCTGCGTGGTGGAAAGAGTGTAGCATTCAATACGGGAAACTGTTCTCACTATTCTTCCCTCCTTCTTGTGTCTTGCTACAATCTGGGATCACAACACATCCCTGTTTGCAGCACAACAGTCAGGCTGCACTGGAGTCTAGGAATATGCCATACCGAATAACAGGATTTTCATTCTCTATTTAACATGTATTTTGTTACTGTGATCCATATCTGCATCGCTTTGATCACCTTAAAAAAAAATCTTCAGATTCGATCTGGTGCACAACAGAAAGGCTTGCTGAGTAAGCCGAGTGTCTTGCTATGAAAGGCGTATTCTGAGGTCTGTACGGACTTCCTGCAACTTTCTGGGTGGATTTTAATGCAATAAATTCCACCAGACTTTAAGGATTTAATTCAGGCAGGTCATCTATCACCACCTGAGAGCCACTTGTGTTAGACAGCTTTCACTTTAGGGGGCTAGTTGTAGTGTTTGACAGTCTTGATCCAGTACAGTCAAAGATGACTGGACATCTTTTCTGGCACATCTGTTTCCTGGACCCAAGGAAGAGGAAGGGATTTGTGGAGGCAGGGATCTGTAAAAGGTTTTTATGAAGATTTGGGGGTTCTGGCTTGTTGCTGTGCTGTTTCCTGATCAGTATATCTCTTACTGTGTCAGGGTTGTATTTGACTTTGAATCTTTATATTTTAATTATTTTTAAAAGAAAACGGAAGAATATAACACAGACTTCAGAGAATACTGAGAAAACTGAGTTAGGAGAGTCATCTCACTGGTACAGTGAAATATATTTAGTCGTATGGGATAAAGTTAGCAGAGGTGCCTGACACAAAGATCTATTAGGCTGTCAGACAGTCTCCCAAGAGAAATGGTGGAATCCCTACTACTGGCAATATTTAGAATTTGATTAGAGAAAGCACTAGAAAATGTGCTGAAAGGAGCAATCATTTTTGACAGGAGCTCCTAATAGATGATCTGTTCTTTTCCATCCCTAATTTCTATAACTGCATGCTCGAACTTGAGGGAATAACAATTTAAAGACTACCTCTAAGTATCTCAATAAGTATTAACCACTTTTTACTGTTTTGCTTATTATTATATTCACAAATGAGAAGCCCCATCACATTCTACATGCTTGCTTTTTAATTATAACTGGTCTTTCTGCAGTAATTCCTGTACAAGGTTGTGCTAGTTAAGTTTACTCTTCTTACGTATATTTTAAAACCAAGAAGAAAATTCTGCATTACCTCTAATCCTTGCATTTTATACATCTTGCTAAACTGTATTTCCTAGTCTGACAATATCTGTTAGAAAATGAAATATTACAGTTAACAAGATGCTATGAGTAGGCACTTTCTTTTTTATTCCTGTACAGTACACAGGACCAAGAAGAATTTCCAGGAACATTTGCATTCAAACGTGATTAGCAGCAGTGCAAACATTGCTGCATTCACTGTAAGCAGCACTTGTATAATAAGTTTAATCATTGTCATTAGCAGAAAAAAAATGCGTTCATCTCTTCGGCAACTGATGTCAACTTAATATTTAGTTTCCCTAGTACTAGATTAATTTTCGTAACTTTTAAAATCTACCTATATTTTTCAAAGTTTCATTATGTCAGCTCTTCAAAATTTAAGTTTGAATGAAAAAAAAAGTTTGATCAATTCAAATAAATAAACTGATGAGACACACTATTCAGGTTGCAACTTCAAAAATTAAATCCAAGTTATCATGGAACCGGTGAAATACTACTTAGCTGTATGGCTTAAAACAACGCCAAATAAGAATTACCATTGTTATGTCTTCTAAATACCACTTTATGGTCTTTTATAAGGTAAGAAAAATAAATGTAAGAGTTAAAATGTTTATGTAAAGAATCAAAAATTATGCAAAATGCATAAATTACATAAAGAAGACAGTTTAAAATTCATTGTCCAAATTTGTTTTCAGAAATATTTTTCTATAAAATTAGATTCTAGGAAATATGTGATGAACTATCTTTGTTACAATCTAGGACGTTTGGAATTTGATTCAGCAAGAGATGTAATTTATGAAAAAGGTCTGGGGTGTCTGGCAAAGATTAGGATATAAAGATTCCAACATTAAGAATGCCTGAACTGTCATCTAGGCCTGCTTCATCATTAATAAAGAAATAAAACTTTATTTGCTCTGTGTTTTGAGCACTTTAAACAATTTTGTCTCTAATTCCACTGTGAAGTTTTGTTACTGTTATGTATTACTAATTCATGGAATCCTTAATAGTTAAATATATTTAAACAGAGAATAAAAACAGATCAAAAACAATGGGGTTGCACATAGAATTAACCTGTGTATTTTGTTTTCCTTTCTTGACATAGAAAATATAAGGCTATTTTTGTGGAGCTTTTTTGTTTTAATGCTGCAGTAAAATTGGGTGGATCTCCTAGCTGTTAATCATGATGACTTTTACAAGTCTTTTCCTGAGAATATTCTGTAAATTCAGAGACATGGGCAGTTCATAGAATTTGAGGGTGTATTTACTAGAGCACAGTATATTGCATTTGGCCAAGTTGTATTTAATCTGCCTTCTTCCAGCATTAATAATACATCGGAGTGAAATTTGATTTAAAATTAAATGCAATTCAAGGTCCTGTAAAGCACCTATCAAAGCATTTCTGTTCTTTGCCAGTACCTCAGCATTTACTTGCACCTTTACAAGCTCTGAGATGGACAATCCTGTGGTCCAGTTTTCAGGGGTTGGAAAATAAAAAGGAGAATTCCTTGGAATTCCCAACCATTTGAGACCTGGAAATTTAGTTTCCTGGATTATTATAAAGCTTATTTAAAGTTGATATGGTTTACTTTTAAGGCATTGTGTCTAGCAAGTCAAACCACCATAAAATTTTAAGCACTTTAAAGCATCAATAAGTTGCTAAACTCAGAAGAGTTGTCAGTCTTTAGTAGAAACTTGTAATGATTTCTGTACCTACAATACAAGAAACATGACTGCTCCACGGACAGATTTTATGTCAGCTCCATCTATCACTTATACAGCTGAGGGAGCATCAGGATGCACAAGAAGTTCACCTCTCCTGTGAAGACAGGCTGAGAGAGTTGGGGTTGTTCAGCCTGGAGAAGGCTCCGGAGGAGACCTTACAGCAGCCTGCCAGTACCTAAAGGGGGCCTACAAGAAAGCTGGAGAGGGACTTTTTACAAGGGCACGTAGTGATAGGACAAGGGGTAATGGCTTTAAACTGAAAGAGGGTGGGTTTAGATGAGATGTAAGGACGAAGTTCTTCACCGTGAGGGTGGTGAGGCAGTGGAACAGGTTGCCCAGAGAGGTTGTGGCTGCCCCATCCCTGGCAGTGTTCAAGGCTAGGTTGGATGGGGCTTTGAGCAACCTGGTCTAGTGGAAAGTGTCCCTGCCCATGGCAGGGGGGGTGGAACTAGGTGATCCCTGAAGGTCCCTTCCAACCCAAACCATTCTGTGATTTGATGATTCTATGATCTGCTTTGCTTGCAATTTTGGAAAGAGAAATAGTAGATATGATAAAGAGATTAAAACCAATAGTGGGTGTATTGCAGCCCATCCTCCCTTGGCAGCTGAAGGCTGCTTTCTACTCTATTCATTTCAGTTCACAGGAAAAATAAATCTTTCATTTAAATGCCATTTCTGTGATATATTGTCACCAGTGCAACTTGCTACTGTAATATACCATCACTCAAGTACTATGTAAAGAAGTACAAGTCATCAGTAAAAATAATAATTAAAAAATCCTCTCTTCAGGGACCTCAGAATCATAGACAAGTGGAAAAATGCAACTTAATGCATATGTACAAAGAAGGTACCTTGGATTATTTTTCATCTCTACTTGCTGCTTGTTACTAAAATAAGTCATTTTATTGATATTGGAAGAAAAGAGATGTTTCTGCAAGACATTCCTGTGCAATAGGAACTGAGTAAAGGACTGACACTGAGGTTAGGATGCTATTCTACAAGGAGAGGCAATATGAAAAAAAGCACAAGTAAAATGGGAGAGGAAATGGTTTCAGTGTTTATGGTAGCAAGGTTAGGGGAGCAGGGAAAGCGCAACAAGTTAAATGGATGTAAGCAGCAGCTGATTATACGGAGCTTTGACACATGAATTAGAAATTTTAATGTGACTTCATGAGCATAGGAGAGCTAACAGAAGGGTTTCAAGAAATAAAGATGTTAGATGAATGTTGTAGTATAATAATTGCAGCAGCAAATTATGCTGTAGGCTACAGTCTTGCAAATATGGAAGGAGTAAGAAAAGTCTCATTTCTCTTAGATTTTCTTTTACATTTTCATTCCATTCTGATTTTCTTTTTCAGTACACCAAAATGTATTTTAAGTGTTATTCATTCATTTTGCTTTTAGTTAAAAAATTACAGAAAAAAAAGAAAGAAAAGAAAAAGAAACCTACATTTAGGAGAGTACACAGCAATTTCTTGAGATTCTGTTTTACTGTGACTGCTTTGGCACTGCACAGCTATTTGCTTCTGTGGCTCCTGCCCTATCTTTATCTTGCATACAATCAATTTTAGGACTTCTGGGTAGAAAACTTGTTTAGTTTGACTCATTCTTATTACCCTAATTGTTCAACATGAGTTTTATTTAAACCACTGAAGTATGAGGACATGAATAGCTCATTTACATTCTCTGCTTTGAATTTGCAAAGTCTCTGTGACTGTGATTATACTGAAATTTCAATTGTATTTCCATGACTCTGTGAAAAATGTTCGCCTCTATATGTTTTACCATTCTGTTATAAAGGTGTTTCTCACTGCTGTTACGTGAAGAGTAAGACTGATTTCTTGAAGAGGTCGAATGTGTTGAGATTACTTCATTGCCTCTGGCAAGCACGTCTACTCTGGGTTGTCTCAGCACTGTAGACTCTAGTTCATATATTGCATTCATGAAGTCCATAGCATAGAGCTCTGATTTTTCAATTGATTAGTATTCCCATTTTAATTTCAGCATTATTTTTATTATTATTACTACTATTTATCATTGTGATGGATATAGTGCCACTTTACTTGTCTTTGAGTTCATCTTCAAAATGCTTGGTAGATCTTACTACTGCAGGGGATATATATCATCTTCAACAAACTGATAATATCTAGTTTCTCTTTTTTCTGACCCTGAAGGTATAGCTGAAGAATCCAAGGCCAGCTCTGATAGCAGGCATACATACTTATGGAATAATTTATTCAGAATTTCAGTTTCTAAGCATAAATTACGATTTGGGGAATCCTTGCTCAGCAACAGAGTAACTTCCCCGGTACTCAGTGAGATTCATCTGTTCTAACTGCAGGTTTTCAACACTGCATAATCCAAATCTGAAGTAATTAGAGTTTTTACCCCTCTTTGTAGTCGGTAGAGAGAAATTGCCTTTTGTCTAAATTACATAAAATCAAGGTATATTGAGATGTGTTCCTCTAGATCTCCTCAGAGCTGTCCCCACCTTAGAACAACCTGGGGATTGAGCACCCAGCTCACGAGTGTGACTGTGATGGAAGGCAAGTCCTCCCCCTTACAGCACTCCAGAGAGGCTCAACCAGCTCAGCACTCGCGAATCGTTGGGAACACAAGACGACGGCGCCGGCTGCCGCTTTTTTAAAAGGCACAAGTAGAGAAGGAGGTGACAGTAGTACAGGTCTGAGTATAACAGCCGTGATTTGTTTTAACTTTGGTTTAAATTGCCATTTCTCTGTGACGTGATTTAGCTACCTTAAATGCTCTTTGCAGGAAAAAAATGAAGATCCATTAAGCCAAACAGGCAGCATGACTCGCCAAGGGCCTGAGTCATACATCTGGAAGGAGAAGGCTTCCCAGATGCATTTCTCTGTTTTCTCTCCAGTGTTCCATATACAGTAAAAGGAGTGGGATTTAAGATTTCCCGTAGCTGTTGGCATATCCTGACTTGTAGGTGTGTACTCAGTTGCATGCCAGACTGTCTAACCTGAAACCTTCTCCGAACAGAGTGCTGTCTGTTTGAGAAGCTATTCTGACATGCCCACCCATCCCCATGCATCATTCACAGCATTCTGATTGCATTCTGGGGCTCAGGTGGCTTCAAAATTAAGCTTAGCAGCACTGATTTTTACAAGCTCAGCTTTCTCTGAGCAATAAATTCCTTCAAACGATGAACTACATTACATACCTAAAGGTTAGTTATCTAAATCTAACACATCCATCCTGAGCTCCCTTTATAGTCATAGGAAAGAAAGCTCTCATTTAGAGAGCAATTCAACTTGTCCTCAAATAGGTGTCAAAAGTATGTGCGATAAATTACCCTCTAAAAATATTTTATTTCTACCCTGTGATTCTTATGGGATTCTACCGCTAGGTTAGTGGTAGACAACTGGCTTTTAGCCTTCCAAGCTAAGGTGATATGGATGTATGAGAAAATAGGGATGTGGCCAAGTCACAGCAGAGAAGAGAGTGAGACAGCATTTGTAGATTTATAGAAGCAAGGAGAAGAAAATAGTGGAAACTATGCAAAGGCCCCTTTACTGGGAAACAACTGGTTTTACTTAGAGTTACAATTAGATGTGGATTTTTATACCCTCACCTTCTCTGAGGTACAGTACTAATTTTTTTGTACTGGTGGGTGCAGCTAATGAGAAGGGCTACCCTTGTTTCTCTGGCTGCAGACATTTTTCTTGTTCACATATTTGTCAAGTGAAGTACAGAGTTACATAACTCACTTTGACTTGTTTGTGTTTTGCCTTTTTTTTTAAAAAAAGTCTAGATACTTTGCAGTTTGCTACTTTAGAAAGAGTTGGGCTATCTCCTATAAAAACCAAATTAGTTTTGACTTCCTTACAATGTATTTTATCATGTATTACCAGGACATAAGTAAAATATTGTGAGTAGGGCAGTTTTCATTAGAACTATTAGAATTATTTTCCTTCTTCATTGCCCAGAGCTGAAACCTACCATTTTTCAGAGCATGCTGTGAAAATCCTATTTTCTAAGGCTATTCAGAGAAGAGGTGATTTAAACTTGGTGAATTTGAGTGTGGGCTATTATTGTTTGAAATAGGGCTTTAAAATTAAGTAGGAAATTCATGATTAAAGAGATCAGATTGCGTTAGATTATGATACCCTTGTTACTGACGATACTTACTATTTTGTTTGTATTTCTAATATTTGTTTCGGCATCTGAAACCTGGAGAGGATGTGAGTAAATCTAAATAAATAAAATAAATCTTTCTCAATGATATCTTGGGTGTTGAATCAAAATTGATACTTAACTTTTTCTCAGGTAGTATACCTTGCCTTTTTTCCAATTCTGTCCCTTTTTTCTTCTACACCCCTTTTTCCCCTGACTGTAATTTTATCAGCGGTAGAGTAATGCGTGTTTGTTCCTGAAGGGAGTGTTCCCAATGCTAATTTCATGTGCTATTCTGAGAGTCTTCTAAGAGTTTTTTCCTATCTTCATTCTGTGAGGAAAGACTGGTAAATACTTAACTATGCTCATTTTCAAATTAGTCTTTTCCTGAATTGAGCTGTACTTTAAAATTTTCCTTAATTTGTCTTTTTTTTTTCTTTTGGTTATTATTTTTTAAATCTAAATTATGCCAAAACTCCCCAAAATCATCCATAATTGTTTATAAACATTGTTATCTCCAATGCAGCTCCAGATGTGTATTTCTGTTCCTTTATCTCCAGTTCAGGATGTATCCCTGTAAGGCCAGAGCAAATCCTAGTCACTGAAAGACTCACTTTCCTTTTCCCTGACACAAAGTAAAGGGGTCTTTTTCTTATGTTTTGGAAAGATGTTTTATTAAGAAATACCTGAGGTAAAGATACCCTGGCATAAAAACCTAGCCTAGAAATGGCTATCAGTTTGACTTTGAATATTTCTAATAGCTCCCCTGTTTCATATTTTTCAGTTCATTCCAGTAAGCTTTTTCTTCTGAATGGTGGGGGCAGCTACCATGGGGAAAAAGACTCCCAGGCAAGCAACCCCAGTCCCTTGGATAGCCTTGAGAATCAAACCTCATCAGAAACTTTTTGGAGTTCAGCGGCACCTGTTTCCCTTGGGTCCTGCTTATCTGCGCCCTCATTAACCTCTTCAAAGAACTCTAAAGATTTAGGGAAGGGCTTTTTTCCCCTTCACTGAAACCGGATGGCTTGACCCTATCAACTTTTCATACAAGTTTTCTAATATTCTGATGAGCATGGAGATGGATTCTCCAGTGGCGGACATTGATCAGATCAGACCCAAAGTCACTTTATCTGAGAGATTTCTGCTTGAAAAGCAGAGACCTCAATTAAAAGCCGTTAGAACTTACATACGGGATGGAAGGTCTAAGTGTTATACACATATATGTGAAGATTTCTGGTGAAATAAATGAAATTGTAGAAATTATAGAAGAAAAAAATGTCATATTCAAAACACTGACAGCATAGGTAATCAATCCTTTTTCCTTCAATGAGGTGAGGATCCAGCCCTAGTAACTTAGATTCTCTGGGAGGACAGCTCTGTTCCTATCAGCGTACTTATTTGTTTGTTTTTAATACAAGGACCAATAGACCTAGAGAGTGCCTGAAGGAGTCTGACTACTGCTGAGTCAAAGGTTGCACTGCATTTGGAGAGGGCATCCCGGGTTCTGGTCTCTGGGTATTTATACAGAACTGCTCTTGGGACCACCGTCCTGGTCATACACAGAGCGCAGAATATGTGAATTTGAACATCCTCAAACTCCTAGCTTCTGGATCTTAACAGGGTCTACATGGGAGCTGGGTGTTTCCTCTCTGAAAATGTGCATGCAAGAAATACTTTCAAACATTGAAGTTGTAGGTTCTGTGGCACTGAAGGTTAAAGAGAAGAAGAATGCTCAGGGAGTTTGAGGCACGTCAAGGATGTGAAAGGAGCTATTTTGGATCTCAATTCTAGACGCCTAAAGGCTTCTTTGGGACAAGGGTGTCTGGCACGATACACCGTATTAAACTTTGAAAAAATGCTGGTGTGTACCTTACATAAACAGTTCACCTGTAGGATTAGAAGATAATTCTCATACAGATTGACACAAATAAGAGAACATTATCCAGAAAATACTTTATTGAAGATACATTGTGCTTTTTTACTCTGTCGCTGTTTTCCAACCATTGCACTTGACCCATCTGCACTGCATTGACCTGCTCAGAGCCTTTAGGGAGGCTGTTAAAATCTGTAACGTGAACCCACAGAAGTGTCAAATATTAACAAGTGTTCTCTGCCCTGCTGGTGCTGCACGTTGATCCACCTCAGGCATCGAGAAACTGAGAGAGCTAATTTGTAATTGTTGCCTTTCCTGTTCTCTCGTATGGTGGGTGAGCATGCTGAAATGTCTTTCCTCCAGCTATTCGGCTTTATATAGCAACTTGCATCACCCTCATCTTCACAGTAGCAGGATCCCGCCCAGTAGCATGCTAATCGATATGACTAACATCTGTCTCCTGTGGTTCATTGTTTCTCTCATCCTGTCCCCAGAAGCAAGATTGTGTATTTAGCTACATAATGTTAAATATATCACTGTAGTCTGCAGGGATATGTGTTTAACTGTACTTTCTGCTATGAGTTTATGCTAATGAAGGCAAGTCCAACTGGTGCACTTCCACCTGAAATGGAAGATGACGAGGTTTGTGTGGACGTGAGATTCTGGGAGAGGCCATTCCACCGTCCCAAAATGGGGCTCTCCCTCCTGCCCAGAAAAGCCTTCCCTTACTGCAAGCTGACACGGGTGCCCGAGACACGGAGTGACCATCCGACGCCCTGTCCTTCCTTCAGGCCACCCAGCACCCCAGGGGTGAAGTCTCCCACCTGGAATCCACACTCGCCCTCACTGCTGGGTAGGAGACCAGAAGGACAGGCACATTTAATATGCTTGACCTAAGGAGGCATAAATGAACGTTCCCTCCCTTGAATGTTTTCTTCAAATCGGGAGTACCAGTGAAGTCTAGTTCAATACCATTAGAGAGTTTAATTAGGAGAAATAATGAAGTACCAAACTAACGCTGTACTTCGTGTGGTTATGAAAGTGTACTAGAGTGATTGTTTATTGGACTGCTGTTACTTTGGAGCTGCCTCATGCTGTCCCTTCTACCCCAACCTAACTAAACTTTCCATAGCTTGGGGGGGGATGGAATTGCCTTCTGCTGTAATTAATATTGAGTCAAAGATTTTTAAGCCCCCTATTTCCTTTGGCGCTTCCCATAACAGGAAAATTTTCTGGTGACTATGAAATGTTTGCTTTCTATTTAACTAAAGATATTGGCTCCCAAAATTCATAGTGAAAAAAATGTGTTTCCATACAGCATTTCTTGCCTCCTCTGTTGTGCTGTCGTATGAAAAGAGCACATCAAAAGTCATCCCCTGCATTATCTCCTTTTTTATTTATTGTCTGGTTCCTGAGCACTCTTTGGTTCAGAGGCAGCTACAATGGATCATGATTGCCCATGGCTCCCTCAGTAGAATATTCAGTCCTTGGATGAGCTGAACCACCTTCTGAAGTTACTTGTGTCTCTGGCTTGGGCAGACTGAGCGTTTGTCTGAGCCCTCGGTTAGGACCCTTAAGGTCGATGCGAGGAGCCCTGTATTAAAGTGTTCATTAACTTGTCACAGAAAAGCATGCCTTTAAAAAGAGTGGGATGCTCAATGATGGAAAAGGTGCTTACTGCAAGTTATTTATAAAAATCATAACCTATTACTTCACATACGTGCACAAATATTGTTTCTCATAGGTTGTTTGGTTTGGGTTTTGTTTGTTTTTTTTTTAATAGACTGAATATTATGATCTTATCACAATAACATTCTTAATAATGTTCTACAGTCTATATTTTTCCTGCCATTTGTTCATTTCTTCTATAGGTATTTATGGAACTATTTATACAACAAATTGCTAGTAAATGATTGTTTTCATTATCATTCATCAGTATTCTACATAGATCCCACTGAAGCACTGTGGTTTGGACACTACACCACAGTTTATCAATGAATAAGCCAAGTTCTTAAATGAGTAACTGATTTCTTTACCCTTGCAATGTACAGGTTGTTCTTGACGATTCACAATTCTCATCAGTAGGCTGCGTGTTTTACATAATACTGGGCAAATACAGCACACATATGTTGATGCAGGTTACTTTTACAGCTTGATAATATGCTTTGATTTATCACTCTACTAAGCTGTGGTGTTCTGTTTTTCCCTTAGGGGTACGATGATGGATATGGGGGTGAATATGATGATCCAAGCTATGAGGCATATGATAACAGTTATGCCACCCAAACGCAAAGGTAAGCATTTGTACTTTTACATTAATTTTTCAAAGAACACTTTTTTTTCCTCTTAGATTTTCATGTAAATTTCCTGTTTTATTTTCCACATTCAATTCTACAAAATCTTACATTACTTTAAAAAGTTGTCAAAAAGTAATAATGGCAGTTGCAGTTTATATATAGAATTTTTCAGCTGAAGCAAAAATGCAAGCAGCTGACAATACTTTTAAAATTGGTGCAAATTGAGTGTATTTTTTTAAAAAAGCAAGTGATTACATCATTTTCCTATCTGATGTCATTCTGAACTTGTTTGTGCAATTTTTCTTCCTTTACTAGTGCAAAGTTGCCAAGGGCATCTCATACTTTATGGCTTTTACAATGTTTTGGGCAAATCCAGAAGGAAATAAATAATAATTATGATGGTAAATATTTGCCACTGGTTGGCATCCACCATCAAGGTAAACTATAGAAGGGAATTGCATGCCTGAAGTAAGGCTGAAACTGTCTTTTTTCAGCCAGTTGCTTTCTCAGCAACTCTCAGAATTGATAAAAGCAACCAAGTTTGGAAATTTATTTTATGTCCTTACTGTGTGCGATAATGGGGAAAATTACATTCACATCTTTTATGATTTGTGTCACTAAAATGAGGCAACAAAAATCACTTTTTATGTACTCATACACCACATGCACTTGTATATTAATTCAAAGGTTGGTCCATGTTTATTAAATATGGAATGACATCTTTTTCACAGTTAAGCTGAAGGATAAAAGGGTGTTTCAGCAAATTATTCAGAAAATGCTCTTATGAGTTGCTAAGAGTATGTGTAGAATCATAGAATCATTTAGGTTGGAAAAGACCCTTAAGATCATCGAGTCCAACCCTTAACCGAACACTGCCAAGTCCACCACTAAACCATGTCCCTAAGCACCACGTCTACATGTCTTTTAAATACCCCCAGGGACGGTGACTCAACCACTTCCCTGGGCAGCCTGTTCCAATACTTGACAGCCCTTTTGGTGAAGAAATATTTCCTAATATCCAATCTAAACCTCCCCTGACACAACTTGAGGCCATTTCCTCTTGTCCTATTGCTTTAAGATTGTAAGACTGTGGAAAGGCAAATGAAATTTTAACAAGAAAAGACACACATTTTAACTGAGTTAGTGTGATTCTCACTGGGCAAGAAAGGGTTGTATACATACAGAGTTCTGCACTCCAAAGACCAGAGGACCTTAAACTTGCTTTTTACTTAACCATCTTTTTTGTTGAATGCTTTGCTGATGAAAATGCCTGTCAGAATTACGTTCTGCTCCAGAACTGCTGTAGTGAGTGGCACTTGAGCTGATAAAAAATACTTTGTAAGTATTTTTATAACCAGTGAAGTATATTTAAAAGGATTTGTCACACCTAAATGTGAACTCCATCAAGTATACTTTAACAACACTTTTAAGTAATTATACATTACTAGCTGCACCCATCATGTCATTGTGTAGGTAGATATTCTTGTTGTCAAATGTACTCCAACTTTTTTGAAAAGAATTCAGCCCATCTTTTGCTACAATAGTGAATTGTCACAGGAGATATTGCCTCCCGTGTAAAAATAATAATTAGTTGGAAATCTCTCTGCTATAACATTGCTTTATATCATCTGAATTAACCTGTAATTTCTTTGCAAGTTGATGTCCTAGGCAACTAAATGACAAATATATCAGGTTTATCGGGAGTGTATTATAATCCAGCTAGAACTGGCAGTGATAATTTGACTCAAAAAAGAAAACTCATAGTCACATAATTTTGTCAATTAAGCTATTCAGTTTAGTCATCAGGTAGGTTTTCTACTAACGTGAGCTACCTCCAGGATACCTAATCTATTTAAAAGCTGCAACTAAAACATTTCCTTTTGTAATAATGGCAGGACATATGGTCATACTTATCTACATTGTGTGGCACTGAATACCACAAGTAGTCTATTCATTTCAAAGAGAGCACTTTTGGAACACGTCTCATTTCAAAGATGTAAAGAACAAATGGAGCATTAGATATGCAATTTGGATTTCTGTACCTTATTGGCCATTTAGCTTCACAGAAATGCCTCCCTACTGAGACAAAACAATACAATACAATGAAATAGTATGACCAAAACATTTGGTTAGATGTATATATCAAAATGTTTTCTCCCAATCTCAGATCTTCGTTATTAGTATACTCCAATCATATGAGCAAGACTTATTATGCACACACCTAACAAAGAAGATAAGTAGTACTGCTTCAAACTACTTATTCATCTCATCCAGTATGTGATTTACAGAAAAAAAAAAAAAAAAAAAAAAAAAAAAACACACTTGTAGACAACGCCTGTGCTCAGTGAGCAAAATATCATTACTGCCCTCTGCAGGGATTGACTGAAATTCTAAAGCATGAGATGAGGAAAAATTGTAGTTAGTGGCTTAATGCAGAGCACCAAGGTTTCTGTTCACATAAGGGCAGAGTTTTTATTCACTTTTTATGGTTCATTAAGGAATCAATACAGAGATTCTTAGAGAAGGTACAAACTCTTACCTGACTGTCTGTCTCACCATGCGTGTTGACCAAGCCTTACTCTCTTCATTGCTTCAAATGGAAGAATGTGTTGGGGTGGGGGGCACGGACAGACGGGATGGGATGGATGGTCTGAATGCAAGCTGAATTCGGTGTGCTTTAGAGCAGAGCACATAGCAAGTCGTGCCTTCTTCCCCTGCGCGCCCAACGCAGAGAGTAACGATAGTGTTTGGGCAGCCTGCCACCACCACCCCTGTTACCTCTACCTTTGTCTTCCAGACCTTATTTCTGCTTCCCGTTTGCTCACCAGAGGCTTTCTGCCCATATATATTCCTTGTTGGGGCCCCTAGTCCTTCATTGCCCGAGAGGTCTGATTTAGTCTTTTTTTTAAATTAGGCTCTGCCAACAGCAGAGAAAATGAGCACACTATTGACATACACCACCGTGCTACAACATAGGATTATGATTTAGTAGAAGGAGCACCAAAAATACCAAGCCCCAAGACCATCCAGATGCAAGTAGAGATGAATGCTGTACTTCTGTGCACTGTTATCTGAAGATGTGTACTAAAAGTCAGGGTTAGTGTTGCAGGCTCAGCAATACACTTTGTATAGATCCTTCTCTAATGAACTCTACCACTGCCACCCTTCCAGACAGAGAGCTCTGTCCTTCATGCAGCAGTCTGATTTTTAGGCTGAAAATAGGGGGATGGGGTCACTTGCAGAAGAGACCATGACAGAGTCTCGGGATCAGACTGGAATGAAACCCACAATAACTCTGTGTGTCTGAATGAGCTAAGAGGCACCTCCAGAGCACTTTGAAACGGACACAGTAAGCAACTGGAAGAAAGAGAACAGCAGGACCCTTGCTATGGTAAGTGCCACCTCTACCTTATTATGTCTGGGGAGACTTACTTTAGGAAGGAGAGAATTATGGGCTATGACAAATACAGTCTATATGGCATGAGGTATGACTTGCTTTAACTAATAGAAGCTGTATTTCTAAAGCCACCTTTTTTCCTCCTTATCCTCCTGTCCCATAATGACAACCCAGAACACAGGATGGAACTGCAGGACAGTTTTAAAGTTTTAAACTGGCTGCCCTTCCCAACTGTGTCTGTAACCATTATTTACAAGGTTCCATGAAAGACTACAGGTTTAGCAAGGACAATTAGAAACCCTGCTCATTTATAGAAATTTGTTCATGCTGATGTCAAAATACAGTTTTTAAGGTAATTGGAATGAAAGCTTTGTCCAATGCTAAAGAGACCAAGGAAACAACCATTTCAGTGGGCAGGGGAAGACATCAGATCTGACATACTTCCCATGGGCCATGTTGCACTGCACTTTGAATTTCTCCATGAAACCTCTTCTTCCTCTCACTTCTTCTCCCTCCCATACAGCGTGAAGATGGCTTTCAGCTATAAGTACATCTGCCTGCTCAGACACACCAAGAGATATTCAGTAGTTGTTAAGTTTATACACTACTCCCTAGGCACTTGGAAGTCAGACAGAGAACACTCAAACCCTTTCTGCCAGCCCGATTTACCTCTGGAACCTCTAGTCTGACAACTTTGGTTAAAAATATAAATCCTAGACATACTATCTAGAAGTAAAAATCCCTTTCTGGTTATGATTGCCATCCCTGCTCCTCACCATTGCCTGTTCATATGTCTCAATGGTGAGGTGCAGAAGGGAGGTAAGGGAAAGAATTAGCCTGATGCTCTCAAACAGCAGCATCTCATCTCAGCAACCAGCTAATATCCAAGTTTTCCACTCCCCTTACACTTGGTACTTAAAAACTTGTAAGAAGTATATTCTGGTTGTCTAACAGAATTCTAGCATTAAACAAAATTACTGTCACTGCACAGGTGTTTATCTAGACTCAGCCCTCACCTGTGAGCCATTCTATTTGATGCTGCCCAATTTCCATTGCTAAGGTGGATCTTGTTCCTGTGCAGGCCTGTAAAGGTATGCTGCTTGTCCACTTTTTGATGATTCTTAGCAGTTCAAGCACACTGATATTCTCAGTGGCTTCTTACCTTCAAACCATGTTGGAACATGTGGTGGCAACCATTCTTCCTTTCCATTCCCACTCAGATGCTGATTTAAAGAAATAAATATGATTTTTACAGGGCAACAAGCAAGTTCATAAAACAAAACTCCAAAATGGTAGAAGTATCAATTTCCAACTCAGCTGTAACACAGAAGATGTAGGAGAATCCTATTAGTTTTCAAAATATAATATACTTTTTGATTTTCTTAGCAGGAGCTTTTAAGTCTGTTGAAGCACCACCACTGTCCAGGATTCATGGGCTGAGAAGACTAGATCACCGGGACAAGAGGATGAAAAGTTTTGTCAGAGGATCTACAAGGTCGGCTTCTTTGGTTACTTGAAGGTTGGGGGGGGGATCAGACTGCACCACATGCAAAGTGTGGCCAAACTCCTCAGCCAAGACCAACAGAATAATTTTGCAGAATTGGATCAGTTGCTGATGAATCAGCTGAGAACTGTGACGGCCAGCAGAGCCATCGTAGCTCCGCTACCACATCTATAGTCATCTCCACTGACCTTTGTGTCTCTGCCAGCACCAGCAGTTTCATTTCAAAGGTACCGTGTCTCACAGCCAAAAGGGGTACTAAGGAAATCTGGGACTGACTGGCCAGTCACAGGACGAACCAAGAAGGGTATGTTCTGTTTCATGCACTTGTGCATAACCTATCCAACCATAGGTAGTGTAAATAATGGTGCATGACAGGGAAAAGCAAACAAAGTCAATGATTGTCCGTCGAAGCTTAAAATTTGGGTTTGATACAATTTCCCTGTTCCACAGTGCCTGGCATGAACACTCACACATCAATCAGTTCTGGGTTTTGTGAACAGGTGGTTGGTATATTGGCAATGGCTTCCAGGGCTGGCTGGTTGGCTTATTCTTCTGTCTTTTGTTCTGTCTGGCTTTTGTTAAAAACATAGTTCAGCTGCAAAATGATTTGCTGAGTGGGTGCTTATTAAAGAAAGAAGAGTCTGTGGCTCCCATCCTAGGCTGGAAATAGACTTGCAAATATCAGAAAACCTGTAACATACTGACAAGAAGAATAAATAATTCAGTGATAAAAGATAGATGAAAACAGTGCAAAACATTACTGTTTACAGATGCCATCCCACAGTGACACAGGCCTTCTCATGACATATCTTAATGTATGCTGTGACTGCAAGATGACATAGGCAAAGGGCATTCTTCTTGCCTGCCTGGACCCTGCCTCACTAATGACAGTAACCCAGTTTTAGGGCCTTGAAGCAATTCTTGGCAAAACATTTACTGTTAATCTTGCAAATATTTTATGTAATGCTATAGGCAACAGTCCTCTGGACACACATTCCGTGCTGGTATGCAGATCGTTTTGGGAAAATTACTTCTTTTTAGTCTGTCAAACACACACTGCAAACCCATCCTCCATCTGCTAAGCAAATAACCAAACTTCTGTTTCCGATGCAGAAATGCATGTTATAGGCCATGTCATCTCTGAACTTCCTCCCTAAGAAGTTAATGGTAGTACAGAATCTTTAAGTCTTAACATAAAGATGGCATTAATACGTCTGAAATGAATTCTTAAGTTTTTACATGATCTGAAGACTTAAACACATTGTGTTAGATAACTGCCAAAATGAAATTACTTAGAGGACTGAAGAGAGAAAGGAAAGGTGCAGTATCAGAGAATTTCAAGTTGACTGGCATAGCTTTTATCTAACTGAATTATATTTAATTCAAAAGATGTAATTATCTGTGGTTCATAACTATAGCTGGGCTGTCATGTGCAAAGTCCCATTGGGCTCCTGCGTCTCAATGCTAGTAACAAAAATATAATGAGAAAAACAAGTTTCAGGGCATATATGCTGCCTATGTCCACTTTCCTGCTATGGCAGATAGTTGCTATGACCATATCAGTGTAGTAGTATCCCAGTAACTACATGTTCATAGCAATACCTATCAATTCAACCTGTAATAGGCTCTGCAATTCTGATTCATGTTCTTATAATGACTCAGACCCACTGAAAATTTCAAGAGCATATTCAACCATTGAGACTGAATATATGAAAAGTTACTGACTTTGAAAAGAAACTTTGTTCTCCTGGTTATTCTTGTTTCTGTTGTTAAGTTCATGCTATCTACTGTACAGCTTGTGTTTACAGCTCCTTTTTCTGCAGTGTGGGCTGCTAGTACAGGGGATTTAGGGATCACTTACTTATTTCTGATCTGATATGCAGGAATGTACCATGGGCCACAGTTCAGCCCATGTCAATTATGTGGCTTACAGTACAATCACTTCGGTGCAGAGACATGCTGCAAAATGATTTAGGAAGTAAAGCAAAGAATATTTTATCCAGCTTAATCTCCAGGAATTATTTACACCAGCAGTGTGTGTTTGCCTGAGCTCCAGTTCATCGTGGTTACCCTTGCTTGACCTCCAGATATCAAGAGTTTGTATGTACATCTGTTTCCAAAGATGAGTTCTTCACAAACAGTGCTGCAAGTAAAATAGCACTTTCAGACTAGTACCCTTGTAAGACAGCAGTACATAGTTCTGCTGGGCATACATGTTCTTTGATGGACCCTAACCAGTGGACTGTTCTTCTCGCCAAGCTCCTTTTGGATTCAGCAAAAATTGATGGCCCTATGTTTCAGTAACAGAAATTTAGTATTAACCTTAGGAGGGAGTGAAGAATAGTAACACAGGACTAGAGTGCTTGGTAATCTCCATCACCCTAGCTTTTAAAACCACATTAGACAAATCTCAGTAAAGAATCATGTAAATAAATTTGTGTGCTTATAGGTAGATGAAATTATCTAGGTGACATCTTAAGGTGCCTTCTAGCTCTCTCTTCTGTTACCTTTTCCCCTTTTTGTTCATGCATGACTAGGCTTACTTCAAGATAACAACACAGGATAATCTAATTGGACTAAGGAAGTTGTTTTGTTACCAATAAAAAGAAAGTAACACCATTTTCAAACTCCATTTTGATTTGTGGGGTTTTTGTGGCTGATAGAAATCCTTTTAGGAATAATTAAAGTAAATCTGATGTTTCAAGCACTAAAAAAGTAAAAAAATAATTAATTCCTGAAAAGCTTCTACCTGCATGGCAGAAATGACTTTTATGTTCCACTTTGTGCAGAACCTTTTTTGATAAATTTTTGAAGGAAAACTTCATTTAAAAACTTCTCAAAATCTAATTACAACAGTTACTTGAGAAAACCATTGCCAATAGCAAATGGCTGTTGTACAGCAGGTAAGTTCTGATCCCTGTTTCTGGATTCAGTCTTCAAATGACAGCTATCAGTTTCCTTACCTGCTGATAGACATTTGGGGAGGGGGGAGAAACCTGGCAGACTTCTAGTAAGTTCCTATCTCTTGCCAATATCTCTAGTGTGTTGGTACGTACCACTTGCATTGTAGTTCAGTGTTCCCTGAGGTGTCCAAATATATAGCCTCCCTCCAGTTGAATCCCCTACTATAATGCTGTGGAGGGATTTCCAAGGAAAAGATGGCAGAAATGCTCAGGGTAGAACTTTGGCTGTTTGACTGAATACCAAAGAACTCGGGAGCAAATATTTCTGAACAGTCTTAAGACAAAGACTTAGAATTGCCATTGAGAAGCGCACAATCATGTTCACATATTCTCTTTCCTAATGTCTTGCTGAGGAGCTTTAGTAAACAGCATTTCTCAGATTCATATGGTCTGATGCATTCAGAAGGAAAACACTGAGAGAGGCCAGTGATCTTCCTTGAATGTAGAATGAGTCAAGTAAATGCTTAAAGCAGTGATCAGATAGATACCTTTATTTAATCAATCAGTCCCACTGGTTTTGACTACTTGCTTTGTAAAAAGTTCCTGCAGGCTACTTGTGGAGAGAACTATCCATAGTTAAATGAAACAATTTTGTCCTTAGTTTAAAAATGATGGCTAGGCAGGACTGTGAATAATCATTAACTTATTTAGTAGATTATCACATGGTTAAATCTTTTACTGATATGATCGGAGGTTTACTCACATCTCTCTCACTATCAGAATATTGCTATATAGTAAAATTGCTATATAGTAAAATATGCAGACACATAAATATAATCCAAGCTGGAATAGCTAGAGTGGTTACACTGGTTCTTTGTAAAATGGGATATTCATTATTATTTTCTCTACTGGGCACTCTCTCACTTTTTAACCAGTATGCACTGTATTTATACTTTGTCATATTTCATTTTGGCTTTGTGCTTGTATCCACCTGTTCATAAATAAAGATTTCCCTGTATTTTATTTTCAACCTGTTGAAATCAATCAAGCCAGGAAGCCTAGAATATGACATTTTATGTATCTTCACAGCAATCCACTTATGGAATTCATCATCAGAAACTGTTCTCAAATGCCACTTCTCATTTATTTGATTCAATGAGCAAAATGGAATCAAATTTCATTACTCTGAAGCAGAGAAAAGTTTTTCCTTTAAAACTGGGTAGGATTCCTAAAATTCTGCATGATTTCCTTTGCAAATACTGTCTCCAGACATTTCGTATTATCTTCTTAAATACGGGTCATAATTCTGTGTCTATGAGAAAAGTACAGTGGAATGGAGAATATTTGAATAGAAATGCCCATGGATCTGTGGTTTTAGCAAATAAATGGCAGATTAGTTTCTATTTCAGATTTTGCAAAAAGTTTAGAACCCAAAGTCATCTTGCAATTATGATGGCTCTCCACTCCTATGCTTGTATAACTCTACTGGCTTCGTTATTTGTTTTATTTTTTTAATTCAGATTTTCAGTAGCATGAAATCAAATGTAGGAAAATGCTGGAGACAGGTGAGATCTAGTTTAACTTCAGGCATGTTGTAAGCTACTCAATAAATCCAGGGAGTATTGTAATGGAGACATTCTTCTCTGTTAAAAATATTGGATACAATCAAACTTGAGCTTTCAGAAAAAGGGAGACTTTATCCACTAAAGTGTTCACCATATTATTCCATTAGTTCTAAAGATCTATTCACTAAAGGACTGTATTTGTGATTTAAGGCTGAATCCTACAAGTTCCTTTATTCAAAAGATTTCTCATCTTTCCTCTAGATATAATGCTCTGTTAAGTAGAGCTGTTCCAGTAAGTTTCAGATTCCTAGGAGGATTATGTCTTTATTCACATATTTGCACTATGAAATATTATGAAATATTATTATTTAAAAATTGCATATATTGCAATTCATGTGAATGTGAATCTTGCTCACCTGTCTTCCAAGCAGAAGCATACTGCTTTGTGTAAATAGCTTTTCTTGCATGGCCAACTATGTGTTAAATCCTGCTGGCTCCCTCCCTTGTGTAGGAGGGAGAAGCATTACAAATTCAGTCTTACATAAAAAGACTGCAATAGCATTAGACAGGATCCTGTTAGCATAGGAGCTGAGTATTGCATTGTATCAATTACCGATGATGAAAGTTGTAAACTCCGAGGATTACTCAACAGAAATGATATTGAGAAAGAGGGAGACAACGGGAGATAGGAGACTAAGACCTCAAAATATCCATTTGAGGAAGTGAAGAAGAATGAGAGTTGCCTAAAAAATTGAATCCTACCTGTAGGGATCCTTGTGGATTATCCTGGGTGTTAGCTTGACTCAAGAATCTGTTATCTGAAGCTAACCCAGACTGGGATATACCTATAAGGAGTGCTAAAGTTTCATTTATCTGTATAAAGTACAGATGGTGATCGCAAGGTACCAAAGGCTGGCAATCCCTCTTCAAAGAGTGCCAGTCCTAAAACACAATATTGGTTCACTCTCACATTGTTGAGTGCCACAACACAAAGAGGGAATTCTCTCAAGAGTTATTCTTACTTCTTCAAAGGCTAGCGTGAAAGGTTTTCATCTGTTTGATTACAAATCTGAACTGTGGAACTTCACTGGCATTGGCTGAGTCTCTAGTTTGGACCAATTCAACTATTTCACAAAAGAAGCCTGATTATTATCTAATGGCTGAGTTATATCTCCAAGGTTGATCAAAAGCCTCTTTTCTAAATTGACTAGCTTTTTCCCCAAACATTTCCTAATAAAAGATTCCTATAATATTCTAGAATATACTCTCCCAGTTAAAAAGTACAACCAGTAAGAAAGAAAATAAGATACAATAATGTCTTTACAGAAAAAAAAAAATTAAAAAATGCATTAAATCTACCTCAACAGGTCTTAATCAAAGGCTTTCAGTTTCTTAGGATCGTTCAGGATAGACTACAGAACACACTTCACCTATACGGATTAATGTGTTAGCAGCGTTTAAAGCAGATGAACCCTTTCTTGTACCTTTCAGCTTTGGCTTTACTGGGCCCATTGTATGTCTGCAACCACATTTTGTGTTCCACAACTAGAGAATAAAAAGTTAGATGCATCTCTCAGCAAGTAAAAGCAAAGAACAGAAAGAGAGAAAGGAAGAACAACAACAAAAAAAGAGGGAACGAGAAATACTCAAGTTCTTCAGTTCTTCCAACGTTCTGCTGCCTTATATTACAGAAGCTGTAAGAGCAGCGGGGGAACCAGAGGGTAGTGTTGCTAACCCAGGGTCTTTTGCCAGCAGCTTCCTGCAGGTGCAGGAAGAGATTGGTCAAAGGCTAATGCAGTCTGTTCATTAATGTCATGATTTCCTATACCTATACACCACTGATCTCGTGAGTGGGGAACATCACCCTTCCCCCAGGTGGCTTGTTGACCCAAGAGTCAGCGGTTTGTGGCTTCAATCTTAACTCTTCTCTTTGCGGTTCTCTGCTTAAACCACCTTAAAGCACCATTCTTTACAGCCTTTTGGATAACAAGCTGTGTGGTTTCCCATGGGTGTTGACACAGTCAAACTGGAATTCGTTTTTGCTC
The DNA here is from genome assembly GCF_900496995.4 of Aquila chrysaetos chrysaetos. NCBI lineage: Eukaryota > Metazoa > Chordata > Aves > Accipitriformes > Accipitridae > Aquila > Aquila chrysaetos. Next base: position 82,407,950 of record NC_044005.1, read on the forward strand.
AGCTAATGTCAATTTGAAAAAGTCCCAGTTAATGAGAGGTTAAAAGCTTGTGTTGGCTTTTAAGGTTGCTGTTTAGATACAGAGTCTCTGTATTTGAGCCTTTCTCGTAGTGTAGGAGCACCAGATAATTCAGATTGGAAGGCACCTCAGGGGGGCCCTATCCCTCAAATAAGGAACATCTTTCGTGTTCTTTTTTTTTTGGAACTGATCTGGCTTTATCTGCGTGAAAAGAAGACATCACAAGTTTATAGAAACTGTGATCCCAACTCTTTAAAAGTAACAGGTTCAAAAGCACTAACCAAAACCAAATTCAAGTTAAAAATAAGCATAAATAGGTTATGATTATGAAGATTAACAGCGCATGTATTATTAATCTTCTTGCCCACAGAATAGGAATGAGGACAGAATCATACATCTTTGTTGCAAAAGTTTCATATAGATAGAGAAAAAATTACATCAGAGCTTCTCAGATTTCAAGGCATTTGAGATATAAAAATAATTAAACTACTTGTAAGATTTATAGTCCCATCTATATCAATTCTTCCACGAGTGGTACACGTAGAAGGTTACTAAAGTCTAAGTCGTGGCACATGAAGACCTCTATGTTCCAGAAGTCTTGTGTTAAAGTATAGTGCAGTGCTTTGAAATCTTAGGAGTAAAAGCTGAGAAGTTGGTAATGAGTTAATCTTATCTTCTTTATAAAATGTATTGCATCCTGCTTTCAGGTGGGTGCATGTACTTAAGTAAATTACACTTCATGTTGCTTGAAAGTAATGAATGCTAATGACAGATAATGGTGTCTTGTTTCCAATTAGCACTGCCAAGAGAGCCTGAGGTTTCTAGAGCTCATGATCACCATATTTTCCAGGAACAGTCTGAGAACTTTAAAATTATATAAACAAGTTTTATTTATGCTGAATGCATTTGCTGATTGTTTCCTTCCACAGCTGGGCATAACATGAACAAGTTACATCTCTCTGTAGTTCAATAATTTAAAAAAAGACTGTATGTATGTAAAGCCATATTCTATCACCCATTTTTTATAAACATCATTCATTGTTCACTTTGCTAAAAAACAGAGGAAAATGTTTACAAATAAATGCATGTAATAGATTAGATTATAGTGAATATTCGGAAAAGTTTAAAATAAAGCAGACTAGTGGATAAGCAGTCTGGCTTACAAAATAGGAGTTTAAATCAGGTATTTCATACTAAGAAAGAAGTTTTCTTCACTTAGCTATTGTTTAAAACACTTTCTAATATGAGTTGGCAAGGAATTTGAAATACCATTTGGGCTCAAATCTATGAAAAAATGTGTATTACTCGAAAATAAAGTTGGAGAACTTAGATCACAATCATGTATTGTGCTATGAATTATGTGTTTTCAGAAATGTGTTAAGTATTGTGCTCACAGACATCAAATATGCAGTATATAACAAATCCCTTTCTACAGTTGCAATACAGCTTGTTTCTTATTTTAAAGGTTTGTGTATTAACTTTGTATTCTGTTTGGAATGTATTTCAGTTTGGAATGTTCACAGTGCAGGATTTTTATCTCACATCCTTATTGTCTGTATGATTGTGTGTTTTTTCTCTAATAAAAACGTACAACAACAGTAACGTAGCAATGAATATTTACCTGCTCTTGCAAGTGTTGCGTTTTGCTGGATGTTATATCGATGGGAAGAGCTCAAGGCCCTACTCAGTGACCCCTGAAAGCAGGACTGCTGCTGATAACTTATTGGCCTTTGGATTGGGTCCCAAATGCGCTCCTTTTAAAGCTGACCATCGGATGCAGCCGCTTGGTTTTGTAAAATGTATCAGGAAGAAATATTAGCGTCTTACCTGCTGACAGAAGATGAAAGTTCTGGGGTTCCTTCTGTAGCTCCACTCACTAGTGCAACACCCTCCTCTGCCCAGAAGAGCAGGCAGTATGCCAAAACGCTGCTGCTTAAATTGTACTACATGAGATTTTTCATATAGCTGCCTGCCAGATCTGGGTGGTATGTCACCTGTCTGTTCTGAACATTTCAAGTAATTTCTTAGGTCTCAACCATGAGCCCCGTAGATATGACAAGATACGTGATTTAACCCTGATGCTGCCAGTGCTCTAGTTCACCTTACCTAATCCTGTACTTTTATTTAACTGGCTACTACAATCAATCATTGCACAACAGTACAGACTGCTTAGCATGTTCAACAAATAAAAGATGTATTCTTCCTGTTTGTTTCTTGCTCCACATCAATAGGAGGGTGTATATATTTAGATAATTAATTTTCAAGGAACTGGATGGCTCCCATTATCCTGGGAGGTAATGCTCTGCAGTGATTATGTCCTATAGAGCTGAGTTGGCATTGGGAAAAATCTTTAGAAATATTAACTTCATTTTCATTCATGTCACTTGTATTGTCCACTTTCTGCAACTGGTTTAGCAAATGAATTTCATCTGTCTGAGATATTGACGTCAGTGTACTATCCACTCACATGAATGACTTTTGGTTAAATTACTGAATTCATGCACAACGATTATAGTTGCATTTTCAGTTCAAAAAAACTCCACAGGTATTTGTAGCTGAAAATTGACTGAGAGCTGTGCTAGCCAATCAGGGGATGACATGTCCCAAATCAAAACAGCTTGGCTGTCAGTTACCAGATACACACAATCAGTGCTCTCAAGTGAGATACAGCACATGAATGATTCTCAGAAATTATTCCAAGAATAGTTATGGATAGCTATTAAGTTTGAGAAATTAAAAATCTGATTACAGGCAGTTTGTAAACAAAGAAGTCAAAATTAGTTTAAGAAAAATATTGTTACAGATTGCTTGGATATCTCTATTGCATTTGTGAAATATTTTTACTTACACTTCCCTGTCAGCTAAGCTTCTCTTTCAACTGTAAACCAATATTTTTAAAATGATAATCCAATATGGAAAATTGCCTGAGCAATAATGTTATAAATAATGCAATATTGAGCTGATTCCCTGCTTCTGTTTATTTTACAAGAGTCTATCATCTCACACAGTGTCCAAAGAAAAAGAAGCTAAAGTGACAACAACAAAAAATTAACAACAGGGAAACTGTTACCTTTTCTGTTTGGTTCACTGCAGAAGGAAGAAATACAACATAGTAGAATTCATGGAGTTTGTAAGTTTTTCCGGGCAGAGACTGATTCTTGTTATGTCTACCTGGTACCTGATAACAGCAGTAGTCTGATCTTGAATTTGGTACCAGGTACCAAAAACACAGTGCAAACTGTAAATAATAATAGCAGTCAAGCAAAAGTGTGAGTAATTCCATTTCCATGTCATTATGTCTTAGAGGTCAAAATTTTCTGGGTATCCACTCTAGGTAATAGCTGGGGATTGCTGATTATCAGGATGTAACTATGATCAGAAATATTTTGATAACGTGTTAATATGACCATACATAATTTTTGTTAATTAGCAGAAAGCAGTGAAAAAGTGGGTTTGAGACTCTGAGTCTGATTTTCCACTCCTTGACCCTCGCTACTTTCAATATGCATTTTATTGGTCACTGTGTAAAACTTTCCATGGGTGTCCAATAACTGCATAAGGAAGGCGGCTGTGAAGAATCAGGTTTGTCTCTACAAGCAGTGGAAAGATACTTTCTTCTTCAGGAGCAAAGCTGAAAACCTGTCAGTGTTTTTGGTAAAGATAAGTAGTTTAACCGTTCTGCACAATACCATACAGTCAGCTTTGGGGAAAACAAACTACACTGAGTTTGGTACCGCATAAATGTTTGGAATTACGGATAACTGAGTTTAACACCTCTTTTGGCAGTTTAACAATAGTGAATAACAAAGTGGATGGTCTTTTTTCAGACCTTATTTTTGCAAATAGAATTTCTGTCAGTGTTTGTCACATCTCCTAGGTGTACATATTTAGGACCAAATTTGTTTTATGCTCAGTACATAAGAAATGCGATGTGCTGTATAATAGCTGTTTTTGTCACTGATACATTTTCCTTCATATTTTTTTAAATTCTCACTATCTCTGAAACTAGCTGGACTATGCTATCATGTAAAAGTGTTAAAATACATTTCATTTCCTGTGCTCTGTTTTTGTTTTGAGTTGGTTACCTATGATAATAGTGACATGGCTATCTGAATCTGTTACAGTGTGCCTGAATATTATGACTACGGTCACGGAACAAGCGAAGAGGCTTATGACAGCTACGGTAAGGTCTATTCTATCTTCAGCAAAAGTGTGAAATCAAAAGAAAAAATCTGTCACTGACAACTCAGAAATTACTTCCACATACTTTTCTTTCTTTCTCTGCTTTTACAAAGACCACACAAAATGGTTTTGTGTAACTTTAGGGTGAGGTTTGACTTATTGAACTAGGACCAGAAAATTGGACAGATCAATTTTGATCAAAATTACAAAGCCAATTAATCACAGTCACAGATCTCTTTAACAGCAACACTGAAGTTTCTGATTAGTGCCGAATATATTTCACAGTGCTAAGTTTCAGTCTACTTGATGTGCCAACACTACCATGCATCTGGTACTGTCATATGCATCCCTTCAACCAGCCAGCTTTGTGAGGCTTTGAAATCTAGACTTAATCAGAGTGGAAGGAGAGGGGGCCGTACCACCATGGGAACCCCCACGGCACCAAGATAAAGGAGTATCTCGTGCCGCCGAGGACACGAGGCTGTACTCTTCGTACCTCCCCACCGACTCTGTGTCTGAGCTGGAAGAGTTCCACTTCACGGGAACCGAGGGCACGAGAGGGAAAAGAAAGTGTTGCTCCAATGTGTACAGCCCATTTTCTAGGTCTCTGATATTAGTGATGTGTTTTGATAACTAACTAGAATCTAGTCCATCTTTTCCTATCAATGTTTTTTCAGTACGTTGTACCATCAGATGGCACAGTGAATCTCACGCTGACATTTTCACTGAAATAACAGAGCAAAGCTGACTATCGTCAGCTTAAAGACTGACCCTAGTATATTCAGCAGAGATGTCACGCTTGATTTACTACTACTACTAAAGTATCGTAAGTTTACGTGGTGACTTCCAAAGCATTGTGAAAATGAGAGCTGCTGGAAATGATGCTGCAACTAAAAGTTACAGTAAGAGGTTATATAAGGATTGCTGCTTGAAAGAAATAATTTTATTCGTACAGCTGTGAAGCAAGTGTCACTGTAATGAAAAGTTGCGGTTTCCTTTGTAGAGATGTCACGAGATATTACCGAGACGTTGTCAAAAATTATTGTATTGCATGATCAGAAATAACTTAATTTTTTCTATAATCAATACCCACAATACATTTGGATAATACAGTCTGCAGTCAAGCACATTTTCAGTGCTAAACAAGTAATAATAATAACTTCTCCATATGAATGTGCGTGGTTTGGTTACCCTTTGTTTTGTTTTCTTTTTGTACATACTTTTTTAATACCTGCTTTGAAAGACTTTTCCTGCCCTCGACAGATCCCCTCTCCACCTCTTCTCCCAAGTGCATTGCTCAGGTTTTGGGCGATGCAGAAAAGCACAGCCTGAGCTCAGCAGTAAGAATTACCCACTGTTTAACTTTTAACTAGACTCCCCCACGCTGAATCTCCATGTGTTTGGGCAAGACATTTAAAGTAATGTCACTCTTCCTCCAATCCCTCATTTGTAAAACTAGAAGAATATTACTTGTTTTCCCAGCAGGGGTTTTGAATGGACTTATTAGCTAAGGCTTTACAAAGTGTTCGAAGAGTGGGATCATGACAAAATTTATGCTCTGCATGAAGCTACTTTTTTTTCTTTTTTTTCCATTTAGCAGCTGAAGCAAACTTAAAATGCCTGGGTTTGCTTTACTAGACTTGTCTTAAAATACACGGTTGATAACCCTGGACTTGCTTTTTTGCTTAAACTATTTTCTGAGCTGGCCTTTGAGTACAAAGGTCTGGAATACTTTTACCAGTAACCTGGAATAAACTTAAAAATGGAATGATATTCCGAATTGCAATTTTTCTACTGTCTGAAATCGGACACATTTATATGTGAGTGTTTGTGCTCCTGTTGGTTCGCTTACTTTAGCAGATTAGTAAATTTGCTAGTTCTGTGCTCTGGAAACTTGTGTGTGAACTTGCTTCATCCCAAAGTCACCGCCCTTTATCTGAGGAGGTAATCTGAGTATACGGATCTGTAGAATATACGCTTAACTTTCTCGCTTTCTGAATTCTTGGTACATATACTGATGTTCTCTCTGTATCTGACTTTTTCACTGCCTGCCACCCAGCCAATAAGCAGTCTGGTGCCACCCCTTCTCATCCTCATGTAACTTTTACCTTAGTTCTCTGTTCCCACAGAACTGTTCCCAGTTCTCTACTTCTTTATCCGGATGTTTTGCAATTCATTGTGAGTCTTCTGAATCCATCCCACTGTGTAAAAACAGCTGTCCCTTCTTTTTTCACCATCATGCAGAAATCAGCACAGTCTTTCTTCCACCCCAGCTCAGTTTCACACCTTGTTTTACCTTCCACGACAAGGCTGTATTCCTCCTTTACAATTCTTTCGGGTGCACTTCTGTAATTCAGAATTCCCCCAAACTCTGAATAAGACCACACACACGGTACATGAACATAGAACTGGTATCTTGTTGTTGTCTCCTAGACTTTTGTGTAACGACTTATCTTTTTACCCTTATCCCTTCCAATAACAGTATCTGAATTATCAAAAAGTGACTAGCGTGGCATTTATTTTCTCCTGTGCATCCTCTTGCTTCCATCTTATCTTTAGGGAGGACAGTTCTCAGTCCCAAGAAGGTTTTCTTTTATTCTTCTTCATGAAGTAGATTCGACCAAATAACAATGCTACTTCATGCTTGCAGTCTTTTTTTAAGTATAATATAGAGCTCTCTGTAGTTTGTTAAGTATTATAGAGCACCATAGTACTTCTATATGAGCTGCCTGTTATGACTTCTCTTTCTATCTGGGCTCCTGAGAAGTGGCAGGTGGTTTTTGTCTCATGGATTCTTCTATGCTCCTTTCAAAATAGCTTGTGGAGAAGTCTGACTGGGGCCACTGTTTCCTCAGAAGTTCTTAAGATTTATGCATTTATGGATTGTTCATGGTAGGGTTGCAAAAATCACAGGGGTGTTTCAGAGCAGAGCCCACCTGAACACCGTGTCATTCTCAGGAAGTTCATCTCTCTCTTGATTAGATGGAAGCACTAAACAAGAAAGGGCCTAAGTCACTTACCTGCAGCTGGGCAAGATGAGTTCTTGCACACTATTCACCGCTGTAAAATCCACAACTTGGGTTAACTGCCTTGCCTCCTTGCTCACTTTCTGATGTGAAGGTTCCTGAGAATTCAATCCCCTTCAAATCCAACCAAGGAGCCTCCCAAGACAATAGCAAAGTCAGCTGAGAGGGATATATGTAAAATCCCACTATTTCCCATGACTTAGGGATGTTCCATGAATGAAAATTCAGAGCACAGAACCCTCACATGCAGTTAGACACTTAAACTCTATTGTGATTTGATATACTTGCCACCCAGTCTCTCAGAAGGATCAAAGTAGAGACACTTCAAAGCATTCCCTGCAGCAGCCTCTGGGCACCTTAGTAGAGCAATACTCTACTAAGTAATTAGGAGATTCCTACAAATTTTTTATAGGATCAGGATTATGCAGCTACTGCTAGAGAATTTTGCAGATCACTGTTCTGGGCTGAGGAACATGAATTTGGGACATATGCCTGAAAATCTTCTTGTAGGCAGAGCCCTTATAAGCTTCCTCGTGTGAGTGATAAAGAAATATCTTTAGCAGGCACTTTAAAATGAAAAGGCCAGTGCCTTAAAGCACTGTACAATTTTCAATAATGTAAAGCATCCTCACCTCTAACCACGCTCAGTAAACATTTACGATACTTATGTCACTGAAGGTCTTGATTCCTGCAGATATGAATTTAAATCTAGGAGTCTAAACTAAGGTGGCAGTGTCATTTTAACTTGATGATGCTGCTTATGTTTTAAAACAGAAGGCATGAAATTGGATGAATTTATGAACAAAAGTTGATATCTATTGCTCTCATTATACTTTAATAATTTTGTGATTTCCCTTCTGGCACTGTTGTCATCTGAGGTGAAAACATGAATCTAATGATTTTTCTTATAAATCGATCAGGATAAAATGTACAACTAAAAATTTGGTAACTAAGAACCTTTCTTGTCCATATGTAATGTCATGCCCAAGTCCAAAAACTACCTTCACTCGACAGGACCGCTGTAAAGGAAAAGCCCTTTGTAAACCATTCACGTTCTTGTTTCTTTCTCCTTTTCCCTGGTTTTTAGAGGAACCAGCATTCTCGATACAAGTGTTGCGCTGTGTTAGGCCACTTTAGAAAGATAACGGAGATCATACGACTTGCTAGCAAGGCACGTCCAATACCTTATTAGCTATATTAATTATATCTGACCTGCCTCACAGTTGTTTCGTCGGAACCCTTTTTCTGCCTTGCACTGATCAGAGCACTGAAGGTTTTATTCATCAGGTACCCTTTCTGTTGTAGTTCTTCCACAGCCTGGGGACTCTAGGAGATGAGCTCTGCCAGTTTCTGCGGCAGAAGGTTGAAGAGGCTCCTGCCTCTGCTGCCCAAGGTTGAAACTGCCGTAGCGAGGATGGAGGAAAGTGAGAGTGTGCCTGCTGTCAGATGATGCTGTAGTTCACAGCCTGCTGCATGCACTGCCTTGTGTGTTACCTGAAAAAGGTGGCGATGTATGTTTTAATGGGAGGTCATGAACCGCAGTAGCTGAGAGGCCAGTACGCATGGACTTCTGCTGCTACCACCAAAAAAGCAGAAACCTTAGGTGGAGGGTGAAAGGAGAGGGTTGACGTCTATAACCTCCTAAACCACCACAATGAAATTAGAATAACACCATCTGCCAAAGGCCTTAGGCAAGAGTTGGGGAGGTTAATCTGTACCTTGTCACTTACACAAAGAGGGAAGACCGGTGAGCTCCGCTCACATTCCTGCTGCTGTTCGGGAAAAGCTTGCAAGGCTGTTTACTTCATCTGCTGCCTTTGTGGCAAGGAGACATTATTTAAATATGTTCTATCATCGTCACCAAAAATTTTGAGATGTGCACGTTTTCTTTAATTACCACGTTTTGTCATGCATATTCTACTCTGGTTTAGCATTAAGTGCTCACTTGTAAAACACTGGTAGTTGGTTTTAGAATAATTCCATCTTTAATTAAAATTGGAGAGTGTAACTGTTTGGTATAATTCCTGTTAATGTAAGACGTCATTTAAGTTGTAAAGTGCTGTCATAATGATTTAACTGACTATTTCACAAATAATTCCCTGCCAATCACTCAATATGAGAGCTTTGCAGTTGTGATGACAAATAGTTTACTGAGTAATGCTCTACACAGGCAGCACCTTATAAACAAATTCTTTATAGGGCTAACAACTAAAAATGTACAGCAATGTTCCACTACTTTTTTCTTATTTTGTTTGTGTTTTACTTTTGGGTTTGTCCTGAAGAGTGTATTATCTAGTAATTTTTTTTTTTAGAATAACAATGATAGTTTCTGCTGAACAAGTAGAAGTAAAAATAAATATATAATGATGAAATTTGGAGAGGAAAGAGCATATGGAGGGTTCAAACTTCAGGAATTCTGATAAATAGGTTGTTTGTAGAGATGTTACCTTAGGAGACATAAATTCTCATGCTTCATTACGAGACAAGCATTCTCATTTCATGGAGAAACTCAAGTAACTACCATCCTAGTGTGAAATAAACCCTGTATTGTTTAATCTATGGCACTGCTGAAGCCATGCTGCAACGTATACAGAAAAATATTTGTAAATTTTGAAAATTTATATATAATTCCAGACACAGTCTGGAGTCACTGCACATTTCATGTCGCATTACTGTGAAGTAATAGAAAATTATTTTTTACTGAAAATCAGAGAAAAATAAAACTCTCTCCACACTGTCACATTCACAGTCACCTCAGAGCAACACTGATAATAGTCTGACTCCTCGCTGTGTTGCAGTTTCCCAAACTAGTTCCCTGTGTGCTCTGATGCTGCTCCTTTCCTGCCCGAGGCAGGTGTTCACTGCACGAGTGGCTGAAGCCTTGTAAGAAATGGTTTTCGCCAGCAGTCGTTACTGCCTCTCTTGCTGACGTTACTTAACCCGCAGGGAGAGCTGGCAGAGTGCAGTGCACGAGCACTCCCCATCTGCTCCGGGGCCAAGGCAGCTGGAGGATTTTGGTGGTTCTCCACTACCAGTTTAAGCCAGGGCAGCTCACAATGCTAGAGTAGATTAGGAGTACCCCTGCAGTCTCATTTGTGAGCCCTCCTGAAGAGACGGTACTGTCAAGCGTAGGGACAGTAGGTTTTTAAAACGGTTACAGCTAAGTTCAGAAAATAGACTACAAGGTTTTCCTAGCATCTCTAGTTTTTAAGCCCCATATATATTGCATATGTGGTAGGTTTAGTAAAATAATTGGTATTTAGCACGGTATAAGTAAGCATACTGGTTTTGAGCCTGTGTTTTGAAAACATTTTTTGTCTTCTGACAAGATTCCACTTTTCAAATAAGAAAGGTACCATTTGTGATTTGGAAGATGGCCACTTCAGCTATTCTTCTCACAAAATTATAAAATGCATAGATAACAAGTCAGAAAATCCTGTGTATGTTGCAGGCTTTGCAGAAAAGCAAAACGAGAACAGAAGAGTGAAAAAAATAAGCAGATGCGATCCTAAAAAAAAAAAAAAAGACAAAAACCTGTTCTTGAATTTTTGTCTAAAATAATATATACTTGTCCAATTGTGACACAAGAAAAAGGCAACTGTCTTTTCTGTGTGGATTTATGGGGCGAAATCCCGGCTTTGTCAATGTTAGTTGAACGTTAGTCATTAGCTTGTGTAGGGCAAAGTTTCCAACTATTGCTTAGTATTTTGTCTCCACCCATTTCTCATGGAGGGAGAAGTTTGGAGGCTTACTAGAAAGATGGCACAAATTGAATTACCAAAAGAAAATTATTCTAATTTTCAGTGTTCTCATTTTAAAGTTAAATGTCTGGTTTCTGTTGGGTCTTCTGCTCAGCACATCTACAGCACTTTTCTCTTACTGCTCAGGCAATTAATTACATCTCAGAATACCCCAGGGAGGTAGGTATTCCTGTCTCATTCTACCAGTGAGGAAGCCATACCACAAAATATTAAACAATTATCCAAGGTCACTGAGCAAACAAGGAGTAGAGCTAGTAATCACAATTCCTGAATTCCACTTACGCTCCGTCTCTAGTGCGGTGTGCTCTCTCCAAATGTATGCAGTATAATGACCTTGCGAAGAAGGTAGAGATTTTTTTCCTCATAGGAAAGAAAACTATTTTATTCTGAATTAAAAGCAGCTTCTATGTTTCTAATAGCACTGAAAGCTAAATGGCAAATCAAATTAAACCATTATCTTAATTGCTGTTACATACATCTTAACTATCTAAACAGAATAGCTCTTTTTATCTCTTCCTGGCCACCTGTCCCAAAATAATTGACCAGAGATGAATAAAATTGTGCCCCAAAACTGTGGGCAATATTCAGATGTTGGAAGAAGAAGTGATCGGGTCTTTATTATACAGGGAATAAGGAATGAATAGAAATGTAAAATTTAAAATTATTAGGAAATAACATATTCATATGCAAATCACATGCTGTTAATATGTATTTTTTTATTTTAACGTATCTGTGAATATGTGATATGTTGTGCCTTTTAGTGCCTTTTAATTACTTGTATTGTTGTCCTCTTCGCATTTGTGAGTTTTATTCAATGCTGGAAAATTCCATTACAAGGTTGCAGTAATGCTGACTGAAGAGTAGGAAAAAAAGTGCTCTGAATATGTGCTTTTCTTGAGTCTTGTACTAGAAGACATTTAAGCATGTGATGATAGCCACTGCTTGGGGTAGAATTTGGGGGTAGATAGACCACTATGAATTTTTCTGTGCTTTCAGTACTACATAGTAAGTAAGGAACAACAATAGTAAGACAGGAACAACTTCATATGTATCTCTCTCTGTTATAAATGATACCATTTAGTGACCCACATTCAAAGGAATTTCACGGGTTTCATAGTATTTTCAGTAAAAATACTATGACCTTTTTTTCATTTTGACTTTCCAGTAAGAAAAAAAATCTAACTTAAATTCTGTATTTAAACACTAGATCAAAGCTACTGACTCTCCTAGCAATTGATCAAACACTAATCTTTAAAGATAGTCTCAGCTAATACATCAATAATGTCTGTAGTAGATACTGGAAGTATTTATATAGCTCAACAAACACAGCAACTAAGCGTCAATCTGAGTTGTAAAAAGCAGTGCAAAAATGCTAACATATAATTTCAATCAATCATAAACCACGGGTGCTGATTGCCTGTGATAATAACAATTAATTTGTGTGCTAAAGGTGAGCTTCAAATATCAATTCACATGGAGCATACAGCAAATTGAAAGAAGGACCCAGTATAATTAAAAGGGCTGTGCCCATGACTTCATATGTCTTACCAAAGTAGCCACCAAAAACTTTGCTACCACACTTGTTACTGCACCCAAAGCGACCCTCATGCCCGAGCACACTCAGATTCCTCAGCTATAAACTCTCTTGTGTTTCCATCATGCTGCTGTAACTTATACTTTTAGTTTGGGAAAGTGAAGCGTACAAGACTGCTTCTTAGCTAAGAATGGCAAGTTGGCAACAGCACCAAATTCCTGGAAAAACTGGACCTTGGCCCTCGGTTACGAAGCTGCCCGTGTGGATTTCTTGTCTCTGACACCTGAGAGCAGCGGGGAGAGTCAGAAGTGACAAGGACAAGGGGTGAGCGGAGCCCACCAGAGCAGAGGGACGGGATGGCAGGCTGGACGTCACCCAGGGAGCGGGGGGTTTGGACTCCACAGGGTTTCTTTGCGCAGGAGGCAGGAGAAGGAAAAGGAATCGGCGTTAAAACGTGATGCCCGCCCTGCACACCCCTTCAGCTCTTGGGCACGCTGATTGACAGCCTCGCTAGCAGTTCTCCCAATTACCCTTCTCTCTCCAAGGCTACAGCTCTTACCTGCTCTTCACCTGAAATCCCTCTCAGTCTCCACTTCATTAACATGCCACTTTATTAAGATAAAATATGTCCAGGCTTTCTTTCCTTGCCACTTTGGCGCAGTCTCTGAGAAAGACCAGACTCCACTGTTCTCACGTGTTCTGAAGCACAATGAAACTCAGCCTGGGAATCAAAAAGGCTGAAGGGTCTTTAGACCCTTCTGCTACCCAACAAGCCAGCCAAATCTCTGTGTGACGACTGAGGTAGTCTACATGGCTTCAGTCCTTCAAGACTAGTCCTGAAGATAGAGCTTTCTGTTCTCAGGAACACCCCTTGATGCTGAAGGAAAAAAGGTTGCCTTGGAGTACTGGAACCGAGATATGAAAAAGCACCTTTGCACATCGAGGAACCTTTAATTACTAGCATTCAGATATATTGTTCTTCATTAAAAATCCCTGTAGGAAAAACACTAATACTCTGATTTCTTTTTTGGTGTGGCTGCATCTTGTAATTTATTGGCATCATGTGGTTCAGAGACTCCGTATAGCGTTGCTCCATATCCATCTTGCTTTCTCCACAATAAATATATAATCCTTTACTGCTGTACAAGTGGTAGAGGTCACTGTTTTTTCCAGTTGAAGGCTGTAATCCCCAAACTTTAATCTATGTTTTGGCTATGGATCCACCTGTTAATGCAGTAGGGTCTGTCATGCAATATCAACAAGGGCTGTAAGCTGTCAACTGTCCTCTCATATTTTGATGATGGTATTACCAAATAGATATAACTAACTTGTGACCATCATCCTTCCTTGTTAAAGTTTGAAATCAACCAAACAGGTCGACCATGTTACTGGAAAAAAGAGCATAAGAGACTTGTACCACAAATTACATTTCTGTTCTTATTCTGTATCAGAAGCTGGTACAGCCACAGCAGCAATTTACTTTAAGAACACTGTTAGTCAAGGAAAAAGCAGCTTCTTCCAATGGGTAATATAAAGTCATTTTTTACTTTATGAGTACTGCCAGAAAGACTGTACGCTTCACCTTTATATGGAGATGTTTCAGTCCGGGGCGGGGGGAGGGGGCTCGAAGGCAACAAGAAATTGGTTTGTCTTTGTGTTGTCCATTTAGTGAGTATTTTTACTACTTTAGTCGTTTTCATTTATATAAATAAAGCCTCTCCTTTTTTATCTAAATCTTACTTCTCCCCAAGGCCTCTCTGCAAATGCAGTGACACTTCAGCAAAGGGTAATTGAAGCTGCAGCACGTTTACAGCAAAATGCCATTTTTAAAGGGTGTAATGAAACATACTGCGGAGGCAGGTTTTTTTAAATTCACTATATGGAAACTGATTCCCTGTAGGTATGAGAGACCCGAGGATTTAGGACTGTATCGTATCAGCTGCCACTTCTTCAACTGTCTAGGCAATAGATTTCCACAGTAAACTTTGGTTTCATGTGACCATAAAGCCCCTGATATTCAACAAGAGAACATCCTGAGCAGCTCCAAGAAAAAAAATTAATGGAATACACCAAAAAAAATCACAACAGGAATGTTTCTTGTTCCATAGCAAGATCAGCTGCTACCAAATCTTCTCCAGAGATGTCCACTCCTAATATGTCCTAGCCTGAGCCTCACTTCAGCTCTGCAGATGATATTCCCCCTCCCCAACCTTCCCCCCCACACCCCAAGGCAACAAGATAATGAAATGTAGTTGCAGAGAAGACATCTTGCAGAGAAGAAATAGCTTTCAGAATTTTAACAGGCTTTTTATGTTTTATATTTTCATTTTTCTATTTTCATAGAGCATTATCTTTTTACAAAAGCAATCTTTGATACCTGTTTTAAACATTCACTGTTTTAGTCCAGAGTCAGCTAATTATTTTCTTACTGGCCACAAAAGTCAGCAGTGATTAGCAAAAACAAGGTACTGGCAATAAAACCATGCCTATTAAAAAACAACAGGCTCATTAACTAAAATGCTTCAGTTCAGTAAAACTTTTTTTCTGTTACCTCTGCTCACTCCTGGAGTCTTTGGAATATAGGTTATTTTTTGTGGTTGTAGATCTGTAGCAACATTAGATACTCCAATTAGTCAGGTAAAAAAAATGACAGGTATTCTGATTTTCTAAGGGGGCTATTGTGTTGTTTTCCTATTAAATGCAAGTGCGTATATGATGAATTTCATTTATTCATGGAGAATTTTTAAAGTCTTAACAGTCTTTAAAAGTTATTAAAAAAAAATTGAAAACAGGTAGCAGCAACTTTTTAACTTCAAAGGTGAACGGCCAGAGGGAATAATTCTTTCTTAACATCAACAATGTTTTTATTCCTTTTTAAAATGAAGTATGGACAATAAGGAGGTCAGTAGATATATAATACTTCATTTACACTAGAAGACTAGCCAGTACATTACTAATGGTTGACTATCTTAAACCAAAACTGGAAAGAAATCTGCATCACAAAACTTTAAACACTTTGACAGCTCTGATGTGATTGGAGCGGCAAATTCACTCCTTGGTTTTGGGAAATACAGTTGATTTCAGTGAAGGAGTATCTGAGATGAGGAATTTAGTAGGCCAGTAACACCTGTAGCCAGAGGAGCAGATGAAAGTCACCAGAAGATGAGAGGAAGGAAATAAGCATCCTCTCCAACTTGCATTTGGGTCCATTCACAATTCAACATGATGCCAACATGCGATAATATTGTGTGTGCCTACACTGCTGGTCGGGCCGTGGGCCTGGGTCTGCTCTGTGATCTAATGGCCCAACTGACCATTCACACTCAAAATTCACTTCAATAAATAATCTGACCCCAAGCATTCCCTACATAGTATAAATCATGCACTGCCCTGTGATAATTTGGGGGGAGAAAATTGATGGTTCATCATTGGCAATATTTCCAGTCACCAGTGTTTCCCTTGGTGACTGCCAGAGTAAAGCATTTGCTGGAGTTTATATTATTCCATAAGCTGTCAGGTTTTGGTTACTGCTTCTCAACTAAAACATGGTGTCTGACCCTGACAAGTCAGGGTGTTTCAAAGTCAGTGTGGTTTATTTTGCATTAAAAGAGGGCTTTAAACTAAAGCTGCCGGGGCAGGTGAACCTCAATCCATCCCACTCCTTCCAGTGTGATGCCAGTGCCAGTAATAGATGCCCAGAGCCTGGAGAGGGATCACAGGTCAGCAGCAGAGCACCAGAAGAGCAGCACAAAGGAATTCCAGCCACTCCAGCCAGTAGGGCAGCTTCATCGGGGGCCCAGCTTAAATGCCTCTATGCAAATGCACATAACATGGGGAATAAGCAAGAGGAGTTAGAAACATGTGCACACCTGCAGGGCTAGGATCTTATTGGCATCATGGAGACATGGGGGGATGGCTCCTATGACTGGAGTGTTGGAAAGGAAGAATACAGGCTCTTTAGGAAGGACAGGCCGGGGAGATGAGGAGGGGTGTCACCCTCTATGTCAATGACCAGCTGAAGTGCAAGGACAGGTAGCCTGGGAGGAATACAGAGAAATTATCTGAGCAGCCAGGGGTCAGGTTAGGAAAGCAAAAGCCCTGATGATAGAATTAAATCTGGCCAGGGACGTCAAGGGCAACAAGAAAAGCTTCTATAGGTACGTCGGTGATAAAAGGAAGACTAGGGAAAATGTGGGCCCTCTCCAGAACGAAATGGCAGACCTGGTTACCTGGGCTATGGACAAGGCTGAGGTACTCAATGAGTTTTTAGTCTCAGTCTTCACCGGCAAGTGCTCCAGCCACACCGCCCAAGATGCAGAAGGCAAAGGCGGGGACTGGGAGAATGAAGAACTGCCCACCATAGGAGAAGATCATGTTTGAGATCATCTAAGCAACCTGAAGGTGCACAAGTCCATGGGACTTGATGAGCTACATCCACGGGTCCTGAGGGAACTGGCAGATGAAATGGCTAAGCCACTATCCATCATATCTGAGAAATCGTGGCAGTCCAGGGATGTTCCCATTGACTGGAAAAGGTAAAGCCTAACGCCCACTTTTAAAAAGGGAAAATAGGAAGACCTGGGGAACTACAGGACAGTCTTACCTCTGTGCCCAGCAAGATCATGGAGCAGATCCTCCTGGAAGCTGTGCTGAGGCACATGGAAAATAAGGAGGTGATTGGTGACAGCCAACATGGCTTCACTAAGGGGCAAATTGTGCCTGACAAATTTGGTGGGCTTCTACGATGGGGTTACAGCATTGGTGGATAAGGGAAGAGCCATGGACGTCATCTACCTGGGCTTGTGCAAAGCATTTGGCACTGTCCCGCACAACATCCTTCTCTCTAAATTGGAGAGACATGGATTTGATGGATGGACCACTTGGTGGATAAGAAATTGGCTGGATGGTCACACTCAAAGAGTTGCGGTCAATGGCTCCATGTCCAAGTGGAGAGCAGTAACAAGCGGCGTTTGTCAGGGGTCGGTATTGGGACCGGCGCTGTTTAATATCTTTGTCAGTGGCATGGACAGTGGGATCGAGTGCACCCTCAGCAAGTTTGCCGATGACACCAGGCTATGTGGTGCGGTCAACATGCTGGAGGGAAGGGGTACCCAGAGGACCCTTGATAGCCTTGAGAGGTGGGCCCGTGCGAACTTCATGAAGTTCAGCAAGGCCAAGTGCAAGGTCCTGCATGTGGGTCGGGACAATCCCAAGCACAAATACAGGCTGGGCAGAGAATTGTTTGAGAGCAGCTCTGTGGATAAAGACTTGGGAGTGTTGGTTGATGAGAAGCTGGACATGACCCAGCAATGTGCATTTGCAGCCCAAAAAGCCAGCCGTATCCTGGCCTACATAACAAGAAGCATGACCAGCAGGTCGAGGGAGGGGATTCTGCCCCTCTGCTGCGCTCTGGTGAGACCCCACCTGCAGTACTGCGTCCAGATCTGGGGTCCTCGGCACAGGAAAGACATGGACCTGTTGGAGCAGGTCCAGAGGAGGGCCATGAAGATGATCAGAGGGCTGGAGCACCTCTCCTGTGAAGACAGGCTGAGAGAGTTGGGGTTGTTCAGCCTGGAGAAGACAAGGCTCCAGGGAGACCTTATAGCAGCCTGCCAGTACCTAAAGGGGACCTACAAGAAGGCTGGAGAGAGACTTCTTACAAGTGCTGTAAGTGGAAGGTGTCCCTGCCCATGGCAGAGGGGTTGGAACTAGATGATCTTTAAGGTCCCTTCCAACCCAAACTATTCTGTGATTCTATGAAAAAATAGACTATTTGCACTAATGCAGTCACTGACCATGTCTCAACTGAAAAGGTGTTTTGTGAATCTACCTCTTAACTGTAACCAAAGATGTGAGTGTTCTCTTAGTTTCAGTGCAAGACGAAACATTAATTTACCTTCAGTGTTGATTTGAACTAACCCATTTTGCTTTGCCCTGAAATGGAGGGCACACAAAGTGTAACCACCTTTCCGTTCGTGATGTAGTTTCTTCAACTATGAAGGTCCCCAACTATTCTGCAGGAGCTTCTCTATACCAAGTATCAGTATCTTTGTACTTTTCCACCCATGCAACATTTAAAGAGAGTTTAGTTTCCCTCCCATGGCCAGGAGACCTCATTCTCCTTTACCCAGGAGGACTTCCTGACCTGCCAGAGAAAGAAATTGTGACTTCAGTTTCCCCTGTGGGTGGACCGTATGTGGTCCTATCCATGTTGGGTAAGATTCCAATTTAGCAAAGTTACTCCTAATAGGATGGGGTTTTAAAATTATTTATTCACATACTTCCTGTGAAGAGGGCTAAAAGTGTGGTATGACTGACAGTGAAATACATTGTATTATAAAGGTTTTGGAAACAGTAAGCTGAATATGTAACATCAGCACACCATTCCATTCATGTAGCTAATATGTCACCATACTGCTTGAAGATTCATTTGGAACTTGGACTCTAACACATGCATATAAAAAGAAAAATCCAAACAATTTTTTCTGTGCTTTTACAATGCAATAATATCACTATTATTTATTTGGAATTCTATATTATTATCAATAGACACATTAATCAAGATGCAGAAGAGAAACAGAGACCTCTATATGTATTCGTTTCATGGGGGAGTCTTGTGATTTTAAGCTCATTGTAGCCGAATGATATGAATGAACTATTTAAGGAGAAACTAGTGAAGATTGAACTTTAGTAAGTTATTTATAGCAATTGAACCCAAAGCAATCAAAGTATGGAGCTTTTACTGAACTCTTGTTCTGCTCTAGAAGGTACATTTATGAAATCTTTGCTTGAGAGGAAGATGTTGCTGTCCCTCTAAAAACTTGCTTTAATAAAAGAAAATCTTTGACATGTATTAATGGAGATGAAGATTTTTT
This sequence comes from Aquila chrysaetos chrysaetos, assembly GCF_900496995.4. Taxonomy (NCBI): domain Eukaryota; kingdom Metazoa; phylum Chordata; class Aves; order Accipitriformes; family Accipitridae; genus Aquila; species Aquila chrysaetos. The sequence goes on from NC_044005.1 coordinate 82,427,346, forward strand.
CAGTTCCTTTTTATATTTAAGGCTATCATTCCATTAATCAAGTAGCTGACTAAATTTAAGGTAGTTAGCCTTCATTGAAATGTATGAATAATACAATTTTGATTTTGAATCTACTCATGTACTAGCCTATGTATTTTATTTTGCATAGAAAGGTCCATTCTCTTGTTTAGGTCATTCTGTTAAAAAATTGAACAAAATTCTTCAATGCTTTGCATGAATTGCAACAGACGCTACTTTCAAAAAGGTAGGAATCCGTCACTGCTTTCTGGCAGTGACCTGACACTTGAAAGCCCAATCTGTCCTTCCAGTAGTGAGAATGGAATACAAGGAAAAAAAAAGAAAAATTAACTGAGGTTGGATTCACTCTACAGGTACATCAGGAATCAGATCAAACTGAAGAGTACCTCTGCTTGGCTTATTAGAAAATAAATGGGAATGTTGCATGTAACATGAAAAACGTAGTAAGAATATGTTCTTCTTGGTTACGAGCAATGAATATTTTTGCCCCTGCTCACCATAGCTAATATGTCCCACATTGGCTCACAGCTTATCCCCTTACACCTGGGAGTTCAGCAAGTTTCACCTTTATATTCCATATAGATGAATTTTATTGACCATGCTGAGTCAGGAGTACTCATTTTAATACTTGGTAGCTGAGTGGGGTAGCAAAAGTCTAAAACAAGACCTGAGCAAGGAAAATATGTTCTGAAATGTTAATTTCTTCAACAGGCACTTAAAAATTTTTGTATGGATCAGGGCATAAAAATTATGTACCTCTTAAAAAATAGATACAACTGGATTTTTAAATTTATGGGTCAAAGACCTCAAATGTTTCAAATCTTCAGCAGTAGTTCCAAGACTGGATAGTTCAGCTTCTTACTGTGTTACCTATTTATAAATAAAAAAAAATAGTCCCATTTTAGATTTAGGAAGAAGGATCTATTTTAATATACCAATCAGTTAGTTTTGTTTTGATAGCAACAGCAAGTATACTGTTTCATCATCAATTTGAATCTTCCTTTCACTTTCCCACTGGCTTCAAGTCCCCTTCCTATCTTTTAAACTCCTCTCTTTTCAATCTCTGTTTTTTATGGACCTTAGAAAGTGTTCTTTTTTTCCTTAGCATCAGAAGGCTTGATCCTTACTTTTATATTTTACAAACATTAATAGTCTACGCATACCCATAATACAAACGTGCTGATCACCAATAAAATAAAACAATATGGAGAATAGCTAACATTCGCTACACTGATTTCTGAACACTTTCTGTATTTCATTACAAAGACATAGACAGAATATCATATAACTTTGGGGGGGTATGGAGAGATTTTGAAACTTCCTCATGAACACGTGTGTGTCAGATGTATTCTGTGACTGTTGTAACAGGAGTAATGTTGCACCATGATGTGATGTAAGACGGATTATATACTATGATTTCTGTGTTTCCATTTCACTCACTGTGTGTATGATCAGTTCAAGTCAGTGGAAGACAAAACCAGAAATCCTTTGACAATCCACTAGCTGATTTAGGAGAGAGTTCAAGTTTGGGGTTCAACCACTGGACCACAATTGTAGGTAGCTTCCCATTTGCTCCTTTGGCGAAGTACCTTGTCTTGGTGGGGGCAAGGGGGGAAAGATTTGTAGAAGCTTTGTAAAAACTGAACTAGCCTTAGAGTTTTTAACTTATTCTTCCCAAGCATATTTCATTCACGCAAATTTGAAAAAGTATTTTAAAGATAACGCAAAGTAAAAACTGTTTGGCAAAACTCTTTTGCTTAATGTTGTAGCTTCATTTCTACAGATTATTTTTCTTCCATTATTTTCTTTCTTTTGGTCTCAAATGGAAGTAAAAAATCAAATGTTTTTCTACTATCTTTCATGATTTGACCCCTCATCTTATTAACATACCAACTGCATTAAATATTATTCACATTGGTGCTTTAGCATAAATGCTAGAAGCTCAAAACATCGAATAAATTCTCAGCTGGCAGAGTAGTGCAGTGATTTTTTCCAGGGCTGACTGTACTGCCACCACAGTAGATATTCATTCTCTGCTGAAAGTGAAGGAGTAAGGGGTTTTTTTCATCCTGAGATAGACAGGTTGCCTGTGTAGAGCGGTAGAAGGTTAGTTTTTCTGTAAGTTTTTCTGGGAGGAGAGAGAAATGGATCATAACACCATCACCATTTTATTTTTCTAAAGCTTTCAGCCAAAACCCATGAGAATTTTGACAGCCATTAGCAGTAGCATCACTTTGTTCTTTCAAATTTAGATATTTACAAAACATGTTTTTCTTTTCTGTTTTTAGCACAAGAAGAATGGGCCACAACCCGTTCCAGCCTAAAGGCACCACCTCCAAGGTCAGCCAGAGGGGGTTACAGGGAACACCCCTATGGTAGATATTGAAGGTCCTCCTCATCTGTGACCTCATCTCAAAGACAATTAATAGCCTGTGGTCTCCACATAAACAGCAACAAGACAAGTAATAGTCCATTTCTTTTCTATCCTAGGGATTACTGCTCATTATTATCCTATGTACTACTTGTATTTCCTATAACATTGGAGTGACATTGGCGTTAGTATTATTTTATAACACGGACTTAAAAAAACAGAGACAAAAAACCTTTGGCAAGCATTGTCTATAAACCATTCAAAGATGATGTTCTGTTGGTTGTATTCATTGCTGTGTGTAACTTAAAAAGCATGACACTGTTACAGATCTTGAGTCTCTCTACATACTAGCTAAGGCTGAGTTTTTGTTTAGGGTTGCTGAAAGACTGTAATATGGTTCTTTTTTTTCCTTTTTTTTATTTTGAACCAGACAATAATCAAGCTGTAGATAAGATGTTTTAACCTGTCTTTTTTAATATATGTTAGTTTAGATTAAGATGTTCGATATTAAGTTTGTAAATTTAATTTTAAATGCTGTTTTAATGGGGTTGAAAACAAGCAGCTACTGTATGTATGTAGCTAACTGAATTTGTTCAGTGTTTTAACCTGTATTTGTTTAAAAAAAAAATCACATAAAGTTCCATGTGTAAGCTTCTCTAAATAGGAAACCATAACTTTGTCAAATATGTTTGCCATAATTTGTCAATAAAGCTGAAACCTTTTGTAACAAACTAAATTTGGAATTACTTGTTTTCTAGCTTTAAATGCCTGCTTTATTTCTTTTTCAAGAGATGCCTAAAATGTTTTTTATATAAAAATTACAAAAATGAACCCAAGCCTGTTTTAAGATTTTTTGTGTAAGACTTTAAAAGTTGTATTAATAACTTCTGGTTGTTAAATAATTTAAAAGTTAACAAACTAAACTGTTACATGAATCATGGTTAGTATCCACTAATGTATAACATGTTAATGGAAAAAAATGCTTTAGAACAATAAATGGATTTTAAACTATCCTCTAAGCTTGATCTTGCTAAACACAAACTCTGATTGACTTGTTTGTATTAGCATGTCTCTCGTGAGAATGTAATGGAGTTTAAAGAGGTAAGATTACCACTTACCACTGTTAGACTGTCTAAATGCTAGTTCTCCGACCTTTGAGTTTCCCCGCACATTAAATATCCCATTCAACATGTAAGCATTGCATAGATTCACCTATTTGTTTTCACTCAGAAGAGTGCGTTGACTGCATTTTTCGTAGTATATAACAATTTGTCTTGATAAACAAATCATCAGTGTCACTGCCCAGTTGTTGGTATTCAACTTCAAAAACTTTATTTGTAATTTTCAGTGCTAAATATCACCGCCCTTGAAGGCAGTTTAGAGGGCTGATATTTCTTTTGAGACTATCAGACTTGATGGCTGATGATTATTAAGGAAATATGTCGCAGGACTCAAAGGATGACTAAACGTTAAACAGGTAACACTAATAGTAACTCTGTAATTTTGAGTATGCAACAGTAATGTTAAATATTCTCAGTTATTAAGTTACTGATAGTTAAAAAAGTAAACCTACCAAAAGATAACAAATAGGTATATAGGCTATTAAACCAGCTAATTAACATTAACTAGTGACAACAAAATTATTCTACAATATATAACCCTCAAGGTAATAAACAGAACTAAAATTAACAATAATAGTAATGCAACTCTTGCTAACAACAAATATATAACCTAAATTTTGATGAAAAAAAGAAAAAAAGAACAGAAGACTTGATAGTAGGGATGCCAAAACTGTTAATCCTTTAAATACAGTCTTTTTGTTTACAGTGGCTTTTTGTCAATGTGATTGGTTTACTTTTTTGATGAGAATAAAGTACAGGCCTATTGCTGTTCAGTTTGTGAACAAAAATCTCTTGCAGCTGGAGTTGCATGCTAACTCTTTTTGAATAGTTTATGAAGCATATGTTTTGTCGTTTGAAGTGTTTAAGTGAATTTAGTAGGCTACATGATGGTTACATTGAGTTTATTCTGTCTCACTATTTCAGGGACTCACAGGCACTGGACAACTAAGCAGCAGATCTGCTGAGAAGTGGTCAGGTAAGCTCTGCCGCATCTCAGGGGTTTTTCTTATTTCCTATTTTGTCTGTGCATTTGGCTTTACTAACACACAGAAGTGCATTCAGCTCGAGTTTTAAAATAAATAATTCTTTCCAGCAATGTTTCCCTGCATAGCAGCATAGTGATTACGGTATAATGGCAGTCAAAATATTTGCTTGTATATGGTACCATGCCCTTCATTTAAATAAAAGAAGTCTTGTCATCTAGCCTTTTAATGGTAAATATTAAGATGGTATACTTTATAACTGCTCCTGCTAAAAACAAGAGCTGGTGTTTATTAAAAGCATGCCTACATTTTGGAAACAAACTAGTCACATGACATAGAAAAATACAATGCTGGCTTACCTTTGCTTCTCAAAAGTATTTATCATTTCCTCCTATGTCAAAAGTATCTATAAAGAGACAAGAAGCTTGTTATTTATTCTTTTGCTTGGTAGGTTTTTCTTTTTTGTGCTTTAGAATGGCAGAGACATTAATGGTATTACCATGCAATGGCATGGATCAAGGCATAACTTTCTATATTTCTCTGTTAAATGCATTTAAACATAAAGGTGTATCTTGGGTAACCTTCTTACATAGACTTAAGATTATATATGAGATTTTTGATTGAAGACAAATGTCATTGCTGGAAACACAAAAAAAAAATTCTGCTCGGATACAACTTTGTCCACTCACTCAGAAGTGTCATCCTAATCACAATACGAAAAGTACGAATTCTCTTCCTCTCTCATGATCGTTAAACTAGAAAAGAGTTAATAAACAAAACTGATGATGTTGCGCACCGAATACACAATCCCAGACACATTTATTACTCTGGCATCTTTTCCCCTGATTGTGGTCTGGCTGATTAAACGTTTTCCAGCTATCAGTGTATTCAATGGTTACTTACAAACCGCGAGTTGTGTTGTATAACAAGATATAAAAGGCTTAATTTTCCTCTCCAAAGAGTTGCCTCAAGACCTTTATAAACTTGTTTGATTTATGTGCTACAACCACTCTACAGGCCAAAGTGATATAACACGGCATTAAGATTTGTCTGCATATTATGGTCACGTCAGTGTGAGTGTACCACTATAGTAAAAAGCTTCCATCTACCCACCTTGCATATAGTTATACAAATGTGCTTCAGTCAGTATATGTTATATCTATACAGACAAGAAAAACACACTCCACTGCTATAAATACAGTTTTGTACTGGTCTAACTGTGATTATAGATTATTATACATTATAGATTTTACTATATAAGTATTTCAGGAAATGCTCATAGGCCTTACTGAAATGATTAATGACACAAAACTGTGAGCAGGTCATACCTGATGCAATTGAGATCCAGGGCAAAGTACATAAAATTAATTTCTCACTTGTGCATCAGTTTTTTATGTGAGGGTAACTAGTGTGAACTCCTTGAGGATGGACTCCAATAAATACAGCTTCATAGCAGAGCAGTGTCCTTTAATATTATTGTCTCAAAGTCCACTTTACAGCCCTTATTTGTGTAGAATAAAAAAAATGCAGAATATGTCACTAAAATGATGCATTGTGAAATATATAAGAATTATTTAGAAAAAGTAGGTTAGTAAGTCAGTGCAAGCAACTGTTTATGCAAACATTTGTTCTATTGATTTTCCGGAAATCAGTATGAAAAATTACCCATGACTGCATGTGTTGTTCTGTGCTAACTACAAAGTATCTTTCACATCAGTTTCTGAAGTAGTCTTACAATTAATCAGCTATGTCTTAATAAAAAAAATCCACCTTAGTTTGTGAAAGAGTAACAAGAGAGTCTGGTTATCCTAATTAACAGTTGTCTTTAGGGCTTCCATGAAAAGCTGTGATGTATTCCACACATCCACCAGTCAGCTCAGCCATAATTCTGAGGTCCTGTAAACTTACATGCATCATCAGAAAACACAGAACTTCATTTGTGCTACAGATAATTCCAAGACACTAGTCACCGACTAAACATTTTCTTTGGATGAATTCACATACCAAGTAGTTTTGTTTGTAATAGGAAGAAAAACTAGTCTAAAATATCAAAACAATGAATAAAAAACCCTGGAAAAGCAAACCAGAGTTGAAAAAGCAAAATTTCTGTTAAAAGATTTCTAAGAATTATTTTTTTTGTCCAGGTTGACCTCATCTATAGAACAGTTTGATCTTTAAAAGAAAGCAGTGCATTATAATTTTCGGTACTTAAAACAGCAAAATACATTATTTTACAGAATCGCACTAAAAGATTCTTAATTGTACCTCTGCAGCATCAAGCTAAATATTCTTTTCATTGTTTTCTTTCTAAAATGGAGCTGTCTACTTTTGAAAATTTCTTTGCTTTCATGAGATAGTAGATAATACATGCACTCCTGGGTGAAAACCCTGATTACCCTAAATGGGTAGGCTATCGCATTATAAATGCAAACGATGGATGTTCCAAAAAGTACTTGTTATGAATAGAATCGATGAGCCAGTTTCGAAAAGGGTGGTTTCTGGAGGCGGGTTATGCAACATTTGGCAGTCGGCATTGTTGAAGTGGTGACGGGATAGCAGAGTGGCTGGCACAGCGGTAGAATCGGTAGCTTCGTACATCGTACTGACACAGCTTCACGAGCCAGGAGTTTAGTCTGAGAGGAGGGAGCAATTTTCACGTCCAGCTAGAAGCAGAGTAGGAAGAATGTGCCAAGGGGCTGGGAGCGTTGTCAGCGGCTGGGGCAGAACCCACCCAGCCGCACCACCGGGCACGAGCTCCTGGAGGGGAAACAGGTGAGGAAGAGTTGCACCACCGGACTGTTTTGTCTAGCAGACTTCTGGCATGTATTCAAGAGCCATTCTAACTGAAAAAATCAGATATCCCTAGAGTAGCAGCCTTTATCAGAAAATGAAGTAGCACTGTGTAGCCATTTCTTTCCTATGCAGCTTGTCTTACCCTGTTTAAACAAAAAGATCTTGAAACTTCATATGAATAAATGAAGAACCTTAGGAAGTACAGTATACCTGACCTCACCTCAAAGGACATTGACAATGTTTTTCTAGCTCAATTCGGTCCTCAACCTCGATTCAGAATAACAGAGCTCTAGCCGTAAAGCTAGGAGATATTCCTTACTGCACATGCCCCATTCGGTCTATAACCCAGCAATAATTACTCCATTATACTTCAACACGTGCTGCCTTCTAAACCGAGTAACACCAATGTTCGTGGAAGTGCGTGAATGCACGTAAAGCAGATGACTGTGTCTGTGGTAGCTCCGAAGGAACGGCTGTGAAGACCTGGTCACTAAGCACAGTGGGATTGAAGAGCCCCTGCCTCCCTATTGCTAGGGAGCTGCCAGACCGCAGCCGGACTGAGGTACTGAGCCGAGTACCTAGAATTTAGTAAAGCAACCAAGGTTGCGTTTGAACCAGGATAATGAACGTGTATGAGTGCATCAGTTAAAAGGCTTAATGTTTTATTGTGATAATATGGATTTATGGTAGTCCTCATGAAATATCATCCAGGATTATTATCTGAAGGTTAAAGTCAAGAACAAGTAAGCAATGTATTGTGTTCCAATAAAAAACTATTTGGTCTACATTAGTAATGTATTTCCTTCATGTTTAACAGTAGGAGTGGTGGCGTGTGTACTGTCTTTCTAAGAAGTCCAAAGTTTTGCGAGAGTCAAATAACGCAGTTACAAAATTATAAACAGTGGTGAAGGAGAGTCATAGAATAAGCTAAACATCAGAGAGAAAAAGTCTTTGTTAACATCTGAAAGAAGAATATGATCCATTAAGGAAGGGAAGTCCTAGAAAGTTTTCCATATTGTGTTGTATTAACTTGCAGAAGCAAGTTAAGTCAAGATTGTATAAAGATTAAATAGGGACATCACTGGGTATCAGTGTTCTCCATACAACCTACTTGGAGATACCTCATACTCTGTAAACTTTACTGGTACAGTTCCTACCTTTTATGGAAAAATACTATCTAAAATGAAAAGATAACTGAGAAACTCTACCTGAATTTCCTAAGCAGCTACTTATTTTGACAGAAAAATTGTTTTCCTGTAATACTGTGAAACAAATACCAAATCTAAACAAAATTATAATCTCCCTACAGAATCTATTTACTAACAACTTTCTAGCAAAGACATTAAAGAAAACAGTATTTTTTCTGCAAGTATTACCTGAATTCTATTATAAAGCTGTAGAACTTCAGTAAATGGTTCAAGATTGCAAGAAGATAAAGTAGTTTGGAAAAAAAATGTTCATGCAGTCAGAATCATAGGATAGGTTATAAATTTATCCTATGTCACAAAGAGCACACTTATCCCTATATCAGAACATATGTATTTTTAGGGTTCAGGAGGGCAGAGTTCATTTGTAGATGCATTTTATCAAGGCAGGTAGGAATAAAAAAAAATTAATTTTACTAAAAGATTACAAAGTTTTTAGAAAAAAAAACCACAAAAATTTTAGTTTACAAAAATTGAAAAGGCTGGCTGTAATTAAAGATATGTCAAAAGAATGAAGATCATATTTGTTACTATTTCAAGTCATCCTCTCTTGTGAACAGATTAACCCAAGTACAAAAAGCACCCTAATTAATAAGTAAAATCACAGGAAAAACTGAAAATATTTGAATGCTGCACAGAAACACAAGTCTAATGTCTTCTGAAGTTTTTTGTCCTCCATTAAAAACTTAGATGCACTCTGTAACCTCCATCAGTTATTAGAACCCAAGAGTTATCAAAAAAAGTATCACATTACCCATTTTACTGCATTGGCCTATGGAGACAGGAAAGGCACACAGGTAACTTTCTGCGACCAATTACGGCTTCAGAGATGATCACCATCTTCCACTCTGTTGTTAGCTAATTACATTTTTCTAGTCATTATTATTGCTCATTGGGACCTGACTGAAACCTTTGAAATCATTAAGCCTTTCCTTTTTCTTCAATTGGTTTTGTTTCTGGTCCTGTAGGTTAGATGCTAACATTCATTTGGAGACATTAAAGAAAATGATTCCCACTGAAGGATTTGCTGATCTACGTAGTTATTAGACAAATTATGAGCTTTGCTCATGAATATGCTGATATCTTTTAGTGAAGACATGCTGTATACAGTATTTCTTTTCTGAAACAGTGGAATCTAAAGATGAACTGTGGCTCGCACTATGAGTACAGGGAAGATTTTCTGTCCTTTCATGATCTCTGGTTGACTAAGTAGTTTATATTATAACTCAGCAGAACATTTTAAAATTGTTGAAATACATCTCTAAATCATGCATATCTGGAACAGTTTTCATTCTCAAACAGAAGCAATCTCTGTCAACTTAAGCATAAGAAATGCAGATTTCTAAACTTCTACTAAAAACTTGTCACCGTTTTAAAGGCTTGTTTTCCTTATATAAAGCCTAATAAAGGGCTGTGTTTAGTACTTATTGAAAGGCATAAATGCCTTCTTTCCTAAAATAATTGAATTAACTTTGAAATCTAGGATGCTTTACTAGAGATAGCAAGATTTATTGAGAAAGCAATTTCAGGCATTCATATGTCAAATCTTTAAATCAGAAGGAAGGTTTATTGGAGGAAGACCACACCCATGCTGTAATGGTTTAGATCATCATTCACATATTAAAAAGAAAAAAATTAAAGAAAAAGCTGTCTAGTTGATTTTGTAAATCCTGTGTATGCCCAAAGAGTTTTTCAAGATGCTGTCTAGAAATGATCAGAACTTTCTGATAACTTTTAGCAACGTTTGGCTGTACAAGTGGGATAGTGGAAATGCTTGAGTGCCCTGATAAGAGTAGAATTAATTCTGAAAACAATGTTTCTTGTTTCTTCGTGTTGCTGCTGTACCCTATTGATTTAATTGACGTACAGTTTTTTATATACAGTGTTATTATAAAGTGTGAGAGTACCTGCTTATATCATGTTTGGCACTGGTCTTGCCACGCTGGATCCATTAGCTGATGATGGATGGCTTACTCACAGGAAAACAGTGAATACCTTTGTTCTGTGCCCTTGCATTACAGGACCTTCACACTGTGTTACCACTAAAAAGTCAGAGGTGCAAACTGCTGAGCTGCTCACTTATGACTTCTTAGCATTCTGGGTGTGTTTTCTTTCTTTACTTCTGCACAGTAAACAGAACAAAATGTGCAGATACTTTGTCTCATGATTTACTATATTCACTTATGACTCCATATTCATTGCTCATCTAATAACTCATTATATTTCTTCTTGAACTTTATAACAGCCCTGTACAACCACCGGCAAAATTCAGTGGAAAGGTCTTGCCTATGCAGCTTCTTTCTTTTTCTTTTTTCTTTTTTTTTTTTTCCTCTTCTTCCCAGAAGAACATAATTGTTCATATAACTACTTTAGCTGAAAAGATAATCAAGGACACTCTCATTCAAATGATATGCTGCTATTCTCTGATAATATAGGGCTCCAGCTTAGTATACTCAGAGTATTTAGAATTGATAGGGTTCTTTTTTCTTATTGTGTATGGTATTTTGAGCATTATATAACTTTTTAATATCTCTGTTAGAATCTATGATGTAAAGATACAAACAACTCACAGGAATGCTGGATTCCAGTTAAGCAAAGTAGCTTTTTGATGGAGAATTCAATCCTGCAGATCTTACTCAGGTTTCATTCACTAAAAATCCATGCTGGCATCAAGGAATGGAAAGGCAATATGAAATTCAGAATTTGATCTGCAGTCATTTTTATAATTTAATTAAATTCAAACAGAACACCTATCTGTTAAGGACTGCATTGTGTCATTCCAGCTGACGTCCTGCTTAGCAGGCCGTGTGAAATAACCTTGACCCAGGAAGAGTACTTCAGTTACAGCACCAACATCAAGATTCTACTTTTTATGTCATAAAAACTAATTTTCCCATGTGCAAGACAAATACTTAGTTGAATGTACTTGCTTGGGACTGTTACTCACTCCAGATCTCAACTTGGCAACCAAGTTCATCCATTTATATTAGTCACCACTTCATTTTCATGGAGTGAGAACTAATAAATAACTTTCTGAAGGAGGCACAATACTTTTCTTTACATAGTCTGTAAAGACAGTGTTACTTAAACTGTTTGCAGATCTAAGGCAAAAATGGGCTGCCCACTAGACTGTGAAGGCCTGTGGGATTCGTGCTTCGGGGAATCTAGTGCTCATTCGAAAGAAAGACAGTTATCTGATATTATAACACCAAGAATACCGCATAGCTCTTATAAAGCTTGAATACACCTATAGCACTTAAAAAACATCGCTGCATAGAACTCAAAATGCTTACTGAAGGAAGCAAGTATTTTAGTCTCTGCCTTCTAATGGAGAATTAGAAGAACAGTGAAGTTGAATAATTTGGCTAAGGTCACTCAGCAGGTCAAAGAGCCGTAATAAAGCGCAATTAGCAAAGCAGCAGGCGAGGGTAAGAACTTGCATCAGGAAATGAAACACAGGATGTATTCAGAGCTGTGATCTGTTTTGAGAACTGAACTCTCTTGCCCATAGTGCAGATATACTATCATCACTTGAAGCCTGCCGGGCTTTACTAGTCAACTGGATGAAGCAGCTAGCAGAATGCGTGCATGTAGCGAGCATACACACATATGCAAAATTTACTTTGAAGAAGCCTGTTATTATTATCTTTTCCCATTTGCATTATAGCTGTACTTTTCTATATCTGCATCACCTGTTGCCATGGTACGTTTCTCATGCTGTATGTCTTTGATGAACAAGAAATACGTCCCCAAACACTGATAAGGGCTTGAGACTCCTGATAATACCCAATGCCTTCCCCATAGCACTGAGCACAATAGGAATGGACACTAAAAACCTACATATTGTTAAACTGTATAGTGCTGACAATTCTAGAAATAACAGAAGTTCTATTTTAGACCATTTTAGGGATAATTTTAGACTCAGGAGTTTTGGGGAGGTTCTACTTTGGAGTCTACTTAGCTAGATCAATGGAAATAAGACACCTGGCTTTGTAATACATAGTGAACCAAAAATAACCCTAAGAATATATTTAAGGATCTAGAAAACAATTTTGGTTTTTTAATATAAAATCATTTTTATACGAAGTTCTTCATCTGGACTTACATTCTCATTCACAGCTCTCACAGATAAAATACAGAACTCCAAAATAAGGTGTACAACTTTAATCTGTCGTGCCTCCATTTGTCTCATTTATTTTGTAAATGTACCATTGGCAGGGCTGGTAATACTATCTACCATTAAGATCACCAGTACTTTCTATAAATGCAACTGTGTCCACTTCGAATTAAATTTTCTGTGATGGGTATCTGCTCAATTGAAAGATTTTGGCCAAAATGCCAAACAGTTCAGAAAAATACAAGATTTTGGTAATTTACAAAATAATAAAAGTTCCTCTTTTATCAGCAAATGTCTATGAAAGTATATTGCAAAATACATGTCACAGTATACTCTAGTGCTGGTTTCTCATGCATGAGCGTGTAAAAACTGCCTTCCCTTGTCAGACCATGAATCTATCCTGACCAATATCTTTTTTCTGTCAGATCCAGAAATGGATGGTTGGGGTGTGTGGTGGAGGGGTCAGGAGAAATGTGTAGAACAAGTAGAAGCTCTATCTGTATTAGCAAATTAAACAACACCAGAATGATCCTATCTCAGACTTGTCTTCCCAGTGCCCATATTTTTAACTCCACTGTCTTGCCTAATGTACACGTAGACAGCTGTGGTCGTGTAGAAGGGTTGTGTGCCCAAATAGGCTCTTCTCCGTGGAACCACTGGCTGACATTCCCAGGTGCAGGGGTCTGTGCAGTGGTTTGGGTTACAAGAAAATTGGTGGGAGTTTCATGACCAAACAGCTGAGTTTCACTAAAACAGAGGAATGGATTATATTCTCCTTCAGCATCCCTACCAGCAGAGTTTTGTGTGAGAGCAGGCAAACTGCTCAAAGTAAAAGCTTGCTAATTCTGTATTTCTTGTTGTCTTGAGGTCTGGCAGAAAATCCTGGGATCTGATTTTCATCAGAATTGTAAGTGGCATCATCAGGAAGTGTGCCTGACTATGCAAAGTGCTGTTTAAGGTTAGGTGTTTAAAAAATCAAGCCTTGGGTTTCCCAGGTTATATAACAGTGATGATTGGTTTATTTTAACTCAGAAATATAATAATAAAAATTAGTCACATACTAGAGCCACAAGTGGCACAGAAAGCCAACCGTGAAATTCATAATTTTATCAAGAAAAATTAAGGATTTGGATAGAGTTAAGCAAATGAATAAAGGAACAACACATTGAATAATGAGGATAAAAGAAATACTGAATAGCTGTTCTTTCGGTGCTCCTTCTTATGCATGAAATCAAGCAGGGAAAAAAAATTAACTCAGCGATTGTAAAGACTACATCAAATGTATACATGAAAGGAGCTGAATTAGGATTTCACTGGCCTGTAATTCATATTTATCTAACTTCAGAACACTTGGCTTACTTTAGCCATTTCTTTTGCAAGCCCAACATTTATACCTACCTAATACTTTCCATCGTAGAAAAATGTCTCCAAGTTTATAGAAAGGTTTACGCAGTTTGCAAATTGAGGGTTCCTGCAATTTGTAACAGGAACTTGCTTCTGGTAGGGGGAATTCTGCTGAGGGTCCCAGAAATGATTTTTTGATGCTTTCATGAAAATCTGTTTGTTTTGGAGAATATCATGAGACATCCAAAAAGTTGCCTTTTGCCAACTCACTGAACTTGCTAGAAGCTATGCAGAAATGTCTGTATTCCCCTACTCCACTGATCAGGATTTTTTTCCTTTCCTGTGAAGTTACCTTAGTGTGGCATTTGAGGAAATACTGAGCACATTATTCACCTAGCTTCAAATACGTAGCTTTTGCCACTACAGGTGCCTGCGGTACCTATACATTCAGTGGAATGGTCTTTGCTTACAGAAAATAACTCAGAGTACCTAAGCCAGGTACTCGAAAACGCTGTCTGGATGTACCTTCTCTCCATTGGCTGGTTGAAGAGACTAACTAGTGCATTTGAAAAAATACCTCCCTCTTCAGCCTAAATCTTCAAATTATCTCTCTATCCATTGATTTTAATAAGAACTGATTTTAATTAGTCTCTCATAGACCTGATTACGTTAATATGTTCAAGAAATGAAACACAACTCCAACCCAACCTATTCTCACAAGTTCCCATTCTCATCCATACCAGCACTCAGAAGTAATTTGCTCAGGATGAATATAATTACTCTGCTGTATTATCTGCATAAAGACTGTTGGTGTTCATAAAATTCACTGCCACAAACCTCCTTTTTTATTACATTGATAAAAGCATACTCATACTACTGTGCATGTACCATGAGCCTTCCTCTCAAGCAGATGATTGCAGGTGGAGAAAAGGTATTGAAGACAGCAGTTCATAAATTTGTACCATTGTAAAACATAAGAAGTTAAATGAGAAAGCTGAGCTAAAATGGTATCACTGAAGTTCCATACAGTAACTTTACAAAAAAAGTTCAAAAAGTTCCAAAAAAATTCAAAAGTAGAAATGCCAGTATTTAGTGTGTTCCCTTTCCTCATTTTTGCTCTGTTGTGCACATTCATTATTTTAAAGACCCTAAGCAGATGAACACATGCTCTTCTATTCTACTTTTATTTATTGCAGGGCACGGGAATGTGTCAGAACTGTGTAGCAAATTATGTTGTTATTTTTTGTAACTGCTTTATCTCATAGCTTGCAGAATTTGGAAGGTAGTGTCTTCCAAGAGTTTTCTGTCATCCAGACTAACGCTGTGTCACAGAGATGCTGTGTGAATCTACATAAGTCATTTAAGCTAAAATATTAATGTGACAACTAATTTTGTGTTCTTCATTGAATATGTCTGCCCCACTTTGTCTTGATTTTCAGATTTTTGGAGCCCTTAGGGAAGTACTGTACCTTTTGAACGGTGTTCAGGGAATTGAGAGTGTTCAACATCATTTGCAATAAATCAGTGGGATCTGAAGGACGGAGCCTCAGGTTGGGACTCTCCAGAGCCCCGAGTCCTGGACCTGCCACTGCCACCCTCCCTAGGGCACGCCGGCACTCACACTTACAGTGGTCTTCCAGTCTGTCAGGTGAGCCGTGGTATTCCTCTGTATGGTTTTAGGTTATGCTAAATGTGAGATAATTCAGCTTACCACAGCCTGCAAAAAATAGGATTATTTTAAACCACTTCACCTTATGTTTGCCATTGGAAGAGAGCGCATCCGGAGATACCTATGATGCATGTTAGTCTGAGACAGGATAGTCTGATAATGTATCTAAGTTCTTATGCTCTCTTTCTGTGGTAAAGAAATACAGTATTTAAATCAACTTTCTCACAGAAGTAACATAAAGATAAACTGTATTTGTGCAGTATGTTGAACATAGAAATATTTTTTTTAAATGCCAAATATTTAGAGAAATCATCTCCCCTTCGGCTGATGGTCATGTTAAAATTTTGCAGATTCTGGGTTTTTTTTGCTCTGTTCTCCACTTGTTCACCTATAAAAATCTTGGTATCTTCATGAGCTTTTGTGAAGATATACACTTATTAATGTTTATAAGGTTTCGTTACTGTAGCATTGTTGCTACAAACTATGGACGACAAAAACTTGTAAGAAAGTAAATAAACCTACATCAGCAGACATTTGGATGGAAAACAGTAAACAAAAAAGAGTCATACCACTAGTGTTTAAGACAGATACAAATATTTAATACAATCTCATATCCAGAATGAATTAGGCCTTGTGGAGAGAAGAGTAGCAAGGGATCCTGTAATTAAAGGCTATGTCATCTTGTATATACTAACGAACATCATCTAATTCAATTGGAAATCATAAATCTAGTATTTCCTAAATTTTCCAAACTAAATACTTTTGTGGAAGTTGCATTTTTCTCTAATAAGCTTATTTATAGCCATATGTCATATAAAAATACAGTCACTGCATTTAGTTATTAGAAATGAGCTTGTTTCTTCAGCAAACAACATGTGAAACAAAAGGCCCTTTTCACTCTTTGTTGATGGCAGCTAGCAATGTCCAGAAGGTTTCGGGTAACTAGCAAAAGTAGTAGCAATAGCTAATGTGGAGTGACTCTGCAGCTGCTGTGGCAGATGACATAGAGTGGCAGCAGAAATCCCGGCCTCGGTCCTGAACACACCGTCGCTCTGGTGCAGCCGCAGCTTTGCCTCCCTCCTCCGGGCTGTACACCACAAAACAGACCCGAGGCTTAGTCTCCTGCACGGCAGAACAGCGTGACGTCCTCTTACAGGACTCCATTCCTTGTCATCACGTGTTCTGAAAGTGATGACACTTTTTTTGCCCATGCTATTTTTGGATTTGCTCTCTGCAAATGGTGATAAAAATTTGAACTATGCCTTGCTTTAGATTTAGATCTTTCTCTACAGAGAAAGAGCTAAAAGAATGTGGCCAAAATCTGTTCAAACCTAACATGTCTCTAGACTTGAGGAAAAAATCAGTGTGTCTTTCAAGATTCCTCCTCCTAGCTAGAGCTGGAAATAAACCCTGGGTCACAGTACTCACACTCCAGTTTTAAGTAGGCTGTGAGTGAGGTAAAGAAATGGGTGAAAACATGCAGGTTTCTTAAGGGTTTACTTAGATTATAGTTAAGTGTGTTAACACTTTGCAAATAGTAATCTAGGGCTCTTAGAAATGTTTTTCACATTATAGCAATGTGGAATAAGAAGATTGATGCCTCTATTACTCTTTGTGCTTTGCACATAGCAAACAGAAGGAGAAGGGGGAAGCTGTTTGCTCTGTATCATGCAGAATGCTATTCATCAGAACTAAAATACCTTTACTTCTAGCCCAATCGCCTAACCATTGAACTACATTTCCTAAAATGGCTTAAAAGTGAGACTTGGAAGTAGATGATCATTTTCACTCTTTGCCGAAAGAAAACGACTTAGTGTTCTTGGAAACTCAGAGGAGTGATTCCTTTTGGCTTGATAACTTCAGGTTTTAATAAGTGAAAAAGTGTTTCAGGAGTGTGGAAGACCCTACTAATATTTCTAGAAGGTGAACAGAAATCTGTGGAGGAAGAAAGAGAAGTCTGATTTTTCCTCATCCTGAGGAAGTCAAAACATCATAGTAAAATACCAAGGTTCATCTGCTTCCATGACTTCCTTTGCATTTTCTGACTTTTTTGTTTTTCAGATGTATATACCTGTGCATATATGCTCAATTCAGGTCCAAAGGGCAATTTAACCCCTTTTCAGGTATGCGTCAAAAACAAGTGGGATGAGATGCCCTCTGCTGTTTAGAAAATAGGACTAGATGCCTAGTGTAGGCTATGTAGCTGTCTTCTAGATAACTGAGGTTGAGTGAAATTAATCCCAAGCTTAATAGTTAAACTTTTAAGGAGCAGAATTTTAAATTTCAGTTGTGGGAGATACTTACTTTAAAAGCTACAGATCGTCTGTATCATATCATATCATATCATATCATCATTAATTAAATTGTGTGGAGCTGAGGGAACACAAGGCTTGACACAGCTGCTTGTCCATGGGGTTTGAGGTAAGCCTGTTCTTTGCCCAGGGCTCTGCTGTGGAGCACGAGGATGAAAAGTGGGCCCAGAGGAGCACAGCCCGAGGCACAAGAGCTGTGCTGGGACAGAACAGGCCACTTCCAGCTCCCCGTGCGCAGCATTCACCTCATGGAAACTGGCCGATGGAGTTTCCCAGAAGTGGATTTCTTGTACTTCTATAACCTTTGCTAATTCTTTCCTCCGGTGGCTTTGTTGTTGAATTACTTGTTTATTAAAGAAATGGGATTTGCTGAGGAGAAGGCACTCCTGTTGATAACCCTCAACATTTTCAAATGACAGATCAGAAACTTCCATCTGTATTTGAGCACTGAAGACATATATTTGTTTTCAGAAGTGCTGAAAGCTTGCAGCTTTCACTAGCCTCAACTTCAGGTTCTCAGAAATCAGGAGTCATCACTGGCACACAAGATCTAAACTTCCTCACCCAAAACACCTTTTTTAAACTTTTTGTCATGCATCTGTATACAGATAGTGTGGGAATTCTTATATTACAGATTTTGAGAGAGCCAGATGGTATTAATTTAAGCCAGAGAAGTACTGAAGATGCATGTATTACACTAATAATTCACTAATAGCTTGAATTGCAGCTGAAGTGAGCCTGCTTTATTTTTCTAAAAGCATCCCTAATGACTGGGATATGTTGCTGTACTCATGCAATATGGTGCTGATCTATGAAAACAGGTAAGCAAATACAAAGATTAATTGTCTAAGTAGATGCATTTTTCTAAAGGTAGGTAGAATTAAATTTTGGAGAATATTCAGCCTGAAGCTGATAGATACAAGACACTGTGGACCATACTAGTAATAAATACACTAAGCTGTTAGCTAATCATAGATCTTACCGGTGCATTCTTTAGCTACGACTGTAACCGCTCTGCAGCATGTAGGTTCGGGTGACTAAGCACTGCTTGCAACACTGATACAGAGATAAATGTTCAGTTAGGGCTGAATCTAGCCTTTAGGCTGTGTCCCGAACTCTCTTTTCTCTCAAAGTCAAATATTGTTTTTAGCTCTAACTGACCTGACCAGCTGACCCCACTCAGCATTAGTTTCTGGTCAAATGCACTTTCTGCCCCTCTATGTCTAAACTGACCGACCAAAGAAGTTGTGTTCTTCAGACATGAAATGGATTTTTATTACTGAGGTCCACAGTGCAGATCACTGGAAGTTACATAATAATGTGAAATGACATGTAATTGAAAGGCTGTCAGAAGATAAAAGTGTATCAAGCTTCGCAGAGCATTCGCATTGCAACTCATGTAGTTGGATGACATTGAAAGAGCAATTCGGCGTGTAACGCACGCAGCTCTGGTGCCTGTGCCCGTCCACAGCACTACCTGTTGAAGTATCAATCACAGAGGCGGTAGCATAGAATTTAATACAGGAGTTTTCCATTAAGGAAGTTAGCTGTTGCTGTTCACAGTAACTTTCTTTCTAGCTCAAGTTACCTGCTGAGGACACAGTACTTTGTCCTTGAGTAGGCAGGATTGCTTTCATCTTATTGTTCCCACTGGAGCAGAGAGGAAGTAGAGTGTGAGTACATACAGAGCAATGCACAACAAGTGAGTAAGTGCCACACAGGCATATATTATTATTGGATTTTTTTTTTTTTTAAAAAGTCAAGCAATAATATGTGAGAAATAAAAGTAAGTCTGTAACCATCCTGAAATTCTCCTAAATGTGCAGTAACACCATAAAAGATGCCTGTATTTACCACAAATAATAAAACTAGCATTACACTAATCAAATTCAAATCAGTTCAGCTGCATAATTTTCAGTGAAGAGGTGCTTATGAAACACAAAATTAACTCCAGAATGGAAGGTTCATTGCTTCTTAATCAAAAGCAGTCGGCTTTAAACACCAGCCAGTCAGGTGATAAGTTTGTCATTTCTCAGCTGCATTCTTGGAGGGAAGTTGCCAAGAAGGCCTGACAGCCTTTAAACTTCGCAGAGCATTTTTTGCCTGTTTCTGAATGTCATGTTGATCTACAAAAACTCCTGGGAGGAGAGGCAGAGTAACAGCAGTTCTATTAAAATATATTTGCAGCAATGAATGTCAAGCGGAGTTTATGGTGTGAAAAAATGTGTAGTTCCTGAAAAGAAATTTTCACCACCCCTCAGGTCTGGTTCTTTCTTGTCTAATTGTGTCCACCTACTTTGGGGGACTGAGGAGTGTCAATGATTAATTGCCTAGGTGTCAGAGAAGTACAGGCTTGTAATGCATCATTAAAAGCCAGAGATCAGGGTGTCTGAATTAAAATGGGAAGCTCTGAATGAATATATTACTGCTATGTACAATTAACAGCACAAGCCAGAAATCATTTACTTTCATAATTTAGAACAATGGCAGCTCTCCAGTGGAAACATATTTACAGTAGTTTTACATTGCTTTCTACAGGCTTAGTACAAAAGGGAGAGACAAAAATTAATATGCACCAAGGCAGTAACAGAGAAACCTGCCTTTGAACTGTTTTTTCCTTTTAATCAGCATGAGCTCTGCTAAATAGGGGAAAGAATTACGAGTAGGTGGAGAGCATCTAGGTTACTGAGGGCAAATCACTCTCAGGGGAATAACTTTGCAATTTGAGCAACAGAGTCTGACCTTTACGTGACTTGGGATGAACAGGTCTTCTCTGCTTTAACCCAGCAAGGACAGCGATTGCAAGGCAGCCGCCCTGAAGTCACTCAACCACCTTTCCCTACACGAAGGTGTGATTCCCCCTCCTTTGGCAGTTATACCATTGTCCTGGGTGAATTCTCTAATGCTGGCTAATGTCTTCTATATCACACCTTCAAGAGTGGGTGATACCCCACCTTATACGAATTTTAGTAATTTTTGGTATTGGTTGAAGTCCCATTAAGCTTCTGAGGTTCTTAAATTGCTTCTTGGAGTTTTTTTTGTCTTGTAACTTAGGTTATAAAAGTAGCACCATAAACATTAATTGAACAGCCATTAAGCAGTATGGCTGTTTGTTTTGGGTTGATAGAGGACATAAAGCTTCATACCCTGTGGTGGAAAACAATTAGATCTGATGATGAACATGCTATTAAATATACCATTACCAGACTTCTATCAGTTTAACTTTAGAAAATAGCAACCAGCTGTAGCCAAAGCATACGCAAGTGATAGAAAGTCATATTTTAATTGTCATGTCATAGCCTGTTATAAATATTGTCGTTTCTAATGTTTTATGCTAATGACAGTGACTAATGGTAGTCATTACCTCCATTCATTCTCATAAAAAATTTCCTCAAGAGAGGACAATCGTAACTAGAATGCTGTTTAAAATTAAACTGTGTCTTTCTAAAATAGAGAACATAAAAAACATTTAAATACCAAGAGGTCGGCTAGCTAATTTATTTTGTTTTGAGGGTGTTTGACAAGTACAGCTGTTGTTAATAGTGCCATGACTTGAACGGATATTCCTTTTAGAAATGTTTTTGGCATACTAACATGTGTATACATGTCATGTCTTCGTATGGTCTCTGCAGAGTGGGATAAAAGGTGAACCTCACAGCAGGATACCTCTGGCCAGAAAAAAGTCTGATGCTGCCCCTGTAGAGCCTTAATATTAAAAACATTGAATTTCCTCATCCATTTCTTATTTCAGTTATGAATTCTGCTTACTTGACAGGTACAGAGTACTTCATTATGTGCACGAACAGAAGTGCTTAAATGGATGAAGCAGCTATTTACGTCTGATAGGAGCTAAGTGGGACATTAAATTAATGCCAAACAAGTGAGTGCTCATTTTAGTTTTGTTATAAATGGCTGCAGCACAGCAGTAATGTGTTGACTCTCATGTGCTGACAAGTTCTATATTTCTTACAAACTTCCCTTAGAGCTCAATGTGGAAAGACAAATTCACACTCTGCATGATGAAATTAGCAGCAGATGCATTAATAATTGAATAAGGATCTCTGGAGACACACTGCAATTCAGCAGGAGAGTTGGTGACTGGCTGGTTTTAACTAGAGGCTTCTGTCATATATATATATATATATATATATATATATATATATGCACTTACATAAGCCCCGAGTTAAGAGCCGCTGCCTGTATGTAGCCTTTAGTGTCAAAGCCGCTTCCTGCTGTCAGAAGACCTTGCATAGTTACATTTGACAGGTCCACAAGCAGACTGCCGACCATTAATCTGGGTAGCGTGTGGCCTTGCTCGTCCCTCCTTCCTCTGAGACTGTTCTCAAACTTGCAGCCAAATTCAACACAGTCCTTTCTGAATCTGTCTGCAGACGATGAGTGGAGTATGAGCGACTGAAAGACTCTCACTGTATGCAAGGCTCTTGCCACAGACCTCCACATCTGGAGTTCCGATAGAGTTGAAACATTTTCCTGGAGTGCAAAACCCAGCTTCTCTCAGAAAAGCGTTAAGATACTGCACTGCCATCTTCACTGCCATCCCTGTAAGCGAAGCTGATGTCCTGTGGTTGAGCCACATGTGTTGCAGATTCCCAGGTTTGGGAGAGGAAGGAACTTGTGGCTTTTGGACAGCAGCAAAGAAAACAAGAGGATTGCCAGAAAAAAAACCTCTGCTTTTTAAAGATACCACCAAGGCCACGGTGCAATTCCTAATACTTAAATTATGATCATTCCTCACACCAACTAATGTTATGCTCAGAAGACATTGACAAAACAGTGTGACATCTCACAGACAGCAATACTACTGGGGTAAATTCTCAGGGGTTTAAAATCGGCACTTTATTGCACTAGTGCCAAAAGAGTGATAGCAATTTGAATAATCTGAGAATTTGTCCCAGTTAGAAGAAGAGTAGCACACTGTTACTAGATTAACTCCACATAGTTGTCAGGTCTACTAACTGTCCATGCAGACTTCAGTCACGGGTTTCAAGTGGCACAGGCTGAACTGACCTCTGTGTTTTGCTTTCCTCCAGTTCAGGTTATTTTATGAAGCTCAGGATCTGGAAGACAGAAAAATTTAACTTCAAAATATCTATCAGTGTATTTTCTGGAGTTTCATCAGCTAAAGGAAAGATTATTCTAATCTTAGTTTTTTAAATATATTGCAATATTTTGAATAAGTTATAATATGATTTAATAAAGTGGTACTGTCTTTAAAACAATACTCATTAATGTAAGTGTGAAGTTCAATTCTGTCTCTTTAGATATGCAACTCTCTTTATTCAATAACAGTGGGTAAGTTATTTATTCAGTAAGAGTTGGGTATCAATCTTGTCCTAATTGAAATATTGTGTTTGAGATCTTTTTAGTATAAGAAACATTTAAACAGTTTCAATTGTCACTTGAAATAGGAGGTAAGTCCCAGAGATTCATATATGTATAGTGAAATAATGTCTTGGTTTATCAGACACCCTGAAATACCCTGCAGGTGACTCAGATGAGGAAAGAACAGTACATTTTTTGCTTTGTGCTGTTGAACCACAATGCAGATGTTAGAGACCAGAGAATATCAGATGAAGGAGTAAACATGCTAAAAGAATACCCTGGTTTCAGCATCACCTCTTCTTTTGAGGTGCTTGAAACAAGGATGTGGGAATTCAATTTGATTTACATATACATTTTTAGTGGACGGAGGTCACGTTTCAGAATAATATTTTCATTTGATTCACACATGTATAATACGTTTCAATGCTGTTTAAAAAAAGTAATGTTACCATCATCTGAGTTTTTAAGGAATAGATTAAATACTTAAACAAGGTCATGTACTGCTGGATGAAAAGAATATACATGAATTACGTAGACCAAAGAGGAATAAAGAAGCTGCATTTATTGGGACGGGGGGAGAGAGATCACGAGTCATTAACTATGGCTTTATGCTTCCCATCTCTGTACAGTGGGTTTAATCCTATTAACTGCTTTCCATTCATTCTGTTATTGCCATGGAATAGGATTCTAAGTCTGCTCCAGGTTAGTCATGAATATTATGCAATCCAACAACTTTTCTATCTTTTGTTAACATATACAAGACACATCAGAGGTGCCACTGTTTATTCTTAACATCTAAAGTAATCAGCAAATTTCACAACTCCGGGCAGTTATCACTCCTGTAGAAGCAGGAGTAGGAGCATTCTAGTGAATGAATAAACCAATGGCTTTTATCCAGCTTTTGCAGGTCACCGGATGTTCAAAACAGCAAAGCAAATTAAAAGAACCCCTTCTCTTTTGCTATCACGGTAATTTTGCACTTGAGTAGATGAGGATTTGCTAATATAAAAGCTATTGAGGAAGATACGGAGTGATTTTCTTCTACAACTGTCTTGAAATGTAGCAATAAATGTTGCATTTCAAATTACAGCTTTCCTTGAAATGTGACTTCATTCTAAAAAAAAGGCATTTTGAACACCAAGATTCTTGTCCCTTGGTGACTTCCAATCAGAGGTAATCCACTTGGAAGTAAAAAGATCATTTTCTAATTGCCAGTCCAGTAACCTCAGCCTGAAGATCAAGTGGCTACTTTTTGGTTTATGCCTCATCACTAACAGTGATGCTTCTACAGGCCAGAAATTTTTTATCCCTTATACATTCACAACTTTCTAGTCTTCATGCTTTTCCTCAGCTGCCCCCTTCTCTTATTATTGTCATTATGCATCTTCTGAATTGTTGCCCAGGTATTGTGTAGATGTACCGTTGGAACAAGTTCGCAAGTCTGTCAGTACTCCATTTGTGTATTTGTACTTTAGTACAAATTTCCCAGAAGAATAAATTGTACCTTAGACTCGATATGTGAAATGAGGGGAAAAAACCCAACCACCTTTTTTTACATTTTTTCCCGAACTTGAACATGACTGTGGAGAAACTGGTAAATTCTGCACCCTCCAGCACTCTGCTGAGCATGAGCTCTAGGCATGGCCAACATAGCTGAAGGAGAACAAGATGCTGCAGCAGCAAATTGTTGCTGCTAGAAACTGGACAGAATATCAGTGCTTTCCTTGGGAGCTCTTGGGATGACAGGCTAATGGGATGAGTATTATGGTATGAATAGGTAGTGGTTATAATCCTAATACAAGCTGGAAGTCCATTCCACATACTTTCATCCTCTTGTAAAGTAATATTCAATACGCATCTCCATAGATGTATTTGCATGCTCTGAATGTCTCCCCTAATGTACTTCTATACTTGTCATTTTAAGAAATAAAACTTTTTTGAACATAGATGGTGCAGTAAAGGACATTCAAAAGATAATTACAAGTTCGAAGACTTCAGTTAGGACAGCGATTCCTGAGTACAAGCAACTGGATTCTCTTAGTTGTTCCCTAGATATATGCACTAAGAAAGTGAAGGGAACTGTGAGAAGGGCAGGAGCCTCAAGGTGGAAGTGGAAGGTGGAAACACAAAGGGAGAGAAGATGGAAGACTTTTTTTTTTCTCTGAAAAATAAAAAGCTGTGAATTTCAGATGTTGCCTAGCATGGCCAACTGAAACTCAGGCAAGGGACGAGCGATATTGTGTGATCCTAACAGTGCTTGCACAGAAACTACCCATAAAGGCTCTAGGAGTGTCAGTTGCTGCAAAATCAGGTGACAATCCAGACTTAAAAGGATGACTTGGAGCAGCTCCTGAAAACTCCTATGCCCAGACCTGAGCAGAAGGGCAGATGTTAACACAGGAAGTTTCCTTGCACTCTCTATAGCTTTGATATCATGGCTACATGAGGTTAAAGCCTTCAGGCTGAACCTCGCTTTTGGCTTGTTTGTTTCTTTTTAAGCAATGGTCAAGTAGGGGCTGGTAATATATACATAATTTTCCAGAATATTAAAACAGGCAACAAATTTTTAGCGTTTATGAGAATAAGAAATAACCCAGGTTATCTTATAAGGGTTAAAAACTAAAACCATCAGCGCGAACCACCCCCATCTCTCAGGAAATGGAGCAGAGGTTAAATACTGTGTGTGGTGTGAGCGTGCTATCGCTTCGTGTTCCACTTCAGCACAGTGGATTTGGAGAAATAAGCAATTACACTGATAAACAGAGGGCCTCTTGCAGATGGAGAGTTGTTCCCAGAAAGAGATGACCTGCTGGATAACCAGTGCCCAAACCTGAGCTAGGTGAAAACTGAGGAGTATCAGACATTTGTAACAGGGGCTCAATAGCGATGGGTTCCCCAGGAGGATTAACTGTGCCAACAGAGAAAGTTCCTCCCCAGTCTCAACGAATTTGATGGCTCATCTTTGCCTTAAAGGGTAAGGATTTACATTCCATTTTTTTTTTAAATACAATGCCATCACTTTAGAATTTTTCTCTGTGTTAAACAGACAGAAAAGAGTTCAACACCAGGGTTCTTCTAGAAGATTAAAGTGGGGTTTGGTGTGTTCATTCTTTTTTGGAGGGTAGGGAGATGTGCTTTCACCAGCATTATGGCTGTTCCCATTGCCCATAAACACATATTTACGATGTATATTAGAAGAGTTTTAGTTCGGTGCTTACTAATAATTTGGCTTAGTGACGTGTTCGAGTTCGTTTTACATTTAAAAAATGAATTGTTTTTCTATGAACTCTTATGGTTTTGCTTGTTTCTAAATTAAATGAATAGTAAGATTTTCATCAATAGGGAGCACTGACATTTTAGCCACTAGAATTTTTCAAGTACGTTAGATGCAGATTCAAGCACACTTTTGGGCTATAAAATAATCTACTATTCTAACCACACTTCACCTTCAACAATTTGCTGTTTCTTGGACCTCTGTTATGCATTGAGGAGCTGTTTCTATTGGGATGGACATAATGACTTCTATATATTTTCCATGAATCCAATTAATTTAAAATCAAGGAATATATATTAGTATGCAAATTTCTGATGTACATCATTCTGTATTTTGTCAACATGCATGTTAGCATACCAGTGTATTTCTCATTTGCCTACTTTAACGTCATCTCTGAAATTTCTTGTCTTTTCAGATATATCCTACCTATATATACTTCCTATTTTGACATTTCACTTTCAGCCATATTCTTATATTTTAATTAAAGTATATTCAGCATCAGTCTCTGTATGAATACCAAGGTGGCACAATATTACTCTTCTAATATGGCTTTCCAGTCATTCCTATAGCTTGTTACCAGAATCTCATCCTGCTTCTTATCCTCTCACAAACGATCTTTGGCCATAGAGATTTTTAAGGTGTGACAATAATGACATAGTAGAGGGAGCAAGATTTTTTGTAACAACTGCTTGTTTAATTGGTAGTTGAGTGGAAAGCATTTTAACTGCTTAGGTACTGTGAGCTTTGTCTATGAAATCAGAAAGAATTATATCTCTGTGCAGCACCACAGAACAGGGTACAAGGACTGTGAGACTTCTGCAGCCTCTTCTAATGCATCAGATAATGACAACACTAGAAAAAGGATCCTGAACTAGATAGAAAAATGTTATCTGTGTCTACTGTTCTTGTGCTCCAGGTCTCTTTGTCAGCATTTCTATTCTCTGTGTACCCCAGAAATATTTTCTGTAATATTGTAATATTTTTAGCATTCTCATAAACATATTTTTGAGTAAAAACCTGTTATTTTGTAAATATTTGTGAACCGTAGACAAGCATTCAGCTCATCCCATTATCTGTGGATTCAGCTGGCAGAATGAGCTAAGTGTAACAACACTGTGGCAAATAATTCACTTAAAGAATGTAATGTATATGCTTCAGAGGTACACATACATCCGTAGAATACTGCATATGCCTATCCTGTCAACAAAAGGGCAGGTATTTCCATCACATGGAAATTGGTTGGCACAACTAGTTCTCTGTGAGAATCTGGAAAAGGAACAACAAAACTGATTTTGTCAAGGACAAAAGGAGAATAAAGGGTAACACGAGAGTAAACAATAATATATTTAGGCATATACTTTAAAAGATTTGAATGATCCTGATCCAAGCAAAGGACAGTTAAGAGTGATAAATGTAATAACCCTGAAAAATAAACATGAGAACTCATTTAAGCTTTTTACTAAAACCACAAAGGATTGACTTACCATAAGCTATAAAAGATGTCATTAAGTCATCAACCTTTATGAACAATTGCCTGTTGTGGTTTCCAAGATGATCCTTTCTCTCCCAGTACTCTGAGTAACTATGTACAACTCCAAGAATTGATACCTGTAAGGAAGTTCCAGTGTCAGACTGACAAAGAATGTAAAAAAAAAAAAAAAAGCCATATCTTACTGCAGTAATGAGAAATCCTATTCACCTCAGTGGGTCTAATCATAGGTGTATAGGTTGTAAGATCTGTCTCTAAAATTATACTGTGCTAAATATAAAAGTACAGAAGACAGTTTAATAAATGGGCTACATCAAGCCAGTTCAATGGTGTTCTGTGGAGTGTAGTCTGTGTACCAATAAAAATCTCCATGATTTTTATTAATTCCATTAAAGCAGCACAGCACCTCCAAATATTTATAGAGATCAAGCAGACTCACTTCAGGATGAGCCCTTCATACACACCAGAGGTACCATTTCCTGAAATGTAAACAACTGGCATCTGCTGAGCCATAATCTCTAAATCAGAAACACAAATATTTGGATTAACAAAAAATGGAAAGCCTCATTCTTTGCTGTTGACCTCCCAATACATATTTTTTCACTTTCAGTGTTACGTGCATGACTAGCATTCTTTATCCAGGACTGGAAATGCAGTGGCTTTTTGCCATAGTGCCCACAAAGGACAGCGGTGATCAAATTCAAGCCAATCTAAACCCTCACTGAAGCTCACTGACTTCACGAGATTTGAAATCGAGCCTTCAATTCAATGCTATGCATATGATGCAGTATGAAGCAACTGAGATTTGATATTCTTAAGATGGACCTGATACAGGAAAAAGTTGGGGAAATATAAAACGTAAGCTTATGTGTACTGTCATTGAAATCTATTTGATTTTTATGTACATAAAGGCTTAGCATTCCACTGCACCGGAGACGAACTGTTAAGTGTTTTAGCACAGACCTGGAACTGCTGTCTGTCATATTTGCGGGGCATGTATATGGACTACAGAATGCAGATATACAGAATAATCCATAGTACAAACTAAAGCTATAACAATGAGCAAACTGCTTAAACTCTAATGCTGGGGGAATGAAATTTGAAATTCTTTTCCAGAGTAGTTTATTTTTGGACAGGGTTTTTTCTTGAAGAGATTAAATACAGAGCTAGTGGAGAGCGCTGAGAGGTTGTAGACGGGCGAGGGAAGTCCTGTCTGGGTTGCAGGCGTTGGTGCTCTGTACCTGGGGCACAAGCAGTGATCGTGGGAGTCCTGCCCATTCTGGTCTGTGCTGTGGCTTTTAGGCCGCATGGATCCCAGAACAATCCGTGGTCAAGCATCTGCTGGGGTTTCGGGGCTTCCAGTCTTCCTCTTCCCAAGCCACACTCCAGCCACTGTTCCCAGCCTCATGCCAGGGGCTCTAAAAGTTGTTGGAGCTCCTCCAGCTCCATGGCAGGAGGACAGGGAACCGAGTGCTCAAGGTCAGCCTGCCTGGTGAGGGGTTTCCTGCAGCCTCTGCTCCTAAGAGTAACGGATCTGGAGCCAGCGGTGACCTCTCTGAACCAGCAACTCTTTGGAGCCTGAGGTGGTCACTGGGCATTGCCTTTGGCAAGGTGACGGGGAAACAGTCACGTTTCCACTGGATTCTGCCTAGCTTTACACACGTTCATCGCAGGTACTCAAGTGTCCGCTCAAGTTTTTTTGATTCCACAAATCTATTTGGCTGAGGAGTTACTCTAAGTAAGCTTCAGGGAAGACTGGGATTGTCCACATACAAAAGATTGATGCTTTGAAAATGCTACAAAACAATAAAAATTAAAATCAGTAAAATACCCTTAAGTGCCATATTAATTGTTTTAATAAGTCCCTTTCATGCTCTGTTTTCATGTTCTGTTAATTTCTGGACACATAGATTTCATTATACTCTGAAAGAAGAAAGGAAGATTTTCAAATTTTTTGTTAGGTTGCATATTAAATTTCAGGTCTCTGCATTAGAATTTCCATATGACTTCAAAATTATCAAAATAATTACTTTTTGGCTATGCAAATATGCAGGGTTTGCTTTCATTCCTACCCTGTCGTAAGAAATCCAAAATTCTAGGCAGTATAAAAAAACATGCCCTGAATCCTAGTGTCAATATTCACCTATTTCCCTTTTCAAAATAGAGTGTAATTTTACCAGATATCACTTTAACCCTGCGGTAAAGGAAAGCAGCTCTTGCCATGTTTAATAATAAGCTGTGTAAACTTCAGCTGTTGGGGATCTATTCTGTGCCTCCAACAGGAGAAAAAGCTATTTCCAGTGGTTATGTCTTCTAATGTTCATAATTTGAAATAACCTGTATACTGGTATAATTCAGGGGAAATCTAGGTTTTCTGCACCCTTATACTTACCAAAAAGGTCTTAGAAAACAAAATAAAATCATATCATATTATGGCCACTGCATCGACACTAGAATTGACATAGTACAGTGCATTTGTACTTACAGTTTGCACAGTAGTACTTTTGATCCTCGATTTTATTATTCTACTGTCATATAATTCATGTCTTTCCATATTTTGTCACACTGAGTTACTTACTCACCTGGAGCAAGGCCATAAGAATAAGACCTGAACCTCTTTAATCGTAATCCGTGAAACAGATGTAAGAGTTGAGACCACTGCTCCGACCCATGGACTGTGACAGGCAAGCAGGGCACAAACAGGGGTGGAAAAAATACCTTTGATTTCCGATCTGAGAGATTCTTTGTGCCAGCAACAATACTGGCAAAGAGCATCCCGAACCTTGGGTTAGTCTCTGTTGTAGAATGGTATTTGTACTTCTTTCACAGAAAAGAGAATTCTTCCTAATTTCTCAAAATGCAAAATATAGACCATCACAGCCACCATCAGTAGGATCTGTTCAGGGTGTTTCACCTTTTTTTTTTGTTGTTCGTATTTTTGCTTGTGAATGTTAAAACCACATTTTTTTGGTGAAAAACCTACGAAGACTCTTCTTAGAATCACAAACGTACCTGGAAATTTTTAATCATTTGTATTTTAAGTAGCCAAGCTTACTGTTGTTGTGCAGTTCGATGACTTGTACCCATAAGGTATACCTGCATGCCACTTTGACGAGTACTGCAATGTTAAGAAATATCCTGCAGGAATTAAAAGGTCTGTCTTTTTTCAAAATGGGCCAGCAATTATAGACTGCTTCATTGCCTACGAAAAATAAAGGAAATTTGCATGAGATAAAAGTAAAAATTTGCATGAAGTAAAAGTAAATACAAGGATCTAATGTCTTGACAGGCAAGCATAAAGTGGTATTTGGAGAATTGAGACTGAAGGAAGTTGCTTGACATCTAACTTCAAACAAAAATTTATTATGGAAAAGTCTTCCTGCTGCCAGGAAATCTATCCAGCTACCAGGGAAGCCGATTCCTATAGGATACATATATAGCTCATGTCTTCTGAGAAGAGGCTGAGCTACTTAATTCTTTGAGAAAATTGTGTGACTTTTCTAAAAAAAAATTTTAAAAAGAAGAAAAGAAAGGAAAGCAGAAGGGGAAAAAAAGGAAAAATAAAAGCCTTTAACGTTACAATCCATTGATAAAATTAAATTCATTTTCTAGGGTTTGGCTTACGGGTAAAATATTTGGGAGCACACAAAAATGTTTCATAGACACAATGAGATCTCCTTTCATGTAAAATCCCTGTCCTTTCTTCAAAGGCCTGGCAAGAAAACTGAGTTTTCTACCTAAATTGTATTTTTCTAACTAAAAGCCAGAAAGCCCTGAAAAATTAAGCTGTCACTAGTTAATGCTGTCAAAATACCATATCTCAACTGTTCATGCTTGTTTAATTAGACTTCACTCTTTCTTGCCTCTCCTTTTGAATGGTATTTGTGCATTTGTTATTCTCCAGGCTCTCTTTTCACAGTCCCTTGAAAACAAAACATAAAATCAATGATGCTGAAGTTTATGTAGGCTTAATATCAGGCAAAAAAAATGAAAGTGCCTAGTCCTACTGTCAATAGGATGCATTTGTGTAGTTCTCCATGTAGCACTTTAAAGTAGGGTAAGTGACAGCAATCTCATTCTAGGAAGAGGAAGAGCCATATGGCTCCATTTTATGGGCGGCTGGTTTTATAATAGCTCAGAACAAAACATTCATGATCCTTAAACAGATTCAGATTACTCATGTAGATGGGCAAAGTAGCCATGCACAGTGCCGTGGAGTTCCAATCTTTTCCACGTACTGCCCTGTTAGGAAAGTATGCAAGCATTGTGTTTTATCAAGAAAAAGGAGAAATGTTTCCTCCAAGGAATCTATAGATTCAGCAGGAGGTTCTCATGGTTTGCGTGGTCACTTGAGGTCAGACTACGGTAATTAATTCATACCTGTAGTCTTCAGTGCCTGCGATAAGAATGCCTTTGAAGCATCGCCAGGCAGAACAGGACAGTCTGTGGTGATATGCCATACTGCTATTTCAAATATGTAGACACTAGAACAGGTTGCAGGGTCACATTTCGGTCACTCTATGTGTGTGTGCATGTGCCTGGCTACCCACATGTGCATCCATATGAATACTAGATCTCTGAAAGGATCTTAAATGCCTTGCTTTGGCTTTGCTCCTTCCTTTTGATACCAAGCTGTCTAAATGGATTGAAAGTGAGAAAATAGTTAATACAGTATCTAGTTTCATTGTAAAACCTTCCTGACTGATGACTTGCCTTCTCCCGGGACCTAGCATTATAGCACAAACCAATTGGTATAACCTGCAGCTAAAACTACTTCTTGGAGTTCTGCTTTTTTTCAAGGGAAATGTGTTTTTCATTAATACTACTGTTCAGACTCAGAAAAAATGTATCTAAGGAAGTGTGTTATACACAGAACTTTAAGCTATTGCTCTTCTTGATGATACTAATCTGTTTTCCTCCAGAGAATCATGTGAATTGTTACCTGTCATTGCATCCCCATGTTCATCTCTTAATACTTGTGGGTGTGATACAAACCACTTAAAAGAAATTCACTGCCCAGACTAGGCGGTTTCCTCTGTTACACCAATATATTTTTCCTATTGTATCTTTTGGTTTAATAAGTGCTCATACAAAGATTTTTTACCTAGTGCTTTTAAAATGCTTACTGATCTACAGAGACACAAAAAGTAAACAACAGTTAAAAAATTGCTCTGAAAGATAGTGCAGTCCCTCAGGAGGCATTTATAACATCGCCACCAGTGCTGAGTTATTCTCTCTTGGGAGCACCATTAACAGTCATTTTATCACCACCGAGTGTGTATGTAATTCTGTAACATCAGTCCCAACACTGGGCAGTTCTCCTGGTCAGAGGTTAACTATAGGCAAAACCACTTCACTATTGAAATGAAAGTGGAAACCAGCCTAAAGTGTTAAACCTCCAGTTTAAATTCCCATTAATACAGGCATTTACGGATAGAAGAACAAAACTGTGAACACCAGTGAGCAGTGTATTGACGTTCTTTAATTGTATACAAAGGCACAGCTTTTGTCTTAATTTTTTGTTTTGATTAATAGTTTATTTTGGTTTTAGTCTGTTTTAATCCTGAGTTAGCCAGAGAAATAATAATTTTGAGAAGGACACAGTGTCACTATAGATAATAAATTGGATATGAACTGTGAGTGGAATGCTATTTGAAGACAAATGTAATCCTTGTGAGAGTAAACAGGTAGATAGTTCTCAGAAACTGGCACAGAGTTATTTGTTCACAACATTTGTGAAACTTTTACTGGAAAGCCGTGTGCCAATATGGTTTGTTGAAAAGGATGTTGAAAATCAAAAAGATGTACAGAAGAGAGTTCTGAAATGAACAAAATTTAGGGAAAATATAGCAGTAGTGAAACACAAAAGAAACTCTATTAATTCAGTAAAAAGAAGACTGAGAAGTAGCTTGACTACAGCCTTCAGGTACCTACAGGCAAAAAGGATTTCTGACAATTAAGAGCTCTCTGATTTAGGAGGAAGGAATGTATAATTAACTGGAGCCAAGAATTCCATTCTGTCCCCCCTCCACCAAATTAACAATGGGAGCTTTTAACCATTGGAGCGATCTGTGTCCTTCTGAAAGATACGCTACTTCTCATACAGAAGCTACAGAGGCTGATGGAGAAAATTTTGGGACCACACAGGAGGTCAGACTAGCCAATAATGTACAATGTCTTCTGCCCTTACTATCTATTTCTGAATTTAAGAATCTATAAATCAACAAAGATGAATAAGGTTAACAGAATCTGGCCCTCGGTCATATATATTTTATCACTTCATTACATTTCCATTTGAGGATTATAATTCAGTTCTCTTATGACTTCATCTCTGAAACTTTTCTACAGATCCCAGAAATAGTCTTTCTTATTCTAGTAATTAAACTTTGAACCAAATAGAAGCTCTTTGGCTTGAGACTGAATTGTCATGAGAAAAACGCAAATAAACCTCATTTTATCTTCTTTGTTATGAGTGAACACAGCAATGATATAACACAAAAAGTGTTAATGTCTGTTACAGCCCTTGAGCTATACAAATGCATGGTTCTGTTTTGATCATGCTTGATATGCTATGTCTTGACTAGGTCTAATTCCATTCTGTTTCTACAGGTTAGTGAGACTTTAATCAAGAAAAAAAAAATATCTAATGAACAGCAATTTGAAACACGGCACTTGGAAAGGTCAAAATGGTACATTACATCCTTATTATCCAAAAGAACAGATGAGTTTAATATCCTGGCAGCGTTTTCCTGTGAAGAAGATATTAAACAAGAACTGAAAATGGCACAAGGTTCCCTCTTCCTTTCTTACGACAAAGATTGTAACAAGATGATGAAACTATACAGAATAAATTTCTTGCTTTAATGTTCAGGCTGTGGATCCTGCCTAGATTTCAAAAACCTAAGCTAACCAAAGAGCCAACACACATGCTCTTTGCTTCAGGTCCTTTACAACACATTTTCCTGCTTATAATACCCAGTTGCCATTAATATTTCTAGTCTTAAAGATGGGAAGACATGTTAATAGAAGGTAGGCAGTGCAATGAGTTCTGGCAAATGCTAACTGTGTTGAACTGCAACAAATAATGCCCTGCATCAGCACTGCTTAAAATGTAGATTTTTCAGCTTCTGTTTGAATAGACCTAAGAACAGAGATAATGTATTCCAACACACAACGCATTGCGTATGTCCTGCTTTGGAGAGTCCCTGAAGGTATGGAACTCTTTGAAGGCAAAGGAATTTGTAGTATATCCTGTAGGTTTAATATTAAATTGTTAACAACTGTTATCTGCATGAAGACTCTTCCTTTTGCTTTATAGGAGAGAAAAAAACCTTCTGGAACTTGATGTTGTATTTTAACACTAAAATACACCATCAGGGTCCTCATGTTAAATCTTATTATGACAACCACACAAATGCTAAACTTAAAAATCAAAAAATGAGTTTATGGCATGCACCTGTATTAGTTACTTGTATTCATTCCACACGAGATATGAGAAGTCTGCTATTACATAGGAATGTAACAAGTTATATATTAAAGATATTAATAATTATTAAAGAAAACACTTTATATTATTCCAAAAGATATCTGTCTTGAAGTATTGCTGGCTGAATTAGTCCTACACAGATTTGCACAAGCTCACAAGTAGAAATCAAATCAAACCTCTTTTTTCCACACCATCTAGGGAATACATTTGAAAAAAAAATTATCCATTGTACATTACATGCAGCTGAGAAAAGCCATTCTGCTTTGGTCAAGAGAGATAAAATGAACATATCCAAAATATGTTTTCAGTGTCTCTAGTGAAAATATATATATAGGGGGGAGCGTGTGTCTATATATATATATATATATATATACACACACACTTATTTTTTTTCTTTTCCTCAGGTGATTTTATTTTCCACTGGAGATTGTAAATGTATTTTTCATCCTTTGTTTTGCAACTATAAAGTAGGATACCTTTTTCAATGCATTGCCAATGTGCAACCTATTTTGAAACTTCGAAGGTTTTGCAAAACTACAGATAAAAGTCCCTAATGGGTGTTCATTTCATAAATTCCTATGTGAATTAATGTTTTCCATGTGTCTAGAAAAAATTCACTAGATAAAAGTTTCTATTAAGTTCCTTGTGATTTAGCTAATAGTCCTTGAAACTGAAATGACTACAAATAGCTCTTTTCTGCTTCCCAACCAGATATATCAGCCATTGAGTATTCAGTTACAAAAAAAAACCAAAACTATTTTTTCAGTTCCTAATTACTATTCACAATAGAAAGCCATGAATTTTTATAATTTGAATTTCTAAGGACTCTGAGTATACATCCTTTTGCTATGAAAAAAATAAAATATATGCTATTGTATCCATTTTTTAAAAGATCATGGTTAGGAAACGACTGAGTAGAGAATCCAGGGTATTGAGGGGGAGACTCAATGCGTAGTCGCACAAACAACTCCAGGATTTCTCAGCGAGTGAGTCCAATATATCAGATGAAGACAGTTGTTTTGTTACACTCTTTTCAGTTCGCCCATGATTATGCAAAATGCTGTTACTGTGTCACACACTATTTAACACGAGGAACACCTTGAACACATTATGCAGCCTTTAGTTATTTCACGAAATGGATTTTTTCCACTAGGTGATGAGAGTCATTCTTTTTTGAAAAATTACCAAAATAATCAAGTATGTTTTATGAACCAATACGCCGGTTTGAAGTTGAACTTTAAGAGGCACCTCCTTTCCTCACTTATCTTCAATAAATCATGAGGTGGTTGGGCATTTCCATGAAGTCTTTCTTTAATGAGGAAAGTGAAGTGTAAAAGTTGAATGTAAAATGTTGGACCTGTGAACCTGCGAAAACATCTCAAAGCAAGGGATCATGTAATCTTCTGTGAAGTATATTCATTAAATTAACAGCAGATGAAAAAAGGATGTGGCTGATGGGAACGGTGTCATACTGAAGCAAGATCACAAAAGAAGACATCGAAACACAACAGACCACGTGCAGCACGCACATGCCCACACACATGACTTTGCACCTGAGGCGCTTGTTCGTTGTAATCCCAGCAAGAAGGGCACTCAGACTCTGCTAAGTATTGCTTAAAATACCATTTATTGCAGCTAACACTATAAAGAAAAAGAGGTTAGCACAGATAATCTTACGTCCCTTCAGATGCTGGGAACCCCGAGTTATGCACCATCGAATGGGCCTCCAAGCAGGACGCAGCATCCTCTGCAGATCCTGTCCATGTAAAGGTTACCCAATATTTCAGTCCTCTGAGCTCTTGTAAGGTTTTCCTAAAAGAAAATAACTCAATTTATCATTTTCACTGTCAAACAAAAAAGATGTGCACATGAGAATTTGTGGCTGCTGTTTTAGATAAAGGCAAGGACCCGCAGGTGGTACAATCAGTGGGACCAAGTGGCAGCTGCCTGCAGGCAGCTTCATTACAATTAGCCAGCGAAGTTTATCCTGCGGCCAGAGGATGTGCATAGCACAATGCAGACCTGAAGGTCACGTTGTGTGCACAGCACAGTGCAGGCCTGCGCCTGCTTGGGGCGATTGCTATGTGGGTCACTAACTCCTCCATGTACAATAGTCTTCTGGTGAGGATCTCTGCACATGTCTACATACATACCTATTTTGCATCTGCATGTAAAAAGCTCCTTTTGTGTTCCAAAGTGAACCGATGCATTGTATTCAAATCCGCACACATTAAAAATCTGTACATGTCTACTGCAAACACTCCTTTGTACAGGTGTCTGTGTCCATCGAGCTGGAATTGTGCAGGGAGTCAGATAGGTTTATAATTACACAATTTATACCTCCAAACACTGTTAAAAGGCTATGTAAGTACATTTTTGCAAGTGAGCTTTTTGTGCCTGCAGCTCAAAATCTGGTTATACTTGCATTTGAATTTGTTTTGTTTTGTCACACAACGTTACTTGATTTTATATGAATAAATAATCCATGAGCTAGAAAACACTCTAAAATCAAAGGAACAAAGTCAGTTGCATTATTAAAGAGAGGTTAAAATAATTTGACATGAAAGGCATTTTGGAGACAATACAGCCTGTCTGATTTACTGATGTGCACAGAAGCTAATGTATGATTCAGCCCTGCTACCACCTGACAGCTGCTCAACATCTAATGGGAAATGTGATGGTGGTCACAGTCCAGCTCATAGTGGACAGGTGTCAGCGTCACAAAAATCTTCATCACAGCTGGCACTAATTGGCACCTTTGTTGACAGCCTCGGCAGACAGGCCGGTGATTGAGTCGGCATGGAGGCTGCCTTGCAAGCTCAGCTGGCATGGGACGTTGGGCTCAGCTCTTCCTTCGCTGAAGCCATCCTTAGTTTTGTACGTATTTCAGAGGAACACAGTCAGCTCCTGACACTCCTTATTTGCCTGTAAATTCTATGAGCATGCACGTTGGTGTGGCATAGCTCTGGAATGATGCCTCTGTACAGAGGGTTAGACATGTCTCGGGGACACGGAAGCGTGCCCACTGGAGCTGGCCAACAGAAGAGCCTGTGGACTTAGGCTTGGGGGAGAAGACCAAAGGGGATGAAACCAAAGGCTGATGTAGAGGAGAAGCCACACATGACCCACATGAGGCTCCAGTCTCATCCAAGCTTTTATCAATTTTAGTTTATTTTAGATGCAACTGTGATTCTGTGGCTTCTAGTAGCCACTTCACTCCTCCGTGCCTCAGTTTATTCTTTTGTATGAAGGCCATAATATTTGTCTCACTCTCAGACATAATATGAGGCTTTTGCTAACTAACCAATGCCTTAAACTATTTAAACACCTCTGATGGAAGTCAATAGACACATTAAAACTCAGGCTTCAGATTTATAGGAACTTTGGTTTCTTAATAATCCAGTTAAATGAGTTGTGGGCAACGACTATTGAATGTGTCCATTTGCATTTACCTGTCTTTCCATTCACACTGTTGAATATTAAACACAGTTCCTTCTTCCACTTAGCCTGATGTGTCCAAATCAGCTATTAAAACTAATTTTCCTTTGGTGTACAGAAACTTATACTGTCAATTAGCACTTTTTTTTTTTAGCTATAGACAAATGTAATATAGGTCAATAAAGTGATTCAAGGATTTGAGAATGTTTTTATGGTAATAAAAAGAAGTAAAAAATGGGTGATAAGTTTGATTGCAATTAGCAGCAGTACCTGAAGTATAGAGAGGTTATTAGAGCTCATTAGTACCTTTTTCCAAAGTGAAGAAAGAAAAGCTGGAAGGCAGGGAGGCAGGAAGGAAGGACAAAAAGCAAAGGAAGTAAAGAAAAAGAAAAAGTAGGGAGGTTGGGAAAAAGGAAAGAACAAATTGTTCTAGTTTCATGTGTGTGGAAAAAATGTTGGATTTGTTGTACATGGCTTTGTCAGTATATAGATAAAAGTGAGAAAACCAAACTGGAAAATTGGCACACAAAGTCAGGTAAAATATATCATAAAGGACTGAAATAATTATGGAAAAAGCCTGAGATTTATCTGCTTTATCATTGTACCTGAGGCCTACCTTCATTAGAAACAATAAGGGTATAAGATAATACAAGCACTTACAGAGGTTCAAAACACCACTGAGCCAGATCCTGATCTCTCCCCATTGATTTTTCACTGCTGTGTTACATCTGATTTCAAGGAAATGTCTTCTCATTTACATGGATATACATAAATTCAGGATCAAGCCACCAGCTTTTGCTTCCTCCAGCGTTAATAACGAGCAGTGGCTGCTACAGTGTGCTCCTAAAGACACTCTGGAAAAAGAATATGTCATCGTTAGCCTAATGAGGGGAAAGAGGGAGAGAGATTGCTAAATGTTTTCTCTCTAGCCCAATTAAAGGAGAGAGAGCAAGACAAAGCAGGGAGGAAAGCATGCTAGAGGGAGAGCTGTGTACGTGACGGATTTCTTCCTGCCTTTAGCTACAAGAGCATTCTCGTTAGGGAGAACTGAAAAAGACAGGAGGATGTGGGAATACAAAGGATAAATCCTTCGACTGAAATCAGACTGTGGCAGCATGGACCATCAGTCTGAGCTGCACATTAACTTCCAAAAATAGCTTGCTTGGGAAAGAGGGCATATGATAACAAGTACTCTATTGTCATTACCATTCTTAAGACAAATTATCCATGCAAATATGAAGGAGCAAGGCTTGCCTGCCTGCTGAGAGCCTCCTTGGCCATCCACAGTCATCTTTCAGGACTGCTCTAGAGGGATAGAGCTGCTTGTGTATGAAGGACTTCGCCAGTCTGGACGTTGCTGAGCTCACTGACAAGTGCCAACTCACCGTTTATAAAACAAGCAGAACTTGATCCCATGAAGTTTTGTGCCAGCGACATCAGGCCTGCCAGAAAGGGTGTCTACAGCTCAAACCGCATGCTAGGTTCCAAACTCATGCTCTCCCATGGGCTGGGTCTGGGAACCATCAGGAAGGGTGGTAGCTCGCCTGGCCCAGACCTATGCCAGGTACCACGCCAAAAATTTCCCATTGCAGATGATTGCAAGCCAGCACTCAGGGCCACATGCCAGGACAGTTTATTTTTTTTCATGGCTCAGAAGTCTCTGGGGTTGAGTGTGCTGTTTAGGACTCCAGGTGCTATGCAGGGAGTCGAGGCTCCTAGCCCACGCTAAAAGCTGTGGCATGAAGGTTTGCATGTACATCACTGAAGCCAAGGAGACCATTTTCTTTCCAAACGCAGAAAAGAGCATTGCATCCAGTCATACGGCATGACAAGGTATACGCATTGTCTCATATGACAGAATACCTGCTCCTTTAGGCTGCAGCAGAGAT
Source organism: Aquila chrysaetos chrysaetos (assembly GCF_900496995.4). Taxonomy (NCBI): domain Eukaryota; kingdom Metazoa; phylum Chordata; class Aves; order Accipitriformes; family Accipitridae; genus Aquila; species Aquila chrysaetos. The sequence continues at coordinate 82,468,198 of NC_044005.1, forward strand.
ATAAATGGGCTTGCTAGAAAAGATTTCTTTGCCCGCACAGCTCTGCTGCTGACTCCACAGGCAGCTCACGGCACCTTTCTGCCATGCTGTGACCACATATTAAATATACACGCAGCCTGTGGGCCTCAATCTGCATGCTGCTGACTGCATGTGACCTGTGGTCCATGGGCAGGTCCACAGCGTCTGCTGCAGGACAAACACATGAGCAGGCAGGTGATGGGTGAGAGTCAAATGAACATTCCTTGTGTCCAGACCCTGAAATTTAACAGGACTGCATGGCTACACGAAAATGCAAGTTTTTTTCCATAGGTTATAGAAACCTTTGACCAAAGGTAGCTAGGAAGGTGGGAGTCTCCTTGTCATTGCGTCAGCCACCAGCTCGATGGGATTCCAGGATTATATCCCACACTGTTCTTATTACCTGCACAATGGCCTGAGCCATGCAGAGAGCAGAAGAAATTACCTTGCATCCCTATTTATATATAATGCTCAGACACTGAGCTGAGCGATAAAAAGCAGGCTTGATGTGCCTGGTATAATCCAGTCCCCAAATGTTGAATTCCTGTTACTTATTTTAAATCTCTCCATATTTCCTTGCCGTCTGACTAAAATATAGCAGCTTTGTGAGCTAAGCTATAGCTGCCCTTTTACCATTTCAAGTGCCAGAAGCTTTAGCTAGGGAAAATGATTTTGTAAAGACTTGCTGTGCTCTGCTAGTCTTACATATTGCAGTTTCTCCCAATAACTAAAAAGAAGTTGAGAAAGTTCCTGAGAAAGACTTGTGTTACCAGTCTCTTGCTGTAATTATTTTTTAATCTGTGACTCCTGAGCCGCCATCCTGGGTGACCTCTGGGCTTCTTCCATCATCAAGCCATGACTGGATTAGATTTTTTTTCCCCTGCAATGAGACCTATTGTCTTTATTCACCACTCACCTGAGCACAGACAACAGTAGGGGGAATATTGGGTCTGGCTTCTGGTTGTCCAGCAGAAGTCATGGGATGATTTCCCAAGCCTTCCAGTGAGGAGTGCAGGACAGGAATGTCTCCATGAACTCTCCTATCGGCGCAACAGAAGATGGTGGAAAAAGCAGCCTATGCTGCTTTGAGGAGAAGGGTAAGTCTGCCAGGAAGACTGGGAGTAGCCCAGGCTCATGCAGGCAAGCCCAACTCAGCCTTGTTTGTACAATGGCAAACACACAGGAGGAGAGAAGGCTGCGATTAGGGTCCAGATGCTTTGAACCTCCTTACAACATTTTTAGATTATTCCAGATTTCTTCCTGGGTATTTATATATTATAAATATTCTAGCTAACAATGACAATGTCGTAAGATTCCCATTCAAAACTTTGAAAGTTTGAGTCTCTCAGACGGCTTTTCACATGTTAGATTCCTTATCCTATTTTATGGTTTGTTTCTTAAGAAGTACTAAGCTCCCCAGTAAAAAGCTGCCCGACTCACATTTGTAATACTCAAGTTTTCTCTATTTTTTTAATTAAAAATTCTGGCCCACTAAATTCTGACATTCTAGCAGTGCACTCTGTGCTGGGTGCTAGCAAGATCAGTAAATACATGACTCAGTACTTTCAGCTCATCTGTCCAGATCTGCAAATATCACAAGATCTGAAATAGAAATGTTATCCCTGATGTTTGAGAACACGATACTAAATTCAGTTTGATTTAGTGATAAAGCCTGCCACTCTGGGAGATATAATGGCTAGCTAATGAAATGGTATTATATTTGCTTACAAATGCCATCTTCTAAAATACCATACTTAAAAAGAAATTAATCACTTACTGTTTCTGTTGGGAGTTTAGCACAATTGTAAAATTTAATGGACAAATGTGAGTTCAGTTAACTCTAGCTCATGTACAAGCAGCTGAAAAGCCATCACATACATAACTGAATCCCTCTGAAGTTTACAAATGGCAGGTCTTTGTGCCCCAGCCTGGAAATAAGGGCCTTGCATTGCCCAGCAATGGTCTAAGGTGGTGTAAGGAGGAAGGAGGTGAGTACAGTCAATGTTAGTACGATGCAGATACTACTCAGACACTTTCTGGTCACTTTCCCCTTCCTGTTGTACCTCAACCACTGCAAAGTCTGCCTCACATTAAGAAGGCTGACGTTATTAACTTCAACACACAGCAATTTAATTTTTATATAAAAATACTGTATTTAATAGGAGAGTTACCTGCAAATGCTACCAGTAAAAATTCAATCTCAATCAGCATGACCAACACAAAAGGCCGATCTAGTCTGAATTATCAGTCAACTCTTCAGCAACATTCCAATTATTTTCATCATTTAGAATGACCTTAGCGGTATTTTGAAATTATATTTAAAACTGTAGCAGTTATTTAATCAGGCAGCTATGGCAAGCCAGCATCATGATCAGCAGAAGGGTGGAGACAGATACTATGTCATTTTGATCTTACTGAATAATTTGCTTTTAAGCACAAAACTTCTTGCAACTGTATCTCTTCATCATTTGGATGTCCAGAATAACAAGCGGAGTATCTTTGGTGGTTTAGAGGGCTTTTACTACATGTCACAAGAAGAAAAATGAAATTAAATTGTGCTTATCTCCCCCCCCAAAATGCATTATTTTTTCATTCATATAGACCTAATCTTCATTAAATCTCAATTTCTTAGCCATTAGGATGCATAGTAGGACCTGCAGTAGCCCAGACTGTAGCAGACCAGAGCTGGAATGAGTTGTTAACAAGAGTTGTTTAGGGCTGATGTTTCCTTACAGGAAATAAAAAGAATTGATTTTTTTTCTTTAATTTATGAAACTCCATGGCTACAATTTTTGTAGCATTCATTCACATTTTCCCTATGTAAAAAGCAATTCTGTTAAAATTTTCTTGATATTATTACTTAAATACTTGTGCTTTTAAGAAGAAAAACAACATTTATTTTTCGCTTTTGTGCAGTTTTGGAACTCTTGCATTCATGTGCTTCAACAGGCCTCTTCTTTTCCAGTGTAGCTAGGTTATGTCCTGACCATCATCACTTGGGTATTATTAAAAAAGAGATGTAATTTTGCTTCATCTTATTTCTTATTCCAAGCAAAGTAAATGGCTAATGCTGGTATCAGTGGTTTCTCTACCCCTTTAAATTTCTATTTTCCATGGATCAGCAAAATTTTATTACAATGCTCAGTAAAATCTGGCCAAATTTACTTTTATTGTCTTAAAAAAAAGAAGGTCAGTAAGGCTATTTTTTCAAGTAATGCTCATATTTTTTTGTGATCTTAAACATTAAACAAAACAATTTCTTTTTATGTATTAAAAATGGGAGCTGTCAAGCACTGGGCTTACATAATCCTATTTCTGATTACAGCATCTCATTTGTAGAAGCTAAAAGTGCCAAAAACTGCAGACAATAAAGTGTTATCTGAGGAGTATTTTATTTCTCTGAAACACAGTTCAGACAAACCTGCTCCATGTAATTATCCACACAAAGAGCTGCTAGATTCTGTTTTAGTTAAAAAATCAGAAAAATCTTTAAAGCTTTTCTCTGTACTAAAGCCACTTCAATGCCAACAGTACACACTGAATAAAACCCTTCAAATGTCTCCTAGAAGATCCGTAATTCAGTTTGTTTCTGAAGAATGAGGAAGAGCTGCATGTAGGATTTCCTTGGCTATTACAGTACTAGCCTAAAAAGCCTGTCACCTTTGGTATCAGTTGAGTAAGATTGAAGCAAACCAACTTGTTAATTTTATTTGATTCTGGCCAGCACCCCTAGATAAGAAAAGCAATGAAGCCTGCAAGTCTGGGTTAATGTTGAACCCACTGCTAAACTGAAGCATCACCCTTAGCTCTGGTGTTGAGAAGCAATTGACAAGAATTTCGCTGTGACTATCAGAAAGACGCTACCCAGCTATCATCAAGCATTCCTTCTGGGAGGCAAAGATAGTTACTCTCGGTTTTGCCAGAAGCAAGTGAACTAAGGGAAAGATCCTTCTGTCTCCACCATCTTTTAGATACTCTCCTTATGCATCAGCTACCAGCCACTGACCTACACCTTTGGACTGAACACAGTGCAATCTCCCTTATGGGTCACTTACACCCTTCCAACTCAGCTGCTCTACTTCTGCTCTTCTTTCCACACTGCTTTTTGCAGACACTCTTGATCTATTTTACACAGACATGAAACTCAGAAATATTCTTGCCAGATGGTTACCTAGCATCCTTATTAATTACTAGTTGAGTGTGTGCTTCAGTTATCATGACAGGAGGTGTAGGGGTGTCAAAGACACCTACAAAAATTCTCTAAAATATTACAGACAAAAAAATCCCTTAGAGCTCAGTTACGTCTTCTGTCAAAACACAGACTTTGGGAAAATTCAGTCCGAATAACAGCATGTTCATGCTTCAGAAATTTCCACTGAAACAGTACAATATTCTCATTGAAAAGGAAAGAGGGTTTTTGTGACGTTCTCTGATTTTCCAATGATTTTCCATAAGACCTGAGTCTTCCTAGTATGGAATAACACACAACTGAATGACAGGAAAAGACAGTGTGCCTAAACATGATGTTTAAACAGCAAAACAAAAACCAATCCAGGCAATGTTAGCAACACAGCAAACAGATGAGGAGGGGATATTTAGGGCTATGACAACCAATCTAACCATGTGTCTGGACAGATAATATAACACATAGGAGAGAATGAAGTTATTTACTGCCTGCAGCTCCTGTATGATACCAAGTTATAACTCTCCTCTTGTACCCTGATGTGTTCACTTGATGGTATTTCATCAACTGAAAACATGTGGATGAAGAAAAAAGTGTCTTACTTATAAGCACCTGTGAGAAGCTTGGGGTTTAAACTATAAAAAAGGGGATTGTGCATGTTTTGGTTTTAATTAGAGCTCATTTGGTAAGTGTGCAACTATGTCACAGCAGATAAAAGGTGCCTTCTTTCTATAACGTTCTTCACAATTGTGTCAAACTCCATTTACTTGAATATTCAAGAGCCATATAACACAATAACCACAGACTGAGAAGAAAATATGCAAAGAAAAAGTGTAGCTTTTCAGAGGTATGATAGATTTACAAAGTACAATACACTTGACCTTGAAATATTGCCACAGTTTCTTACACTTGTTACATAGATGATTATGTCTTCCTTATATATCTGGGTGATCTTTATATCCTACCTTACTAAGTGAAATAGGTATGTGACAACTCTGAAATTCAGTCCCTCAGGCAGATACTTTTTGTCTAAATTTAAGGATGCACTTTGAAATTTTTACATGAAGTTTTACATTTTAAAAGTATCTGGAATTGCTACGCTTCTATTTCTTCCCCATATGAAAACACTGAAATTGATTTTAAAATGTATTGCATTTAGAATTAGAATTAACTTCACCAAGTCTTATCTCAGTAGGTCGTCTAATACCCGCTAGAAAATAAACTGGAAATTACTACTGACACAGCCAAAGAAGATGAAAGAAAAAACATATTTAAAACATTCAACCCATAATAACATTCAAGAACTAATGTATTAGAGTAGTCACAACCATAACATATTCATGTGCTACACTGAGGACTCTGAAAAGCAGTTTTAAATAAGCAGTTATAAACACTTAGTTGGTTCAAGGAATTCTAACAATGAGAGACTGCATGAATGATAAACGGCTAAGCAGAAAGCAGATGATTCACTTTATCCCCAAAGCCAACACACAGTCTTTCAGCACCAGAAACTCTATGAAATTGGAATATATGGGTACACACCTTTGACATATCATCTTTTCATCCAGTTGAAGTAAACAAACATCTTGCACACTTCAACAATGAATTGAAGAGTTTCCTTTTACCCCTGGGATTCAAAATAAGAGCGAAAATAAGCACTGCATTCATGCTTTGTGGTTCAGAAGCGAGCAATTCTCTGCCTTGTTTTCTCTGAAAAGCGTATAGGAGCTTGCCTGTGTAGTTTGTGGAATGAAACCAGAATGCAACTATAGTTAACATATTTCAGAAAGTGTAACAATTCCACATGTTCTGCCTGATTTCTGCTGCTGGAATAGCCGGTAAAATATAATGTCACTCTTCTTTTGGGGAAGGGATAAATCTTGAGTAGAATAACAAACTTATTACTATAAAACCAGCAGTCAAGATGTGGTAGGACTTGAAAGGCATGGTTTGAGGAAATAAATAATTGTGTGACTTGTATGCACAGATAATGGACTCGAAATTTTGGAGAACAAGCCTGACCAACCAACCAGAATAAGCAAATGATACAAGCTTTCTCTTCCAAACCTGGAAATGTCCAACACTTCTTGAGTGAAAGTGTGGGCTATATTCTAATCCTATATAATAGTTGAGCTTTCTGCTAATACTGCAAATTGGTATGCTGCTTCTGTACTACCAACTGTCAACCAGAGCTGAGGCTTCAGGTGGTAACTGCCCTGCCCATGTAGGCATCTGTTTCTGAATCGGAACCCATAGGATCATTACAATCTAAAATCCCTCATAGTTTAACTGGGTTACAGCACGCTGTTCTCTAGTTCTCTGCAGGAAAATGTAATTTGGGAGGAAAAACCCTAGCTCCTGGATGGCTATGGGACTCCACACCCAGTCATGAGAAGTGCTAACCTTCTTCCACTTCCAATGAAATGCAAAAGATGGGTTTTCTGTTGGTACATTGTACTACACAGGTAATTTGAGATACCTTATGTCTTTGATACTTCCGCTTCTCATATTAGGAAGGTATGTATCATTTTTCTCTTTACTGCTCCCCAGACAAATTCAATAAGCAATGATTATGATTCTGCTTTTCATTTTTCACCTCTCCTTTTTATCTGGATCCTTTAAAAAAAAAAAACAACAAGATTTTTTTTTTTTTTTTTTTTTAAGCTGGAAACATACTGAACTATCTAAACAATTGTTTCCAAAGTGCCTTCTATAAAGAGTTAGATTTTATGACCACCAAGATGCATCCTCAGCCGTATGTAGCAGGCCAATGCTGACACTGAAATGTCAGGATAATCAGAGAAGCGCGCAGCACTCCATACAGCTAACGCACGGAGTCCTGGGGTCATTTCCTCATCCAGCATGATTCCCTAAATGTGTTGGTCTGAATACATATTGGATGTAAACTATTTTACATTGCATGCTTAGCAGAATTTAAATGTGATGTGGCATTAATAAAGCATAAAGGAAAAATGCTAATGCCAAAAGTCTTTCACAACATATCTGTGTTGTGCACCCATTCTTCTCTATTAAGGATCAATTTTAGCAATGTCCGTAGTCTTGTCTTGGCTCATTTTGTCCCCCACTGCTCATAGGAGCTTTTAGTGTACTGAGTGGGCCTGAATCTCAGGCTATCAGGTAGCCCTGTTCATTGAGCTACCTTGATGAATCAGAAAAGGAATAGGCAGACTTTTTAACACACAGTGAAGTGGTGAATTATTTCCTTCTTTGTGAGTATGTTTCATGAACCTTCTTCCAAGAATAGGAACTTGCATGCTACTTTTACAATGCTGGTAGTGTAAGAGATTTGTTTGTGTCAAATTTTACACCTTTGTCCTCTTTTTAAACATCATCAAAATAAAATCAGTTTAAAATCTCATGACTTCACCCACTTTTTAGACCCATGAAGGACAGAGTGTTGCTTGTTTCAGTTGAAGGGCTTTTTGTAATTGCCAGCAAAAATATAAAAATCTTGAATGACAGAGCACTTTCTCTGAAGGCTGTTTTGAAAAAATCATATTTCCAAGGGCATGTGTACAAAACCAGCACAGAATCATGGAGTGTGCTTGTTAAACTACAGTGAAAGCATGCACTGCACAGCAGTCCGTCCCTGGTTCTGCCACCCATGCCACCCTGGGGCTGCAGCGTGTGATCAGCAGCGGCACACCACCTTGTCACCCCCAAGCACACCAGTCAGTTGATTGCTCTCCACAGCCCCTCCTCACTCTTTCTTTGCCCTGAGACAGACGCTGTTTACCACCACCGTGCCTGTTAGCAGTTGTTTTATCTGCCCACCACTAGCTCGTTCTGCACATCTAGAGTAGGTCACCCACATTTGCAAGGACCTCCACTCATCCACTGGGCCAGTTTGAGGAGGAGATGAAGGAGAAGAGGAAGCTCTGCTCCCTTTCTCTTCAACTCACTACCTGTGCAACACAGGCTGGAGTTCACCTGATTCACCTCCTCATAGATGTGAATCAAATGGCTTGCAAATAGGACACCCTCATCAGCTGCCCTGCAGATGATGCCTGGGATGGGCGATGAGCCAAAAGCCTCCAAAACACAACCCTCACCCCCACCCCAGAAGTTTAGATCAGCACAGGCCATTCATGAAATTTCTTACAAATACTATTCCTCCCCTTTCAGATCTGTACGACTCCCCCCTCCCAGCTCAGCATCTGGCCTGGCTGTATTTGAACAAGCTGTGGGTGAAAGAGCTTTCTGACAGCACAATCTCATATGAATTGAATCTGTTGTGCAACCATGCTGCAACTACATTTTTCAAAGCTATTCTTTTTTCAAAGGTTATTTTTAAATACTTTTTTTTCCCTGCTTGATCTTCCCTACTTTTAAAAGGCCACACAGGAAGATTTGTTGGCAATTTACTGTATAGACAGGAGGGGAGTGGGAAAAAAGATTTCACTTGCCACCTGGATGGACAATCATTCATAAATCCTGGTCACAGGTGTGTGATGCTTGATCCCACACCAAGGCAGAGTTCTATTTCAGTCTGTTTCTGCCATTACAACTGATGCAAGCCCTGCTTTTGTACTGGCCCTCAAAGACAAAATGCTGCTTTCTGCATCATGTTTCAGTGAAGAGGAAAAGTGACAGAAATGTGATGTGGGGTCTGACAGGCTGTCGGGATTAGTGCCTTGCTTAGTGAAATGGATTCCAGAATAAAACCTGGCTTAATCTGGGGAGCAAAGTTCAACCTTTCTGTCAAAATGTTAGGTCCCATCTTTCAGCCTCCTGCATCTTCCTTTTTAGATATCTGTCCTGAACACTTTCAGCAGGAAAGGTACCCCAAATTTGTCTCTTTCAAGAAAGACACAGCCTTAGTGGATGAAGCCTTACAGCCTGCCAGTATTCCAGGCATATCTGATGTTATGCACATAGCTCTTTTCAGAACTGTGTCCTGTCAGGGTATATAAATTCAACAGACTTGGTAAACAAGTGGCCCAAAGGGAGCTGCTACTGGCTGTGTTATAAATATTCAAGACCCAGTCAGCCATAATTAGTTTATTCCCTCATGTTGACTTTAATACATCCCCCTCCTTCCAGTCTGTATATTTTGTTAAAGTTCCTCCTTTAGAACAAAAGCTTGCCCAGGCAGTTTTATCCTCCAAGTACAAAGAAAATCTTCTGGCGTGCAATAGCAGTGTAAGTGTATCCCATACAAACAGGAGGGAAAAAAATCTGTCCTCCTTTCTCATGGGAACACCAGTTTTATTATCCTCCATGTTTCTTCTGAAAGGAAACCACAATTTATATGCTTTGTTCCTCCAAACCTTGTATCCTTCTGCATTTTGCTTGGTTATTAAATTTTTAAACATGAAAGAGTGTAACTTACAGTCTCATCCCTATTGATGGTAAAAGTGGCTTTGCTGCTGTATGACCCGGAAATTCTGTGAAGTGCCTCCGTTCATATCAGAAGCATTGCACAAAGCTGGAAAATACAAAGTGATGAGGTTTGCCTACCACAAAACATATTTTATTGCATATTTGCAAAATGAAGCATAAACACATTAAAAATTAATCAGTGATACAAAGGCAGAACAATCCACAAAAAAATCTACCCTGTCAAAGGGACAAGGGATAAATGAATTGAACAAGAAATTACCTCTTCAAATAGTTATTTCTAGTGTTCAGCACTTGAAGGAAAGTAAGGTGGAATACTTCTGGGCTTAAAGAGATTGAGTTCAGATAAAGCATTCCCTGTCCCTTTCTAAATACTGGCACTGCAGCTCAGCAAGCTCACTGCACAGTGCCTCCTCTTGCTTGGTCAGAACCCTATCTCAGAAGCTGGCTAGTGGGGACATGGGAAGCTGAGTGGAGGGTGATGAACCCATGTGGTTATATTAGACATCCACTGCTGTCCGTGCTGTCTTCCTGTTCTACAGCCTTTTCTAATGTAGAATGAAGGTTTTCAAAGTCAAACACTGAAACGGTCATGACATAGGGTCCTGTCCGCAGAGAGGAATGCAGGTGCTCCTTCTGTGCTGCACAAAGTGTATAATCGTTCAGTAGCTGGAACAGCTGGATTTTTTAAGTGACTATTCCACATTTATACCCCATTTCAAAAGGGAGTTACTTTACTGGCCATACCACTATAGAAATATCATTAGGATTATCAAACAATCTAATGACAAAGAGGAGTGCTCTTAAATGCAGGGCTTGGAGCCACATGTAACTTTCTTCAAAGCCCAAGAAAGTTCAGATCAAATGTTTAGTATTGGCTTATCTCCATTCATAGTAAGAAAACATAATCACTTTTGCAGAAAGAAACATTCAGAGAATAAACACTGAGAATAGCTCAGACAACCAAAACAATTGTCAGTGGAGTGAGGTGAGGTTTAGTCCGGCTGTCAGGGCCCCAAGGGTGCTACCATCCCTTTCTGTCCCTGTCCAGACCCCCAGGACCTTCCTTCACCCTGCCCACAGCCCAGGACCCCATTTCAGCCTGCGGAGACTCAATTAAGCGCTCAAACTCTCTGTGCAAGATTCCCTTTATTTCACAAAAGAATCCAACTTATGTATGTTTCAACAAAGATCCAGAAAGTACTAACAGCTCACAGCCAATACTACTAGCACAGGAGGGCATATCTGGCCCAGCTGGGATGTTTGCCAGTCCTCAGAACAGTTAAAGATAAAAACATTCCATAGACATACTCATGACTGTCTTCAGCCACATCTTCCCAGGCCTACACAAGGCTATCCTCCAACCTGACCTTGTAAAACTAGTTCTTCAAGGCTTGGCAAACATGCAGCACAACAAATTCTAACGGTCACTCTTGAAAACAAATGCCAGGTGTTCCGAGCTGCTCCCACATAGCCCAGCCCAGGGCTGTCAGTCCCTGCAGCAGAGATGCCACAGCAGGGCTGGTCCCTGGCCCGACCTCCTGGACAGCCCTCGGACCTGCACTGTAGCCACGTTTCCAGACTTGTCTCCAGCTTTTCCTGGACGTGACTCTCTACCTCACCTTGTCTGGTGATGGACCTTTTTACCACACCAGTCCTGCATAGTATTGGTCTGGTCAGTAAAGTCACATTGCCTGCTTGTGCTGGGGTTGCCCTTGCTCAGCTCCTCGCTCATCCTCCCTTGAGGAGCAGCTCTGCTATTGCTTCCCCCTGACAAAAGCAGGGTGAGAGAATAAGGCAGATTGCTGTCATCAAAGGAAAACTTTGACTAAATGAGAGTAAATGTTACTGACTAGATTGTGTGACTGATGGTAAGCAAAGTGAATTTATTTAAAAGGTAAAATCTGAAATGCCAGACCTGTGGCACCACAGAGCAAGCAGTGTCAAAGGGAGGTGCTGGGATTAAGTTCTCTTATCCCAGACCAAGGAGCTGTTTCCTCTGCAAGTGGTGTCTGGTTAGTCATCTTGGTACAAGCTACATGACCGCACACTTCACAAGCCCAGTTTCATTAGCCTAACTGATCTCTCTCTCCCTGACTTGAAGCTGAGTCATTAGGTAATAAAACAACCTTGCTTCCAAAGTTTAGCCATTTCAGAAGTCCTCGAATTTTTACACTTTAACTCCAATTTTATCTTTGGGTATCCATCAGGTGTTAGCAAATCAATGGAATTAAACTGCGCATATATATACACTGAACTGAATGCACATGGGATTCATCTAATCTTACGTCAGATAATCTGAACTAGTCTATATGTAAACTAGTCATCCTGGGCTCCTTTTTTAGGCAATGAAGAAGATATTTTTTTAAGGGCAAGACCCATCGGATCTATTTTGGACATTAATTTAGCATAAAATAGGTCACATCCTAGAAGAGTCCTTAGTGTCTCTCAGCCAGGACAGGGAATGCCCCCAGACTGGTGATAGCAGTGGTGGTGCTGGAGGACGAGCAGCTCTTGGGAGGGCCTTGGCCAGGGCTGAGAAATGGGCTGCTGGGAACCCCAGGGAGTTCAACAAGGGCAAGTGCACAGCGCCGGCCTAACTCCCTGCAGCAGGTTGGTCCAGGGCCAAATCCCTAATAAGCAGCTCTGCGGCCCTTAGGGTACTGGGCACCAAGTTGGGCAGGAGTGGGCAGTGTACCCAGGCAGCAAGGATAGTCCTGCATCCCGGGCCATGTTAGCAAGTGCACGGACAGCACTCCTGGGGAAGGACAAGGTCAGGGCAGCCACAAGGGTGTGGGTCTGAGGAAGCTCTAGCAGCTTCAGATGAGCATGGTCAGCTGCCCCTGACCCAGGGTGCCCGGAGCCATTGATGCAGCAGCCCCCTGATTAGGGAGGGTCAAGCACCCTTGTAGCCGGTGCTAGGGAGAGGCAGGTTCTGCTTTGGGAGTTTCTGGGGACAAGGTCCAGCATCATTGGGGAACCTCTGTTACCACAGGGCTTTGTCAGGGCTTCCTCCAGAGCTGTGGCAGCCCTGGTGCCCCCACAAGCATGGGGATTGAGGCCCTGGCTGAGGTGCAGGGGACTTGCCACCCTCGGCAGCCAGGCCCTCAGCTGTTCTTGCCAGTGCTGCTGGGCCAATGGTACCAAGTGACACTGTGCCTCCAGCTGCCATCTGGGTCTCTGGCTCTGCAGCTGGAGCATGGCTCAGGACTCCACATATGAGCAACTGGACTGCGGCTGCCAGAGCCAGTGACAGGGGCTCCCTTTTCTGATGGGCTCCCGGGTACACTGGTAGGCACGTCTTAGGTATCAGTGGTACCTGTGCTAGGGTCGGGACTTTCTCTATTTATAGCCTATTGGCACAAAGCACTCTAGTAATGCTGAGCTCTAGCAATATCACTCTTCCTGTAATGGAAATAATAGAACTATTTAAAACAAAGTCTTTCAAATAACAAAGCAACTTCACAGGTCATCTAGTTTCTTAAGGCTCCAGTTAATCTGTTTCCTCCTGTCCTCAAGACACCTTTGTGTACACAGCTATTTTGATAGGCCTTACTCTGATTTTTGGTTTTAATGAGTGGATAAAGACCCTTCACTGTCACCACCCTGCTCTCTACCTTATGGGACACCTCTCCAGATCCTGTCTAATGGCTACTTTCTCCTTTGTAGCTCTCATACTCCTACCATATCAGGACCTAGCCCCTGTATAAGCATTCGGTTCAACATTATCTGTTGTTTCTACTGTTAGTGGAAAGCGATGTGTTTGGCTGTCCTGCTTGAACTTCACAGTGCTTTACCGTAACAGTATTTGGCTTGTTGTTGCTGCTGTTTAACTTGGCCTCTCACCTTTTACACTTCAGCTGCGTCTGGTATTTTTGGTGCCTAAAACTATATTGCCTCAGATTAGCTTGTACATAAGTCATTGGCACCTGAGGCTAATAACTGGTGCAGTCTGACTGTAAATTTGGTCTATATACTTTCTGTTTAATTTTTATTAAACTGAGGATATCTCTCTGAGACTGTGTTTCTCTAAAGAAGTGTGGAATTAAGTGAATGAAAGATAATGATGATTCAAGTTGTCAGAGAATCAAGGAATTATTTCATGCCTTCAGTGTATTCTGGAATTCACAGCTACATTCATGATGGGACATGGCTATTGCAATGGAAGACTTCAGCCTCAGATATTAGGAGCCTGGTGAAATTCCACCTACTGTTGGACATCTACACCATACCCGGAGAATTAGACATCAGAGTGGCAGCCCCAAAGAGTATGAAACTATCTCCATTAAAATTAGGAATACTGAGGATGTATTTCTTATATCTCATTCCCCACTGGAGCTTTCACGCAAACTGCACTACAAATGGAGGACTCATTTCCCTCACCTCAGGATGCATTCATAGTCAGATCTTTAAATCCTCATATATTTATATCCTAAAAGGGAATACATAAATCTGTTCTCAAAAAAAACCAAAAAAACCCAACCCCCCCCCCCCAAAAAAACCTCAACAAAACTAATACAAAACCCACAAGTAAAATGATTCTTTCTTTGAAACTGCAGGGAGTTTGGGGCGTGAAGGGAGGAAAATGGCTGGAATCTAAGATCTTAGAGGTCTTTTCCAATCTAAATGATTCTAAAATATTATCACGCCCACCTTTTCATCTAGGGGATCACAACACTAAGTCTGATTACAGAAGATGTAAGCTCTTCTCACTCATTGACCAAAGCTATCAGGGCATTTGCCATGCACAATCTAATTTTAACTAGTTTCATAACTCCCACAACAGGTTACCAGTTCTTGTGCACTATCCACTGGAAAATTAACTATTTTCTATTAATTTAGATATAGAAGAAATTTGGGAGGGGCTGTCCCCCATTATACACCAGTGAAATACCTCAAAGGAATGAAGGGGTGTTCCTCTAAGAAGGTGACATGGCCAACAGCCCAGCTGAAGTGCTTCTACGCTAATGCCTGCAGCATGGGCAACAAACAGGAGGAGTTGGAAGCCATCACGCTGCTAGGAAGCTACAAATTAGTTGCCATTACTGAAACTTTGTGGGACAAATCCCATGACTGGAGTGCAGCTATCGATGCCTACAGGCTGTTCAGAAGGGACAGGCAAGGAAGGAGGGGCAGAAGGGTTGCCCTCTATGTCATGAAATGGATAGAGTGTGAAGAGGTGTCTCTGAAGAATAGCCACAAGAAGGTTGAAAGCTTATGGGTAAGAATTAGAGACCGAGGTAACAAAGGGAACCTTGTGGCTGGTGTCTACTACAGGCCGCTTGATTGAGGCAAGCCTATTGATGAAGCCTTCTTACTTGAGCTACAGGAGGTATCGCACTCACAGGCTCTCGTCCTCCTGGGGGACTTCAACCACCTTGACACCTGCTCGAAAAGTAGCACGGCGAGCTGTAGGCAATCCAGGACACTCCTGGAGTGCATGGAGGGTAACTTCTTAGGCCAGGTAAAAGACAGCCCTACCAGAGGGGATGCAATGCCGGACCTGATGGTCACCAACGCAAGTGAGCTAATTGGTGGTCCAGACCGGAGGCAGCCTGGGCTGCAGTGATCATGCACTGGTGGAGTTTGCAGTCCTGAGGGATATGGGTCAGGAAAAGAGTAAAGTCAGGACCCTGAATTTTAGGAAAGCAAAATTCCAGCTGTTCAAGGAGCTAGTCAATAGGACCCCCTGGGAAACTGCCCTCGGGGACAAGGGAGCAGAACAGAGCTGGCAGATCTTTAAGGATGCTTTCCATAGAGCACAAGAGCTCTCAATGTGTGTAAGAAATCAGGAAGGGAAGGCAAGAGACTGCATGGAGGAGTTGAGACCTGCTGGTCAAACCAAAGGGCAAGAAGGAAATGCACAGGCAGTGGAAGCAGGGACAGATATCCTGGGAAGAGTATAGACACACTGCCCGGTTGTATAGGGATGGTGTCAGGAAGGCCAAGGTGCAGCTGGAGATGAACTTGGCAAGGGATGCAAAGAATAGTAAGAAGGGCTTCTACAGGTATGTCAGACAGAAAAGGAAGGTCAAAGAAAGTGTACCTTCCCTGATGAGCAAGACTAGAAAACTGGTAGCAACGGACAAGGAGAAGGCTGAGGTACTCAACCACTTTTTTGCCTCAGTCTTCACTGGCAACCTCTCTTTCCACACCACTCAAGTGGATGGACCACAAGACAGGGCCTGGGGGAGCGAAGTCCCTCCCACTGCAAGAGAAGATCAGGTTCGTGATCACCTGAGGAACCTGAACATACATATGTCTGTGGGACCTGACAAGATGCATCCTAGAGTCCTGAGGGAATTGGCCGATGTGGTTGCCAAGCCACTCTCCGTGATATTTGAAAAGTCATGGCAGTCAGGTGAAGTCCCTGGTGACTGGAAAAAGGGAAACATTGCACTCATTTTTAAAAAGGGTAGAAAGGAGGACCCTGGGAACTACCGACCTGTATGACCTGTATACCAGCATGGCTTCACTAAGGGCAAGTCCTGCCTGAGCAACCCAGTGGCCTTCTATGATGGAGTGACTACATCAGCGGACAAGGGAAGAGCTACTAATGTCATCTATCTGGAGTTCTATAAGGCCTTTGACACACTCTCCCACAACATCCTTCTCCCAAATTGGAGAGAGATGGATTTGATGGATGGACTGTTCGGTGGATGCTCATTGCAGGGGTGTTGGACTAGATGACCTTTAAAGGTCCCTTCCAACCCAAACTATTCTATGATTCTATGATTATACTTTCTTTTTCTTTGGATACTGCTTGTTTTTCAAAACTGGCATGTTGCATGGGAATATAGCGAATAGAGCTGAAAAAACTCTGAATTCCTGTGCATGAGCATAAATGAAACAGATCTGGATGCTAAGCTATCTGCCTCTGCCTATGATGGCAATACAGAAACATGAGGAAAAGCATTCTGTCCATAGGACCAGCCTAAAGCTAGTCTAAAGTGAAAATCCCCAAAACACCTGTTGAACATCAGGTCTTCATACCTAACTGTATCCTTCTTCAAATCTGCTATACTGCACGCTAATGTAGGCATAGCCCTCTTTCCCAAAATTCCCCTTCAGACCAGCATTTTCTGGTGTGGTTGGTTGACCCTGGCTGGGTGCCAGGTGCCCACCAAAGCCGCTCTATCACTCCCCCTTCTTAGCCGGACAGGGGGGAGAAAATATAACAAAAGGCTCGTGGGTCAAGATAAGGACAGTTTAATAAAGTGAAAGCAAAGGTCGCATGCGAAAGCAAAGAAAAACAAATTATATTATTCTCTACTTCCCATCAGCAGGCGATGTCTGGCCACTTCCTGGGAAGCAGGGCTTCAGTACGCGTGGTGGTTGCTCCGGAAGACAAAAATGCCTTCCCTTCCGTCTCCCTTTACTTAGCTTTTATATCTGAGCTGACGTCATATGGTATGGAATATCTGTTTGGTTAGTTTAGGTCAGCTGTCCTGGTTATGTCCCCTCCCAAGATCTTGCCCTGCCCCAGCCTGCCATTGAGGGGGGTGAAAATGTTGGGGAGACAGCCTCGACGCTGTGCCAGCGCTGCTCAGCAGTAGCCAAAACACTGGTGTGTTATCAACACCTTTCTAGCTACTAATGCAGAGCACAGTTCTATGAGGGCTGCTATGGGGACTATTAACTCCATCTCAGCCAGACCCAATACATCTGGTAACAGTAGAACAAAACCACACAGCAACCTCATATAAGAATTCAGCTAATATAATCTAAAAATTTCACCTCATTTTCATCCCTTACACCTAACTATTACGCATTAGAAATCCGGCAGAGAGCTCTGTCAAATTGAACTATTGAACTCAGAGTGGCAAAAGTCCCTCCCCAGGCAAGACATTTAAATCATTTTCAAAGTTAATTTCCGGCTCCCAGACGGAGAACAAATCTAATCGGGTTTACTTCATTCTTCTGACAAACAGGAAAATGTTGCCTGCATACTCAACAAGGGAAAGTGTCCTAGAAGGCAGCCAGAGTGCTCACTTTGCAGCACCAAAGAAGCCTCTTCCGCAAAGCAACATGTGTGGATCAGCATGTGAATGGGGATTCGGATTTAACCTGTCAGATCTTCCTGGTCTCCTGCTAACCCTGTTTTATAATGAAATTATGAACTGTTTACTAGCTAATAGCACACATGGGAAATTGAAAATAGTCAGAAAAATATAGTATGGCTGCAGGGGTATGTTTCAGAAAACTGGCTACGCATTTAAAAAGACCCTCCCCTTTGGTCCCTCCAGATTTCTGGTGACCAAGGCTTTTCCCAGGTTCTAAGGATTTTTCCATGAAAACTTCTGATAACAAAACTTCAATGAGCATTGCAGAGAACTGAATGAGGTTACTAGATGACTAAACAGAGTTTGTAGAAGAGTGAAAAAAACTGTATATACACGTGGGAACAAAAGTGTATATACATGTATATATGATACAGCTTAAGATAAAACATGGTTAATTACTATCTAAGTCACTGTATTATCAAAGGTAGAAGACAACCAGCATCAACTTTCTGAACAGAAGAGTTGTGAGATTCTAACTCTGCGTGCGTTTTTACAATTCCACAGGAAAAAGATATATAATAGCCCCATAGCTCCTAAGTATTTCTCATTTCTTTTGAATGAAATAGCGATATTTTTTGTGAAAGAGGAGATATATATTTAAGTCTTTTTGAAGTGGTTTAACTAAAATTTTCCCAATTTCAGCATATGATATATGACTTTTTATTGCTCTACAGAGTCAATTGCTATACTTAGAAAAAACTGAAAATACCGATATGGTCAATTTAAGGTTACTTAGCAGTAATAAGTCTTCAGTCCATGCAAGGAAATCAGATGTTCATTGCTAAAAGCATAAATCCTCATTTATATTTAATTTTAATGTTTGTACTTTTATTTGTGCATCATGTGTAAGTACATGGATGAATTACTTGAATTGATATAGAGTTCTTAAGTTCAGTATTTCTATAAACTGGGGAAAAAAGTAAACTTCATCAAGCTAATGCTGTAGGAATGAGCAATCATAACAATTACAATCTCACCATTAAAAAATAATTATATATTTTTTCAAGTCATTGAAAGCTACCATTGAAAACGTGGTCATTTCCAAGTAGCTCATTTATACTAGTTGCTCTAGTCAGAATGTATCTCGGTTGCCTTACTCCTTACTTCTGTCTGTCCAGAAATTCTTCTTTCTGCACCCAAATTTATCCCTAGTGATTGACAGAAAGTTCTCTTCCTGCTGAGCGATAATATAACTTACCACACAGCATGATTAGTCCTGCCACAAGAATTAAGACAGTTTATGCCATTGCTTACTTAATTTCATTTTCCCTGACATGCCCACATAAACTTTTGCATAACCAAACCAAAAGATGCATATCTCCAAACTACTCCTCAGTGAACCTAAAGCTGTCCACTGAACTAAAATTGACCCTTCCTGGCACTTAAAGAAAAGGAAATATTTTTTTAAATATGCTGAAACAAGCTCAGCGTGAACAAACCAGCATGCTAAATTTTCAAGGATCACTTCTAGAGCCCTGCTTTAACAGATTAAATTGCCTAAGGGTAGTGGGCAGGTGAGGGAAACCAGGAGCCTGACTGAAAACTGTAGGATACTTTTCTCCCATATTGACCTTCAAGAACATATAACTGAGGAAGAAACATCCCGGTTTCATTCCTCTATCATCAGACTTTCTCTGTTCCCTTCTTTTTTACCTTTTTAAGTAGGTACTACTAAGTCTATCTTCCTGCAAATCCTAGACTATGCTCTAGGTTTAATGTGTGTTATCTGCAATAAAATAAGTAGGTTTTATTTAGTTAGTAAAAACATTATAATCAGCATTTCCTTGCCCACTAGTAAAAAAATTCTTATTTAAGGTCTTTTTTTGTATTTATGAACTTCCTCTGTATTGCAAATGTTTCACTAGTTCAGACTGTATTTTAATAAAAACTGGTATTTGAGCAATATGCTGTGAAAACACTCGGTTTGTCTATCTGCTCTGTTGTTATTAATGGGATATTATATTGCCATGTAAGAGGAAATCTAAGTTTAAAAGTCAGGATTGAATTATTTTTTTAATATTGTCTATTGTCCAGCAGAAGGTTACGGGATCCTTCTGCATTCCATTACTTAACATTTTGTGTGCTCAGCAAAATCATCTTTAGATCAAGTTACACGATTAATACAGTGTAATCACTTGTTTATTTTTTTTCTTTAAGAAACTTTGGTGGCTGTGATTTAAAACAAGCCCATTTATGCAACAGCATAACAAAATGGGTGGAGACAAATCCCATAATGCCACCTTTATTGCGCATTGTCAGCCAGGCGATTGTACCACTGGATATTTTCACCCCCTAACTTCAAAACACAGATAGTTAAAAATTAAAATTAGGTTATAGAAGAAGGAATTAATTGATTGCTTCAGGTAATTTGGAGAGAGCCCACAGTGTTTAAAGCACATGAAAAAAAATGGATCCATGTAAACTATTTAAATAACTGCATGAGAGTAAATGCATTTTTTAACAACTTTTAGCAAACACTAAGTTCTCCATATAATGAACTTTACTGCTTCTTCTACTTCATTACAGTACATTTCTTGGCAAAAGTTTTGCTATAAGTATCTAATTGTTTTGCTTTTGGAAACTGCAGTTTCATCCAATTATTTCATAGGATGCAATAGAAAAGAATAAACCTCATTGCTTTATACGTGATCATTCTTCCAGACAGATGGTACCCACTAAATACCCAGAAGCATCAATGAGATGACTAAATTACAAAAATTCAGGAAAGATTAATATGTAATGCTTACCAAATGATACACAGCTAGATCATCATTCCAGAATCAGACTTTAAGATAGGAATAAAAAGAAAATATGTATGACATATTCGCTTAGGTGGAGGGGCTGAAGAGAGATAAGAAAAAAATTCCAAGTATTAGTTTCTTAACTGGAAAGTGGTACAAGTAATTCATTCATAGAAAACAATGCTCTCATCTTCCAAATCATTAATCAAACTACCGTTGGTTTCAGTGGCACAAGATCCAACCCAAGACTCTCCCTACTATATCCGAAACCTTACAGTGGAATCATCCTTTCAAGGTAGAAATTCTGTGGTGTGAATAGCTTGGTGATATTATTTATTTTCAAAGGTCAATTGCAAAGATGTAAAGGTTTTCATCACGCCCACAGAGTCGTAATTCTTATGGACCGAGTGGCACTTTCTTTTGAAAGGCAAATGTTGCCTCTCATGAAAGAGCAAAGAAGGTGTTTACAACTCTAAAAACAGTCTTGTCAATAAGAAAGGAATATTTTGTGTTTGCTATTAATTGTCAAAATAACACTGTTGTACATTAAGAGTAGTAAAGATTATTGAAAGCAGATTTATTAGCAATTCGGCATAGATTATTTTAAAATATTTGTGCTTTTTGGTGGTGGTTTCTGTTATTACAACAACTGGTTTAACTAAACCCACATCAAAACATCTGCTTTTTCCATTTCCACTGCTTCCTCACAGGAGAAACACCAATTAGAATGGTGGAATTTTCAAGGATCATTATACACACTGGGCAGTGCTAAAGAAAGTTAGTATTAAGGTGTGCCTGTGGCCTTTGTTAAGATGAATTTACCTCTAGATTGAGAAACCATTTTGAGTTTTCCTCACAAAATACCCTGTCCTCCAAAAAAATAAAAGCAAAACAAAATTAAAAACTAGGAGTGGAGAGAAATGGACACATTACTCTGAGAGGATACAGACTACTTCATTCTGAAAGGAAAGCAAATTTTTTTTCTTTTGGTTGAGAAGCATCTAACACAAAGCAACATGGAAATAAACCAGAACTTATATTGGTTTAAATTTTCAGTACAGTAATAAAAACACAAGATACAAGATTTTCTGGGAGAATATTGCTTTTACTTAAAAAAAACTTGCACTGTTGGGAAAAAGGACAGCTTTATGGCAGACAGGTCCCTCCTTGGGTTTGGAACAAAGGCAGCAGCCTTACAAGTTGATTTAAATGACAGCTTGAGAGAAAGAGGTGATTTGAACTTGGTGAGAAGAGGGAGGAAGGGGAGGAAGAAGAGGATGCTATTAACCCTAGAATTACAGAGAAACAGGTAACTGCTGCTTATGAGACACTGTAAAGTTAGCTTTAGATATAATGTGGTAAAAATTGTAATGTTCTAAGAAATTACAATCTCTATTGAGTTCGTGGTATGTAGTATCCACTGGATATGAAAAATAACAATTATGAAAAATAAAACTATAAATTTTTGTTCCCTGATTCATATTTTTGAAGACCATAGGGAGGTCTCTTATTCCAGCTATACCTGTTTCTCTAGCACAAGACATCATCTTTCTGACAAGTCTTGCCTCAGATCCTTAAACAGTCAATCACAGCTACACCAGCAGCATAAAATAAACCAAACAAAAAGCAAATTTAGGTTAATTTCTTTGTGAGTTCAATAACATGTAAGAGTATCTTTAGTGTGGGATCTTCTGAAACAGGCTGAAGATTAGGGGAGGTTTGCTAGGCTTCTGGGAGTACACACACTTCCACAAACCTCTTATGATAGGTTTCATCTTTGATCTGATCAGCTCCTGCCATTCCGTGTCAAAAATCGACGTTCTAAGCTTGTCCCGCGTGTCACGGCCCGTGCGGGCCAGAGCGGGAGGGCCGTCGGGGAGCGCGGCCTTCCCCGGGGCCGACTTGGGGCGCAAGGACGCCCGGCGGCCAGCGGAAGGTTTCCCTCGGGGCAGAAGCAGCCTGAACTCGGGAGGTGTGACAGCCGGCGGCGGGGTTTCTCTCACGAACCGCCACGAAACCGCCTCCGCCACCCGCAGAGCACCGTGGTGCCGACCACATCTCCGGAGCTCCGCTCCGGGGAGAACGCCGGGCGAGCCCTCGGTTCCGAGCGGACCGGACCGGACCCCCTCGCTTTCCAGGCTCCTCCTCGGAGAGGATCCGCTCCTCGTCCCAGCCTCGGCCAGCGGTTCGTGTCGGAAGGAAGGGATGAGGCGCGAAAGGGAGAGACGGAGGGAAAGACCCGAGAAAGACCTCGCCGGCCCTGGGGCCGGCCTCGCTCCCTCCACTCAGCCCGGGGGTCCCGCGCACGCGGGGCTGCCCTTCGTTCGCGCCCTTTTCCCGCCTCCTCGCCCCGCCTGCGGGCGGGCGCTCGCCCTCGTTAGGCTAATGAGGCGTCCCGCGCCGGCTGCGCTTCCACAGCCTTCGGCGAGCGGCCGGGTCCCCGGGGTCGCTCGGGGGGGGAGGTCCGGCCCCTTCCCTTCCTTTCCTCTCCCTTCCCTTCCTCTTCCCCTCGCCCCTCCCGTCGCCGTGGCTGCCCACCGCCGGGGAGCTGCCCCGCTCGGCGTCTCGGCAGAGGGAACCGCGCGTCCCCCGGCCCGGCCCGGCCTCCCCGGCCTGTCGCCGGTGCCCGGGGCTGAGCGGGGCCGGGCGGCCGCTCCTCACCTGCGGTTCCTGCCTGGGCAGGGTCCTTGTGAGGCAGAGCTCGTCCTGCGGCCGGACTTGCCCCGCCGCGGCAAGTGAACGCCTTCGGTCTCTCACACCGTGTCTGAAAGGGACTTCCTCCAACTTTCCTCTTTAAAACGAATCTCAGTTGTGACAGCAGGCCCACGAAGAAATATGAAAGCATATTGGGAATGTAATTTCCAAACATGAATGAACTAGATGTTAGTAGCAGAGATTTCAAACCTGACTGAATACGAGAACTACATAGTAGAATTCCTCTGTTAGTTTCCTCCATTGTACCCCAACTTTAGAAAGGCTGGCACCGGTGACCGGTTTTCACTCCTTGACAGGGAGCTTCAATTATACCTTGGAAAGCTAGAGGGACTGTGCCAGTATTGATTCCTAGGGAAAGGAAGGAACCGAGTAAGGAAAGCAAAACACGCTGTAGAAGTCCTAGAGCCTCAGACACAGTTATAGCTCTGGAAACACAGGCAATTTGTTTATTTCTGTGTTGATCATGTTTAATGTCACCAGTTCAGATAACTGGATGACAAAATCAGTGTTTAGGTGAGGACTTCATCCGTTACACCTAGGAGCAAGTAATGTTCAGCCTACTCTTCAGGCAGACATGCTTGTAGTCAATCTGGTGAATAAAACTATCAGAGGGTGTATAGCATAAATTGGCAAACTGCTGAGAAAAACATGAACAATGTCTCCCAGAAGCTCCATTCCAAGTCTTAAGAACAGGATCTAAGAACTGTAAATGCAGAACAAGTTACTCAAAAAAAAAAAAAAAGCCAAAATTCTTAGTCACACTATAGAAATCTGGCAAGTCATCAGGGAACTAAACCTGGGATCTTTACTTTCTCAATTAAATTATCATTATAATAGACTGGAGGAATGCATCTGTCAAAGTGACAGTTTGCGTATGGTCTTTGCATTGTACAGTTGTTCCATATAGTACTATAATCCTTTTTCCATTTATAAGCTTTCAGTCAGTGCCAGTGATTCATTGAAACTTGGTCATATTTTAATTTAACAAAAAAGACTATGAACTTGTCTGAATTCAAAATACCCCATACTGCTGCTTCATGTGTTTACACTAGTGCTTATGTTGTCTATGGGTTAATCAAGCAAATTTCATGAGCCCTCTGATATAATTAATGCAACAGGGCAGGGCAGATTAGTAACTGAATACCAGTTACTGCCAGAAAGGCTGATTTCTAAATAAATCCACTTACAGTGCAGGTAGGGTGGGCTCTGGTCTCATATGTGTAAAATGTGGAAGGAAAAAACACACAAGCAGAGTCTCAACAGTAAATGTGTGAGTCCACTATAATGCGTAAACAGAGATCTACCAGGTCATTCTTCAAATAGCAATATTTAAAAAAAAAATAAATTGCCATTTCTTTGAGCGTATCTAAAAATTCTCCATGAAAAGATGTTATCCCTTGGATAACATCTACATGAGAAGTGAGAAAAGCAAAAATATGTTCTGTTTGGAGACAGGAGAGCTACCATACCAAAGGCGGCAGAGGCATACAGCACATGTATGGTAATTGTGAACTTCTTAGCCTCTGCACAATTTTCACCCCTTCTCATTTAAGATGGCTATTATGAGCTTTTCTATTTTTCCTGCTCCACAAGAATAGGCCTTTATTCACACATACATCACAAGGACAGTTGAGGAAGAACTATTATGGGTATAAATAAAGCCAGTCAGTTTGAAACAGGTACTACAGCAAGTGCACAAGCAAAATCACTGGAGGGAAGTCTAGCTACCTGTGGTCTTTTGGACACAGATTTGTATCTTGCAAGTCCAAATATAAAATGCTGTGCAAAAGCTCATTCCTCTTTCTGGAGTCCAGAAACTCCCACAACACTCACAGAATGAATTTGTGGTCTTTTAGACACAGATTTGTATCTTGCAAGTCCAAATATAAAATGCTGTGCAAAAGCTCATTCCTCTTTCTGGAGTCCAGAAACTCCCACAACACTCACAGAATGAATTTGGGTATGGAAATAATTTTCTTCTACCTAACTTGATTTTAATGTAGTTGCTTTGTAAAGTAAAAAGCTAGGACTATTTCAGACCAATGCTCCTGAAAGTAAAAGGAAAAAGGTATTTCTAAACATAAATCCTACAAGAAATATTCTGCTGATAGTGGTTGTTTTACCACTTTTTATTCTAAAATGGTTCAGATCAAAGTAGTTCTATTTCATAACTTCAAAAAACCTGAAATAAAGAAATATAAACAAGGGTAAAGGGCTTATGGAAAATATGATACGATGGCAGTATTTTGTGGTATTCCTTTAGTAGAGTCACTTCGTATATTTGTTTTCTTTAAGCTGTGGCAGAACATTCAAGCTATTCTCTGCCATAAGCAGCCATCTGTCACATTGCTGTCCTTCATATTTTTTTCATTTCTGTGTAATAGCATGCACTGACTGAACATATGGCCTGGAAGGTGGACAAATGTCCCTCCTGGCTAATATAAACTCTTCAGAGGTGTTTGCTGGTGGAAATCGTTACACTTCACATTAACAGAGTGAGAAAACTCCTTCCTTCAAGCAATCAGCTGTTTGCTCAGGAAACCATCGCAGGAGGCTCCAGTTCTCTAGTATCTCCTTCATCACTCTCTGTAAGCCAGACTGCTGGCCAAAGCATGGGGCAGGCACTGGCTGATCTGACCAGTCTTAATCTTCTCCAGAGAGGGACAAAGGTCATTATTCTTTTCAGCTAAGTACAACTATTAAATATTAGGGCCCTACTGAACTGGATGAATCCAGAAAGGAGGTGGGAATGTAGAAAAGGCCATTAAAAGTTTTCAGTATTTTACTATGTGCCTCAAGTGTTCTGCAATAGTCTTAATTAGGGAGAATATTGAGGAGAGATGGGTAAGTAGCACTGGGATAGCTAGATGCTCTAAAGTGCAATGCCAAAAACAAGTAGAGGAAATTCAACCTGCTGCCATATTTTTATTTAAACAAGATGATGCTGGGTTCAATGAAAGGATAGGGTTTTAAAAACCACCCAGATCTGGTGGTGACCATGATAAGCTGGAGAAGGAATATTAGGGAAGAAAGCAGTAGCAAACCATTCTTTAGAGAGAGGGGGGCATCCCATCTTTCACTACAAGTGTTTTAGAAGTATGTCCTTTCCTGAACTTGTGCTGTTGAAGAGTAGTGCAGGTCACTATTAGTGAACGAGCATATTACAACCTTTCCTGTCCAAAGCGTATCTCACCACATTCTTAATGACTTCATCATATTAGATTATGACCATCTTTGAAGTCTTTGTGAAAATTCAGCAAATGCAGGAAGTGACTTGGAAAGGAAGCAAAAAGTACCTGTGCTTGAAAGAAGCCATTTTTATTGGTTTGTTTCCAGGGTTTCTTGAACACCGCCACTTTCCGTTAGCATTATCATGAAGATTCATATTAGCAGAAAATGGGGTTATTGATTTTCAAGTCAAGGTCATCAACTGATTGTGAAGGTCATCAATTAATCTGAGATGTTCCGTAAGAAAAATGGCTCACCATTATTCAGATCTCTTGGAGAGGTATTTTGCATTTTATTATGTATTTTTTGTCATGAACACAAATATGTAATGGCATACTTTTAACATACCTATATGAAAACAACATGGTTAGATTAACTTGATATAATCAGAAGACACATGAATAGCTTATTTTTTTACTTTAGGAATAGGCTTGCTATGTATATGCCAATACAGAAAGCATCACTTCTTACAGGTTTACTGTATTACTAGGATATATCTGGTACTGGGAACTTTCCTGGTCAGCTGTTATTATGTTTTGTGGCATCACTTGTCCAAGTTTTTTAAACTGCAGGTAACAAAAGGTATGATGATTCAATAATTATCTAACCAAAGACAACCTAACAAATACAGTCTTAGTCCCTGTCAGTTATAGGTGGCAGCTTTCTTGACACAATATGTACAGAACCAGACCTGACTAATGATACTGTAGTCTTTAGCATGTTTATGTGATTTCAGGAGTGATCATTCTTACTAAGTGTTTGAGCCTCTAAACTGCAGTAAAGAAATGACTGAGGACCTTGTTAGATCTAGAACAAACTAACAGGGCAGCCCCAAAATATGACTACAAACTTTGAAGGACTACAGATAGTTACAGATACAGGAGATGTTTATTGTCTGAGCAAATTGCTTCAGATGCTTCCCTGTATTCCAGTTTTGTAGGTTGCTAAAGGTCTTTCAGGATACTAATGATATTTGCCTTATCTCCTCCAATGCTCTGACCATCAAGACAGGTTAGACAAGCCAGACCTCTGTTCTCAGGTGTGCCAGGAGCAAGTTCATTCGTTCTCTGAATGGAGCTTAGCAGTTCCTGTTCATACCTGTATACAGGGAGCATAACTTCCCACACCTAAATCATTTTACCAAAATAGTGGACCAGTTTGTAATGTTAATTAACCTTTTTGACCTGCATGCTCACAACAAGGCAGTTAGAAGCAAAAGTTAGTAGTTGATTCATTTTGATTTATTTGATGCATTCTGCTGCTTTTACAAAGAATGTGCAAAGTCCCTAGATGCAAGAGTCAGCTTCCAAAGAAAAATAAACCTGACTTTCCAAGGTTTTCACTCAGTACAGTCACCTTACTTTTTGTGCTTTTTCTTAGGGCCATGTTGTAGTGTTAAGACAGGATGTGTCCTTCAGCCTCTCTCTTAAAGCTTTTTTTAAGTTGTTGGGGTTTTTTTTAAGCTGCTTCTATTCTCGCCTGCCCAAAGCAGAAAAACCAGAATCCTCCTCCTACAACTGTCTGTATTCACCTTCATGTTCAGTCATGACATATATCTGCATTTTGATGTGGTTTATACTGTCTTCTAGAACAGCAGTCTTCTAGAACTTAGACATGCTTAAACCCTTATGTGTGCCCTTTGCCATGCCATCTCCCCAGGTTTAAGCATATTTAATCTATGAATAATAGCAAGAAACTGAAAGATTTAGGCAAAATAGCAATATTTTTTAAAGTGTGAATTTCCAAGTTGCTTGCAGGACAGAAAATATTTCTTATGCCTTTCACCTATGACGACCTCTGAGCCCAACAGTGTTACTTCCTGAGCTCCACATAAGATGTATCTAAGGTAATTGCATGGCAGTAATTAGAAAATGAATTCTGCTTTCCTACTGCTGTCTTGCAGTTTTCCTGCTGGTCTTATTTTCTTTACATTGATCTCCCACAAAGTGGCAGATATAGTTTAAGCTGTTCCTGTTAATACTGATGACAAGAGGCAAACTATTTTCCCTAGTAAATGGCTTGATTACTTTGCCTGTAGGAGAAAGAGCAGCAAATGGATGGAGCGCGCTTTGGCAGATACCCATATTTGTGAATGGGTCTTCTTTCTGCACATGGTGCTGTGATATGAAATCAACAGAAGATTATTACTTTCTTTTAGGGAACTAGTTTTTCTGAATGCTTGGTTGAGACTGGAGGTGTGGTGAAGACACAGTGCTGGGGAAAGGTATTGTGATTTATTTCTTTTTTCTAGTTCAAGAGCTCTGCAGGATTAGGAAGCTGATTTCCCTCTTAACAGCTGCTTCTTTTCTTAGGAAAGATGAGCAAAGGAGAACTGCCATAGATGCATTGAAATATCATTTTTTAAAAAATTGCTTCTTTACCTAACTTATTTAGAAAACAAAAAGGGAAGGTCCTTAGTCCAAATTCCTCAAACCTGTCTAAGTGCGTGTCTCCCACAGAAATCAGTGGAACTTAGGCACTTGAATCACTGGAGAGTATGCCTGCCTGTCCCTACTTGAAGTCATTTTCAGGCTTTTCAGAGTGAGAAGAGTAATAGAACAACCTACAGAGATTAAATAAAATATACCAAAGCTTCAAAAACCGGCATTCTCACTACAATTTCTCTATTAGAATCATAGACTCATGGCGTAATTCAGGTATGAAAGGACCTGAGGAGGTCTCCAGTTCAAGCTCCCACTCAAAGCAGGACCAGGCAAGGGATCAGACCAGGTTCCTTGGGGCTTTACCTAGACTGGTCTTGAAAATCGCCAAGGAAAGAGACTGCATAACATCTCTGGGCAGCTTGCTCTGCTGCTGGGCTATCGTCATGGTGAGAAAGCTTCTCCTTCTAGCCAGTTTGAACCTTTCCTTCAACATGCAATTTTTCCTCTGATCCTCCCACCAGGCACCACTGTGAAAAGCCTGGATCTGTCTCCTCGACACCCTCCATGTAAGCACTAGGCTCTGCTGTTAGGTTCCCCTGAAGCCACATCTTCTTCAGGCTGAGCAATCCCAGTTTCCTCAGCCTCTCCTCACAGGGCAAGTGCCCAGCCCCCAAACATTTTGGTGTTCTCAGCTTACTCATCCTAGTTTTTTGAAGTCTTTCTTGTACTGGGGGCCTAAAACTGGATGCTGTATTCTGGATGAGGTCTAACAAGTGCTAAGTAGAGGATGATAATCTCTTCCCTCTCTCTACTGGCCATGATTCTCTTAATATATCCCATGATACCGACAGCCATCTTTGCTGCCAGGGCATACTGCTGGCTCATGTGCAGCTCACTGTCAGTCAAGACCTCCCAATCCTTTTAAGCAGAGCTGCTGCCCAAGCAGCCCCAGCCTGTATCATTGCAAAAGGTTATTCCTTCCCAGGTGCAGTGCTTTCCATTTTTCCTTTAATCACACAAGGTTCTTGTGGGCCACTGCTCCGCCCTGTCTGGGACCCCCTGAATGGCACCCCTGTCATTAAGTGCAATCCAGAAACTTCCTTGAGTTGTTTAAAGAAGGCTTTGTCTGCTTACCCATCCAGGACGTGGCATCTCCCTCCTCGGACTCCTACCACAATGCCACCATTAGTTGCCTCTCCTCTGGTCTTGACCCACAAGCTCTCACCCAGCCTGTTGTCCGTCCTTTACAAGAGCTCCCTACATCTGAGCTGCTGTTTTATGCAAAGAACACCTCCACCAGCGCCTCTGTCACTATCTTTCTTGCCAATATTTCCTGAAGAGCTTGTACCTGTCCATTGCAGGTCTCCAGCTGCGAGCTGCCCCACCGTGTCTCAGTCCCCCTGCATTTCTTTGGGCAAAGAGGCTCTTGCCACATTTTGTCAGGTGGATCCCATTGCTCTCATTCTCAGTCTTTAAAGAGGTTCCTGTGTTCGTACAAACCAAAACCCCATCTATGATGCGACTTCTGTACATGGTGTTGACCTACAGGGTTGGCCAACCGCTCCCCAAACCCTTCCCTTAGATCAAGGAAACACCACCAGGGCCCCCATTGCCCACGGGCTCACCTGAGGGCCCTGCAGCCCCTCCTGATGTCCTTGGGGTCTCCCCTGGCCATGTCATTGGTGCCCACATGGATGAGCAGAAGCAACAATGTGGAAAAGGTGATATTAAGAAGTGATTGGATGTGGTTTTATGGTCATATCTTAAAATGCTTTGTTTGAGGATTCATTAAATGGCTAGATTTCACTTTCAGAAAACAATTACCTGTTGGGAAAAAAATAGCTGTGGCCTTCTTTCCACCTTCATAAGGAAAGAATTAAAAGAGTATTTAAGAGACTCTGTATCTGGTCTAGATTCTGTTTTCAAGTTCATGGGGTGTAAACCCACAGAAACCTCATGTAGGAAATGTTCTTTAATCAAGCTGAAGGTTCTCCTCTGCTAAGCATTTCTATTTAAAATGTAGCTCTTCTGGTTTATAGCGGTGTTACTGAAAGCGGAATGTGATTCATTACAGCCATCCCCACCTTTTTTAAATGCCATTATTTTTAATCCCCAGTTTTATCAAGGCCTTTCACATGTTGTGCTGATGTTTACAGGATGACCAAGGAGCATCTTTATTTTTAGTCAAGGTTCTCCTTTAAAACACCTTGCCAGTATAATGTGTCTGTGTTTGATTATCTAATCTATGAACAGATCAGTCCTCTCAGGAAAAAATGTTAACTTGCTCCCAGGAGGCCAGAATAGCTGTTATACAGATATATATCTGCATCCATCTCTCTCTTGCATCTTCGTGATTCTGGTAAAATAGATTTGTTAGCAGCAGAAAATACTTTGTACTTATATCCTAGTTTCCATCCATGGATCTTAAAGCACTTTTCCAATGTTAACAAAGATAAATAAATGTTAATTAAGATAAATAAGTCATCCAGACAAGTATGACTATCAATATTTTGTGGATGGGGATATCAAAGTACAGGAAGCTTAGATGACTTGCCCAAGGTCATATTGCAAACAAACAAGAGGATCAAGGGAGAAAAAGAAGTCTATTTTAACTGTTAGGTGATTTTTAATTCCAAGCTATAAGCTTGAAAAATTATTTGTATTGCTATGAATATTTTGACATTTTAATTAAAATAAACAAACAATTAATCAGTTATTATTTAACCCACTAAATCTTTGGGGGGAAATATGAAAGTCTATCAATGTGCAAAAAGACATTTTCAAAATGTTGTATAATGCTCTACAAAAGCATTGCTCAAGCATGTGTCCTTAGGGACACATCCTATAAGGAGACTAAGAAGCTAATACTATGATTTATATCCCAGCATCATCTTCATCATCACTGGCATATGCAACCTGTGTGCTATAAATGTTTATGTACCTATTGGTAGACAGATATGAAGCAACTCAAACATGAATATTAGTACACAAAACTAGGAGCTATACGTCAAACCAGAGGGAAGTTTTAAATTAGATATTCACTGTACAGCTACATGGTGAGGCGTGAGGTCTCACGGGAAACTCAGAGCACACTCATAAAGGAAATACTCTGCAAGAAAGAGGACAAAATGAGAGAGAGTGATTTATTTGCCTACCCATGGCCACTTCAGGCATGGTGGGATGTTTCATTTGGCTTTCAGCTGCAACTCCAACAGAGTGGAATTGTCGCTTTGGTCCACTGTCAGGTTTGCCAGCCTTGTGTAGCTAGTCTAGATATTCCAGACCACCTCAAACAGAACTACATGCTTGTACTTAGGCAATCCCACCCAGCGCATCCAGGTTTACTCTTCTCACATGAATGTAGTATACAAGAGACCCTTTGTCTCGAAGCTAAGGGTTCTTTGCTGTTAAAGCCACCCTACTTTGTATAGATTGCTATGACAAGTCTTGAATCACATTTTCCCACAACCTAGGGTGTCCTTTAGCAACTGGGCCAAAGACTGGGACATTTTCTTTTATTTAGTTCAATGCATACTAATTGTTCCTGGAAAACGAGACATTTCCAAAAAGACAAACTGACTCAAGTTGAGCCCCTGGCACATTACAGCTCTCAGGAGCATGAGAGAGAGCTGAGCTCTTGTCTGTTCTCCAAGTCACACAGAAACAAGCCCACCCCTATCCTGAACTTCCCAAAGTGATACTGCAACCACAAAGTTATTTGGGGATAACACACCTGCTTTGTCATGATTTCCTAATGAAAGTGGGCTGAACTCTAGGGCAGAGTCCATAAGTCATGGCTGAGGAGCCCATTGCGTGTCCTTTAATAATGTAGACATTAATATAAATAGCTGTTAAAGCAGATGCTTCATGTTTAGCAAGAACACATTCTTTATCAGGTACATGGTGAAAAAATTTAAATCCACTGCTAGAAGTCTCTGTGAAATCCAAATATCCAAACTGTATTTCATGATGGTTATTGAAACATTAGAAGCAGTTTTATGATGTTCTTCTAATCTGCGTCAACCACATAATTACTCTTTAATTCAGCCAAGAAAAGCTAAACATGATTTACATGTGCTTTGTATCTCATACACATGGAAAAATCCAAAACTTGAATCAATATACTGTGTTACTATAACCAGCACACTGGGGTTATAGAAGAAAAAAATGCCTTCTGTTTTTGACTGGCCTTGTTCATGCACTAGCCTGTCCACTGATTAGAAAGCAGATCATGCTTTCCCTGGTATTTATCCAGTTGCTGTCTGGAATGAAAGGTTACAGAAGCACACGTACCATGGCTCTGCAAAAAGTAGAAGGGCCTGCGAGTCACGTATCCTCAGTGCCTGAGGCAGAGACAATACTGTTCCCTTCTCAGAGTTTCTTTCCACCTTCAGTCTTCTAAGGGAGTGTTGGACTTAAGGTATCAACCTGCATTAGCAAGTTTGGAGACTGACAGTTTTATTCGTTTTTTTGTCAGATTGTTAAGTGCAATGAAGCAGACAATGTATGAGATTTACTTCTCACCTACTATGCGTACCAGAATTTCTACCAGGAAACCTAGCCCACCCCGCCTCCCCCCCAATTTGATTTTCATAAAATGTAAAAAGGAATAAAGGTTGAGACAAGAGCTAAAGTTTAATTCAAGCTGATAAAGATAATAGTTTGTATTACTGGTTTTCAATAGGACCACCTATTCTTTAGCCACATATTGATCAGAAATGTTCTGATTTACAGGAACTTCCCTTATTAAATAACACAGCAAACAATCAGGTAACAAACGTGCTGAAAATGTTGTTGTTCAGTTTGTAATAAGGTTCTCCTACACTGCCTTTAAAAAAAATCAGTCCCAGCATTTCTTCTATTTTAGTGAGACACAAAATTCCGTAAGTCTGAATGCTCAAACTAGTCCTTTGGCCCAAACTAGTGCCAAAAAGTGTGTACATCAATGTATGTCTGCTTGACACAGCGTAGCCCCGTGCAGTTGCACCCAAGTTACCCTATGGTAAATTAGCTCAGCTATCACAAGCAGCATAGTCAGGTTAGACGAGCAGTCTCTCTGCCTGTACAGACCCCACATGAGCACAAAAGCAACAAGCTAGTATGGCCATGTCTGGCATGGCACAGGAGTTATTCACAGGACTGAATCCAGACGGAATGGCTGGTTGGAAATGGTAGAGTGGCATTGGCTTCAGAAGTTTTACATAGCATGATACTCATGAACTTTCTCCTTACTAAGCCCAGACTAGTCAGGCTTCATCTGACTAGGAGGCAGACCATGACTAACTTGTAGAGTTTTCAACCTGTTTTGCTTTTTCATGGCCTCCGTTCCTGTGCAAAGCCCATCACAGTCAGAATTTCTGTGTGTCATCTACAGCTTCCTTCCCATGCCAGATTAGAGGTCTGACAATGAGGTTAGCCATATTGTCCTAAAATTTCCACCCTTAAAAATCCCTTTCAGCCCCCTGAATTTGCTCCAAACGACATTGGTATTTCTATATAGCTCCCTATTGTCTCCTCTGTATGTGTAAGGACTGCTTCTGATTTGATCAATAAAGCACTTGGCTTACACCTGGGCACTGCCAGGATTCACAGTCTAAGTGTTTTATCTGCCTTACCTGTAAGCGTCAGATCTGGAGGGTATATGGTCTGAAAACATCCCCTTTCTTCCCAACTTGTCCATACACAAGACATGAAGAGTTTGTTATAAGTGGTCATAAGAGCCGAAGTCTGCAACCTTTGTGTTTACTATATTAAAATCTATGCAAGGACTGAACACTGATCCCAGCAACTTTGAATGTTCACCACATCAGTAGTAGATAGTTACTTCCCAGAAAGAAGTTTAGAAATGTTTGGTTGCTGTACTAACACAAGCTCAGTAACAGCTTGATTTCTTTGTACTGCAAGCATGACAAAGAAAACCTAATGCATTTTCTTGGATGACCTTAATATATTTTCCTTATCACTTTTTAACTTGGCTTAAAATATGATACAGCAATTTTCAGGTAGAAAAGGAAAGACTAAAAAGCATGTAATTCAGCTCACAATGGATTTTACAGGCCTCAATGGAATTAATTACTGAGAACTTGCACATGTAGTAATTAATTTCATGCAATTCAGCACCATCTGCAGATGCATTATTTCCTTTCAAAGCTACTATAATTTGATGTAAAATAGAAATTGTTAGGAGTTTTTAGGCAGCAAAAGCTTTTGTATCTTGTTTATGCCAAAGCAATTAGATAAGGAAATTAAATATTATTTGAAAAACATAACCTCTTTTTCCACCGAAGAGAAGACGACTTCCAGTTGTTGGTAAGGGAACTGCTTGCAATTACAGAGATTTGGGGAAAAGAAACTTTGATCTTGGACTGGTTTTCTGGCTTAAAAAAATATTCATGTTTTTTTGGCAGGAATCACTTACTGTCTGCAGGTGAAGTGTATTATTGCATCAAACTTTGTACCAATTGCAAGCAAAACCTACTGAATATACATCACTCTGCTGAAGTAAATTCCAAAACTACTTTATATTATTTACATGTAAGATATATAAAAATGGTACTTTACCTTTCCCTTCATCATCTTCTATATATCTTGTCCTGGAACAGAAAACAGCTGACTGCAACAAAGGACACAAGTTGCTTTTCTTATATTCAGGGGGTTTTTTTTATCCCTTTTGAGCCCTATCCAGGGTTCATCTGTACTGAAAAACCAATTCCATAAACCAAAATTCATTTAAATTAAGCACTTTCTTAAGCAGCATCCTGAAGTATTCAAGAACATTCCTCAGCTGCATCCTTAAAGACTGTACAACTTAAAGCCAGAAATACTGTAAAAAAACAGATTAGAACAATGTACTAGAATTTACACTATGCATCAGCTGAACTATCAGTTTTGTGCTGGGACCTCTGGAAAATCAATCCTCATTTTTTCCAGATATTAACATGGCACCTAACACAATTTTGCTGTAATACTGTGACTGGGAAAGAGTATGTGTTTGGGAGCGAGATGGTATTCACATAGCACAGCTTTTTTTCTGTGATATGTTAGGCAGCATGCATTGTTCTTTGGCAGTAATAATGAATGGGTTACAGCCTCATCAATCTATGCCCATTTAACACAGAGTTGCATTACCACAGAATGGTTCCTGGTTTGAAAAAAACATGTAATTATTATTTGCATTTGTTAGCACTCACAGTATTCAACTTCAGCTGAGAGCTCATTGTCCTCTGTCAAAAACAAACACTGTGGCAATAGAGAGCTACAACAGCCAAAGAGCACAAGCCTTATAATCACAAGAAAAGGTGCAAGACCAGTCAGGCTCTATATATTTTTCACCTGCTGATCAAAGTCTGAACATGGTTTTCCTTTCTGACAAATATCCACTGAAGTCTCGTGCCTAACAAGTAAACTAGATAACAGCATTAAAATTAAATTTGGAGCTAAAGGAGATGCCGTCATGATAGTCACGTATGAGAATGCTATAGGGCAATACACATGATTGATTTTAGTGCAATCGCTTATCAAAGCAAGAAGCAGTAAGCAAGCAAAAACTCTTTCCAATGCATTTTACAAAGAAAACATGAAGACTTGCAGGCAACAAGTCTATAGTGTTCCCACAA
Source organism: Aquila chrysaetos chrysaetos (assembly GCF_900496995.4). Classification (NCBI taxonomy): domain Eukaryota; kingdom Metazoa; phylum Chordata; class Aves; order Accipitriformes; family Accipitridae; genus Aquila; species Aquila chrysaetos. Next base: position 82,504,507 of record NC_044005.1, read on the forward strand.
CAACTAATTTTAAACAAGCAGGCTATCTTTACCTAGATAAGTGAAGCTGGTGAAACATGAAACAATTACAGTGAGGTGTCCTTATTTTTGAAGAGCAGTGCTAATCCAGGGTTTGGGATGAATATGTACTGAAATGGAGCTGGCGACTGGATCTGTAAAATCCCCAGTTCAGTCCTAAGAAAGAAAAAAATTGAAACAGTGAACATGAATGTCATTTTGAGGGCCTGAATAGGGCAATAAGGTTTTTTGAAAAGGACCTTGAAATCACACTTCTAAAAATGCCAGAGGAATTGGTTATTTTTGTACTGTTCTTACTGTCATTACATTCACTGACAAGAAAAGAGATGAACAGTTTGAGGGAGGGGAGGCTGGAGAGATTCGTTCACTCTGCAGCCCTAAGATTTCCTCAGGCCTGGACTGACTGCCATTTCCTGATCCTTCTGTGATGTTTATCACAAATAGGTTATCACCAGCCTTTAATGTTTTGTGTATTCTTAATGAGTACTGTCATCCTCCTTACTATGACACAAGGGCAGAGTCATATAGTAAATGCAGAAAATAATATTAATTTAATGCATTCGCATAAAGAGATCTTCATGCTATGACAAAAAAGGCTCAGAATGTATGCAGTCTGATGATTAACTTGGGAATTGGTAAACCAAGCAAACAAAAAAAATCTTGCAAATCGTTCTTCCCCCAGATAGATTTAAGATTATGATCTCCCAGTTCTTGGTACTGCTGTACATGTACAAGCAATTCAACCTCATGAAAGTTTTAATTTAGAGGGCTTAAGTTCAACTCATCGCTTGCTTTTTTGACTGAAAAGAAATTATTTAGAGTAGTGAAATGTTACCATTATTTCTGGATGACCTTAAATAAACAACTGATGCGATAAATTTGTAGTTACCTAGTAAAAATTTCCATTTTTAGTTAAATACAGTGTTCAACACACTTATTTTTGTGTTAGCCCTTCATGGACTTTGTCGGTTCTGTTATATGATGTATTATTAACATTATGAAACTGTTTCTTATGGAACTGTTTCTTTGAAATAGTTCAGGTGACAATATTATAATCATAAACCCATGACATTATGACATGTGTCCTATGCTGTAATGAATATCAGAGTCTTTTCCCACTTACTAAATACCTGTCTTATAGTGGCCCCAAACCCTTGAGCAAACATTGTGTGGGGATTACAGGGCTTGCCACTGTAAATGTTGGTACAACCTTTGACTGCCATACATGCTCAAAGAATGATTCTTTTGATTTCTGAATATTTAAATGGTTGCATTTTGTTCACCACATAGCTTTATTACATACTAAATCTGTCTGTAATGTCTACTTTACGTAGCCAGAGCTCCTCTGTCATATCTTAAAAAAAAAAAAAAAAAAAAAAAATTGGTGTAAGTTAGCAGTAAGAAGCTAGAAGTTTTTATCAGTCTAATGGTATATAAAAGTACATAAAAGAAACAAACACACATAAACAAGTGTGTGAGAAGGCTGGCACTGCATAAAGGAACTGAAATATATTGAGGCTTATGCAGTATGTTCACTCTTCTTATATGAGCCTTTGAACTGTACCCCTTCAGGTATTCTTCTGATTCAAACTTCTAAGTGTCTGCAAGTCTCTGTAAAGCCTTCCTTTCCACCTTCCTAAAGTAACAGATGCCAGAAGATGAAATAAACAAAACTGGATTGAATGATTTCCTGTTTTCACCTTCTTCTCTTCATTAAAAATTCTCCCATGTCACTTTACACTGTAAATGCAGTCACAGCTTCGTACAAAGGACTCTATATTTCATAGTGGTTGCAGTAGAAGAGAAGTAACCTGAATACAGATATTTTATGTGATAGACTTTGATTTCTTCCCTAGAAAATTTTCAGAAGTTAAGTGAAACGTTTTGTATTAAGTAACACCTCTTTTTTGAATGTCCAGGCTTCAGAGAAGAGATACACATTTACACAACAGCATAGGAATATCACATTCCAGTGAACAAAAGAAAATAACTGCTGCTCATTCAAACATTTAGCTCTCTAGAACACAGGAAATGTAGGCAATGTGATGTGCCACAAGGCTTGCAAGGCATTTAAAAAGAAGCATCTTACAGCACTCACCTACAGCTCCTAGAAGCCATAAGCTAGCAATTTTTTAGCACAAAATTCCTAAAAGACCTTCCTGTCTTTTACTGTCCTAAATAACATTCATTATAAATACTGAGAATTCATATACACAGATCACAGTGAAAGACTAATTAAAAAAAAAAAAAGAAAAACAACGACCAACTTCCAAAGAAAGTCATTTGCTCAATGATCACCAACTTCGCTTTAATTCCCTTAGATAATACAAATACAGTAATGTCTAATTCTGTCTTAGACAATACAAATACAGTAATGTCTACTTCATCTCTAGTCTCCTTAACGCTGAAATTCTGTTTTCTAGAATGCAGCTGCTTGAAAAAAGAAAAATAGCGTTCAATATCAGGTATTAATACCACCAAGACTTACTTCTACTGACAATAAGGCCATAACACATTGCTGCTCCATCTTATAGTTTTTGTAAGTATTCCTGGTGACAGAAAGCATATGCTTATTTTTAATCTATTTCAATTTGTAAATATAAAAATATTTGTCATCCTAATTGTGTGCCCAGGTGAAGCTTATATGTAGATAAATAAACAAATAGAAGCTAATTTCTCTGTAGTCAACACTATATCGTTAAGAAAGTGAGATAATACAATATCCTTCTGCCCATGAAATTTAAGAAAAAATTGTTTGAGCTAAAACCCAAAGCAATAAAAAATATTTCTTTTGACTCTGGTAGATTTTGACTGAAACTTCACCACGTTCATGATCTTGAAATAATCTTTCAGTCTATCTAGTCCCGCTGTATCAATGGGCATACTGCATAGCAGAAAAGATGCCTGCAAAATGTTTATGACTTTAGATAATGAAGTGACCTGTGACTGATTGTACACCAGAGGAACTTTGATTTGTCTGATGGTTTAGCCATTGCTGTGGCAATTCCTGACAACGGTGTTGTCTCCAAGTTAAGGGTGGTGGCAAAAGGAAATAAACAAGTTCAATGCCATAGAAAAATAGCCAATAGCTAGCAATTCTCCTGTGAAACAGGAGCCCTGAAGTTCTCAAATTTACCCAAAGTCTGTTTCAGGCCTTCTCAGATCATCAGGTGAAGGTGGTTAGTGCAAACAAAGTACAGTGCCCTTTACCAACAGCGCGGGAGAGCAATGTAGCCAGCAAAACATCCCCGGCAGCTGCTGATTCTCATAACCCATGGGAATTCACAACTGAGACAGTGAACGAAGCCCCCATCACACTTGCTACTGTTGACAAAAGAATATACTAACAACCCTGGAACATGAAAGGAATAGTTTACAAACTATTGGGATAATTTAGATGCTTTAAAATAATCCTAACTTAAAAAAAAAAAAAAATCAAACTGAACTTCATCCAAGGATAAAGACACAGTAAAAGCAATCTTACATTTACAGCAGTTATCTTTAAGAAATTTTGTATGGCAGGTGAAGGACAGAAGACTGAAAGGGAGCAAACAGAGAGCAGGGAGTTTCAAGTCAATTAGCATAATGTGAATTCTCAGGTGAAAAAAATCAACTGGAAATATAAGCTTACTGCTTATAAAAAACAAGTCAAAACAACCTAATACTCTTGTAAATCAACGTAACATGTGGATTCAAGAGAAGTAGCTTATCCTGTACATGATGACTCTCACACGAGAGTTTTTAAGCAAGCTAAGAAAGCATGAGCAAGATTAAATCATTCTGGAATAGGTCTGCTGTCAGAATGACACATGAAGAGGAGTTCCTCAGACTTCTGCTCTGCATCCAGCCTTGTTCAACAATTCCATTTGTGACCGAAAAAGACAGACTAGAGTGGGGTTTTTTTAATCTCTGCTGCCAACAGGAGGCTGGTGGAACTGCATGTATTTTGGAGGCTAGGGTTTAATTCAAAATGATCTTGATGGAGTAGATAAATAGCCCAAAAAATAATCTAGCATGTGGAAGTGGGAATAGCTGACCACAGACTGCAGAACAAGTTATTAGTTCTTTGGAAAAGGATCTGGAAGTTCCTGTATATTAAATATTGAATGCAAAACTACATCATGATGTCATGAAAAAGACAAACATCAGGATGAAATATAGTGATGTCTTCCTCCTACTCCATTCAGCATGGGAAAAGCTTTCTTTATCATACCATACCTGTTCTCTTCAGCAAGAGCATGAGTTCCATTTTAGGAAACACACATGCAGAACAATTAGAAAAACTTCAGAGGATCAGATGCACAAAGAACAATCTGTTAAAAAAAAAAAACCAAAAAAAAAACCAGCTGAGGTTGTTTCGCATAAAGAAAGGATGTCTGAGAGAGGAATTCTGAAAATAGTCTCCAGTTCCCTAAAGACTGCTGCAATAAGGAAGAAATTGATCTCTACTCCACATGCATAGCTGATATGAGAAGAAAATACTTTAAGCTACAAGGAACAATAATTCAGGTAAGACATTAGGAAAACTTTTTTGTGGCCAGAAGTGAAACACTGGAATAGATTACCTTGATGCTGTGGCATTTTCATTGTTTGTGGTCTTTAAGGAAATGTTGAGCAGACCTTAGATGGCAAGAGACAAAAAAGGAATAGGTTACCTTAGGTAAGATGGTTGATTAGGTGACCTCCTAAGGTCTCTTTCCAATGAATTTTTCAAGGCAGAGCAAAACTTAAAATTATGCTCCTGTGTGTATACGCTAAACCCTGTGCCCATTCTGTCACCTCGCTCCTACATATTTTCATCTTACATATTTTAAAGGAAACATTGGCTCTGCAGCAGCCACTTTCATCCTAGACATCTTCTTCAGCAATGAAGCATGCAACAAAATTTAACTTTTCTTACACAGCATTAGAAAAAGTAGTTTTCTCTGTATTCCAAAGCCAGTCTACCAAGTAGCAAGATGATGCTATTTATTTTCACACCAGTCATGCAATTTTTCTGCCTTTCTGAGGCACTGTCATGCCTGACAAATGCCACTCCAGCAGCAGACCCCAGGGGCTTCCTCCTTGCAGAGCCTAGCACCAACCAAGGGCCTCGAGGGATACTTAAGGACTTGTCTCACCTTCCCTGTGGAAGCGACGGCACCTGAAGCAAAGTTAGGATGAGAAAAGCCTGCATTGCATATACTGTTTCTGTGCCAGCTGCAGCTTGCTAGCTCACAGGGAAGAGTGATGACCCCAGCTGCACCTCCCATGTATCAACACTGCTGGCTGTACTGGGCAAGCACTCCTCCTGTCCAGGCACTCTGGGAGCGAAGTGATTAAGAACTACATTGCCCCCAATTTACACACCTGCACATCCTTATACCTAGCTGCAGTTTGGCCCCATGGCATTAAAAGAATCCACACGAGAAATAGAAAATTCAAATACTGCCTCTTTATGACAGAGTATGAATAAATAAGAGTGAAAGATTTATAGTACATTAACCATTGGAGAATTCAACCACTATAAATATAGTGTACTCTTGAAATTATAGTGACAATTTGGAAGTAATTGAAGGATACTATGTGTAAATGTGTCTCTATATACAGGCAGGTCCATTCACCCAAAATTGTAGAGAATAAATAACATGCAATACAATTTCTTTTATACAAAAATGACACTCTAGGGAAAATGGAGAGCAGAAGCAGTATAATGTGACAGAAAAAGGCAGACAAAGGACACTGTAAAAATGCTCAGGGGTGAGAAAAGGAGAAACAGGAAAAATAGGACAATGTGCTAAGGAAAATACCTAGGCTGCAAAAAAAGGAGAAATAAAGGTTGGTTGATGTGACATGCTAAAACAAAGAGATTAAATGAAAGGGATAGGTGTAATGGGGAAGAAAAAATAAGAAGACATATGACAAAAGAGAATAAAGCTAACAGAGTAGTATAGAGAAAAATATAGCTAATAGGATGCAGATAAATATAAAGGTAGTTCAGTGCTAAAAGACAAGAAGGGAGGATTCAAGGTAGGCTGGACATTTACTTTTTGAGACAAAGAGACTTATGTGAAAATGGCACAGGAGCAAGTGTGTGAAAAATGAAGTACGTGAGGAAACAATGGGGAAAAAAGAAAGACGAAAAGCTGTGAGTTCTGTTATGGTAACAATGTTTCTTCTGTACTGATGTGCTCAAGCTTAGTAGTACCCATAATGGCACACACACACCCTGCATAAAGCTTTGCACCAATGTCATAAAAGACAGGATTTTTGGAAATGAGAAACATAGTGGTCTGACGGAGGAGAAAAGGAGCACAGCTCACAGCATGTACTTGTGGATATCTCAAAGAATATAATTCGTAGTGCTAAAGGGCTTCTCTTTCTTCCTCCAGTGATTTTCCATATGCCCGTTGCATACCAGTGACTCGGGGTAACGTACACAGAGAATTAGATGCAGGAAGCCATATCACATCCGGGAGACTGACATGGAACTGGAAGACATAGAATCATAGAATCATTTAGGTTGGAAAAGACCTTCAAGATCATCGAGTCCAACCATTAACCATGCCCACTAAACCATGTCCTTAAGTACCCTGTCCACACGCTTTTTTAATATCTCCAGGGATGGTGACTCAACCACTTCCCTGGGTAGCCCATTCCAATGTTTAACAACCCTCTCAGTAAAGAAATTTTTCCTAATATCTAACCTAAATCTCCCTTGCCTCAACTTGAGGCCATTTCCTCTCGTCCTATCTCCAGCCACCTGACAGCAGAGACCAACACCCACCTCACTACAACCCCCTTTCAGGCAGTTGTAGAGAGTGATAAGGTCTACCCTCAGCCTCCTCTTTTCCAGACTGAACAGCCCCAGAAACTGGTAATTTTTTAAAAGTAGCACCTGGAGTCCAGGCATATCCTCATCTTCCAGAGCATGTAAAATAGCACTAGATACCTAGGCAGCCAAGTCCAACCCATGACCTACTTCTTAAGGGGATAGTGCTTGACTTTGTTGGACATAATATCTGCTGTAAAGGTTTTACAACCCTGTGAATAGAGCTGTATAAGGTCATTTCACAGATGTGTTCTTAGCAACCACTAACCAGCATAGAGAATGCTACCTCGCTACCTTATAACCTGTCTGTATGTGATGTGACTGGGAAGTTGCTGATAGAAAATTGCTGTGGCTTTCACCTTCTCCACTACTTCTCCAGAAAACTGAAAACCTAACTCAAAAGTTCTTTGTAAAGCAACACCCCGGAAATAGTTCATAAATACAAGTTCATAACTTGTAAACTTGCCATTCTTTTGCTAAGGGAGAAATTCATATGCTCATCAGATATTGGGGGGAGATCCTTAAAGACATAATCTCTACACACAGGAGTTATATGTAACTATGTCTCTCTCTCACCCTCGTCACTGTGCCATATGGCAGGAATTTCAGATGGCATGAACCTGAGCTGGAAGAGCAAGGACTACTTCATGTTTAAAGAAACTGATTCATACTAAAAATTACTTTAAACAGGTTTATATTTAGATTTACGTGTCTTCAGTAACCAGGAAGGCAAACTGTTGGTGAAAGTAGTAGAAACCATAATGCTTTCTACCAAAAAGTGAGCTGCAAAACTGGTACTGACATCCCACATGGGCAGTGACACTTTGGTCAGCCTTGTAGGATGAGAAAACACCATCTGCTCATTAGCAGGGCATGAGGACAATTCCATTCACCTTAACCAAGCATAAGGACAATTTGCGTTCTCAGCCCTAGACAGCAGGAGAATTTGTGGATGGCTCATATGGTATTAGAGGCTTTTACGCTGAACCAGACCAAAAAAAAAAAAAAAACCAAACCCAGAAGTCCTCTACTTTACTATGTGTTCCTGCCATATAGGTAGTTTTCTCAGACTTTTCAGGCTGTTGTGCACTGGGGGAAAGTGAGAACAATCTGGCAATCACTGAGAACAATCCATCATCCAGGCTTCAAAGAGAAGAGAGTTAAGGTCATTGCAAGACTATTCTTTCTTCTTCCTAGCACAACAGGTCTGGGGATCAAGACAAGTCTAAAACTAAGGGATGAGAGAAGTAAAACCTCTAGGAACAAGAATTGTCCATAAGAAAAGTACATAGAAAATAGCAGTTTTAAGTTGTTTCAGAAGTAATAACCTTCCTCAGCAAATCCAGGGCAGACATACTGTGATCATCCCATCGAACACCTGGCACTTGAGACTTATTTCTCCTGGTTGATGTCTCTCACATAAAAATAGCAACAGGACGTAGGAGAACAGGATGCGCTTCATCTTCCTCAGTTGGACTTTCCAGAAGAAGAAATTGACCTCACTTACATCTTCCGTGGAGACTACTGATTTTCAATATTCTTTTCAGCTCTGCTTTATTTGCCTTGTGGGCATCTTTTCCATCAGATTAGCAGCTACAGTCTATTTAGCATTTTCTTACCCTTTTGTTGCTTCTGTGAAAAAAAGCTGGTGCAACATTTGTCTAACTAGTACGAGATACACAGTACAGGAGTAAAATATAGGGAAATGCTGTCATTACACATTAAAGCTCTTAGAATGCTGTATTTGTGTCAGAAATATATACTCTACATGAGATGATGCATTCTGCTTTCAATTTTTAAAAATCTAACAGATTTTGATTTAATTCAAAAACGTTTCTCACACATCTGACCTGGTGAAAATCCTAGAGAAAACGCCCTCCTTACAAGCAAAAGTAAACTTGGATCTGTGGGTTATTAATCATGCGATAAGTACAATGCACTATTGAAAGAAGAGGAAAATGCCTCTATAGATTTTCAGCAATATCACATCTCCTTTTGAATAAAACTGGCAAATAACAAGGAGTTGTTAAATACTTCAAAATTAACAATTCCAGGTATTGAGGTGTATCAGTGATTACAATGTGCAGCTTTCATAATCAAGCAATAAACATACACACCTCCTAGCTAGTAATTAGGGTAGATTTGGAGAATATGATTCTAAATATGTGTATTTGTCTTGAGTCTTCTTGTCTTCTTCCCCCAGTTGCATCTCACTGAAATCATGGCATATTCAACAAGATAACTCGGTGAATAAACTGCAATTAGCATGAATGCCAAGCCTGCATATTTTGTTACATGGTTTTAGGGCATATTTCTATTTTCCTTGTCAGTCAGCAGCTCCAAACTCCATTGCATTTCCTAATTATTCCCAAATCACTTATAAGTAAAATCTTACTAGTTGTATGTAAAATGTATTGCTGTGTTAAGGATCTCAGCACGCAAGTGGAACCCTGCACCCTTTCTTGCTTACTACAACAGAAATCGAAGGTGTGCATATAAAGGTGAATCATTCCTTCAATACATGTCCTTCAACTGTCAGCTGCAAAATTAGGACTTTCTTTGAAAAGACTGCTTCCCTGAAGATGCTCTTGTATGCTGTATTGAATCAAAAACCTGTACTTTAAACTCTCGAAAAAATGCATCAAACTGGAACTTGCAAACTGGTTCTATTTGCTGTCTGTAGAAATAAGTATTTGAGCCAAGGGGGAAAAGTTTAATTTCAGTGCATGGTAAGCATGGTTCCACAAGCAGCTGAGATTCATGAGATCAGACATAGGGAGTGAAAACACGAAGCCAGTAAAGGCATTCTCATGTTCGCGTGTACGCTTCTCAAGGAACATTAGAGGCCAGAAAAAGCATGACTGGTTGGTCCGATTTCCTCTGTGAAAAGCATTAAAACAGTAACCACAGTAAGGAAAAGATCACTATTGAGAGATCCTTTACCTCTCTTGCCTCTGCTTTTGAAAAGCCTTCTCAATACCAGATTTAAGAAACCCTGCATAATATTGCATTTTAAAGCAGTTCATTAGAAGACTACAAATGGTTTCAGTGGAGAGACAGAGTAAGATACCTGTTGTCAGTAGGCAGTTCAATGATTGAGGTCATACGAATCTGCTATTGTAAGCTGAGGCTTTTTGAATGCAATAAAAATTTTGTCTGCATTTTGAAATATAATATTTATATTTAGAAATTCCAATTTTGTTTTTAAATTCCCTCCCAATTTATGTTTTCTGCCAAGTCTATTCCTACCTATGTTTGCCTCTTGATGGAGGATATTACAGTCCAAAAAAGCTTCAGAATGACCAAATTATCCAGAAACTCAGTCATCACAAATGGTGACACAGGTGCATAGCTGAGCTCCTCTTTGAAAGAAACCTAAATGATATGGAAGGTGTCCTTGAAGAGCAGGAGTAAATATTGTTAAGAAAAATCCCATGAAACAAAACCAAAAATTCTTTCATTTGTTTTTCTGCCTTTTTTAGTTAAAATCCAATTGTTTCTGCAGTAATACATTTATTACCAATATATTAAAAAAATATTGCATTTTGCAGTGTAATAACACTATAATACTTTAAAATTTGTAGAGGAAGAATTAACAACATAATGAATGGTTGAACTCTGGAGTAAACAAAATGCAAAACAGTAATGCAGTAATCCTTATGGAACAATAATAATTCTAATCACAGGAAAAGAAGGAAAAGCAAAGAATATTAGTGCAATCACAATAAAGACATTTTTTAATTTGCTTTAAAAATATTACAGATCAGAACCTACTTGTTGCTAAATAACATGGTACTGGATAAAATACTTCGGTCAATGTTCTCTGATATCTTCCAGGAGCTACAGTGCAGTCTTTCAAGTTGAAGAATGTCTTTGAGATTTATAATGCATTTGTCATTTGGCAGAGGGAATTCTACTCTCCAGTTTATTTGCTTTTTGGCAATCAATAAAGCTATTTGTACAAAAGTCCCTTTGAATTTGTCTAGTCTGGTATTTTCATTTCTGTGAAGTAAACAAACACAGGATAAATAGGAACTTTTATTTTAGCTATTCTATTTGTGACTTGAGTCACTTGAGACTAATGGGGTCACTTTCATTTTTTAAAAAATCTTGGACAGCAAAACTAGTAACCTTTACTGAACAAACTAAAAGATTTGTAGCTTGTAAAAAAGTACTAATATAACTACTGACATTTAACAGAATTTAATACTTTAAAACTGATTTGCATTTTTCATTTGGCTGTAAGCAAGCTTCTGCAGACTTCATTGTTTCTGGTACTTCATGTTTTGTGATGAATTTGTAAGACCAGAGTAAACTTGAGTTTGAAAAATTGTCATCTACCTCTGCACCAGTACTCTCTAGCTCACAATATGTCTGAGAAACACTCCTGCTGAAAAATGGATTTTCTGACCATTCAAGGATACATCCACTTTATACATCAACACTGAGGCAGGCTCCGCCATCGTATTTCTTCTTCCTGCCTCCTCTGACGTGTTTTGTATGCCAGTGACAAAAATCAGCATCTAGACAGCATCCACATGATAATTCCTTCTCATTCTAGTCATCGCTTTCTACTCAATTATCTCCATCTATTACGTGTTACTCATTTCTCATTTTAGGCTTTACAAGGATGCAGCCAATTTCAAGTTAACATGACAGAGCAATAGGAATTTCAAAGTATATGAGGTTCCTAAAAGTCCCATGGAAACAAGCATCTGAGTGAAAAACAGAGAATGGAAAAGGCAGGAAAACCTCTGTTCCTACCTTCTTTCCTTTGGCCCACATCATAGACCAGAAAGAAGAGCTGTCTGACCATTTCACGCTTACAAGCTGTCCAGTCAGCATGCACTCACCCCGCAAACTCGCCGTGGCATATACCACCGCTTGCCGGGGCAGAAGAGGTAGGAGGGATCTGCGTGTGGGCATAAGAGGTAGGTAGGAGCAGTAAAGAGGGAGACTGAGGGGAGAGCTATGGCATGGCAGTAGCAGCCAGGGGGACGTGAGATGAAAAACTGCTCCCAGGACCAGTTTCATGGAGAGATGGAGTGCCTTCCTATCATAGTGTCTTTGTTTCTTCTCTGCTTGAGGAACCATCTGCTTGAGGAGACCGTAATTAGTTAGCTGACACCAGGTGACTGGATGGAAAAAGGACACGTAGTTTGACCTGCGTCGTAAATCAGGTATTTTAGGTGGCAAGAGGTATTTTGATTCTTGAACAATTAGGTCTCTTATTGATAATGGCTTATTGATAAGAACAGCAATAAAAGAAAAGGTTGGGATGACTTTAATGAATGTACATAGTTAACTAGAATAAAGTGCTTTGATGGCTGGTATTCTCAAATAATTGGCTCATTAACCTTAACTATATCAACCTTTTCTCATTATCAAGGTTAAATAATTGAATGGATAGACTTCTGGGGAACTTGCAGTCTTACACAGAGGACAGCCACTTACTCACATGGTAGAAACCCACTGTTTAAAAAAGCTGTTTGTGAGACAGGGGGAATATTCACACACGTACACACAAATTAATAAATACTTGTATTTCATTTGTGAGAAAACACAAACAGAAAAAAAATTGAGCAGCCCTGAACAATTTTCAAGCAGTAGTCATGTATTTTATGAAGTATTTATTTACCAATCAAATTCTGCTTTCTTGTAGATAACCAGCAAAGATTATTTCATGTGCCAGCCTCCTCATTCCCTAGCTATTGTTCTTGAAATTGTTTCAAATGACAGAAGCACCTGAAGCGCCCAGTCAGCAAACAGGTCTCCATGAAGCATGACACCATTGAGATTTTTATGGAAAAGAAAAAATCTTATTCCAAATGAAAGAGAACCAAGAAGATGCTGTCCAGTAGTCATCACACATGGGGGATATTGAAGCACCAGTTTTGCAGTCTATGTATCATTTGTGTGTCACAAAAAAGGATTAAAATAGACTGGTGTAAGACCAGTATGCACCAACATGGTGGCATTAAAAGAAATCAGGTTCTTGTGCTGCTCCTATTCTTTGAATAACTGAAAGATGTAATTGCAGGTGTTGACCTTGCAGGGACAGTGCATGATGGTAACCATCATGCACTGCTCTTCTCAGGGCAAGGAGCTAAGCGCTGCCTGCTGCCTTCACTGCTACCACATTCACCTCGCCAATGGGCTAAAACCATTCCTTCCCCACTTTTGAAGACAACCTCTGCTACTGAGGGCCACGTCAGGAGTACAAGTGAGGAAGTAATTTGCAAACACCCTTGGGTTGGCAGCAGAAAATCGTGGTCTGCACAGCTGGAAGAGGCTTGAAACCTGAGAAGTGACAGTGGTAGGAGGAGCAGTGCTCAAGCTGCAACTTTCAGAAAGATTATGCATTTATCTTTTCCTTAGGGCGAAGGTGAGGAAGGTTGAATTATTCATTGCACACCAGGCCCAGCAGCAATACAAGGACAAATGATGCAGGCAGGGGCAGATTAGAGAAGTCCCCTAGGAATGGAGGGAATCTCCTAGGTAAGCCAGTGTATTCAAATGCACAAAAAGACCTGAGATATTACTGAGAGATCAGTACAAACAGACACCTATAAACTAGTTACACAGGATAAATATGGAAATTTAACTACGAAGTGATACATCCATCATCTGGAGACCCTACTTGATACTCCAAATAAAGCTATTAAATAGGAGAAGCCTCAATAAAAAAGATCCAATCCTCAGCTCATTTCTCTCTTTCCCAGGATGCTTCCAAGCTGTTCTTTTTCTTTTTTTTTTTTTTTAAATTGTTTTTGACTCTCAGTATATCTACAATGTAAACAATATGAAATCAACACCACCATTTAAGATGCTGTGGTTTTGGAAATCTATACTGTATAAATGATCAAATGAAAAGGTAAAGGTCAGAATAGTGTCTTGCTAAAAAGACTGGCAGCTAATTGGAAAAATATGTCGACTCCGAGCTCAACTAAACTCCCTGTTGTATTTCTTCAGAACGTGTCTGGTGTTTTATTTATGTGTCTAGTGTGTTGTGATTTTGCCTACTATGATTTGTGTTTGTTTTCAGCCTGTTCTTGCATATTTGGCATGGAACTAATCCTCTCTGCAGCTCATCCTCCCTCACTTCTAACCTGAGTTATAGCTTGATATTTGAAAGATTTCCTGCAAATAATTTTGTCTTGAGTAGGAGGATTATAATAATGTTCAGAACATTGATCTCAGTTAAACTTATAGGGCAAAAAATTGCACAGAGAATCATGAGTTTACCCACAGGCATAAAACATTAAATTAGTCAGAAAGGTGATAAATATGTAGTGAGGGATGTATAATATTGAACTGGCTGATGCAGTTAAATGGTTAACAGACAAGGTTCAAGGAATAGCTGTACAATGCATTGCATTTCTAAGTGCTCTGTTATAAATCTCATACTTTCAAAATGGCCTATAAGTACTCTTGTTTTATAGATGAATGGTAACTACTCTGAGTGTTCTCTAACCACTTGTTTTTAGACAGAACTCTGACTATCTCAGTACTGAAGCCCTTTAAATTATCTTCAGATAAGCAGTTAAAATAGCAATGTGCCCAAAATATTTTGTCACTTCATTTATTTGTCTTGACTTGAAAATACTCTGCAGAAAGGATTTCTTATAGTAGAAAGTGATGAAGAAACAGATACTGTCTATATTGAACAGTTAATACCACACATTGGCACTACAACCATCAAGGAAACCTTGCATGATTCCCCTCTGAAAACACACTGCGGCTGGAACAATAAAGAAAGCGCCTTCCTATTCTAGGCAATCAATATAATTTTCTGCAAAATCAGGGGAAATCTTTACTCACTATTAAACTTTTCTGAAGAGAGACTGAATACGAGCTTATGATTTGCTCACAATTACAATTTTCTACATAAAACTTACTTTATCATAGCATATAATAACCAGGGTCATGTAAAAAGAGGGCTTTCTCCTGTAATCTATTCATTTCAGCAGCAAGGATGATTATAAAGCTATCAGACATCTAAACCTCCAACAAGTTAACTCTTCAAGGACACAACTGGAGATGCACAGTAGTCACTCTGAGCTGCCACTATGGACCTTGTGCACTATAAAGGAAACGATGACTTGCAAGTATCTATTGTATATACCACTGCTTTGTATAAGGTATAAAAAGTATACATACATTTTGCATATAATTTAAACACATACAAAAAGATTTTTAAAGGAGATTTCCAGAAGGTGAAGGGTGAGAGCAGGTGATCTATTATTTAGATGTTCTTAAAGCAGTAGAAATTGTCTAAGCTGAAGACTGTTAATGGCAGACGTCTGACTAGTTGTATGCCTTTCGGTGTATTTATTGTCTCTGTCTTAGGGTCTCTGTTCCAGGAACCACCACAGCTGCTGGGTTTTTCAGATGGCACCTGCAACCCAGCACTCCATATCCAGTATGAAACTGGGTTTGCTGAATTTGGTACCCAAAGAAGCAGGTAAAACATTACAAAGACATAGAATGAGCTAACAGGACTGCAGAAGTCTCTACTGGCTACATCTATCTTGACCTAGGCCCACAGCAAAAACATTGTTGTATAGAAGTTCACGCTCCAGAAAAGGACTGCCAAAGCAGGTATAAGGAAACCACCACCACAGATCCCACAAGTGCTGTTAACAGAGAAGGGGGAACTGTGGAAAATGTCTGTAAAAAACATCTTTTCACCAAAAATGTGTCTCCCAGCTTAAATGTTAAGACAATTCAGCAGATAGGCAGTCATAAAAATGAGCAGATGTGCACTGTAAGTTAGAGATCATGAAAGTGAGTTTCTTAAAACTAGAAGCTTTCAAAGTAGAGGAGTAAGTATAAGGTCAGAAGGAGTGATTCTAATCTAAACTCGTCTCCTGCCTAAAACAGGTCAAAAGCGCTTCCTGACACTGT
The DNA here is from genome assembly GCF_900496995.4 of Aquila chrysaetos chrysaetos. Classification (NCBI taxonomy): domain Eukaryota; kingdom Metazoa; phylum Chordata; class Aves; order Accipitriformes; family Accipitridae; genus Aquila; species Aquila chrysaetos. The sequence continues at coordinate 82,520,243 of NC_044005.1, forward strand.
TAATTCCTGCCAACACTACAGAAATACTTTTCGAACATTGAGTCAGGATAATTTTCGTAAATCACCTGTGGTGACAACCTATGACACTATTCAGTAAGTTGTTCCACTAGCTATGTAATATTTATATCTCCATCTGGACAAGCTTCCTATCAAACTGCCAGTTTCCTGTCTAAATACAGTTTTGAGGTGGAGCAGCAGAGTAACCAGTCCCCTTTACCTCCATCATGACCACCCCTCAAAGCCCGTGCAGAAGAAGAGATAAGAGGGTAGGACTGGACTGGGTGTGACTGACCTTCTTGCATGCACTGAGCACTCACACTTGTGCACCAGAGCTGCGTAACACAGGGTTTCTCCCACCTGAAAAGCAAATCCCTGCTAGCTCGACACACTCACAGCGAGGTCACAGTGAACAATGATGCGTGTGGGTCCTGCAGCTGCCTGCTTTGGTATCAGCAGAAATCGTAAGAGCCCAAAGGCTTTCATATATGCTACCATACGCAGTGAAGTGACCTTTTCTTTTACTGTCCTCAAGACATTTGACCAATTTTGTAGACAGACAAATTGACTAGCTAGTCTCTTTCTAATTTTGTTTTACTTATATGGATATTTTTAATTTATGGATATTGTTAGTTATCTCTCATTCACCTTGGACACTTATTCCCGCTTCAAGCAATTTCTTTGCATTACACTGGTTGGCTACTGATCTTGATCAGGTTGTTACCATGCTGTTACTCTACGCATTCCTTTGGCCAAGCGCTGTGCCCTTTACCCCTCTCATTGTTACAGACTGCAGCAATTTTTATTCTCAGTGAAGTTGTTTCTTATCTCTGTGTTTATGACTCTCTTTCTTCAGATGAGGTGTACCTGCTCTGTCTCTCAGGGGATTTGCTAAGCACTAGTGCACAAGGGATTAACTATTTCTGGAATTCATTCTGTTACACAGCTCAGGAAGGTCTTTGTACTTTGGACAAATACAGTGTCTCCCACTAGTTATTTATACTCTGACACAAGACTTATTGATGGCAGGAGACAATAATTACGGGTGTCACCAAGGTGTAGAGACAGTGCAGGTCATGGATCCTCAGATGTCTTTTCTTGTTCCATTAGAAAAAGGTTTTACAAGAGAATTCAGTCTTTCATACTTGTAATTAGGTTGCTGGAGAGAGAAAAAAAAAATTCATATGGTTCATACAAATGACGTACAGTAGATACCTCCTACAAAGATTGCTGTTCCACAAAGCAGTGGTAGCATTATAATAGTGTATGCTTTTGATGAATGATAGCGATATCAACACACAAACATTTTATGCATCATTCTATCCACTGTGCTGCTATCTGTAAACTAAAGCATGCATACACCGATTTCAAATGAATTTCCTTCAGTCAGGTAGAAAATGTAACTGCTCAACAAAGATGCAAAATGAGAATTTCACCTAGAATGTTCAAGATTTGTTAATCAATTTTTCCTTTGTGAAAGGGATTCAATAGTTACGGGAAATCATTTAGGAAATTTTTCTTTAAAAGCACTTGTCCAGTTGAAAATGTGTTCATCAGAATTTATTCATAATTGCTGAACATTATAAATACTTAATAAACACACAGTTGAACGTTTAGATATAACTTTAAAAGATCATGTTTAGCCATGACTGCATACTTTTGCACAAAAAAACCCCAAAACTGGAGATCTTTAGAGACATCTCTAAAGAAAGAATTAGACTGATAAGAAGGGTGCTTGTTGCACATTGTTGTTCAAATCATTGCTCCCTCAGACTTTGAAGTCGTGAATTCTCTGCAGATCACAGTAGGGTATTAACCAATCCATTCTGGAGTTCAGTTTGGGGAGGGTATTTGAAGAATAAGCACTCCTACTATATTGAGTTTGCTTCTTGGTTTCAAAAGTGAGTAAAGCATACTTCAGATATGGCTGTTAGCTCCAAGAGCTACAGATAAAAACTCAAGGGAAGACCATGACATGGATATTCTTCTCTGTTCTAGAAATCATCCAGTGAACAAAGACCACTGAAAGCAAATAATTAAATAGAAAAGAAGTAAAATGTGTTCAACAGGTGGCAATACAAAGTCTGCAAGAGAATTTAAGAAGTTGCCTGGACTTAGTGGCTCAAGGGCAAGTGAACTCAGGCTTCCCTTTACTCAGATAACATCGCGACATATGTAGCCTTTGACATTCATGCACTATTACTTCTCCAACAAGGCTTACTGGGCACAAGGAGCAGTGTAAGTAAGTGGCCTTTGGACTGATAAAATGAGAGAAAGCAGGGAGAAGTTCTGACTTCAGGTGATCTTTCTGAGGAATGGTAGTATTTCAGAAAGGATGTCAGGAAGGACATTCTTCTTCTTTTTCAAGGCTCAATATCCCTAAGGACAGTTTTGCTGAGTAGTTTTCCAAATTCCTTCCTGTTCATTTGTTTTGTTTGACAAATGATTTGAGGCCATGCTGTCAAACTGCTACACGTACTCATCAGATCCACGTGAATTTCCTGCGCAACTTGCTGTGCAAGCAGTTGCATGTTGAGTAGTCAGTGGTAAGTTCCTGTGCACATGCCAAATGTTAAAGAACTAAAGCAAGCTACTGTGGCTTGGGTTGCCTCCCATCAGCTGAAGGCTGAGGGTGTGCACATGAAGAGTTGCCACACAAGAGTAGCATGCACATATGGTAAGCCTTTAAACTAATTTGGCTCTTTGAAAGCCCCCTTCATGTAATGGTCTCAAAGTGCTTATCTCCCTCTCTCTCTTTTCATCTCTCTTGCTTTAATTGCTTAATAGACTTATCTAGCATGTGCATTAAAAGGCAGAACAGGTAATAAAAGCAGAAGTATAAATACCTTGTCTATTTTAGGGAATTACATTTGCCTTCCTTATTCAAGTAGCATGAGACCCTAGTGTAAACAAGGACAACAACATTAAAATGTGTTCAGCTGTATTGGTCAAACCAACTAAACTGACAGTTTAACTGTTTTCATCCAAGCTACACACTAAATGGTATCACCAAGTTAACCACCTTGCATAAGCTTCATTTTTCAAATGTTGTCAAGACTATTAACTGTCTATGCAACATACTCGTGGAAGCCAGGATGGCTTCACCAGCAAGCCACAGATCACCAAAAAGCTGTCTAATGTTTGGCCTGGTTTTTTGGTTTGGTTTTTTTTAATGGGGAGATGAAAGAAAATACATCAGAAAATCTAGTAGCTTGCATATTTGTTAAAAGTACCTGTTGACACCAATGTAGTGCAAATGAGAGACAGTCTCAGAGATTGTACACAAAGCTGACATAGAAATTGCAGGCTGTAGTCACACTGCACAATACTGTGTCAGGTTACAGATACCAAGTAAACTAACACATCAGTTATGTACAGCCCTGAACATTAAGCTGAGTCCACTTTGCAATCTAAGAGTGTTGGTAACATGGCACCATGCCGGTTAGCCCAAAAAGAGAATCGCAGCTGCACGCAGACCTGCTTTGCTTTCAGATCTAGAGCTGCAGCTTGCTAAACTCTTTCAGCCAGGACCACTCAGAAATGGAGCTCTGGAGGAGACCACTGAATTCACAACCTAATTCCTGGCAGGATCAACTGTATCTAAAGCTTTCCTGACAGCTACTTGTCTATTCAGTTGTCATTTGGTGACAATTTGATTTCTTTCTTCACAGTTCATTCTATGTTATGTTAAAACGATGTTGCGGTGCTCTAGGTCAGTTAAGAGTTTCTGGAGGGGATGGTTCTTTCCCTAGAAAAACTGGGTATGATCAGACAGGAGAACTGCCTGGTATGTAGCATGGAGCACGTGGGGATTGAAAGGCATAGCCATCAGGGAGACTGCATCATGAGCTCAGCACGCGGGACTCTAGATAAAACCTGGGTAAAAAGCCTGCAGCCAGGCCTTGGAAGGAGAAGCAAATAGGATACCTTCCAGGAGAGCCAGAAGGAACTACACAAAATATGTTGCAAAGCAGGTATCTACTGAAAGTTACTAGCCTGAGAACAAGACCAGAGGAAAGCTCCCACCCAGTGAGGGCAGAGAGAACAGCAGAGAAATCTGCAAATTCTTTCATTTCAATCTCCCTCATCTAGTAGATCTGAGTGTTCCTCACATTGTTCCTAGTTCTAGTTGGTGTTTGGTAAAGACTGCCTTGGGAGGCTGTGACCCAAACAGTATTTTTTATTCCCTCACTGAAGAGAAAGTTGAGGGAGTCCATCCTGATCACTCTGGCTGGTGCAGGTTCCCACTGTGCACACTTAAAGGTACATAGCTTTGTGGATTTCCCAAATTTCCTATGCATGCTTTTTAAAAGATTAATAATTTTTAGTTGAGAAAAGTTGCTCATGTAAATTCTCATTACTGTAAATTAAACCCAATTACTTCTTGTTCCCTTTCTCAATAGATATGGAGACCAACAGATACTGTCTTTTTATAAAAAATGTTTTACTCATGATCCCATCTATCTTCTCTGTAAAGTCTTCTTTTGTACGAGACTAATCAAATCCAGTGTTTTCCATCTTTCTTTAGTAGTTGTGGGTTTTTTTTTTTTAATTTAGCTGCTCTCTCAACTCTTTCCAGCTTGCATATATCCTTCTCAAAATATGGTGTATAAAACTGGCACACAACTTTAGCCAAGACTACAATGTGACTGGGTGTCAACGTATATGAAACAACAGCAATGACAGATTCATTTCTGACATGATTCATAAATACTTTCTATTTTACAGATTGAATACTCTATATCAGAAATTATTTATCCAGCATGCAAGTGGTCTTTCACTGCTAAAGCAGAATAATTACCTCCCTGCATATGATACTCCTATTAATACTTTAGAACATCATCTGCCTGCTACTTGGAAAAGTACCTACCATGTTCATTGACTGATTTTCACTTTCTGATCCATCATAGCATACAGAACCAGCGCTGCTGCATAGCAGGACCTTCTCCATCCATTCGTCTGATTTCTACCTTCACTTTGTATTTTGCAGTTGGATTTCATCTTGCTGATTTCAATTCACCTCTCCAATGAATCCAAAGCTAAAGCAAAGCAATGGAAAAGGGGAAAAAGAGCTTGCTCCAGGTTTGCCTGTAGAGGCCTGAATGGGCTCGGTTGTACAGAACTAGTGAAGACTATTTCTTGAGAAAGAGAGTGTGAAAGCTGAAAAGTATCACTAGATGAAGAATTTCATCTTCAATATCCATTGCCATCACAAGCACTGAATAGGAGAGGATGTGGGGGAAAGTTGGAGGAGGAGGTGGCATCATTCACACCACTCAGCCCAGCTAACTTCTTACTCATGCCTGTGAATGTGTTTGTAAGGCCCTTCAGGATGCTGAAAATAAATGGTTTCTCTTTATTCCAGCACCCCAAAGTATTAGTGAAAATATTGACTCACACCGAACTCAGATTAGTATTTTGTCATATTGTATATGATAAACCGTTACAGTTTGACAGGCAGCAATTGATAACTACTATCCCATTACAGTTTTTCAACCACTTGTGCATCAACATTACTGTAATTTCATCACCCACAATTTCATCATATTTCCCTGTGACTGTCATAGGGGATATCATCAAAAGCCTTACTCAAGTCAAGAACTATCACATCTTCTGCTTCTCCTTTTGTCCTCTAAACCGGTTATCCTGTCAAAGAAGGAAATTAGGCTGGTTTGTCGTTATTTGCTCTTAGCAAATCCATATTAGCTGTCTCTTATCACCTTATTATTCTCCAGGTACTTTCAAATTGATTGCTTAATAAATTGTTCCAATAACTTTCTAGTATTGAATTTAGGCTGCTTGCTCTATAATTCTCTTGGTTCTCCTTCTCTACAGATAGGTACTACTATACCTGCCCTTCTCTGATCCCCCGGAGACCTTAGCTGTCTCATGCTAGATCTTGGAGATAAATGCTGATGGTGTATTCAACTCTGATGATTTACTACTTGAAGCAGATGTTTGTTTACAAGAAGAATCTAAGTTAAAATCAGTATTTCAAAGCAGAATATTTACAATATTAAATAATTTTAGCTGCAAGTTAAGACCTTGCATAAGCCCACTGTATGGAAATATTGCCCTCAGGAGACGTTTGTATCCATTCGTTACAAAAGTATTTCTTCACTTAAAAATAACCACCTAAATGATTAGAGGTGGATTTATAGGAAAATATGGAAGGCAGGAGAGAAGAAATGTGGGAAGGCAGGAAGGAAGGAAGGGAGGGAGGAGAGAGAGAGACAGAGAGAGAGAGAGGGAAATACATTTCCAAAAAGGTAAATACAGGCAGGTAAGAAGCAGCATCACAGAATCACTTTGAGCATAGTTTCTAGCTAAATCTCCATCAACACAGTACCCTAAAATAACAAAAAATAAAAAATAAACAGAGGTCTCTTAAAGCAGTACACATGAAAATACTAAAACTAGTATCAGCCTGTCTGTCCTTGCTTCTACTTACACATGTGAATGGCTTTCTGGACTGCCCCAGGGAGGCTGATGTGGAAAAACTAAACTACAGCTTCCTCCAAAATACAACTTTCCCTACAAAGGTGTTTCTTATCAGTTTAACTTAAAGTACTTCAGGCTTTGGATATGTTCCTGGAAACACCTGTGAAGTAAATAGTTGCCCAGATTAAAAGAAAAAAAATTGCAGCTTTAAGCTAACAGTCTGTAGGCTGATTTTCAGACAGCTTTGTCATCATTTAAAGCTGCCGTTCTGGTTTTAGGTGAGACTGAAGTATTCTGCATGGAAATGCTTCCTAATTTAAAGAACCTTGTGTACATTTTTATTTTTTAACATAATCACTGGTGAATGTTACTTACTTTGTGCATATTCCTAACTGTTCTTATACATAATTTTATGTACAAAGTATTAACTGTAGTTTACTCATAACAATGATGTTATTTGCATTCATGACTGCAAGACCATGGTCTGCTATTATCTTCACTGATCTGTGAAAATAGGATCCTTCCAGAGAAAGCCTTCAGTTTTTCAAACCTTGCTTTCACTCTTGCAGCAACTGGCCATAGAAATATCTAAAGTACATTAGAGGTAATATTTCAGCAACATAGTAGAGTCAATGCTGAAATTCTCTATTGGTATTTAATTGAATATACTCGATAATACTAGCAAGTAAATACCGACTGTACTTCAAAAACTGTCTTAGGTAGGTGGAGGCAGTAGCACATAGGGAAGAGTTACTCTGTAAATAGAAGGTAAACATTAAGGTCATTTATCCAGTCTAAGGGATGAAAAAAGGAAACATTGCAGACACAGCTGGCTTTCAACATTTCCTTCTCCTTAGAACAAATTTGTCTTTTTATAGATTACAGTAAGCTGTAAGGAGAGTGAGATGTCAGGGAACTGCAAGAAATCCTTTATGAAACAGGACAGGGAGACAGTGACGACTGGCAAGAAGTGAAGACAACTAAAGTGAGGGGGATATTTCTAAGAGGCATCTCTGCTCACAGCGTGTCTCTTGTGGATATAAAGAATGGCTTGATAATGAGTAAGGTTTCAAACGTCCAAACCTGATGAAAGGAGGCAAATTCTGTTTCAGTCCCCTATTGTTCTATTTGCTGGAATGTGCTCCCATGTCTCATTGCATGCAGCCTGCACATACGAACACCCCCAAGGCCCTGGCTCTGTCAACAACAGCATTCTCTTCTTGCTTTAAAATATTCCACATGAAGCATGTTAAACATGTCCCTCTCAGTTTTCTCTGGTGAGAAGCAGCAGTAGACTATATTTAAGGGGTCATTTTTTGTTCCATTTACTGCTAATTATGAATATAGCCTGTGCAGCATTTCTTCACAAAAATAACTTTTCATCCTGTCTCACAGCACATCACTTCTTGTTTTCTAAAAGACTGCTACATTCAGAAATATTCTCTGTTTTCCAGCTGCATCCATTTTAGCACCCTCTAGTGTCTTCCCCTCCCCCACAAACATTACTCATTGGAATTTCAATCAGATCACTCTATTACCTATTTAGATGTTCAAATCATCATCAAGGTGCCTTGAGATTCAGGATTGCCTCCAAAACCTGGAAATTGCCTGATTGCCTGACTGCCTGAGTGTGAAAATGAGTGAAAATGTGAACCTTACATGTGGCACTACAGCCAGTCATGGAAATAATAGCTGGGAAAGTTAAGCGACTGTGGTGAGATTACTGGTCATTACACAAAATGCACCAGACTATCTAACCAAACCCAGGCAAGGCAGTGCCACAGATGTTAACCATTAAATGTCAGTGTCTATGGAATTACTTAATATGGCAAAGATTGTGTGCTACATACGGAAAAATATTAAGTTCATATTAAACTCCAACAAAAAATGGATGTAATAAGTGGTTAATTTGATTCTGACAAGTAGTATGAGAACTGTTCCAACAATTCCAGGCGGTGAGAGAAGCAAGCAAGGCAATGCTTTGCAGGATGCCTCAGACCAATCTCTTTACAGAAATCTATCTAGAGGTAAGGAGAAATATTTGAGGAAGAAATACAGTCAAGTTGCAGACAGTTCTTGGAAGACACAAACAGGGCAAATAATGAAAGAAGCATTTTACTGGGGATAAATGGGACAACACAAAACATTAAAGAAGTCATAAGAAAAATAAGCAGAATGTTTTGGGAAAATAAAAGGCTCAATTAAAAACAAGAAAAGAAACAAGCTATGAAAATGATATGCATCAGATTAAGTTATTTCGAAACACAGTCAAACCAAGGGTACAATCAGTAAAAAAAGGCTAACTGTAAAGTGACAACAAATGCCAAAGAAAAGCCAGCAGGATAGAAGGAACATTTTGACAAAGTGCTAATCCCTGCTGACCGTGCAGATCCAAGCAGTCCAGGCATGCTGGAAGGACAGGGCAGCTTTCAAGGCAGAAGCGATGTGAGCACTATGCTGCCAGCAGAAAAAGGAGGCAGAAGGAGCACTGATGTAGATCAGAAGACGAGAGCTGATGGTGCGGACAGCATAACTGCTGAGCTGTAAATAGCTAGAAGGATAAGTGTGAACAAAGCATCAGAAGTACAATCCTTTAAGCTCTTGAGCAGAGGTGATACTCTGTGACTGGCAAAACACAACGGCTGTGTCAATCTATAAGGCTGCCTACCTAATTCAGGCAATGACAGATACGAATCTCATTGTCAGTTTCTGAAAAAAAAAAAAAAAACCAAAAAAACCCCAAAAAATCCCATGAAGAATGACACTTTTAACAGATTCAGACAAGTTATAAAGAAAGTTGTAGAGGAAAAATATCGTTTCATATCAGGTACTGTTTGGACATAATCACCCTGAGCTGATCAAGGACAGAAATGGGAATAGGAATGGTGATGGTTGCTCTTTTCACTGATTTTCTGAAGGCATTCAATTTAGCATTTAGAAAAGCATTATGGAAAACAGCAAAATCATACAATGTTCTAGATAAAACAGGTTCTATTTAAAATGCATGTATGAAACCTTCTCAAGTGAAATTGGTTCATGCTGGAGGTTAGAGTGAAGGTGGTCTTCCTGCTGTTTGACATCCCTCTATGTGGAATTAGTAAGGGTGCTGTAAGAGATGTCAGATGAGAAGTTAGATGATCTAGAACTAATCATCTACTGTGCAAACAGCACTACACAGGGCCAATAAATGAAGTGCAATGTGGTGAAATTTCAAATGTACCACAGAAGTTTGGTTAGCACTGATGATTCAAGAATGAGGTTTGATAAACAATGGGAAAGCTGATGGAGATGTGTCCCGGCTATAACTGTTGCATGGAAGTTGATGAAATTGGGAATAAATGGTTAATAACAGTGTTGTTAATAAGCTCATAAAAGCAACATTTCAGGAGGATTCCTCAATAACCTTGAATTTGCTATATAACAAGAAATGGGCTTCAAAACACTGAAGAATGAATATGGGGTAACACAGAATTATTTTTATAAGAACTTATGAAGAAGGATGGAGAAAAATCCCTGATATGGATAGATAATGAAAATGTTATCGAGATAGGTATAGCAGGTAGGAAGTGATCACTTCAGATGCGCACCAGGCGAGGCCCCTGCCCTGCCCCTGGCCCCAGGAACCAGGACATGCACCTCTGACCACTGGCTGGCAGCCCAGCCACTCTGCACGGCGGTTCCACCGTAGGCTCACACTTCTGCGCGGTGTCAAACTGTTGAGTACGGAGGCTCCCCACAAGGGACTATGAATGTGCCAGGAAAGATGCGTCTTTAGTAATACATAATATATACATCGTGTACTTTCAAATTCTTAGAAATGATCCGTAAATACCAGGAACTGGAAGACAATGCAATTTTAGAAGGACAATAAAAAACTGTTGCAGAGAAATGCTTCTGCAATCACAGTGCCCAGTCTATCCTTCTTTTAAGGAAAAGAGACTTCAGTATAAAGACTCAAAGACTGGAATTTGATCCGATCGCCAGTATTTGGTTCAACTTCTGTTTACTTTAGTACTTTGTAGCACACTGAGCACTACAAGTCCCCCCACTCTCTCCTCCGAAGATGCTATAAGCTTCAGCAGAGCAGGTGCTGGAGGAAGGAGCCCGAGCTGAGGGTCATGCAGGTGCCTAGTGCTGTGCCAGCTGCTAGGCTCTCCTCCGTTTAACCCAGCACCTCGGGGACCTACTCCAAGTAGGAGCAGGAGTACTATGTTTCTTCTTGATGTAGCTCTCCAGTTATCCCTGTACCGCTACTTGTAGATCACCTCCTCACTTTTTTCATCTGTAAATGTATCTAGCAGACATCTGGATAGCCCCTCTGAGAGTGCTTATTCAATTTTGCCACAAGTAAGCCATGCAAAGACATTTCCATAGGTAATAACATATATAGATGCATCTGGTGGATAAAATTATCAAAGTTATCCTAGTACTTTGGGAGCCAAAGTAAAAATTGAAGCTTCTAGTGAAACCGAAGGTCCACTCTCTCCAGATCTTCAGAAGTATTTTATTAAAAATCACTGGGTCCATGGTAACTATTTTTTTACAAATCTTGGCCTCTGTGCCTAAACTGCAAAAACATTTTCAAAAATTGTCGTGGTTTAGCCCCAGCCAGCAGCTAAGCACCACGCAGCCACTCATGCACTTCCGCCCACCCAGTGGGATGGGGGAGAAAACTGGGAAAAGAAGCAAAAGTTGTGGGTTGAGATAAGAACGGTTTAATAGAACAGAAAGGAAGAAAATAATAATGATAATGGTAACACTAATGAAATGACAATAGTAATAATAAAAGGATTGGAATATGCAAGTGATGCACAATGCAATTGCTCACCACTCACCGACCGATGCTCAGTTAGTTCCCGAGCAGCAATCCCCCCAGGCCAACTCCCCCCAGTTTATATACTGGGCATGACATCACATGGTATGGAATATCCCTTTGGCCAGTTTGGGTCAGCTGCCCTGGCTGTGTCCTGTGCCAAATTCTTGTGCCCCTCCAGCCTTCTTGCTGGCTGGGCATGAGAAGCTGAAAAATCCTTGACTTTAGACTAAACATTACTTAGCAAGAACTGAAAACATCAGTGTTATCAACATTCTTCGCATACTGAACTCAAAACATAGCACCGTACCAGCTACTAGGAAGGCAATTAACTCTATCCCACCTGAAACCAGGACAAAAATGTATCCTGTAAGAAAGAAGACAGCACTGAATTGTGGTGCATATCTAGGATGCATGTATAGATAAAAAAAAAATAAAAATCTCTCCTTTCAGAATTTCAGCAGTCAGTATATTTATGCATAGGTATGAAATTCCATAGAACTTGGGGCAGGTCCCTGCTGACCAGCGAAATGCAAATGTTGCAATGAAGCCAAAAGGATGGTCTGGGGAACTACAGAAGAGTCAACTCACTTCAGTCCCCGGGCAAATCAGAGTGAATCCTCTTGGCACACGAAGGAGAAGATGGATTGACCAAGGGTTAAACATGCCTGACCATTATTATTGTCTTCTATGATAAAATGGATGGATTTTCGGATGAGGGGAGAGCAGCAAATCTTTTACCTCAATTTCATCAAGGTTTTAACACTGTCTCCCTCAATGTCCCATGTAACCAAGTTACAGCATTGTGGTGCAATGGGAAGGCAACTAGATAAGAAAAAAACTGTTCAGCAATTGCACTCAGGGTAGTGATTACTGGGTCAGTCAATGGCCTGGAGGAGGTGAAGGAGGGGTCTCTCATCAGGTTTGCAGATGACACAAAACTGGGGGGACTTATTGACATTCTTATGAATAGGGTTGCCATTCAGGAGACCTAGACAGGCTAGGCCAACTCATGTAATTAAAAAAAAACATGAAAAGTCCTGCACCTGGAAAGGAAGAACCCCCTGCAGCAATATGGGCTGGGGTTGGTTGGGGAGCAGCTCTGCTTAGATGAAGCTGGTATGTCTTGGCAGTAAAGATGGCTAAGGGTGTCCTGGGGTTTTCAGTGTCCTGAGAATCACGGCCAGTAGCCAGAGGGAAGGTATTATCCCCCTTTACACAATATTCATTAGACCTCATCCAGAATACAACAGTTTTGGGCAGCACAATACAGGAAGGCAGGGACAAACTGGAGCAAGTTCAGTGGAGGCCACCAAGACAGTTGGGGCTGGAGCACTTGCCCTGTGAGAAGAGGCTGAGGGAGCTGGGATTGCTCAGCCTGGGAAGGAGACAGCTTCAGGGGACCAAGCAGCAGCCCCCAGTGCCTATGGGGAGGATATTGAGGGTACAGCACGTGGCTCTTCACAGCAGTGCATGGTGGGAGCATGAGGGACAGCGAGCACAAGATGAAAACAGAAGTTCAGATTGGCTATGAGGAAAATAATTTTCACCATAAGGACAGCTCAGCAGTGGAGCAGGTTGCCCAGAGAGGTTACGCAGTCTCTGTTCTTGGAGGTTTTCAAGACCCAACTGTATAATGCCCTGAGCAACCTGGTTAGACCCATAGCTGGCCCTGCTTTAAGCAGGAAGTGGGACTAGAGACCTCCTGAGGTCCCTCCACACCTGAATTATCCTACAGTCCTGTGATTCTATGAGATCATCATATGAATACATGAGCAAACTCTCTAATAAAATCTAAATAATTGAAATTCCTAGAAAATTTAGAGCAGATCTAATTTTAAGTCTAAATTCCTTATCTAAACTGTCCAAGACCCTTTCAGCAAAATCAGTCAATATGACACACTTCAGCAGTATGGGAGACAAAATAGCCATGATTTTCCTGATGTTTTTTGGAATACAGTATTGAGAATCTAACAGAGCCTATTGGATCCAGATTTGCGGAAGGTAAAACTTCATTTCTATAGTGTTTGATTTATGTATTGCAAAGTGTCTTAGCAGAAACAATAAATCCATTAAGAACAGCTTAAAAGGCAAAAATACTATTAGAGTTTAACAGGTGCATATAAACTAATAAAGAAGCAGGCTCTTCGAGGCACCCATTTTCACTGTTTTTTCCTCTTGCTCCCACATGAATTTAATGCAGTGTTAGAATAGGTAGCTTCAGTAGGAGTGAATGAACTCTGAACACCTTTGGCATTCATGCTTGATTTCCTTGAATCACTGATTCAAGTTGGTCTTCCAGTTCTGAGGCTAAGAAAATAGCAAAATTAGACATGTCACTAATTTCCACAGTAAAATTTCAGTGCATGTGAATTGGCAACAACGCAAAGTGATGCATAGAAGCTTGGCTACTGGACAGCTTTATGAACAATTAGGACAGAGGGTAAATACTGCAGTGCCGTTTGAATGTCGACGCTGTTTCAATATTCCATAGCATGATTGCTTTACGGTCACACCTTCTGGAGAAATTAAATATGTGAAAACCTTCATGGTTTTCCCCATAGCTTCTACCTGCCAGCATTTGAATACAAATCAGCTGCAGAAGCCTCCCTTGAGTTATTCTCATAAGAACAACCTTCCTTATGTGTTTCCTCTGAATGTAAATGTCAGCTTTATCACTAAGCAGGCCATACAGCAGCTTGGTCTGGAAATAGCATCCTCTTCCATCATGAACCAGGATCAGAGCTCCAAGTGCCAGGAGGTGGAGGTCAACATGCATACCAGAGCCTGCCAATGCACTCTAACTTAAAGGTTTGCACAGGACATTTCTGTGCTGTCCCAGCAGTCAGGACAGAGAAGAAATTGTAATTCAGTTTCATCGTATCTTCACGAGTTTCCATGGTGATGCAGGGAAAAATACCTGCAGTAACTCTTCCCTGCTACCAGTATCTTGGGAGACAGAGGTGGAGGTTTATGGTAACAAGCAGGAGCCTCCCCGACATTTCTCTGCTCACCCGTGCTGCAGACATGAATGCATGTACTAGGTGATGTGATACAACAGGCACCGCCACACAATCCGGTAGTGCCAGAGGAGCTGTTGCTATCATCACACTGTGGTACCTCTTCTGGCGGTATAACAATATGGCTGTATAACACTTACAGTTATGTGTGTACATTCATTCCAGAAATTATTTGTCTCTAAAAGCAAAATGGACGTCCAGCTAGCAGCAGCTTCGAAAATTAAACTACAATATTACCTTCAGCCTATTTTTCATCTGTTCAGCCACCTGTGTTAGTCAATAGGAATGAGTCTAGCTTTGGGAATATTTATTACTTAGAAAAGCAGAAGAGGCACATCATACACCAAGTTCTTACACCCTTCTTTTTCAAGCCATTATTATGCCAGAAAGAATGCTTCCGTAGGATGATAAAATGGGATATAATGGGTTAAATAATTTTTTAAAATATGGATGATACTCCCCTGTAAATCGATGAAAGTCAGGAGTGTGAACAGCTGCAAGTCTCAGCTGAATTCGACAACCTACACCTGTCAGATTGCTCAGCACCCTGGAGGATTTGGCTTAAGTATTTCAAGGCAGAATTTTAAGAAGAGGGGTTTTTTAACCTAATCTGAAAGTTTATGACCCTGTGCTAAGGACTGTTGACCATTTGCCATTCTCACTAATAGCTTAGCTATTAGACACATTTTGTAATTTGGTTATTAAGCAATCACATAGATAGTCTTGGAAGAAAAACAGCTCTTTGAGACTGCACTATGGTTTTCATGTTATGATGAATATAATTTGCCTCCTTCGGGTGCTATTTCCTACTTGTTCCTGCCTAACAGAAAACATTAATATCACTAAATCTTTCAGAGGGGCGGAGAGGAGCTGGAGAAGCAAACAAATGCTGCTTATCCCCCAAATTAAGATCGCTGGAACCATCCATAAAGGAAAGCTTTTTAACAGGAGATTGGTGACTGACAATTCAGCTGCAATAAGATACATACATTGATGCTTGCACCCACTCAAAAACATAAAAATAGCAAATTTGGCATTCAAGCTTATATTGTTGACAGCATAATAATGCAATCAAAACTCTGCTACAGAGAAGTAAGTAATTCCCCAAAGCTTTTGCATCATTGCAAACTAACACCCACTCCATAAGGTTGTTTATAAAGGACAAACTACTCATAAATATTTGGAAGGTACCCTCCAAGAATTTCCTAATGTAAATACTCCATCAATGTTATCCAAATAAATTCTAAATTGCAATTAACCAAAAACCCAGTTTTTTTAAAATTAACTACTATGTAATAAAACATTAACTTTGTAATAGCCATTGCATATAACTATTTCTTCAATAAACATCAGCTGGAGGGTGCAGAATAATTTTATCACCATATCACAGACCGAAGAAGACAACACTGAAATACGGCAAATATTTCTACCAAAAAAAAAGGTGTATGCAATGTTATTAGAAATATTTAAGAAGAACCATCCACATATAACACAGTGATCACAAAATCAAACCAACCATTTCACTTCCCTAGAAATTGTGACTTCAGGGAGAACTTGGCTCATGTTCACACCTGATTTAGTTACTTGCCTGCAGCTAGAGACAGGTTAGACACCCAAACCAGAAATTAGGCCTCCAGTGACTGAATTTTATGATCACAGCTCTGTTGGAGAAATATGTGGTGAAAATCAGAAACCTCTGTTACTAAAACTTGTTTTCTTATTTCTCAGAAAGAATGCCTCTGTTGGTGAAGTTTAGGCCAATTGGATAGATGAGATTTATTAGCCAGAGAAATACGCACTGAGCCGGAGTACATGGTGTTCCCACTAAGGATGCTGCTGACCCCCTGTATCAGCACAATATGGTTGAACCAACCCTCCAGCACCCGTCAGGACAAAACTGTGTCTCAGAGGGAAATACAGATCTAGCTGGCAGAACTGTGCCATTTATTTTCCTTTTCCTTTTTTTTTTTTTTTTTTTTTTTTGAGAAAAAGAATTTTTTTTAACACTGATTTTGAACCAAAATCATAAAGACAATTTTCAAACCTGGCACCATATGCTGAGGAAAAAGATGTGCAGACAATGAAATTACTCTTCCTTTGTTCAATGCAGTATATTTTATTATACTGAAATTGAAATCTTGGTGTCTGGGTTCCTGACTTGGCTCAAAACATCATTTTCTTGCTCCACAAGATAGTCCCACATTGCTCTGAAAAGAAAAAAGCTTCTTAGTTTTTACCTGTATACCCTAATAAAGAATCTTAACAAACCAGTGCATCACAAATAGTGAAACACTGCTATTTTTAAAGGATAGCCATTCCATCTGATCCTCAGTTTTTTCAGCCCTTCGTTGTCCATTTTCATGTAGTACTACAGACAGGTTGGCTGCCTCTGCAACAGATTGCATTGGTACTCTTAAGAAATCATCTGCAATGCAAATGTCGTTTGAACCCCAACCTATTCCACTGTCTCTGAATGACAGCATTCACAGTGAACCTTGTGAATGGTTGAATATCCAGGGTGTTTGTGGCCTGCCTGCTCACTTTCCCAGTAGCGTTGGCTACTAAGCTGACATAGGCAATAATAAATGAATGCAGCGGCTGCTTGCTCTGTAGTGCCTTGACAACACCACTTCACCCCACAGAAAAAACAAGTGCCCAACTCTGGGATAATAACAGAAGATCGGCGAGGAGGACTGCAAACACGCTCAAATGACTTGCAGCTGGGGTGTCGACAAACACGTATATCGTACTAACTGTGGCTTGGCCTTGCGTGTTGGACAAGCAGAACATCGGTGTGCAGATACCGTCGGCCTGTGACAGACTCAGAGGCACCTGTCGAACACGCTCGAGATCCCTGCCCTGCTGTGGGAAAGATCACAGCACAGAGGTAAACTCCGCCTGCGCGAATCCCTGCAAAGCAGGCGCAAGCAGCAGGTTTGGCGATGCTCCGGCACGGACCGAGCTCCGCGGTGCCTGCATCCCCGCTCGTGTGCCTCTGCCCGGGTGCTGCTCCGGGCATCCCCCGGTCAGAGAGGTAACGAAAATACATTTACTCTGCATTTCATCCGCGGTTTTGTGGTTGTTCCTGCGTCCTGCCTGTGCCAGCTCACACACCACCCATGTTGTAATTCTTGACTTGCATCTCCCTTTAATGGGCTAGCTGCTCCCATGCACTGTTTCTTCATGTAAAACAACATGTTTAGTACTCTTGGGCTCCTGAGAGCCTGTAAACCACAGATTCTTTTTTTTTTCCCCCTGTATTGCATTTCTCCCCTTTCAATTTATGTTGCCCTAAGAAGTGCTGCTAAATCTACATGTGTAGAGATTAAAGGCAGGGTCTATTGTGACTTACAGGCATCAAAAGACAAGAGCAATACAAGACTGGAGTAAATTGCATGGTACTGACTTTTGTTAGCCTCCAAAAGCCTCTCATTATCATTCGTGTTGTAAGTGCTCTCTACCGCTTCTCTAGTGATTGTAGATGCCCATCAGAGGTGATAAATATCACCTCCGGAGAGAGCACAGGTGATTTAATCGACATGCAAGAGGAGGAACTGGGGCTGGTGGCTGTAGTGACCTGACCTGTGAAAGCTGTTATTCGTGATGCATCACACGTTACATTTCCCGGTTAATTTATTGTTTGCACAAACAATTGCAATTTGTCTAAAACCAGATTGCAAATAGAAAAAATCTTTTGATGGTAGTTTAAAAACACTGTAAAGCCATGCTCTGATCACTCTTCCCCTCCATGTGATGCAGTTATACTGGTGTAAAGGGGCTTTATATACATACCTTTATATATATACCTCTGTCCCTCTGGAGAGGCAAGTACCTACTCCAGTGTAAGCTACCTTCAAAGCAGTATAACAAAATGTGCATTCTTATAAAATTACATCCCTGGAATGCATGAGAAGGAGCATATTGGTCTTTTTAAAGGCCCATCCATACCAATACCCCATCTCCAGCACCAGCTGTTAGCGGATCTGGATGGAGAAGTGTAAGAGCAGAACAAGAGCATGCAATGTTCCCCTGAGTGCTGTCCTGCCTCACTAATCCCCGCTGGAGGGATTTTCTGAGCCCCATGTGGTTTCTATATTTAGAAATTTAGGTTAGAAGCCATAACATAATTTTTCTTAATAACTCATAAACTTAGACCAGATATAAGTCTTTTTTTCATTTCTCTGCACAATTTACTACATTTTACAGAATCCATCTGCCTGCAGTTCTAATTCCAGGTTTCCCTGCTGGTATTCGGGATGGCTTATGGGTTCTTTCCATTCCCCTCATATTTAGCTCATCACTTCCCCAGTATTTCATTCCTTTTCTGTCCATTTCCTGCAAATTTCAGAGGGATTGCTCCATTATTTGTTCTGTCATGGCAATCTCATTTTTCTCGCTCAGCTTAAATCTTCCTTCTTTTGTTCTTTAGTGTAAAAGTGACCTGCAGCATCAGGCAAAAACTTGGTATTATGGGAATAAATTAGAAGCTGGAAGTAGTGAGTGGTATACTTTGTGGCACAGATTTGGAGAAGAAGAAAAGGATAGTAATGAATGTGAAGGTAAATGGAAAAAGGTTTGCAACATGGGCAAAGCAGGAGAGGAATATAATAGGGACAAGAATTCTGCAAAAAATATACAGAAACCTATGCTGATCTCTTTGAATTGAGTTTGTATACAAGGGAAAACTAAATCAGACATGATATTAATGGGTTATGACTTTGTGGGTTTATGTTACTATAGAATATAAAAAAAAAAATAATAGAGGAATCTATGTGCACTGTTGAGTAATACCGTACTTTCTCACCCAACTTTTCCCTCCTTCCAGTGTTTCAGTACATTCATTTGAGGTACACTGGAGGGAATATATAGACATACATTTTTCTCCAGTTTCAGCACTATATACTTGAACAAGCAAAATAACAAATTCCTCTCAGGTTGTCAGTCTAGTAGGTGGTAGCAAACCCACCTCTTGCCAATTCCCAAAGGCCATTCTGAATTCTTCCCATTTTGCCCCTCTTACATGCATTAGAGGATATATTAATCCTAAAAATGTAGTGGAGTAGCAAATAGTTGTCTAAATAGTCCAGTCTGGCAAATTCCTTTGTCTGTGTGGAGCAAGGCACAGGAAAGGAAAAGTCAGTAATTGCCCATTAGAAACATGAAAGATGAAATAAAAGGCAAATACAAATTATTCTTAAAAAAAAAAAAAAAAAAAAAGAAAAACAAAAAACCAAAACCACCTAAAATTACTAGTCTCCGCTATTTGACAAACCTCTATGTTGTTAATGAAGAGTTTAAACAAGAATTTATCATCACCGCAGGATTTCAGAATGGTAAACCAAGAAAGGGGAATAATATTTTTCTAACTTGACAAAGCAGTCTAATATTTTGAGAACAATTGTTCAGCCCAGAATGTTTTCCAAAAGGGTGAGATTGCAGAATATTATGTAATTTCTTTTACAAGTTTTTTATTTGCTTCATCTGCCCCCCATAAATGTGAGAGGTTTTAATGTTTTACTTCTTTTTGGATCATCTCTTTTTTAGAGCTGACATTTTTGCTTAATTTAATCTAAAAGTGCAGTTATCCAAATTTAACAAGTACATTTCTGGACATGAGATTTTTCTAGATGATAAAGCCAAGAAACTCCCTTATCACAGTGAATAGCTGAATGATCACTTTGTAAGCTTATCTGTAGAAACATGAAGTACAGAGTAATCTAATCTTTTTTAAGGAAGTTTTGTTTTGAAAAAAATACTTTGAAAAATCAGATTCCTCATATTTGGAATCCAACTCTATTAGCTTATATTTAATAACAACAACATAAAAACTAATTTTTGTGTAAGATTTTAACTGGGAAATGAGAAATCAGGAAGACTACTTTTTCTCATTGTAGTTTTTGTTAGAACTTAATCTTGGACTCAAACTGAGCTGCACCTACTTCTTCTTGTGAAGACACTGAGGATGATTTCTGGGTAGGCCCAGGAGTAAAATACATTTTTTTTAGCAGACCTTGTCTGTCTTGCTGCTAGTAGT
Organism: Aquila chrysaetos chrysaetos; assembly: GCF_900496995.4. NCBI lineage: Eukaryota > Metazoa > Chordata > Aves > Accipitriformes > Accipitridae > Aquila > Aquila chrysaetos. Next base: position 82,540,548 of record NC_044005.1, read on the forward strand.
AGCAAAGTCCTGCCACCTCTCTAAAGCATTTATTTTTAAAACCATCTTTTGTCTATTCAAAAGGAATTGTAATTAGCACTTATCTGTCATTTTGAAATCTAATTAGTTAGCCTTGCATTCTTATTAAATTATGAAGAGTTGAAGGTCATGTCATACATCATTTCAAAAGTAAATGTCCCCTAAGTTTTTAATACAGTCTTGAAATTTACCATTTTTACAGATATGACATTTGGCATTTAAAGATTTCAACTTTGTTAGAACACAGGTTAAAAAGAAAAATCCAGGTTTTATAAAGTGCATTGATTTTCTTATTTTATAAGGGGAAATTTGATTTATTATACTCATTTTCTAAAATAACTGAATAGCATGATTCACCATTTGTAAAGGTTTTATACCAGCTTATCTCAATTGCTTTGTTGGAGTTACTCCCGTGTATTTTGAAATGATCCAGCACAGCACTAGGTCCAATTACCTACACATGCGTTTCAACATTTGCATGGTCATATTTGACTTGGCAACACAACCTCCTTTCCTCCCTGACCCACCAATGACAGAAGCAGGATCCTCCCCTGGCAACAGAAAGCCCAGGCGATTTTCTGCACTGGAGGAAGATACGGAGCTGGGAGAGGGTCCGGAGAGCAGGCGGTCTCTAGGCTGGGGAACAGCAGAGGTGTGGGAAACAGTTCCCAAGTCCCTGCAAACAGACACGGGGACAGGGCTCTGGGTCACCCGTGGAAGAGAGGTGGGAGCCTGCAGGGTGCAGGTCTCGCTTGCGGGTGGCCCCAGGCGAGTCAGTGCCTTGTGGAAGGAGGGGATTGAGGTCCGCAGACGTTGCCTTCAGATTTCACACCCCGTGGCTTTGCTCAGACAGTGCCAGGCCCCTTATGGCCTTGGCTGGAGAGTCCTGGCTGTTCAGCACCTCCTGGGTGCCCCTTAGCCCAAAAGGCAGCCCCACAGCACCTTCTCCTGCTGCGGACAGGCTGCTGGGTATGAACAAACCGTCACATCAGCCTGCGCAGGAACAGGTCTCTTCTGTGTGTCTCCTTCTGGCTTTCGTGTCTGTGCTCACAAACTGCGCCTGCAGTTTTGGTATGGGCTGCTAAGGGAAGACTTGACACCTGGAAGAAACTGTACATTTGAGAATCAGCAGCAAAGGTTTCAGCACCTTTGGGTTTTTTGCTTATTACAGTTCCTGTAACTGAACTCTCAACATTTGTTATACTGAATGCCAAGATTTGTGCAGCAGAATTGTTTCATTTTTCAAAATAATTTAGAAATAAAAATCCATCTGTGTTCTGGTTTGTATTTAGTCAGTGCTTTAGACATTATATTTGGGTCTCTATTGGTATAAATAAAACCAATAGATTTAACAGGATAAAAAGCATTTTGGTTTTTTTTTCTGTGGTTTCCTGTTTTTGCAATGCCTGGTGCTCTGATGAAGTTTTATTTTTAAGGCTTCACTGTGTGTTTTGCTGCCAAGTTAATGAAACAACTGGTAAAAGCACGTGCACGTGCACCACACTTCCCTTCATTAGCAGCGTGCTCAGAGAAAAGGGAGGGAGGTGAGAAAGAACTCAACAAACCAAGCTGCAAAGTGTTAAATCCAACTGCATGTCAATGTGGTGAAACCTTGGAAGCCCTTCAGAAGGATGTTGGCATATCTGTCCTTTCTATCTTAACAAACTGACAAATGTCTTGATTGGCTTGAGCAGATCTTTTAGTAACTATTCCAGAATTATGCTCCACGGTGGATAATCCATTTTTGGGGGGTCAGCCACTTCTTTGATGGCTACAGTTACAGAGTTACCACTAAAGATTATTAACTGGTTCTAAGCTTACAGTTTATGATGGAAAATAGGGCACACATCAAAGAATATTGGTATTATATTTTTCTCAAACTGAAATACAGGTTAGTAGGAAGTGGAAGAAAAGGAAAGCTTAAAATTGAGGCATCTGGTGAGAAACACGAACTTCTTCCTAACACAGAGGAAATTCTAATTCTTCTAATAGGCCATTACAGTGACTTGGAAAAGAAAAAAAAAGACAGCAATCACCTTTCAACTCCATAAACCTGACATTTAGGGCTCAGAGGTATCAATCTGAAACCCAGAATCTGATAGCAGGTACTGCTGAAACACCCAGGAGTACGTTCATCTGATGCAGCCTCATTGCTTTGTAAATACAAGCCCACGTATTACTCACAGTACTGCTATTAAAAAAAATTAAAAAAAAATAAAAAAATCATTCACAATCTCAGCTAAATCTCAGTTCAGTTCAATCTCAAGATCAGCCTCAGGTCTTACAGTGTCAACTTTGACATCTCAACTTTAGGCAAAAAAGGAACATTAAGTAAAAGTATAAGGGCACAAATTTTCACCTGTAGCTTGTCCATAAAAGTTTTGTTTCCCACCATGCCTAATGTTGTTGCAAGATAAATGATGTGGGCCACCCTAGAAGCATGGAAAGCTAAGTCCCCATGCATCTCTCTTTAAAAAAGAAAACTGGAAACGCGTTCTGCAAAGCCAGTTGTAGCCCTCCATCTGCTCAGCTGAGAGGCTGAGGATGCCATGAATGTGCTGAGTCTCCTTTTTCCCCCATACGATAAATTTGAACTAAATAGTTTTTGACATCTTTTAGGACAAGTCAGAGTCAAAGCAAACCAATTGCCTGGTTTATGCCTTAGGCCTAGCCAAGCAGGATAACCAGAGGACAGCCATTAATCATCAGCAAATTACAAAGCAAACACCATGCCAAGTCAAAGGTAAAATCAATTACAGTGACAATTAAAGTGGTCAGATATCAGACCTGAAAGCTTTGCAGTTAATAGATGTTCTAATACAAGGTAGCAGAGACTGTGTAGGCTTCCAAATCTTTAACTAACAAACTAGATTTTCCCTGGAAGGAATAAAGCTATTAGTTAATGGCAATTATTTGTATAATAAGCTAAACACAAAACTATGCATATGAATTAAACTAATGAACTAATCTCTTCCCTTGCAAAAAATAACTGATAGCTAAAGCAATGATAATGTTGAACATTACAAAGCTTGTAATAATCACAGGTGCTTTTAGCTGCATTTATATCACTAGGAAGATAAGAACAGAAGAAATCAGCACCTTCCTTTTCTTTAAATTGAGTGAAAAAAAAGCAAAGGAAAGTGTGGATTACTTAGTGGCCAGAGTCAGAAGGAGTACAAATTGTGCCTTCTACTCCTATTCCTGGAATTAAGCAGTGTCTAACAAGACTTTTCCAATCTACAGGTCTGTGGCGCTAAATGTGTCCTTCCATTGACATACTATAGCGTGAATGTTTTTAAGTTGGGTTGAAAATGTTCGAGAGAGCTGAATTTAAATGAGAATTCCAGGTACAAAGAAAAGCATCAGTCAATCAGAAGGGAGAATGAAGATCCTATCATGTAAGAAGGATCTGAAAGTCCAGGAAAATGAAGAGAATTCAGATAGCAGGCTCCCAACCAAAGCTCAGGCAAACCATCATGCTGCTATAAATACACAGTGTCTAGCTTGAAGATAAATTTTCATCTATTGGGCTGCCTGAGAACATGAATGCAGAAAGCAGATCCCTCCTAGGAAGACCATGCAGGCAGATTGGAACACTGTTGGAAGACCCAGACTCTTGAATGCAGTTTCTCAGCAGAGAGAGGTACCTCCTTGAGAGCACTACCTCAGGCACCTAGACTTCAGATAGGGTCTGGACTGCTGAAAAACAGCAGCCCTACATCAGTCTGCATTTATGTTGCTTCCAAGGGACAGCGACCGAACAATGTTCTTCTGGCTCAGCTTGTCAAGGATCCTTGGCAAGTGGCCCATGGTTAACATTAGTTGAAAAGTGCTTCCTGCTCTATGAATGAGAAATTTGTGCACACAATCAAATCAATTTTCTGACAAAGTACAACAACAACAAAACCCAACCAAAAACTCACTCCCATCAGGTTTTAAGTACAAAATATAATTTCATTGAGTGTTTTATCTGGGTTCTACTTCTTATTTCATTCCTAGGATCTCTTGCTCTCAGAATTTCTCTGAACTATGGATCAAAATTACTAGGCTTACAGACTTGAAAATTCCCTGTGGTTATGCCCTATTTTGAATTCCCAACCAGGCAGGGTCATTTCATGCCAGACAGCTGATGGCCAGTGCATTCAGGTAGAAGGAATTGGTGATGGACTCACCCTCCTTGTCTATTAAAACTAAATCCTCCTATTAGTCTTTTGGCTTTTAAAAACAATTATTCAAAACATTTAAAAAATTAAATATTCATATAAAGATGCATTTTAAAAGCAACTGCTAATAATAAACTTTGGAAAAAGCTAGTAGACAAAGTGCAGAAGAGTACAAAAACGCATGGAAACTGCTCTCATGCTCATACTTTCGGACACGGAGTCAGCACAAGCAGGTCCATGCCTTCCAAACCCCCAGGTTTTTTTCATAAAGTAAAAATGGAATGGCATCCATTTATCACTATGTAGATGCATATGCTCTGTAACTGAACCCAACATACAGAATAACTAACTATATACATAACTATTCTTTAAAGGTTAAATGGGCTGAAGCCTAGCTTATCTTTGCTGATAAGTTTCACTGTGGGCCAAAGCTCATATGGTTATTATTCAATTTTTAATGGGAAACTTTTCAAAATACATGTTTATTTCAGTTATAACTGTGGAATTTCAGTTTAACAATCTACAGAAAGTAGGGGCAGGAGCTTTTATATTTTTTTAATTTTTGACCACACAATAGGCTTTTTCTTTCTTATATTTCTAACAAAAAAATTGGAGCTATAATGAGCATTATTAACTGTCTCAGACTGTAGGCACTGCAGTGATGTATTTTTCTCTAGATACAGATACTCTATGTTTTTAATCTGTTCAGTTCAATAAGCGTTTCACAGCTTGGACTAAAAATATTAGTTTAATGCTTTAATCGTGGAGAGCATTTATCTGAGATAATCTATAATGTTTGAAAATACTTACAGGTTAATATTAAAACCTTGAACTTAGGCAACTCGTTTATCTCCAACTATTAATCAATTCGTATATTGATGACTAGTCAAAATTATCAGTGGTTACAAGGTCTTAATCTGTCTTTCCAATCAGATATGGACATCTTCTTCAGGTTGAGAGGTTATTTTTATTCCTAGATGGATGTTAAAGGCTGAAACAGCTACATGTGTGAGGCACTGTACCTGGCTTAATGAACGGCAAAAGATTTGCCCCTGCTCTACATCACATAAGTGTCCTTGTCTCCTTTCATCGTCCATGCAGTAATACCTCTATCTAGGTGGGTTTCTTCTCCTGACTGAATATATTCCAGAGGCCAAATACATCTCCTGTGCATGTGAAGTCTAATACCTAGGCCACTAGCTGACCTTCCCTGTTTTAGATATGCTTTACATTTTCCTATTTCTATAATTTTCCTCAATAATTAGCTCATTCAAAGTTATTTCTTCCCTGCACTCTTATAGTTAACCTTTAATAACTTTTTCTGTACATAAGTCATGGAAGTAAAATGACCAGATCAACATAACAGTACAAGATGTCTTTGACACATAAGAAATTATGTTAAGACTGGGGAAATATGAATATTGTTTCTTTACTTTGTCACTAGCTTACTGTGTGTCCTTGAGCTTTCTGTATTTCTAGATTCTATCTGTAAAGTGGTAAAAATAATAATTAAATATAGTCTATGCACACATGTATATGTTCCATATTATATATAAAAGACATTCTCTTTCAACATTTTACAGCCTTTAGTATAGAACTGTCTCTCAAGCTTTCAGTGTTAAAGCTAGATTACATTAAACAAAAATGGCTATTCTTACAAAGGGAAAACAGCCATCTGCTGGGTGAGACAAACCAAAACACAGAATCGCCCTTCTGCCCCTCTGGAGTTCTCCAGGAGAAACCCTTTCCTCCAGCCTTGCTTTCTAGTACAGCAAATTTCAGCATTTTCCCAAGTCCCGACAAATTCTGAAGAAACCCCTGTGCATTCCCAAGATAACCACCTACAAGTACAGGCAAGCTCCCTCCTCTGCTCCAGGGTGCCTGCTTTCCGCCTTGTCCATCGCAACCTGCATCTCCAGGGACGTCCTCCTGCAGTGCATGTTCAGGCTTTGCCTGGCAATGAGGGGTACCTCCTCCGGACAGAGTTTGGCCGAAACAGTAGGCAACTGCCAGAATAGCTGGTTGTTCTTCTAAGCTTCAGAGCCTGAGCCTTTTTTTTACCTACAAAATGCTAACTCATTAATCTATGTATGAACAAGATGAGAATAAACACGCCCATATGCTCTGCCAGTCCTCCTACTCCAAGTTTGTAAAGTCCTTTGCATTATAGGGAACAGCTAGGTCCAAAGTGGTTCTTTACAGGTGTCTCTCCACAGGCAACTTTGTACTTGTGCTGCAGCCTGAAGACCCTATAGTTCTAAAACTAATTTGCTTGCTTTAGTCTTGCACCTTCATTAATCTAAAAATGAAAGCTGTTTGAATCACCTATTCTTAGCCAGACCATGTAAGTTCTATGACAATCCCCCAAAGACCAGCTTGCCAAATAAAAATAAATCGTCCTGCCGTAAGTGTTATGAAAAACCTACTACCTAGCAGAACATCTCCTCGTTATAATGAAAAATATCAGTTCCATTACGGCCTGGATTTTTTTTTTTTTTCTCATGTCTGAATGATAAAGGTTCAGGAGACTGATTGCTTCCTGTACAGCAAGAAGGTTGTTCTATGAACTGAAAGTTGTGAGGATTGGACAGGCTAGGGCTACATGGGATTTTGTTTACTGGAAATATTCAATAGATACCTAATGACCCAGGAGTTTCGCAACTTTTACAGCAACTGCAAAGGAGTTGCATGAAATATTTGATACCTTTACCATGAAATACTCGGATCCTTTTCTAAGAAATTTTGTGATGATGCTGTAGACATCACAGAGACAGTGGCAGAGGGAAAAAAAAATTAAGTTTAGTCTATTAGAGAAAAGCTGTCAATCTAGGACCTCCAGAGACTGCGGGGTTGATAAAAAGTTGTTGATTCAACAGTGTTTGAATTACAAGATAGAATAAAAAGAGGATGGTGAGATAAGCACTGGTGATTGGAGGTGGGGGGGGGGGGGTGGGGAGAAGAACTTATAAATAAGTCATAAGCTCCAACATGACTAAAATCTATTTGTAGATTTATTACTGAAAAAAAACACTGGAGGAAGGATATCATGCTGTAGAATGTAGTCAAAACCAACTGACATAAGAAATCCCAACAAAACTTGATGAAATAATGCACCAGGTGGCTGGAACCTGCCTAGAAAGTTTACTGAGGATCAACGCTGTCTTTGAAACAGTTTAAACTGCAGAGGTGGAAGAAGAGCTATTCAGCAGCTAAAAAGATCAGAAAGCCCAGTGAGATATTCATCCTGAAAAAAACCTGTCCAGCCAGCAGAATTTGTGTTATATGTTGATATAGATAAAGACATATGTTTTCACTCTAGGTTGCAGCATAATGTTGGAACAACCTGACCTCATTTTGAATGAGCTAGCTCAGGTATTGGAAGCAGCATAAATGCTATGCTACACTACAGTATTTATTCTGCAAAGGCAATTAGAGCTCTCTGCTTCTATGGCTAGCTTCCTTCTAATGAGTTTGCTTGCTACTTGCTTAACAAAGCAATCTAGTTCACTGAAAGCTATTTCCAATATCTCTGCAGTCTTTAAAAGGTACATGTACTCAGATGTCACAATAATGTAAGACTGAAACAAATGTTATTGGGGCTATACCTCCAGTTTCCTATCCGGTACGGAAAAGGATACTGAACAAATTCTATGGAGATAGCTAAAATAAGCAAAAAAGTCTGGAAAACAGATGTGAGGGCAATGTCAGCTACCCAAATAAATTACTGTCTTCATTAAAGGCTGGAAATCACACAGGCAAATCAGCAGCTCAGTTACATTCTTCTAAATATCTTTCCTGGGAGAAAATGGTCTTTGGCCTGATTTCAGTTCTCACTACCAACGCAGGTGAACTTCAAGTAAATTCAGCTTCCCTGGAGTAATTTCAGCTTTACCTGGAGTAACTCTGGAGTAAACTTACAATGCACAGATTCAGAAGTGGAGGGACCACTTCTCTTTGCCAGGACCAGGCACCACTGGCATTAAAGGCAGGCCTGTACTGTCCCACCTGGGAGAAAAAAAGAAGAGAAAAGATTAGAAAGCCTGCAAATATCAGCTAGCTAACTGTTCTGCACCTTACCCTCACATCGAAACATGGCAAGGGAACCCCCCCTCTTTTCTCACTCCTAGGTCCCTGGTCTATATAGTAGCACCCTAATTGAATCTAATTTTATATGGGGTAGATCAATTTGCTCCTTAATACACAATAGTAATATAGCTGCTTTGTAGATATGTGTTGTTTGTCAAAGGCTTATACTAATCAAATCTGCAGTAATCTGGTTCACTTTTAGGACCCTTTTATGTTCACATTCTAGTGAGTTTAAGCATTTTTTTACTTGACTGTTAAATAATTTCTTCTTCAGGTTGAAGCAAAAAAATATTAAATTTCAATTGCCTCTAAGAGCCTTGCAATGTTTTATCTTAACTAGACCTTTAAACAAATCCTTCTTTAACTGTATTATTTTCCTTAGTAGTGGGAAATCTATGCTGCTACAGCAAAAATTGACTTTTCTAGTGCAGCTCAATTTTGACTTGTAATGAAATTCTCTACTACTGCTGAAATTGGCATCTTCTAAAACATCTTTTAAGATTTTGTCCATGACAAATGTTCTTGGAACTGCCTTCACAGCAAGGTTTATATCGATGACAAGAACAAGTAAATAGAAGAAAGCATCAACACGAATCTCACCTATTGCCTTCAGTATTTCCAGGAGAGAGAGATCAGTTCATTGATTATTTCAGAAGCAACGGTCCTATTCACCCAATTCAAGGTCTTTTTGCTGGGAATGCACCCAGATAAGGTACCTATTCCATAAAGGTAGGAAGACTACATATTCAGTGTACTATAGTTCAATACATTTCTCCCCAGCAAGAAGTTATTTCTCCATAAAATGTGTGAATCTAATCTTCCTCAATGCAAAATAAAAAAATGTTAATTTAAATAACCACTTATGATGTAGTCAGTCATTCTGGCAGGGGAGAAGTCTTACTTGTGATGTCCAACATGGCAAAATTCAGTCTAAATAGCTAAAATTCAGAAAAGACAAAAGCAACTGAAAATCAGATCTTATAATGGAAATTGTCAGAGACATTGATTGCTGTCACACAAAGATGCATTCCCATACAAACAGACAAAATAATCAGTCTCTGTATTTTTTTATTCTTTCCTACAACACAACACATAGAATCACACAATTTTTACTATTATGCAACCATGAGAACAGTGAACATTATATTATTTCATGCACAGCCACCTCACGCACAAATGGGGTCTAAAACCGTGGGTAAATTTCAGCCCTAGCCACAACTTCTTGATGCATTAAAAAGCAGTTGGAAAATGAAAGGAAGAAAAGGGGCTTTACAGCTAACTTAAATCCAAATAGGAGATCTGATCAAATTCCTAGAACCAAATGATATTTCAGAGTGTGACTCAAGTTTCAATCATGGTAAAAATGAACCTATTCAAGAGGCTTTCCAAGCTTCTACCAAAGGAAAGGAACTTAAAATGTTGGTTGTCATATAGATCAATACATTTCCTTAGATGAGATTGGTTGCATGTCCTGGTTCAGCTACAGTTGTATTTGAACGTATTTAATGAAATCCCAGCCTTCAAACATATCTACAATTATGCATGCAATTTTGCAGCTCTTTCCAGATGCACAAAAGTCTCTACAGATAATTCTCAAGTAAAACTAGGAAGGATACTGCTTTGTTGTCAGAAGGAGTAAAAAAGCAGATAGTCAAGCATTATAGAAAGATAATGATACTTATCTCAGCAATAACATTAGGTACTTTCAAGTTATGTTTATAGAAGTCTTTACTTAAATATGCTCTCGGGCACAAAACATGCTTTTCCACTGAATTCAGAGTACAGGAAATAACTGACAGCACCGCAGGCTTAAATGCGCTTCTTTGTGTAGGAAGACTGGCAGCATGGAGTGTCATTGTGCTCTGATATTGTGCCCTAATTCTCATCCAGATACTGATAGGACAGATGGGATTCATTCCATCTTACTCTGAACATGAGGTGGTTAGTAAGCTGGCAAGCTAGAAGAGCTGTCCAAAATGGGTGAGATGAATCAATGGACAGACACATGGGTTTGTATCCATTGATGGTAGCGGGACTCTAGCGGGCCTAGCTGAAATATGGCAACTAGACGAATTAGTCACAATGAATACCCACTGTGTGTTATAAGCCAGTCTCAAATAAAAATGTGGCTTGCAGCATCTTTACAGATACTTCCACCAAAGTCAGTCTCAGTATTATGTTACTGCCATCGTGGTAGAGCTGTATCAGGGTCCCTAGCAATAGTTGTTAGCTAGCCTCAGCCAGCTCAATCTCTTTCCACTCTTTGTCTGCCAGATTTCTTCAAAAAATTTCACTAAACCTTTCATAATCACAATCAAAACAAAGTGAGACATAAAGAGGGAGAAAAAAAAAACCAACAGAGGATAATGAGAAAAAAGGAAAGCTCAGGAATAAAAAATAAAAGAGAATAACGGAGAGTGAGGACTAGAGAAAGGATAGAGGTGATCTGTTAAACAGAGAGGGAGAAAACAGGGAAGGAAATGGAAAACAAAAAACAGAAAGGAGCAGGAAAGGGATGAGAAAGAAGATGCAATTACTCCATTTATTATAATTAATCCAATTCATTTAAAAGCTATAAAGAATTATATGAAATCCCTAGTGTGTAGTAATCATACTCACTCATAATTCAAATTTGCTCTTTCAAATTTTTAAGGGCAAAGTCCGTTATGATTGTTTAAGGAGTAGAAAACCAAGCCTACAGGTTGATAACATTAGTATCCCATTCTTGTGAAAGCTAAATAAATTCAGATTGTCCATGGGAAAAAATGAAAACAAAGGCACAATTATGTCTGTAAAACTAGTTAAATTTTGAAAAACTGTGTCAGTAAAAAGATACCGTGCCTTAACACCCAGCTGCAATATAACACGAAAATGTTACTATTGTAACAAAATGAGTCAAGAGGAAACACATACTCTCATTGGAGTTCCTATTGTTTACGCTATTTCTATTAAATCAGCTTCCTAGATAGTTGAAGTAAAATTTGTGTCAGCACAGGAGCATTAATGCCTGCAATCTGAACAGAAGAAATCCTGATACTTTAGTCTGAATGAAATGTGGCAATATCCATTTCATTCAAAGGCCTTCTTTTTGTCATTTGCTGTTCCTTAGTCTTAACCTATTACAGATTCTCTAAAATTACTTTATGTAGAAGGAAGAAAAAGAGTTGTGAAAGGTTATCAGCTTGTAAACTATTTGCTGAAGCATAACATAAAATGGGCCTGCTGAGTATACATTATTTCAGTATTTTGTGCCTGAAATGATGCAAGAAGGCAGTTTATAACTAAACAAGGTATGTCCTTCTTACCAATCATATGCTGCCATAATCCAATTTGCTGGGGTAAAATCCATTTTACAGGGAGACAAAGAATATATAGGCTGGTACACTGATAGCATATAAAACCTCCTAATACACAATATATTGCTCGGATCAAGTTGCCATTTCAAGTTTATTGCTTACTCACTAGGATTCACTTTACATTTTTCTGTGAGACACTATGCAAATTCAAAATGAGTTTATTTCACAGTGTTTGTGAGAAGCAAGATCCAGAATAGCAAACAAGAGACAAGCCAAGTAGACTTTTAAATGTGATCAAATTCACCACTAGCAAGGATTGTAATTACACACGATATTGAAAGAATAGGGATTTCTAATTTCTGAAATATGGGTCAGTTGGTGTGCTAGTAGTGGGCAAGGACCTGCAATATACTGTGTTGAACATCAGGGCCAGGTTGGATGGGGCTTTGAGCAACCTGGTCTAGCAGAAGGCGTCCCTGCCTATGGCGGGGGGGGGGGGGGGGGGGAACTAGATGATCTTTAAGGTCCCTTCCAACCCAAACCATTCTGTGATTCTATGATATCAGATACTGGTACTTAAATAATAGGGTCATATATATAATCTTTTTTTCTATTTCAGCTTTCTGGAATACACTGCTTCACACCGCTTTAGCAAGAGACGGTTCCATGTTAGAAGAAGCTTTTTCAACACAGTGTCAGGATCACAGTTCTGGGAAGATGGAGAAGTGCACATTCTGGTATACTTCACAGTGCAAGGCAATTCTTCACAGTAAATTTGGGGGATTGTCAGCTTCTTTGTATGTCTGTCTAGCTGTACTTTTACTGTATAAAAAGTTAATGACATAGCCATATCTGAATGGAAGGGCAACTCCTTTGCTTCTGATATCACAGATCTGGGACCGTTTACTGGAAACACAAGACTCTGCATGCGTGTGTAGGGGTCTGAGTACCAGCAACTGGAGCGAGGTTGCAAACCTCGGGGCGTTCAAACGTGCAGATGCTAGCAACTGGAGGACCAGGGATGGGGCCAGTTACTGGGCTGATCGAGCGGCTAACGTCAGCAATTGGAGATGCCTATAATGTGTATGTCTGTGTAAATATATATGTATGTATGTATATATTCCACTAGCAGACTTCAGTCGTGACCAGCTGGAGGAGAGGACCAGGACTGGGCAGTCCATGCTGTTCATGGTTTACACAAGACCTATATATTTACGTGGGTGCTGGTGAGCCTGTTTCTATCTATGCTGACTATCTTCTGTCTGTGCTGACCGGTGTGGCTGGCTGTGTGTGCGCGCGCACACGTGTGCATGCCTATCAGGAATACGCACTCAGCCTTGCTACTGGCTGAACCTGGGCGCGGGAAGCCATGGCAGCCCGGCAGCTATGGGGCGAGTGGATAGAGCAACTCGAGCCATCTTCTGCTGAGCTCCAGAGTGTCCCTTGTGAATTTCTTGACATCTGACCACCAAGATTACAACCCAGCTCATCCTACTTAGGACCACGTTAGCCCCACTGACTGCAGGGCAGATGGGTCACATCTTGAAGGAGTACATTGCCATAGCCGTCTCACATAGATTGCTGAGTGGTGACAGCTTATCATCTCTAACAACCAGGTCTGAATTCAGGCTTACAGAAGGCTCATAAGAGGCTCTGGATCACTCGCCAACCCCTGGGACATCTAGTTCCCTAGAAGATGGTGTTTCATCTTTTGTTAATGAAAATAAGACTCATTCTTCATTTTTATATTTCTTTCACCTATTTTACTGGCAAATTCCCACTGAGATAAAACCGCTAATATAAAAGTGTGTTCTAAGAAAGAATTGCAGAATGTGCATTCAGACTGATATCAAAAGTTAAAAAAAAAATTAACACTTAAAACATCCACAAATAATTTTTAGGTTTAGATAATAGAGGGTAGAATCTTGTAAGCAAACTCTCAAAATAAGACAGTTACAGGCATGAGATCAGCAGGTCACTTGCATTCCTGAAAGCAGCAGAAAAATGTGAATCTGATGTAGCTCAACAGAAAAACCACAAGAACCTAACAGAAATTTCATCTCAGTCAATGACTTCATATTTCTAACATTAAATCTAAGATGATTATGGTTCATTAACTGAAATTGCTGTAGAAAAGTTTATAGAAAGATTTATTTAGGATTATTATTTTAGCTAGCGAGGAAAAATTCTTATTAGACTGTCCAGTCCATCTGCCTTCAAAAGCAGCATACTTTCTGCTGACCAGGGGACAGATCAAATATTAAACTACTAGCTTGCAGTTAGCAAAAAAGTGGGGGGGGGGGGGGGGGATGTATTTGCATATCATTTTCTTTATTGGAGAAAACTGCAATCTAGTTCTAAAAGAACAAACCAGACCTTTCAACTTCACCTTCTCTTTTGTGAATCTTTCTCATTTGCTGTTTGGGTTTTTTTAAAAAAAACCACACAGATGCACTCTGGATACTCACCTCACCTTTTTTTAACAAGTAACCTTGACAGTTATTCATGGAACTGCACTGAAAAGACACTGAATTTAAAAGACATTCTGGGCTATAAAAACCCATTGGTGTTTTAAGTGCTCTGTTGAGTGACACTCCCATTGCATGGCTAAGGCCATGCATTGAGCCACATCTCTGTCTACACAAACACCCCAGCCCTTTTCATTTTTCTTATTTATAAAACAATATATCTTATAACATACGTCTTGTAGGTATCCATTGAGAGTCAGACAGCATCCAGCCTGTGTAATAATTTATTTTTGTCCTTTCCCATTTCTATCCAAGCCATTAATTAATTCTTCAGTCTCCCTCAAATTAATTTCCTCCCTGGTCCTGAGCCCTCAGCTCTGTTCCTTCCCTAGGCAGATCTCTCAGAAACTTGCGTTCATAATGGGCATTTAACTTTGCTCATCTTTCTCCTCTCCCCCCACGCCCCTAATCTGCCCTGTTTGCTTCTTTTTCCCTCACATATTCCCTGTTCTCAGTGCCACCCTTTTTGCCCAGTTTCTCTTTGCCTGCCAAAGGCACTCAGTGCTATCCTATCCCTTTTGCCACACGGCTGTGCTAACACTTCCAGTTATTCTCAATTGAGAGTATCTTAAATGGAAATCAACCCCTAAGCCTATTTTACATGTCATAGAATAACTGATCTTGAGAAGAATGGATTTCCCTTTGATAGTTTTCACAGGATCATACTTTTCTTCATTTGCTGGATGTATTATATCAGAGGATCTATGTCTCCAATAGATGGTACTGGCAGTCTCACATCTAAGATTTTGGTAAGAAATTTAAACCAGCCCTGGTCTCAGTTGGGATGAATGAACATACATTAATCTCTGTGAGGGCTGTTGACAATCTGTAACTTGATTAGTTAGAGTTTAAGCTTGTTTTTTCCGAATAAGGGAATTTGTCCCCCTTATCACGAATTTGCTGCCCAAGAATTGTGAATTCTGGACTGAAGTAAAGTAAAGAAGAATCATTCTCTTCCTTCTCCCATGTCTTTAGCTTCTTCCTCATTTCTGCACACCAGAAAGCTCCTACCATAGCTTCCACTGGACCAGAGCTGTCCTGTAATTTTTGTACGGGTAAGACAGAAGCAACTAACTTACTGGTCCTTCCAAGGCAAGAGTTCTAATCAAAATCCCTGCTGAACCATGCTGGCCTGAAAAACAAGGATCCTCACCCACTAATGAAATGTCTTGAAGCATTCTTACTGAGAATGAAATGTTCCCATGAAACTGCAGAGAAAACCCTTTGCATTTTATTTTACATTTCAAATAATACTAACAAAAAAAAAAAACCCACCCTAAAACATAAATATCCCAGTGATCAATGGGACCAGATATAGGAAAGTTATATTCATATCATTTCTCTTAGTTCATCCACTCTTCCGTGCTAATTGTTTCCTGGTATGTGCCAGCCCACCAGCCCTGGTTTCAGAAGAGCTTGGCCAGGCACACTGATGTGCATCTGCTCACCATGACTGAAGAATGGATATAATTTGAGTCTTGGAATGCTTTATAGTTTTCCCTGGCAAAAGAGTGAAATCCACTCTGTCTGAGACAGATCAGGTAGGATGGAGGAACAGATTCGTTGTCGCCTTTTCCTGGTGAAGTGTCACTCCTTATTCCACCAGCAGCAACGCTCCATCCACCTGTGAGTACCATCCTGTGTAACTTCTTTCTTTGTGCATTGCTCAGGATTTCACTGTCTTGCTAACTCTATTCAGAACTGAATTTGAGACTTTAATCCCACTACCTGCTTAGTTAGAGAGCGTTCACTATCTTGTACCACTTATAGTTGTGGAGAAACTGTCACTTAAAATGGCTCCAACTCCAATTTAGTTTTCTCTGGTTGATAAGCCATTTTCTTTCAGGTACTAATGATAATAGCCAAACCAACTATTTCCATGAGCTGCTGAGACCTGATCAGCAGGTTGTTCTACTCCACCTACTCCTCTCCATAGCTAACAATACCAAAAGTAAGGATTGATTGGTACTTTGCCACTTTTTCAACTTCAGGGCACAAGACTGTGTTTTAAAAAAAACCTTGTTACAGCTTTTGTTCTTTTGGTTGAATTTTAATTTTAGTTCTCAGTAAAAATAATATTTATCAGACTAAAAATAGCAAAGAGTCAGGGCAGAGCTACCTTAGATTTTGATTGGCATAAAGAACAACTGACTGTGGTGACCATGATGGGAGGTATTTCATACTCTGGAGGAAGCTTTTCTAACAGAATAGTAATTGAGTCTGCACTCCCTCCTTCTCACTTCTTATTTATAGTTGCTTTTGTACTTGATGGCTGAGACACAGTAAAAGGATTTCATTTAATACATGATACTTTTCAGAGATGAGGTTTGAAACCCCTTTCTCTTTTTCTATTTCTTTACTCCTGACATTTATCAGAACAGTGATACAAATTTCAAACCTGCTTCATTTTAACCCAGATGCTGTAACTCAGTAATTGACAGAAAGCTGCTGCTTGTAACTCTGCTACAATTAAAAGCAATGTTTTGTAAAAAGCTTTCTCCTAAGAAAGTAAAGCTACTAGCTAATTGATTTTATCAATGACACCAATGACAGTTTATTTTTACTTTGAAGTCAGCATATAAGATATACTTCAGGGAGAGCTGTGAAACTTGTTAGTGCTAGAAAGCACTCCGCTTTAAAAGAACAAACCACTTTCAATGTCTCTAAAGACTCCGCTATCACCACACCACACTGACCAGTGTTCATGGGGAAGTTTTTTATACACTTTCTTATCTTCAAGTCTGCTGAAGTTTTTCTTCTCAGAGTCAGTATTTTGCTCTCTCTGTACTTAAAATTGTCTTAGGCATCTGTGCTAGCTGGTCTTGCTTCATCCTCCCATCACCAGTACTCTTATCATATAGCCCTACTCACTCGGAACTTCCACCTACACTGTAACTCGGTTCCAAAGTACATTTTAGTAGCACTTCTGAAGATCATAAACAAGGGAATATTACAGAGCACAAGGCTCCCCAGGGTGAGATGGGCAAGACTGCCAATTCCCACTGTCCCAGAGAAAAGAACGAAACATGACTTCATTCAGTACAAAATGTAGCCTTCTCTGCTTAGAAAGAATAAGGACATCAACAGACTAAAACTAGAGACATTAACACTGAAATACTTAAACATTACAGACCGAGTCCAAACTCCATTGAACTTAATGGCTAAGCTCTTGGCTGACTTCAATGAGTTTGACGCAACTGCAGCAAATTAAGAGCTTCTACAAGTCCAGCATGGAGGAAAAAGAGCTCATACAAAATTACTCAGCATAAAGATTTTTAGCAAGCATCTCTGACTTCCTGGCAGTGAGCCAGAATATTTCTAGTCATAGTTATGAAAGTGTTCTGGATTTATTCCATGGTTGCTCTTTTATGAATATGTTTGTCACTGCTGCTGAAGACCTGCCTTCTTCTAATTACCTCAAGTCTGAATAGGATATGCATGCTATTTATTAGTCCTTCATCTATTGTAACACTCTTATGCTTACATCTGGGCACACTAATCAACAGCAGATAAATCAAGGTAAAGATTATCTCTACAATTAGTCTTCTCTATGATGTGAAAAAGGTGATATGCATTTCCTGGTATATTCAAATCCATCTTTTATTATGCAAACTATGGACAAACAATGGCATTAACAAGGAATGAATTATTGTCCATTATGAGAACAATCTAAAGGAAAAATGGATATTCACCTTAATTCTTCAAATTATCTTTTATGTTTCAAGATATAAAATGCAGTTTCATTTTGAAAACAATTTTTAGCAAATGATTTATGTGGCTTTAACACAAATTCATAGCAATACCATATTTAATCTCTAATATGTCTTAAGTGTCACTTTAAAAGTATTCTGAACATATTCTCTCTAACTTTTGATACACCAGAAAACAAATACCCTGTAGAGTGTAAAAAAATAGCACTGACACTTCCTATGTGGAAGCACAGTAAGATCTTCCATATCCTGTTCAACAGAACCTTTGCAGATTTCAGAAGATATTTTAAGAAATTGTGTCGCTATAGAAACTACAAATCAGCAATTTATACTATGTCTGTTGCTTTGTACATCTCAGAACTTGAAGACTGTCCTGGATGGTTTCAAAAGCACAGCGCCTTGATATTTGTCTGTACCTTTTGTCCTTTTGGTAAACAGAAAAAAGCCCCAGGGGAGGTTATTTCATCTTTTACTACTCACAAGCTTGGGATACAAATGTATCTAGTCCAATTTTATTAACTGTATGCTCTTAGCTTTTGCTGTTACTTTGGGCAGAGGCAGATTGAAAATAACAAAAGCAATGGCAAAGATTTCATAAATACAGAATCATAGAATATCTCAAGCTGGAAAGGACCCATAAGGATCATTGAGTCCCACTCCCTGCTCTTTGCAGGACTACCTAAAACTAAACCATATGACTAAGAGCATCATCCAGAGGTTCCTTGAACTCTGACAGCCTTGGTGCCATGACCACTTCCCTGGGGACCCTGTTCCAGCAACTGACCACCCTCTCAGTGAAGAACCTTTTCCTAATGATGTCCAACCTGAACTCCCCCTGACACAGCTTCATTCCATGACCTCATGTCCTATCACAACTTTAGCGAAAGTGCTCTGGCCTAAGGTAAGCAGACAGAATAAATTTCTGTGTCTTCATTCTTCCCCAGACACGTTCAAGTCCTTCCACAAGAATACCTTCCCAGGGCTCTTGATCAAAATTAGCGACCTGTTGAGTCCAATAGTTTATATATCTATAGCTCATCCTTTTAGAGGTTATGCTCAATAGGTCACGTCTGTCTGTGATGTAACTCCAAAGAAGACAAGATTTGCACCAGCCGTGATATGGAAACGAGTTCTCAGGACTGGTACAAGCTGCACATCATGAGTTTTCATCTGCTGTTCTCATGCAAAGCATGCTGAAGCACTGAGCTGCTCAACTGCCAGACAGGTATATTTACAGTAGTCTTTAATTCCTTTGCCAGATTCCTATCTCAGATATTTAGTTCATGAACATTTTTGTTCCTACATCTTTGATATTTTTATTATGTAGTGTTGGTTATGACTAAGCACTACTTGTCTCACACTAACACTGCAGTTACAGCATAGAGCAGACCAACCGCAAACCCAATGAAGCCAGCAAATTTTCCTAATGTTCATTTCTGGCTGTAAAGCAAGTATGCATATTTTCATGCATTATTTTCATAAATCAGTCTATATGATAGCTATAAGTATTACCAAAGGAGACATTTAAGTCATGATCCTACCTTAAATTTAAAAAAAATTCCTTCATACAAATCCATTTATGTGTTTCCACATAAAGGACAATATCTTTTTGCCTGTGTTTGTAAATTAAAAATTAAATTTTTGAATGACCCAACTGTATATCCACACTTTTACTACATAAAAACTTTACACACACATTCAGAAAATCAAAATGTACAAGGGTACACTAAAAATGAGGAATTTTTATTTCATTTTGCATGAAATAGCATTTGGTATGTTTTTTCTTTGAGGTTTGTGATCAAAACTGTTTGAGCCCTATTAACATACGTCATGTTTTGCCTGAATTCAGAAAAAAAAAAAATGCATAACCTAAATCTGCCAGATCTTTCACTTTTGTAAGCAGACTTGTCTTGATAGCTGAAATCTGCTCATTTCCAAGCGATTTCAGATTTTGTTATGAGTATTACACATAATGTTATTATGCATCAAATAAAAATTCAAAGTCTAGTTACACAGGACACATGCCTCAAGAGGGACTATGATTTGTTCCCACCCTTCAAATACTAGGGAATATAGTGTGCTGTCAACTAACCCCTGTGTTCATTCAGAAACAAGACTCTGGGAAGCAGTCTGCATTGCAGAAAGCTTCAGCAGAAAATTATGTAAATGGAGCTGCTGGTTTAAGATGTCTTTAGTGCGAATTTGACTTTCAGATTCTCTCAGGAAACATCACACAGCAGTAATACACAAGGAACTTTTACTGTGGTACCTATATATTTAAACTTCATAGAACCATCAAATCACAGAATGGTTTGGGTTGGAAGGGACCTTAAAGACCATCTAGTTCCAACCCCCCTGCCATGGGCAGTGACACTTTCCACTAGACCAGGTTGCTCAAAGCCCCATCCGACCTGGCCTTGAACACTGCCAGGGATGGGGCAGCCACAACCTCTCTGGGCAACCTGTTCCACTGCCTCACCACCCTCACGGTGAAGAACTTCGTCCTTACATCTCATCTAAACCTACCCTCTTTCAGTTTAAAGCCATTACCCCTTGTCCTATCACTACGTGCCCTTGTAAAAAGTCCCTCTCCAGCTTTCTTGTAGGCCCCCTTTAGGTACTGGCAGGCTGCTATAAGGTGTCCTCCGGAGCCTTCTCCAGGCTGAACAACCCCAACTCTCTCAGCCTGTCTTCACAGGAGAGGTGCTCCAGCCTTCACATTACTTTCAATTGCATAATACAATTTAAAGCTTGGCTGTGTACTTTTTTCACATACAAAAGTTTTTTTTCAAGCAAAGAAATGTTTTTCCTTCATTTTTTTCTTTATATTTATGCCATGTTTCCTTTTATCTAATAACACATGAGCACAAAACTTTTTTATAATCCATTCAAAACTTGCCTCCCAAATTTTAGTAGTCATTCACACTAGTAAGGAAACAGCAGATGAAATGCCATCTCTTAAAAATTGAATGGAAGGTGTTTGTCTCCTTGCTAAGATGACATTTTTCAGAAAATTCATTTTTAACTCATTCTCAGAAGGCCAAATTGTTTATTACATGTTTAAAATTATACTGTCTTACTTAAGATAAGATGCAAGAGTGGTTTTTTGAGGGCTTCGAGGGATCTTTTATATGGTAACTCACATATCAAGTATTATACTCTAATGTTTCAGCCAGAGCTAATGATATTGAAAGAATATTTCAACTATGAAAAGCAAGTAATATTGCTACTAATATTTTCTTTCACCAGTGTCATAAGATACATTATAAGTAAATATCTTGCATATAACAAGTAACCAATTGTTAATAAAATATAAATTACCATGAGAACTAAATCACATGTAAAGACAATTCTCTGTGCTGTGAGTTAGCTCCAGGCCAGGGTCACATTCCTGATTAACATATTGTCCCTGTATGGACTGTGAGGTTTTTTCCCAGATTCTGCTTTCAAAGACACAGATTTCAAGTCAGAGAGATTTAAAACCAGTAACATTTTAAATTTTGAGCACAGGTTGCTCCCCTTTCACAACTAAGCTGAAGGACAAAGCTTCAGGCTGAAGGAAAGGAGAGGTTCCCACCTCATGTCTTGGCCCAGCAGTGGAAATCATGTGACTCTGCACTTAACTAACACAAGAAAAAAAGCAAACAATTTTCTGAATCTCCTCACTCTGAGATACAATTTGCAGCAGTGCTACTACTAGGAAAGAAATGTGACCAACTGGAAGATTAGAGAAGGATTGTGCCCTTTCAGCAGCAGCTAGCATGTCCATTAGCCTGCCCAGCACTCTCCATCCATTCAAAGTGAAGCAACACAATACACAAGAGAAGTAACTGTGAGATAGCAGGGAATATATGGAAATTAAATTTCTTTTCTTCTCTCCAGTTGAGAGACGTCAGCTATGTGAACACAGGTAAATATTATCCTGAGAATATTTTCTTGCCCTGTATAACAGCAGATAGACATAGTGATGGTGCTGTCAACATGACCCAATGAGATACCACTTCTTTTGCAGTTTGGCTCTTTGAGCCAATTTATATGAAATTGCTGGATGTAAAAATGCAACCCCTGGCACACATCCTAAAGAAACAATGAAGTTGGCAAAGAAGGTTGTCATGAACTCCCATAGAGTGGCCTAGGAGCTCTCACTGGAAGAGGGGTTACAGACATATCTAGTTTGCCGTGCTATTCTGAGAAATTTTTGGCAAAGGCAACTTGATTAATCCTGTTATAATAGCTATCAGGGTCCTGTTATAAAGTTAACTTGCACAAACTGAGTTATCTAATGAACACATAGTAGTTCTCCAGTATGATGCTCTGGTGATAATTATGGCTGTAAATACTTCTGTAGATGTAAATATTAAGCAGCTGTCAGGAGAGAAGCTATAATTGTAATGTGCAATCTTGAGTTTGTAGGTTAGCATAATTCCTGCTAAGATATAGAACATGTCTTCTTTAAGAAGACTTTTTCTCTTTTTTCTTTTTCAGAGTTGTTTGTACCTTTGGTGTCCTTGTGAGTCAGTCTCCAATGGAAAAGAAAATTACATAGCTCAGAATATAATTTCATAAGCAGCATTATACAAGTGTTCACCGTGTATTGGGCTACTCTGCTTTTCACACTCCACACATCAAGTTTAGCTACAGATTTACCCCTATTTTCTCTAATACAGCAAAAGATTTATTTTGCCACCTGTTTTCGTGTTCAGTACCTTAATTTGCAAAATTAATGAGCTGCAGAGTAACTGATCACTTTAAGTAATACAGGGACGGAAATGGAATTTTCCATTAGGACTTCAATTGTTCATTTGTTCAAGACATAAGCTAGTGAATTCCAAAACAAAACTTCAAAAATTATTGACCATAAGGCTGATACTAAATTCTAAAAGCTGGACTCAAAGTCTAAGACTTCATAATGTTAATAGGTTATTTCAGGTTCAGTAAACAATTTGACTATTACAAAGCCTAGGCTGCTGCTCTGATGAGTAAAGTGTAAAATGTGACCAGCCTAAAGAATCATTGCTCTCTATGTGAGGGTAACACCTACTCAAGCAGACTTTAATATTTTTATGTTTTATTGCAGGAGTGCTTCCCACAGGAATAAATTACACACCATACCCATAGTGCAGTGATAGTAATCACTGATCAGCTGAATATCTCCTTTGCATTCAATAACACAGATTAATCTGTGATAGCATTAGCTAAATTAGAGAACCTTGGCCGGGAGGACAGCAGATCAGAGCATCAGGGATATTATTTTAAGGCCTACAGGATGTCTAACAATTTTTGCAGATTTGGCCTCACTTTAATGCTGACCCAAAAGGCTGCACATTTAAGTCAACTGTAATTACTCCTCAGTGTTACACTAATTATTGACATGCTGGCAGTAAAACTTTGATTTATTATCCTCTTTTACAAAAGCAGGAACCATAGGAGCTCCCAGTACTATTAATCCTGGGAGATGCTCAGGTAGAAACCTCTGGATTATCAGGAAAAGTTCTGGCAAGTGTTTATGAAATGGCATTTGCAAAACATTGAAACTGATACAGAAAATAGAGAGTTATCCACACCTATCAGAGCTTACTGTACCGCTCAGACTGCAGATCCTTTAGCACTTGGTTTAGAGCAATTGTAGGATTTGAATAGAGGCATTCACTTACCACTCACCATCCACACTTACCACATTGACTGGTTCACTTCACAGAGCAGATGCGGTGCTCACAGACAACGTTCACGTTGGAAGGCTCTGCTCTAGGTACGCAACAAAGGTACTTCATTGCCTCCCGGGAGTGGAAAACATAATGGTTCAAAACAGTGCTTTGGGCAATTTTAAACCACATCCATAATAAGGACATCCAATCAAGGTGACTAGTCTAAAGTCAATCCAAAATAAAGCCTCTGAATAGAGTTGATGTAGGGGCCCCAGCACCGATGGATTCAACCTGTGATCTGCTCCTACTCTGCCAGAGTACTTGCTAATGTAGACACAGCCTTAGCTTTGTGAAGGGGCTCATGGAACTTTGTGAAAACAGATATATTGCCAGTCAAAGAAGTAATATTCTCAGCTCTTAATGATGATGGCTATAGTCTTCTCAGGCTATTGTAGCCCATACTCCAGAGAACGAATCAGCTCCTGGATGCCTATCCAAATATCTAAATATAATTACAAATTAATTTTCTTTAGAGTCATGGATACAGACTTAATAAGTGCTTACACACTGTTTTAGGAGAACCAATATGGGATTTCTATACCTAATCCAATATGGAAATGAGCTCAGTGCAGACTTCTTGGCATCTGAGTTTTCATTCTTACTAAGGTTAATTCATAATTAAGAGAAAATGCCTTTTTTATAGTAGTGCACCACTGAACCAGTAAAATCAATGCAACAGGCAGGAAATCACATTTCAAGGGGAAAAAAAAATGACAAAGCTGTGAATTTCAGAACTACATATTTAAATTCTTATTGATGTCTACACATTCACAATCCCCAAATCAAGTATTTTCCAAAATATTGCTCGATAATTATGTTAGGTAAAATAGTGTTAACCATAACATAGACCTCTATATAAAATTCTTCAGTGAACTTATGTAAGAAGAAATTTTCAGGCATATTATGCATAGATTAGCTGTATAAAGAATTTTTAATTCAGCCCTATTATGTGCACTACAAAAGGAAATATATCCCATCCCTTTTTTTATGTCTCCTGTTAGTTTCTGTGAGTCTGATATCTTCATTGGCAGCTGCTTCTCAGCCAGAGACCTCTCAATAACATGACTGCCCACAGCATGATCTGTCTGCCACAATATCTGTCCTGTCTCACTTATCTCTTACCCTGAGTTTGTATAGGCTATCTGATTATGCATGTTATCTGAAGTATATATTCATGAAAGGATGCTAATAGTTATCAGACCTTCGATTTTCAAGTTTTCAGCTGGGTCACCAGCCACTTCATTCACACTTAATGCTGTGGTAATGTACCTTTTCAACACATTTTATTTTATGCCATTTTTTCTAGTTTCTATGTATTACAATAGTTGCAACTTCTTTGTGTCAGACTTGTGAACAACTGAAGTCTTGGCAATAAATTAGAGAGTGATTAATTGTTTTGTTAACATTTATAACAAAAGGCCAACCCACAGCAGGTCAATTGTCTTTAGAGTAAATTAGGTTATAATCCATCAAACAGATGTCAGAACCCCATAAAGATAGGAGCACATGCGTACACTGACAAATTCATTATGTGAAAATCGTATGGATGATGGCATGAGAATATTTTGTTGTTCCCTTAGGCACCATGTATGAAACATATTTTCTGAATTGCAGTTTGCCATATTTTACTGAATTTGTGATAATAAATAACAGTCATCTGGAAGTGGCATACCACTGGCAATGGAAGCACAGTATGTTCACTCACTGAGATAATAACAGGATTTGCCAAGGCAAGGCAAGCCAAGGATCAGCTGAATAAATCAGCTTTCAAACTTCAAGTCTTATGTCACCTGCATCCTGTCGTGCACTCCCAGAAAGAGATCCAAGCACACACGAGTTCTCTGCCCAATTCCCACACAGAGGGGATCCAAGTCCCAGGTTGGAAAGGAGCTGTGGTGTGTCCTGGCCAGGACTCTGTGCAAATGACTGAAAGATCATGATCTTGGGGCGTACCATGGCACTCGTCCAGGTTCTATGTAGTTCTAGTCTGATCCTCATACTCCCAAAAGTCCCTTGTTTACTATTAGACAGAAATAACCAAGAGAGCACCCAACTACGAGCCTAGGGGCCCACTGAGCACACGTAGCACTTGAAAAACAACAGAGTAATTCCACTGAGTAGCCCCAGAAAAGCCCCCCAAAACTGAAGCTACTCTCAAAGGGACTTCAGAAGTAAACAGTCCCTGTCTGGAGACTGTCAACCATTTGGCATCACTCTTCTTTAAGACATAACTAAAAATTCAGCTTACGTGCCTTTGTAGCCATATAGACATGACCTAATACAGGTGCCTAACTTAAGTACTAAGACTGCAACACTGACATTCAAGAGAGCAATGAGCAATCACACCATTAGGCATGCTGTACGCTGGCTCCCTGTGCAGTCAGTGCAGAGAATTAGTCACAGTGCTCCGGTTAGGCACTTCTAGTAGCTGTTCGTCCTATTTTGGGCACCATAACGAATTTCTTTTTTTAACTGCATAGGGAACGAGGGTCTGGCACCTCTGGTTAGTAAATGGTCCAAATCATAATTTAAGCATCATCATACGGTGGTTGGAATGCAGGACTTTCAGTTATCTGTACCTGTTGCAATGGGACAAAACCAAGAGTGTCACTCATTATTCCCATTAACCCTGCAAACTGTGAATGGATTGTATTAAAGGGACTCTAAACTCCACAGGTAATTTTCAGCAGTTTGCTTCAATTAATGCTCAGCTTAACTTTTCTTTTCAAAATTCACGAGAGCTCATGAAAATTATAGCATGAAAAAATTATACAAATAGCAGCTGCACAGAAGCATTTTAATTCTTTCATAATTTTTATATAGTTCTTTTCACTGACTTGAACTATTTAGAACAAATGTTTTTCTGGAAAATCAGGCAACACTACAATGGTAGTTAATAGGAAACAGAGACTCAGGCAGTCAGGTGGGGTTCTAGATAATTGGCACTCAGCTGTAATTCAAAATTATGTTGTAGCTAAAATGTGAACATTTCCCAGAAACCTAATAACTATTTTTAGCTTTCCGTTTAACTGCAATAATGTCACCTATGGATGTTTTCTTCTAGCAAATTAGGCTTCAGTTAATAAGAGACATTAAATCCATTTTACATGAAACTGTTAACTAGGGTTTTTTAACTTGTTTCTTTCTTGGGTGCCTTTTGAGATCTTTTGTTTGTTCCATCAGAGTCACTTTGAATTAAAACGCATGTGGTACTCCTTGAAATGTGTGATAAAAAGCACCGGACCATTTCAAGAGGTTAAGTGGCCATGATCTGTGCGCTATCTGTACTGCAGCTGACAAGAAGATGCAGTTTGACACAATATCTAATTTGCTGTGACATTCAAGTTTTAAGTGATGTTCAAGGAGATGGAAGTGCTGGCTCTGAACATATCCCAATGTGTGCTGGTCTTCTGTCTGTTAACTTGCTAATGAACCATGATTGAGTAAAGTAATGAAGAGTTTACAGAGAGCCCCAGGAAACCAATTTCCAATTTTGCAACCAGCAGGCTTTAACTTCACTGCAGCTTTTGCTAATTTTGTCTAGAAGGGGACTTGGATACTAAATGCCATTTCTGCTTTGTGAATCAGACAGAATTCTCTAATCCCTGTATACTTACTTGCTAATGAATGTCTCTTCTTCAGATCCATTTTATTTCCATCTGTAGTTGTTAAAAATAGGCTGAATAACTAAAAAATGATTACTGAGAGAAATGAAATTATAATCACTGAAAATCAGAGGAACTCTTAGGCTTGTGGAGAGAAGGAGATTTTAATCTTGTCTGACCTGGGATAAACCATAGAGGTAAGCATAGAGAAATGCAGAAGGTTAATTTTGAGGGGAAAAAAATAAAAATCAATGTGAAAATCTTTTATACATGATGTCTGTATGTGACTGTAAGGAACCAGTGCTTCTACCCACCCTGCATACAAACTGTTTCTCTGGAGCCAGCATCCTCGATGTTTGTCACATAGGGCCACTGAAAGCAGTTGGAAGGAAAAGTAAAATAAGAGCAAAATCAAACATCAAGAGAAAAGATGGATTTTTAGGGACAAGTCTGCTACACATCTCTCTGCTGAACAGAAGGGTTTCTATACCCAGTCCCCTGTAAATTGCAAATGCCACATTTGCTTTGTTTCTCTTCTTTTCAATAAAACATAATTTTAAAAACACAATTTCCAAAGAAGATAATGCCAGTACAACATTTCAACAGATATGTCTGTAAACAATAATGCAGGAACACTTCTGTACTATATCTATAAAAACAACTACAAAAGCAGTGGTGTCCGTAATTCAGCAAATCTTTTAATTGAATTAATGTATTTCACATAAATTGCGATCTAAAATGCTACCCATCATGCAGAAGGAAATTTTTTCCTCCTGTTTTCTCCTGATTCTGAAATTTTAATTTAGAGAGTTTGCAACTTTATCTGTAGATGCAATCTTGCAATCCTTAAAACAGCTTTGTCTATGTAATACATGCTTGCATGAATGCAGGTTGAGATGATTCAAAACTGCAGACTACTACCAATGATTTTCTTAGAGAATGACACTATTGTATTGACAGAGGAATAATTTGGGATATAATGATTAAAACAGGCATAAAAGTGAAATGATGTATTCCATGGACAATGGAGTGAGGGGAAAGCTATAATCTAAAAGTCATAAAGAAGTGTGTGTTAGTAACTATACAGCTTCTATGGCTGAATATGACTAGTACAGGTCTTGGGAATTCTGGGTGCTGCTTTCTATTCTCTGTTCTGAAAGGCACTTATATGTGGGGTATATTTTAACACTTCAGAGCATCTCCAGATTAAATATTTGAGATAATAGCAAACTGTCTGCAACTGATCATTGAAAGAGTCATGCTTCATAATTATCAGCAAGAAAAGAGCTTTTTTAATTTTTATTTCAGTCATGGAAAAAGCCAAAAAGCATTAGCAGGACAGCATCAGTCTGGATTTCTGCTGCCAGTGGTATTATCTCAGTCCACCTTCTACTTATCTTAGCTGAGTGAAGAATTCTGAGTTATTTTAGGTCCTGTTGGCAGTGAAGTGCACTGTTCCATTTATTAGCTGCAGGTACTTAATATGCATTCCAGTTTCACAACAAATCCTGATGGATCCATAATCTACACATAGTTTTATTTATTTAATAAATCAGATTTCTGCTTTCTGTCATTAAAATGTAACCACTATCTTCAGTAATGAACAGAAGCCCATTAGAGCCTCAATAATCAGAAGCTGTTGAGTGAAACACTGTCAGAAATTATAGACATTTTCTTCAGAAATTTTAAAATCTTAGGAAAACAACTACAATCTGGGAAGAGAATACTACCAGCGAAATCAGGATTCCAGAAATCTTTGCACATGCTGTCTCAAATTAAACCTAATTTTTTTTTTAATGTGAGTTTTATGAATGTCTTTCTATCATTAAATCTCCAAGCACATGTATAGCATAAATAACAATGAAATTTGACTTATTGAGAAATGCTAACGAGTACAGATGTAACCCACAGAACAAGCACTATAAATCCTTCACAATGACATCTTCAGGCAAAAACCTGAATAAGTTTTATAGTAAGCCTTGAAGGTCAACATAGTCTTGATCTAAGCTGCTGAATTAAAATCAAGACCCAGGGATAGTACATCAGTTAAGCTCTGCCAAAAGCTTTTAGAGGTCCATTTAAGGACAGTGGGTAGCCATAGTTGCCATAGGGCTATATAAGGAATGGCACATTCAGTATCAGGTCTCGAATTTGCACAAGAAAATAAAATTCCATCAAAGAATTTCTGAAAATGTATCAGTTATACTGCTGATGAAAGCAAAGAATGCATTTTAGATTGCACACCTTTCCAGGATCACCTAGGAATTGAAGTTGTAAGCACCTTTGAGGACCAGGTACACATCCCTCATCTGAGGGAATCTAATGTTTGCGCAACAGCAGATGTACTAGGCTAGTCCAGTGCTCAGCTCAAGCTGGACTTTGCCTTCCAGCTCAGCTTCCTAGCTTGCATTTGCTGCCACAACAACATCTCCAGGGAGACATTATTGTGGCCTTTCAATATAAAAAGGGGGCTTACAAGAAAGGCGGTGAGAGTCTTTTTACCAAGGCCTGTAGTGACAGAACAAGGCGCAGTGGTTTTAAACTGAAAGAGGGTAGGTTTAGATTAGATATGAGGAAGACATTTTTTACGATGAGGGTGGTGAGGCACTGGAACGGGTTGCCCAGAGAAGTTGTGGATGCACTATCATTGGAAGTGTTCAAGGTCAGGTTGGGTGGGGCTTTGAGCAACCTGGTCTAGTGAAAGATGTTCCTGCCCAAGGCAGGACTAGATGGTCTTGGGAGCCGTGCAAGTTCTGCAGCTCTCTGCCCAAGTGTGGCAGTTGGCATGGATTGGACTTGGTTGACAATGATGTTAGCAAAGCCTTACCTGATGGCAAAGGGAGGGGGGGGGAGGAGATCAGAACAAATCGCAGCAGTAACCTATTAAACAGAAAAAGAAACAAAAGATAGATGAAAATCGACCCCATCTGAAAGAAATTTTGGAGGTGGGTCCAACGTCCTGGGGAAGAAATGGAGAAGTGGCACAAAAGTCCAACTGTCAAGCTAGCAGTATAAGCCAAGGAGATAAGTGACAAATCAAGGAACAGCTGAAAGCAGAAGCAGCCACCAAAGCAAGCTATGAGCCTACCCCCACTTCAAGTGAATCTTATAAACAGCTACTTAGAGAGTTGTGTGAAATCAGCTCCTGCAATGAGAGTGCCCTGCCCCTGGCCAGGAGGAGGAGGGGGGAAAAAGGTGTTTATTGAACATTTAGGGTACAGGGACCCAGCACAACCAATCCCATCAAGCACCAAGCCTTCACAGACACCAGTGCCCCAAGCACCCTGTTACTCTCCTAGCAAACAGAAGAGATGCCTACTGCTGCCACCAGAGTGGCTGGGGGCATGACCCAGCTAGCTGTGCTGCAGGGACCAATTAATCTTAACAGTGACTGGTGGGAACACATGACTTCTGTAAGAGATCCAGTTAGGACTAAATTACCAGAGTGGTGGAGACCACAAAGACCCATGGGGACATAAATGGGCTTTTGGCATTGCTGCTGAAGAGGGACACCTTGTCTTACCCGAGCTCTCTGAACTGACTGAACAGTCAGAGGTGGTGAGCCTTTTGCAAGTCCCTGAACAACACATAAATTTTAAAGCTTCTTGGGACAGACGTTACGTTTTTCCAAATGACTAAACATTGAGCTACATGTGTAGGCTGTAAAAGTAAAAGAACGGAGATGGAAGAAAGAAGATTGAAACAGGGGAAACCTGAATCCCTCAGATTGTCTGTTATCTTTCAGATGAGCAAAGTTAATCCCTTTGTTTTAAGAGCCTGTAGAAGACAAGCCCTTAGAGGAATAAACTTCTTCAGTAAACAGACTTGTGCAATAATTTTCTTTGGCCAAATGAAATTGATTCAGGTTATTAATAGTTGCATAATGAAAGTCTCACTATTTCTTTAAGCTCACTGCATTGTACATGATTATTAAAAAAACAGGGAATGAGTCTATATTGTATAGAATTCCAAAGCCACTAATTGAAAATGTATTATGAAAAGGAATGCATGGGTGAGATACTTTATTCAGTCCAGTAACAGATTCAATGACATTTGCAGCAATAGCTCTCTATTATCTACATTGTATTACTTGGTAAATTTAGCAGAAAGAAGGGGATGGGAAAATATGAACACAAGAAATATGAAAATAATGAAACTTTAATGTAGCACAAAAAGTGTGACAGATGTAATACCACAAAGAGTCATTAAATACTTCCCAGTCCATCTCTTTTTATCTCTCTCATCCTGTCACTATCAATTATTCCTAATGTTTCTCCTTGTTCCTGCTAGATTTAAGGAACCAAAATTAATTTATGGGTTTTGCTTGTTATCTCTCCATCTAAACTGGCTACTGACATTTCAAGATGCTGAACCACGTGATGCAAAATCTTTTTTAGTGGAGGAAAAGATAACCATCTTATGAGATAAGCCATGAGCCATTTTAGGATTTGTTTTTTTGTAGTGCTTACATCTTAAAAAAAAGAAAAGTCTAAACAATAGCAATGGTTACAGTTCTTAGCTAACCTCCTTATATTTACTTCTTGTTTTTAGGCCCACAACATATTCCAGTAGAACTTTTATATTAGTCTTTTTAGCATGGATCAATGCAGATGAAAGAGTGCCCTGAGCAGAACTCATTTGTCCTTGTCAGCTGTGGATAACCAACTAACACACTTAAAATAAAATTACACTGAAATAGCCTGATCTTATTAGGTTTATTTAAAGTAATAAGTGCTATTAAGTCTTTAAGACCTAATTTAAAGTTGCAATAGCCTACAAAGATGTACTGAATTAACTTAAAGCAATATTTTATATGTTAAACTGAAGTAGTCTAGCATACAGAATGAAACCATCTTTTTTCCATAAAAATAAGCTGCTCATTCTGCAAAGTAATGCCAAAACTAAATTAATAATTACTTAGTTCCACTCATTCTTCTCAGTTCAAAATGTTTCTAATAAACATAACCCATGGAAAAATATACAGTAATCAGTAAAATATTAACATAGCCATTTTCATTATAGAGGTCCAGGCTTTTCCAGGCCAATTTATTTGAATATTTAGAGGGATGCATTATATATTGGGATTAGGTAAGTGCAAGATTAGTGTTAGTCTTATTTCTGCAATGGGACAGAAGGGTTGCTTTCTACAGCTTGGCAGGCCCAGTTGTGGACATTAGGGCCTTGTTTCTACTTCCATTTAAAAAATACCCTTACAATAGCCATTAAAATCAGATTCAAGAGTGCATTACAAAATAATGGGGAACACTTTATTAGCTAATCTTAAAAAAAAAAATCATAAACAAATGAGTATTTTTCCATTTGCTTCACATTTTGAATGCACATAACAGTCTTTTTTTTTTTCCAATTACTTATATAATTAGAATGAATTGGATTAATTCTATGTGAAATAAATATTAAAATATTGGGAAATATATATGGAAAATATAACTTTCATGAGTTAAAATTCCTATTCTGCAAAATACAAAAGTCCTTTGTACCCTATTCACAGCACAAAGTTATATACATGCTTAAATACCTTTACGATGCAGAAGCTGCATAATTATGAAGAATCAGAAAGATTCATAGAATCTACTCTGTTGGCAAATTTGAGATATGTAGGAAATCAATCATGCCTATTGCCTGTTTCAGCTAGAATGAGATCCTAGACATTTTCAGTTCATAGGTGGGGATTTCACTATGCAAATTAAATTTCTGGTGATGAGAGACAGAGTGGCTATTTTCAATAGTAATTGCACAACATATTTTAGACTGAGGTAGCAAAACTTCTGGCCACTCCTGGCAGAACAGCTCCAAAATACCAAAATACCAATTTCATTGGCATCCCAATGAAATCCTTCTGATTTTGTTTTACCAGCTTATGTGCTGGAACTTTCCTCAACTTCCCCACTCAGACTGCAACGCTGGGAGCTAACATGATGGCTGAGACAGGAACCCAGCCTCCTTTCTGGTCATGAAATCATAGAATCATAGAATCATTTAGTTTGGAAAAGACCCTCAAGATCATCGAGTCCAACCATCAACCATGCCCACTAAACCATCTCCTGAAGTGCCTTGTCTACGTGCTTTTTGAACACCTCCAGGGGTGGTAACTCAACCACTTCCCTGGGCAGCCTCTTCCAGTGCCTGACAGCCCTTTCGGTGAAGACATTTTTCCTAATATCCAACCTAAACCTCCCCTGGTGCAACTTGAGGCCATTTCCTCTTGTCCTATCTCCAGCCACCTGACAGAAGAGACCAGCACCCCCCTCGCTACAACCCCCTTTAAGGTAGTTGTAGAGAGCAATCAGGTCTCCCCTCAGCCTCCTCTTCTCCAGACTAAACCACCCCAGTTCCTCAGCCGCTCCTCACAAGACTTGTGCTCCAGGCCCCTCACCAGCTTCGCTGCCCTTCTCTGGACACGCTCCAGCACCTCCGTGTCTTTCCTGTAGCGAGGGGCCCAAAACTGAACACGGCACTCGAGGTGCGGCCTCACCAGTGCCCAGTACAGGGGGACGATCCCTGCCCTGCTCCTGCTGGCCACGCTGTTTCTGATACAGGCCAGGACGCCGTTGGCCGCCTTGGCCACCTGGGCACACTGCTGGCTGATATACAGCTGGCTAGTGTGATTCTGTGAGGATTTTAATTTTGGGGGGCAGAGGCCCTAAATTAGGTACTCCAGAAGTTTTTTAAGGACTGGGGCATAAGTATGTTTGTGCTATTCAATATTATGATTTTTACATTAATTCCTTTTCATATATATTAATTGAGTCTCCAGTTCTGTAGGTAACGTTATTTAGCAGTCCTCTAGGTAAGTTATACATCGCTCACCTGACTTCTTAAACAATAGAGAAGAGGATCTTTCCACCTGATATTTTAACAGTTAATATTTCAACAGGGCTTAGCTATTCTTGAACCATATACAATGTAATTTAATATTTCTGACTAGGACCACTCTTTGTCTTCATTCTATGAAGAATGAAGCTTCATAGATTATATCAGTAACATATACTATAAAATAAGTTTGGTGAATATCTGTGGGTTTGAGAAGTCCTTATGGCTTTAGGGGGGACAATTTATGGCAACATCCTTACAAGTCAGTTTTTAATTAGGTAATTATAATTAATAATATGGCATTCAAACTCATGTCTTGGATAGGAATTATGAAGTTAGACATCCCTTTGGTTGATCTTCTCAAGCGGTGTGAATTCAGTTTGAGGTTACCACATATAAACTTAGGCTGAAATTACCATGCATAAGTTCAGGGGTCTACAGCTGATCAACAACACAAAGAGTAAGTTTCAGTTGCATAAACAAAAGCTGCATCTATGTTAGCAAGAACTGGGATATGATAGAAGTGGACATTTAGAGAAAAAGAGTAGGTGCTGAGGAGCGGAGTTCCCAATGCTTTTCAGGGGGCTTATTTCAGGCTAGCTAGCTAGTTCCATGGACTAAGCTCCTTATGGCAGCTAGAACACATTAAATGCACTCCGGAAGCACACTTTCTAGTTTAATTTCATCTGAGAAAAGTCATGTTGATGTGATCCAAGATTGCTCTGTGACATGAACCAAAGCTTTGAAGATGGGAATGATTGGAGATTTGCTTCAAGAGAGCACTTCTTTTCTAAATTAAATTGCTAATGTAGGCAGATCCTTACTGTTGTTTGAAATGTACTATGTCCCATCTTGCCTTCAATTGTTGTTTCAAAAGGACATGGGTCTTTCACAGGTCCTGCGTCATACTTGACAGCCCCTGTCCTAGACACTCAAGGACATCAAGGGAACATCCAGATGCATCTTTCTAGGAAACTGAACACCTCTTAGGATCCTACAGTGGACAACTGAATCATTCTTGGGATACCCAGTACTGACTAGACTCCACTGACTAAAATGTTATTTTAAAACACTGGAAAAGTTTTTAGATACAAGTGGATGCTTATATTTAGGTATCATAACCTTGAACTGAATCCAACTCATTGTCTACGCCTCTACTGAGCCCACCCTTATACTCTGTCATGTACCCTGGTCTATTTCAGGTCACAATTTTTAGGAGGCAGACATCTTTAATGGAACAGATGGGCCTCAATAGTTGGCATTTTCCCCTCCTTATCACATCAAGAACTATTTGTTTCACACTTCCTTTTTCTGATTGCTCAATTTCAAATGTGGTCAGAAATTGATGTGGTCATCAGGAGGTCATAAATTTCATTCCAAAATTTAACTGATTTGCCAGCTTTTTGATGATCCACCTTTCCTCAGCATAAAGAATGCTTAAAAACTTGCTTGTTTTGAGTAATCTGGGAGATTTCTTGCCCTTCTGTATCAGCTGGAAGTTGCATAAGACCACCTACATTAAGCATAATTTCCTCAATCTTCTTAAAATAGCAGCATGACATAAAAACATGATGTAGTCTCGTAAGTTGATAAAGCTGTCTACATTACCCACCTTGCTGGTGCCTGCTTCACTGCCTGCATGGCTCTCTTCCTTTCTCTTAAGAGGATAATAAGCACAGATGTTGTCACGCTGTGTAGTGGGTTGAGCTTGGCTAGCCACCAGGTGCCCACCAGAGCCGCACTATCACTCTCCTGCCATCAACAATGCCAGGGGAAAAAAATACAACAAAAAGCTCATGGGTCAAGATAAGGACAGGGAAATAACTTGCCAGTTACCATCACAGGCAAAACAGACTCGACTTGGGGAAATTAATTTAATTTATTGCCTATTAATAGTGGAGTAGGATAATGACAAATAAGAACAAATTTTAAAAATCTGAAAAAAACCCACCTTCCCCCCACCCCTCCCTTCTTCCCGGGCACAGCTTCACTCCCAATTTTCTCTACCTCCTCCCCCTCAGCAGTGCAGGACGGTGGGGAATGGGGGTTGCGGTCAGTTCGTCACACATTGTCTCTGCTGCTCCTTCCTCCTCACACTCTTCCCCTGCTCCAGTGTGGGGTACCTCCCACAGGAGACAGTTCTCCATGAACTTCTCCAATGTGGGTCCTTCCCATGGGATGCAGTTCTTCACTTCAGCGTGGGTCCCCCGCGGGCTCACAAGTCCTGCCAGCAAACCTGCTCCAGCGTGGGCTCCTCTCTCCACGGGGCTGCAGGTCCTGCCAGGAGCCTGCTCCAGCGTGGGCTTCCCACGGGGTCACAGCCTCCTTCGGGCATCCCCCTGCTCCGGCGCGGGGTCCTCTCTCCCCGGGCTGCAGGTGGAGATCTGCTCCCCCGTGGACCTCCCTGGGCTGCAGGGGGACAGCCTGCCTCACCATGGTCTTCCCCACGGGCTGCCAGGGAATCTCTGCTCCGGCGCCTGGAGCACCTCCTGCCCTCCTTCTGCACTGAGCTGGGGGTCTGCAGGGCTGGTGCTCTCACATGTTCTCACTCCTCTCTCTGGCTGCAGTTGCTGTTGTGCAGCAACTTTTTCCTCTTCTGAAATCTGTTCCCCCAGAGGCACTACCACCATCGCTGATGGGCTCGGCCTTGGCCAGTGGTGGGTCTGTCCTGGAGCCAGCTGGCATGGGCTCTGTCGGACATGGGGGAAGAAACTTCTGGCATCTTCTTACAGAAGCCACTCGTGCAGCCCCGCTTCTACCAAAACCTAGCCACACAAATGCAATATACACTGAAATGCAGTCCAGATATCTGTGGGTCCTCCTGAAAGAGCTGACTTGGCTTTTGCCAAGGTGAAAGCAATATCCAGCTCAGCTCTCCAGAATGTCCCTTTCTGAAAGGCTTGAGCCATCCTTGTCTCTGATGGTGTCATAGGAGCCCATAGGTTTGAGGCAACCCTGCATGGACTTTTTTCTTACAGTGATATCCTGGAAGACCAGAATGGCTTTTAAATTCAAAAAAGACCAGGTTATATTTTAGAATATAAACTAGCATAGTTCACTTTTAAGTAAAAAATACTCAAAGGAATTTTATCAGGTAAAACCTGAATATATTGTGATTTTATACCATGCTGCTTTTGGATACTATATGCTTGCTCCATGGACCTCTATTTGCTGACTTGGCTTCATCTGCCTAACTGAAAGATTTTCTGAGATGCAGCAAAATCTGCACAATTTCCTCCAATCCATGGGATACTTTTTTCCCCCTCCATCACTCCCAAAGCCTTTCTGTCCCCTCCCTACTCCTTCCAGTAATCTGTCAGTGTCTGTACTAACTCCAAGACCCCACCTCATTGCTGTGCCGCTGTGATTGCTTCTCCTTCTCATGTCCTGCAGTTCCTGTGACCTTCTTTCCCTGAGCAGCTGCTGAAGGAAAAAGCAACCACCCCTCCCCAGGAAGCTTCTGCCCTACCTGGTCCTGCTTCTCCCAGGAACACTACATGAAAGCTGAGAACAAGGTATATATGTCTTTCGCCAAAGATTTCTTCTAGCAACTTTTTCTTCCTTTCTGATCTTCCTTACTATTTTGAATCTTTGTGTCGGGGTGGAGCTCAGAGCTAATGTCTAGGAGCTTCTAACCTCTGCAGCACCACAGTTTGAGTCAGTTCTCCCTGTTCATCTCAGAAACTAACACAGAATGATGTTTTGTGCTACAAAACAATGAACATCCATCACTGGATGGCTGGCATTTGGGGTTTTTTATTAGCTGGGAATGAACTAAGAAATGTGAAATGAGAGCTGAGTACCAATTCCAGACAGATAACTAAAGAACAGAGGTGACATACAAATACTAGCTTTCTCAAAGTTACAAATTATCTCTAAATAAAATCAGCAAAGTGACAGGCTGCATTGAAGCACAAATTGGTGTACAATTTGCTGAGCACTATCTACCTGATAGGCTAGCCAGTTAGTGGTTTTACTCCAGAAATCTGAATTTGTAGGTGGAAAAATGTTTCTAGTCCTTTATGCAAAAAGAGGCGGTTGAAACTAAACTACCAATATGGTTCATTAAAAAAGAAATGTCGAAATGTTTAAAATGCTATTATAAGTGTGGATAAGTATGAAATCCATTTACAACTATACCAAACACTTGTGTCATTTATTTTTCTCTTTGAAGATGTTAGGAGCTATCGATTAGATTTAAAATCCAGATTCTAAAAAAATTGTAGACTTCTTTCCTGCAAGATCCTGAGACAGCATTGCGGGTTTGGTTACAGCCTCAGCAAAGAACTAGGCTGCTTTGCAAAGAGGAGCATACTCTCAGGGCACAGCGGGAGCCATCGGCTTCCTGGGGTCAGGCGCCAGGAGCGGCTGGTGCTCCCCATGGAGGGTCCATCAGGACAGGACCTGGCAGCCAGGGCCCGTCCCACCGCCCCGGCCAGGAGCAGGGCAGCTGGGGGGCACCGGGACAGCCCCAGCCCCGGGCAGCGGGCCCCTCCATGGGGACGGGATGTGGGTCCGCGGCGGGGCCCGGCTCAACGTGGCCCATGGCCGGGCAGAGCAGGGCTGTGGGCAGATGGAGAGCAGCCCCGCTGCGGCATTGCTAGGGCAGGGGCTGGCGGCCCCGGGGGGCTGATGGGGGTCCTGGGCCGTGGGCAGGGTGGGGGGAGTCCCAGGCGGCCAGGCAGGACCAGTTAGGGCTGGCGGTGCCTTCGGGGCCCAGACACAGACACAGAGTAATAGCATCATGTTCCCTGACTATTCTGGCTGGTCAGGGAAAACCGATAAAGAAAACAAAGCAGAGACTTAACATTTAGAAGTTCAAGACAGGCAAAATTAGTAAAAGACACTTCTTTGTCAAAAATGGGAGGAGCTGTGTTCAAGGACCTAAATGCTTATTATGACAGCTGTGAAAAACAAACACTTTGCAAGTGCAGTAAGGTTTGGTATACATGCTAATGCAGCAGAAGTTGTAAAAAAAACCCTGAAGGTTTCTAAAGGGAAACAATCTAAACCAGATCGCAGTTGTTTGCAAATTTATGTCAGGCCAGTAAATATTAGGTCTGAATGGTACCAGGCAATATATAAAGTTCAAGAATGCAGATTCATGTGAAAACTGGACCCAAAGAGTCCCATATGAGAGACTGACTTTTCATTTCCCCACATTAGTAAGAAACTTGGTCTTGGTACAGAAAGAGTTAATCGTTGTCGACATTTTCCCTGCTTGACCCCTGGAAATTTCACCTGAGTTAGAAACCCAAATTAAGCAAAGCATTTATGCTTAACTTTGTCAAAGAAGTCAGAAGACAGCAGTAGGTTCATCCCATCCTGACTGTAAAATTTGCTGGTGAATAAGAAACTGTAAAATTGAGACTTTCCATCAACTTCTAAACATTAAAATTGTCAAAAGACAAGACAATACCAAAGGGTCATAAGGCTCGACAGAGAAAAATCACTACCACCAAGACCTTAGGAAAGTAGTTAAGCACATGCTTAAATCTACGCAAAAGGTTTGGTGCAAAAATTTCTGCGTTTTGTCCATGATTGTGTACATACTCTGGGCACACTCTGAGCTCATGACTGTCACCAAAAATTAACGAGACCATTGCCAAGGCTTCTGTTAATTCAATGGGTCTGAATCAGCCAAGTTAGAAACTTTGTGAATATCTATGTAATATCAGAGAAACTCAGTGAAAAATTATCTTTTCTGGTCTTTTTCACGTTTACTCAATTTTTTACATCAAGTATTTAATCTTAAAGGTCCATTCATGTGCGTAATATTATTATATAGCAAACTGACTAATGCATAATTGTCGTGGTTTAACCCCAGCCAGCAACTAAGCACCACGCAGCCGCTCACTCACTCCCCCCCCACCCAGTGGGATGGGGGAGAAAATCGGGAAAAAGAAGCAAAACCCACGGGTTGAGATAAGAACAGTTTAATAGAACAGAAAAGAAGAAACGGATAATGATAATGATAACACTAATAAAATGACAACAGCAATAATGAAAGGATTGGAATGTACAAATGATGCGCAGTGCAATTGCTCACCACCCACCGACCGGCACGCAGCTAGTCCCCCAGTGGCGATTCCCCGCCCCCACTTCCCAGTTCCTATACTAGATGGGACGTCATATGGTATGGAATACCCTGTTGGCCAGTTTGGGTCAGGTGCCCTGGCTGTGTCCTGTGCCAACTTCTTGTGCCCCTCCAGCTTTCTCCCTGGCTGGGCATGAGAAGCTGAAAAATCCTTGACATTAGTCTAAACACTACTAGCAGCAACTGAAAACATCAGTGTTATCAACATTCTTCTCATACTGAACTCAAAACATAGCACCATACCAGCTACTAGGAAGACAGTTAACTCTATCCCAGCTGAAACTAGGACAATAATGCATTTTTTTCTATCAATATTCATATTTTTCCCATGGCAACTGCTGTTTGGGTACAGTGTCCTATGCTACTAAGCTGTATATCAAATAGTTCAATTTCCTAAGATTTTCTTTACTTGTAACTCAAACACTATTTTAGTGTTACTGAGTATGTATCTTATACTAGTGAATTTTTAAAATAATAATAAAAAAAGTGCAATAAATCTCAGTTTAAGTATGATCAAAGACATGATACCCTAAGGATCATGAAACAAAGAACTTCTGGGGAGTGAAGGTATGAGTTGTTTTCCAGAAGTCTCCTGACCTCACAGACCTAGGACTTGCTGCCTTAAGTTTTAAAATATATTTTAATCCTTGTCCAGTGTAAGATGTAAGAAAAAATGCACCATTTTTTTTAAGATCTACAACTTCAGTTGCATACAAAACAACAGCAGATAGACTTCTGTGTTAGCATGAGAGACCAAGATACTAAAGCCAAGATCTTAAAAATGCTTCAGCACTAAGGGTAAGATCCACTTTCCCTAATTTGTAGGTGCTTTGTGAGCTAGTGTCTATATCGTAAATTCCTAAGTTCTCTATGCTTTCAGTGAAGAGGAGGATAGCCTTCATGGTCATCAGAGCAAGGTCTGACTGCAGATCTCCATTGGAAATTAAGCAATATTTTTAACAGCGCTGCATCCCATTCCTAATACTTGTATAGCTGTTTCAGTCATAGTCTGAGAGGTGGCAAAGAATGGAACGGGCTACAGAATTTTTTTTCATGTTTTGAAGGCACCCAACATGATGACTAATGCCAGCTAAAAAGATAAGTAAAACCATACTGAGATTGCACAGAGAATCAGAACAAGGAGACCTGTTTTGAATCAGAGGACATCTTGCCTTACACAGTAGGGTGACTTACTTGAGCTGACCAAGAGGAGTGAAGTATAAACCCATCTGAGATAACTTTGGCTGTCCATTTTATTTGTACAAGCTGCATAGCTGAGAAAGAATAGGAATTTGGCTATCAGGAGAATACTATCAGAAGGCTTGTATTTAAAACAAAAAAAAAAAAGGGAAAGAAAGAAAACTACAGGGGGCAAGAACTACCCTAGGATTCAAACTGGTTTTGCCCTTCTTAGTCAGGCCATGTGTGTGCTGGAAGACTTTGCATGCAGAGGAAATTCTTTGACAAGCATAAAAAATGAGAAAAGAATCCAGAAATCCCTGTGTTAAATACAAACTGACAGCATCCCTCAGATGGTAGGTTTGAATTAACCTTTAGTCCCTTATAAAAATGCACCAGTTTTTGTATGCTGTTCTGAAGCAGAATGTTTACAGATCTTAGTTCACCCATCATCAGAATAAGAGGGCAGAGAATAACTCGCAGAACAGCTATAATTCAAAAGTACACATCTTGGTCCTTGAGCAAGTTTGGTATTTGTAGCATGGGTTTTCACCACTGTAAAATAACATTTAACTGGCTGTCAAGCACATTTGCAAGTAATAGGGAGAAGTTGCTGTGTAGAAAGCTGAGGTATGTACCAAGCAAATTATTCCATTGTTAACAATTCTATTTACTCCTGCATCATCATTACCATTAATAATTTTTGTTACATTCTAAGGCCTTAAAATTCTGCACTTCATTTCTGTGCTGACTTCTGCTGAAAAGGGAAGAGACTTTTTGGCAGCTGTAGCTATATACTGTAGGGAAAAAAAAAAATGACGAGAAGCCTGAAAGGCTGGAAGATACTTTAAAACTTCAGAGGATGTGAAACCTTTTTACTCCCTTTCTGTATGTGTGTGTCATTCACTAAAGCTGTAGGAACTGCTTTGACTGAAACACTCTCAGCTCAGCAAATCCCCATCAAATCTAAGGAAAGAGTCCAAGAGAGTTTGGTCCGGATTCCATCCAAATATCCTCAGGATCCATTGCCCTAATGCAGTTTACCAAATCCACCCGTGTGGCATGGTGGTCTGCTTGGTGTAGCATATGGTCTTGAGCCCTAATACAGTTTATCTGGTAGGACTCAAGTCTGTGACTGAGGGAAGTGCAACAGTTGGAATGGCTCAAGACCGGCACATATGCCAAATCCTCTTGGCTGAGACAAGTTGTGCAGACTGAAAAAAAAAGGTAGAGGGGGAATGTTGCTTGCATTCATTTATTAAAAAGAGCATGTGAGCCTGAACTAGTCTAGCTAGCAAACAGAGAAATAAGAGCAGCTGCAGAGTTTGATCTTCTGCATCTTAGATACCTGTGTTAGAAGAAATGTTTGTTCTCTTTTGACTATACAGGAAGACATAGATACCTATAGTCAGACTGCAACATCTACCTTGTGACACGTAAACTCAGGTAAGATTAACTCTACTTCTGCTTACCCTATTTCATGTCTAGAAACATTGGCTCTAAAGACAGCTTGGCTCCTACCTGCTGGCGTGGCTTTTGGATTAAGGTGTAAGATACACAGAACAGTAATGCCAAACAGCTGAAATCCTGAGGACACCCCACCTCAGAAGTTGCCTACTGAAATGCTTGGCAGGGAAGATCACAGCTATCAATAATGGTAATTTACCTGAGTAAGGATCAATGGTATCAATGGCCTTGTTTTAGAATGATTTGGGCCAGAACAAAGTTTTGAAAAGCAAGAGCTTTCAGAGGAAGGAAACCCGCCATTGTAGTCACTTCTAATAATGAACCCCACTTCTAATGCAATCACCAAGCACTGCAAAATAAAAGCTCACTAGTATGTATCTTCTGTCTCTTTTACCACGTGTCCATCAAAGCAGTGTGATGTGTTTTTAAAAAAATAAATATGTGTTTTCATAACACTTAGAGATTTCCATTGATAAATTTTCATAGTGATTAAGTCAGAGTGGCTCAAGAACTGAAATAGAACCAGATCATCAGCCAGTGGCAGTCAATGGCTCACTGACTTCGCTAGAATTGCTTGTTTATCACTAGCTGAGGTACAGAATTTTATTCACTTCCTGTTTCTTGGTTTAATGTAAGTTTAATGCAGAAATTCTGTCCAAGCTGCATTAACAATTATTGTCCTTTCTTGTTGTGGTGGGTTACACTTGGCCAGCAGCCTGCTGCCCACCCAGCTGCTCACTCACTCCCTCTCCTCAACAGGACAGGGAGAAAACAGGATGAAAAAGCTCATGAGTTGAGATAAAGACAGGGAGATTGCTTAGCAGTTACCATCATGGGCAAAACAGACTCAACTTGGGGAAAGTAATTTAACTTGTTGCCAGCCAAGACAGATTTGGGTAGTGAGAAACAAAGACAAATTTTAAAACAACACCTTCTCCCTTCTTCTTATCTGACTTTGTTGTTCACACTACTGATTCTCACTATTTTTCTTCCCTCCTCCCATGCCTCTGAGGTATGTTCTACCCTTTCTTAGATATGTTATGACAGAGGCACCCCTCCATTGTCTGCAGGGCTCAGCCGTGCCTGGCGGTGGGTGGGTTGGAGCCGGCTGGAACCGGCTGTGTCCGGCACGAGGCAGCCCCAGATCCTCCTCACAGAGGCCAGCCTGCATCCCCCTGCTACCAAAACCTTGCCACCTACACACAATGCACTTATGCACAAAGTTTTTCTTCCTTTTGATGTTAGTTCCATCATCTACAGTTAGCTTACCGTGTCTTCACTTAACTGACTGATGTTCTTCTAAGACCAAAGTTAGCCATTTGCATCCATTCAGAATTTAAAGAGCATACAGTTTTCTAAGATGTGCTACAAAGATGGGCAAGGACCTAGAACATACAGTCGTTGAAGAGATGTGAGGAGAGATCAGCTTATTAAGTCTCATGAAGAGAAAATTAAGGGATGATCTGATATCTGCCTGCAACTACTTGAAAAGCAGTGCAAAACAGGAAAGAGTCAACCTCTTCTCAGTACTCTCAGGTGATAGGGACATAAACTTGTGGCTTGGAAGGTACCGGCTGGACTTAAGGAAGCAAATTTTCACCATGAGGATAGTGCAGCATTGAAACATGTTGCCTAGAGAGACTGTGAAACTGCCAAGCTCATTACTCAGCTAGACAAAGCCAAAGCTGACCTGATCTAATGTTGATAGAACTGCCTCATGAGGGAGACTGGACTACTTGACATTACAGACATCCCTTCCAACAAACATTTATAATTTTGTGATTCTTATTTTTCACCCCTTTGTTGATCCAAATAATTAGCATTGGATGATGCAGATCCATGAATACATTCAAAGACTGAGTGAAAAAAACAGTTATTTTGTTTAGTCCATTCTACTCAAGTAGACCTCTGCCTTCTCTCTACTATGGAGCCTTCATCAGTTTTATTTTTAAAAGACATTAATTTGGGAAAGACTACAGAAACATGTACTCATGGATGAAAAGGGTTCTGTAACTGTCATTCTGTACCTCTTACTTTTAAAAATATCTCAGATGTATTTATACTATGAGGATTTTCCTGAGATGGTAAGACATCAGATTGCTGACTGCAACTATCCACATACCAAATATTCCACCTCCAACAAGTACTCATCCCTGGACAGAGCTTCTGTATCTGTACTCATAAACCTCACTGCTGAACTATGAGTAATGTTTCTCATTTGGTTTGCTATAATCTGGACTATCTAACATTTAAGAAGTCTTTCAGCAGGTATGAATTTTTTCAGAATACAAGAATCAA
This sequence comes from Aquila chrysaetos chrysaetos, assembly GCF_900496995.4. Classification (NCBI taxonomy): domain Eukaryota; kingdom Metazoa; phylum Chordata; class Aves; order Accipitriformes; family Accipitridae; genus Aquila; species Aquila chrysaetos. The sequence goes on from NC_044005.1 coordinate 82,585,531, forward strand.
ATAAATATATATTCAATACTCTTCAGCATCTAACCCTGATTTGGAAAGAATATTTATTTTGACTTTTATTTTAAAGGAGTGTAATCTTTCTTAGCAGACAGAGATATATAAACAGGTATATTCTGCTAAATTTAAAAAAATTTACCCACAAAAAGTGCTGTGCAAAACAACATTAAAATAGATTATTTCTCTCCACTCTTTTTTGTGAATTTTGTCTGCTGTAATATTTTTTTCACTGGCAAATCTCAGGTGTGTTATCCTTTACAGCACTTCAGAAACCACTTTGTAGAATATAAATGTCACAGATCTTCCATTCTGTCACATTTGAATAAACTCCAAACACCTTTGAAGTTGTCATGACCTCCTTTTGCAAACTCTTTGAGATCTATAGATGAAAAGTACTATATGATACTAGATAGATATTATCATCTATTTCTTTATACACTTAGGGACAACTGCCATTTATTTTCACCTATTTGTCACATCAAACAATGTTTAAGTTCCAGATTTGCTAAATGTTCAAAAATGGTTTCCATTTGCATCATTGAAAGTCACTCTTTGTCCTGGGGCAATATTCTGGAGAATTTCCAGAGCCATGTGCTGAAATGGACGGTTTCAACATCTAATTATATTTTGGCATTGTTTGAGTATAACATCTTTGTATATGTAAGTTTATAGAGAGAGATTTTTTTGGTAGACTGATTCATGTTTTAACAGCAGTTTCTTTTCTGTTGCCTGCCTATAATATTCTTGCAACAATATTCACTGTCTGAAAACTAAGTCACTTAATAGTACAGTCTGTCCAGAATCGGACTTGATAGAGAAAGGAGGGTCTGTATAGTATCACAAGCATGTTCTGCCTACATGTCAAACAACAAAATGCAGATAGACACTCTTATGCAATGCCAAGTGCAGGTGTATTATCTTTGACTCAGTATGGTACTAATTTCTAATTAAAGTTATACCTCTCTTGATTGAAGCAGGCTAGTATCCTGCTGTTTTGGCAAATGAGCAAAGCAGGCTTGTGATTATTGCGCACAATAATCCTTATAGGTGCACCTAAAATACAATATTTTTTTTTAATGGCCATGAAAGAGCAAGGATCTGACTTCCCAATTTGCAAGACAGAACATATGAGACAGGGAAAATGGCTGTCATCCCTATCCTTTAGCTATTAGTTAGGAGCACCAACTAATAACTGGTTAGTAGCTGACTAACTGGAATGTAGTTTGCCAGCAATTTTTTCTGCTACATGAACTTTTAGTAGGTCATACTCAGTTCTTTTACCCCAGAGAAAGAAATAATCTCTAAATTCTTAGTGCTCTGCAGAGTGTAGGTAGCCATACCCAACATGGGAGTAAGCTGCAGCATTCTGCCCAGCCTCCAGTTTTGGAGCATGAGTGATACCCATGGCTGTGGACAGGCCTGCCCAGCAAAATGTAGGGATGGCAAATCAGGTCGGGACAGAAGCCTTCTGGGTCCAGTCTGGACAAAACACTATATCATGTATATTCTATCTTTCTCAACATGGGCAAAGCCTGAGTCCCAGGCACATGATGTGGACAAACTCACTATGTGCAAGGTGCAAAGCGTGATGTAGATTCTCCTCTCCTCTCTGGGCTTTCTCATCCCAAGACACTAGCTGATTCACTCCATATCAGTGCCTGGGAATGAACTGATATATATTTGCAGTATGGATAAGTACTAGTAGTAGTACTAGACAGTACTAGCACTATTATGGACCAAAACAGAGAGAGGATCTGTTTGGAAATATAGACACCCCTAAACATAGTTACACACTTCTTGTAGCTTACTAAATGGATATAGGACTTTGTTCTAGGTACCTGTGAAACACTGCATTGCACTCTATAGATGTTTCTATTTCAAGATATCTTTATTTAGAGGTGTATTGCGTTTGCGTGGCAAGGTGTTGGTAGTGGGAGGGGCTACAGGGGTGGCCTCTGTGAGAAGCTGCTGGAAGCTTCTTCCCCCATGTCCGACAGAGCCAATGCCAGCCGGCTCCAAGACGGACCCACCGCTGGCCAAGGCCGAGCCCATCAGTGACGGTGGTAGTGCCTCTGGGGGAACAGATTTAGGAAGGGGGAAAAATTGCTGCACAAAAGCAACTGCAGCCAGAGAGAGGAGTGGGAAGATGTGAGAGCACCAGCCCTGCAGACCCCCAGCTCAGTGCAGGAGGGCAGGAGGTGCTCCAGGCGCCGGAGCAGAGATTCCCCGGCAGCCCGTGGGGAAGACCATGGTGAGGCAGGCTGTCCCCCTGCAGCCCAGGGAGGTCCACGGGGGAGCAGATCTCCACCTGCAGCCCGGGGAGAGAGGACCCCACGCCAGAGCAGGGGGATGCCCGAAGGAGGCTGTGACCCCGTGGGAAGCCCACGCTGGAGCAGGCTCCTGGCAGGACCTGCAGCCCCGTGGAGAGAGGAGCCCACGCTGGAGCAGGTTTGCTGGCAGGACTTGTGACCCCGCAGGGGACCCACGCTGGAGCAGTCTGTGCCTGAAGGACTGCAGCCCATGGAAGGGACCCATGCTGGAGCAGTTTGTGAAGAACTGCAGCCCGTGGGAAGGACTCATGTTGGAGAAGTTCATGGAGGACTGTCTCATGACCCGATGCTGGAGCAGGGGATGAGTGAGGAGTCCTCCCCCTGAGGAAGAAGGAGCGGCAGAGACAATGTGTGATGAACTGACCCCAACACCCATCCCCATCCCCCTGTGCTGCTGGCAGGGAGGAGGTAGAGAAAATCGGGAGTGGAGTTGAGCCTGGGAAGGAGGGAGGGGTGGGGGGAAGATGCTTTTCAGATTTGGTGTTATTTCTCATTACCCTACTCTGATTTGATTGGCAATAAATTAAATTAATTTCCCCAAGTTGAGTCTGTTTTGCCTGTGACGGTAACTGGTGAGTGATCTCTCCCTGTCCTTATCTTTACCCACAAGCCTTTTGTTATATTTTCTCTCCCCTGTCCAGCTGAGGAGGGCAGTGACAGAGCAGCTTTGGTGGGCACCTGGCGTCCAGCCAGGGTCAACCCAACATAAGAGGGGTCTACGATGTTTATACTATTCTGCTCAAACACTAAAAAAGAAGGATCACCTAATGTCAGTAACTGTGTATTCTGCTGTATTTGCTACCATACTTTTGCTGGGTTAAATCTCTGTTATTAAAGAGAAGACATTCTCTTAGGCTTTCACTGAATGATATGGAAGTGTCATTGCTAAAGAGATCTACATTAGGAAAATGGATATTTCTAAAATTGTTTGCAGAGTAGCAGACAGCAAACAAGAAAATGTTCTGCCTTTATTTTGCATATAATACACTGTGTTTCCAAAAGAAGGATTATGAGATTATAATTTTCTTATGAAAAAATAATGGAACATTTAATGAACCCTAAAGGTAAGATCATCTAGATTTTTGCCTGAGAAAACTTCAGATGTCTTGGCACTATTCTAAAATTTGTTGGGGAACAAAGGCAAGTACTTGGCTAGTTCTGCCATGCATTATTTAGTAGAGAAAACAAAATCTGTTTGTGCGAAATTAGGCTACAATTTAGAAAATAAAATCAGATGAGGCCATTCAATTGCCTAAAGTCTAAAAAATGCTGCAATAAATGTAAACAACTATTGGTAAATTAGTTTAAGCATTATCAATGTCATTTTTTTATCTTGCAGCCCAGGTATAACATCTGCTTTTGAATACAATACCCATTCCTTTCTAGAATTTCAAGCCAGTAGTGATCTGAATTTTATTGTTCAGGACACCAGATGACAAGAGGTAATTTTTTGTTAATACTATTATCCCTTTTGCCTTTCATAACACATCTTGAGCTTTCAGGGACTTCCACACCATGTCTACATACACTGAAGACATAGGTCATGAAGGAAGAAAAGTAAGCTGAAAGGCAGACCCTGTGTAAGTCCAAATGGGGGTAAGCTGGTTATGAATAAATCTAAATTAAAAAATAGAAGAAGAAACCAATAACTGAGGAAATTCTTCTTCTCCTTTGTTCACACAGGGCCCAGGTGAATGTACAGTTCAGTCTGTTTAGGCAACAAAATATAAGACCCTGTGGAGATTGGCTTTAAAACTACAGCAGGCAGTAAATACCAAGTGGGGAACAGGGAACTATATGAGCTAACAAACCCTGCAAGCACATGTGCAAATAACTAAGGGAAATTCTGGCTTTGCATCTGTATGTTTTAATGGCCAGAAAGGGAAGTTCTGGGGCAGTCTTCCTCTTGGAGCAGTAAGGACACAAACCAATTTAATATTAATTGTAAGCTTAATAAACTTATAAAAAGAATTACACAAATACTTGCCTATGATTGCTTTGTGATCTCCTTAGTGAACTACGGGACCCCATCTACCATTGTGTGTCCTGTGTATGCTTCCAGCTTCTAAAAGATATCAGATTGACACCAAATTAAATGAGCCTTTATGTAGTAGATGATGTAGATAATTTCAGTCAAAAAAAACTTACATTGTAGCTTGACATTATAAATTAAGGGTGGGAGAACGTAATGGCTATAGTGCACAATTTGTGGATAAGAAACTGAGACAGGGAGAGAGAGGCATAGCCTGACACACACAAGAAGTTAGACATCTCAGCCTGGGTCTACATAGCACAGTGGGATTAGAGAAAACAATACCAGAAGAAGCAGAACCACATAGTGTGGGAAAGAGCCACTGTTGTGTTTGGGCACCAAAAGCAGTACAGCCACAGCAGGGACTCACCACCTATGTCTATAGTGGGAAAGGAAACAGTCCAGAGCCACCCTGTAGCTTTTGAGCCAAATGGTACACCATGGATTGCATCCATACAGTTAGACTTGCTTACCCACTAGACTCACTCACTACCAGGACATGGTAGCTTGTCCAAACTGCCTGTTGAGAATGCTCCCTCACCCATACAAAAGCTCAGACATGGTTTGGGTTTATCTGGAAGAGTGCTAGCTGGCCCTAGGCCAAAACCATGCCAGGGACTGCATGCTGCAAAGCTGGGTACATGTGCTCAGTCTTATTCCCTAACTCTCCTCAGCTTCCTATTATAGATGCAGCCACTGGGACTAATTAAACTAGGCACTATGCTGTATTGATATAGCTGTAACGCTCCCTTCTGAAGTTCCGATAAACTAAGAAAAACTTCATAACTCTTATAATTCTGACAGACTTTCTGAACATATTAATTGTATTTAGAAACTGTACTTTTCAGAGCATAAAACACTTTTCCTACTAGGTAGTGTGGGGAAAGTTTTTGATAATGAAATAAGACCAAAGTTTTTGGTTTCTTTTATTATTATCTCAGTTTTTATTTCTGATATCTTTGCCTCTTAGCATGTGGAGACAAGAAATACTCAAGGCCTGAACAAAGTCACACCGCAGCTGAGTGCTGCTAGAACTCCAATATGAACTGGAGTCAAAGGCTGCCAAATGGTATGCAACAATTGATATTGCCATGCATTTTTCTTGACCCCTCTGGCAGCGGAGTGCAGTTCACAGTTTGCTTTCACATGGAGGGGTATCCAGTGCATTGGGAATTGACTGCCCCAAGGGTGGAAACATAGTCCTAACATTTGTCATGGATTGATACAGACTGCACTGGAACAAGCTGAAGCTCCCAAACACCTTTAGTATATTGATGACATCATTGTGTGGGCAACACAGCGGAGGAAGTGTTTGAGAAGGGGAGAAGAATAATCCAGATTCTTTTGAAAGCTGGTTTTGCTATAAAACAAAGTAAGGTCAAAGCACCTGCACAGGAAATTCAGTTTTTAGGAATAAAATGGCAAGATGGGTGTCATCATATCCCAATTGATGTGATCAATAAAATAACAGCTATGTCTCCACCAACTAAAAAAAATGAAACACATTTCTTAGGTGTCATGGGTTATTGGAGAATGCATATTCCAGGTTATAGTCTGATTGTAAGCCCTCTATGGAGTGACCTGGAAGAAAAACAATTTTGAATGGGGCCCTGAGCAGCAGCAAGCCTTTGAACAAATTAAACAGAAGGCAGTTTGTGCAGTAGCACTTGGGACAGGCTGGACAGGACAAGATGTGCTTTATGTGCTTTACACCTCAGCCAGCGATAATGGCCCCACCCTGAGCCTCTGGCAGAAAGTGCCTGGAGAGACTCGAGGTCGACCTCAAGGGTTTTGGAGCCAGGGGTATAGGGGATCTGAACCCCATTACACTCCAACTGAAAAAGAAATATTAGCAGCATATGAAGGAATTTGAGCCACTTTAGAAGTGGTTGGTACTGAAGCACAGCTCCTTTTGGCACTTCAATTGCCTATGCTCGGCTGGATGTTCAAAGGGAGGGTCCCCTCTGCACATCATGCAGGTGATGCTACATGGAGTAAGTGGGTCGCACTGATAATGCAGTGGGCTCAAATGGGAAACCCCAGCCACCTGGGAATCCTGGGAAGTGATCATCGACTGGCCAGAGGGCTGAAACTTCAGACCGTCACCAAAGGAGGTGACTTGTGCTGAAGAGGCCCCTCTGTATAATAAATTAGCAGGAAATGAAAAGCAATATGCCCTGTGTACAGATGGATCCTGTCATATTGTGGGAAAACATTGATGGTGGAAAGCTGCTGTGTGGTCCTACACAACAAGTTGCAGAAACTGCTGAAGGAGAAGGTGAAACGAGTCAGTTTGCAGAGGTGAAAGCCATCCAGCTGGCTTTAGATATTGCTGAATGAGAAAAATGGCCAGTACTTTCTCTATATACTGACTCATGGATGGCGGCAAATGCCCTGTGGGGATGGCTGCAGCAATGGAAGCAGAGCAACTGGCAGCACAGAGGTAAACCCATCTGGGCTGCTGAATTATGGCAAGATATTGCTGCTTGGGTAGAGAACCTGGTTGTAAAAGTACATCACATATATGCTCACATACCCAAGAGTCATGACACTGAAGAACACTGAAACAATAAGCATGTGAATGCCATTGCACAGCTTATCCACAAATGTCAAATGTGTGCCATGATCAAACAAGCTAAGCGGCTAAAGCCTTTTTGGTATAGAGGACCATGGCTGAAATATCAATATGGGGAAGCCTGGGAGATTGATTGTATCACACTACCATGAACCCGCCATGGCAAGCACCATGTGCTTACAATGGTGGAAGCAACTGTTGGGTGGTTGGAAACATACCCTGTGACCCATGCCGCTGCCCAGAAGACTATCTTGGGCCTTGAAAAGCAAGTTTTATGAGAACACAGCACCCCCGAAAGAGTTGAATCAGACAACAGGGCTCATTTCTGAAATAACCTCATAAACACCTGGTCCAAGGAGCATGGCATTGACTGGGTGTGTCGCACAACCTATCATGCACCAACCTCTGGGAAAATTGAACGATACAATGCACGGTTAAAAACTACACTGAGGGCAATGGGTGCTGGGACATTCAAGCATTGGGATACACATTTAGCAGAAGCCACTTGGCTAGTTAACACTAGAGGTCTGCCAGTCAACCTGGCCATGCCCAGTCAAAACCCCTGCACACTGTGGAAGGAGATAAGATCCCTGTGGAACTTATTGGGAAAAATAGTCTGGGTTATTCCTTCCTCAGGAAAGGGTAAACCTATTTGTGGGATTGTTTTTGCTCAAGGACCCGGGTGCACTTGGTGGGTAATGCAGGATGGGGGAGTCCAATGTGTATCACAAGGTGATTTAATCCTGCTTAAAAATAATCCATTATTTGGGTTGCATGTTATAGGAATTACTATTGCAGGAACCCCTTGTTGCTGGCCAGCCAAGCTAGGAGCAAGGGGAGAAGTTCATTGCAATATTAAACCCTATAACCTGGCCCAAAGGGACGAGGGGTGGAGATTGTAATGGAAATACCTTTAGATTGTTGTAACCCATGATCTGAGTTGCATGTTATAGGAATTACTAGAGCAGGAACCATCCGAACCAATGGAGGACAAGCCTTACAAGACGCAGGGCCAGTGCAGCAGCGACCCGACCTGAGCTGGCTTTGGTGCCCAGTAACTCCACGCAACACACCACCTCTGCTGTCCTGAGTGACCACCCTAACAGATGGAGCCCAAAGTCACGGACTAAATGAACTCAGTGGACATTTTGTAGACATTTGTGGACATTTATGGACATTTTACAGACATTTTACAGGGGTGGTCCATAGACTACGGGAATGATATCTGTGTGTTGTATCAAAGGATGGGAAGGGGGGTGGTGGTTAATGAGGATGTAGTGGATAGTGTGGGACCTCAGCATGATGGAAGTGGTGTCGAATGAGGGGTGGAGAATGTGCTGGTTTTGGCTGGGATAGGGTTAATTTTCATCCTAGTAGCTGGTATGGGGCTACATTTTGGATTTGTGCTGGAAACTAGTGTTGATAACACAGGGATGTTTTCCTTATTGCTGAGCAGTGCTTGCCCAGAGCCAAGGGCAGTTCTGCTTCTCCCCCCACCCCACCAGCGAGGAGGCTGGGGGGGCACAAGGAGTCGGGAGGGGACACAGCTGGGACAGCTGACCCCGACTGACCCAAGGGATATTCCACACCATATGTCATGCTCAGCATATAAACTAGGAGGAAATTTGGCCAGGGGCCACTGCTCGGGGATTGATGGGGCATCAGTCGGTGGTAAGCAATTGTTTTTCATTTGCATCACTTGTCTTTCTTGGGTTTTATTTCTCTCTCTTTTTTTTTTTTTTAATTTTCCTTTTCTATTATTACTATCACTATTACTATTATTAATTAACGTCATCAATTATTAAACTGTTCTTATCTCAAGCCATGAGTTTCCTCACCTTTACCCTTCCAATTCTCTTCCCCCCGCATTCTGCTGGGCACAGGGAGTGAGCGAGCGGCTGTGTAATACTTAGTTGCCAGCTGGGGTTAAACCACAACATAAGTGCAGAAAAGTGGTTTTAGTTTTTATTCACTTAGAATCTATTTCACAGAAACAGTCACTGCTTCATTTCTGGATTGTGGATATCCCAAAGTGAAAGCTATACAGTTACAGCAAGACAGCCTGCAGGAGACTGCAAGAGCCTGCTCATGGACTGTCTGCACTGTTATGAAGTAAGAGTCTGAAGGTTAATAGAAGATTTCAGCTACTCTCCATCTGAACCATGTTTAAACAAGTGTTATGGATACCTTCCTGACTTCTCCATCTAGGCTACAGTGGATACATAGACCCTTGAAGTTAAGAAAAAAGTTTTTCCTGTTTAATGCACAGTTTACAGTTTGTTAGATATCGAAAGTAAACTGAACTTGTGTGGACATAGCCTGTATTTCATTTGAATTGCTATAGCCACCCCAGTGGCTGCAATTCCTGTTGTGTAACACTGGAATAACAGCAAAGTAGAGGCACAGTTCTCAGTCTGTTGTTTTCCTGTGCTTCACTGCAGTGACTTAAAGATGTGATTTGGTAACATTGCTTCTTCTAAGACTCATGAAATTCTGGTGCTTTTGATTGCTTGCCACAGCCACTTGCCCCATTAAGATGTCTCTGTCAGAAATATGTTGTTACTTAATCTTGCTTTGGAAAAGCTGGAGATCAACAGAAGAGCTCTGACAATCTAAAAAATATGATTTAGAGACAAATATCTTTGTTTAATTTAGGTCCTTTTGTATCTGAGTACCAACATGAGATTTTTCAACTAATACAAGCAGAAACCAAATAATGATGCATTTTCTTCTGAAGCTTATCGAGTAAGGTGAATTTTGATTGACAAAACAGAACAGAAGCATGTTATACTATACTATAGTATATATACTAATAATCTAATAAGTATATACTATACTAATAATCTTTACTGTTTCAGTAAGTTGCTCTATCTCTAAATTTCATAATAGCTAATCCTGTTTTAGAAAGACAGGTATTTAATTATTTATATTTTATCTCTCTGAGTTTATTGCAGAATTTTATTTTACCTCTAATGATAAATATGTAGAATATACATATAAAAAGGTATAATATATTTTTGATACTAATTGAACATGGCCAGTTTTGACTAACAAAGCAGGCTGGAAGAGTGTTCCTTTGTAAGTTTATCATTTTAATCAAAATGTGCTCACCTTTAGATTTCATTAAAATTAAGCCAGTATTAAGAAGATAGATCTTAAATAATTGATGTTTTCTCTCTTCTGACTTAGGGAAAGTATTTTTACCTCTGCTGATAAAGTGAAGAATGAATTTTCATCACTTCACAATGTATAGGCACCCGAAAATGTGCAGCACTGAATTACAATGACATACAGTCTCCTATGAGTCATTGTATGGTATATCATCAAATGTCATGCAGTAACTCCTTTTTGCTTCAGGGGATCATTGCTCACCCTTATAATTAAAGGGACTGGTAAAGCTGGTGTTTCTGGACTGGAATGGGAAAAGTTAAACTTATTCATGATAACTGACTGTTTTAGTGAAAGCTGGGTTTCATTATAAACAGATAGTCCATAGCTCATTTGTAAAAGAAATATGAAAATATTGTTTGGCTACTGGAATATATCTGTATTTTCTGCAGCCAAGTGTTGGGGCAGGAAAGACTTAAACTTCCTTATGAATTACTGTATTTTTTAAAATATTTTTTAGCAAGCTCAGCACAGCAGATCCACTGCAATGGGCATTTCAGCCCATCTATAGAACAGCTTAATGCCTTGCTCCATGAAATTCACACCAGCCTTTGATTCACGTAAGGACTGGCAGACTTCCCCAATGCACGGATTCTGTAGGAATTCAGGTTTATCGGGTGTATCTTGACTGTGCGGTCAAATACAGGTAAGCAGGTATAAGTTCATAACATGTTCTGGTAACCTGGAACCATCAATGAAAATGGCAATTGACACAGCACCATAAGAGAAAGACCTGAAGAGGGTACACTTTGCTAGCAAGCCTTGTGTACTACCAGAATCCCAGCAATCTTGCTACCATCACCACTGAACTACTGAGGACCCTGGAGGGAACCAACACAACAAATGAGACTGTTGCCTAGTTGAACTCACCTGAAGAAAAGGATTGGACATAAGACTGAGATGATACCAGATGAGCAAATTCAGTCTGCATCCAGAGTAACTGTTCGGCTGACTGTCAATCCAGAGTCTGGATTGCTGATAAAAATAGTCCTTTTAAGTCTTGCAAACATCAACAAAAAGCCATATTTTCAAGACTGCTTCTTTTCCTCTATTTCTCTTTGTGTCTATCTGTTTTGTTAGAGCAAGATAACAGCAGAACTTAAAGGTGAGTTAAACATTCTCCATTAAGAGCTGTATGACAAATCAGAGAACTCTAATGGACATGCCTTACACAAAGGCCTTTTCCTTTCCAATAAATGGGGAATTGAAAGTAGCTTTTACACTGGGATTTATCATCCAAACTTCAATTTATTGAGAGTAATACACTAATACCCATAAATTTAAAAGCAAGAAAGCAATTCAATTTCGCTTGCTGGGAACAGCAGGCAATATTACTGTTATCTGTTGGAGAGAGCTCAAGGTATTCTCAGCCTTTCAGTTTTCCTCTTATCTCCCCCGGATTTTAAACATACTCTTCCTTGTAAAACTCTCCAGCTATCCCAGAGGTGGACTGAATTTTTCCTGGCCTGCCCTTCTTCTAAGTTAGGTCAAGTTTCTCCTTTTTTCTCTAATTTGCTCTATTTAATTTCTTTGTTTCTGGGGATTTTTAGACAAACTAGGAAAAATGGTTCTTCCAATTAGTAGAGCAACAGGATGCAAAGTCTTGTTCGTATTTTCCTTCTGGACTAAAGAGAATTGAAGCACAGGAAAAATACTGCTTACCAGTCTCATACCTTTATTATGTCTCCTACCTTGATTTCTGGACTATTGCTGCAGTCTACCTACTTATATTTTTGTCATCTGCTTTGCCTGAAATCTCACAATAGCAGAGATATCTTTAACAATATTTAGGTTATTTTCTACTGGAGAAGCTTTGAAGAAAACGTTAACCCAGAATTATGATTACAGTAAATAACAGTACATAGAATTCCATCTTAGACTAACACACATTTGCATACAGTACTGATATATATATCTCTATAATTTCTATAAACATGTAAGATCACCCTTCTGGGAGGCTCCTAGCTTTTACCAGAAGTACCTTTCACCTAAAAATGATGGGACTTTGAAATGATTGACTAACTGCTTTTACACTGCCTGGTTTATTTTCAAAATGCTTTATCCTGGTTTAGGATAGTTTCATCTGTAAATAGTGGTCAAATCAGGTAAATGGGTGAATAACAAGTAACCAAAATCTTCATAGGCATGGCAATTCAAGACCCAAATAGGAAAAGTATAATATCAAGATTGCTCAGCTAGGACAGTGATAGTGACCATGAGAGACTGAAGGTGATTAGAAGCTAAAGAGAAAAAAGTAATAATGAGATTCCATCTACTGTAATATAGACTGGATAGAAATCACCTTTCATGTGTGAAACCAAGACAGTTTTTCAGGTAAAATAATGACAGCTTTGCAGACCTGGTTTAAAATTTACTTTCAAAGACCCTGATGAATAAATATCAATTATCTTTTCAGGAGTAAGAAAAGCAATACAGCCATTGTAGCAGTGCACAATTTCAAAAAGAAGAATTACATTAAAAATGAGAAAAACTTCTAGAGAGAAACAAAAAGAGGAAGCCAAAACTGCAAAATGTTGGCAGATAACACATTAGAAATTCAAAACGAATGTGCACCGTTTGCCAAAATGCTTTTAGAAACATTGCAAAGAAGGAAGTCAGCATGGCTAAACAACACAATAATGCAGGGTATTTAAAATAAGAAGGCACATTTCAAAAACTTGCAATTGTATTAAAACAAAAAAAGAAAAGAGAAGAGGAAAAGTAAAAAAGAAGGAAAAAAAAAAAAGGAGTTTTAGGTACAGCATATTGAAAGGCATAAAAACCTGGACTAAACCCTTGTTCAAACATGCATTTGGTGAGGGAATCCTCTCCAGGGATGCCTTTGAAGACATGGTCAAGGTATAAAAACATAGCTCAGAGAAGACAAGACCACAACAGACACATGAAATGATTCTTTCCATCCAAGTTTACCAGCAAGCAAGGTAAAGCTTGGAGAGGCATCTGTGTGACAACCCTTTTTACAAAAAAAAAAATTAAAAAAAAAATTGGAGGATTTATCTAGAACTGGACTGACAGCAGAAGGTATGAGCAGTCTTTAGCATGTTTCATTTGTGTTCTTTTTCTTCATTTTTGTGGTCACACTCATTTCACCAACATTAACTGAACTGAAGTTTCCAGGGTGGGGAAATGCAAGATTAATTCCTTATTTCTAAAACTTTCACCTTTAAGAATTTACTATCTGAACAATGACCATTGCTGTCTTTTTGGAGATGCTTTTCCAGCTATTCCTCATTAAATGGTGTGGTGAAAGTTGTCTTTATAGCTGTTTGAAGAGAAAACAAATTTGCCAGGGCTATAAACCAAAAAGTATGCCACTTACTTACAAATGTTAAACATTCTTACAGCCCTGTTTACCAGAGATACATTGAATCATAGCTAAGCCAATACTTCTTTGGAACAAAGGACTGTCCAAAACTAAGCTAAAGAAAGCACAGTGAACTGTTGTTTTACAGGTTTTGGAATCATTTGCAGCTACTTGTGTTGTGGCTCATCATAAATAATGATGATCATCTAGAAACCAGACACTAAGTGCAGCTGATCCCAGCCGTGCTTCCTGGGGATTGACTTGATCTCACCTGCTATTAGTCTTCTAAACATTAGGCATCATGTCTAACCTACCAGTTTAGACTCTCTCTATACTCAGAGAGATGTTCTTTCAAAGCATGAGTCGTCCTACCAGTCTTAATATGAATGAAAGGGGAAGCACACATCTTACTCCTCTTCAGAGCCAGGAGTTAATCCCAACATCTATGCTTCTAACTTTTATTTGGCAAAAATTAAGTTGGATAAATCTAGGCCTGACTGATTCATGAACACCTTAAGAAGGATTTTTTTCCTTCTTAATACAGGAGGGACAGCTGTCTGAATCAGATAGTGAATCAGAAGTAACTTGTTTTTTTAGAAGTGTATATCATGTCAACACACAGAGTTTTCACAAAAAGTTACACTAGCTAAATCCTAGTTTCTCCTGGTTTTGAGATAAAGTGCATTTAAAGCAAATGGGAAAAAAATGGACCCAACAGCTTATTGAATATATTAGATTAGACTTGATGTGGAAGTGATTGAAATATTTTCACACTAGTTTTCATGTAAAGGAAACGTTCAGGAAGAAAGTGTAATGAAGTATAATCCTGTTTGTCTAGGTATATAAAGTGCATGTATGCATAAACAGATACATCTATGATATCTTTGCAATCAGTAATGATAAAGGGTAAACAACTGCCTTCATTCTCTGGATATTATTTAAAAGTTGTTCCCTGGACTATTAAACACTAAATGTTTTGCTTCTCTGTATGAGAAGGCACACAACTGAAAAAGCTGTACTTAATATTTCAGATTGATTTTGAAAATTGGTATATGGGATTACACTTTAAGTTTTCAGTTCCATTAAAAAAAAAATGGGCATTAGAACTATCCTTACTATGGAGGAGAAATAATGCTTTCCCTTAATTAAAGTAACTTGTGTATACCCATGCCTTTTTCTTGCAGTAGGATTGTCTTCATATAAAACTGATTTTCTCAGCTCTATAGATGGGGCCAAGGCTTTCCCCTGAGCTAAGGTTAGTAATGTAGAAATCATTCAACCTGACAGCTTGAACCAACTTAAATGTGAAAGAACAGAAACACACTCTTGTTCATCTCTGCTGATATGTCAGAGCCAACACCAGTAAATTTGCTGTTCAAAAAGCTCATCAGAAAGATGAGTTAACCCTTTTTTTTAATATGTCACAAAAGCCTATTAAGAACTGTGACAGAGGGGATGAAAAGGAATAAATAAACAGATGTAAGTCATGTGTTATACTGAAATTAATGTCACTGTGCATGAATTCAGAAGTAATGTGATAAAGAACCATGCAAAGACATGATTCAATTACAAGAATACAGCTTTCAAAAACATCTGGAAACAATACTGCTATTTTCACACCTTTTAACCAATCAGTTCTAGTTTCACACAGAAGTCTCAAGTGGTCCTTAATTCCTTAATGCCATAAACTGTGTTTTAAAGTCTAAAACTAAAATATCCTAGGATTAGAGAAGTGACTTATTACATTTTTACTTAAACTAATTACACAATGTAGTGATGAAGACTTTGCAACTCCCTTTTGTTGGTCTTTTGCTGGAAGATGCAGCAATTAGGAAGTAAGAACCAGTAAATCAAATAAAATTCTTCTCTTAAATTCACATGCATTTAAGAGAACTGGCTCGAACAACGGTCCACCTTACCAAGTTGCTCCCTGCCAAGTAGGGATTTACACCAGCCACAAAGCAAATGAAGTCCAGCCAAGAATTGTTATTATTTGTAAGCAAGATGCTTTTGAAGGACTGACTGATTTCAGATTAACTATCACATTTCAAATGCCTTTTCTAAAGCAGACAGTTTTCTTGGAACTGCACAACAAGGGAATGCTGGCCAGCTTTTCCCCCAGAATTTCCAGGGCTTCATACCTTTGGTTATAGCACAAAATAAACTTGTAGTGGGCACAAACGAGCAAAGGAGCACAGTGACGGGGGCGGGGGGGGGGGGGGCGTAACTGGTATGCTTCATAACTCAGTCAGGTTTTATTAATATTTTGTAAGAGGATTTGGTACCGAAAGATCAATTCTTAATTTACCTAAACCAGTATTAACAGGTTAAACCTCGGGAAAACTTTCTAAAAGTAAGAATAATCAAACACTGGTATAATTTGTCATTTCAGTAGGGACATTTTGATAATAGAAAGTGGAGGGGGTGGTGGATTGTTTAGTTTTGTATTTTCAGGAACAGGTAAAACATAAGTGTCAGGAATCATTTAAAAAGAGTTGGTTCAGCTGTGGCCTGTGAGAAGGAATTGTGAGTTTCCTTTCAACCCTGTTTCCTATACAACATTCATTTCAGAAATAGTTTTTCTTCATTTTAAGTGGTTATTTAAGGATACTAATAGCAAAAGTGATTCTTCAGCATCTTGTAATTGTTAAAATTTGTTTCATCAATGATGAGAGGTGAAATGGATTTCTGTTGCAAAGGTAGTTTTACTAAACTATTAGACTTTACCATAGATATATAAAGTAAGGGAATTGTGGTAGCTTGTAGTCAAGAACACTTCGTTCACCTCCTTGCTGCTGCTATATATCTCTTTTCAATTTTGTTTACCTTTCTATTTTTTAAATTTTGTTTAATTTTCAGTTTGGTTTAACAAAAGCTGCAACACAACAATATTGGTTGCAGATGATTCAGGAGCTTTTTAAAAGTAGCATATATTTCAGGGAAATGTTCCAAATTTAGATTCTGGCATTATCAAATAAGATTATGTAATACTTTCATTGCTTTTGAAATTAATTTTTCCCATGTAAATAAAATCTAGTAGATAAATATGCTGTTCAACAAAACAGATGGCATGTAGCCCCTTTAAGGCATAGATTTACACATTTCTTCCGAACAGATGAGATATTGATCTAAACACTTTGTTACTATTATTTCTCCTAGTGAGTGGCAAAGATGCCCCATTTCACCAGACAAAAATATGGTTGCAGATGCACAACAACAGGGAAAAGAAATAAGTTGAAGACGGGGATTTTGATTTATGAAAGTAAAAGAGTACAACAGACAGATAAAATGAAATAGAAGATTACAAAAGGGAAGAAATAAAAGCTTAATGGGGAGCGGGTGGAGTGGACCACAGAACACCAGCTGAAAATAACCCTTGCTTGTCATACTGGGAGGTAGCAAAACAGCCTCAGCCAACACAACGGTCTCTCTTACCACACAGTACTGGGCACACATCCTTAAAATTAAATACAATGGAAAATGTCCAAGGAAGACTGAAAAAACCTGCCCCAAATCATCAGGGTTTTCTTTAGCCCAGTGGCACTAAAAGTGCCTATCAAAGCAGAGAAGAAAAAGAGAAAGGTAACTAGATTCTTAGAAAAGTATGTCAAGGAAGAACATTAAACAGCTAGGGAACACGTATCTTACTGCTTCTCTTGTCTTCTATACTATTCTTAACAAACTTCCTCAAATCTTTTTTAATAATTTTCTTTCTTTCTTTCTTTCCTTCTTTCTTTCTTTCTTTTTTTTCTCTGCAGCATGGTTAATTTTTCAATTTGAAGAGCTATTGGTATAAAACATGCCTCATTAGCTTGTGGGAGGTAGCTAGGATTCATTAATTCAGCTCTCACTTCATTTGCTTTGCATACAGTCATAATTAGCTTCAGAACAACTTTGGTAACTTCAGCAGATTTATAGCTTCAGTTTTATTCTACATTTCAGTTTTTCCTCTTGTTTCAACGTGTTGTATGAGTTTTAAAAAATCAGGAACAGCAATGTTTGCTTTAGGGAATAATTTAATGTTGCAATTTTTAGAGTGACAGTCTCTCTATATCCCTCTGCTCAGCTACATAAACAGTTAAAACACTAAGCCTTGCGTAATCTCAGATGACGTTTTCTTACAAATAGGCAGAAATTCCCACTTTATCTGGCATGCATTCTCTGGAGAAGCAATCCTTTCCCATATATGCCAATCCCTCACCATCGCGTATATGGCAGCAGAGGAACCCACCCATACCGTTCAGAGCTGAGGAAGGAATCATGTCAGTCTTTTATTGATGTCCTATAGCCCAAAGAGGACTTGGTTTATTCACTGGGGACGTACTGCTGTAATAAGGATACATGCACAGCACCACACAGTTCAAACTGGTTTACATAGGCTGGCAAGGCAGCACTCCTATTGTAAGAAAGGCAAAGAGGACACAGGTGAAGGTAACAGAGCCAGAGCATCTCCTGACACCTCTGTAGGGTTGATAGGAAGTGTGTCAGTATACTTAGTACATCAGCCCTCCCCTGGCTGAGCTGATGATTTCTTTCTTCTTGAGGCAAAAGTACAATGCTTTATTCCACTATACTGGGCCATATTGAGCAAGAGGAGGGGAAATAAACCCTTCAGAAAAGTCCCAGAACTTTTATATAAATTATCATTTTCTTGGCATATATGCCAAGGTACCACCACCAGAAAGATGGGAACATCCAGAAAAAAGCCACAGCAACCACTAGAGATATTCCCTTGGAATTTATGATGCTGTAAAGGAGCTTCAGTGAAAAACATCCATGGTAGAAATAAGGTGTCCAGTCCCCTACAGACACAATTTGAGAACTGAGCCGGTCAGAGCACAGGGCAAGGGCGGGAGTTATAAATACAGCGTTAAGAGCAATGCTGCAAAGGCTGCTGTTTTTCTGGCTTAAACAGAAGTCACTCACAAAGCTCTGGAATCTGTGTGCACTTATTGTGTGCTCAGCCAGTGTGAACTGTCTGCAAAGCCTACCAAAAACTCCTTGTTCCAGTATTTCCCACAGAAAACCAGAAACCTATGAGTTAATGCTTTGTAGCTATTATACATTTCCCTTACTTCAAAGCCAGCAGACACAGTCTGAAACAAAATGAGGTTCTGAGGAGGTTTTACCAATAAGCTGCAAGTGGTTCAGTTTATGGTAGGAGAGAAGTAAAGTGGTATTGTAAATGTTAATAACCTTCCAAAGTCTTACTAATTGCTCTGCATGGACTGCTACCTCATGGCTTCTCTGTAGCAGTCCATATACTGACTTCGTGATACCTGATCTTGGAGAACAACTCTCCCCCACAGTTAGCCAACATGTGAGCAGGCCACTGAGCCAGGCTGATGATGTTCCTGCCACACTCTACATGTCTCTAAGAAATATGGTTTATTTGCTCCTAAGTACCATCTTCATTTTAGATCAAGGGTTAGACTCTCAAGGATGCCATCAGTCCATACCACTGCCACCAGAGGAGCAACCTGGCAAGCCCAAGCCCAACACTTAGTAATATCCTTACATCTGTCATAAAACCCATAGGTAATTTCACCCTGCATGCTCACAGGAATGATTAAATGACATCCCTTCAACACCAGACCACCTTGCAGAGCAAACTGTTGACTGGGATCCAAACATGCAGCAAATCGAGCTGACTTAGTATGTGAAGAGTCCTGGCAGAGCCTCATGAGCAGAAAGTGTGTTTGAGAAGCTTGTTGTCCTGATCAGATTTCAGACAGCTCCTGGCACCCAGAGGGAAACAAGGGCAGCCTGTTTTCAATAAAACTTTGGTCACCTGTCCCAGATCTTTGACTTTGCAATACCATCCCTCCCATACAAAAGTCTTCCCTGAGAAGCCCAGTAAAAGAATTGTGTATCACGTTGGACTTGCTACATGGCGAGCACAAAAGAGAGTCAAGCTATATCACTGAGGAGATGGGTACAAAATCCTTTGCAATCAGTTTTGATGTAGAAATCTCAGAAGTTGCTCGTATGCCTAGGCAAACGCAAGAGATTTTCATTCTATCAGTACATATTCTTTTTTCATTTGTCAGATTGTTCTGGAGGTAGTTGGTGCTCAGGTGCATTCCCCTGTCTATGTCACACCATAGAATTCATTCTGATTTTGTTCTCATTTTGCTATAACCTTTTGTGCTACAGTCTTACTGTGCTACCAGGCTGGACTCCCATTACCCCAGTATAAGCTGCAGGTTCCTTCAGCCAGCAGGTACCAGGGTGCCCCGTCAGCTTTTGGAGCTGCCCATCACTCTGGAAGGTGGCTGACGGTGACGCTCCTCAGACTTCCAAGTGCCCAACACCACCAAATATTCAGAAGGAAGGCAAGGTGCCCTTTTTAACCTCTAAAACCTCCACATGATATGCCTATTCACAATATGAAACCCCTACAAAAGCTACAGAAGTGTAAATGAAAGAAGATTAAAGAGGGCTGAATTTAAGGGTACCTGCTGGCACACCAAACTGTACAATATAAGGTTGCAGTCCTGTCCTGACATATACCTAAGAACAGCAGAGCACTGAAAGTCCTTTTGAAAAATTCTGCTCAGTTCAGTACCTAATAATGTGTGTTTAAAATATGTTCATAACTGCTGTATACACTATCAGTAATTTTTCTCTATGTTTCAAGTATGGGCAATTCAGGGTTATCATTTTTTTGTGTCTGAGAACTGTTACTCAAGGTCTATAAAGGGAAGGCTGCAGGGTAGGTGTTCTGGAATATCAAGAGAGTTCACCACAGGGACAGTGCTGTTTTCCAAAATAAATGTATTGTTCTGCACTGGGCAGGGTGGAGGGGCAGAGAGAGAAAGAGAGTGCAGGGCTCTTTCAGCATGTCAGTAAGAAAGGCCCAACAATAAATGACATATTAAAATAGATGCTTTAAGAAAATAGAATAAAAAGAGGACTATAGATAAAAAAGTAAATCTTATGTCCCTTCAAATGCTGGGAACCTCTCCATGGATGGGATCTGCACGGCATACCGTGGGAAAATCCATCTGGGGTCCATTTGATGCTGCATGAAATCGGGGTTCCCAGCACCTGGAGGGATGTACTGCAGGTTTACTCACTATCTATATCCCTTTTTTTTGCTCTATCTTCCTGAAGCAGCTATTTTAATTTGCCATTTGTTGTTGGGCCTTTCTTACCGACATCCAGAAAGAGCCCTGGACCACGTCTCCTCGCACGCGCCCCTCCACCCCCTGTGCAGAACACATATCTAGACAACAGTTACTATAGAATAGCTGTGATGCTTTAAATTTGTACCCTACCTTAATGATTTCTGTATGCAGCAAGACCCTTCTCACTGACACACTCAGCACCCAGTCAGAGGCTGCTGCTTGCAGCAGAGCAGAAATGCCTGAAACCAATTTGAGAAACTTTAATTCCTGGGCCTGCCGAAGCCAGAACAGCTCTTTGTCAATTTTCCGGGTGGTGATCTTGCTTTTATCATCCCAATTATCCACCACACAAATGGAGAGGTCTTAGGTGAAGTATCTAAGGTTGCCCATGTCTTAGTCTGATGTGGAACCTTTCTTCTATAAACACTAAAATAGATCATGACAGACCTGGCAGGATATGAGGACTAATTGCTGAAAGAATCCATATTTTAAGCTGGGGAAAGTTTTGCAAAGTTTTTATTAATATTTGAAAAATGCTATTTCTCCCTGCCTAATGCATCAATACTGCCTCTGCCTCACACACTTTCTAGTTAGAACAGAGCAGTGAGATGCACAAAGCCATCAACAAATGTTTTTAGCTGAATTTTCTCCACCTCGCCTTTCCTAATTATTTGCCATTTAAGAATTCAGTCAAAGGACTTTAAAAGTTTCCTATAATAAGGCAAAGACTGCTGAAACAGAACATAGGCTCAGCACTAAAAGACTGTCTCTGAGTTTTTGAGAGATGCAACAAATTGCTTTTAAAAAAAAATTAGAAGCAATGCTGTGAAAGTTTCAACATCTGGAAAAGGATTTGTGTTGCTAGCTGCCATGAATAGTCTTTAATTATACTGAGCATCTTTACACCAAAGAAACAGGGTTTATCAGCACCAAACGCTGGGCTGCAATCAAATGCGCACAGTGAATTCTAGCTCCAAGAATTTAAAGATGCATTGAAAAGTTGTAATGAAGTGTACAATTGGAGACATTTAACGGTGATTCTGACCCAGTATGAGCCAAGCAATTGTCTGAAATCACTGGAAGCTGGTCTGGTGGCTATTCAAAGTCTAGACTGAAGAGCTGATTGAGCTTGCATATAATTTTTTTAACAGCTTAAGCTTTCTGACTTCAAACCAATGGGGATTCATGCTGCATGATTGAGAGGAACTTTGACTAAATGCATTCAGATTCTGCCGTTATATCTTGACATAGTCCAGCTTTTGAACACTTCAGGCTTGATTTCACGTTCTAAGTGGAAGACAGCAACACGACCAGAGGGCCTGGGGCCATTTTTCCTGTTCTTTTTCTCATAAACCACCATGAAGCAGAGAAATTTCAGCAAGAAATTTGGACACAGATCCCCATGGCCTCTCAAATCCTTCGTAGTCAGGTTTTGACAGCAGTTGTGACTCCAACCACATCCTCATATGTATTTCGCAAAAGTATTGTCAAGACTCTAAAATCATTACACTGCCTTTTGCCACTTGAATATACAATTCCCTCATAGACATATCCACTTCATATGTCCCTTTTTTGCTGTTATAAAGATCTGTTCCATGATGAAGTGCAATATTATTGCAATTCACCTGTCAACTGAAAACATCAATCTAAACACAGTTCATTCATAACAAATCACCTTTTAAGATATAAAAAGTGGTCTCTTGTCATTAACAAAGAAGCTTTCATGTAAGAGGAAGATGGAGATAATACTTGGGATACCATCAACTGACTCTAGATCTATCACTTAACTGAGAAAAATCCAGCAATTTTGCTTGGATACTTAAAAGCAATGGATATATGGGAATGGAGGTGTCACAAATGAGTGGTTTGGACCGCTTAAAGAATCACCATTAAAGGTATTAGCAAAAGTGATTTAATAGGAATTTATAAAAGTGCGACTTCACAAAGTTTGATGGCAAGGTTCACTATTACTTATGAAGTATACAAAAGAAAATCAAGTTAGAATCAAACTAGAATGATTTATACAGAGACTGAAAACACCAAAGTGTGAGGGATAAACATAGAAAGAAAGATCGAGCTAGATTTGATTCTTCATGATTTGTACAAATATCGGGGATGCAGAAAGGTAGGTGAGACCCTCCCGTTGAGTCACAAGGTTCAGAGAAGTCCTCTTGCTTTCTAAACTCCTGTTGAAGCTTAGGTGCGGCTGGATCTACTCCTAGTCCCAGACTTGGTCAATGGTTTATGTCTAAGGGATTAGGTGTGTAGCAGCAGTCTGAGATTCATTTACAGTTTGACGTAAATGATAAGATTTAGTAACACTTAATCAGTGATTAATTTAATATTTACAAAGCGATTCAATAGACTATACCTAGGTTAATTCACACGTGCACGCACACAGTTACAAATATATATATATATATATAAAAAGAGGTATACCTGTTAAAAATTCCCCTCGAGTTCAGTGAAATATTCACGTCAAACGTCTCAGCATTTCTCAACGGGCGAAGGGTTGAGCCTCAAGGAGTGAAGGGTATCAGCCCAGGTCCCATCGTCAGCTTTTGGCAACGGTCCTCCGATTTTTGCAAACTAGAACTTGCGAGCTCTGAGAGGCGTCCCACTCAGAGGGAGAGGCTGGTCGCAGCCCGCTGTGGTCCCGGAGAGCTCAAAGGGCCTCGCTCGGGACCGCTGTTTATAGGTTCGCAAGATGATTGGCTTTGGTCATTACAATCTCATTCTGGCCATAATTCTTGTCACGTAATGTTTTGGGTTTGTGTGGCATGGGTTTTTTTGGTAGCAGGGGAGGGTCCGCAGGGCCGGCTCCTGGGAGAAGCTGCTCCAAGCTCCGCGGGCTCGGAGCCGGACCCGCCGCTGGCCCAGGCCGAGCCCCTCAGCGACGGCGGTCGCGCCTCTGGGAGAGCAGATTCCAGAGGGGAACGGCCCGTGAGTCGGGGGAGTGGGATGTGAGAGGAACCCCTCTGCGGATACCGAGGTCAGGGAAGGAGGAGGGGATGCCCCCGCAGCCCGCGGTGAGGCGGCAGGCTGTCCCCCCCAGCCCATGGAGGGGAGCAGAGGCCGCCCACAATGGCCGCGACTCAGTGGGAAAGCCCGCGCTGGAGCAGTCTGTGAGGGAAGGACTGCACCCTGTGGAAGGGACCCGCGCTGGAGCAGCCTGTGAGGGAAGGACTGCACCCTGTGGAAGGGACCCGCGCTGGAGCAGTTGGTGAGGAACTGCAGCCCGCGGGAAGGACCCACGTTGGCGAAGTTGGTGAAGGGCTGCCTCCCGCGGGAGGGACCCCCCGGCGGAGCAGGGGCCGAGTGCGGAGTCCTCCTCCCCCCGAGGAGGAAGGAGCGGCAGAGACCGGTGCGAGGGACCGACCGCGTCCCCTGTTCCCCTGCGCCGCCGGCGGGAGGAGGTGGAGAGAACCGGGAGCGGGGCTGAGGCGGGAAGGCGGGAGGGCGGGGGGGAAGCTGCTCTCAGGTTGGGTTTTACTTCCTAATAGCCTTGTTGTGATTTGATTGGTAGCAGATTAAATTGATTTTGTTTCTTCCTCAAGCTGAGCCTGTCTTCTGCCCGTGACCGTA
Organism: Aquila chrysaetos chrysaetos; assembly: GCF_900496995.4. NCBI lineage: Eukaryota > Metazoa > Chordata > Aves > Accipitriformes > Accipitridae > Aquila > Aquila chrysaetos. Next base: position 82,609,682 of record NC_044005.1, read on the forward strand.
AGCGCGGAGTGATCCCTCCCTGTCCTTGTCTCGACCCACGAGCCTGCCTTCATATTTTGTCCTCGCCCCGCCGGCGCCGGGGGAGGCGGGGGGTGGGGAGCGAGCGAGCGGCTGCGCGGTGCTCCGTTACCGGCTGGGCCGGGAGCGGGACCCGTAACCACAACAGTGAGTCATGATCTGAGCAGCAGGAGTCTCGGGTGCGGATCCAGGTGCAGTTAGGGGGTGCTTAATTGTCCTGACTTACTGTACCATATCCAGTATAAGAAAGTATCGAGCTGTCCCAACGCCTTGTACGAAAACACAATGTTGGCTAGTCCTGACATCGCAACGTGACCGGGGGGGTGCTGCACCACCCCAGGAGGTTACCCGATATTGTTCATAATTTAATGGAAAAAGGGGTGGAGTGATCATCAAGGATTATTATCTAAAAGACAATTCAATTTCTGGATTTTTAAAACATGAAAAAAGAAGGGTTACTCATCCGAGTATGCCACTTTCTAGCTGTGATGAGTTCTTCAAGCTAAGTGAATCGAAACAGAAAATAGTCTACAGCGAGTGTGAAACAGGCCCTCTATTGACCAGAAAATCTTTCCTTCCCTCTGACCCTGTCCAGATGCGGCTGAACCCATCTCCTGGCTATGCAGAGCTAAGGTGTCCTGACAGAGGGGCTCTTAGCAGGTGTCTGTAAGTCCCAGTTCAGCACCAAAGCCACCTATCACTTTCCCCCAAAGCCTTGCAAGTGCTCCCTCTCCTAGAAGGGCAGCGAGAATGTAGCCTTTATAAAAGCACCATGAAAAGCCAAATGATAAATCGATGTTCTTTCGGTCTGAAATTAAAACCTATGTCAATTGTAATGGCAGAAATATATGTTTTAAATTGGACTCAAATTGCTTTCAGCAAAAAGACATTTGAAAGCATCATGAGCAGATTGAAGGTTCCAAAAAAATAGCAGCTGCCAACATCAGTAATCCCTGGAGTGGTGCAGAGAACAAAGGAGCCTCTCCCATTGAATTTTGCCTGCAGAAAGCCACTGCAGCCTGGAGTGGCGGGATGTGTGGAAAGCACATATTTTTAAGTAAGCATTAGGACCTGAGTAGGTCAAAATATAAACATGAAAAAAGCTTGGTATTTCAAATAATATGGAAGTCTACCAGTGCAACTGAACGCAGCCTGAATTACAAAGCTGCAGATTTTTGCCTCACCAGGATTCAGCTCTACAAGTGCTTAATCAGTCACCTTAACAATAGGACAAGGCTGTGAACTGCTTTGCTGGCTCACTGGAGTATGTTGTTGGCATTATCCTGTAATGAAACAACAAATTCTATAGATGAATTTTGCTGCAAAAGCAATTTCTCTCATTTTCACCTTAAAAAAACCTGCACAGTAATTAACTTCACAGCAGTTCATTTGGCAAAGTAATACAGTACATAGAATAAAATATTCATTAATAATTGACTATGAAAACTGTAGTTAAACTACATTCAGCTAATGTAATAGCTCACAGCTATAAGAATACAGAGGGCATGGTTCTTCACAAGAACAAAATATTTCAATCCAATACTGTTTGAGAGTGATTTTGTAAAGAATAACTGTAGTAAAACCACAAAGGGCCCACTACAAAAAGAGAGGATTGCTGGGGATGCAGAGAGCACTTTGTACAAAATTTTGACCCATAATACAGAACACTTCTGAGAATGAGATCATTGACAATTTCTCCAAACCCAAGTAATGTATTTCTTCTAAAGATTTCCAAGGGACAGCCAATGGTTTCTTTTCAGTGAGGACTCAAACTGCAAGGAAACAAAGCTGTGTTACAAATAACAAAACCTGACAGCAACATGTGATGACATACAGTGGAATACAGAATGAAATCACTGATAATTGTGCATTGAATCAAGTCTTTTGTTTCCACATTAAAGCTCTAGTCTTCTCCTTTTACATTGTCTTTCCACAGTCCCCTTAATTTCAATTTGCTGTTCCTTAATCAGAAACAAAATATAGTCCTACTTACCATGTTTGACTGTGATGTGGTGCATTTTCCTTCTCTCTCTTATTTCTTTGCATGTATCAAAATTTGCCAAGTAGTTTTTCTGCCTGAAAGAGAGCTTGAAGCTCAGTGGAACTCCTGTCTAATGCTTCAGCTTTCATATGTTAAGTGTCTGCAAAACCTTTTAGGCAGAAAAGAAAACAAAGGCAATAGGAATATTTTTTCCCAGGCTGTTTTTTTCCACTGTGTAGCTCACCTTTCATGATTATTCTACCCATGCAGCTTGACTTCTGCTGGAAAGTAAACCAGAAACAGAGAATCGATATGTCCTGTCCAAAAACAAGTGTTAGAAATGAGCATATAAGAACTCCAGAATGCAGAAATACATTTGATAAGAAGGATAAAAACATACTTTTAAGATTGTTATCTATTTCCTCACAAGCAATCAGATTTTCCAGGACATGAGTCTGAATCCAAGGTCAAGCTTTCTTTGAAGCTTCAGAGTATTAGAAACTATGGTCCAGATTCCAGCCTTTCAACAGATAGAATGTCCAGGATTTTGTTTGACCTTAATTATAGACACCTGATTTAGGTATCTATAGGCACCCTTGCTGTCTAAACTCCCCCTTGTAGTCCATGGAAATAGCCAATACAATCAAAATTGCCTGCAGAGATACTGAGCTGACCAGCCACAAGGGCATCGGTACAGTTGCCCATGCTTCACAGATCCTTCCTGCCGTGTCCAAAATCTGCAGAGAGTGGCAATATTATGCAAGACTTATAAGAGAGTCATGAAATTAAATGGTGGCCTGTATGTCCACTTTCAGATGAGGTGAATGACTCTCCAGGCTCCCTTGGCTGGGAGCAGAATCCAGCTGCCAAGACCACAGTGTGTCCGAGATGCCACAGGACACCTCAGACACTTGCACAGGATGAATGGACATGGTGTAGGACTCACAAGAGATCTTCACCTCCTGGAAAGGCAGCTCAAGCCCAGGCAGTAAGTCTCACACGGTTAAGTAGCACCAGTTGCTATAACGAGGTAGCTGAATCCCACACTAGATCTCCACACAGAAGGAGTTAGACAACTGGCGGGCTTGTAGACACCTAAATGTAGGTTTCTTATTTTGAATTAAATCCCACCATAAAAGTCTGCATGTGAAACGCAACTTCCCCAAGTTTCAAACAAGCTTAAAGGGTTCTGATTCACACTATACACTTATCACCAGAATACCAAATAAGAAACCAAAGTGTTCATACTGAATAAATTTAAACCCCAAATCCCAAACTTCTCTCTTGCATTCACGCCAAGTGTGTATCCTATCGCAGAGAATCATCTCTGTCCCCATCTGTGCATCTAGTGTTTCTCAACTAGAGATGTATGAAGTCTTTTCCATTTTTTTAACTGTGAAAAAAAACAGTGACGTTAATCTCATTAGAACCAAGCGTATCTTTTTTTTCTAGTTGTTTCAAAACTTCCAATTGCAAAAAGAGAAAAAATAATTTCTCCAATCATGCAGTAAAAAACAGACTTTGCTTACTGAAACCAAGAGTTTTGTAACTAGCATTGAAAGGACAAAGTCTATTCAAATACTTCTTCAGACAGCGTTTCCAGCTGCAAGGGCAGAGAGTACTATATGTAGGCATTTATAACTATAATCACATTTCTCCCTTAGATCTTGTAAATTGAAGGGGAAAAAAAAAAAGAAAAAATGACAAAATTCACTAAAGGAAATGTAAATATGTACTTGTTCTTTGGGGTTTCTAGGAACTCACATAATCATCTTTCATCACATACACAGTCTAGTTACATTTTCAAACAAAATAAAAAGCACTAGAGGTGAGTATTGGCTAGGTCAGAGCCACTTTTAATAGCAGAAGAACAGAAGCTCTTTAATAGTACACACAGTATACAACTATTTTGGATAGCAAATGAGAGCTAAATTTCCTACTGGAAACATGGGATGAATGTAGATAACCTGTTTCATCATTACACTGACTATTAACTAGAATTCTTATTCTCAGAAACTATCTACAGTCTTTTAAAGGCTGTAAGTAGCCAGAACATCTGTCACTTTCAAAAGAAAATTAAAGTTTCATAATAATAGCAGAATAGAGGAATAATTTACATTTTTAATATACCTATCACCTTTTCTAAATTATCATCAGATTATCATTCCATGAGAAAAGGAAAAAAAAAATCCCCTTTTAAATCAAATAGTTAAAGAAGAATAAAAAGACCTGGAACTAGGCAGTCAGCGGTAGCTTGATGCTTTTATAGCTCACTGCCAAGAGAAAGTTGCTGCTACACAGGTGAAGGATTCCCAGAGATATTCAGGTGATGTTCCTAACATCACCTAAACCCAGTATAATTGTACAAATCAACAGCAGAGCGATGAAGAGTCCAGGCAATGGAAAGCATTAGGTTTCTAAGCAGTAACCAACACCTGAATTTCATCCAGCTGAAGGCAGAGCTGCACAGAAGTGAGCTTCACTCCACTCACAGGGCAAGTAGCATTATTTTGCCCTAAAAAGAAAAGCAGAGTGGATTTCCTCCAAAGGGAGTTAATTTCAACAGTTCTGTCTACTGATAACTAAGGTGCAAATGAGCAAGGCAAGCCTCCCATCCAGGAGGCACAAACACAGAAAGTTCACACTAGCAGCTCTGCTAGAAATTAGCAACTGGACATCAAAGGAGAATTTCTAACTGCTGAGATGAGATAGTAATTCACGCTTAGATTTGACCAGGATGCACTGCAGACTTTTCTAATGAAATAATACCCCATAAAAAGCAGGCTGAGATTTCTTTCTTTACCAATGTGTTGCCTCACCTTCTTTTTGGCTGGATTCTCCTTGTTCATACCCAAAATCAATTGCCATGCTAATTGCATTAAAAGAAAAAGATCTAATGGATTGTTAATGAAAAGAGACCAGGATAAAAGCCCATTGCATAGCCAAGGCAGACAACCTGTTTAGCAGCAGGAGGTGATTCTACTAAGTGCAAAGATAACATTTATTCAGTCTTATCTAATGACAGCTTTCATTTATTTTCAAACTCCCCAAATGAAATCATTCACCATTTAAACAAGAGAGCTGATCAAGAGATTCCCAATTTCAAAACATGATGGACTAGCAAAGATCTGACATTTGAACCTGCTAACTACACAAGGATTTTTGGTAGCATTTCAAAAGTTTCTGTGATATCTTATATACAGATTTTTTTGTAAATTTTGAAACCTCCAGTCTTAAATATAGCAAATTTTCTGTGAGCTTCACAGGAAAGAAAACCACTTTCATAACTTGAGTGAGGGTCTTGGGATTCAGTGTTTCCAGGTACTCCTCATCTCCAAAAATCGGGTCACATACCTCAGTATTTAGGTACACCTTCAGGTGCCTTTCTCTGTATTTTCCAGTAACACCAATTTTAATCTTCTCTATTAAGTAACACAGTCTATAAATAATTAACTCTATTAAATCCATTATGATCTCAGGTTGAAATGCATCATCACTGTCACTTTCACTTGTGCACACTCTCTTTCTTTATATATATTGATTTATGTAATTATTTTGCCTAAGAAAAGAACAGTTGGCCTTCAACTGTTTGGCTCCCTTGAAAATACATTTCCATACTTCATAAGCACGTAAAGTAGTTTTGTTTGCGTATTCTCCCTCTCAACTTGATTTTATTGAGACCAAGGGAATAAAACATGCAATGCTAAGCTCCTTTCCTGTTCTTTTTCCCTCTCAAAAAGAAGGGCTTGTTTCTTCCCATTGCTATAGCTACTCAGCACAGTACATAAGCCCTTTCAATTCTGAATGTTGGTAAACTCTGAACAAAAGATGATGGGGGTTTAGCTTATGAAATGTCATTCAAATATAGCTCAGTATACAAACAACCTATTACTGTGTATCTACATCACTGGAAAGTCTGTGTGCTATGCGGATGCAGAGACTTAAACCAAACAAGCTAAAGCTAACATCTTCAAAGCCAAGTGGCTAGTCATCATTCAAAGTGATTTGATACTCACATCGTCCATGGGCCTGTGTGTGTACCCAGTGTGCCTCACAGAAACTAAAGAATCCCACTGTGCAAGGAGATGAACAACCACATACATAAACATAATGCCTGTTTCTGTTGTATTAAGCAAGCCCCTCCTGATGCTCTTGAGACCAGACTTCTTGATTGGTCAAAGGCAAAGCAGGATAACAGCAACGATTTTGGATTGCTCACCACCTGTATGCAAACACACAGAAGTCAATCTACAGAGGTATTTACTGGGATACAGAATATTCCCTCAGCTGAACAGATCCAGATGCTCATTTAATAGTCCATGCCAGATCTGTTCTTCCTGACTAAGCCATTTCTCTTCCTGCAGGTTCCAGTGCCGACAGGCTTCTGAGGCAGAAGATGCTGCTCAGCCCTGCACAGAAATAGCTGACTTCTGGGCACGCGCTGGCTAGCCCAGCCATAATCATTTGACAGAAACACGTTTCAGAGCAAGTTGGCTTTCTCTTTGGAGGTGGACGGCACTGGACCTTCTCGATCCATTTTGCTCCCCCAGTTCTGCTATATGTAAAGCTGATTACCTCCCTGGCCTGATGTCTATAGGCATTTCAGCATATGCAGTATACCAATTCTCTAAAAGGATCTAAGTATCGTCCTTTTCAGAAGTGGATCTTTTAGGGAAAGGGGGATGGACAGTGCCACTGAGGTGCTACTGGGGTGGCAAGGTGAACAGTTTCAACAGTGATCTCATACTGGAAACACGTTCCTGCCTACTCCATAGTCAGTGTTACTTAGTGGAGGTGTGACCAGCTGGGTGAGGGTATCTGAGGGGCAGTCCAGTAAAATGGTGCAAGCTGAAACAAGTGGGCATACCCCAAATGGTCTACCATTCCAGTGTCCATGTCCTGGTGTGAGATTGGCCTAAGGTATTGAGCACTTTTTAAAATACACAGGCCTGCCCAGACCTGGAGTTGCTCTGAAAAGGACAGGATCATTTCATGTAGAATATTTACCCAACCATAATACTGTTCATGTAACAAACAAGATTGTGCTTACCCACACACTTCAAATTTGCATTTTGGGTGCCAGGAACACCTACTGCTAGCTAGCAGGTTTCCAGGCATAGATTTGAACTCTTAAGGAAGTTTTTGACATCCTAAGGACAGCCTGGTTTTTGTCTTCTAACATTTTTCAACATGTGATTAAGATATTTTTAATAACATGCTCCAAAGCTTCACTGAAATCCTTGGAAGTCCGTATATTAACCAGGAATACATCATCAGAATTGATATGTTGGTTATCAATATCTGCAGGCTACCTGAAACGGTGTGTTCTGAGCTCGCTGTCATCTCAATGCAACAGGAATGTCATCTCCCCTGAGGGGACTGGAAAAGAGTATAAAATGCCACTGCTGAAGATGTGATCAATCCATTTTTAAAAGCCTCAAAGGCATGTTTGTGTGATTTATCCCAGATGGACACAAAGTCTGTTTTATGTAGTTCATAAAGAACTTGGCCTTCTGAGGGAACAGAAGGTCTGAATTTGCTACACAATATTATTTCATCAAAGATCCACAGAAATTCTGATGTGCTAGTAAACAGTGGCATTTCATCTATGTGTTTTGTCTTATTATGGCTCTGCTATCACATTTATCAATCACACGTCCTAACTACCATAACAAGGTTTCTCACAGCACACCTTTTGCTGCCTTTAATTTTAGACTCATAGCTGCTTCTTTTAACATGGCATTACATTATTTTAGTCTCCTGTGTTTGTAAAATATAAATATCATGGGTACTAAATTTCAGTCCTATCAGGATTTCAGGAGTCTCGTACATTTTATGTTGGAGGACTTCTTCTGTTCTTGTGATGATGAATGGAAAGTAGCAGAGGAATCACTGGATTAAAAACTTCTCACTTTGATGTGATCAGGTCAGGGTAAAATCTGGAAAAATATACCATCTGCATCTCCTCAGGAACTTTGGTCTGTCTACTGCCAACATACTCACTCACCGTCTATCATCCAGATGATATCTTCTCCCTTAAGATGCAAGCACAGCTTTCTCGCTTTCTTTTTTTTTAATTACACACTACCATACTACATGCAAACACTGATTTGTCAAGTTGTTCATCTTACGCCATGCTTGGTCTCCATCCCAGTACAGTTGACTTTGATCTTTGACTGTGACCCCCTTGGCATACTCTTCCTTCTTCCAACAAAATCTGTGCTAGCTGTATTTGAAAAAGACATTTGTGATTACCATCATCTCATCCTCCTCTGGCATTTTGCGAGGATTCACTTCAGCATCTCTCCTTCGCTTCTGTCTTTGTTAATAGTTTTCATATACGTCTAAACTTCATTGTAGGACAGATGTGGAGCAGATTTCAAGATACCTCCTTTCAGATCAGTCTTTGATCTAGGAAATTTGCATGTGGTATTACTTTACACTTTTCTAGATAAGCGTTATTAGGAATTTTGCTTTCTTTCCTGTTGTCTGAAGAAGACAGGTGTGCACCCGATATATATCATGTTTCAGGTTTATGTGTCCTCAGAAGTCATACAAATAATCTTCTGACTAGGCACTTACAGACCTTGTCTGCCAGTTCTAGGAATGAGACTGCCTGTACTAACAGCATTAAAGCAATAGTGACAACATCATTAAAAAGGTTTGGGGAAAAACAAAGGAGTACAATTTCACAAAATATTTCCTCTCTGGCACTTCTAGTTTTCACTCTCCAGTATTGACTCTAACACAATTTTATTCTTCCAGCTGTTTACACGTACTGTATGTGAAGCTAGGGAGAACTTACACCAACTAAGTCAGTGTTGTAGTAGCACAGATGCATCTGCTGGTGAGAGACGACTAATGTTTTCACTTTTCTAAGATGCCTAAGAAGTGGGTTTCTTTCTTTATCCATGCTTCAAGAGCCCTTATTGAATATGGGGTGGTATTCTGAAATCCTGGCACAAAAATATGTTTTATTCTACCTGAGAAGACAGCAAACACGAAAAAGCTATTTGAAAGACATGAAGATTTCAAAGTCTGGTACTGTTCCATGTTGTCAGCAAAGTTAAGCTAAACATTTCTTTTATAAAGTCCTTACCTCAGTTAAAACAGCAGCTTATAATTGTGGGGGTTTGACACAGAAAGACAAAACATGACCCAGTTCATTTAACAATAAAAGCACAGTATACAGAAGTAAAATGACCGCTCTATTAGATGTATTTGTCCATCACTGTTCATTCAATAAGGTTTGATTCATTTTCCTGGCTATAAATGGGACTTATTACTCCTCTGTTATGCACAAATGTTATAATTTGGAGGATAACATATTGCAAACCTCAGTGTCTCTGTGTTCCCTTGGAGACATCCCAGGCAAACTAATGATTTTCATTTCAGACTCTCATTTCACTCTGCACTTTTCATTGCTGTGAGGGCTTTGTGGTGATCACAAAATGCTTACTCAAGCAAAATAAAACTAAAATTCATCTAAGGTACCCAGAAGTCTACTATACTACCCTTGGAAAATGTATGTTATTCTTTTCAGTATTTTGTTGGCTTAATGAAATGTGAATGTGTAACCTTTTTTTTTTTTTTTGCTTTCATTCAAGTTCACGTTACCAATAGCAACACAAAAGTGACATATTTTCAGGTCCAGAACCAAAACATTCCTTTTTCTCTAGCTAATCAAAGTCAGCTTAATGTCCATTTTTAAGCCAAAATCTGTAGTACGATGTCCTGTAGAGCAAAATTTGTCATGTGTTTCATAACACATATCTGCCATTTGCATTTCATCTTGGAATGGGAATTAGCATACGATTTCCAATTTTTGCTTTATTTACCAAATGCTGACATCTGATTTCCTAATGCTTTTGAAGCAAAGTTACCTTTTACATTTTAACATTTTTACCAGCCTTTCCTCATTCAAATCCTTTCATATTTTATTGTTTCTTTTGTCTTAAATTGTTTTAATTTTAAAATTAAAACATGTTGTCTGTTATGCATTACAATCAATGGACACTAATATACATTTCTTAACCCTGAAACAGTGTTTTTTCTTATGACTTCAAGTTTACGTCAGGAATAAATCACACAAAACTGAATAAACCTTTGATATCCAAATTAGTTCATAAAAACAATGACAAAGAAGTAATCTAACTCAAAAAAATTAACCTGCTCAAAACAACGAACCATCCTCTGAACCTTTAAACAAACCTGTTAGCATAGCAGTTAATGACTGTGAGTTCGTTAGGTGTGTATTATTTCCAGGTTTGTTATTAATAGCGATAGCAACAATTCACAGACAAGCAATACCTGAAATGGTATTGCAGTTGTTAGACTAAATTGCTTCCAATCCTTCTCAAAGGCAATTCAACACATGCTCAACACAAAAATGGGTATTGGACACTAATATTATTATAAAATTAGGATCCATGTCCAGATAAATGACTTATGAACATGCTGCGAAAACTGTTTTAATGAGTGTTACCCCAGTATAGAAAAGCCATATTAAGCCATTAAATATTGCACAGTAAATGTTTATGAAGATGACAGTGAGAAAAGAAGAGGCCATAATTTATGTGTCCAAGCTATCTCTGCATGTATCACAAATGAAGATGTGAAAATAAGCATAAAGAAGAATAACTCCCTTATATGGCATATGCAAATATTCCTTTCTAGAAAGTAATTTTCTGTAGTCCTTTTAGTGTTGATAAGTTCAGAAACAAAATCTTACAGTGCCAAAATAATAAATGAAGAGTAATAAAATGGCCTTCTTACTAACTTCAGCATGTATATGGCAGAAAGGAGACATGCTTAAATGAAGACTGGGCAAAGAAAGGAGACAGCAGCAAGTAAGTATTCTGAACAAAATAAGCCATAAAACCCACTACTGAAAATACTGGGTTTTTGTTTTCCCTCCAGTGGAAAATTTCACTCCTGAAATATGCTGTCTTCTAGGTAGCACAATTTGTAAAGACCATACACAATAATTTGCTTGGCAGTCACAATTTAGTGATCCATTAAAGACTTATCTTTAGGCTCCAGTTCCCTGAACCCATCAATCAGAGCTAAAGCAATAAAAGCTTGCTGAGGGCAGAAGCTTTGGGGCTCATTTTCAGAACAGCTGAGCACCCTCAGCTGTCAAAGTCATAGCTACAGGTACCCAGCACAATAAAAAAAAAAAAAAGACCTGTATTCTGTCTATTGGTTTCTTTCACCTGCACTGTCACTGAGCAGAGAAAATCTGCTTTTGTGTATTTCCCAATAAGCCAACTCTCACATTTCCACAAGTAATCTGCATGCCAGTTTATTAAGATCAGAATCACTCATTCAGCGGTAGTAACATATTTTGCTTGGTCACAGCAAAGAACTTCCAAAAACTGAAGTAGACAAGGAAAGAGCTAGGAGGAGACAATAAAGTTGTGCTGTCATGAAAAGGAGAGTTCAGGGGAAGCTGGACAGTCACTTTGTCTTGCTGCTGAACCAACATCCTTCTAGGGGAATAGCTGCCAATGATTCGTGAAGAAACTGCTCTCATCAGCACTGAAACTGTGGGGGTTTACTGCAGGGGCTGAATTTGCATTTAGGGGAGTTAGAATGACAGTATTTGCATTTCCATTTCAAATATGTCTTTCTCTTCACCATAGATTTACAACTGTTTATACCTAGGATTATGACTTAAAACAGTTTGGACATATGAATCATGCCTGAAATTCAGATTCAGAACTAAGAACTGCAGTTCAGAGTTTGAAAATGTTTGGAGTTAGTATTTTATTTGGAGTACATGCATGGTTCCAGACCATCCCCGCTAGGAACTTACCTAGCTGAATGCATTTTGCCAAGTCACCAGGTACTACACTGAGGTTGAAGATCTGTTCGGATCAACTAGTAAACTTTTCTGAACAAGGAGTTGTGATGTAATTGCCAAAACTCCTGAGATGCACACAAGATTACAGTGTTGCCAGCTCCCCCATTGTTGCTATTTTTCTCATGATAATAATATTTTTCTTCAAGCTCCAGCTCCTGAAATGAGAGTCTGAGTTTTCATTATATAAAAACAGATCTCTAGCTCTTTGTCTTGCAAGGGGATGTTTGAAAATGAGACTTCAGAACACCTGAACGTTTTAGAAACCCCAAAACAAATATTATTATTACTTAGGGTTTTTTTATTTTGATTTTTTTAAACTTATTAAAAATTAACCTGAGGAATCTGATTCACTGTTTGTTAATGCACAAGAATGGTAACAATGAGAAATACACAGAGGGTCCCTCATGCAGGGACACCAGGAGAGATACAGAAGATATTTATAGAAGATATTTCTGTCTTTTCTCTGCCAGGATAGGTCTAAACTAGTCAGTATAAATTACCACAGGGGAGACAGCTGCTGTGACCTGCCTTCGCTATGTTTTATTTTCCTTTCAGAGCAGAGAAGAAAGCGCGCATGGTAGGCCTGTATGAACTGCACAGCTTGCATCGTATATGCAAGCAGTATAGTCCTAGCTGGAGGCTAGTTGGAAGACAGCTAACACATGGGAAGAGGGCTGCAAAGGGACATAAAGTCACAATCAATTTGTTACCGACCAACAGAACTATAAAGACAACAAACTCAAAGACAAGAAATTGTTCAGCCTCCTAGATACCAAATGCCAGGGTAATGAGAAGGGTGAAGTGGAAATTTCAGTGGATAAGAGGAAATGTGATTTAATTGGCAACATTAAATCCATAATTTTAAGAACAATTCATATGGTTGGAATGTTAAAATCACTGGGGTAGGTCTGGAAAAAGAGAGATGAGTGGGTGGTATGGTGTCCCACAGGAAAGAGAAAACATTTCTTGTGGAGTAAATGGAGAGTCTGAGCAGCAGGTTCTGCACGTATCAGTATGCAGATCTACGTGATAATAAAGGTCAGGAAAGTCTAATAACAGGCTGTGCTACAGACCACTAAAACAACATGGTGAAGAGGATAAGTCAATCCCCTGTAATGAGAAAAAATAAAAGCTCTATATAGAGGAGCTTTGGTTGGGCAGGGGACCACAAGCAGCCAGTGGCAAACAGGGTTATTGCTGCTGACAGGTACAGGTGATAATGGCCCAGCACAAACTCCTCCGCAGAAGTTACAAAAGTGGGGTTTGTTTTGGGGGAAGAGATGGGATAAAGGGATGAATGAATCAAACGTCTGGGATAGAGACAGTTGCCTCTTGCTAGCTGTCAAACTTAAGATTACTTAGGGCCCCACTGTCTCTTTGCTAGATGCTACTCCAACTGAGTCCTGAAATTATTACAGAAGATCGCCAGTTCATTTCAACAGTAATCAAGAGGCAGTACATTCATTTTTGGTGAAATCAAAGTGGTTGCTTATTTTGTTTTATCTTAACCCACTGTGGCAAAAGTCGTTTGCCCTTCAGGACCCTTCAGGTCTTTAAAGAAGAACCAGCTCATAAAGCCTGTACTATGTGCCCCGATGTGAGTTGTGTATTTGTTAAATCTTTTCGGTATCACATGGAGCACATAGCAGGTATGCATGCCCCCGCACAAAACATCTGAAGACAGAAATATAAAAACCGCTATTTAAAAAATGTAATTGCTTATAATAAAGATAATAAAGCCAGGAAAAAAAGAAAAAACAAACAAACAAACAAACAAAACAGAGTCAGAGTGCAAAACTCAGCATCAGGTAACACCCAGGAACATTCCTGGGAGAAATACCTTGATGATGACAGACCTGACAAACCTGTGACACATCCCCAAATCCATATATGCTGTTACTGTCAATGTGAGGTGAACAGGGCTTGAATCTCACTCCATTGTCCCCATAGGGTCCTTCCTGGCACCGGCAGGAGAGCCTGAGAGAGGCAGCTGGGGCATGGCTCTTTGTCATGACAAAGACAAGGAGAACCTTTTCTGGTCCCGTCCAAGGATAACCTGAACCCGTGTTGCAGTAAAGAGGCTCTGTTACTAAGCTGGAAAGCCTATGACGTCCACATTCACATACCACCACTAGCAGTCACATGTTGTTGGGATGGTCTCATAGATCTCTCTGTCTTGGTTTATGCAGAGTTAAAAGCCTCATTCCTAAGCAGCATTTTTAAGGGGATAATTACATGAACTGGATTTTTTCTGGGTATAGTTCTATAATAGGTGGGCATGGCATTCTTTTTTTTTTTTTTTCTGCTATTCAGATTGCAATAGGAAATGGCTGTGCAAACCGTGGAAGCCATAAACCAGATAATCCTAAGATGTTTGAGGTTTTATTTTGCCAATTTGTACACTTAAGAACCACCTCCAGGCAGGAATTTGAGAAGAATGCTCTGCGTTTGGTTTATTTTGTCACAAGGTAGATATGGTTTGAGTTTTGAAAACATACTTAGCTTATTTTCATAATACCTTTTCCTTTAATATGCCCAAGCTGGAGTTGCCCCATACAAAGTAGAAGTATGAAAGTCAAAAACCATTAGTAACAGGCAGAGACAGGGAAAAAAACATTATCTGCCCATTGCAAGGTTCTGGGGGACACTGGAGAATTCACACGGCAAGTCACAGTCATTAACTCCTTCCTCTGCCATGAGTGCATTTGAGGGAGCTGCAAGAAGTATGTCAAGGTCACGTTTACCCAATTCTAATGAAGCAAAGCATAAATCACAATTTGCTAACCATCTACTGGGAATAAAACTGTAATTCTTTTTTAACAGCTAAGTAATTAAAAAGGCAAGTGTGTTCCATATTGAAAGAATGTTACTATATTAGATAAGGGAATGGTTCGTGACCATGTGATACTGTTAATATGACCCAAAATGATCTGGTCTCCTAAATGACTTTATTTCCCTTAGCAGAATGTTAATTTCAGGTTAGTAATTTTAATTGCATTAGTATCTGACTGCTTAAAAGTGGCGTTTTATTTCATTTTTTAAGTTGCTCCTCTTTTAATTTCTTCTCCTCCTACTCACAGGGTTCTGTTTATTTTAACTGAGAGTTACTTATGCCAGATTGTGTACTGACTCCCCATGATTATTTTTTTTTTTAAATAAGCAGTTCTTTTCAAACCCACCATACTGTGGAAAGAATCACTATAAATAAGAGAGAGAATTTAAAATCCAATCTCACTTAAATGGAGAGTCTCTCTCTTCAAGATGTAACATGACCTAATAATTTCATGGGCACTGTAGGGTTTTGCTTCATTCTGTCACCTTTTCTCATGCTGATTAACAATGTCTTTTGCAAGCACTGAAATCAGTGTAGGAGGCAAATAATCCGTTTTACTTAAAGTCATCTATTTTACACAAAGAGGAAACATAACATGGCTACTTTAACCAATGTGGAAATACAGTATGAGACAATAACTGCATAACTGCTCCTATTCTATTATTTTTGTCACAAAATTAGAAAATAGCTTTACCTCTTTCCCATTAAAGGCAATATTTGCATTATAATTTAATTTTTCCTTTGCCACAGTGTGTTTCCTTGGTAACCAAAAGCTTTGCCACAAACTTCAATGAATGACCAGCAAAGCAACCAATTAGTTTACAATGATGTTTAAACAAGCAGCACCTCCCATCAGCACCACACAATGGTATCTAAGATGCCATAGTATTTCTTATACTGGTAGGTGCTGATCAGGTGAAAATGGGGTGGAGAGGGAGACAAAGAGGGAAAACTGACAGGGAGTTGTAATTAGTGCTGAACGGGGGAAATTTGCTACCAATTTCACTAAAACAAAATGTCTCTCAAATTCCTAAAAAAGCTGAACTGGGAGAGAAAAATATCCAGGAGTTTTTGCCAAAGAGGTTACTTTATCTCTTATTTATTATTGTATAATGAGGTGCTTACTTGGTACCCACCGGGTGTGTATGCATGTATGGGAAACAGCAAATGTGGCAGCAATGTATCTTCCTAGCTGGTGAAATGTGACCTGCAATTTTGTACTCTTAACGTTTTGACCTCTCAGTTAACTGAGTAGGGCCAGCCTGCCTTAATAAAACAGACACCCGAAGGCTTAGCACCCACTGTAACCACCTCCTGCCTTGCTACAGCACGCCCTAATGCACGCTGCGCAAAGGGATCACGAGAGGGGACTGTGATGGCCCCCTTTAACTGTGTCAATGTCTTCTGACAGAGATTTCTTCTGGATAAAAGGTCTCACTTGAGTAACGGTGAATTAAAATCACTAAAGACAGAAGTATGTAGGTAAATGGTGATAAATTAGTCTCGTATGTTTTACCAGGAGCAGTAATGACTGAAATGCCATGTATGGTGTCTTTGTTACTGAGACCTTGGTTTCAACAGGCACAAAAAGTGAGAACACAAGTTAGAGTCAAGATGCAGAAAAAATTGCTCTCTTCCAGGAAGAAGATGACTTTTCACAGGGGTTGAATCCTTACGTATTCATAAAAGTATCCAGGCCAGGAGCAAAGAGAATTTTTTTAACTTCATAGAAAAAGTGTATTTGCATTTTGGGTTTGTTCATTTGCTTGTTTTCACGACAAAAACCATAAGAGCTGTTTAAAAATAATAAAAGTTAAACTTTACAAAATAGCACTTTGATATTCTTTGATATTTTATTTTAATTCACAGAGGAAACTGATGAATTTATAGATTGTGTTGAAACTTAACATGTGTTCAAATACACTGTTTAGTAAATGAACTGAATAGCTCTGTATTTTCAGCTAATTATATCAGCCATTCTGATACCAGTAACTGAAATAGGTAATGGCAATTGCAATATAACATCTACCAGATTGTTGTAGACAGATTTTAGGTTCCATAAGAATGAAGGAAAAGATATAGGTGTTGCTTTTTCAACAGAATACTAGGTACACATGTAGTGTTTCCAGTTAAATCAAAGTATCAGTGACTTGTCTTATTGTAGCGCTACTAAAAAAGATATTAATAAAAATTTTTACTGGCATATAATAGAATAGATAATAAAGAATACATCCTGATTTTAAAAATTAGAATATACAGGTGAAATCAGTTCTCCTCATGCAAGGCAGGATCTGCCAGTGCAGCTTTTGTTACAGTTCTGAGAGGCAGTGATAATGGTAAGATTTACCTAACTGGAAAAGACAGACAAGAATCCCATAATCAGCTTACCATGATTAAATACCCGTATAAGAAGTAAACAAATTCTCCTCTTTAAGAAGAACTTTCAATTGGATACACTACAGATCTCGCAGCGTCTGGAATTCTTCACTGATAAATGAAGCACTAAGCATACCCATAAAATCTGCTATTTTGATTAATTCAGATGCACTTAATGCATCTCAGTACTCTGCTTTTATTTGAAGGAACAGAATAGCAGAAACTTGCCGCTATATCATATGCATGTTACACAGTCCTGATGAGACTAAAATAGAGTACACAGAACTGCAGAACAAACTACCCAACACGTCACATCTTGGCAACTTTTACAAAGAATATGAACAAGAATAAACTTGCTTTGCAACCCCGTATCTGAGGAAGCTACAATACCTCCAGTGCTAGCTGCCTACATTTTCCTACTTCAGTAGAAAAAGAAAGGTCTGATATTATGGCAAGGACATGACTGTGAGGATTTTTTTATTTTTAACTGCTGTTAAAAATATGAATGAACCAGTAGGTGAAATATGGTGCTGAATGGTCAGATCTGGAGGCTCCATGAAGTATTTCCATTATTAAAATAGCTCCTTCTAACAAGGGATGGGGAACTGATGCAGAAATTCTTCATAGGCTTTGAATATCACACAGTCTGGAGCTTTCAAAGGGACACAGCTCTATTTTCTAGCTGGCTTGTTGCAAGACAGATCCTAGCATCTTAAAGGAAGTGTCTTTGGTAATTTGTCCACACAAAATCACATACAGCTCTTGATTGGGTGCTTTTAAAGGCCCCCGAGAAAGTGGTTAATCTTAGTCAAAGCTCGCAAGCATTAGTGGCTACTGGAGGCTGGTGACTATTGCAGAGAGTAGTTATTAGTCTCCTTGTGATCCAGTAACAGGTTTTTCACAGCAGCTGGCTTCTTTTAGTGAGCTGTTCTGCAAGAAATTGTATTATTTATAGGCAGAAACTCTACAAAGTGCCATAGCATATGAAAGCTGGAGTGGGCTGGCATCATCCGGTCCTGACGACAGACAGGGAGAACTCCAACACCATATGCTTTCATCTGCAAAACGCCTACTTCTGAGTACAAGTGCCCCATAAAATTAAAATTATCTTCCTGCCGAATTCAAAGTCATTTGCAAATTTGCTTCTGTTAAACAAGCTCAGAAATAAGATTAATGGAGTAATGAAATTAATTCTGCACCAAACCAGTTTTATTTTCTGACTTTTTCAGCAGGTTCTGAATTTCCATGACTCCTTTGCAAACTTATATTTACAGGACGCTAGTCAAAACTGTTTATCGTCTTTCCTGTAGCAAACACAAGTTCTCTCTTACTATGGCAGCATTGTTCTTTTGTGACGTCTGGAGATTAGACAAAGTCAAACTTCATTTAAAAAAAAACATACAATGCTTAGCTTCATTCTTTTTTCACTGTTTCTTTAATTACTTCATGTCAACATTTGTCAATTTGAAACAAATCCTAAAAAAATCGCAATACCTTGGAAAAGTGATGCTTTCATGTTGTACCACCAGGTTTTGTTATTAGCATCATTCTTGCTCTAATTACCGAATGTATATGCTGCAGACAGACTAAGATCCTCTGCAGTGTCTAGAGGTGATACTACAGGAGAGACACAACTCACTTGTACAGCAGACTCATGTGATCTTTTATCACTCCTCTGGTAATGAAGAATCAGTGGTAAATCAATTAAAAGTGTTAAAGCTATTGGCAGGCTAACAAGTAAATACTGACAGTGTAGCAAATTGAGAACCTCATTTTGTTATCAAAGCAAGAAGGATGGTTTAACAGAGGTGTAACCGAGGGCTGAAAGCTGCTGTGGAGATACCCAAGGACAAAGCCACCCTGTGAGTGCAGCCCACGGGGATTTAATTCTCACTGTTGTAAGAATCCAAAAAGGGAAGCACACCAAGAATGTGCTGCATTTTAGTTGAGGAATGAACAGTGCAAATGTAGACTTCTGAAATGTGATGTTTATATATGTATGTATGTTTCTTGCTGTATTTTTCATTGCAGGGAGGGTAGAACATCAATTACATAGAATTTGGTTTAGGTTTTTTTTTTAAACTGGGTTTGCATGAAAAGCTTGCAGTATCTGAAAACGCTATGAAAACTTTTTATTCAAGCTGTATTATCCAGGACATTTTGTACCTTTCCAAAATGGTCTAAACAGGACAATACAAACCCAGGGATAGATTGCTATTCCTTTTCTCTGACTGACACAAAAGACTTGCAGTGGGAAGGAAATTGTGCTGTGACTCACACGCCATCAAATGACTGTTTGTGGCACACAATGGGCTCCATATATCACCGGGGAAAAGAGAATGGCAATGTTTAAAACAAACAAATTTAATGGCATTATCGGCCCATCAGGAAGTGATTCAACTCCAGAAAGCCTTCATTTTTATTTTGAAATTGTAATTCCTCTCTGCCAAACCCCGGCCAGGTTCACCTTTCTTTTCCAGTGCAGCAGACTCAGATGCCTGCAATGTGTTACACAACTGTTTCCCTTAAACCCAACAACTGAGCTTTGTTATCAGAGCTATATTCAGAAACACTACTTCAGCCTACAATTGAATGAAAATCTATTTTCACCTTTTATATTGAGTACATTTGCTTCTCCAGTAGGGTAAGAAGACTACCAGAGGCACACAGTGCTTAAAAGTATTATTGATTTTTAGAAATTAAAGCCAGTTTCACATAGCTCTGGTCTTCGATGAGTCATAAAACCCATCAACAGTTAGTTAGTTCAGATGGTTTTTGTTCCTGGAAGACAATGATAGGTACCTGTGAACTGACAGGTGCAAATGCATTCAGGTGAAAACTTCTGAAGGAGTTTTTGAAGTGGGGCTGAGCAGAAAGAGGCCGATTTTAACTAACCCACAACCAGCTGAGTACAGAGGCCAATTTGTAGTGAAATGGGGTCATCACATTAGGGAAGTCTGAGATTCAAACCTGCAGATGTTCCTGCTGGATATTTATCGGAACATCTGGAGTCTTCAAAGCAGTGCTTTAAAAAATATATTTCATGACAACAGGGATTTTTCTTTTCTTATGACACTTCCACCTGATAGTAATGCAAAAAATTCCCAGAGCACAATCTCCAGGTCAGCACTTTTTCATTTTGTTTGTTTCAGGATATGTAAAGATGGCTAAGGTAGAAACATGATTTTAAAATGAAAGAAAAAACAACTTAGAGAAATAAAACCACTGATTTCTTCAGAACAAATACCTTAAATTTGCTCATGTTGTTTCTATCACATGATGACTCAATGCCTTCCTTTAGCAGATGTTCCATTACAAACAGCTATCTAGAAAAAACATTATTTTTCTTACACAAAACATGTATCAGACCCTGCTTGAACTCAGACACATTCAGATATGAAAAATGTCTGGTTTCATAATATATCAGTGAGAAGACACTGTAATTACAACCACCAAAATAATGAAGTTATTACTCTGACATAGGCCACCCTTTCTTAGTGTCCCACCCTATATCAAGAAATCACCAGGCATTCTGAAAACAGTGAAATGCACAAAGCTACCCAGCAAAGAAGAACCCCACAAATATTTCATCCTTATAGAGGTTTACCTCCCACCACCAACAGGCAGTACTTCTCAAACTGTGTGGGAATACTTGTAGGATCTACAGTTATATCTGGAGGACTTCCTATGTGGCATGAGTTAATGGATGCATGTCTCCTGCCCAACCCTAATGTCTAACTCTTCCCCCTTTCCAGTTAGAGACTATCCATAATATCTAAAAAATTAGGTGAGTTTTCCCTTTCCCTCATTATCATATTTGCTCTTGTCATCATTATTGTCATCACAAGATCCAGACGGCAAGGGATTCTCCTCTCAGCATATAAAACCTCACCAGCATTTCATACAAGCAGGTGCTTTGTGTGGTTTTGGCTGCTCTTAGTAGCCTGTTCGGACATCCCAGCAGACAGCAATATCATAAGATAATTAAGGTGTGGAGGGACCTCGGGAGGTCTCTAGTCCACACCCCTGCTCGAAGCAGGATCAGTTATGGGGTTCCTCAGGGCTTTACCCAGTTGGGTCTTGAAAACCTCCAAGGACAGAGACTGCACCACCTTTCTGAGCAACCTGCTCTACTGCCTAGCTGTTCTCATGGTGAAAAACCCTTTCCTTTTATTTATATTTATTTAATTTTAAATTTTATTTTATTTGTTATTTTTATTTTTATCTATTTATTTTATTCCTAGTCTGGCTCCCTCACTTCAGTTTATGCCTGCTGTCTCATATTTTCTTGCCACACAGCACTGTGAGGAGCCTGTTTCCATCATCTTCTACTATTCTGCACCATCCTTCAACCCTTGGACTTCTGGGACTTCTGCCATTTGTCCATAGAGCTCTGCTTAGGGTTCACTCATCTCTCATTACATCTTTCTAAAGGCTGTTTGCCTTTATACTTTTGATCAAAGGAGGACACTTTGTTCCTCTCCCTTGCTGCACATACCAGTAACCTATCTAAGTATTCTTCTTGGGTTTAGGAAACTACCTTCTTCTCACCTGGGAAAAGTAAATTCATAAGAGTTTCGTCTCCAACATCAAGCTAAGAATTTTAGTTTTGAGTACAGAGCAACTTTGGAGAAATGCTGAGAACTCACAGGCCCCATGAGGTGAGGCAGGACTTGCTCCTGTCCCAAGCGTGTATGCTTCTCATTGCAGTTGCAGGAGAGCAGCTGCTGAGCTGAAGTATGAATATGGGAGTAGTCTTCATGCTTCATGTTAAATGGATGTTACTGGAGTTTTCTTTCATTTGCAAACTTTGCATGATAACAGCATTGTTATACCTTTTAGTTTAGGAGTCAGCCATCCATCCGAAGCTAACACTGTTCACCTCTCAGATGGGCTGAAAGCACAGTTGGAATTTAATGATAGTTCATCTGAGAAGTGGTAAGCTGCTTGCCTCATTTCTATGATGTTTCTTAACCTCAGTTTTGTCCTCCAGTCCCAGGCCTCAAAATCACACCATTTAAAAACTTAAAAGCAAGCAATTACAATTTAATACTTAAATAATCTGTATAACAAACGGATCTAAGATCCTCTATAAAATGGCACTCAAGGGACAGCAGGTCCAGGTTACACAAGCTGTTTTCAAAAGCTCTCTTTCAGACCATATGAGTAATTTGCGCACCAGTGTAAATCATTGCTTTCTCAGCAAGTACATTCCTGTAAACTGGTATTAATGTCAAATTTATACTCGTAACAGCATGCAGACTGAAAGAATAAGTGACAGGCATTGATTTAATTTCTTGTCATGCATATATTTGCATAGTATTTACAGATTAATAAATGAGACATACCTTGTGTAAATCAATAGCTACCCTGCCTGTATAGTGTAAACTTCATTATTCATGGTCTTACACTATGTTGAATGAAACATTAAAGATACAAGTAAAATGACTATGGATTGCTTTGAAGGACATAGGGAAGGTCATCGTTTTTAGAAAGATAGAACAGGGACGTACAGGATTTCACAAATTTCACTCTCTGTCCTTTTCTCCATTCTTTCATATTCTCTTACCTATTTCCCATTCTGTCAAACACAGATGAGAGCATCTTAAAGGGTCATCGTGAGGTGTTACTAGTAAATGTTTGTAAATATCTGAGAAAAGGATCATTATTTTACAGGCATGGATGCCTTCTAGTTTACAATGTCATTAGGCCATTTCCTAACCTTGTAGATCCATATGAAGTGATTACTTACTTACATTTCAAGGAAAAGAGGCTATGTGATAAACAAAGGACAGCATTTGCTTCCCATCGCCCCATAGAATTTTATCACCATACATTGATATAATGATTCATCTGTGATTACTCTTATAGATTAAGGCAACATAATTTTAGCCTCATTCTGTTCCGTTTACTCAAACAAGTCTCTCTGTGGAAGATGCTCCCTGCATGGAGGAACACCTAGAATTCCCATAAGTTCATTTCTGCAAAGCCTATTGAGGACAAATCGGGTGAGGAGGCAGGGAGAAGGAAGAATTGTGACACACTCAGCAAAACACAACAACTGCTTTGTCCCAGGGGAACGCTGCCGGCAGCAAGAAGTTTGGTCAGTCTGGAGGTCATGTCGGCATGACTGCCACTGACTGCCGCTGGCCAGCTGTGCAATATAATGGACACTGGACTAGGGCACTAAGGCTATCCCAGCTAACACACGGCACAGAAACGGCAGCATTCAACATGACAGCACCAAGTGACCCTTTAGTTCCTAGCCTGCTTGACCAGGCAGTAGAAATATGCGTTTGGGATGGGAATAAGTTCTGTGACCAAAAGTACAAGAGCCTTGTAGTTTTCTCAGTCCACAGCCATTGCTCGAGCATCAGGTGCTCCTTCCCTTCCTCCAGGGACTGGGGCAGACCACAGAGAAAGAAGCATGGAGGAGCAGAGAGTAGTGGGGATGAAAGAAGCCAGTCACAGGAAAACCAGCTGCTGGACAGTGCACTTGTCTAACCGAGCCCTGCCCACGAGCACCGTAATCTCCCCTCTGTTCTCACTAAATCCCCTTTCCTATCTTCTGGGTGGGTGCGCTCTCTCTTCCGAGCCCACGTGGGTGAGCCCTACCAACCTCCAAATCAGCCGGGACACTGAGCAGGGTATGGGGTCCGAGTGCCTGCCGCCAAGATGGGACCATAAGCCTGGGGGCTCGAGTGTCTTGGGATCAGCAACGGGAGGAGACCAGGGCCTGGGGGCCAGTTTCTAGATAGCGCAAGCATCAAACACCAGCTGTTGGAGAGACCCACAGCATTTCTCTGCGTATGTGCGCGCACGCAATGCAGACTTCAACCCCAGTAGGCAAACAAGGAGGAACAGGTTTGGGTCGTCTGCACGCTTTATGGCCACGTGAGTGCTGCCTGTTTTCACGCTGGTAAAGGCACTGGCATCTGTGGTGATTTGCACGGCCAACCAGTGTGTGTCTGTGCGTGCGGGTGCTTCTGGGGAAACACGCCCAGCCTCCCTACTGGTTGGTGTTACGAATGGGAATAGCAGCAGTCTGGCTCTGCTGGACTGGGCCAGGAAGGGTCCCCGCAGTCCCTATGGCCACCAGAGTTGGCTCCGGTGGAGCAGGAAGCAGAAATCCCCCATCCTTCCCACACTAGGAGCATCTGGTGCCTTCTCATCCTTTCTTCTTCCACAATTGTTATTTCTGTGTTATCTTTATAACAGAGATGGACAGAGCTGAGATTAGGAATATCATCATGCCATGACACATAGTGTGCTGCCACCAATCTACAAACATGCCATTGAAGCTGCTGTGCCCAGAAACCCAAATTCCATGTATATCATGTTTGAACTGTTCTGGTTTTCAAATCTTGAGTAAAACTAGTAGAAGCCAGCCCACTGTATCTGGGCTAGTTCCTTTAACACAGTATTGATCAAAGCTGTATTATTTCCAAGCAGAGAAATGGTATCACGTTGAACATGGAATTAATTTTGCTTTTCCATAACTGAACAAAACTAAAGTTGACAATTCCTTGGGGCTGAATTCCAGTAAAGAGAAGACAACCAGGAGAGGTCATAGAGCCTTTCAGGAACTTGCCTTTCACCTGAAATTGTGAGCTGGGAAATAGGAGAAGGATACTGAAGGGGTAGGCTGTTTTGCCACTAGAGAGAATGCAGTGGAAGCTGCGAGCCCTCATTGCTCAAGCCGAGCACAGAAAGCTGATGTTATGAATTTATGAAGATAAAATGTGACCAGAAAAACCTTCACCATGCCCTGCCTGATCCTATAAAGCCTGGCACATTGCACCACAAGATCTAATCTTTTACAGTTGACAGCACTATTGGTGCTTCATAATATGAAAGAAAATAAATCCTCAGGGAAGAAAATAAAGCTCACATAAAAGCATAGTTTAACTTTTGTTTTACTTCTCAAACACCTTTTGCTCACCCTGACTGATCTTAGCCTGATCAAATGGAAAACAAATCTCCACAGAGATAACACAGCTGTTTTTCTGGACTCTCAGATCCTTTGGAGGGGTGGAGAGGGCGCTCAGAACTTAGAAGTGTTGTTTTCTGGTTCTCTCTTCCTTCCTTCTCAATATCCCCCAAAAACAGAGCATAGAAATGGGAGTGAAGCCCTTAAACCTAGGAAGGGCAAAACTTCCAACTTTCTTAGCAAAATGGAGAAGCTAAAAGAAGGTTAAAGAATACCAGTGGCAATGGCAGCAGGAAAATTCAAACATGGAGCTTTCTAAAAGGGCTTAAACATAAACTTGCAAGCATGCCCAGTCTTAATATTCTGTCCTCAGAGGAGATTCTGAGGACATGAGAGGGGGAATAAATGCAATAAGGATGTTCAGAGGTCTTCTGGCATCATTTATCCAGGAGAGAAACAAGGATGAAAAATGAATGGAGGAAGAGACGGGCTGTCTGGCAGTCATAAGCATCTACAGCTACACTAATGTAGGAGGTTGAGCGAGGGATGGGGAAAGAGGATGGCAAGCCTGCACCCATTGGATCTTACCACATTTGTCACACAGTGTGAATGAAAATGGCAAAAGAAAATGGAAAATCTCTCCTCTGGGGGAAATACCAGACTGTGCATTGACAGAAACCTAATGTAGGAACTTGAAAACATACCGCTAGAAAACAAGGGGCTGAGAGGACAATGCTACAGCACTGCAAGTGCCAAACTGAAAGCAAAGTCAGAACCTAGGCACCTGAAGGAATAAAAAAAACATTAACTCACTACAGCCTACACACATGCACAGCCACCCTTGCAGGAACCTAAGAGTACTCAAATAAACCACAGTTGCAACAGAGCGAAGAACAGTGAGGTACACAGCCTGACTGATCCTATTCCAGGTGAGGCATCATAAGGCTCTCGGGGGGGGGGGGGGGGGAATAAAAGTTTCTTTTTATCCCATGTTTCCAATGGCTATTTTTGTTATTGTTCTTCAGCAACAACAACAAAAACACTGGAAAACTGTACTGAACAGCAAACTCAAACATGCCTACGGCAAGAGACAGCTTTTTAAACTTCCATCTCGCTAGTGTCTGTCTATATGAATAATGTCACCATGTCACTGCCTTTCCTGCATTCTATTACAGTATATTCTTCCCCCACTTTTATTATGCTATTCTATTTCAACTTGATGAATTATCTATATTACATTTTTTGAGAAATATTCCCTCTAGGGATGGACATACTTAGCTTAGAAAGTTTCCAGCAGAAAGAGGAAAAGAGAAGGAGAAGAGAAAAAGAAACTTCCACAGCTCCACTTTTTTAAAGCTACCCCTGGGAGTAGGAAATAATTATCCACATTCTGCGATTGCCAGCCAACTCTTAGCAGAGGAAATGTATTTAGGGTGATGAAAATTAGTGGTACTAAGAAGTGATGCTCAGGCAAGTCCAGACAGAAGAAAAAAGGAGTCTGTTAGCAGAGAGCAAGACTGGGAAGCTGAAAACACAAAATGGGGGCCCAGCTAAATAGTTTAATTGGCATTGAGTTTGTTTTTCTACTCTTTTCTCCATTGTTCCACAACTGATAAGCTCACTCATTCAACCAAAGATAACAGGCTCAGTAACTTTCTCTTTGAAGGTGGCACAAAATAAAATAACTTTCCCCACAGCAACTGTTAGCAGAAGAATAGGTGGGTACACTCTGGATTATGTAGTAAAGCAGATTTCATGTCTGATAGACACCAATTTGAGTCATAATCTGTGACTCTAGGGATATAGTTTTCACTTTGTCCTCCTCTCCAACATGAGAAATACAAGGAAATAAAACATGCCAAGTCACCTTCTCTTTGTGGGTATAGTTTTTAATGGATTTCTTGTTACATTTCTGCATTCCAGGAGACTTTAACAAGCATTGTTGGTAAGACCTCTTCTCCCTTCTGCAGTGCTAAGGACTGCGGACTCCACAGGCCATGCATGCATGCTTTAGCTTGTTTGCCGCTGTTACAGCAGTCTATACTTTCATGTGAATATGGAAACCCATTCCCATGGTGTCTGCCTTCGATAGAAATTCAATGCTGAACATGAAAGCTTCTGTTCTTTTGGGTTACTGCAGACATGTTGTTATGCTCAGAGACCTGTTTTGTCACCATAGTAATTTTGGACAAGGAGACCCTATAGACATTTTTTATTAAAAAAAAAAAAGTCATTTTGAGAAAATAAGTTCCACCAGCTGAGCTGAGCTTCAAATAAATCTGTAACTAATAATATGTGTGTTCTGCTGCTGTGAAAATCTTTATAGGACTAATCAGTCCTTGAGGAACTGTAAGCCAACTTTGCCATGTAGGATGATTGCGGTACAAAACCTCCTACTTACCCTTTCTTCACGCTTGTTTGTTTTAATTCAGTTTACCACTAATTGGTTTTTAGTAATTGTTAATACTTAAAATTCAAGAGTGCCTATTTGTTTAGAATTAGAAAACGTCTTCCTATGCATTTAGTTAGCATGTAAAACATTCTGCAAACAATCTTCAAAATTCAGCATATTTCACAAAAACTTTACTTGTGTAGTGCCACTTTTTTTTTTTTCCTTTTCAAGATATGGCTTATTGCTGTTTCCTTACCTAAAGGGAATGACCCACCTAGAGATCCTGGTAGCTTCCCATTGGGAAACAAGTGTCCAAGGCTTAAACTGGAATGAGGTAGTATGAATGGTCCTGCATGCTGCAGCAACAGTTCTTACTGAAGACCCAATATGATAAGTTCTAGACTCATAGTCTAGCTATAATTTTGTCTCATCATTTAGTTTAGGCCTGTGGACCTCTCTGTTATAGGGAAATTGTATGGGTCCGTGTTCTCCATGGATTTGGGACATTCGCAGGTGTGTTTCTGCAGCGGCCGTATGTTCTTGCTGCCCAATTGCAACTTGGCTACAATAAGGCTGAGACAAACACCATTCATCCAATGACTTTTCCCTAAAAAAGCAGAGAGCATGGAGGTTCACTATTGCCTCATTGAGAAAAGTTGCTTGTGAGTGCCCAAGCTATGTATATTGTTTATTTTAAATTGCAGATGCAGATTAGTTGTAGGACATTATGATGGACCCCAGAGAGGTCTAGAGTGGGGAAAAATAGTCTCCTCTTCCAAGGCTTCCTCTCTAGGAGACATGTCCTCAATTTTCATCACCCAGCACGCTACATTTCAACATGGGACAGCAGAAAGATCCTCATCAGCAATTTGACCCTTGTCTTGCAGGGCTGCAAAAATTCTGATACTCTCTCATGATCAGAAAAAAGATGTAGAAGTTGATTTAGTAAAAGTGTCTCTTTGGTCCATGCTATTTATCAACACTCATGACCTTGAAAATCCATTTGCATTTAAGAAAAGGACTTTACTGTTTTGACTCAGGAATATCTTTGATGTAATCCCATTCATTTCACACTCACCCACCCACTGAAAAAAATCCTTTTTCACTGAACACTGGAAAAATAATCTGTGAACAGGCTTTTTCCTTAGAGAAACCCTGGTGTGTATCTCAACGGTGAGTACATTGCCTACAAATCTCTACCTCCTTTCTTTCAAAGTCATATTTTGAACTCCTTTTTTGGGTCTTTAACTACATCAGCTATACACGGGACATCAAGGCACAGGAGCTCTTTTGCCCACGCAAGAGCTCTGCTCAGAGCTCACCATGCAATTCAATAAACTAGGCAGTGATCCCCACTACATGCAGCTGTCTCGCTGTAAAAAAAGAGCTCAGTCACCTGCATTAAATTCAACAGGAGTCCTGATTTTATTCATTACTTTTAAGAAGATGCCTCATAGTTTGAGAGAAAAGACCTATTTGATAGCGGCCATTAACAGCTTCCAGTTTAAAACAGTATGAAGTACCATCCTTATGGTATGTCATATTTCACTGCAAGATGTCCCACTGTTCTTTGCACCATATTGCTTAGTCCTTGTTTAAAAGTGGTTTCTATTAAACAACCATTTTTGCTATTACCTTGAACAGTAGCTTCAGACAGACTTGTCCAATATATTGAAAAAACAACCAATCATGATGTATATAAGCAAAGACGAAGCAGTTACTAAATTTAAAAAAACATGTTATTGCCAAGGCTCACATCTGTTTCATGAACATGTAATAATCACTAGTTTCTTTGCATGGCAGGGGAGGAAGTTATATGTTTTCGAAGAGGTTCATACATTAGCATCAGAATCCATTATCACATTTCCATGAGTTTTCACACACATTCTCTTGAGATGACAAATTATTACACCATTTAATGTGCTTACTCTTTGCTGCATTAAAAGGATTATTATATTCTTAGCTGAGAGTTTCATTACATATAATCTTGACTCTTTTGGTCTAAGTACCCTTGTGTTTCACACAGGGGAAAAAGAAAGTCTGGAGGTGCCTTGTAACTTAGTTATTTTTTTCCAGCTGGATGTCTTGTTACAGATTAGAAGTCAAATTTTGTTTTAACTCTGACTAAAATGGGTCTGTTCTTAGGTGGAAGGCTACTCACTTGAGTACTGGCAGTCTTTACATTTCCACCATTGCCCTCAAAAGTAGAGACATATTGTCTTGCAATTATTGGGAAAGAATCCTAAAGCATCGCTATACACAGAGTCATTCTAATTGCAACTAGCCAAGTGCAAAAACAGTGGTGGTGGAATAGCCTAGAGGTAGGGCTTTGCTTTGGCTAGGTTAAGTCAGGTGCTCAAATTAACTGCCAGCTGTAGGCTTACCTGAGGAGACTCTATTCTCTAAGGCCACCTTTGCTCACTTAGATTTAGTAGGGGGATTCAGACTGGAGCTTTATAGACTGAAACTAAAGGAGGATGCTGCAGCCCATTCTTAGTGGGGGCTCCACACCTTTGAAATTCATACTTTCCTCTTTGCTTGAAACAGCCCGGCTCTGATGACCTCCAGATTACATTGCACAACCCTATGTTTTCCAGAACTTTGTACACAGTAGGATAGAGGAGACTAAAAATGTTCAAAGGAATGATTTTTCAGCAGGGGTGTCTTTCAGTGCTGCACTTAGGATAAGTTTTATATTATGTCAAAACTTCTGGGTGCATATGCAGAAAATGTCTTTTTGGTGTTCCAGAAATCTAAATAAATACATAAATTCAGACAGTATAATGAATTGCAGCTCTCAAAATAAAAGTAAATTTTTAAAGTTACATTTATAGTTCAAGTAATGACCATCTCACTAAAATCTGAGTAATGGTCAGGTAGTGACTATTTCACAATACTGCACTGAAACATCAGAAACTGAAAAATCCAGAAGTTGTATTTACAGGTTCTTAGAAGATTTTTTTTTAAAGCGTTATCATCTTAGCAAGAAATTTCATCCATGGTGAAGAAGAATATGGAAAAATAAATAGCTTCAGATTATATATATATATAAAAGATATATTATTATATATTATAATAACGATCTAGTATAATTATTACAATTATTATAATTAATGTTAATTGATATTATCATATAATTATATAATAGCTAGCCACCAGGTACCCACCAAAGCCGCTCTATCACTCCTCTCCTCAGCTGGACAGGGGAGAGAAAATATAACAAAAGGCTCATGGATCGAGATAAGGACAGGGAGAGATCGCTCACCAGTTACCATCACAACAAAATTTAAACCAAACTTGACTTAGGGAAATGAATTTAATTTATTACCAATCAAATCAGAGTAGGATAATGAGAAATAAAAGCAAATCTTAAAAACACACCTTCTCCCCCACCCCTCCCTTCTTCCCAGGCTCCCACTTTCCTGGTGGCTTCTCACAGAAGCCACGCCTGTAGCCCCCCGGCTACCAAAGCCTTGCCACACAAATCCAACAAAATATACAGGGCACTTTCCTGTAGTCTGATTTCTCAACAGTTCCTTGGTCAAAAGAAATTAGAGGCACTAAACTTTATTAATTTCTTGAGATCCTTTAACATCTAGTTCTGATTATTAAAGGTGCTAGGCAAAAATAATGTAGTTTATTTCTGTCTTTTAAAGGTCCCTGCATAACATTCAAGTATCTGATACAGTCTTGAAGAAGCTAAGGTATGACTGTCTTCTGTAACCAAATCTGTCCCCTTGATTCGGTAGCTACATCTGTTCTCTTTTGACCCACAAGGTAATAAACTTCCAGATCACAGTGTGGCCTGTGCTGGCTGAAATGATCACAGTGTTGTAGAGAAGTAATTTTTCTAGAGAAACAATGCTGCAGACTTAAAGCACACAAAGCATATAAACCAAAGTTAATTCAGCACATAATGCTTCTTGAGTCATAAGGTTAAGTATTGAAAAACACAGAGATAAACAAATCCCATACAGCAGTCTACGGTGCATGCCATGTTGTAATTGATGTAATACACTGCTTAGATTTCCTTCAGAGAGAAAGAAGTGTTAGGGAGTGAAGTGAAGCAAATAATGCAATACGTTAACTGAAACAATAGTCATTGTACTAATTTGATAAAGTGCTGTATCAGAGCAGTCCCTCTAATCTTGTAAGAATTTATCACAGAACTATTTCACAGTTAGAAACCACTGGCTTTAGCTCCTAACGAGAAGAGACATTAAGCCTTTTGAAAAAAATGACCAAGCTTTCTACAGAAATAACACATTTTGCAACTATGATACTGCACTGCTGACTTTGATTTTTAAGAGATCAGTGATAACAGAGGTTCTTTCTGCATATAGCAGTATTTCCAGAACCAGCTATTCTGAATGCAGGACCACAGCCTACTGCTAGTAGGTCAGGGTCTCACAGTTTTAGAGGGTATTTTTCTGTCAGTAGTTGTTCGCCAGCAATGTTTAGGTCTTTATACACTACCCAAACAGTCAAACAAGTCCAATCTATTTTATTAGGTTTACTTATTTTTCCAAGGTGTTTCCAGTTTCAGTTTCTTCTGCTGTAGCTATTATTTTGATTTGAAACTGAAAGCTGTTCTTTAAACACACAAAACTTTCACTGCTTCCTAGTAATACATATTTAGACTTCCCGTTCATTTTATTTAGGAAGTATTGTAGGTATGCATTTTCTGAACATCTAAAGATCTAAAATCTGCTTTCAGAGATTAAGGCAACTGATTCACAGATATCTCATTTTGCCCACCTTTCATCTAGGATTGAATTCTCTCATTCAATTTGAAACAGAAAACAGTGCCTTATGCTCTGAATGGATTTTCTTGTCAATTAAAACAATATAGTAATTGTTACAAACACAACTACAACAATAATGAGCATTCCTTCAGCACAATCAAAACCAAGAATTTTACAGTAACATGAGATAAAATAATAGCTTGAATCATTCCAGGATTAAAATAATGATTTCAAGCCACATACAAGTAATGCTTATGAAACACTCGCTAATCTTGAAAATTGAAGCAAAACTGGGAATGCTTTCTAGACCCCTAAGATAGGCCACTTAAGGCTATAGAGTGAGTGTTTTATACTTTAGTACAAAAAGGCTGCTTGTAGCTGTCACCTTCCCTTCTCTGCAGAATATATTTATGCGGCTTGACACAGGGTGACGTAAGTACTGTATTCTAGAAATGTGGATATATGCATGCTACTATGCTACTACATAAATGTGAGAAAAGGGAAACTCCAAAGAGCCCTTAGCTCACAGACGTGAGCAGGTATTCCACATAAAATGGCAGAAGGAGATGCTGTCTTATCTTCTGGAAAGTACAGAAAAGAAAAGAAAAGAAAAGAAAAGAAAAGAAAAGAAAAGAAAAGAAAAGAAAAGAAAAAGAAATCAGAAAGAGTGTCATCCAAAGTAGCATTTTTATGCCTGAAATGCCATAAAACCCTCATTTCCTGACTACAATCTTGCACACAGATGCCCACTTCTTTTACTGCTTAGAAATTCTGTCACTGTGGCTAAGCAGATTATTCAATTGAACTGAAGTCTGTCTCCTTTGGGGGGAATTTCTTCCAAAATTAATATCCTTGAATCCAAGCCCAAAAGGGACTTGATCTAATAAGTATCCAGGAAGTTCATCCTCCATTCTGCTGCAGAATGGCTATTAAAAATAGGCAAACGACGAAAGAAAAGGAGTGGTGCCTTCCCTTCCTTTTGCTGCAGGTCCATAACCGGGATACCTCCCCAAAGCAGAGAGGAGGGACACCCTCCTGCCAGTGGCCAACCTGGACAGGTGCTGGTCATCGCTGCGCTCCCGTAGAGAGAGAGCAGAGTGGGGAGCAGCAGAGAAGCTGCACACATCTCTACCAAAAACCTACGTAAAACCAAAGGCGTTTTTCATGTCTCGTTTGCAGCAAAATGCAAAGAGCTGAGAAACAATATGAAGAGCAGGAGAGAGGAATTCTGATTCTGGAGGGTACATGGGGAACGTGATCCTGCTTTCAACCCCTGCTGCCAGAACTGTTCATCCTGGGATGAAAAACGGGAAAAACCCAGCTGGAGAGGACTGAAGCTGTTTTTTCTCAAAAATAAATTGGGGCTCTAAAGAGCTGAGAAGGTCAGTCTTGCACTGTTAGATGCAGTGGGGTCTTTTTGCAAGTTATTTGATATCATATCCTTCTTTTAAAGTTACAGATTGTAATTACAGGTAGCAGACACAGTCAAAAATCGTAAGGATGGAAGGCTGGAAAGCACCTAAGCCCAGTGGGAGATTTTGAAGCATTCCTAGACCATCCCTAGCAAGTGTTTGTTTCAGCTGTTCTTCAAAATCTCTGATGCCACCAGCTCCTTAATGCAGCCTCTTCTGGACTTTCACAACTTTAACAATGAGAAAGGTTTTCTTAATAGCTGCCTTAAGCCATCTTTCCTTCAAATTAAACTGTTTTCTTGTTTTCTTTTTCCCAGTGACTATGTGGAAGAGTTGATCACAGGTATCTGTATAAAAACCTTTAACATCTCAGAAAATGGCTCCAGTCCCTCCTTAGTCTGCCATACTTTCAAAAAAACAGCTGCAGTTCCCTCAACCTTTTTTTTTATTGCTTGGGCTTTATAAATCTCTCATAATTTCTAATGCTCTTTCCTGGATGCTCTCCAATTTGTTTACATCTTTCCTGAGGTTCGGTACACAACACTGGACACAGTTCTCCAGAAAACCTCGCTAGCACCAAGTGGAGTTAAATAAGTACCTCCTCTGTCTGACATAACCTCTTCCTTATAATAATAATTCCAGAATTAGATTAGATTCCTGGCAACAGCATTGTTTCTCGGCTTTATTTATATGCATCTTCCATTATAATCCCCTGCCATTATCAGAAGTACTGTTGTCTACTTATTTCCACCTTTCAGTATCTGTGTTTGATACTTCCCTCTGAAGAACAGTACTTTGTGTTTGCCCTTATTTCATATTATTGGTATCAGAGCATTTCTTCAAACCATGAGCTGAAATGAAGGATTTTGCAGATGTTGTTTTGATCCATTTTCCCTATAAGAGTTTGGGTGAAGATTACATATATTTCTGTGATTTCCTGTATAATCTTGGCATGATCAAGATCTAATCACCACCATATTTTCTTACTTCCCTCACATTTTTCACCCAGCCACCTGCATTTTCATTCTCTGCACATTTTTTTTTTTTAATTCTTTTTCTCTTTTACTCGGAAGAAATCAGAGTGCTATTAACAATTTTTATTTCCTTGGTAGAATAAAGGTCACCCTCAACAACATGAAAGTATTACAAAATGTACCTGAACTAAGAAAGAAAATAACAATTTGCACCAAAAATGGAAAGATATACAAATTTGGACTCAAGCCTATTCCATTTATATATATCATTTAGCCGAAATAAGAGACTTTGTGGGTTAATTCATATCACAGGACTACTGAATATAATATAGATGTTACCTTGTCATCAAGGAAGATGTCAAGGAGCATATGTTCACTCTGTAGTCGACCAACAAAACTGACCTGTTAGAAAGTGTCATTCAAAGGGGAAAGGACTACAGATGCTATAATGGTGGAGTTTTCCCTACAGAGTCAAGCTGAGAGGAACTGGAAGATAATTTCTTTCGAAAATTTACATTTCTATTAGTCTTTTGACAATTGTTTTGAAATTAAATAGCACAGAAAGCCATTAGGAGTTTCTAACCAATGGTGGGGGGGGGCGGGGGGCAGAATATTGCCACTACCAAGGGAAGGGACATCCTGAAAAAAGCAAGAGTGAGAGTGAAATGACATGTTTAGAAGAAAGGAGAACAGGCAAATAAGAACAGCAGTATTTAGGAAGAGAGATTTCAATGTATTGAAGAAATTTCATGATACAGCCTCCTGAAAGGCTAATCGAGGTGGCAACCTGTTAAAGAGACTGAGTTCCTTGAAGAAACCGTATTAAGGGTAAATACGCAAACAATTCCACCACAGAAGAAAGAAAAGAGGTATAGCCAAGAGGCTGATGTGACTAAATCACAAGTGCTTTATGGATTTCAAATGCAAGGAGGAGGTATACAGGAATAGTGACAAGGTCAGCTTAAAAAAAGCAAAACCAAAATTTTAGTATGACAAGTTGGGAGAAAAAACAAGGAACAAACTGGGATGAAACTAGCCAAGAACATGGAGAATGGGCCTCTGTATGTCCCTCATGTTTGTGTTTTGAAAACTTTCCTCACCTGGAAGTTTTCCATACCAATCCTGACCTCCGTTGCTGCATTTTTGTATGTTTTTCCTGTCCTGTCATCCCAACACGAAGAACAGGGTTTTACATCAGTCTTTCACACGTCTAAGAACCTTTAGCATGCTCCCCTTTGATCTTCTCTTCTAATCCTTGATTACATTATCACTTTGCATTTTCTTCATAGGACCACAACATCATTCAGTACAGGAGTTGTTATTCAGTATTTTGTTTTAACCTTCTTGTTCAGCTTGTGATTCAGACTTTTTTCTTCTTCTTTTTTTATTAAACATATATACAAAAGCTTTGCACAGATCACAAAATTATTTATTTCCTCCTGGGTTTTTCCTTTAAGATGCACTGCATTTGAGCACTTTAGAAGCATGAATTAATTTCTCTCCACAATACAGTTGCTGTGAGATATATGCTATTCTTTTTTCACTGAATATTTGGGAACCTGAGGCACAGATAGTCAAGTTTAAATTGTTAAAAGCATTCATTATTTGCTGACTCCCAAGTTTAGCCAAACAGGAGGGTGATCCTTCATACTTTATGCAAGCTCAATGCACAGTTCCAGTAGGCGTAGCTGGAGATGTTAAGCGTTATCCGCTTTAGCAGATTTGTCCCTCGTTGTAAGATGCTGGGAACACATTCATGGCCTAACGATTTAACTGACTTACTTACCCAGTGCCACACAGCAGCTCTCTGGTAGAGGCAGGAATAAAACCCAGTTTCCAAACCAGCACACTACTCCCTTAAGCATTAATCAATGGTTATGTAATTAAAGATGATATCTCTGTGTATAGAAGACCAAAAGTTGTATGGGTAGCTGAATCCCTGGTATTCTGTATCCTGATTTTGTAACTTTTACAGTAGTCAGACATTCTCGGGAGAGATGTGGCGAGCACAGAGAAAGAAGTCTTGCTGTGCTCACTTCTGATATTTTACATTACAGTTTTCTGCAGAAAAAGGAGAGCCTCAAGGGAAAATCCCAGTAATTTCAGACTGGATCACACCCTGTCCAAAGCTGCCAATTGACACAAAACACTAAAAAGCTCTGGACTGTATGAAAAGAATCCTACATTCAGGAAAATTTTCACCAGCACTAGGATCTGCTCACCAAATACCTTACCAAATGTAGAGACTTCCCATAAAAGCAGGGAATTTGTAGACTTTCTGAAAAATACTAATAAAACAAACAAATAGTACATAGATTACAATTTAAAAAACTAAGCAAAAAGCAGTTTATAGCTTGAATTTAGGTTTCTGATTTTGGTTTAAATGTAAGGCATCCTGAGAAATCTCTCTGTTGTCAACAACGGATTAAATTCTCAAGCCCTCCAGTATAGTTACCTTTGTATTGTGTCCAGACCAGATAAGATTCAGTGTTGGCCTGGTGTCAGATATTTCTTGAAGTAAAATTTCCATGCTGCTCATATACCATGGTGCCAAGCACAGCCAGATTAGTAATAGAAACAGTGTGTCACTGGAAAGCAGATTCCTGACTCCGGAGTCAGAAAAATAATTTGCTCATAGCTGTGGAAGAGCATATTTCTTCCTACTGGGAAATTTTAACACAGCCGGACAGATTCACAAAACCTGTCTATCACACATGGTTTGCAGGCCATCCAACACCCTCGATCTGCCAGCTTGTCTCTCCCACACCGTCCTAGATGGCAAAAGTTAACACATAATGGATATAGCAAACCCATCCTATCTATGCAGCACGACAGAGGAGGAGCCTATACAGGACGGGTCGGCGTGCTATAGGGGATGGGTTGGCGTGCTATAGGGGATGGGTTGGCGTGCTATAGGGGACGGGTTGGCGTGCCATAGGGGACGGGTTGGTGTGCTATCGGGGACAGGCTGTGGTCCCCCTCCTGGCTGGTTACCCCACCCGAAAGCAGATGCTGTGGCCGGGAGCCCAGACACCGCCAGCAGCCCAGGAGCCACAACATGTGGCAGGTCCAGGCAAGGGAACCGTTGAAGGCCTGGCCAAAACTCAAGAAATCAGGGTTTGTCTACAGTAAGCAGAGGTACCCTGCAAAGGTCGAACAGGCAGGAGCAAGCATTTCTCAGCAGGTTAGGAATCCCAGCCAAAATTAAGTGAGTTTTGTAGCTGGAAGGGGAGCAAGGCTGAGGGAGCCAGGCTGGAGGTGAGGACAGCAGCGGGACTCGAGACGGCCCACGCGGTCCAAGGGTGTCTCCTTCCCACAAACTCACCTACCTGCCATCTGCACGCTGGCTACGGCAGCACACAACCACCGGCAGCCAGGAGTCACGGCCCGAGAACGTCTCTCCCTGCGGCAGGCTGTGACTCCTGACCAGCAGGAAGCCCGCTCTGAAACCATCCACGCTTGATGGTTCCCACGTCACGACGTGCCAGGAGCCAGCGTCACGCAGGGAGGAAAACACATATTTGGTGAGGTCTTAGGCCCAAATACAAAAATGATCCAACGGAGCAGTGTGACGCATGCATACCTCAAACACTTCAAAAGTAAAAAAAAAAATCATAAATATGAGAACGGTCATTTCACTAGTTACGGGATTTACAATTCCATCTGGCTTTAAAGAAGGATTAATTCCCTCATTCCTTTACCTTTTTAATGTCAAAGCTGACACGGTGAAAATGGTATTGAATCCTGACAAAAATATCAGAAAAAGCATGAAAAATGAGTAGAACTTTGATAGTAGCCGTGTCTGATCCCCAACATCATAAGACACTCAGGGAAGTAGCTACAGTGCTAGAGAGATATTTTATGTGAAAAGAATATGATTTTTTTTTTAGATCTAAGACTTGCAACTTCACATAGAAGGAAACAATTTGTGCATGGCAAGGAAGTCTGTGCGGATGACAGAAACATGTCTTCACACGTTCCCTGCCAAATTCCAGCTGGAGCAGGCAAACTCTTTGTAAACCATGAACATGGTACAAACAAGCAGTCTAGGACCACAGCGAGCAAAACACTTAAACTAAACTCAGTGCTATGGCTGGGACTTGAGTCCTATACTCAGATTTGGCTTCTTTGTTTGTTTGTTTGTTTGTTTGTGGTGGTGGGTGCACAGTTTGACAGCTCCTCTGTAAAACAGATACCTCAAAGGAGAGCTGTGTAACCCTTCACACTATATTTATGCTAGTAAACTGAATGGTCCCAGAAAATATAACCAGGCACTCAGTTATCTCTGCAGTAAATTGTTGGAAATGGCAAAGACCTGGCCTCCGCTCCCAGACAATTTCTGGTCTTCATCAGGAATTAGCACAGGTCAAACGTGATGTTCACTGGGCACAATGGGTAGTGAAGAAAATATTTTGATAGTGAATTATTAGGAGGTCATTTCAAGCCAGTCTGTCTCAGTGCCAGACAACAGTCTCGAACACACTTAATTTACTAGTATAGACACAGCCTAAGTGTCTGTAAGCTGCTTTGATGTAGAACTGCAGGAAGCTGTGCTTACAAACGCACTGTCATTAGTAAGTCTGTAATCAAGCAGCCTCTGGCAACTCCAGCATGAGTAGTTTTCGGCATGGCCCAGGTGCCTGTCCCCACAGACAGACGTGCCAAAGCAAACCGTGACAGGGTTAATAGTCCATTTCAGGACAAAGACATCCGGATCCATTTCAGCTGCCTTCACTTATAAATTAAACTAATCGAGCTAGATTTAAAGTCATCTGGATTAGGAATAACTGAGCCACCATAGGCATTACATTCACCGCAACAGCAAATAAACCCGAGGACAGATTTAAAAGTCAGCACAGGGACAGAAGTTTCTGACTCTTTTAACTACGTGAGAGTGCACCTAGCTGCACTTGAACATGGATCTGTCCAATGGCCAGAACAGCGCAGCAATACACCTGTTCATAATTTAAAATAAAAGCTTTTCTTCACTATAAAGAATTAAACCAAAGTAGGCAAAATTGAATGTTCCTGTATTTTTGTGCTGTAGCTGCAGATTGAGCAAGGTAACTAGAAAAGAGACAAAAGCAGAAATTATCAGATTGCCTTGGGTAAAGTAAATCACCTGCATCTTCCCTTCCAGCTTGATCATATCTACCATGAGATTTGAAAAGAAACATTTTAATATTTTTGCTAATTATTCAGTCCTTCCCATGATTCTAGGTATAAGCCAGCAGTAACCGAAAATAACAGAAATCCAAGACACATCATTTTTAAGTTATGTATCAAGACCATCCAGAACAATGAACACAGGAAGCTTTGCAGGTTTTCTTACACTGATTCTGTTTCAACCCTTCTTGGCATACTGCTGAAAAATAAAATCTCCTGTCATCACAAAATGAGTGTGCAGATCTCCTGAACTCATTTAGACTCCTTTTACAAATACCAGGAGAAAATTAGACACGTAGTCTGGTTTCTCCAGCCTCATTTTAAGTCAGATGTTTTCAACCTGTAAAGCCCCAAAAACTTTTCAGAGAAATGTGGAGATCTTTGTAGAGCAAATTCAAACTTATTCCAGCTTGGTTTTCATGACTGTCTTTTTCAGACCCTTTTAGACATAAGAAACTGACCATGAAATTTTAAGTTGCAAATCAATGCTCAAATCAAAACAAAAATATATCACCTTTCCATTTTACCACAAAACAAAAATGTTCAGGAAAATTACAGCTGCCAAAACTGCAGTGACTTTTGTCTCCATGTGATCCAATCTGTTCACTGCTTCACGATGCTTCTGAATGACCAAAATCTTGAGATGTTCATGTGGCATACTATAGATTTATGTCAATGAGGAGCCACGTGCAGGCCACTCCTGTCTACCCTAGTATGGTAGCACCTTAGGGTTTACTCAGCAGAGCCGGGAAGAAAGCATTAGTATTGCCCTTAAGCCTTGTGCTATTTCAACTTTATGAATCAGAAACTGGCAGATATTTCTATAATGCAATCTGTGTAAGGCATCATTGTTTCATATTACACCCAATCCTATAACCAGTTTCTACATTAAAAGGTGACTTTCCCCTCTGTTCATCTCTTCTCCAAAGAAATTATTATTCTTTCAGTGGTCTTTAATTCTCCTGCATGTTTTTCTTGGGAGCAGAAAACTTACTATGCCTCTTTCTGTTCCTGCATGGGTCCTATCCACTCCTACCCAAAACTAAGTGAGGTTTATTTCACAGAACCACAGAAGAGATTCTGAAAAGCTGTCTGATCTCCTCCTTTCTCCAAGCCATGGAATCTCATCCAGTTCAGACCATTTCATCCTTTTCAGTCATTTCTGACATGTATCCTCCTGTCCCTCTTCTATACAGGAAAATGCTATGTCCCCTACCAGTGTGCTATATTCTTCCCATCCCTTGGACAAGCAGTTCTCTGCATGGTCTTCCCCATCATCAACCCAGCCACACTCTGTGTCACCCCTTGGCAGACAGCCATAGCTGACCCTGCACCTTCTTCCTACCTGTCTTGTTCTTCAGGTTGCTTTCTGCCCCTTGTGTCTTTGTACTGAAGAATATTGCCATCATCTTCCACAACCAGATGTACTCGGTTCACCTCCTATAGGATCCACCCACACTCATGACTTCCTCCAGACTTCTCTATAAATACAATCCAAAGTAAAGAAAAAAACTACACTGCACGTTTACTGCAATATACAATTTGCAAGAAGAGGCACAATAAGTGCATTGTTTTAAATATAGAGCCTGATTTTCTTCTTATCTCCAGAATGCATTAATCGCACAGAACAGCAGGCAACACTGTAGGAAATAATGTTGCAATATTGTTGCAGCCACGTAGGAAATCACAATGGGGGACCTTACAGGAGGGGGAGGTGATTTTATTTTAAAACAAAACCAATTTCAGTTGTTGATACTTACCTGCTCATATCCACATACTCACAACACTAAAATGTGTGAGCCCAAGTCATCTGTCCAGCATCCAGGCAAGAGGCCACGTATATGCATGTGCCATGCCTAGAAGTCCTTGCAGTGACGTGGGGAACAAGGGACACCAGCTGTCAAGTCCTTTTCACATCTTCTGGGTTCCTTTTATGCTGGGGACCGTGTGCTGGCTTTAGATATACCTCTTTGCACCCATTAGGAACTGTCAGCTTCTCCATCCCCATCTCCACCTCCATCAGGATTTGCTCGTGCCCTTTGTCTCCCAGTCTTGGAGGGAAGCTGCAGGTAGATGTGTGCTAGGACCTTGCCGACCATCAACACACACCATTCTCACAGCCATTCTCCCGACTTTCCCTCAGTGCTTCCACACCCAGGCATTCCCAGGCTTAACATTTCTGTAATAACTTACTGTAACACCATCTACACAAGATAGTTTCTAGGGCTCCAGGTTGCACTACGTATTTGGAAGAAGGCTGAGAGTTCAATAGTGGTTATTTCTTCAGAAGTGGCTGCCTAAAATGGCTGTTGGGCATGTAAGGTGGTTTGAACATGTACCCAAAGGCTGCATTATTTGGGACTCTGTCCTATGGCTTGGATATGCTTATTGCACCAGTGCAAACAGCCCACTACAAGTAGTGGGAAATTGCAGGAATGCAGATCAAGTTTTTTCACTTGCTGCTCTCAAGGTTCATTTATATCTCTCAGAGCCTGTGTAAAATCCCATCAACGGCAATGCATTACTTTTAAATAAATTGATTGTTAGGAAGTCTCCAGCAATAATCATAATTACTTTAGTACTGAATAAGACAAAAATGTTCCTATAAAACCACTCCCAAGCAATTCTGTCCACAGAAGATCACACACATTGGCAAATAAAAAACTACTGATAGGAAACACTTATACTTGCAGGTTTCACTACGTGCTTACAGCATTCGACCTAACACATAGAAATTGTGAACAGAATAGGAAATAGTATTCCTCATTAACCATACAAAATCTAGAAATAAATGTTAACAGACAACAGATGACTCTGTATATTTCTTGCTTGCTTCAGGCCCCTTGCATTTCCTGAATCAAAACTCAGTGTCTCTGAGTATCAAGCCACCTGATACTGCCTAAACACAACCATGGGATGCCTTCCACTCAGTACCTCCTGCTTCTTAACCCCTAACTTTCACTTCCAAATATTAGCAATAGCCCTACTATAGAATTGAAGTTTACTTTAGTGGGCATTAATTCTCCCATATTACACATCTCAGACCCTGCTTCTTATAAGAAAAGGCCACAGACAATAACCTTCCCCTTCAGCAACCCACCAAACTCATGTTATGTCTCCAACACTCCAAAAAAAAAAAAAAAAAAAAAAATTCTATGCCGCAGAGTAGCTAGAGATCAGGCTTCTTATAACTCCAAGCTACCATGGCCGCATACAGCGTCAACACAGCAATAGTATTGTAAAAAATAAATAAATAAATAAATAAACAAAAATTGAGAATATAGGTACTTGTCTGCATGTCCTTTCAGGTGGATATGTTATTAAAACAATATGTGGGTGATGTTCACTCACCCTTTCTGTTCTGTTCTGTTCTATTCTATTCTATTCTATTCTTTTCTATTCTATTCTATTCCTTTCATTTTAGCTTGTCTGTGCCATTTTAAGATCTGTTCTTCATTCCACCTACAAAAATTATTCCTTTTCACCTTTACTTTGTTATTTCAGTGTGTCCAGTATTCAAGACTGATCGACTGCAGCTTGCTCACCACCATGAGGACAATTATATCAACAGAACAGTGCCTCTGACAAAAAAAGTATTAATTCCTCTGAAAGTACAGCACTAAGTGCATTGGTGTATACCTCAGACTTCTATGGGGCTGCTGCTAATAACAATAATAACAACAACAACAGAGAGAGGTGTGATGCTCCCATGGATGAGAGCTCTGGGCTCTAAGAGCAACTCACTTGTTCAGCTGCTTTTCCGACCTCCCTGCTTTGTCATCCTGAAACAGTAGCCAAGCAGTGAGCTACCATGGCAAAATAGGGCTTAATCTAAACATGTCAGCAGCAATGTGCATGGCCAGAGGGCTGCCTGCATTCAACCCTCAACATGAATTTCATATTGACACTTGGTAATGGGAGTGGTTCATAGCATCATATTTTAGAAAGCCATGGTCACTTTGGGGCTAGAGGATGGCCTGTGCCCAAATACTGACTTCAGACTTTCACAAAAAAAGGAATTGTGAAGAAATCTTATTTTTTAAAAAGCATAAAAACCACACAGTGGGATCCCTAGAAATTCCTATCAAAGAATAAATATCTGAAACTATCTGAAAATATCTGAAACGCTATCTGAAACAGGCATTGTGCTAAAATAGTGCTTCATGTATAAACTGAATTGGCCCACAACAAATTAGCACAATTTCATAAAAACGTCTCCTATGCAATACAGAGATCGTAATGTATAACAGAAAAGATATCTAATTGACATAATATTGAAATCATCATTACTTTTTTACAATAAAGTTCTGAAGTTGCATGACTTTTAACATAACAGTATAATAATTACATTACTTCCAAACATGGCATTTCATAGCTGCATATACATATATTTTTATATATATATATATATGGTTTTTTATATATATATACACACACACACACTTGCACTTACATATGATGCACTTCAGGTTTATGCAGTAAAAGACATTTTACTCAGAAGGATTTGTGTCAGCTAATCTCATATATCTAAAGGCTGCAGATCTTCTGCTGAAGAATTCATGTCTCCAGATCACAGAGGACCTATTCCATGGAAACGGCTGCCATTAACAACTTGCACTGTGTCAGAGCAGTGGCAGCCAACAATATGTTGCAGTCCAGCTATGCAAAAT
This sequence comes from Aquila chrysaetos chrysaetos, assembly GCF_900496995.4. Lineage (NCBI taxonomy): Eukaryota > Metazoa > Chordata > Aves > Accipitriformes > Accipitridae > Aquila > Aquila chrysaetos. Next base: position 82,654,044 of record NC_044005.1, read on the forward strand.
GAGAAGCCTATCCACATCGAGGGAGACTAGAAGAAACAGTCCTTCAACGCCCTTTTGAATAAATAACTTACATTATTGTGCAGCTAATCACACACCTCCCTGAAAAAAGGAAAACATCTGCAATGTTCACTTTTTAAACACTGTGCACGTGGAGTTTTTATCTGGTTGGTTGGTTCACGCTTTTTTTCAGATGTTTCATAACAGTGCAGTAATAGAAATGAAGGCTTTTTTTTTCTGCATAAAACAGGACTGCAGAGCAAGATTACATTTGCCAGAAACGATGTATCTTTGCCTCCATGCAATGCACTGTCTGCTTGACAAACAAAAAACACCCTGATAGTGTCACAAGTCTGTACAGGTGTGATGGAGTGCTGCTTTTCATGCAGAGCTCTGATTTATCTCACTGCTATGAAAAAAGCCACAAGTAGGAAGGCAATTTCAGAGTGACCACTCGTCTGCAGACACGGAGAAACACAGGCCTTTCCAGCTAGGAACAATGTAAATGAAATTTCTGCATGTGGCAGTGCCAGTCCCATGGCTGTTGTAGGGCTTGATCCCACCCTCCCTGCTCACATCCCGCTGACAGAAACCAAGGTGAGGAAGAGCCTGAAGGGAAGCAGATTTCACTCTTTATTGACATAGATGAACACTTCATCTTTTATATCCTGGATGTAAAATTATCATGCAGTCTGAGTCATTGTGGTTTTCATGTATACAAACAATAATACATATTTTTATGGACCCAAAGATGAGCACTTTTAAAGACAGGTGTTTTGTCAGAGCATCCTGACTATGGAGAGAATCCTACTTAAGTCATTGAACATTTTAATAATGTCATTCTTAGGGAGCAAAACATTATAGAGCTGACATTACTATATAGGCCAGCTAGAAACAGGGTTTCAGGGATGGAAAATTCTCTCTTGTATTATTCACTGAGGCAATAAGCAAAAGTCACCTTTTTTGCTGTACACTTCTGGATGAACCTTCTCAGAACACATGATCAGAAAGATACAACAATTTAGCATTGCAAAGATCAGATGAAAAAAAGTACAGTGGATCTGCTCGTGTTAGGTTCTTGCAGTGAAATGGCAGTAACTAAAAGAAGGAAATTTCAGGAGCACTTTAGACACTTCAAACTTCATGTAGACATGACTGCAGGATTTTTCCTTCTTCTCCTGAACTCAGTGGGCATTAAGGGTGCTCAGCATCTTGCAGGAGCAAGTCCTTTCCTTCCTCTGCTTGCCAGACATCTCTGCCTTTCAGATATTCTCTGCTGCCTCTATGGCTTCTCCCTGCTACCCCCTCAATCCTGAAACATGTTCTATTTAGATATGTGTACCAGTGCATGCCATAGGCAGCTCTGCTTACACTCTACCTATTGGTTTTCTTGTCAAAACATGTACACCCCACGTTTTCTGTTGTTTTTGTCTAAGCACAGCAGTGCTCCCATGTTCAAGTGCCCAGACACATCCTTTCCTGCAACCCTCCTCAGCTGCTAGAGCAAACACACGGCTGTCCCGGTGGGGACAGAAGAGCTCGGGAGCACGGTGCTCCAAACACTCGCTGCTGGCTGTACTATTTACTCCTCTTTGTCAGCCCACCGAAGACCAAGAAGTGAGCATATGTCCTGGAGGAAGCATTTGCAGGATGTGCCCTGCTCTGTGTCAGTCCTCTTCAGTAAAGTTACATGATATGATTAACTATCCCATGTTGTATGATGGGCGGGTCTACTTTTACCCTAGCTTTTGGTTTGTGGGTCAAGACACATATACTTCTTCTTTTTGTGTCTGAATAAAGAATATGGAAAGAAATCCAGATTTCCATGGCTTAACCTAGCTCATTTTTGTCAACCCGTATAATATTATCAGAAAAATGTCATTAAGATATTAAAACCTCTGTGCAACGACATAAAATTCACGGTGCCAAGAACCACGCAAGCAGAAACCATTTGCTCCAGAGCTGCCACCTTGTGTTAGGAGAGCAAAGTCTCTTAAAACAATTTGCAGCAGGATAATTTTTCATCTTGAGTAAGACCACCTGCATGTCCTCTAAACTAGTAGGGCAAAACCGATCCTGCATCTCCCTGTGGCACTGGAAACGGTGTGGTCTGCCGGAGCGAGTGCAGGGTTGGATCCAGGGAAGTCCTGAGCTGTAACTAATCTGACACAAGCCACTGATTCATTATGTGGCCTTAGGCAAATCACTTAGCTGCTTTTGTTTCCCCATCTGTAAAGTGAGAACAGCAGCATGCACTTCGCGGGGATGCTGTGACCGCGGGTTGCAGTGCTGGTCAGTGCCTCCCAGCCACACTTTCCAAGGAAAGTTTAGCTTGCCCGCGCAGAAAGCAAAGCCAGTTCACTCCCATGGTGCAGGCTCAGTGGAGCAAAACCAGAACTGTGTAGAGGAAATTACCAAATTAGAAAGTAGAAAGCAGAGCGTGGAAAACAGAGGCTGAAAAGGCATTGCATTCAAAGAGTCACCAGCTCCTTTGGGATTTACTGAGCCTCCTCTGTGGATCATAAATTCTGCTTTTTCTACCCCTTTATAAAAGTTTTGGCAAAGTCCTTGAGGTGAATGTTTTACCTGAGGTGGAACTTAAAAGCCATTTGATGTGGCTGTCATTCTGACAAAAATTAAAAGGGAACTTTTTATGCAGACATTTGAGCCAACATTATCAAATCCATAAACAATATCCATTTTCTGCGTATGTCATGTTTCTCTTCTGACTGGTTCTTACTATCAGCAAGCAGCCTTCATTTTTTACAGAGTACTGCAAAATGCAATAGGTATTATCAAGAAAAGAAAAAAGCAACAATTGAGGCAGTCTATCAAAGCCTGTCATGCTTTAACTGTCTCAACCACAGCAAACAACAAAATGTGCCAATGCCAGCAGTTGAAGGAAGATGCATTTACAAGATAAAGCTCGGCCTTCTCCATGCTAAAGCACCTACTTGAGCAGATGAAGGGTGTACATGATCATTGCTTGGAGCATGTGGCTGGTAAGAAGGTATTCCTACAGCTGCAATATTGGGCAGTAATTGGACATGTCTGTCCCATTCTCCATCCCTATGTGACAGGACACCTGTGATATGTCTTCTGACTCTGCCATTCTCTGCCAAGTCAATCCTCTCATTAGCTTCCTTAAACACCACCTGTCCGTGTTGAGAAATCGTTCCGAAACTGCAACATCAGTGTGTTACACTCTGTTCTTATTAGGAAGCTAGCTGCAAGCATCACAGACCTAACAGCAAGGTGCGCAGCCCAAGCATTGCCACCTGTTTTGGCCGTTCTCCTGTCCTTAGTGGCCTGATGTTATAAAATTAAAAAGGATTTTTAACAGGCCACTTATTTTTCTGCTGGTTATTGGAGGGAATGCTGAAATGTCTTGTGGTGAATTATTCCGAACAGCTAGTCCACAGTTTATACAGCCACAGGATTTAAACAAGAGAGGAAGGAAGATTTTCAGAAAAATGTTTTAAGCATAACTGTGTACTTAATGGAGTGTAATTGCACTGAAACTTCTCTTTGATCCAACCCATTTTTCTCCTTTTTGGACACTTCTTTACAGGCTACTTGGATGCCTGTCAATGGCTTAGGAATGATCTTCTGCACTCGCCTGACAGATACTGTCATTACTCAACTGATTCCCATAGAATTATGATAATTACACCTATTAATCTGCTAATACCTCTACAGCCCATGTTCCTGACTTCAGTATAATTCATCCCATCTATTTACAGAATCATCACCTTTTTTTTCCCCCATAGCTGAGTCACCAGTCCCAATACAGTGATGCTCTGGGTTTCTTTGAACTCTTTTACTGACATCTCTTCTGTACCTGTTGTATGAATTTCGAGAGGAGGTCTGTTGTGACTTTCTCAGGAGATCTACGGAAAACCCTTTGATTCTTCTTTCAACCAACATTGATTCATTGGGAGAGCAAGGTCGAGGGCATGCTCCTCATATGCCTGGCTAGATCATTGCACACAATAAGCCTTTGCAGGAATCCTACCAAGTTAAAATTACTTTCTTGCAGCAGAGAACAGTGCAGCAAGTGTCCCAAACCACACAACTATCAGACTGGGCATTGCAGCCACCTAACAACTTTAGAAGACAATTACAATGCAAAGCAGGGAAATACAATCTGACAGCATAAAGGTTTCACCAGAGACAGAACTATCTGCGTTACAACAGATAGCCCTGCATCACATGCTGCGATGTTTGCATACACGAACCCCTGTCTAGGTTAAATAGTCCTTCTGCTGTAATTTTGCCTGCCATGGGAACCCATTGTTAGATTGTGACAGGAAAAAGAGAGAGACTGAGAGGGAAGGAGATAGCTATTTTCATTCTGGTTTATTTGATGAATTAAGTGTATTTTTTCCTATTCTGTGTCAATAAGTTATAGTACTTGTACGCAGTGCCTTCGAGATCCATTTGCAGAACATTTGGCCCCAGATTGCTCTCTTTCAGCTGCACAGCAAGTCCTCCTTAGACTCCTCCACCCTGACTTTCCCATCCCTACACGGAGGGCTAAGGATGAACCAGCAGGTCACCAGGACATCAGCCACAAGGAGGGCCCGGAGGGATTTGGGAGTATCACAGAGGAGAATGAGACTGAATCGCTGGAGGCCTTTGTGCGCAGCCATTGCAAACCCAGCAGACACAAACCACAGTCAGGGCTCCTTCATCTGCAGCTGGGGTCTGAGGCAAGCCACTGAAGCACACGAGGCTCTTCTAAAAGGTTAAGAAATTTATTTTTCATGTCCATGAAAGTACATGGGCCTTGGGAATAATTTCCATCTCCCTTTCCACTTCTGTTCAGCTCCGATACACATTAAAGTACATAATACATGGCTAAAGCCATTGCCAGGCTGGGTCACAGCTCTCTGCCTGTTTTTCCAGTTTCAAAGCATTAACTGTCTTGGAAAAATGTGCAGAAGAAATATTTGACACATTCAAAAATAAACAGCTGGAGGTATAAAAGGGTGGGTGTGCAGGGACTACTGAGTACAGTCCCTCTCACAAAAACCCTAGAAAACAAAGAAGATTAAGTTGTTGAGTAATTATTTCAAAACTAAGATGCAAAAGGAGGTGAGGAAACTGGTACATTCATTAAAACTGCAGGTAGTAGCAAGCTATTGTCAGCACATTAATCACGATCTCTAGTACAGCACCAACTAACGCCTTCATTTTGTCACGAGGACAGTCAATAGCAAGGTGCTGTTGTACCAGCATGAATACTGCGGGATAGATGCTGTGATTCAGGAGACCATTGTTCCTTCCTAGCTCCCGGAGGAAAGGGATTCACTGCTGCAGTGTATTTGTGCTAAATTACCACACACACATTGGCCAGTGGAAGAGCAGTGTGATTTCTACCCATTCCTCTTCCCTTGTCCATTTGCTCTCAAATGATGGGAACAAGCAAAATGTTTTCCCATTTATCCCAACCTGACCAGACCCAATTTCCTAAATAACACCATATGAAGCCTACAAGGCAGGTAGCCCATAGGCACAAGACCCAGATCTCTCCAATGCCTAAGTTGTCTAATGCTGTTCTGAAAGAAGAGCCCTGCAACTCAGGGATGATGCTGATGAAATATTACCATCGTTCCTCCTGAAAGTAAATCAATTTATCACAGTGTTGTTGGCTTTTATTCCAGAAACTCCTGATACAAAGTGAAAAATATCATGGTACTAAATATTTTGCAGTAATAATATAATTACAGATTTAATACTACCTATAAAATGTTCTTCCTTGGGAGAAAACAGGTATTTTTCTACTGTTGTGATATTCCTGGCAGTTGATAGAAATGCAAAGTTAAACAACAGAACCTCCTTTAATTTCACAGACTGTGATTCTTTCATAAAACTTTTAAAGATCAATTATGTCCCATCAATGCAGAAGTCAGGCTGAACTAAGTGATTTATGCATAAATAGCTTTATACAGTCAACTACTGTAGAATGAGCAACTCATCTGTTAAACGTACATTCAAAGAACTGTTATTTTTGGCACTGTATTGTACTTTACCATTACATTAATCTTTCTGATGCTTCATATATTCTGTCGTGGAGGCATCTTGTTGTACATGTAGCTCTGTGTGACTTTCATAAAACCTGTAGTTGAATAAAATAGAAATTGAAATCAGAGAGCAATTGTTTACTGATGGGCCTGTGCAATATCCCAAACACAAAATGAAAACGGTGAATTAATGCTTTTCAAAGCCACCCTCATTTTTTAGGTTTATCTCACAGTCAGTCTGTTTAAGACAAAAAAAAAGATAGATTTGCTTTCCTTTCCCCTAGAAAATAGAGGAAGCATGTGCATTCCAGTTGAAGCTGGAAGTGTGGCTGGGTGTGATTTTCTGAAGAAGTGACATTGCAATAGCTTTCTGGGCCTTTCAGTATAAACTGATGACTTACCTAAAAACTGACGGCACTCTTCCTCATCTGGAGCAGAGTTAGCAACGCTCAGACAAGTCTTTGAAAACTCCTTCTCCAGCTCAGAGGGGCTGGAAATATCAAGCAGCCATCATCTGGAGGTAGAACTTGCGTACTCTGGTGAGAGATTAAGAAAGTTGTGTCTGCCTTATTTTTAGCTCTACAGTCCATAGTAGTCGGTAATTTTATCACTGGGTACCTCTCACCACTGTTGCAACACAGCAGGCAATACCCACAGCTAACGGAGAGTGGGGAGGAGCAGGGAGCCCTCCTGGATCTGGCATTTCCCTCCTGCTGCAGGGCAGCTGCCAAGCTCTCACGCTGCAAGGGTGAGGTCAGGAGAAGAGTTGAGGGCAGGATACGTCCCAGTGGGTGGCACGGCAGAGCTCTATCCCAGTACAACAAAAGGCTGTTTGTAGTCTATTCAAAGAAACCACAAACTACCAGAGCAAGATGTTGGTGTACACTGGCCCCTTCGTGAGTCTGAGAAATGGTCTACAGTCAGTATCCAACCAGAGATCTTCGGAAGTATTTTTGGACTAGCTTATAAAATATACCTGCATACTAGTGAAAATGCAGTCTCATGAATAGTTTCATTTCACATTTTTAACCGAAGAATTAGAATTATGTTCATAGTGGCTCTTTAACCAGCAAAAGAGCCACTAGGTATTTTGGTTTTGCCATTGAAGAATCCTGCGAGTCCAAACTCAAAACAGTACACAATCCAAAGGCTAAAGTAACAAAGAAATCCTATCACAGAGAAGAAGAAACAGACAATATCTGTTCAGGCAATATCTAACAGAGCAAAGCATCAACATTCGGAAATCCTTTTCTTATTCTTAAGTCTGTGATCATCAAATGAGTTGAGATGCATCTTTAAAATCTCCCTGCAAAGTAAAGGATTGCATCATGTGCTGGTTTGGGCTGGAACAGAGTTAATTCTCTCCATAGCAGCTAGTATGGCGCTGTGTTTTGGATCTGTGCTGAAAACGGTGATGACAACACAGGGATGTGTTAGTTGTTGCTGAGCAGTGCTTGCAGAGCCCAGGGCTGTTCTGCTTCTCCCCCCACCCCACCAGCGAGGAGGCTGGGGGGGCACAAGGAGTCGGGAGGGCACACAGCCAGTACAGCTGACCCCAACTGGCTAAAGGGATATTCCACACCATATGTCATCATGCTCAGCATATAAAGCTGGGGGAAGAAGGAGGAAGGGGGCTGACATTTGGAGTGATGGCGTTTGTCTTCCCAAGTCACCGTTCGGCGTGATGGAGCCCTGCTGTCCTGGAGAGGGCTGAACACCTGCCTGCCCAGGGGAAGCGGGGAATGAATTCCTTGTTTTGCTTTACCTGTTAAACTGTCTTTATCTCAACCCACGATTTTTCTCACTTTTACCCCTCTGATTCCCTCCCCCATCCCACTGTAAGGGCAGTGAGCGAGCAGCTGTGTGGTGCTTAGTTGCCGGCTGGGGTTAAACCATGACAGTCCTTTTGGCACCCAACATGGGGTCTCTTCGGAACACGTCACCTCCTCCTCTGGTGGTATTCCAAAATCTTTGCCTTCTGGCCAGTCCATGACCACTTCCAAGATTCCTGGGCGACTGGGGCTTCCTATTCAAGCCTGTTGTGTGATCAGTGCGACCGACTTACTCCACGTGGCATCAGTCGCATGATGTGTAGAGGGGACCCTCCCTTTGAACCGCGACGCAGCAATACAAAGCTTATTGCACATCTAAACCTATTATTTAAAAGAAGCAGTTACAGCACTGTCATACCCAACAAAACCTCTCTAGAAAACCAGGAAAGAGTAGTTTTTTCTGCCAGCATTAGGATGAGCATGGGAGAGAGCATGAGAGGACTTAGAAAACATGTGTCTCTTTGGGCCTGATTTATTGTTATTTTTCTATCAGCAGTGTGGCTGAGCCCCTGAGCACTGCAGGAGACGACCCTCTGGGCTGCTTTGTGCTGTGCCAGTGGATGGTGGATGGATCACTCTGTGCTTGGTGTAGCTCAGCCGCCTCTCTCTTTCATAACGATGCTGTGGGTGGGGAGACCAGAATGTGATTGTCTCAGTGCATTGCAAGAAATTACAACCAAAACCAAAAAAGAAACAACCATAAAGGCTTAAGAGCCCCGTATCCAGCAGTCACTAGCTCTTAGGAGGAGAATGAAGGAATCGGGAAAGGAAGGAATTGGAAAAGTTTTATCATAAGAACACAGTCTTTCATCAGAGGCACTTCTTCTGCTATGTCCTTACATGCTCTGAACACGAGGTACTTACTTACAGAGTTTCATGTTTTATTGATCATCCCATACTTAAGTTCAGCTAATGGATGGTACCAGTTATTCAACCGGTTAGTAGAGGAGAGATTTTAAATCATGCTGAAACACAAATACGACTTACAAGACCGTACTCTGCAGATTTTATGCAAGTGCTAGAGCATCATAGTTTACAGTTCAAACACAGTAAAGATTTTTAAAAGAAAAGCAGAATGGCTCTGATTCCACACTGCTCTGCATCCTGCAATCTTTTACTTACGTACAAAATGTAATGCAGCCAAACAAAAGCAGTGTTTTTCATCCACTTTCCAGTGACACCAGTGAGGTACCTATCCAGGCAGATCACTTAGGAGTACACACAAATTTCAACACGCAAGCACCGTAATGCTACTTCTAACTTCCCAACAGGGTAGCAAGAGCTGCTTTGCTGGATTGGGCCCTAAATAACAATTTGCCATACAAGACAAAGGAAAATACAGTATTTTCTATTAGATAACCATTTTAACCTCTTCTGTAAGTAAACAGAGCGCAAACTGAAGGTTCAGTCTAGCTGGCAGGAAAGCTCATTTCATTAGTAATGGGAATTTAACCTGTAGGAAACGGGGCGGGGGGGGGGGGGAATTAATTTTGAACATGCCTATCTGAACACATGGTTACAGCACTTGGAGAGGCACCTCGCTTAGAGGTCCCTGGCGACGATGAGAAAAGTTTTATTAATTTCCCTTGAAGAACAGCAGGCGAGGGTAGGAAACATTCCCTGCAAGTCTCCAGTCTGAAAGGGGCTGCAACACACAGATAAGGGCAGCCACAGCAGGATCACCCTTAACAGAGGTTGCTTCTTTCCAAAAACCAGCCTGGAGGTGGAAAGGAGTTTCCACGATGCTGCCTCGGTGGGGCTGCTCCTTCCTGCCCCCATACAAAGGTGAGGTTCTCCTCAAGGACTTCTTGTACCGAGGGGTCTCCCACCCCTCCTCAGCTCCGAAGGGGAGCTGAGCAACCAGCGCTACCCCCGGACAAGACACACGTCTGAGGGCAGAGATGGCAGGAATTGGTATTAACCCTCTGTCTTCGTCGAAGGGCTGAGGTAGGGTCATGTGTGAGGATGGCCAGTAACCTCCCTGTGGTAAAGAAAGGGTGAGAGTCTCCATGACTGTCATATTACTTGTGTTACTATACAGTAATGTAACAGGCAGGGGTTTTGTCCCCATTTCTCTGCTACGCTGAGCTTCTTCCTGAGCTGTTCCTCCCACAATTTTGTGTTGCTGCAGTTTTGCTTGTCTTTGCGAAGCAGAAGAGCACCAGCATCTCCTGTGGTTTAGGAAGAACTGTAAAAACCCCGATTTGAAAGGACCTCTGGGCCTGCTGCCTGGCTGCTTCAGGCAGCAAAGGATTCGCATGCTATTGAATTACGGTCTTCTGTGGCTGAAGGGAGCAGCAAGGGAATGCCACGCTCACTGGCTGATAGCGCAGCTGCTGAAGCATCTTTTTACAGATTTTAAACATCAGGTCTCTCTCCTATAGTAGCTGTGTTGCATAAACAGCACATGCAGTGCCTTAGCTTTCAGACTAGCATCCAACTGCTGAGAACAACTTAGCCTGATGTCTGGCGGGGTTAGTCTAAAAGTATATATAAATTTATACATAGTCCTGCATTACAGAATTATGTTATACACACATACAATAATGCAATCATGCCTTATATAAGGTAAGCGTGTTTACATGAGGTATCCCAACACACATACCTCTAAAGCCCTATGGAATCATCCATATCAACATTATATACTATAGAACAGAAATATTTTTTGTATTATTTAAATACAAAACATTTACAGGTTTTGATTTTCAAATTACACCTGTCCAGTCTTTACAAAATAATGCAGGTATGCACATAGATATGAGTCCACGTGCATATATCTAAAAGATCTCATATGTATATATACTGTACATATAAAATCACACACTGTGTGTGTGTGTGTGTATATATACATTCTCTGTAATATGAATGTGCTATTATGTGAGAAGAGAACATAACAGCTTGTTTCCAGGGAAATTACAGCTAAGGTTCTTAAGCACATCTCTCTCTGCCCACGTGAAGAACGTTTGAGGCAGTGGCAGAAAAAAAAATAAGACTATGGTATGATCTCACACTTGCATGCAAGACAGAAGTTTGCAAGGCTATGAAGGCGGCAAGGATACACTTTTTCCTCCAGCTGCCAGTGACTGCTGAGCTCAGATACTGTGAGCCAGGCGACATTCCCTCTCATAGAGACAAGACACCACCAAGCTGCTGGTGACTCCCATCTTGCTCCTCAGCAAATTCTTCCACCAAATTGAAGAACTGGCAGCCTTTTGAAGGTACCAATGAAAATGTTTCAAAAGCAGCAGTAAAGTGGCAGTGAATCCACTTTCTCTCCTCCTTTGACAACCTTACATACCACACATACACACATGCAAATTATCTATCCTTATACTTATGAATGTATTTCTCTAATGCATGTGTACATGCATGCCCAATATAGAGTGGTTCTACAGGAGTTTAGGACAAATGGTTAAAAGCATGTAAAAATGTATGCACTTCTACACGTGCACAGATTATCTAGGACTCTGCTACTCATGAGCAGAACAAATGCAAATGAATGGAGAAAACTGCACAAAGCTGTGTCTTTCACCTATTTTATTACTTTATAACATTTATGGAGGAATTTCAAAGCTAATTCTCAATCGTTACTTGCCATTTTACAAGCATGTTTAACATCTGCCGTGTCAGGTAAATGTGTAGCTATTTACTCTTCTGTAGAGATGGTGCTGATTACATAAAGGAGCAGGTGTATGTCTTGGGTAATGCAGCTGAAACAGAAATATTTTGTCCCAGGGGAAACCAGCCACGATGTATGAAATGTGCTGAGGATACAGGATGCAGCGCTTAGTAGGAAAGTCTCAACAAATTCCCTTGCAAGGTGTGCAACCTCTGTACATCAGGAGCATCACCACCAGGTACCTGAATGTGCTCTAATGAAATTATTGCACTGACAGTTGCAGACTCTGTGCTTTCAACAGGGAGGCCAACAGCAATTTTCCTTCACAGCAAGACAGACTAAGCCCTTTTTCGCTCTCTCTGTCTCACACGAACACACACACTTTGCATACAACAGCCCTTAATATGCTCTTCTTTCCTTTGGGGACCACAGATGTCCTGACTCCGCAAGCGCATGCAGCTGGCCAGGACCCTGCTGTGGAGCTTCGTTACTGTAATGGTTATGAACTGTGCCAAAACCTACCACTTTCTGCTTCTGTGCCAGTACCATCATTTGCTCTAGGCGCTCTTCCCCACGTTTAACCTCAGATTACAGCCCGCACCCATCACTGTCTGCCCTGATGTTGTTCTCCTCCATGACAGGCGATCAGCTCCCAGATCATACTCACAGCCACCTGCTGCACCTTTCTCCTTTTCAGCTTAGCTTAGCTTTCCTTTCATCCACCCAAAATACAGCACCTCCAAGACATATCACACATAGGCAGCCTGTCTTTGGACGAAGTTACCTCGCAGTATTTACTACGTAATTTGGTAGCTCACTCCTTAATGGGCTCTACTCTGGCTCCAGGCAGATCTAGTCAAGCTATGTTAATTAGCAAGCAGGCAGACCTATGAAATATTGGCCTAGTAATTATCCACTGAAAATTTTCATCTTACTGAACCATTTTTGAGCCCATCTAAATTGCTTCCCATCAGCCCAGCAGGGTTGTTTCAGAGGTAGTGACTGCTACAGTACAAAGAGGATGAACCTTTCTAATGAAAAACCCTTCCTGAGAGTAGTATGCAAATAGGATTTGTTTCATCCTTTATAGTCAGCAACTCTAAATGCTGCATGGCTGCCCCACTAGTTAGAAGAAAGGCATTGTGCTGGATGTACATGCTGCCCTCTCTCCCTGCTGTTTCTTTCCTCGGTAAAATTCACGCTCAGGAAGAGCAGCGTAGTCAATATAGCTCACTGAGCAACGCAGTGCAGAGGAATGAGGCTCTTGCAGAGAATATAGAGTCACACTGCAGCCTTCTCACTTCTGAAAGCCCAAGTGGTTTCCAAACATTGTGCCCTTCCCTGTACACTCTGCTCACAATCTGGAAAATCATAAAAGGGTTGTAGTTCAGAATGGTGCAGAAAGGGCAATGAAATACTGCCCTGCTGGCACAGTTCAGTGTTAGGTGCTGCTCTGACTTAATAAATTGCGAGAGACCACAGGCTCTTGCCTGATGGAGAACTTCCTCAGTGGATTTTTAACAGCTCTTTGATCTGAGACTTCACAGTGTGATGCACAGATTGACTGAAAGACACAATGATGTTACTGAAGTTTGAGGGTTGTTTGATTGGTACAGAATTGTACTAGCTCCCCTTGTCTCCTGTGTCATTTAATTTGATCTTTCTTGAGCTTATTCCCTGTCTAATCATACAGCAGATTTTGGTAAAGGCCAGGGGAGTGGAGGGGGATGCAGGACGCCGGATTGTTCTCAACCTTTTGCAAATGCAGTGGCCTACCACAGTATTTCTCTCTTTTGCAGCGGTGCTTTCCTGGAGTTTTCCTCTATTCTTCCATCACATCTGTACAAGCACATTCAGAGATGAGAATTCAGAAAAAAATAAATGTATGAGCACAGACCTTGCAGGGGGTGAGTTTGTCATTATTCTCTTTAATGGCATTGATTTCCTTTTCATTTTCACTGCTGAAGAGAAAAGAAGAACTGTAAATAAGAGAATAACGCTACTGTCACACTGACATACTGTAATGAACAGCACAATACACCTTGAATGAAAAACACAGGAAAGCAGTTCTGCAAAACTACCATTTCCAGGGTCATAGGTGATGTATTTATGGAGTTTTATTTTTTCCTGGCTTATTGTGTAATGGAATCATTGAAATGCAGAACCAGAAGGTGCTCAAGGGGTCACACAGAACAGCCCTTAGTGAGACATTTAACTTCCTCCTCCGAGGGCAGGGGAGTTTGGCACCCCGCCGCACCTCCCCTGGTGCCTGGGGACCGAGGCTACGGGTGCAGAAAGCCCCGTTCATCAGGGCGCGGGATGAGCTGCACCTACCCAGCACGATCCTTCTGCCCCTACAGCAGCCCTGGACCCGTGCGGCAAGGTTGAGCTGAGGAAGACTTTGGCCCAGACCAGACCACTGCTGCACCAGAATAAGTCACCCTGGCACCCTCATGAATGAGCTTTTGGGCAAGCCAGAAACAGACACGAGGCTGAAAACTTCTCATCTACCCAATCCCTCCTTGTACCAGAACACAGTCCCCTGTCTCCAGACCCCCATGTATCCAATTTGCCTTCATGAACTTAAGCCAAGATGTTCTATAACTGTGCATGCTGCATTTACCCTAGAGAGAAAGCTTTTCCTAATATCAAAAATAAATATTCTCTTGGTAAATCAGGCTAATTTATTCTGGTCTCTCAGCAGAAAGTAAACCATGGCATAAATTACTAGTTCCAGAGAGATCCTGTTTCGTGCTTCTGTCATACTCCATGATAAAGCTTGACCCTAAGCAATTTGAGACTTACATTTTTCAAATAGGACTGTCACAAACATAATCCGGCAAGAAGGCAAGGACAGAAAGGTTTGCTGTTTCTTAATGAGAAAGATGCTTGGAAACACCTCTTTTTAGGGTGGTGCTAAGATACAAGTGAGTAACTTGTAGCAACCTTACGTGGTAGGGTCAGAGACAACCTGAGAAGATGACTTGGAAAACTTGGACTGGTGATGATCTGTGACAAGAGAAAGTAAGTCTGTTTTAATGGAAATATTTCCTGACATAACTATTCGGAGATATTTGAGTTCAACAGTGAGTCAGACCCAAAAGGAATGAAGCTATTTGCACTTATTCGACCAAATCTCATCAAAAACTACCTTTATGAAAAAAAGCTTTAATGATACTGGAGAAAGGGGGCTGGAGGAGGGGCAGGGGTGGTAACCACCAGGTTAAGCTAATTAATAGGGTTTACGAAAAAAAAAACCAAACCACAAAGGCATTTGTTTGGTGATTGCAACAGAAGCCCAGAGGCTATTGTGAATTCTTCTAGACTTCAGCAGAATACCAGTCATAGTGATTTTGCCCCTCTCCTATCTAGCAATTATATGCTCACATTTTACTTGATCCTGGTCACAGTTCTTTAAATCTTCTTGTAGAGCAGACTTTACTGAAACAGATTATCATACAGCAAGGTCTTTGCTATTTCCCTTGCTGCATTTATCTCTCCAGAGACTTGTGTAGGAAACCAATCACAGCATCAGCTTCTTTCTGTCCATGCAGAAACATGAAAAGTTATGAGTTTCACTACTCAACACTGCCTTATAGTCTAGTATTTTAAATGAGGCCATTTGAAAGAGAACTAAACCTCAGAAAATGCCATAAACCTCCTTGAAGAGTATGTATTCTTCTGCAAGTTAAACTTAGCTACAAGTCTGAATTTACAGTTAGCTTTAGTATAGACTTGCAACAGAAGGAAGGAGTAAATGCCATGATGTCATGCTGAGACAGACCTTTATGTGAAAGAAAAAAATACATATGTGAAATTCTGAAGTACTTGGAAGCAGTGAATCTGAGCATTAGTGTCCAGAGAGGGAATTTATGTGATACGAAGATTTATCTGTCCTTATAGGGTCAAGTCTTTTATACTAGTGGCTTAACAGTAGGGCTTTAGTTTTTGTGCTCACAAGAGTTTTATGATGCTGGCTTCCTGAATATTTCTTTGCCTATCAAGCATTCACAGACAGAGTAGGAATAAAGATCAATGTATTTTTAACTTACTTACATGGTACATTTGTTACAGATTATGCCATTTTGAAGACAGACAACAAGCCTCAGAGCATGACTGTAAAGCAGACCTTCAGCCAGAAGATGAGTTCTGCCTATAGGAAAAGAAGCACAAGAAAACATACTTAGATGAAGAATTGTTGTACGTCAGACATTAAACAACAGACAGAAGGAAAGCCACAGGGAGAAACAACAATGATTTAACTGTACACCAAGAAATGCAAGCTGGGTCTACTTGAAGATCATCTAAGGAGAACTCGAAGAGCTGATATGCCAGGCAATCACTGGCTCTTCCATATCAGTTCTCCTCAGCTTGTACCTGCCAGCATGACTGTAGGTTGTTGGCCAGCTTTCTGTAAAATAAGCTCTACAAGTAGCTGGGGTTTTTTATACGTGAATATTAGTTACCAAAGAAAGAAAAGAGCAGAAAAGAGGAGAGCAGCAGCCCAGCAGCAGGAAAGATGTCCAGAGTTGCAGGGCAAGCAGCCGTTCCCGGGAGCCGCAGGGGTGGGAGCCTGGTGCTCTGGGCCATGCTGAGTGTGCAGAACACGAACAAGAAAAAAGCCTGATCATCACCCAGAAGTCTGAGGTGAGGAAGACATTGTCTGAAGCCACAGCAGCAAACTAAGGGGCTGTGACAGAGCAGCTGGGCCTGGAGCAGCAGCCCGGCAAGGGCCAAGGAGCTGTCAGATGGTCGCAGAGAAAAATGGGCTTTTAACTCTTCCAGGGCAAGCCTGTAACAGGGAAGTGTTTGGACCACTGAAGGTGAGTAAAAGATCTTGCTGGTCCTGCTTACATTGACTCAAAACACTGTCTGCTTCACCAGGTGAAATGGGCTCCACAGAGCTTCCAGGTCCTGCGGGAACACGCCAATGCAGAAAGGTACAAAGGAAATGTCACCACCTTTCCCATGTAATGCAATTCACACTGACACACATCACTCTGAACCCCTCTCCCAAACCATTTGCATTTACAAAATGACCAACTAGCACTTGCAGTTTTTATCTTTATTGCCTGATCTGAACACCGGTTGCTTAATCTCTAATGCTTCCCTTAGGGAGTTTCTAGGTATCAAGACTGCCACCCTGCAGATGAGGAACCTGCTACCTGGAAGGCTGTGCAGTGTGTTTTAGAAGCAAAAGATGGACCGAAGTCCAGCTCTCCCTCAGAGCAGAGTCAATACAGCACCAGAATATTTGCAAGTATCTTCAGTGACATGAAATTTAACTGACACAAAAATGTAACCGAATGCTGCTAGCTTGTGCATGCCTGCCAAAATCAAACTGTCTCTCACTCCAGTGTGCTCAGAGGCGTCACACAGCTCCTGAGCAAGAGGAGTACATCAGCACCACCTCCTGGCAGCTGCCTGACTCCAGAGATTTGTGAAATGACGAACTGCAGGAGAGAAAAAAATTTGATCTCCACGTGGGAAAAACGGCAAAATCATGCTGTCCATGCACTAACGATAATATTTCCAATTCCCATAATCGTCTTTTGGTACCAGGATATGTCCCTGCTATTTGGGAGTGATCGTCTAAACGGTAGCTAATGCCTTGAATGAATGCAGGGCACCATGGTAGGGAGCGGAGTGAGAGATAAACACACCAAGGTGCACATCCTTTACACATAAGGACTTGGGTGAAACAAGCCCAAAAGCTCTCCCCACATTATGTGTTGTCATCTGAAGATCAAAACACTCTGAAACTTTAGTGCAATGGCCTGAGAGAGGTTTTGAAATGCGTATAAGCAGTCTTTGCAGTAAGAAAGTCTGAGTACATCCACGCTTTGCTTGCTCCCCACATCAGTGTAGCCAAGACTATGGTCTTCTTACAAAAGCCAGAAAAGCGATGTCAACATTTGTCTGGAGCAGAGAAAAAGCAATTCAAAGATAAGTGCTGGCAGTTCCTTCAGAATGTGTTGGATCCTGTACTTGAACATGATGGCCTCGCAAAGGGCAGCACGTTGACTATTAGCACTACGACAAGGATCAAGACAGCTTCCTAGCTCTTTCTTTGCACACTTGACAGTGCAAAATTATGATGTAGGAGGGAAATCACTGAGCATAAAATGCTCTCTGCCTGTTAAAACTTACAGGGAGAAAAAAGGAAAGAAACTCTTGCAATACCAAATGAAATTATATTATACTTACGCCAGTTTTTCAAGCTGTGAGATTACTCAAGCAGAACTGCTGGTAACCAGGAGGAGGGCCAGCTGGCAAATTGAAACCTTTTTATGTCTGTGGGAAAGATTAAGGTCCTAAAACAGAGGGAAAATAAACCTTATTTTTAACTAAACCTAAAAAAAAAAAAAAAAGGAAAGGAACTTGGGAGAAATCCTGACTTTAATGCCTCACAAAGAAGCTGCAAACTTCAGCATTTCACGAAAGCTGAACAGCGAGCTCTCAGGATCTGCACAGAGGGCTTCTAATTTGAAGGTTAGAAAATTAATTTTCCCACTCCCAAAGTTCAGTGAAAAGGTTTTCAAGAGCCCTCTTCTTTTTTCTGGTTTATGTAGCTCCCCTCCCTTTACTTTCTTGTGGCCAAATACAACTTCTAATATACATCAATAGAAGAGCTATTTGCTGGTATTAGCAAGGGCTAGCACCTTTTTTTTTCCCTGACACAGATGCAAGGCCTTTATTTTTATAATGACTTAATTTATTAGTAATTTTTAAAGGTTATTTAAGGATAATTTCTGCTCATTCACTAAAAGAAGTGTCACGAGTGAATTTGGCTTCTGTGGGAGAACAGAATGACACTCCAAGGACAGACTCAGTCCTTCTGCTCTTCAGCCTTTGAAGAAGAGTCACCTGGGCAATTCTCACTGCAGTGCTGTGATAGGCAAGCAGGTTATGTTCCATTAAACCTGGGGAGAGAAGTGTTTTTCCCTGGCTCAAAGCTAAATCTCACAGATCCTGCTTCAAAATTTAAGCTAATCAGGGAATATATCAATATCTAAATCTGCTTGGAATCATGAGGAGGGAATATTAGTAAAAGTGAGATGTGTCACAAGTTCTATGTCTCACCTACCACTTCCCAAGCATACTAAATACAAGATACACCACCTTTACCCAAAAATCAACTGAACAAGTCTGTTTTGCTGGTCAGGAGGAACCGCAGGGGGAGGCTACACAGCACACATACATGTAAAAAAAGCCAGATAAGTAGGTCAACTTCTCCTTAAGTACAATATTTTTTAACCTTCCATTAAAGCTTAATATCTCAAAGCAATATCAAGTAGATTTCCTGAGTGGACATCCAACCCCTATTTCAAGCTCTAGACTTTCCTGAGTTGTTGATAGTGAACCTTAAAATTAAGGAGGAGGGGATGGATCATTCCCAGAGCTGTCCATGGCCCCATCTCAGGTGGATATGTGTTGTTGGTAGCAGTGAAGACCATAAGGTAAAAAACACTTGTCTTTACCATTCGTACCCAACTTCCTCTCCAATCACTCAATGCTTTCAAAAGCTGGGAATGCAGTTTTGCTTTGGTCTGTGCAACAAGCTCTTATGCAAAATCAGAGGTTTTGTGAGACAGACATGAGACAACCTTCTTCACTAATATGCTCAAAGCAAACAACAATCTGAAGATACTAGACACCTCATCATGGCAGATACATCTTTTCTATGTGTGTATTTAAACACACGATAATGCATAGCATATGTTTGAAGAGCGGGACAGTAAGCATTCATGTTGCCAAGCTAGGGGATGGTTATTCAAGTCTGTTATAAAAAGCAGGACGCAAGTATTGGTATTATTCATCAGTCCTATAAAGAAGAATAATTATCACTGTTAAAAGGCCTAGGTAGCTGGAATTAATTCAGGGGAAACACTGATGAGCAAAAGCACAGCCCCCAAATGCTATGCTTACACCACTTTGGTAAATTAAAAATAAACAATTTTCTTAATGACGAACAGACAGATATAAACATAATAGTTATTTTCTCTTAAAAGGAGCTTAAAGATCAACTGAGAAGTTTGGCTTACCAAAACATGCTCACATTTTGCAACCAAATGAAATAATTTAAGTTAGAAACTTTTAATTAAAAGTGCTTTATAAATTGCATTCATTATGTATGTTTGCAGTGATATATTTCTTTGCTCTCTGAAGCAATCTGTTTTCCCTGGTTTCTTTTTTTTCCACTTAATAAATTATCCTCATTTACACAAAATGTTAATGCCAAACTCTTTATTAATAGGATAAATATGGACTTCAGTAACAACAAATTATGTGGTGTCACTATTAAATGATCTGCCCCTTCCCAGCTTAAGTTCACTGTTCAACACCAAGCCTGCCAATGGTTTGGCAGCTGCTTTTTGCAGCACAGCACAAGAAACATTTAAAGCAAAGCTTTCAGGAATTACTCCTTTGGAGTCGTCTAGTACAATCTGAGGTTTCCTGTGCCTTATTTTGAAAGAGGACTGTGAGCATTTCCCTTCGCTGCTTTGGCCTTCCTCCCACAGTGCTGTGGCAGATTAGGATGCTCAGGAAAACCAGTGGCAGGGCAGACCGACTATTTCTTAGCTGATTTGAACACCTTGACATTTAAACAAATTTAAGACATGAGCCCCCAAATATATTATGTTTTCTCAAAGATTTTGCCTGCTATGCCGGATGCTCCATCCTTAAAGAGACCACACAGACAGAGACAGCTCAATGGAAAGGCGAAAAGACTGCTTCCATGGTAGCATCACAAGCTGCAAGGTGTATGCAACGATAGCAGAGTGTCTTGCTTTTCTTATAAAACCTTACTGAATTTTTTTCACAAGAACAAAAAGTTGGGACATGGCCTTCGGCTGTCTCAAACACTCCTGGCTCTGGCACCCAGGCAGCAAGGAGAAGACTACCACCTGGTGCAAAAACAGGGGCCAAGGAGGAAACAATGGAAGGACTAGGTTAGGACGAGTAATGGCTAAAGATCCAGGCGAAGCTAGTAAGACTGAGTTTAGCTTAGAAAGAGGACTGACCTCAGAGGACTGAAGAAGAGACCGTGATAGATGTAGTCAAGAAGGATCTCTAACCACCAAAGGAACTCCCTCTTCAAAATGCAGAGTGTAACCCCAACTTCCTAAACCTCACCACTCCCCTGATATCAGCCATGGGCTATAAAGTACCTTGGAAAGGGCACTTTTCATTCTCCTTTACTGCTGGTAAACGCAAGCGATGACAATCTGATACTGCTATCAGTTATTCTGCTGCTGAAGTGACAAAGATCTGTGTGATATAAGGCTCCAGCTCTGTCAATAGACAATTTCTCATGAGAAAATTTCTGGGTTTTCAGTCTGACTTCTAAAAACCCAAGAATACATAGGCATTTCTTCTGAAGAATCAGTAAGGTTGCAAAGTCAAGGATTTAAAAGTTAACAAATGGTAGAATTTGTGCAAATTCACTATGATACAGTTAAAAACTACAGGGTCATATGACATCATGTTCTTTATAGGCTCTCCCACATCATTTAGTGAATAAAACAAACAGTACTCAACTAAATGAACACATTTTGGGTTCATTGTTCATTCTGATCCTCCAGGCCTTGCACGCTGCAATATTGTTTACCAACAAACACCAAGGGGCTGGGACTTACCTAGGTTTCAATGCCCTCACTGTAGACATCCGTTCCTGAGCTGGCCACCTACCTTCTCTATAAGGCAATGAAGAGGGTATAGGCAGTTTTAAGAAGCAATTCTTGAGACCCAGTTGAAACACCTGCTTTATGATAAGATAAATCATGCCCTACAAGTGCCTGCTTCTCACCTTCAAAAGAAGCCAAGGTGCAAACACCAACACCTAGTTGGATAAATCCCATATTCACAGCCTTAGATTATTTTCCAGAGTCCATCTGTATACCTTAAGCACAGCTTTTAATACCTTCAGTGGCAGCTGTTGAGTGCTCAGCAATTTTGAGCATTGGACTTAGATGTATTCAGTCAGGTACTACAAGATGACACCTTTCCAGACAATGACCATGTGAGAAAAGTCAGTGGACAAGCAACAGCCAGGAGTTTTGTGGCAGAGGCCAGAAAATACTCTCTCTCCCTCCAGGGCAGTAGTATTGCCTCACCTAAGAATTTGTCTTTCCCCTAATTTACAGTTTTCTTAGCTTCCTTTTTGGCATTTCCTATTTTTAGGTGATTTTGCAGCTCAATGACCCTTAGGATGTAGGCCGTGCATGTGCATAACAAAAGTATGAGAGTGGAAGATGAAGGCTACTTCATTGTTATTACATGCAAAGGCACTCGTGATTGCCTCCGGACTGCTGCAGCTGACCTCCGGAGGGTCATCAAACAGCCAAAGCTTATTTGGTCTGCATGGACAGTGGAGGTTTTATAGCAATTTCAAAGGTGTTTACCATCTTCACCCTAACAGAGAAAAAGCAGGCTCAAGAGCTGATTAAATTGTAGCCTGAAAAAATAGGGAGACAGGCAAGGTTGTCAAGAGAGGGGTCAAGATCTGCAGAAAATCACATGCTTAGTTTCCTTAAGGAATAAGGAAGTCCACCTCTTGGCAGGACTGTCTTTTTCCAAGGTGGCCTGGTCCCACACCAAAAAAAAAATTTCCCCCCTTTACAGACATTTATTTCAATATAATACTGTGGTGTGTTGACCCTGGCTGGAAGCCAGGTGCCCACCAAACCTCTCCATCACTCCCCTCCTCAGCTGGACAGGGAAGAGAAAAATATAACAAAAGGCTTGTGGATGAAGATAAGTTACTCTCACAGGCAAAACAGACTCAACTTGCGGAAATCAATTTAATTTATTACCAGTCAAATCAGAGTAGGATACTGAGAAATAAAACCAAATCTTAAAATACCTTCCCCCCACCCCTCCCTCCTTCCCAGGCTCAACTCCACTCCCAGTTTTCTCTACTTCCTCCCCCGAAGTGGCACAGGGGTACGGGGAATGGGGCTTGGGGTCAGTTCATCACTCGTTGTCTCTGCCACTCCTTCCTCCTCAGGGGCAGGACTCCTCACTCGTCCCCTGCTCCAGCGTGGGGTCCCTCCCACAGGAGACAGTTCTCCACAAACTTCTCCAACGTGGGTCCTTCCCACGGGCTGCAGTTCTTCACAAACTGCTCCAGCGTGGGTCCCTTCCATGGGCTGCAGTCCTTCAGGCACAGACTGCTCCAGCGTGGGTCCCCTGCGGGGTCACAAGTCCTGCCAGCAAACCTGCTCCAGCGTGGGCTCCTCTCTCCACGGGGCCGCAGGTCCTGCCAGGAGCCTGCTCCAGCGTGGGCTTCCCACGGGGTCACAGCCTCCTTCGGGCATCCCCCTGCTCCGGCGTGGGGTCCTCTCTCCCCGGGCTGCAGGTGGAGATCTGCTCCCCCGTGGACCTCCCTGGGCTGCAGGGGGACAGCCTGCCTCACCATGGTCTTCCCCACGGGCTGCCAGGGAATCTCTGCTCCGGCGCCTGGAGCATCTCCTGCCCTCCTTCTGCACTGAGCTGGGGGTCTGCAGGGCTGGTGCTCTCACATCTTCTCTCTCCTCTCTCTGGCTGCCGTTTTTGTTGCCCAGGGTTTTTTTCCCTTCTGAAATCTGTTCTCCCAGAGGCACTACCACCGTCACTGATGGGCTCGGCCTTGGCCAGTGGTGGGTCCGTCCTGGAGCCGGCTGGCATTGGCTCTGTTGGACATGGGGGAAGAAGCTTCCAGCAGCTTCTCACAGAAACCACCCCTGTAGCCCCCCCCCCCCCCCCCCCCCGCTATCAAAACCTGGCCACACAAATCCAATACAAATGTGTATTTCATTCCATTAGCACCGTGAAATTCCCTCCTGGACCACCCTGCCCTCTGCCACCCTGCAGGCAGGAGCCCTTGCAAAGGCTGGTGTTTGTGATGTATGAGCGCGAAGAAATCGTGGAGTACAGGAAGCATCCAGAAAATGAGAGTTACCTGGCTTGAAAAAGTCTTTTATCCAGTGTCTTCAGACGGAAGATGAGTTCAGCGACATACCTCAGCAGATCCAGTTACACGTGCCTGAAAATGAGGTACACAAGTGGGAATACCTTAATATGGAAAATGAACTGCCTTAAGAAGAAAACTTAATGTAACCACAAAGCTAATGGGTACTATCACCATGTGTTTGTTCATATTTCCTGATGATATTTTTGACATGAAGCTTAGCTTGGAATGGAAGATATATAAATATATATTTCATTTGGCACCTGACCTAGATAAACAGTATATCACTTCTGTGGATACAGGATTTACAAATGTCTCTGGCGACTAGAAACTCTTGACAATCCTCAACACTGTCATTGATCTTACTTGCTGGCCTTTTGCATTCATATCACTTCAGTCTCTCGTATGTTAAATAATTCAACCATCTTATTTTCTGATTGCAAAGTTAGGCTTGACTCACATTTTTTTCAGCAGCATGAGCCTGCAGAGTAAAGAAATGGTAACAGCAGGCTCCTGTGTGGTAGATCACTTTTGTGACAGCATTTTGTTCTTGCTGTGAGTGTGTGCTACACTAGTGCCTACTTACATTTTATTTAATAAGTCAAAGCGTGAATTCCAAAAATAAAAGCACAAATGTTTCTTTTATGGGGAAAAAAAATACTGGTTGTCAAATACATGTACTTATTTTTGAGGACACGAGTGAGTTAACAGCATGTCTAACCTTTACTAAGGAAGGGTATCTGTGCTATTCAAATACTTTTTTCTCCTCTTTTCCGCTAATAAATTAGAGGACAGAAGGGTAGGTGTCTCTTCTTATGCAAGGGCTTGATGGAACACAAAAAGAATTTAACCACTAAACGTGGACTCATTGACTGTTTTCCCAGGAGAAGCTGTACTTGCAGTATGTTTTGCATCTGGTGTACGTTAGCCCCCGTCAAACAAAATATTCCTTATAAACACATGGAAGGGTC
Organism: Aquila chrysaetos chrysaetos; assembly: GCF_900496995.4. Lineage (NCBI taxonomy): Eukaryota > Metazoa > Chordata > Aves > Accipitriformes > Accipitridae > Aquila > Aquila chrysaetos. The sequence goes on from NC_044005.1 coordinate 82,678,442, forward strand.
ATTTTAATTCCCCCTTAAGTAGATTGACTTGGAAGTACTTGGCAGAGGAACGCTGGTGACAACCCATCAGCACTAACCACGTTTTCAAGATTTCTCCGATTAGCCTTCCAAATCCCTGTGAGGTCCTCTAGAGTACATCTGCAGAAAACACAACTGGGAAGTCCCTCAGCGTGTGCCGAGTGGGGGTCCTCCGACTCCGGCCCCTGCAGGGCAGGAACCGCTGTACAGAATCACACCCACCAGGCAGGCTTGCCCTGGGCGCAACCTTCTTCCCACCCGGAGAGCGGTGGGGCCACCACACCTGACGCGACGCTGGCAGCTGTGGGGCCTGTGTCGCCTTCCTGCTGCTCGTCTTCCGTCCTGACCTCCGGGCCGCCACTGCCTGCCTGCCGCCGGCGTTTCCCAAGGGCCTTCTCACCTCCCCACACCCTGGGGGAACTTCATGCTCCAAACCAGTCCCAGTGGCTGCGTGCCTTGGAGTTAAGACCAAACAAGCAATGATCACGTGTGGCCTAATGAATACTCAACGGCCCATTACAAACTCACAAAAATTCCTGATGCTGCCCCTACGTTTCTAGACGACAGCCTTAAATGCCGACATGAGGAAGCTAACCTTTATGTTTTCCAAACAATGGCTATTCTAAACATACAGCATACAAAAACACAACAGAAAGCGTTATTTTTAGCATTGGGGGGGGGCGGGGGCATTGCTAGCACATGTATGTTTAAGATGTAGAGTACAATATATGTTACAGTGTTCAAAGGGCACGTTTAGCTTGTGGTTTGGCAAAAGCCCTGCTTGGAGACATACTCAAGGTTTTCTGCCTTTGACAGCTTTATGCTCATGTTATCAGCATGTTCATCTTCTCCTGGGGTTTTAGCATTCTGAATGTTCCTGCTACGGTGTCTTCAAATCAAAATAATGAGACACAAGCAGGCACTATCTTACATATGTCATTGTCGGTAATTGACAGGGACTGCTTACTTGCAGACCCTCGTGGCTGTAACCCAGGCAAAGAGCTTAAACTCTATATTGAACTATAACTCTAAATTTAGAACCATTATGGTCCTTTATTAATAGTAGCAATACTCAGCACTTGCGCATAGCAGTGCCTTTTATAGGAGAACCTTGAATGTGCAGTGAAAGCACTAAATAAGCCACAAATCACCCTTGGATAGTTCAGAATAATTATTATCCCTTCATTTTACAAAGGAGATTCAAGATGGTTTTTTTGTTTTGGTTTGGTTTGGATTTTTTCAATAGCAACCATTACTGCTTCATCTAAATGTTTGCAAGGAAAACCAGGTCTGCCTAGCTAAGTTTTTAGTAGGTTTTGTGGACCACTCTGCTTTTACTCATAAATTTTAAGGCCATGAGGAATGACTATGATCATCTAGTCTGACCTCATGGATAGTACAAGACTGATCTTTCTGGCTGGAATATGGAAATTTTCCAGTTCTGTAGAGCAGCATTATATCGGTACCCTTACTACACACATTATACACTCTATAAACATATGCCATACGCACACTCTGAAGTAAATCAGTCCTGTTAGGATCAAATCAGAGTTTTTGTGACCTGTCAATCTCTCTTATGAATTCATTTCACAGTTGACTTTCCTCAGCTGAGTATATGTAATTGCCAGCACCCCCACTGCAGCACGGTGGTTTATGGAGAGTGGACTCTATTCATGCACCACCATGGCTAAACACTGCAGAGGTATGTTACAATTAGAGTAACGTGCAGCTTGGTGTCTTATTGCCCAGAGTGAATTACATCCTTACGGTGAGCAGAATATTTAGTGTTCGACAATAAAAGATGATAGATGTCTGCAAGGAATATTTTGTAACAATTACCCTGTGCCACGTGCTCCCCATTAGCATAGCAATGAACTACTGTCTTCTGAGATAATGTGAAGGAAAATCTACCTCAGAGGTTTTCTCTGTCTTTTTATATTTAACTCATTTCAAACATACAAGATGTGAGAACAAAACAGAGTGGGCAAGACAAAGCCATTATGACAATGCATGAGTACATGCATAAATTCACCGGAGAACAATAGGATGAGAAAAAAAAAATCAAAGATAAACAGCAGAGGTACAGGTACACTAGAAGGATGTATATATACCATAGCAAACTGAAACTGTTCTTTCAACTGGTTTGCTTAATGCTATAGAGGAATAATTCTGTTCATACTCTCTTCAAGGGAGATATGCCATGTGTAAATCACCAGGCACTGTATTTTTACTCTTCAGAAGTGTTTTCTATTAGGTATATATACAGGATTTTTCCTACTCAAAACCCTTTTCCTGCGAGCCTCTTTGTCCATTGTTGAACCAGTGGCTGATGACATATCAGTGGAAAGACCCACTGTGGACACCAGACTGGGCTTCTAAATGTATCTCTTTTTAATCAGAACCTAGTGGGGTTTAAATCAGCAGTGTAACGACAATATTCCAGGTTTGGGGAGAATGTACCATCGAAGTACTTGCAAATAAAACCCAGGAAATTAAAAGAGAAGATATGAGAAAATGATGGGGGAAAAATGCTTGCTACTGACAGCATCTTGCCAACAAACAGAAATGCTTGAGGAAGGTTATTGTACTCTGTGGTAGAGATATAACTGGAATATTACTTGGTAACATTTTTTGTTTTGTTTTCAGCAGAAGTGGAACAGCAGTTGTTTATGTGTCCTATCAGGGTCTCACATACAGAGAACAAAAAAAATGCATGTCTTAACTACCAACCTTCCTTCCAATAAACCATGGAACAAGAAAAGAAACACAGACAGGGCATGTGTTAAATCAATACTTTCAATGTCCAGCAGAAAGATGTTAAGATTTTGTCGCTGTTGAACCAGCTGTAATTATGATAACAAAGAAAGGGAGAGAACAGGGAAAAGATGGTACCAAATTAAAAGGACATAGAAACTAGGGACTTAAAAAGAGTTAAAAAAATAATGGAACTCCGTTTGGCTCATGATGCAGCTACATTGCACCGGCAGCCTGAGTACTCGCTGTATAGGTCCATGCAAGGAGGCTTGCTCTTACACAAACATAGTTGTTCCTACAGCAAAATTGTCCTGCTGTTACTGAATTCTTCCTGCCCAGTATGTGAAAAGGTTTGTTTTGCTAGGAATAGTCTAATACCCCTTACCAGTCAATGGTGCTAGTTGCAGAACTTTGCTGTCCCTCGAGAAGAGGGTAAAAATGATACGGGAAGACTGCAAGTATTTATGGGATCTCTGAAAGTAGCTAGTGCTCAGCGTGGTTTTAATCACACCATCTGCCATGTGAGGAATAATGGGTTAAATATATATGCTTGACAGCTGTGGACAGAAGGGCTCAGGGAACAGGACTTGCCAAATGAAAGGCTAAGACTACAAATTATTGCGCTCTGTGAAATCAAAGTCTTGACAGTTATTTCTCAGAACTGCTGAGCGCCTTTTCTGACAGGTGTCTTTAGGAGCGACTGTCTCTTGAGAGTAATGGAGGTGGCACTAACTTTTGAGGAAGGCAGAAGTGCGAGTACAAGAATACAGGGGGCTTCTACAGAGACAACTCTGCGATAAAATTGGCATAAGTGAGCAAAGGAAAGGGGAAAAATCAATTGTACGAAGTATCACGGACTTTGATGCTCCAGTCTCTGTAATAGAAGACGTGTCATTACCTCTGACAGACATACACACAATTCTTACTCTTATGCATAGAAGACCTTGTCATTGATTTGTTACTGAGAGCTCCCATGAGGTCAATGAAAGCCTGGAAAATGTGGCCATATGTTTCAGTCTTGCCCTTGGTTGGGTAGTTACTGACACCTTCCTTATCCAAGATTAAAGCTTCTTTATCACATTTTATGTTTCCAAGATATAAGTTATTTTAAAGTAATCGACTGAGATAGTGATCTCTGGAATTAAGATAGGTGTGATTTGCATGCACATCTGCTTTGCTATAAATTGTTGGCAAGGAAATGCAGTATCTAAACTTCAGCTGCTTTGATCATCCCCGTATTATATTTAATAAGCTCACAGTGAAAAATATGTGAATAATAAACTAATTTTACCAGAAGGAAGGAAGGAAAGGAGGGAGGGAAGGAAGGAGAAAGGTTGGCCCAGCCTCTAAATAAAAGACAGCATGACACTACCAAAACTTGTACAAAGGCCCCTAGTGATTTTTTTCTGTCCTGAAAGGTTTGATCTTTTGGATAACAACGGTGCAACTGCAGCAATGTTTCCAGATGTATAAGTATGTTTCTAAGACACAACTTTTGGTTTTAGTTAGGTGTTGCTGAGATAGAAGTTAAACCAAAGGAGAAAAAGAAGGCCTCACATATCTGTTACTTCACATATGTGCCAAAATATATTGCCTGAACTGCATAGCATGAATCCTTTAAGTATTGCTTGTGTAACACTCACTCAAGGTGAATTAAATTCAATATTTAGAAAAGTTTCGAGCCAGTCCTACTTTTATCAATGCAGTTCAAACTGGAATGCACTTCGGCCATTCTTAGGACTTTTCTATTGTAAATGAAGCTAAAATTATTGATCAACTTTTTGCATAGTCAAACATAACATAATGGTTTATAATAATGGGGAAAACTCTCTAAACTTCTATCCAACATCAAGCAAAATTAGAATATTTCTTTTACTTCACCCCCAAGAAAACCCCATATTCTTTTGCAGTAAGTTTCCAGGCGGTTTGATTTTTGTGTATTCAAAACCAAAACGTTTCTAGTGATTCTGTTTTTAATATCATTTGACAAAGGACTATAACAGACATCTAGGTGCCAACAGACTTAAATCCTATTTTAGCAGGTGCTGCAAAAAATCCCAATCTCTGCCATAAGAATCATAAACTTAAAAAGATAACAGGCAACAATAGAAAACAAGCATGTTACAAACAAAAAAGAGAGGGGGCACAACGAAAGGTTAATAGTGATTATTTCCTATAAGTGCTGTTTGAAATGTAAGGTATTTTGCTTTGGCAAACCAAAACTAAGAAGGATATGAATATCAGAGGAAAATAGTAAAAAGGCCGCAGGTTGGTATGAAGGATATTTAGGAAGAAATGGAAAGGTCCAGAAAGGAAATTAAAGGCTCTGAAGTTGCCTCTGAAGAAAGGAGAAGGCCTGAGGGATAAGAAAATCCGTTGTTAAAAGCAGCCACAGCCCACACTTAAGCCAAAGCTGAGAGGGCAGAAGACAGTCTGTGACCGCTGCTGTCAGGTTAATTGCTCATCATCATCTGTGTTACACTGCCCAGCCCCTGCTTGTCAAGTCCTTCCGCTGTCTTAAAACATAGATAAGAAACCCTTCAGAAAAGACACCAGCTTTTAAATGAAGATTTGGTAATTTTGTAGTTAGCAGAATGGAACAAACATTTCTGATTTGGGTGTCCCACAACACAAGGACCGTTATTAATCGCAGAAATTGTACAGCCCTGTGCAGTTGTCATTTACACGGCACGGTTAATGCAGTGATTTTCCTGCTGTGGCCTACAGACTCCCAGGAAATTCTTATTTCTAGGTCCGCAAAAAGTAACTAAAACCAGCATTCTGTTACAAACAGACTAATAAATAGACTACGCAGGAATCCATAGCTCTCCTGGAAAGCACTGAAGCATTAACACACTGAAAAAAGATGAAAGCTACGCGATCTTGTACCATTTTGCTGTAACCGGCAAAGGAGAAGGAGAGACCCTGCCTTTACGGCTGGCGCGTGCTCTGTGCCTGGTTGGGGAGCGGAGGAGTCCTGGGAGCGCCGGTCACCTCGTGCCAGGATGCTGCCTGCTGCCGCTTTTCTCCCTCCCCGCCTCTGACAACATGCAGATTCAATTAAGAACTCTGCCTCAGGTCTTCAGAATTTGCATAATCTCTTTTTTTTGGGGGGTTTTTTTTTGCACGCCTATAATTGCAGACATTATACCATTTGTCTAATTGAACATACACTGAAGATGGTTTCCTTGGCAGAGCGGGTGTTTTGACTAGCACTTAGGAGGTATCGAGGGCTTAAGAAAGGGGAAAGAGAAGAGAGAGTTGTGCAACCTGTTATATTGCTGACTTTCTCTTGTTGTAAGAAATGCAGCCCTTGGAAAGTTGTTGAGCAGAGCAGGTCAGGGTGTTACTGGCTCGTCCTTCCTGACACACTGTGCATTCCTACTGTCCGTGTTCAGTTCGCAGACTTGGGCAGAGACACTATACAAGGTAAAAGAGCTAGCTACATATTTATTGGAAACATGCTTTTAATTGCTGGCCTGCTTTCACTACCAAGTATTCTTGTTTCTACCTGTTTTATAAAGCCCTTCTGCCTAGTAACACATTTCTATGGGGTTTTTTTTCCCCCCGTATGTTTTGGCTAGTTCTCCCTGGATTTTTTTTTTTTAAGAAGTTGCCTATTTTTAGTCATTCAGAGGAGTATTTCCCACCATGTGTTGGTATGTTTTTGTACAGCTTGGGCTGGGGAGGAACAACAAGTGGTCATTTTAAAAAGGTCTGGTTTTCAAATAGGTAATATCAGACGTGAAAACACAACCAAGTTCAGTTATAAGAATTTATATATATATATATAGGTGAGTAACAGATGATACAGGGACACTCAAAACACAGATTTTTAATAATGACATTATAAAAAATAGGCAGTTAACTTGAAAGGAACCTTGAGAGACAATATAATCCATTTCTTACCTTTAAGCAGGATCGAATGTACCTACACTATTCCTGGCAGATACTTGTCTAACCTAATCTTAACAATGCACACGATGGATCTCTCAAAAACCTCTCTAAGCAACCTGTTTCCACAGATAACTACCCCTTTAACATTAGAAAGGTTTAGGGGATCTTTTTATGTTTTACTGTCTCATGCAAACTTGTCTTGCTGCATTGAAAGTACATTTCTTTTTGTCCTATTCAGAGAGAACAAAAATTAGTATTTGGAGGGATTGGTTTTCTCTTACTCAGAATAAAGAATGAAAACCTTCTCTCCCTAAGAAGATAAAGATAGGTACCAAGTTTTCATTCCTTCAGAATTTCACTTACCCTCTACAAATTCCCAAAGATTAATAATGACTCATGATTGATTCAGCCAGTTCTTCCAATATCCTACACAGATGTCATGATCCAGATAATTTGCTAAACTACTTTAAGTGTTCTCCCATCTGTCTTTCCACTGGTATAACCTGAGCTTTCATGCACTTATTGCCAGTCTAAATAGCAGTTGGCCAAGTGATAATCTGATGAATGAAGCTAAGAAAGCTTTAAATATTTCAGTATTTTAGGTTTCATCTGTCCACAACTTTCCCTCTTCACTGAGTGGAAGGTTTTTCTTCCTGCTGTTGTACTTATATAATGATGTATTTTATACTGCATGTTCTTGGTTTGCTTATCTTTGTATGCTTTGGTTTTTCTGAAATTTTTCTCTCATTCCTATTTCATTCTTTACAATTCATCCTTGGTAACTTGACCAAATCTCCACATCTGCTCTTTTTAGACTTAGAATTTGCTTTTAGCTAACCTTTTTCTTATAGCACTTCCTATTCTTCCTCCTCATTGAAATAATTCATACCTGAACATTTAATATTGCTTCTCAGGGAACTGCCAACTATTTCTAACTCCTTTTTCCATCTCAGACTTGCCTCCTGTGATTAGCAATACCACTGCCGCCGTAAATCTGAAACCACATGCAGAAACCTAACACAACTTTTCCACATAGCAGGGAATTAATTTCAGAAGTGAGAAATGACTTGCAGAACAAATACGAACTCCATCTATACATATGAATTGGAGAAAGTCTCCTTTCAAATGGTACATGAATTTGTCAGGTTTTAAAATGTGTAATGATGGGTTAATGTTACTGCATTGAATCCCAGCAGTCAGTGGTGAAGAAAAAAGACTTTCATAAAATATGTTACTATAGTTCAGGAAGTTGCATGGAGAATTAGAACCAATTTAAAAGTTTAAGACAGCTTTTCTCAATGGCAAAAGTCAGCTTAATAATATGTTGCTAGGACATAGTATTCACTAGATGGCAGGATGACATGCTTTTACTTTAAATAATAAATGCTAATTATGAATTTACTTAACAGATAACAGACAAAGGTATTTCCAACTTATCTTTGTCATGTAAAAGTTTGGGTATTCCCATGGGGACAGAAACAAGGCTCACTAAAGACAGTGCAAAGCCTCAGATTTACCTCAATGGTCTCTAGATGCACCTTTAATGTGTATGATAAGATAATGTGAAGTGAAAAACTTGAAGATAAACATAATCAAAGCACGGCTGAAGAGCTCTGCAATCATACAGACTTGTTAACCGAGTAGAGGTACATGGCATCGCTGCTCAGATGTAGAGAAATAAATAAAATCTATCCCATAAGTCAAGTCTGAAAAAAGAATAAATAGGTGGTGATGTAGAAAGATCTGTGGAGCTGTTTATCCTGTTGGTGCTGAGCCAAGTTATGACTATTGGAGAACATATCATTCAAGTGACTTTTATACTGCTGTATAATGGACTGATTAAATAGGCTTATAAAACATTAAAGAACATAGAAAAACTACTACAGATTAACAAAAAAAGGGTTGACAAAGCTCCAGGAAAGGCGAAAAAGATCTGACAAAATATAGGGAACTCTCCAGCCATCCAGGTACACTTCTCAAGTCATTGACACGCTCACTACAAAAGACTTACAAGTGTGTACATGTTGGTTGCTAAAAAAACCTGAAAATCCAGAAAGGTAAGCTGAAATTTGTCAGGAATCCTCATAAAGCATGGAGATTTGCAGGCTGCACAACAGGATGGGAGTATGCATGTTTCCAAAATTAAATTATAATATCTTTTCTACTTGAACTGTAAAATGGTGGTATTTAGAGCATATCTCATCTTCTGGGGACCAGCACAGGTCCAGACAGCAATGGATTTCAGATTTCATACCATTACATCTATTTTCAGATAAAGCCAATTAGTCAACTACCCATCCCAGCCGAACAAAGAGTTTAGTGCCTTTAACAGATAACTTAATGCAACCCAAAAAGTAAATAGTAACAGCAAGACAGCACTACCCTGAGAGAACAGAAAATACATAGCTCTATCCAACAGCAGCTTAGCATTCCCCCAGTAACTGCCAATATGTATTCTTCTTCTCATAAAGACAACTTATTGAGAAGTGCCAAACTGAACCAGACAACTGAGCCACAAACAGATTTCCCTGCTGCAAAAAGTTTCATAAACTGCTATCCCTTACCTAAGGGAGCACTAGATTATTCAAAGCTGGAAGAGAGCACAGTGCTGGAAAAAGCTGGTGAGAAGCAAGTAGGTATTTCTTAGCATTATTGAGATTCAGAAATTTTGTCCTTAGGTACTCAGAAATAGCTGAATCAACATTAAAGATATTGAGAGAGGACTAGGGTTTTACACAAGTTCAGGATGTAATAACTTCAAGGGAAAACACCTAAAGAATAATGACAGCTTAAAGGTGTCACCTTTTTTTTCTTTTAATGTCACACAGGTTTATAGCTTCTTGAAGAAAAAATAATTTTAAAGCCATTTCTGTGGCTCCAGAGGATTGCAATGTGAGGTTTGAGCCCATCATCTTCGGGGATTTCCTACCTCTTGGCAGGATGAAGGCCAAGCTCCTTTCACTAGCATGGACTCTGAACTTACATCTAATGATCAGCAGCTTATAAACATATATAAAACATATACATTTCAACCCAGGCATTGCTTTGAGCTTTGCTATAGATACTTCTGAAAGAGAGATGATTTTTAGGGTACTTGCTGCTCTTGGAAGAGTCAGAGGGAATCATTTGGCCCAACAGGTTTAATTAGTGGTTGTACAAGAAAAATGAAAGGACTGAAACTGTCTTTTCCTTTTCAAGACCATTCTCTATTATCCTGTCTGTCCACACAAAAACCATGGTCTACTTTTTATTTCTCTTTTAGATCTATTCCTTCCAAAACAGACACATTTGAATTTAGCTATACAAAATGTTTATGTTCAGCCCAGTCTGTAAGTGCCAGTAGCAGTACCACCAGATGCATGATCCCAGGGCTTGGTCATGCGTTACTGTAAATATTTACAGTACAAAGTGTTACACTACAGGATTTGGAAAGATGAGATATTCTGATAGTACGGTGGTACTTACACAACCAGGTGTTTATGATCAAATTAGAAAAAGGTTATACATCCTGTGGGAATCACTCAAGAGGAGCTCGAGGTACTCCCAGAGCACAAAAAGCTGCAGGTTACCTCTTCCCAGCTGACATTTGGCAACAGACCACATACCCTTCCAGTAATTTGCATTGCAAAGTGAACAACAGGCATATAAATCACCTAAAATCTCAGACGTTCACCTGACACTGTTATAAAGAGTAGATGATTAACAGCACTTAGCTATGACTAAGCGAGCTGACATGAGGTTTACTCCATGTTTTACAGTTGATATTTCATTTTTGTTTTCATCTCTGCTTTGCTTTTGCATTATACTTTATTAATTGCTTCAGGAAATAGTTAGAGTTTACAGGCTGCCTGGAAGTTGGGATGTTTTAAGAGCATGTACTGAAGCGCATTGATCTGAATGATATCGAATCTATTCTTTCCCGACGACGCATAGCAAGTGACCTTACCTGATTGCACAAGTCTACTGCTCTTCCATTAATACTTTACAACTCATGGTTCCCGTTTTCATCCGTATTAAATATATTATAAATCTTTAACTTGAGAAGCAGCCAGCCATTATGCAGGACTCCGTAATGTACTGAAACTCCTCTGTTGTTTGAAATTGTGGTTAGCTCCTGGGGATGGGTTTCGCTCTGGGCAGGCAAGGGCTCTCTGCTGGAGTATGCTATTAGGAAAAGCAGTGACAGGAGATTTCTTACTTAAAGAACCCCACACCCAATAACACCTTTATGCAAGTCATCATGAATATATGAACACATGCACCCACCAGCAGCCTTTATTGAGCACAAATTATCCCCCTAAATATAGTGCAGGTACAGGACAGTCTTGGCACCTAGCTCTGTCTTCTAGCATTTAGTGAGTGACATTATATCACGATCAGCTGCTTCAGAGAGTACGTACAACATTTTAACTAAAAATTACATTACTTTTTTTCTTTTGTTCCTTAGCTGATGGTCTCACACCCCTAGGCAACCTAGTGCTTGACAGAATGCCTATACATTCTTTGCAATAAGACATAGAGCAGAGACCCAAATTCAGAATTGTCCTTTAGCACTGCAGTTTTGTCTGTCTGAGAAGAAAATAGACATTTAATGATTTGGCGGGGTTTCACCTATCATATCCATCATTATTGTGCCGCTATAACTAACAAAATTTTTCAGAAGATCCAATAAACTAAGCAGCAAAAGTTCTGTTATTTGATGCAACCACTGTCCACAGCATGAAGGTGATTTTTGTCCTTGCCATTTCAATCACTGGAAATAGATACAGAAAATTTGAGATTTTAGCTTCTCATTTTGGTTTTGAAGCAGTGAAGTGTCAGCCATCATTAACTACGTACAATGTACCTGAATACAAATGAGAAAGGAAATGTCAAGAAAACCTTACCTATAGCAGTGCTACCAGATAGTGCAGTAGTACAAAATCCATATGGACAAGAATAACCAGAACAGTGTCTACCACTTCTTTTCAACAAGGTAAAGTCCATGTAGTTTAAACTTAAAAAAAATAAAATCTTTTTCTAATGAAGTTGTAGTCACAACTTACAGCCCATTTGTAGTTAATACAGATAAATATATATTTATCTACTTCAGTTCTCCATAGTTGAAAATTGATGAGAGGACAGTCATTATTAAAGCAGGCGTTATGCTGAAATAAAATGGATTATGATTATAATTTTCAAAGAAGGCTTTACGTTTACTTCACAAAACTTGTGTTTGGAAATGTCCACGAGGCTGTGATGCTTTGCACACAGGTTTGCCAAGTTTAACCTGGAATGGGCAGGACAAGGAAAATTAATCCGTGCACTGTTCTTCTGTTCTTGAGAAACAGTTACGAGAACTTCAGCACGTCCTGCCCGAAACAGAGCTATTGCGTACGCAGCCGAACCCACCCCGCGCCCCTGGCAGGAGGAAGAGCAGATGCCCGCGGTCCCGCCGGGGCACGCAGGGCAGCCCCAAATCCCACCCGGACAGAGAGGCGATGCGCAGAGGCCGCTCCCGCCTTCCCTCCTCCCTTGTTTCCACTACACTTTCTGTTATTAAAGGTTCATTTTGCTAGAAGACCAGCCTGCAGCTTCTCCGTAAGCTGCCGTCCCTGCTCTGCAGCCTGTCCGGGGTGGATCAGAGGGGGACTGGGCAGGAACAGCTTTGCCGGGCTGCAGCTGGAGGCTGAGCAGAATTGCACTGGAGCCTCCCCTGTGCCCAGCTGAATTAATGAGCCCAGCCTCGCTGGGTGGAGGATGTTTATTGCTGAAATTATCTGGGGCCCTGGGAAGCCCACGTTTCCCCCAGGCACAGGAGTCTGCTACAAGCATTTCAGTTTTCTAATATCAACTTTTTTCATAAGTAAATGCGGATGGTTTGCGAGCTTGCAGGTAAGCCTGGAAAGGTTTACAATTTTTCAGTTCCAATACCTGCGATTGGATGTGATTTTGTACGAGAGCTTAAACAACATGTTTTGTATTTTTTTAAGAGACCCTTAAATATGCCTGAACATAAACTCACCTGGATAACAAAACTCACATTTGTTGGTATTTTGCATACCTGATCTCTGATGCTGTGGCACAAACCCGTTGCTTGCTGAAGGAATTAGACACTAAGAAAGCTTCCTAGTAAGTCTCTGCTGTTCAAAAACCCAAAATAAACCAAAACTCTGGAGGCTTACACAGACTTAATTTCCTTTCTCACTAACCTTGCCGAATAATTCCTTTTCTGTAGTGATCCCTGCACACCACCAAACCTTTTGGTGTGAAAACCAAAGGTCAACTTTATGGCGATAGTGCTGCTTTACTGTTTCGTTCCCTGTAGGAGTGAAACTAGGGCAATGGAGGCTCTTCTTTTCCCACTGGCATTACATTCACATGGATGATATTAAACCTTAACAGTGAAAGAAAAGGGTATATGGTGTATGCATAGAAACACTCACTGTCTTTGCCTTCACACCTCTTACCCAGAAACTATGGACCTGTGACCATGAGAGCTGGACTCAAGAGGAAACATGCTGCCCCTGTGTTTCCTCTTACTGATAGATGCTATTCACAACATAGTTTAAAAACATTTAAAACTGACCCTAACTTCTACAATGAAACATTATTGCATGCTGCAGGAGAAATGGTCATGCGTGAAGTAGTGTCCTCCACATGCCTGAAAGTTTTATTCGTCTTCAAGATGGGTCTCAGCCGTATGTCTCTAACAAAACCTTGTTTCAAAAACAAGTCAACTTTGCAAACGAGTTCTGCACAAACAGCACCAAAGGGTTTGTCATGCCTTCACGATTTACGTGAGAGTTGTTCATTTCACAAATAAGGAGGTGGGTATTTCTGACTCCAGCTAACCCAGAGCTCCTTCTGTGTTACTCATGAGTCATACAAAACCTCCATCACGGAAGTTTTCACAGGCTACGCCCTTTCTCTGTGCCTTCAGTGTCCTCCCACAAATGTAAGTGGGGGCTCGGCTTGGCACCACAAACCAGAACTTATTTAACTGTTCTCTTGTGTTGGGAAAGTCAGAATAAAATCCATTTCAGTCCTTTCCAGGTGCATCTGCAGGGCCAAGAACAAAAAGAAAATAAGGAGAAAAAATTTAAGAAATTCATCTGCAATAAGCAAAGTATAATCCAACTCTGTACACACGCAGGAAATGAAATTGTTCCATGAGAACACTTTTATATATTAGCTCTCCAGAGATAAACTGCCCTTTAAGACATGAATTCTGGACATTACAGGTAAGCAACGAGAGAATGAAATTCCAATTACTCACCTTGGGCACTAAGAGAAAAACTCAGAAAATAAACACACCGCTTCTACTGTCCCTAGCAGCTCTACCCATACACAAGGGGCAGAGAGAGTTTGTGATAAACGGGATCCCTTTCAAGGTCATGTCACCATAATAAGGATGTTTTGTATTTTTGTTTTCCTTTATCCTGAGGCTATTCCACCTCCAGTCACTGCAGAAAAGGGCATGTTGCTACTTACAAACGAAGAGTGACCTAATACAGTTTTATTACCAGGCTCTGGTAAACTGGGAAACAGATAAACAACGGCTCAAGAGAAAACAGCTCTTATCTACTTAATGTAGACAAGTGAGCACATGAACAGAGGCCAAGGGGAGTCTCTGGTGGAAAGCAACAAGCTCTGAACTTTGAGCCAATGCAATGGCCACAAGAGACCTTCATGGGGACTGCGGCATGCTGGAAGACAAAGAAAAAAAGAGGACATTACATGGAAGAACAGCATACAGGAAAAAAAATATTTGCCTGTTTGATACAAATGTGTTTATGGAGAAAAAAAGAAGTTCAATTCCTCAGAGTGTAAGAGAGGACATCATAAAAACTACCAGAGTAAATGTTAAACTGTGAAAAGCATATCAGATAAAAAAGTTGTCTGTTTAACTAGGTTAGAGGTTACCATATGTTTTTAGCCAACCTTCACCTTATCTCACATATTAACAGCTTTATGAGCACACTCACCTGGGAAAGATATGGGTTTGACCACTTACAATGACTCCAAGGATCAGCTGCAGATCACTTCCCACCGCCCAACGGGTCCCCAGCGGTCCCCATCAGCTGGAGAGCCTCTGATGCCCGGGTCATTCGGCACCACACCACTGGTGACGCTGGGAGGTGAAGGCCATCCCTTCTCTCCATTGCTCCTGTCCCTCCACCTGCACAGCACAGATGCTCGTGGAACTGCGCTAGGAAATGGACTGCAGAAATGGTCTGGACTGAAATAACCCTCCCAGATGAGCTACCTCACAGGCCATGAGCTTTACTTCCAACTGTCTGTTTAAAACTTTTTTTTTTTTTTCCTATTTTTTTTCCCAACTAGAGCTGTAATGACTGCTTAGGCATGCTACAATTTGAAAACTAACTTTGCAGATTTTATGCAGCTTTGCACATTTCACATTTTTTTTCCTGGACCTGCTGGGAATCCTGCTATGACCATTTTGAACTGAGCCCATCCATACCAGGCAGGACCATAAAGCAGTGTCTGAAGGAATCAGCTACAAAGAACAGACTAGAGAAGTGTATGAAGTACTGACTACCCCAAGACTGAAAAAATAACTTTATGTGCAAATTAGAAACGTTCCTGGAAGCATGTTTGCTCTGCAACACTAAAAGCTTAATTCACTTGATGACTTTGAATAAGAACAAGCAGAACTGTTCTCATTTTTAAATACAAAAGATACCACTGCATTGCATTATCTTCCAGTTAGTAATGCTTGCTGAATAATTATATTTTATTGTATCTCATTCTTTTAGTATCCTTTTTCTGGAGAAATAAGGAGCATGCATGATAGTAGGGAACTGCCCACATCTGCTCCAGTGTACGCCATAACGAAACATACTTTATGATCACCATTTATTATTTACCAGATTAGTTGCTGGACAGGAAGAGCAGAGCTCCTCAATTTTTATTCTCAGTGGCAGAGGATGAAGAAAAGAGGAGTGGCAAATGTTAGAGCAGCACCCCTGAGTGAACCCCCCATCTGCATTGCAGGAGAGAAACTCCAGCACCACCCTGCAGAGTGGGCAGTCCAACACCAGAACTCTTCTAAAACATTTTCGGCATTTTACCTGTAGACACACGATGTTTTTGAGCAGTAGGAAGCAGGGAGGAAGGGGCAGTAGGGGCAAGGAAGAGGTTTCTGCCTGGCATGAGATAGAGATGGCCCAAGAGCCACCATGCCAGGCCCAGTGGGAAGAGGACACCTCCAACATTGGTGAAAATCTTTTACAGCTCTCGTTTGCTTCTTCCTTTCCCTCATAAATAAGATAACAGGCACATCATTGCTGGGACACTCCCAGTCTTCTTGAAAACTGCTGGCATTTCATAGCTAAAGACAGGAATTACATGATGAAACGGGTCATTAAATAAAGCAGCTGCTTTTATTGTAGCATATTAACTTCTGTGTTATTCTGGAAAAAATGCTTACGCTTGGGTTGAGTGCATGTTCCATTCCTCCAAAGCCAGCCACTGAGTTTAAACCATTTGTCAAGCATTAAGGGAGTCAGAACCACACTATCAGAGGTCACCGACTGCCTCATACATTCATTTGCTATAATTTATTTTTTTTTTAAGCATCCAAGGCACTTCTTTACAGTAACCCACGCGTGGTACCTGGCTCCATTTCTTGTAATGTCATATAGCATTTACGGCATCTGTCAACATCTGTAGCTGCTCCCAGGGTAATCTGGGACGTGCCCCTCAAGGAATAATAGTCCTGCTGAGGGAGCAGGTTCTTAGGTCTGGGGGCTTTGGGTTTTAGATTTAAGGTAAATGCACTGCACTGGTATCTGTCAGCCCAGCTGATTTTTCCAACACACATAGAAACACCTTGTGGGATTCACAGAGCAGGTGGTGCCCACGGGAGTCGGGGAAATGAGACTGGGGCTTTTATTTTCCAGAAAAGACACAAAACACATCTTAAGGAAGGACAACAGAGCATAGCAGAGAAAGTATGAAGGGAGGTAAAGCGGGGACGAAGAGAGGAACACCCTGAAAGTCCACCTCACAGCATGCTCAGTGGTAAAATCAGATCCTGTTAACTTCTAATCAGATGGATGCTTGGAGCTTACCTTTTTGTTTCTGCTTGAGAAAACTCTGTGCTGATGCTCAGATGAATAGTCTCCCATCTAACGCGCACTTTCAGTTTATGGAAATACAACTTTTAACATTTCAACTGCTTGTATCAAAAGTCATTTTGATGCCAGATGAGAGTTGCTCAGCATTGTTTCATTGGAAGAGTTTTTATTCCACAACTGCAATATGTTTTTCCTACCAAAGGAAAAAATAATGCAACAAAGGTAGAAAGAGAGTAACTCTGCAGAAGGGCTGTGCAGTGGGATTCTTCAGACTAACCTTATTAAAAGGATTTTGTACTGGGATGTCCTCCCTCTTCTTTTTCAGGTTTTTTTTTTTTTTTTTTGAGTGCCCCTCTAGATGTTGGCATTGCGGTGGGACAGGCATCTATTGCACCTACTGTCTACAGGACCAAGTCCCAGACATGCCACAGTCCAAGGAGGAGACTTTTAAACATAAAGGTGCAGTGGCTTCATACACCACAGCATTGCCCTACAGCCCAGGGTGCCCTCATCAGGTGCTGTCAGGGCCACGTACACATCTCTTCCTCCCTTGGCACGGACACTACAGACACAGGCTGGAAAAGCCACTGCCAGGTCAGAGCATAACTCCCCACAGCATCCTCCTTGCACCGGGGACGTCTGGGTAGCAAAGGAAAGCTTCCCTTGCAAAAGGGAAGATGATGAAAAGAAAAAAGGAT
This sequence comes from Aquila chrysaetos chrysaetos, assembly GCF_900496995.4. NCBI lineage: Eukaryota > Metazoa > Chordata > Aves > Accipitriformes > Accipitridae > Aquila > Aquila chrysaetos. Next base: position 82,695,891 of record NC_044005.1, read on the forward strand.
CTACAGAAACCAGCAGTCTGGCTTCTTTTAACCATCAGTAAGCCAAGAACAGATTTCCCTCCCCATTACAGTAATTTGGGTTTTTACTCTGACAGACCCCTCACTGCAGCATCGCCTCTCGCAGCTGCCCAGGCAGCAGACGGGGCAGGATGCCTTGCGCCGCCCGTGCTGTCTCAGTATTTTCCACCAGCTGCGACATCTTCTCTTGCACCAACCTCAGCATAAAACACACTGTTTAAGGTTGTCCAAGTCGCCAAAAGCGTGGAGCTGTCTTGCTGCCTCTCAGCGAAGTGGGCGAGCCAGTGCTATAGGATAGAGGACTAACCAGGGAGAGGGCAGCAGGATGGAAAGGGACAGGCGATGAGATGGAGGGCCAGCACAGCAGCAGCCTTGGAGAGCTTCCTCCGCTCTCAGCAGAGGGACAGAGGATGAGGAGGTCGCAGGGAGAGGAAGGACCGGCCGGGGCTGCCCTTCTCACGCACAGCCTGGCAGCCGCTGCAGCAGCAGCAGCTCTCCAGGGCTCTGCCAGGCATGGAGCTGGGCAACAACATCATGGTCATATCCCTGATTTCCTAGGCACCCGCCTCCTCGCTCTATGCATGAAACTACTCTTCTTGACCTTTTTTGGCCCCCTTTCTTTGGCCCCAGTGAGTTAATAAATCACAGAAGGTGGGGCAGGGAGGGGAGGAGGGACTGCAACGCTCCTGTGCGCGCAGGCTGAGCAGCACCGGTTTACACAAGTCTGCTCCTCGGGTGTCAGAGGTGGAAGTAATGAAAAGCTGTGGGTTGATACATTTCAAACCCTTCTGACAGAGGGGCAGAGCTCCTGTGCTCATACCCTTCCACAGCAAAGGAAATTATACTTCAACCCTCAAAGTTAAACACCTATTTCTCCCCAGTATCAAACACTTCAGTGATTAACCAGAACCTGAAGCTTACTCCAACAAGGAGATTTACCAACTGCTACTTTAGACTATTGAAATGTAAATTAAAATCTCTTAGGGCTGTGTTCTAGCAATTTAATTTTAGGCTGTGCAGAGCTGTGGAGGAATGCCAGGAAACGATCTCCCTCCCCTTGTAGAAAAGCCAGATTAAAATATGGAAGCTGGTTTACAGTCTTTTGTGCTGTCATTCATCCCACGCTACCTCTGTCAAACAAATGGCTGGGAATCAGGTGGTCATCAGTAAGTCTCAGAAATATCAATGAACTTTACCGGCAGATTTCATACTTTGTACTGGGTTCCAAAACCACTTCTCCTCATGAATCCTCCAAGGTGGAGCTCAAGAGAACCGATACTTTACACCTGTGAAGCATCCTAGTCCTACTATCCACCCCGGAGCAAAATGGGTGAAGCTTCCTGCCAAAAGACTATATGGGTGTGAAGAAAATGTATGATGTCATCTAAAGCTGCTGAAATTGCCAGATCCAGGGTCTGTGGACTGTGCAGTGGGAGTTCAGGTGCTGAGGTAAGTGGTCCTCTGCTAATCACTATGATACGAGATAAGTAACACTAAACTATAACCAAGTTATTTCCCATTAAAGAAGAGAAAAAAAAATCATTCTTTTCTCTTCATTATGAGAGAAGTGAAGCAAGGGAAGAAGCCTGGAGGGAGCAAATACTCTTCAGAAGCCATTAGAGTTAAATATAGAACAATTTCAAAGACCAAACATTTGTCCCCTCTTCTGCCTAACCCACTCTGTTGCCAGTGTGCAGGATCATTTCTATGGAGTCCGAGTGAGCACGTGGGACAAAAAAGTGATCTCATCAGTCTATGGCAGCCCTGCACATCAGGCTGTCCAGGCCTCTTTCCCCAAAATTGCTACAGAGCAAGTACTCCCCAAACACAGCGTTATGAGTGAGAGGCTGCTCCCAGCACACCCAACTCCAGTATCCCACTAGCCTAGAAACATGGGAAACACCATCATTCACTGTTAGCACAGTCTGTGGCAAAAGTAATACCTAAGGCTACAAATGAGCCTACACGCTGGTCCACTCCAGAAAAAAACAAGGCGGTCAGCACCTAGGTTTCTTACTCATTTTGGGGGAAGCCACCATCACCAGCGTAACAGAGACACCAGAGCTATTTTATCACTCTCCATGCAAGTCAGATTTGCCAGCCACAACCACAAGAAGACTGTGCTATACGAATACCTTGTATAACACCCTGTGCAAATTCCCTCCAGACCAGATCAGGGAATGCCATAAAAAGACCATAGCTGAAGGGAGAAAGCAAAACCATATATCCGGACTGCTAGTAAAGAAATGTATCCAGCCCACATCAGTAAAACTAGAAAAAGGTACCATATTACATCCCAAAAGGAAAAAGCTGTGCAACAGAATGTTCATTGAACACTGCTGACTGTACCAGAGCAATAGCCCTTCCTCAAAAATTAGGACCAGAGAGACAGAATTGCTCGGGGTCCCCAGTCTTGTCACTCCTCAAACCCACTCCATCTCCCCGTGACCACGAACCTGCTCCGTTTCCCACCTCTCTTCATTCCAAGTCTCTCCTCATTGCTTTTTGGGTCCCAAAGGCCAGCACTTGGAGAGAAAGCTCCAAAATCAGCAGTGCAACCTATTGCTTTGCATAGTACAAAGGACATACCCATGCAAGGCAAGATTCACTCCTTAGCTGTAATAATAATTTGGCAGTCCTTCCACACTGGCAGGTATATTGTTACTGAGGACAGCGGGGCTGAGCCCGTGCCCTGCGGTGTGCTGGCCAGCTGGCTTCTCCTGGGACACCTGGGAGAAATTTTGGAGAGTTCTGAAAGAAAGATCATTAGAGGTACATTTCACCACTGCCACCTTGAACAGCAAAAATAAGTCTGTAATCACAATGGGTTTGTCTGATTATGGGTGTAAATTAAATATGCTGGAAGTACAGGGAGCAACAAATACTTTGATTTATTGTAACAGGCACTGATCCCCATTTATAAAAACTTGAATTTGTGCTGTACAGCGGTTCGACAAAAAGCCTCGGTAAGTCATTCGCTATCCAATAGTTACATTGAGTTATCACATGAGCAGCCATTACTCAAGGTGACAGTCTCAGCACAACAAGCCCCTGTTGAGAGCACTTGAGTTTATGTCAACATGAAACAGATGAACCTAATGGATATTCGCCTGGATGAGTCCAGTGCCAGCACGTAGCCACAAGCCTGACTGTACACAGTGGGACAAATCAACCAAGCAGTGCATCTCTCCAACATTGCTCTTTGCACAGTAAGACTGACATTTTATCTGCTTTTCTTTAGATAAGCCTGGGGTTTTGTTGATTTCTTTTTTTTTTTTTTTTTTTTGAGGGTGTAGAAAGTAAAAATAACTCCTAATTAACAGCCACCAGTCACATGTGGCAACATGTTTGGGGGGGGGGCAGTAACGTGTCAAAAGTGATGGGAGAAAGCTTGGCTTTGATTTTCTCCATTAGACCTGATCTGCCTGGCACACTGCAGCACGAAGATACCCAAAGGACTAGCTATGCAGCCCACTTTGGGGAAGAAAGGAGCTGTGCCCAGTTCTGGTGCAGGTTAGACCAGTCTTGGAGGCTATTCTAACCCAAAATCTATAATCTTTTTTAGCTAATGTCGAAGATTTACCTATTGTATCAAACATCTTGAAAGGCGAGTTTTCTAAAGCTTGTAGCTGAGAAAGATCAGGATTTCCTCCATGGCTCACTCTTGATTAGCAGGTATTTCCTTACTGCAAGCAGAGATCGCTCTTTACTGAGCTGATCCCAAATTAGTTTTGTTAAAACCTGTAGCTGAGCCTCATGGTACAAAGAGAAGATTCATTCGCTAACCAAGGATAGTAGAGAACAAATAAAATGCACGCCCGTTATTTTTCTACTGTCAAAGTTACTTCACCGTCATTTTATAATACACAGTTCTCTAAATGGCATACAGAAATCTCCTCCTCCTTCTAAAAAAAGTAATGAAACTCAATGTCTGAGTTAATTCATCTTCTGACTTTTTTTACTGCAGTTTTAGGCTTCTGTATCTTCACTGCATATTAGAAGCAGGGGGGGGAACCCAGTAAGTAGCTGGTGAGATTGATTTGTGGAGTTATTTAATCTCTGGGTTTTTTTCAGCACTGAATGCAACGTAGCCAGTAAGGAACAGTCACGTTCGTGTTGATTCATCTGACTGATAAAGGAGAAAAAGCCACTGCCTATTGCCACCCGTTCAGCGGGGGGGTAGCCAAATCACCGCGGTCCGAGCCGTCAGGCCCGTAATCGCCCTCCAGCAGCCTCTGCGCAGCCCTCCGAGCGGGGAGGCGCACGGCCTGGCCCCGGACCGCTGCGCCCCCGGACCGCTGCGCCGCTGCGCCCCCGGACCGCTGCGCCCCCGGACCGCTGCGCCCCCGGACCGCTGCGCCGCTGCGCCCCCGGACCGCTGCGCCCCCGGACCGCTGCGCCCCCGCGCCGCTGCGCCCCCGCGCCGCGGGTGCCTTCGCCCCAGAGCAGGGTCCGGCCAGGGCCGGCCCCAGCCTCCGCCAGCTCCCCCGGCCCCATGGCGAGCGCTGCTCCCGCAGAGCCCGGAGGCAGCAAGGGGCTGAGAAAGTCCTCCTCGCCACGGGCACCGGGGAAACGTCGCCACGGGCAAGCCGGGGGAAAGCTACCTCCGCCCGGAGTCATTGACTTGGAGCTTTGTTTAAAAGGAACGCGAGGCAGATGGGGACAGAACAAATCCGTGGCGAGAAGCGAAGTGGGATAACAAATAAGAAGACAACGTTGAACTCCGCTCTTCGGGGAGCACGTTAATATTCTTGTCCAACAATATGTCCCTTTAGTGATAATACACTGGAAACAATTCAAAATCGTATTAATATAAATAAGGGGGAGCTGTTACCGGAGCTCAGTTTAAATGGCGAAGCTCTCTATTAATGTGTGTTCATTAGTACTCTCTTCTCTGGATGTGTATATCTAATTTGCAACTAAATTATTCGGGGGGGTTATGCTATACATGACCCCGACCTGATGCTGCAGTACTTTTACCCCCAGAGAACCAGGGGTGGAAGGGGTGAGGAGCAGGCTCTCATCTGAACCATTGCCAAACAGCATGGTACAGCAACTTCAGTACTTCATCAGGCAAAACCTCCTTTAAAAGGCAATGGTTATTTGCAGAGAGTAAAGAGCAAGAGATTAGAGCTCCACTGTGCGGCACAGCCACAAGAAATTACACCGTGTCTCTGTCCAAAGACAGAGAACCCCACTTACAGAAACCACAGCAAAATTGGTCGAGTCATCCTCCATCCATCACAACGTCAGTAGCTTCCTTCTCAAGGCAGGCAAGATGATGATAAATACAGCATGAGTGTATTGAAGTGTGTCTTTTTCCTGAGCCGCAAATAAAGCTGCCTTCAGGATCTGCCTCCCCAGGAGTAAATGCCAAGGAGAAATCCAGGGAAAACAAAGGGAGCTGGTAATTGTGTGATGGCCACATCCCTCAACAGACATGATGCTACAGAATGGAGCATGCAGTCCCAATCTGGCACTGTTTACAAACACAATGCAACTGGCATCATTTCAATATTGTTGTAACAGGTGAGCATACGTATAGCCTGGGGAGGAAATAGCATTTTTATTGACTGACAGATTGCAGTACTACGTTACATTGAACATCTCATTAAAAATGGAGTGAGCCCTGCCTAAAATATGGCACTGTGAAAAGGTTAGCGGTACCCTGGTCATTTTATCAAGGTTAAGACCACCCTTAGCTGGAACAGCTATGTTGGTTATGAATGTTAAATAAATAAATAAATACAAATTGTATCTCAAAGCCAGCTTAGCTCTGCCAGGGGAAGCCTTAGAGTAGGTACAGATATGCTTTTATCAGCTTAGCTGGGCTGTTTGAGGAAATAGCATAACAAAAGCAGCATCTATATCTGTATCTTTACCGCAGGGCTCAGCAGACACGCAATGCCAGCACAGCTGCTGCGACAGCACTGCTTCCACGATAAATCACCCCTGATGCAAGCTGTATGCATGTGTGTATGTACGTATAGATAATGTGTGTCTGTATGTACATATCCTGACGCTCAAGTCCCGGTTCCAGCCGTGGCCATGGCCTTTGACTGCTTCTGGGGCACATGCAGTCCTCAGCAGCTCCTGACAGTGGTGACAGTCGCTCCACTGCCTGCTGCCACCTCCCTTCACTCTGCGCTTCTGGCCTGCCTAAAACCAGACCAATAAAGTACAACACGGGTAAAACATTATTATGCACGTATGAATTTGACACTTCAGCACTGAAGATTTTGCAGGGATCTGAATTACATCTCTGCTAACTATACATTTAGTTTTCCTCACTCTGACAAACTCATGACTGGCATTTGTTTGCCTCTGATTTCTGCACTGAGCTTCCATCTCTACAGCAACCAGTGCTTGAGTACTCATCGAATACCATTACTCATCAAATACCATAGAGAGTAAGTGTTCTGTGTTGTCAAAAACAAGGGCTGAAGAAGACCCCATGAAAGATTATATCACTTAAAGACCTTTAAGGGATATTATGGTATAGCCAAAGAAGTTTGGATGGGATGACATTCCTGTCTTGCAAAACTTTTTCGAAGGTTTCAGAATGACTAGTATACCAATCAGAACATGTATCCCAAGTGAGAAAAAAGGGAATTAAATCTCCCCACTGCCTCTTTCAGACCAGGAACTTCCCTTCAAAGCCCATTCCCTCTAAGAAACACATTTCATAAAGAAATAAATAAAAAAAAAAATATTCAGCAATCTCTTTAACTTACCTCCAACATAAAAATTCTGCTCTGAACTATCAGACAAGGAGGAAAATGGTAGCAACTCACATTTAGGTTAGAAACATGTATATTTAAATAATCTTTCATTGAAAGCAGAGCCAGCCCTGAGTGCAGGAAGAACCGACCATTTCATCACCTGTCTGTGCTCATGCCTGTGCAAAGGGGGATGTCCTAAAACCTGCCCATTCCTGTCCTCCAAACAGCAGCACAAGAATAAAGCTTTTACAAGCCTCAACCTCCCCTCCCATGCCACTTGCACCTTCTCTGGAGTTAGGATCTGGCTGTTCCTCCCCAGAACGACAATGCTCAGGTCAGCTTCTGATGCTGAGTAGCTCTGAGCCAGCTCTGGGATTACGTTGGCTCAGTCATTCTAACTGGCCAGGCAGAGCTTGGGTCTCCCAGGGAGCTTTGCTGAAACAGTAATTAATGAGAAACTGGAGATATTTCTCCTACTTGTTATAACAGCAGCATATACGTGGGCCCTCTGTCTGCTGAAGAGCAATGAGGAAATACCTGCAGAGTATTCACACCTATGTCACTCCACCTTTTTAGACACCGCAAGGTACTGGTGCTAGCAAAAGCTTTACAATCTCCCCTGGGTTCATAAATCTGAGGGCCTATATAACTCTCAGTATCCCCTAAATTATACCTTACATTTGGACAGATCCAGCACAGCATTTCTTTCATTGACTACATGTTACACAGAGCCATAAGACTCCTTGGATGGAGCACAGTTGGGAATGTATTTTGGGGAAGCAAATATATTATCTATTATAATATATATATATGTAAAAAAAAAAATATATATATTACCACTAATTACAACACTGCTCACAACCATGGACAGAGAACACCCATGTTCAGATGACTAACAAAAACATATTTACTACACATGGACACCCTTGTTCAGTTATAGCCAGTCATTGCTCAAGTACTCTGGAGCTTGGGGCTTTGATAGCAAATGGACAAGTGGAGAATGAGATTGTAAAGTAACCCCCTGTATGGGAATCTGCTCCCTGTTAAGCAGAACACACCGTTATTTCTTATAGGAGAGAGAAAGGCTTTCTTGGCTTCTCCTTTGACACAGCTAAGTCTGGTGGCAAGAAACAGCAGAAGGAAAACCCTGCCCCAGGTGTTGTGCTGTGCACCTCACACTTCATTTATGGTCATTCTTGCTGTTGGTTTTCAGAAGCCTGCTCATTCTTGCAGAAGTAGGCTGCTCCCATTAAAAAAAAAAACCTCCAATATGTAGAACAGATGGAAAGCATGAAATTGTGCATGGAAAAGTGGGGGGAGGATTACCAAAAAGTGGCTTTTCAGTTATTAATTTCTTCCAAAGTCTGAAGAAAAGTTAACCTATAATATTTCTGCAGTCACTAGAGCCAGCTCATGTTCTTAAAATTCATGGGAATTACAATTTTCAAAACAGCGTTTAAAGGCAACACTGGATTCCAGACTTTTTTTAATCATGAGACAGAATAATCATCAGATCACAACAGGTAAGGCTAGAAAGAGCCAAAACCCACTGAAGCTGAAAGATACCTCCAAAAGCTCCAGCAGGATTTGGTCCAGAGTTCGCCTTGTACTTTCACTATCCTAAAGGCTGCTGGCAACGACATACATAGTACGATTTCTCTTTTCTCATAGTGAGAGGTACATGAATTGATAAATGCTGCCTCATTTGAAAGCCGGGTGCTTAGTCCCTGGCTCTAATAACACTCTGCAGACTGATGACTGATTAATTGACAGGCATTTTTGGGATACCTCGTGATGAATATCAACAACAAAGTGAAATGTCAGCAAGTGAGTGAAAGATATTGCAAGGCTTGTGTGGATTATGAGAAGTTGTATTATCAAACAAGAGAACAAAGTCAAGGGATAAGCAAGTGTAGAATAAGAGCATCCAGCAGGATAGTAATAATTAAGTCCAGGGAGATAATTTTATAAACGTAGATTTAACGGCTTTACTGAGATTCTCATCTCTTCTTGTATAACCAGATTTATTCAGAGATCGTGTTAGTAATCAACTTTAGTAGAAGTGGCAATGTGAATAGAAAAGGGGCTGCACACAGGGATGGTTAGGTTGAAGAAAAGTAAAATTACTATTTCCCTGCTGCCTGCTAATGACTTAACGACCTCAGATGTGGTCCACAGGGGGCTGCAAAAGAAAGCTGTCTTTTGAAATTCAAGCAGGAGTTTCATATCTGTTATGCTAATTTCCAGACACTAATGTGACCAATTTTGTACATAAACAACAATTTCATCTGTCATTTTGGGCTCAAGTTGCAATCCTTTTCGCTAAAAACAGTAACAGTAAGTAAGTAATAATGTCCCTTAGGCTAGAATTGTGACCCTGGTGTCATCCAGAGAACAAGCCATGTTAATCACCCAGCTGCAATGCCATGAAAATAAACACATCTGTTTATGAGCAATTGCCTGTTCTTACGTTCGTGTTACCGGGTGCATCCTGTGCACCATCTTACATTTATAATGAGGCTGGCCAGAAAAGAAAAACTCTGCTTAACAAAATGGTTCGTATTTCACCAGAGTTTTGCCTGTTGTAAAGATGAGCTAGAACAACTGTGCATGGCTTTGGGAAGGGACAGGAGAAAATCACGGTGCTAAGATAATTGCTGCAGATATCCAGTGTTAAATCACCATTCCTTGAGATGTCTGATTTCTCAGCAGTTCCCTAGCCATGATACTGTGAGATCAATATTCCACACTGCACCTATAAATGAAATGACTGGCTTCCAATTTGCAGCCTCTAGACCTCTAAGGAGTCCATGGGGTGATTTTAAGTTGTGCAAGAAAGGGGATTACAAAAACAAGCTCCTATAGTCCACATATGGTTGGCTGGGGAGTTTTTTGGTGTCCACAAATTGCTAGAAATTGAAATTCTCTAAATGGGGTTCTAAACAGGCTAACAGGAGTGGTAGCAACCCAAATCATGAGGCTTGACCTGCGGCCTCATAAAACCAGTGCAAGCACCACTGCCCTCAAGGGCTCCTTCAACCTTCCTGCTGCACACACCAAGCCAGAACCTGAGGAGCCTTTGTAACAGACATCTCCTTGAAACACTTGCCCAAAGCTTTTCATTTCAACAGATGAGCATTTCCCTACATCAAAAACTTTCCAATCACCTGTAATAAACACAGGCATACATAGTTTGCACAAGGCACTTCAATCCTTGGGTTTTGTAAGCTTAGAATCAACAATTCAACTGAAAAATTGAAAAAAGCCTCAGTGTAGTGAGAGATTACAACCAAACAGAATCATCATAAATTATTATGAGAATAAATATATATTCTTTTTAAACATTGTAAAGTCTGATTTCACATTTAAGCAATTGTTGCATTATAACAGGGCTTAAATACTTATAATTACATGTTGGTTTCTATTGTTCTGCCCATTTTATAAGAACATGTAAGGCAAACGCTCAGATATAAATCCCAGGCGGTGATTATTTTTAATAGTGCAATTATTTTCTCATCATAATCACTGGGGTACAATTCCTGTTAAACTATTCAACAATCCTTGAGAGAAAGGTAAGTAAAAAATCAATCTGACTTACTTTAAGGTAAGAGCTTCCCATTCCCATTTCTGCTCTCTCCCCCTTCTGTGCTCAGATAAATATAAATGTGTATTAGCTATGGGGAGAATCAATGAAATTATGTTAAATTTGCAATTCAGCCAAGTGTCTGCAAATTCAACTAATTATTTAGATTTTGAGTCTTGTTGATACCGCTGTTATTGAAAAGCTCAACAGCCCATCTCTTTAATGTAAGCAATATCTGAGGCTTTTACACCTCCATTTCATTAAAGTTGAAACATTTTGTGGCCTAGTTAAGTGGTGTAGGCAGTTTTCTAATTATTTACTGGAAATTGTGAAAAAAGGTTTGGTCTCCTGAAATGCATTTTATAAAACAGCACATTTTCAATAGGTGCCTATAGCTTAGTACACATGCTGTATAAAAAGATTTGGATGTGTGGACCTTAGAAAATCATGACTGACTGTTTTTACTTCCCATAGGACTTCTCTGAAGAGCTCCTGGTGGAGGTCAGAGAGCAGCAGGTCCCTCCAGACCCTGTGCAGCATGTCCTGCTCCAGGAAGCTGTGTAATAAAAAAAAAAAAAAAAAAAGTCATTCTCCCTATTCCAGCAGTAAGAAAGCAATTAGCCTGATGTTAGTAAACCCTGACAGGGATGAGGAAAGCCTGCCCAAAGACTGTAGGGCAATGAATTTCAACCCATAATATGACAAACACTGGTGCAAATACTTCAAAATCAATTTGAATCTACAAGGATGAGTTCACCGCAAAGACGTCCCCTCCCATGGTTGCTAACACCCCGCGACATTTATCAGAGGACTACAGGTAACGACCTCACTTCTCCTTGGAAGATTACATTCTGCCTCCATGAACTCACCTTTAAAATTTCAAATGGATTGTACATTAGTCATTTCCTGTTTCAAAATGTCCATTATTAGCAAAAATGACATTTCGGTAGAGAGAGAAACGATTTCAATGTAATCTGCAAATCGATTTGTAAGGATTTCAGCAAAGCAATTAGGAGAATTTCTGGACTACAAACACTGTGTAATGTGAGATTTCATCTTGACTGATAGACCTGTCAGGATTTCCATCCAAAAATACAGCTGTGTTTCCCTCCTCACCACCCTACCTTTTCATGAGTTATATCTGAAAGTTTTTTTCTTTCCTGTATTTATTATTGGCACCTTGGCACTTTACCCAACTTTAATCCATTTTAATCCTCCTGTTGTCCCACTGAGCAGAACAGATGCTGAGCAGGACTGGAGAAAAAGGACAAATTGATGCCATATCTACAGGGCTCACGATCCACCAAAGAGAAATGCAAACCCAATTAAACCTCTAAAATGTACCGAGTGCTTGTTGGGCAGGGGAAAGCAAGGCTGACCAAAGCTGAGTTTGGGTACAGCATGCAATCTGCAAGATGACAACCAGTCTCAACGTTTCCTAACAAAATAGGCAAAATGCAGGATCACAAGTTACAAGCTCTGCCAAAAGGCCCCAGGGCATCATTTTAGGAGGCTATATGGCTTTTCTTTTTTTTTTTTTTTTTTTTTAAGCTTTTTTGCCACTCCTTCCCTCTAACTGCGGTGAATTCATAGCTGTGTTCCAGATTCTTTTGAACTATGCACCAGAGACATCATAAATAACAACCTTGCTGCCATCTCATTAAGACTCAGAAATATTCCAGACATTAAAAAACTGAATTCCTTTCACACTTGCAGGTTGTGCTGTCTCACTGGCAGCTCCCTCTGAAAGGTTCCCTGACATCCCAAGCTTAGTGAAAATAAAATCAAAACCTTAATTCATCCTCTGTCTTCTTCTCCCCCAGTTCTTTGTTAGAAATATCACATCCACAACACTGTATTTTTGGCCCCATATCTCAAGGGTCATCTCCAGTTCCCCCTTCCCTCTCTCACAGCCCATGTCAGTCAAATCTGTGAAGATCTATTATTTTTCTTTTCCTCCTTGGATGCAGTCAAGTCCCAGTTTGATTATTGCACTTTTCCTCCTGGGGCCCTTCTCCACCCTAATTTTTTCTAGTCCATCCAAACCTGTCTTCCTTTCTGCCTTGTGAATCCCCTCAAACCTAGCTGGTAGGTTAGTTTAGATAGTTAAACTAAACTTAGTTTAAGTAATTAAATCTTGCACATCTATAAAGAAATGCCTTATGAGAAGCTGGCATCCACACACAAAGCTTGGCTCTTGCTTTGACCTGCATGTCCCTGCATCATCTCGCTAGGGTAGGAAAGAAATTCATGAAGTATTTAACCAAATTCCAGAGTTTTTGTGTTGGAAACAGAAATAAACAGATCAGCTGAGCTGGGCAAAAGCATCCAGCTAGGATCCTCTTCCCTAAGCTTCAGACACAGTCATGCCAGCTGCACTGGGAGGGAACAGATAAACAGAACATTCAAAATAATTACATACCCATAACACTGCAAAGAACTTAAATAGGGGGGTTCACACTCTGAAGGAGTGGGATGGACCTGTTCATGACAGATTTTTCGTGGCTGTGTCTGAACTGACTATTAAAGCAAACAACGGAGCAGAAGAGTGAACTCCAGGCAAGAGCAGCCTGCACCATCCATGCAGTCAGAAGGGAGTTTTCATTTCCTACCTTACGTACACCATGCTGCAGACCTTACACACAGATAGTACGCGGCCCTTCGGAGCGAAGCAGAGGATATGTTGTGATAGGGGAGTGGGAACAGTTCCAGGTGAGCTGCCAGAAGCACAGGAGGTTTGAAGGTAATATCAAATGGCAGATAGAAATCTAGCATCCGTGGACCAATGTGAAATCCAAAACATAACAGAATTAGCAACTAGGAGCGCTCCAGAACTTTTAGCATCAGGATGCTAGAGGAGGCCACCTGGAATATTTGTTTCTATTTTAATGCAAAGTTACTGCTCAAGTAAAATACCCCTTTACACATCAAGTGCCTGGAAAGAGAACTTTCATCATTGCTCATTGTCATTGCAGGCAAGCTTGGAGAATCCAGCTGCGACAATCCCCTCAATGTGCTACACAAACTAGGAGATACAATACACATGGTGTAGAGTGATGCAAATGGGCCAGAGCTGGGCTAAGGAGGGATGGTTCCCTCCACCTTGCAGATGAGACAGGTAGGCAATTTGCCATGGATCACTAGGGAAATCCATGGTCACATCTCAGATTGAACACAAACTCTCCGGGGGTCTGCAGCACGGTCTTTGAGTGGCAAGAAGGGTGACGTTCAGTGGGCCAGCACTAACAGCAGCAATGGAGTTGTGCCAGCTAAGCCAGCGTGAACCTGGTACGTTTATTAAGAAGGGAAAATGAACGCATTTCGCTCACTCTTGTGTCAACATTTCAGTGTGTCCCCACACAAGGACTCCTCTGCCTGCTGCTGGCACATGGGAGCTCGCGGCTCCTTTAGTCACTTCCCATTCCCTCACCTTGTAGCAAGGTGTTTTCTTCTCCCTTTGAAGCAACCCTGCAAGCAGCTCCCCTTTATTTGTAATAACATCAAGCTCTTCCTAAAATTTGTCATGTCAGATGAAAAACAGGTATATGCAAAAGCATTGTGAAATCAGCAGCTTTCCATACACAACCAAAGCCACAAGATTTTCAGCCTCGCCCCCGGCTCCAGCAATCAGGAGCCTTCATTTTTCACTTGCTCCTGTTATGTGGAAGATATCAAGTAATTCATGTTTGAGAGGAACTGGAACATGACTGCTCATGTCAGAAGCTGTCCCCTGCCCACCACCAGCATGATGTGGACAGTTGTGCAGCCCTGCCGGCATGGTCAAGCTCGTAAAGAGGAGAGCTGTGCATTTTCTCAAAGCATCACAGACAGATTAAGAGATTAATGGAGCAGGAAAAGCCAGTGTCAACAGCACAATCTGTTACTGCAGCTGCACCACTTCAGAGCTTTGGACAGCAAATTGTGTATTTGCACCCTTCCCCACAACCTCCCAGGGAGAGCACACTATTTTAGAGGTATGACCAGAGAAGTCTAGATACAGGCTCAGCACTGCCAAAAATTCACTGTAAATGGATAGAGGGGTTTGCAATCAGGTTAAAATTCTGAAAATATTTGGCCTTAGGCTCACATCTGGCATTAAACTCTGGCAGTTTCTGGTAAGCAGGCAAGACAATGTTTTTCTCGTCATATCTTAATGGTCTTGCCATCATCTCCCAGTTCACCAAGGCAAAACCCTATTCCACCTACATATGGGACATGAACCTTCTTTTCTTGGCAGGATTACCCACCTCACCCCCATTTACCATACTTCGTCATGCAAGCTGAATACTCTACCTGCTTACGCAGCCTGAAGATGTGACTCTGCAGGTTTTCGTTATTCTCTTTGCAAACTATTCTGTATCCTTTTGTAATGGAGGTAGATAAAACTGTTTTCCCCTTCCAGGCCCTAGAGTATTTTCATTTTTTAAATATTGAATAAAATAAATTAAGAAATCATGTTAAGTGACTACTTTTACCTATACTTATGCCTAAGATACACATTTCATGGCGCATTAATAAGAAATTTGTATGTCAGAACACAGAAGTATGCCCACAGTCCGTTGTGACAAAGCATTTATTTTTGACTGTATTCAGCCACCATCTGTGGCTCACTGTGCAACCTGTCAGCTGCCACTGGTGGTGTGACCTCCTGAGCAATCCTCATTAGTACAGCTTCTTACCCTATCATGTAAGAAAAAGAAATTACTATGGAGTAGCTCCCAAATGTGCACCTCTCCCTACAACTAAAATTCAAAGGATGAGGCAAAAGACAGAACATCTGGCAGAGAACAGTATATTTTGTATGTTAATCAGCAGTAGAGAGCAAATAAAGCATGTTCTGGAAATAGAAAATTGACTTCTCCCAAATCAGGAGAGATTATAAGAATATATGCCTACTCTGAAAAGGAAAAGCAAGTGACTTACTCTGCATACAAGAGCATCCCCAGTGAAAGGCAAGGTAGCTCCCCAGCCTGGATGCTGTTCAGCAGGCAGAGGAAACACTCCCTCTCCCACAAAGGCTGAGGCTTCTGGATGATGGAAATGCCTTCCCTCCAGTGTACACTTCAGGCATTATTTAAGGGAGTGAAGTAAAAAAAATATTCTACCTTTTTGACTTTCTTGTTTGGTATCTTTCTAGGCTCTTTGAAGCTGTGTCCTTGGAACTGAAAGCTCAAAAAGCAACTACAGGAAACTGAATTTTTATTCTTCTCCGGTCTTTTGTCAGGAACAAAAGTGTTTGCTTACTGACCTACCTGTGGAGAAACACAAAGCAACACTTCAAACACCCATTCCCAATCAGAAACACAAGGTAAAAGCCAAACAACTGGGAGCCTGCTCAAGGATCATAAATTTCCTTATGTGACTCCATTTCTCTAACAAGCTTCTGTTCCTGAAAGTACTATTACAAAAAAACCCCAAACAAACAAACAAACAAACAAAAACCCAAAAAACAAAAAAACCCCACACAACCCCCAAAATGCTCTCTTTTAAAGCAATTCTGGAATGGCAGAAAGAAATTAATTAATTGACTGGAGTACTGTTTTGAACATGTTTCCATGCTCATGAAATATCTTGAACATATTCAAATGACAGCTCTGAAAATAAAAACTTCTGTGGCTTGGAAGAGCTGAACAGGAGTCAGAATATGCTTCTTGCTTAGCTCCAGACATGTATCTTTAACCCTAACACTTTAGGGGAATGTATCTAGAGTGGGGAAGATAGCTCAGCCGTCATGTCAAAGATGAATAAAGTGTCCAAGTACCCATTCTGGATATCCAAGTATCCAAAAATTGTTGTCATAAATGCTTAGGTTGCATTTAAACAGATAAGTTAACAGAAACAGGAGTTCTCTTATTCCTTAGTCAACCAAATCTGCCAAGCAAAAGATATTTTTGTTGCTTTTTTTGGCTATGTAACAATTTGCATATTACAAATTGTTAATAGTTATGATTACAAAATAATTATTAAAATATGAACTAGACCAGTTTTATGGCATCAATCCAAAATTATTTGCTGCAGCACATAAGCTAGTGCATGAAATTTGCTGAAGCCAGAGGTTTGCTCTGGCTGTAAAATTACAAAACTAGAGTACAAAACACAGCGTTCAAATACAAAGACATTTATGAACCTTAAATACCTGTGTTTAGAGACTATGAGATCTCTGATGCTCAGAACAAGAGAAAGTGTTTACAAAGTATACACAATCCTATTCTTTGCTCCATCAGTAATTATAAAAATAGTTTATATTTGGGGCATTTCATCTCATCTTCAAGATCTTTCATAAAGGAGTACGGTGATAAAACATGGGGTTGGCTTTGGTTTTTGCAACACTGAAATCAATCAAGTATCTGTATGCAGTCCAAAGGGACAACAAATCATGTTTGTCACACCTACACCCAATTTTCTGAAAACAAAAGATGTAACAATTTACAGAATCCCAGATGCCCTATATTTATCCTTTCTCTGAGAGCTAGAAGTGAAGACCAAATCCACCTCCTCCCTTCCCCCCCCCTTTTTTTATAAGCACCTTTGTTAATAGAACCTTTTTTTTTAGTGGTAGATTTCTTACTACAGCTGAAGCTTTTGCTTGAGGCAGAAGATGTTTGAATTGTTTGAAACAGAGCACTCTGGGCTCCATGGAGTGGCCTAGATTATACTTCATATAAATGAAGTTATTATATTAATCACAACATTCATCACAGAGTATGACAAAGTTTAAAGTGCCTTAGATTTGTTATGAAAAACAGTATTACAAAAAATCCTTCCTATTATATCTGTTTAATTTACTACCTCTTTCTACATATATATTCTAGTTGCAAGACATGTTTGTTTTCTTTATTGGTAAATATTAGAACGAGATGAAGGATGAAATTAGAAAAAATATGTGCTGTTGTGAACTCTTAGTTACAGAATTACTTGCTTCCACTGCACTGCTTGCCAGGTAATTCACTGATCTATATACCGTAACAAAAACTCACGCAGGTCAGTCTCAAGCACAGACCCTTATCAGGCAGATGGGTTTGAGGCATCTCAGTTTCCGGAGCCATGAAAACACAAAAAAGTAATTTTCTCCGCATCATGTCCAGCCACCTTTGGTTACCCCCAGCTGAAATTACCAGGTACCCAATTACAGCCGAGTTAGCTGGCAGCAGCCTTCGGGCAGGTTTGCCACAAGGTGAGAACTCGTACCTCTGGCTGTGGAGCGAGATTCGTTAGCCACACTGAAACACTGACTGAGCACGTCTCTGGAGCACCAGGACTGAAAACACAACTTGAAGGCTGCGGTAGAGGTAAATCACATACAAAAAAGACACAGGAAAAAAAATATCAGAGGCATAGAAGAACATCCATGTGCAGAAATATTAAACACTGGACTCTTCAGTTTAGGAAAGCAATAACTGAAGAAGGAGAGCTAGGACCTGTTATACTGAGAAGGTGAAAAGAAGTTAGCTGCTGTTTCTTATCATACAACATAACAATATGATCAGGCACTGAGCTTAAAATAACAAAAAGGAAGCACTTTTTCACATAATACATAATCGCATCGTGGAAACTATTGTTACACAAGCATGTGAAGGTAAAAAAATATAAATTACTTCAAAAACTGTTTTAAAAATTCATGGACTGCCCAGAGAAGGATCACTTGCCCACTTGCTCTCTTCCTTTTCCTAAGCATCTGGCCAGTTACAGCTAACAGGGGTGAGATATGGAGTAGGAAGCTATAGGACTCACTCACTTAGCTTCATTAGGTAGAAAGCACCCAACTCAAAATGCTCAGGGAGTTCAAAGCAGCAGCAATAACAATGAAAATTTAAGATTTATCCATCAGAATAAACAATATACCGAATAGTCAATAAGTATACATCAAGCTCGTTATTGCCATTCTATGCTGTGAGAATTAGAGCTGGGATTGAGAGATTCCAAGCAGCTCCAGTATTTTTCACTGGAGTTACAGAGCTTCATTCAAACAGAAGGTCCTTCAAAACAGAAGGTATTGTGACTAGTTTGTATGCGTAATATTTACTTGTTTTTATTTGGATTGAAACAAGCAAAGAAATCCAGGCTCTAGATGCCCTTGTAATCACTCATAAATGCAAGTAGTGCACCAAAACCCAATACATTAAAATAATCTTTAAAAATAATTATGAACTGACACCTAAGAGCTAACATAGCTGAAATTACAAATTAGAAATGTCATCTCATGATGTGCATTAGCCCAGTGCCACTCAAAGCCAATGTATTTTTACTCATATCAAATTAGAACTGCAAGCTACTGTGGATTTTTTCCTTGAACAAGGTACAGCTGAAAGGTCTGCAAAGAGAAACCTGACTCTGAAGCATTTCTTTTGGAGCAATCCATAAACCATCTGCATGTGCCATTAATGTTGGACATGGGAACAAGGCTGCTCTGTGTCAAAATGCTCATGACAGAAGTGTTTATTTGGAAAACAAACCATAAAGGCTAATAAAAAGGTCCTTGATAAGTTGACAAAAAGATTACAAAGCTGAATGAAGGAGACTTGGACAACAATAAAACAAAGACCTGGGCTGTTCTTTCTCCAGAAGTTCCAGGCAAGGGAACAGGTAGAGCTTTCTAGACTCTGAGAAGAGCAACATCATGAATGGAGGTCTTGTCAGACTCCAAAGCATCCTTCTCATGGACATATATGTGAAACGGGCCCGTTCCTGTGCCTTTTGTTATCGCTGCAATGTCACATCAATGATGCACAACAAAGAGCCAGAAAGTGAGGGCTTCTATTCAAACAAGAGCTTCTGCATTGTCAAAGATCCTCAAAAGTTTGTGGACAGCAAGAGAACTCAGATAGTAAGGGAGGCACAGCCTTCAGCTCACGGTTATTTAGCATGTAATTTGATTTCATGTGTTTTCCTGCTTTGTATTCTTTGATTTCAAATCTGTCCTCAGTACCTGTTTCTGCCACAATACCTATAGTAAATTGCTAGCTCATATTGGATAGGCAAGTGGCCAGCTGAGACTATGGACATAATTAACTTGTCTATTTTAGCAACCCACCTCAAACCTTCAATTTATACAACAACACATCAATGTAAAAACATCTTCTGGTCACAGTCCTTTCCATTTTTTTAATCATCTGCCCCTCATATTTGTTACTTCATTCATCACAACATCTTGTAATTTAAATTGTAAGCTGTTGAGGACAAAAAGTATTCTGTCTTGCATATTTTTGTGTAATGAGACCATGAAAAATGAGACCCTGCCACGATAGCTCCTCTGGAAATTAATACACATCATAATATTATTATCACCCTTCAACCATTTCCTTATCACCTCGAAGTATATTTTTTCCTTGTTATGGTTTAACCCCAGCCAGCAACTAAACACCACACAGCCACTCACTCACTCCCCCCCCGCAGTGGGATGGGGGGAGAAAATCGGGAAAATAAGTAAAACTCGTGGGTTGAGATAAGAACGGTTTAATAGAACAGAAAAGAAAAAACTAATAATGATAACACTAATAAAATGACAACAGTAATAATAAAAGGATTGGAATGTACAAATAATGCACAGTGCAATTGCTCACCACCCACTGATCGACACCCAGCTAGTCCCCAAGTGGTGATCCCCCCGCCCCCACTCCCCCCAGTTTCTATACTGGGCATGACATCACATGGTATGGAATACCCCTTTGGCCAGTTTGGGTCAGCTGCCCTGGCTGTGTCCTGTGCCAGCTTCTTGTGCCCCTCCAGCCTTCTCGCTGGCTGGGCATGAGAAGCTGAAAAATCCTTGACTTAGTCTAAACACTGCTTAGCAACAACTGAAAACATCAGTGTGTTATCCACATTCTTCTCATACTGAACCCAGAACACAGCACTGTACCAGCTACTAGGAAGACAATTAACTCTATCCCAGCTGAAACCAGGACATTCCTGTATTTTTTAAGCAGAGCAATGGAAGCTGCTGTCTGATTGGCATTCAAACGTGAATAAGATGCCAAGTGCTGCACTTCTTTGCACTTTGCACCGTGTGCTCCCTACAGCATGCATCTGCCACAGAGAAAAGTGTGTTGTTGCAGCAGCAGATTAAATGAATCCAGACAGTTTTTGTCCTTCAGGGAAAGACACCTTGTTTTTGTCAGACTCCAGTCTGTCGATGCTCTAAAGTCACAGGATAGCAATCCACAGCACACGGCATCTCAGTATTGCGCTGGAGATTAAGAAATAGAAATTGTGTTCTTCTTTGGGAAAAAATGATCTTTCTTACAACATCCATTGACCAAAATGCTGCAGCTCTGGTGAGTAGTTGTCATTTAAGCAACCTTTGGCTTCCTACAGACCAATGAAGGAAGCAGATGGGTCTTCACACATTCCCGGTGCGTGTTTTCCCTCTTCCTGATTCCCTGAACACAGAACACACAAAAGGAGACATCGACAACATGAAGTTCATCTGAATGTTTCCATTAAGCCAAACCTGCTTTGAAGAGCAAACCTGACATCAAAAACCCATCTAGGGAGTGTTTTCCACTGAAACTCTGCTCAGAGAGAACACGCACAAATGGAAAGGCCTGCTGCCTGCCAAAGGAAAAAAGCTCTTGTGGTTGAATCACACATCCATTAGTAGCTGTGAATAGCAAGAGCAGCCTGTAATCATTAATACTACACCTTAAAATGATCACTTCATACTATTTTGCTTATGGGCAAGGGTGTTCTTAATATATTTTTTCTTTTATGCTAAGCAACCAGTTTTAACATCACAATTCTTTTGATAGTGTGATTCTGTGCATTCATAGAAATGAAAAGCTATACAGGACTTTTTTTTTTTTTTTTTTTTTGAGATATTTGTCTTCTAATAATCATGAGTTGTAAAAAAAGTCCTTCAGACATCACTCACAAGACCTCCTGTTTTTCTAGGGATCTGATGGCTCTTCTTGACACATGCAGTTTACAGCCCATGTCCCACTTAGCTCACTACTTCACAACCAGTTCATCCATGCCAGAAATAAACATATTGATGCTTTTATCCCTCCCTTCCCTATTCCAAAGCCACCTTGTGACCCCAGGGACCAGGCCGGATTCCTTTCAGTGCTAACAACTGCTCTGAATCATGAGCAACAGCAGGAGTGATTGCCAACAGAAACCTCACACTCCTTTCTTCACCCCTGGGAAGAACAAACATCCCGCGGAGACTATTTTAGAAGTATACGTTTAATAGATTTCAGTCTTCCACCTGGCAGAACCAGCAGATGCAGAGTAACCCATGGCTTTAATCATTTTCCTTCCACAGGCACAATTCAGCCATACAGCTAATTCATGCTGTAGATTCTGCTCAGTGAAGCACTGCAAATTATCCACACAAGCAAAAAACCACTTCCAGAGAGTAGATTTAGGTTAAGCATGATTCAAGGATTTGCATGCAAGACTCTCACCACAGTGAACCATGAAGACATTAACACCATGACACATTGAAAAGATACGCCAAATGCATTTATTTATTTAGAGTACAGAGAAGAGCCAACTTTTCATTCCCAAAACAATCATTCAGCGACAGTTGAAAATTAAAACTCTTCAAAAGCACCCAGGAATAGCATGTGGTGGTGATGTTTGTTTGGTTTTAATTAAAATATTTAGACATCTGGAATTGAAGGGAATGCCAACAACCTTCAACTTACTGGTAGAGAGAGGAAATAAGATACTTCTAGTATAGTCCTACCACTTAATTTTAGTTCACACAATTAAAAATGTTAGTCCAAATCTACTTGATTATTATATTATCTCATTTATACACTGAGCATTCAACTTCATGTAAGATCTCTGAGTTTTCTAAGCAGCTCGTCAAGGTACACTGCACAGTCCACCTGCCTGGCAGACCTGAGTTCATAATCCTCAGCTGAATAAAGTCATGAAGAACAAACACTTTAGTCTGATACTATGAATCGCAGCTCTGTTAAGACATCAGCTGACACCAATTGCAGTATAAATCTTGCTCAGTAAAGCAGAAAGGGTCTATTCACTTCTTTATCATGTCAGTTTAACAATGTCTGTTAAAAATGGTCTTTACTAAAGCTTTGGTTGCACTCATTTAGACATTTCTTCCAGGTTTATGGACAACATCAGGTCTCAGTAATTAAATGTTCTCTATAGTTTTGATGATTAAGAAGGTGACAACTGAACAACTAACACTATATATAGGACTACTACTTTCTTTTCCATTTTAAGATACTGTTCTTGCAGGCTAGAGAAACACTCCTCAGGTAATTTTTATTAGAGGAAATGGTTCTTGCAGCCATTCTCAGTGAGGAAGACTAGTGACTTGGTCAGGTTTAGGTCTACTAACATGAAGGGAAAGTAGTAACTTATTGGGAACAAATTTCATCACTGGCAATAAGATCCAACTGACTTTAAGAAACTTTAGGAAGAGACTGTAATTAAGAAATGCAGCATTTTTCCAAACAGTTTAAATGTGATTAAAAGCTTTTTAAAAAATTCTTTTTTTCAACATTACCTGGAAATACTAGATCACTACAGCTGAAGAGTGGAAATAAAATTTTTTAAATGGCACTGAATTCTAATAAGGAAAAAAGCATTTCTAGAGTTTGCTACATGTTCAAAAATAATTTTGTATCAGAAATAGCGTGACCAGCAGGAGCAGGGCAGGGATCGTCCCCCTGTACTGGGCACTGGTGAGGCCGCACCTCGAGTACCGTGTTCAGTTTTGGGCCCCTCGCTACAGGAAAGACACGGAGGTGCTGGAGCGTGTCCAGAGAAGGGCAACGAAGCTGGTGAGGGGTCTGGAGCACAAGTCTTGTGAGGAGCGGCTGAGGGAACTGGGGTGGTTTAGTCTGGAGAAGAGGAGGCTGAGGGGAGACCTGATTGCTCTCTACAACTGCCTGAAAGGGGGTTGTAGTGAGGTGGGTGATGGTCTCTGCCGTCAGGTGGCTGGAGATAGGACAAGAGGAAATGGCCTCAAGTTGCACCAGGGGAGGCTTAGGTTGGATATTAGGAAAAATTTCTTCACTGAAAGGGTTATCAAGCATTGGAACAGGCTGCGAAGGGAAGTGGTTGAGTCACCATCCCTGGGGGTATTTAAAAGACATGTAGACATGGTGCTTAGGGACATGGTTTAGTGGTGGACTTGGCAGTGTTCGGTTAAGGGTTGGACTCGATGATCTTAAGGGTCTTTTCCAACCTAAACGATTCTATAAGATCAACTACTAACTATCCTTTTGAGAAACTAGGTCTGAACTGAGAACCCAGAGTGCTGGTGGCAGGGATTACTGCAGAGATTTGAGCAGCATTCCTGGAGAACTGGGCTTAGTGTGTTCTAAATTCTGCACAACAGACAGTTTAGTAAATATTGAACCTATCATGTAATGAAATAATCATGTGGCAAGAACATTGCTTGCAAATATATGAAAGGCCTGTTACCACTACAGCTATTGTTTTTTCAGACACAAAACCCATTTATCAACAGCACTTTAGCAGAACCAGTTATACAGCTATATGGTATGGTATACAGAGATATGATTTTCCCCTCCCAGTTCTGTATTTAAGCACCTTAAGTAAGTATCGCACAGGTGAACTGCTTTAAAATAGTTTTCAACTACCTACAGGAAACAAGCGGCTCTTCTCTCCTCTGCCACTTAATTTGATATGTGCTGGGAGCCCACATCACAGTTAAAAAGAGTCGATATCCCATCAGATCTGCTTCATAATCAATTTGGATATGCCAGATCAGTGGCTGTGCTTCAGATCACTTTGACCTTCAGTTTGGAAGCAATTAAGCAGGCTGCATATTCTACTATTTTCATTTCTCATAAGGATAGTGAGGTTGGTTTGGTTTCCCCTCAGAAGTGAAGTTCCATTTACATATGCTGCAAAACAATTTGGAGATCAAAAGAAAAACATTGCGCCTAGAACTGGCACAAATAAACTGTCATGAGGCCTCCTGGGTGTAATAGGGGAACTTCTACAGAAAGTTGGTCAAATGTGTTTACAAGAAAATTTGCTTAGATTTTTTTTTATCTATATGCACTTATTTCATTTGGTGGGAACTTTAGAAGGGCAAAGGGAGGAGTTCATTTCATATGGCCTATGAAGGTCTTCAAAATTTTTATTGTGTGGGGACTTTTTTCTAGCTGATGCGTGAAGAGAAAATGAATGAAGTGACATTATTTAATCCAAAGTTGCAAAATCCTGCGGTTTCAATGTAAGGCCTAACATATCTCATAAAGTCTGTTTAAGCCAAAATATAGAGGCAATGGAGAGAAAGTCCACAAAAATCAGTGATTAAATTAAAAAGGACATTCAAATGTATTTTTCCACTGCATAATACATTTGAAATTTTTACAAAACAGAATTATAATATTCTTTAAATTAACATCAAAAAGGGGAGAGGTTTTTTTCAAGGCTCATTTCTAAATATACTGAGTATATCAACTATTGTAACTCTTATTACACACCCTATAACTGATCTGAAGCATATATTTAAATAATAGAATTTACTTTTACTATTTGTATGTTGATTCAGATATTTGTACTTCTTATTCTTGATATGCTGTAATAGTGATGAAACTGTGAGAAGCAAGACCCTAGGTGAATACCTAAATCCAAGTGAAAAGTTCCCCAGCTGTCAAAAATTATATTTCTATTAATGCTAGATCCTGAAAAAT
Source organism: Aquila chrysaetos chrysaetos (assembly GCF_900496995.4). Taxonomy (NCBI): domain Eukaryota; kingdom Metazoa; phylum Chordata; class Aves; order Accipitriformes; family Accipitridae; genus Aquila; species Aquila chrysaetos. Next base: position 82,720,859 of record NC_044005.1, read on the forward strand.
GCAGTTTTACAATCACCACTTAGGACATCATAATAAAGAGATGTGATCAACTGTAGATAAAACCATTACCTTCAACAGTGCCTCCTGATTTAACAGAGAGACAGTGTAAGAAACTCCCAGCCTCCTTTCTAAGTCACAGTTGACATGGATTCTCCATTTTCCATTCAAAATCATATAGCAACAGCAATTATAACTATTTTTTACCTACAGCACATTAAGAACTTTACATATATTTAATTATGCTCTAACTCCAGAGATCAGGGTAGAATTAATGTCATTCAGCCAGTTTCCTGGTATTTTTCTACAGCCAACCATTTCTCTGAAAACTGTAGTTGGCCAAACCACTGACACTCCAAAGACCTGAACACTGAGTGGCTGAATCACACGTTTCTAACTCTCAGGGCTCTCTGCTTAGATTGCCTCTATATTCTACCCAAAAGCACTAGAGCAGCTGTCTGAACCAAGGACACTCTGCAGCTTGGAAGATTAAATTCTTATTAAACATAAAAATAAATCCAAGTGTCATAGACTTTAATGGCCCAAAGGGCCAGTCGGATCATCTACTTTGAACAGTGCAACACAGACCATTACATTTCATCCAGTAGTTCATGCATCAATTTGACCAATTCAGTTTCAGCAAAGACATTTCTTCTGATCTAACTTGATTTTTACTGAAGTTCACTTTATAAGTGCTGCCATTAAGAATGGCAGAGACTTTCTGTTTGGGGAACACCTCCCATGATACAACTCTGATCCTGATCAGAAAGTAATGTTCTTCTAAAAAATAAATACTAAGGTTGTGCCATACCTGCTTCTGCTATACTAACGTCCCTCTCACTATCCCATGTTCATGAAGCATCTTAATCAAGGTTTGTGATTATATGACAAAACATCTTCAATTTGGCTGAGAACTTCCATTTCAGCTAGACACACAACATCTTGTGATGCTTTCATTGTAGTTATCATTTTTAAGAGATATTGAGAGTTCATGTATCTTCCTGCTTTTTGCAGCCTAATCACCAAGTCCTTCTCTCCCTCGACAGACCTACATCGATATCACCTTCCTGTCTCTGCTATTGATCTACTTTTCACCTACCCTAACCCACTTCTAAAGTCTTCCAGTGCTTCCTCTGTTAACAAGTTAGTATTTAGGTTATCTATTCCTACATATTTCCCAGCTACAATTCACTCTTGACATTATTCCAGCCATTTTTATACCTGTTTTCCAATCAGTTTACCTACATAAATGCTTCAGGTTCCTTGGGGGATTGAATTACACCCATTGATCATAACCTTTGACCAATTCAAATGCCTTAGATCCTTCAGCATTTGAGGGATTTAAAGAAATCTTAGCAAATAAGTGTGCTAAGGGGTGAAAGTCTTTATTTTTCTTTTTGTCAACTAGATACCAAAGGTAGAAGTTTCGATGTTGAGATAATACCATTACCAAGAGTACTTCAAGAGTGCAGATCCAAGTGGAAAGAAAGGTTAATATTCTCAAAATGGTCTGTTAAAAGCAGGGATCCACTGACATGAACTAGGCTTCAGATTCAGACGGGCCAGTGAAGGATGATAACATTTTGTAGAGTGGAAGGGATAATAAAACATGAGAGGCAGAGACTGGCAAGGATGGCAGCAAGGACGGGTTACTCTGCTAATGTGAACTAAGTAGTGGACTTCATACAAGTTCTAAAAACCACCATCAGTAACATCTATTTTGTAGCAGATAAGGAGGAATACACAGGATGGTGAAATAAGGAGACTGTGAACAGCAGAGGTTAGTTCAAAGATGCCAGTTATTCAGTAGACCCACAGTGTGGTAAAAAGAGGAGACAAAAAAAAACCCCATACGATGACCTAAAAGGACAAAGTTATTCTTTTGTGGATTTTTAAGAGGCTTGAAATAGACAAACATTTTAGAATATTCTATATATGCTTTAAAAAAAATAAATAAAATCTTAAGGATCACGATGTGAAATCTACCCAAAAGAACCACTCACATAATGAGACCTTGACTTCATCTGTCTAGCTGTAATTCATTAGATGTGCACTAGGGAAAACAAGGAAAGCATCAGTAATTATATTGCGATAAGCTTGCCCAAAAGCTCTGCATTACATCTGCCTTGCCCTAATGGTTTAGGTACATGTAGGGAAGAAACAAAAAGCGTAAATGAACTCTTAAGTTTTACATCCCTGCAACAAATCTGGGCCAGGAAGCCAGAAGATGATAGCAACCCAGGTAACATAAATGTCCTTGACAGGCCAACATGTCTAAGTAAAACTAAAAGTTTTTTGCCATAGGTGCAAGGTTTTAAGTGTTTTCCTTCCTTGGTTAAAGTGAAAAAAAACCAGGGCGCTAAACCTGGGGTTCTGGAATCCTTTTATTGTATTTAGCATATTACCAGATTTGTGGGAAAACAGGTTTTTCAAATAGTAGAATCTTTGATATGTTAAACTTCCCTGAGTATTTTGATAGTAGAAACCACAAGAAATTTTACATTTCACAGCCATGTGAAAAGAGCAGCACCACAGAGCAAGTACCTGCGTCGCAAACGCGTTGCCCTATCTCATCCTCTACACGTATTCTTGCTGCCATGTCTCTTTCAATTACATGGGCTTGAGACTGACTGAAATGTTCACCATCTTCAAGGGAATCTCTCAGTCATCCCCACTGCCTCTGCTTTGGCTTGCACTGCTGATTGGTCTGGGAGCATGCAAACCGGATTCCTTCTGGAAGAAATCCACCCAAAAGGCACACTCTGCAACGCTCCTCTATCTCCTAATGCCCACTCCAGCCATACTGTAAGACTAAAACTAGTCAAACTCCCAAAACATGCCCAGAAGGAACGCCACGTGGTCAGCACCAACGCTTTTCCTGCGTGGACCCGCTCCTATCGTGCCATGATGGTAACAGCTGCCCCTGCTGTTCCCCTTGCCGAGGCAGCACTCCGCACCTCAGCAGAGCACTTCGTAAGTCACAGCCAACCTGTGAGCTCCTCACCTTCCTTCTGCAGAACACCCAATAATGAAGTTCTCTTCATTAGATCTTGAAAGGCGGTGAAGTCAGAGACTGTTTTCTTGTCTTTGATGCTAGCACTTCAAAAGATCACAAGCTGTGGACCGGCAGCCCTTTTCAAACACCCGCCTCTAAATTTAACCATGGTAATTTAAGATCGGATGTCGTAAAGAAGAGTACTTCCTATATGAGCACCATGGCTGCACAGGGCTATCTTTTGGCACAGTGAATCCCCTCAAAAACACAACCAAGTATTACCTTAGTATCTCCTTTACTGATCCAGAACACAGAAGTGTCTTGTCAGAACAGTTTCAAACTTTAGATGTTTGTGTGTCTCCTGCTTTTTTTCAAGTAGCAAAATATAACAAAATTTACTTTAAAGATTCACTTAGGAGAGTTGATGCTTGCAAATAGATCCATCTGCAATGCTTTATTGCAGAAATACATTTTCTTTTCAACTTGTGAAAGAGTAGCATTTGGGATTTTGTGGGGGTTGGTTTGATTATTGGTTTGGTTTGGTTATTGGTTTATTTGCTTATTTGGTTTGTTGTTATTTCTGACTACTGCATAATCATATCAGGGTCACTGGGTTTTCAGAATCCTTCTCTTGTGACTAAATGCTATTTTTAATAGCACTACTACAATGCAGGGAATGTTTTCAACTGAATGATTTACATATTCTTAGTGATTTTTCCTTTCTAATCTCAAACAGCTCTATAATCAAGGAACAAGTGATTCTTACTGTATTTACAAAGCAGTAAGAGTTTAAAGCTCCTCAGTGTCAAACTGCTCAAAAGGAGGATTCTCATTTTTGATTTTTCCACATTATCAAGTTCAAAATATTCTGCTTTCAAAGACAAACCAAAACGGTCAAAAAGTATGCAATATGAAAATAAATTGCCATTTTCTTCAAATAGCAACCAAAGCATTAATTTCAGTCCTTTGCTAGCTACTTGTAACTGTATGCTATAATTTGTACATTTTTCTGTTATATATTTTATTATAGTCCTCCTGACAGGCAATAAAAGGGAAGAAAATATAGTTTAAAGCAATTTGTAGTACTATTAATCAAGAGAGGTAAACTCACAATAATGAAGTAAACCAATGAAGGACAAAGGCTTTGTCACGTACAGTTACATTTGTTGCATTTCAGATTAAGATTTTTCGTTCAGAGGATCTGTGTGGATCTATTCTCTTCCTTGTAATAGAGACTTATTTTTTAAATTTTATGCTTGAATTCCTAAAAATAACTTTATTCTGCTGACGTAGCAATCCACTGTGGAATCCAAGAACAAGCAGCTCATTCCCAGCATAACGGATTTCAAAGCACGCGCGGAGCTCAGAAACGCAGAGCTGGGAGTTTTATCCACACAGCGAGTGACGGAGCCCACACGGGTAGGGTTAGGCCGTAACAGAAACTTTTCTACCGCATCAGAAATCCCCTCGGCTGGGGAACACCCCCTGCGCTCAGTGCCTCGACCACCTCCTCCATCTCCCAGCCGTCCCACTTAGGAATGTGAACCTCGCCGCAGGTCTGGAAGAGTTCCGCTCCTGTGAGGAGGGTCCACCACGTCCACTAAGGCACCTCCAGCTCAGGGAGCCAGAGGACCCTCGCCGCTTGCCAGGACACTTCAAAACCCCGAGGCCGAGTTTCCCAACCCTCCAACCCCACCAGCGGACTTCCACACCTCAGGCGGGGTGCTGCCAGGAGCTCATCCGACAGGAGAAGGCAGGCCCACGGTGGGCGCGCAGCTCCGGGCCCCTGGGCCCAGGACCCCCAGCGCCCTGCAGGGCCCGGGCGCAGGGCCTTTGCTCAGGCTGCAGCTCTGCCGCTCCCTTGAACAGCTGGCATCCAGAGCGGTGTGGGGTTTGGTCGTCTACACAAAGCAGTGGCTAAAAATAAACCGAGGAATAACTCAGGGAAGAGAAGAGCAACGGCGAACCCCGGCAGATCCTCTTCTAACCACAGACGACATGCTTTGTTTTTAAAGCCTGGTCTTGCGCTAGCCCTGTGCGAGTTACGTGCCCTTACAGGAACGCTCTACGTATGGAAAAGCAAAGATTTAGAGTTAGCCCAAAATCTTAACAGTAACCAAATAGCCTTTAGTCCAGTCACAATATTAAATGTCTAAATCCGTCAATTATTGTAGAGAAAATAAAACCTCTAACATAATACAACTAGCAAACGTTACATACTCACACACTCCCTCGTATCTGTTGCACACACCTTTCCACCACCCCTTGGGGTCCTGGCATCAACAGCACATGGTCAGGGTCCCACGGTGTTCATCAGGAGTAGCAGGATGCTGATGGTGGGGATTGTTCTTTCTTCTCTCTAAAGTCCACCTGAGGTAATACTACACACTTCCAAAAATGTTCTACTCACTGTTCTTTCTTCATTGGTCTGACAATTCCACATTACAGCCAAATAATTATATATAGCGTGGTTTACTCACGTTGCACATTTGTTCTTTCTTCTCTTACCCCTAAAAACTTGTTTGGCACAACTCTTTATGTTGTATTTCTTTAAGGATCAGCACTTGGCCATGAGCGATTCGTTTATGTCCATGGGGCCTCTGGCACCTAAGATCATAGATTAAATGATTCTATGCAAAATAACTACTTACTACTAGCCATTAGCTACAGAAATATATCAAAATCATCATAAACATAGGTAGTACACTACACAATTGTACAAAGTTAGGCTGTCACTTGACAGTTGCTGTTATGGCTAAAACAAAGCTTCAGGTAGGGCAAGATAAGCCCAGATAAATCAAGCTCAGTCAGTCTTCATGCTAAGGCCTTGCAGAGTTAATACAAACTACTAGCAATGACAATACTGTGTTTATGTGGTTACCAATCTATACCAGTAGCTAGGTCACCCTCCAGAGAAGGGGAAATGTCGTCTTGAAACCCCTTAAACATCAGATAAAATAAAATGCAGGCCTTCCAAATCCCCGGGAGAATACTCTAACAGCATGATATAAAATACCAGCTCTACTTAGAGCTTCCACCCACTGCCCAGTGGCCACTGCTTGATTGCATGCCGTTCCTGTGCTAGGTGACTTGGGCTTTGGTGGAATGGGTGGAATATAGGTGACCCAAACCTGCGTTCAGACAGCTGTTTCGCTTAGCAGGACACAGGAGGCTCCAGCCACGCTCAGACATTGAGGAAACTTTAAAATTGAAAAGGAATATACGGTAGTAAGTTTTTACCTTCTTCAAGATGAGTCAGTTGGTGGAGCATCAGTTTTTTGGATTACCTTCTTACATACAGGTGTCTAAACTCTGCTTATGTTCTATTTCAAGCACCAAAACTGGCTCTCTAAATTTAGTGTCAAGGTACACAAATTAGGAAGCTGATTTCCCTCAGCTCCTCACATAGAAAAGAGACAGACTCCTCCAGAGGGTAATTTTGATCATAAGAACTCCTACTTAATTACCATCCAAATACAGCTAAAAAGAAAATACCACAAACTTTTGCTTTGCAATTTATTTATTAAGAAGAAACATAAAAAAGTGACCACAAAATGGGATAAAAATATTTAAACATTTTGAAGAAAAAAAAAAAAAAGGTAAGTCAGACAAAAATCACCTAATAATTGGGAAGGAACTTTCATTTCCCACCCTTCAACATGCCATATAAAACAGTATCCTAAAGCAGCAAGAGTAAGTACTGGATGCAATTACAGCTTCAGTATCTATCTTTCTTTTCTTCAGCCTATTCAAAGCACTAAATGCCTGCGTCTTCCAGGTAGTGAAGTGCATATTCCTGAGTATAGGGGCAAATTCAGCTAGAAAAGGGAAAGAATGAAAGAAAGGGGAAAAAAAACCCAAACAAACCCACAACCCCAAACCAAAACAAAAAACCCAAATAACACAGCTGCTTAGTCTTCAGTGAAGTATGCCTCCAGTCCTTCCAGTTCTGCATCAGCTGTTGTATTTGAAGAGGTGGGAGCAGAATTTGAATTCATGCTTTCCTGACTATTATTTTTTTGTTGAGAGTTTCCTGAATTACTTGGTTCCTTCTTCAGTTCTCTACCACCACTTAATAGTCTTTGACTCTCTGTAAAATACTGATTAGGATGATTCAAAGAAAACCCAATGTCATCAACCTGCACATAAAAGGAAAGGAACAGTGAGTTATTATATTTATTTCAAAAAGTCATCTTTTCCACAGTCAAGAACAAATTAATTAGCAATTTAATAAGTTCTGATTTTGTTGAAGAAAAATGCATCAATTTGTAAATACTGTCCCAGTAAATATTAGCATGACACAGATTTACTTTCATCACAAAATTTCTTCCTTCATGTTAGAAATAAAACAACTGCTTTGGCACATTCAAAACAGTATTTCACATTGTCTTTGCTGTAGTAAAGAAAAAAAACACCCCATCTGTCCTACCTTTACAGATGTAGGACAATTGAACCTACACCTTAAAACAGCATTTCCCTACCCAAAAGAGGGACTGAGACAAGTCTAGAGTGCAAATGGCAGTAGAGAATATATATTGATATACCACTATAAGTTGTAACAACTGCACAATATAAATCTAGATCTTAAGTATCAGTGTGAAACTGTGAATGGAAACAGGTAGCTTCATCTCTTCCCCTGTTTTCTCCAGTAGCCACAAATGCAATATTTACAAGGCAGCAGGCTAAGATAGAAGCCCAATAGATCAAGCTTATCTCTGCTCCATCAGTGCCAACATCACCATCCTGACACTAGATGCACCACCAGTACCAAAGAACATTTAGTCTTCAGTGGAAAAGAACACAGAAAACTAGCATAAGGTGCAGCATATTTTTATTGTTCCTTTCCACTTAGGAGGTGCATTCTTTCAGCTCCATAATTATTTGATAAATGAACATTAAATTAATGCTCATCAAGTATTTCAAATGAACAAAGCTTTCAGCTTTAAAAGTAAGCTATTCTGACATATTAACCAGAAATCTCAATTATAACCCTTGTAGCTCTTTTCAGGGCCTCAGAAGTTGAAAATGCTTACTTTAACAGGTGCTTCCACCTCATATTCAGGCAATCTGCACCTTCTATCTGCCCATCAGGTCATGTGAATGCTAAGAACATTTTTAGAAAAATACTGCTTTTAAAAAACATTGGAAAACTTCCCAAACCTGGGATACAAGAAACCAAGGAAGACTAAGAGCCATATACTGGTAATTTTCTGCTCCCACTACCTTCTCTTTTTCCCAGAAGGGTGGGACCAATTCAAGCATAACAAGCAACTTTGCACACACACAGCATCTCATAAGGACATATACTGTGGCTGATCTGATATGCCAAAACCCATCAGGTTAAATTTCAGCCACTTGTGAAAGATCATAAAGCAGAGAATCAATGTGTGTTTTAAATGGAACCCTGATTCAATGCATTCCCACCACCTAGCTTAGCTCTGTCAGAAAATGGCAACGTGTAACAAAATCTAATTCAGACACAAAAAAGACATTAGCAACTGTAGTAAGTGACCTTGCTTGAAAAATCTTAGCTATAAGTGACAGGCCTACCACGCTAATTTGGCACTCAAAATAAAAGACACAAAGTAAAAAAGAAGAAACCTGAAGCCACCATCGAGTTTCATTTCAGTCGTATCTGGATGAATTTCATCCAGTCATCTTTCATCCATGCTCCAATTTCCATTATGTGGGAACTAAATTACTTCTTTGCACCAAAAAGGCTTAAAAAAAGAAGTGATACAGTGAAAAGCTGGCTTTCCTAGAAGCAGCTCTTAATTAGTTCTATTATTTTTAACCTTAAAATCTCAGTTTTCTTCAGACCAATTTAAGGCTCACTTTGTAACTCCTAATTTTGTTCTAAATTCTTCTCTCACCAACAAATTGGAGTAAGCTGTAAAAGCAGCTCATTGTATGAACAGAGCCTACAACCATGTTCTCAGAGGTGACTGACAGTATCTGGCTAAAAGCTATTTACAGGTTGTTAGTTAAAATTTAATATGACTGCATGTACCCTATTTTAATTAAAAGAATTCTGCCCATTTTATCACCTTTTTTTTAAGAGCCTGAAGAGAGAAAGGGTAAGTTTTGTTCATCATCATCATCTTCATTTGTGATATAGTGATACATAAACAAATCTGTTCTGCGTAATTTTCAACAAGGTTCTCTGAATAAAAATATTCTGCTCTGGCTGGAAATACACAAGAAATTTGACCACAAAAATGGACGTGAAGCTAAAACAAATTTCCTGGCTTTTTTATGTTAGACTGCTCATGTTACTTTATATAAGTTTTACAATGCTTTTAGGTAATACAGATCAAAGCACATCAGTTTTAAAAGCTGCATCATTAACTTAATTATAAGTTACCTGAAACTTACTACCAGAAACAGAGGAACTAGATTTCCCTAACTGCTTTATCCATTTACACCTGTAAATCCATCTGGAATCCCCTATGCCCAAAGAAAAACGTATTTTCTGGGCAGTCAAAAATTTAAGTTTACAACATGTATTGATCCAAGCGAAAAGACCTGTCACTTTGGCCAGAACTGTTTATTCCATCTAGTAGGTGATACTAACACAAGACTTTTTTTGGATTCAACACATTTTGCACATACTGGGCTTCACACAAAATCTAGTTTTGTATTCCTGCTATAGCACATCTTGTTTTGAAAAAGCTGAAGCTATCATTTTGTACCTATAGTATCTTTTGGTTTTAACCAAGAACTTCTAAAATGACAGCTCATAATGCTATAGCTGATATTACAGAAAAAATGTGTGGAGCAATCATGGTGCTACAGTAAATGATATCAATTAACCACATCACTTTTTTCCTTAAAAAAAAAAAAAAAAAAAAAAAAAAAAAAAAAAAAAAGTCCAGTGTTCTCACGATTTGATCACAAAGAACGAAGAAAAAACGGTTTTTGCAGATCTTTTAAAATAAACTATTCAAAAGTGATTCTTCTGTACCAGAAAGTTTGCTATGTGTCAGATTTCATTTACTTTTTAAAAATACACAAGGACTATAAAATATCAGTATGCAAGAATAAAATGTTTACAGATAAATATTAATAATCAGCCGTTACAGCTGTAACTGTAACAAGTAATTAATATAGCAATATTCATGCAAACAGCATCAACATCATTAGTTCCTCTGGAATATAACTAACACAGGCATTAGCCAGTTAGTCTTTCTTATTTGTTCATAATGCTCAGGGTCTTAAAAAAGTAGATTTATACAGTGGATTTATATACAGTCAGATTTCAAAGCACTAATTATTTCTACAGGCAAGCTGCCACAAGAACATTAATTTAACCTACTAGTAGTTCACAGCTGATATCACCAATCTCTTTTACTTGACTGCATATATGTAGCCAAGATTTCTGAACTGTTTGGTCTGCAAATATGTTTCTCTATTTCGAGTTGCCATCCAATTCTATCAACTAAAATAAAATAAAATCTTGCCACTATTGTGACGATGAAAGGAATTGCTCATTGCTGTGACTATTTACTTCGGGTTACAGTTATGCCGCTTACATTTTCAGGGTGTCTCATTTCCACTTGATGTAAGTTGCCTTGTATCCTCACTTTAGTACAAAATAAAAACTTACCTAAAGTGGATAATCAAGATGAAATAGCTTATTATGAACTCAAGTACAAATATTAGAATTTCAAACAGTTATGATGCTTTCCATATGGCTTAAAATCCAAATTTGACCATAAAGAAAGGTACTTCAGTATTTTGGTAGTGTTTGATAGAATACTTACTCTAGCTACACATATAAACATAGCTTATTCTTGATTTTTATTAAAATATCCCAGAAGGAGAAAAACATGTCAAAACCATTCATGCATTATAAGTACTGCTTTCCTTTCCCACACTTATTGAAAGACTTAACAGACTGTATACACATGCATTTCCTTAACACATTAGTTCCTGCCTGAAGACAATGCACTGGACCACACAAATTATGTTTGCCTTTGTTTTGTGGTTGTGAGATAGTGAAACAAAGGTTCAGGAGAGGTATAGCATTAAAGTTAATAAGCCCAGTTTACACTGAATGTGCAGAGAAGCTGCTTTTAGGTAACCTACGCTATTTGAACCAGCAGCACTGAGGTGCAAAGACACCTCCTCCCCAAAAAGTAGTTCTAAACATTCTCACTCTAGTCCAGCATAGTCTTGCTGCCAAGCACTGGACTACTGAGCCCAACAGCATAGCTGCTGCCAGCATAAGATGCAATAGAAACTTAAGAGGTGATGATGGGGAAGAAATACAAAGAGAGTCCTTAAGTAGACATAGTGTGCAACTGACCCCATGAACTTAGAAAAATATCATAATCTTAAGCAAGTCTCTAGTACAACGTCATTCATAGTAGATCTAACTGACATATGCACTGTAACTGTCAAGAATTACACTAACAGCTCCGCTGAAAGTATATCAAACACTTTCTCAATAAAATTTTTACATAATTGAAGATTATATTCTCCATGTGAACCAGTCCGTTATTCCTAGGAAAGTTTTACTTAAGATTATTCACCTATTTGAAGAAACAATAACAATCAATGTTATGCTGATTGATTCTTCAGAAATTTCCTTCACTGAAGAGCTCTGCTAGGCATATACAGGAAAGCAAGGGTTCAATTGTTTTATTAGGTGTCTCCAGCTTCAGAGACACATCTTTTGTCCACCCCATGAAAAAAAAAATTACATAGCTATAGGACAGAAAAATCATTCCGAGGAGGCTGGTAGCAAGTTTAACAGCTAAATCCTGTGAAAAATTGTCCTCATAAGCATGTGCCATTCAAACTACATAAAGTGCCTTTCTGTGCATTCTGCTTTCTCTCGCTGAAGAGACTTACCAACAGCAAAGCAGAAAGATGATTCTTAGTGCAAGCAGCAAAGACAGATATTTATATTACCACAAGACTGAAAAAAAAAATGCTCTTCTAGAATTTGCCATAGAAGAACGGAAAGACAGCTTTCTAAAATGCAACAGATCTTCAGCGCTGTGCTGATTTATCCTTTGGTGAATGTTGACCGTGGGATCTTACAGTCATCTTGGGAAAACATTGTTTCTACTGACAGCCTTACACAGGACAAGTGTTATCGAAATTTCAAACTGGACATAATTTTGAATTTCCTTCCAGATTATTAGACCTGTTTTATCATTTTGTAAGACTGTAAGAAAAAGTGTTCCTCTCAGATTATAGCTGCGGGTACTGGTTCGGAGTATACCTTTGCTATACATTCACATATATGATTGCTGGAAATTTGGGAAGACAGACAGTTCCATTTAAATCAAAGGTGAAAACCAGTAAGAACAAAAAAGTCAATGGTAAATGTCTCTGAGTGGGTGATCTAATCCTCATCCATATCTTTAGCAAGGCTGTCCCATAGTCTGCTTTTTGAAAGGGATGTTTCCATTTTTGAGTTGCGGAGGGAACAAAGGTATAAGAAGCGCTGTGCTGCTTTGTTTTTTCTTGATGACAAGGAATCTTGAACCAATGCGAAAGCTGGTTCTTTGAATCAAGAAATCACATAGAAGATGGACTAAGGCCATTGGCTATCTTACAGTTTTGTGGAGGATCTTACTTTAATTTTGCCTATGATTAAGCAAACGGGAAAGCTCTGCAAACGTTCATCTTGATTTAAAAACTAATCACACATGACTAAAAATGTGAAAAAACATCAAGTGAACATTAACAATATTAACTATGTATGTGCTGGGAGATTAGAGTTTTAATTACACTTCTAAGATCCTTTTTGTTTATTTTTTAAGGTATATCTCAAAATATCAAATTTGCATAACGGGTTAAAAACCACAAATTTGATTAAAAACAGGATATTGAAAAAGTTAAATGGCTTGAAATAGATAAAATTCAACAATATTGACATTTTCAGGAAGAAAGCATAACCTTTTCTACATCTTGTAATGTTCAGGATATTAATAAGATCAATATATAAATGCAGAAAAATTACAAAAGAATATCTGAAATTATTGAAATGAAAACTAACAAGGCAAGACAGCTAATGATGGATGCGAGAACCGCAAATAGTCTCTGGACTTCATGCATGATTTCCAAGGCCTTCCTCAAGACAAAGACGGTGATTACAGCATAACAAAAATTAGGAGCTACTTACATCATGCATCAACTCAAAGTACTTTTGACAGGCCAGCTGGTAATGCATGCCCTTCACCAATTCCAGGATCTATACAGAGGGAGAAAAACATAAAGGGTTCAGAAGTAGCACACATACATCTTGGTTATACTTACCATGACAAGGTATTTCATGACAGCCTTGTGTAATACCTCACGGAACTTTGCGGCACAAGACTTCTTTCACATCTGTGTACCCTACTAATAACTGACAACATTTAGACATACTATAGTTCTTTAAAAATACCCTGGCTACATTAAAAACAAGATAAAACCACAGGAAGATACACCTCATCCTTAAAACATAATTTCAATACTCTAAACTTCAAGAGTAAGTTGAATGTATATTTTGGTAATATAATTGTGACAGTTATTGTCAAACTATCATATTGCAACATCTCTTCCATAATTGCAGACATAAATCTAGTAATTCAAGTGGTTGAAGCATGAAGCAATCAAGGACATGATTTGTATTTTTATTTTCCATGTTACCAGTTCATGCAGATGCAGAATAAACTACTACTGTGCTCACATCAAGAAAATTTAATGCAAATCCTTTAGACAAGTATCTGTGAGAGGGGAATGCTTTTACCTTCAATCAGATTTGTCCTTTTTGAAATGAAGTTATTTCTAGTCAAGCTCAGCAGAATATGTGAGTGAACAGCCTGTTTTGAACACCTATTAGGAAAATCATGCCGTCTTTTGTAAATACAATTTGCTTCCCAATTCTACTTCAGGTAATCTCTTCCGTGCTGCATAAAGTCCCATTCTTATCACCAGAATGCAATGCCGGTAGAAATTTTTTAAAGTTTCATCACCTCTTCCCTCCTTTATATAATCAAAACGTATGCTCTCTCTGCTTATCAAACAGAGAAAATTGCTGGAATTAAGAGATAGCCTCAAGTGGAAGGAAAAATAGTTTTCAAGAAATGTTAATTCCAAGCCCCTTTCCCAAGGTTGACCTTTGTGTCAAACACAGCAATACAGTCTGGCTTAAATCCCTGCTGTACTCATTATTGGATGCCACCTTGTATTTATTGACAGATGTATAAATAAATTACATTTGCTGAATGGATAAAAACAGCAACACACTGCCAAGAAAGTACTTAGCCGCATTGTTTCTCTGTAATAGCCCAACTGATTACACTTCTATCCTTCTTGCCACCTCCTTTTAAATCTTCTGTAAAAGATCAAGGCCCAGGCCAAGTAGGCAATGAAGTCTGAAATCTGGCAGTATCTGTGTACATATTTTTTTTTTCTTCTTTTTTTTAACCTCCTCCCTCCTTTGACTAAAAAAAATAGTGTCACATTAAGTAGTTAAGGATTGAAGAAAACTCATCTATTCTAAACACTTCAATTACATATTGACTTACGTTTTCCTGTTTGTACCTTACAATAAAATCTATGCTGTGCAAAAGAGTATCTCTATTTTTAAGTAAATGCTAACCATATTATATGTACGTACTTTTTTAAAAAGCATTTTTCACGTGATTTGGAGTAATGATCAGAAGACCTCTATGTCTGTTGCTTAGTTGAAAGAAATATTCATTACATTCTGTAGCATTCAGACTTTTCTAACCCGAATTTTCCAGCTGAAATAAGTCAACTAATTTAATCTAGTTCATAAATACTTTAGGTTTTCTCAAAATTATTCTTCATTTAATCAAGATTACACCTAATAAAAATTATATAAATAAAGAGTTCTCTAAATTCAGGTGTAAATACATTTTAAATCTCAGAACCTTAAGTGAGCAAACAAAAACTTAAGTATGAACAAAGTCTGAGTATAAACCCTGAAAGTTTAAAAGCATCAAGGTTCTCTTGTAATTCAAGAGAACTTTTTGAAAAAGCTGATCACTTAGAAGGCTAGTAGTCATTCTGTGGTTTAACTTTTGAATCGCAGACCACGGTTATAGCTGCTTTTTGTATCAACAATGCCATTATCCAACTATCCTGAAAAGCGGAAAAGACAAGGATTATCAAAGCTAGCTTTTGATTTACTAATTCACAATGATTCACAGGTTGCGAGATCAAGCTTCTGTTGTCTTCTCTGACAGTTCAGTGGAAAAATGGTAACTTCAAGTGACGGATTACCAGAAGATGGACTGCTGACTGACACAGCACATATGATGACAGAATAAAGGGGCACTTATAAATAAATTCCAGTTTTGGAAGAGAGATTATTCTGAGCAAACTATTCTGAAACCAAGCCCATTTAAGCCCTTGACCCATCCTTGGGAAAATCTTGACCCACTTTTAAGGTGGAGAAGAGAACTTCATTGAATTGATGCTGCTGACATATGAAAGCTATAATGGTCATGTTATCAGAGCTGGCCTTGAGGGACTTTAAATTCTTAAAGAGCAACCACATTGTCTTGCAGCAGCTCAATCTTTACTGCCCAGCTACACTGCTGTTTCACAAAGGAACTACTGTCCCACTCCCTTGAGACTCCTTCTCAGACCTCTCAGAGGCCGCTATTAGGTCACCATGTGGATTTTTCTGCTGTACTACTATGAAGACATATATCTTGGAGAACAGCTGTTAGAGGAACCTCTACCAGCATTCTCCAGTGAAGTCTGGTAACTAGGTCTTCATGCCATTTCTTTTCCCAACAGAGTGCTCCATAGAACAGACGCCCACCAGAACAGACCACAGACTTTCACCCAGTTTGTTACATTTATTAATGTACATGATTGCACTGGTAGTCATTTTACTCCTGCTCCTTTACCCTCTCCACCACATCACCAACCCAGCTTTGACTGGTTGGCCAATTGCAGCCAAATTTGACAAGTAGAGATGACAAAGCTATACAATTCCTACATGTTGATTAAAAGTTGTGGTTGGGTAGAAAAGCCAGACCAACATTTGTGGCTCATTCAGAAAAAAACAGCTATCATTCAGCTCTTACTCATTCTGAGAGGCAGCCAGAAGGCAGCCAAATGATAAGCCTGATGATTAGCATATATGTAGGTTCAAACCAGCCACATCATGGGGGACCAGGTTCACCTTCTGCATATATGATAGGGTTGAGGAATAAGGGGCACATTAAACATATCCAAAGAAGAACAGGTTTAGTAGATTAACTGGCTTTAACAGGAAACAAGTTGCTAAGAAAAGAAACAAAAAAACGTTAAAAATGGCAATAGAATGGAGCCTAGCTAGAAAGGAGTCCTCTGTGTGAGAGAAACTAACAATCCTCTATTTAAATAAAACAGAATTATCATTCATAATAAATATTATCTTTCCCACTACATTTGTGCACATAATGAAAGCAAGCTTGCAGCTGTTTTTCACTAGTGTTACCCAGAAACAGACCTCCACTCAAAGCTACCTTAATTCACAGCAGCAATCTTTTGCCTCTACATATATTAAGACATTTACACTACATTGCACTATTTTGCAAGTAAAGGTACATACTCAAGGACTCTTTTTGTTAGTCCTTATGTGCCTTTTCTTTCACTGCCATCTGCAACTTGCTTTTCTGATGTTGCTTTACTAACTACTAATGAGGTTAAGATGATGTTTGGCAGCTGTATGCAGCCACCTGCTTTACAGATCCTCAGCACTCAAAACCAAGATCTTGCATAGCAAGATAGTTTGGGATCTGTAATTATCCACTGTTATTTTCACTTACTCCAAGTTAGTTTGTTTTATTTGAAAACTGCAGAATTAACTTATATTTTCAAAATGAAAATCTTTCTACTATAGATTCAGTAAAGTATGACTCATTTCTAACTTTAATTCAAAGGTGACTGAAGATATGATTGGGTGCAACTGCTGGAGTGTATCTGAACACATTCCAGTTTTCTTCTCCTTCAGGCCAGTTTGTGACCATCTCAGCACTAAGTCGTGTCCCAGGACTCCCCAGTGCCCTTTGCCTCCTGGTCAGTACAGTCATCTATCCTTTTTGCTGCTTTCAGATATTTCCTTTATATTTTAAACTGATTTTTTAGGTTTCGTGTTTATAATGTACAGATATATAGCACAATTTTCTCAGATTTAAGCTGTTTTCCCTGAGGCACTCTCTTACAGGCTAGAAAATCGTTGTTACAGCTTTGCCAGAGCTCCTTTTCCTTTTATACTCTTGTTTTCTGTAGGGAAGAGTTCTTGATCGCACAGTGTTGAGGACTGCACATCATAATACTTATGGCACCATAACAGATCAACTTCTCCCCTGCAATTTGCATCACAACTGTCAAACAACAAAACCTAATTGTATTCTAGCCCACTTTATAAAAGTAAAAGAAAGAGGCAGTCATGATCCAAAAGAAGGTATTTTATTAATGTCTCTTAAAAATACCTGTATTTTTTCCTCCATTTTTACTGTACAGGTTTTCTAGCCTGAAGTTTTTATTTCATGTGTGTCAGTAAGGAACTCAGTACTTAACAAAAGAGTTAAGTGAATGTCTGAATGAAAAGAATATGTCAATATGTGCCCATATAGCTGCAGCAACCCCTGGGCAGCTTATTAAACGAAGATGGACGTTAATTTAAACTGAGTTAATCATTTCAAAAGGAAACAGCTCTAATGCTAGTTGGTTTTGTTTGCTTGGTTGTGGGCTATTTTTCAAAGTCTTACACAGTCATTAGCTGAAAGTCAATGGTGTGAACATCAAATGCAAGAAGGGTTAATGCACCTGAGTATTCCACTTCTCTGTTTTCACATAGTTTTAAAATAACGCCATAAAAATGTACATTTTATTATTAGAAATTTTTTGGCTATGTTTCAGTGACACATTTTCATTTAACTGACAAATCCTGCATGAGTTTACAGCCACCTATTTTAAAAGACAGTCATGCCTGGTTTCAGATATGATAGATAACCCACATTCCTCTGTTGCAATGCTGAGTCAAAGCCCAGACTGTTATCAAGTATGAAAGCAAGCATCTGAAATACTTCAAAATTAAAAAAAGGAAAGTTACAAAACAAAATAAAATTGAAGTATTTGCTTCTTGTACATTTTAAGTTTGTAACATAACAGTTTCAAGAACAATGAGCTGAAACATTTTATTTCATAAGTTCATTCGTTTTCCTGTTTTCTCATCCTGAACTGTGTGTTTATCCCTTTGACTTTTTTTGTGTGCTTTTTTCCTTCTTTCTCTTCTAAATAAAAATTTCATGAGTAGTTTTATACACCAGAAATTGAAGCTACTGAAGTGTGAAGACACAGCCCCTAATTCTGTCCACCCATTCCTGCCATCTGAAAATGAACCTCATTCTTCCTCACCTTCCCCAGGTGAACCTATAGTTAGATAATTTTTTTCATCTATTTTACCACTTAGTAATCTATTTTACCAAGGAAAGGAATGGAAACACAACAGGCAGGGATGAACAGAGTAGAACTGCCTTCCACACCTGCAGGGCCCATTTAGGCTAATTAACCGCTCATGGAACTGAAGTCTAAGATTTGACTAATGAATTTAAATACTTCTAATTTGGACACACTGAAATTAATGCCATTCATCTCTTTAACAACAGGAAAAAAATATGCATTTTAACTCTACTTTTCATATTATTTGCTCTAAAAGGCACACTTGACTCAGCACTGCCACATGTTGCCCAGAGACATTGTGGAGTCTCCATCCTCGGACACAGTCAAAGCCCATCTGGACACAGCCCTGGGAACCTGGCTCTAGATGACCCTTCTTGAGCAGGGGGGGTTGGACAAGATAACCTGCAGAGGCACCTTCCAACCTCAACCGTACTGTGATCCAATAATAAACAGTCTCAATAGCACCTGACCATACATTTTTATTACATCCTTTTGGTGGTTAGAATATCAAATCCAAACTTTAAGAAATATATTTTCTAGTTCAACCATGTACCTTATGTACTTTCAACTGTGTTCTATGTGTAATAAAATCTGTGCACATACTTTAAAAGTCTGCTGTATTCTTATGGGGGGGGTTTATTATCAAACAGGTTAGCTGTGCTTCTTACTGTGTTTCTGCATCTGTCTTGCATTCTCTCAAGTTTTCTTTTCCCATGCTGTTTTTTTGTTTTACTGTCACAGCCCCTTCACCAGTCACTAGTCAACATTTATACTTTTTTTATTACCAGCACTTAAATCAGATTTTTGAACAGTCCACTCTTATTTAATCACATACAGACTTTTTTAACATTATAATCTCGCCTGACAACAGCCAGATATAACTTCTTATTTCTATTACTTGTTACCACTTACCAGCAATAAACTGAAGATTAGGAAAATTTAGTAGTCTGAAATACTGTAACTCAAATTTTTAAAATAATTAGTTTTAAGCCCTGTCATGTTAGGATGTCTTAAGTCATCTTAAGATGTTAAGCCACGTCATGTTAATACTCTACAGTATTCTACTCATTGATGATGTCAGTAACAGTAACACCACAGCACCAATAAACACACACTAAAAAAGTCAGGTGGGAGTTTTTAACATCAGAAAGAAGGCTTAGCATTGTCTGGTTAAATTTGTAACTGTATTCCTTTGGCTTACGTGCAAAAGTAGTCCTAGCGAAATCAGTAAGCATGTTCATTCTTGAAAAATTAACTAAATACAAGACAATTAAACAAGGCACACATTTCAGCTGAGAAACCATAGAAGTGTAGTGTCAAAATACAGGGTCTACAGAGTAAGTCAGAGAAAGTATAATCTCAGATAAAATGAGGAAGACATACTCCTAACACACAACAATTATTCTCAAAACAATGGAAAGGCTGAATGCTGTCTCCTATCTATAAATGTCCTCCATCTGTAGAAAATACATGGAAACTTTCAGCACACAAATCTACACCAGAGTGCCACAAAGATTTATTTTCACTGTGAAGTTTCCTTGAATAATCTTACTTTTGAGACTTTTACACTGTCCACTTCGAAAGATTCAATAATTTTAAAGCATTTACAGGTTTTGATGTGGTAAAGGCAATAACTATCTGAGAGATTTTGGGCAGTGAACAAGGGGTCTTAGCCACCAGTTGAGAAACCTGAGTGATGTGCAGTTTCTGGATTCAAGGTCTAATGCTTCTAAAAAATTCTTGACAGCAAATGTGTAAGGGTACCCTGTTTTATGATTTGAGTTTTAACTAGTTAATTTGTGGTGGGATTTCAATGGTGGTGCGAAGTGAATTTTCAACGTGGTGAGAAGTTCAATGAGTCAGTCAAAACCTTTAATTTAACCCAATTATGGGAAAAGCAGCTTTTAAAATTAAGAGAACAATTCTACTAGAAAGAACATTCTTTCTTCTGAAGTTATCTACTGTTCATTTATATAAGCATTTTTCCCTAAAGAAATGCTTTTGCTCCAATTACAAAAGTAAAAGCAAAAAGGATGAGTCTAGACCCTCTATTTCTCTTGATTGTAGAACCAGAAATTTTTACTACCTTTTGCTATTGCGATAGAAATGAATTGGGAAAAAGGTAATTTCTCCAAGAAAGCTTTCAGAAACAAATAATAGGTATTTTGAAGTAACTCTAATTCAAAGCCTATCATATCTATTTTTCTATTTGAGATGTATAGGCAACACATTATGGTGCCTTTAGCACAGCACCGCAACAGATGTATTTATCTTAATATATGCTTTAATCTTTATATTCTTCAAATTGATTAGCTATTGTCAAACCTGATTTCAAAAAGATTTTACCTTATTAGCAGTATACCGAAGACAGGAATGAAAAGTGATCTGAAATATACTATAAATTCAAACGCTATACAATCACACATAAGATGCTCAGCTAACCACATTACTTCTCCAAGAAGCATTTTTAAAACAAACAAAAAAAGCTACTATCACAAATAAAGAATAGCCTAACCTAAGGAAAATGTGAAATAAATACAAGTTAAATAATTCAGTTCTTGGAATAAACATCCGGATTCATTCTTTCTGCTTCAGGCTATATAATAACTAGGCGAGACCTGGAAGTCATCTGCTGTATTACCTCAATAAGATGACTTCAGCAGATGCAATCTCAGACAAGATACAGCCTCAGAGAACCTGGACTGGAATACAGGCTGGAACTAGATACTTCACAGCAAGCAGATTCACACATTCAAATGTTTTGATCACTTTTTCATTATTGACTGTACTACAAAATGACTGCAATGAAAGCAGTCCAATGCTCAGATTGACTACTGAAGTCATGTGAGGTCTGGCAGTATTTGCTCTGCACCATCATTCCAAGGTCCAGCTTTCCTTTTTCACACCTAGCCTGTCCACAGAGAGCCCTTAGGAACAGCACTGTGAGGATGGGGTTTGTTTCCACCACAGACCAGCCAAATGTTTTATCTGTTGAAAAAAGCTCAGAAACTTCCCAGTCTTATGAACCTAAAAGGGAACAGTGTACTCCATATCTCAAAAGCATGAAGGACAGCCCTAGAAACAGAAGACTGAGAACAGCACTGGAAAACTAACCATATTGGGTAAAACCACAGCCATCCAGGCTGGACTCTAGCCCACATTCTGGCTCATATAATAGCCATGAGGAACAAGCTTCATAAACAAGAAAGGTGCTTGTTCACAGGCTTGAAGGGAAAACATGTTGAGTACTCTAAAACAACAGATTAAAATCCCAGTGAGGGACCAATTCATGACTACATAGCTAAATCCAAAATAAATGTTTGGAAAACTATGCATCAGTCACATAAAAATGGACAGGTCTCATAAATGAAAAATTCTGAGCAGAGAAGGCCAGTACTTGAGAAGCTAAAGAAAGGTTCCACATTTTTCAAATCTAAGAAATATCCCAAAATAAGCAAGATAAAAACAGTGAAAAGATTGAAAATAACATTAATAGATGTATTCTGACAGTGTCAGATTGAAGTATACGCTCTTGCTGTTGAAAAACACCCAAACTCTTGACCAGAGAAGAACGTAGTTTACCATGGAGAATCAACTACCATCTACACTGGAAAACGAAGAGCCTTAAGGACAACTGAAGCACTTGACCAAAGTGCTAACAATAAACTGCAGGAACAGGCAAAGGCCTCAGGTTCTGAATGGACAGACAGGGAAAGCCTGCAACCAGAATTGAAATAAAGGCGGAGCACAGGTGATTTGGAAAGAGCCCATAAAAACAGATGACATAAACACCAAACACAGCAAGAGAAACACATCCAAACCAATGGGTTGCTGCTTGCGGTTTTTTCCTGAAACAACCAAATCCACCTGAAGCAACTGCCAATCAACTTGAAATCAACTAAGACAGTGGCCTGGAATTTATTATTCATGGACCTCCTGAGATAACCTGTGAAACTTATGGGAGAACTAGGAAAAAGAATTACTTATGTGGTTGCTAATGTACTACAAATCCAAACCTTCTGATGGTCTAAAGCACAGTGAACTAACTTCATCGAAGTTAAACCACCACCACTCAGGAGTCTGTATCCTCTTGATGAACACAATATATTCAGGAATAAACCATGGTTTTTGTGCTGATAGACAGCACAAAGATCATTGAAGAGAAACACATAAAACATGAAAAGAGCATTGTCCTATGACAGCCCCCAGGCCTCTCATCAGCAAAAAAATCCCCACGTCCTCAAGATTAGTTTGTCAGCAGGACCTTGATGAATATTAAAAAATGTTGTGAACAAATGGAAAGGCAACACCCTCAAACAGTACCAGTTCTGATCCAGATCACTGCGTATGAACTGGAGATAATAAGGGTTCAACAGACAGCTATGAAAAATAAAGAGTCCCCCGAACAAGAAACGCAAGCCTCCAGGCACTGCTGATAAAGGCATGTGCTAGGTCTCTGTCAAACTCAGACTTGAATATCCGTATTCACACCTGCACAAATTAAGGTTAAGAGACCAGCTCTGTTTCATTTGGGGTACAAAATAGCCACCAATGTAAAATTCTTTGTGCACGGCCTGAGCTGCCATGGCTTCTCCAACCCCTCTGGCCAGGACAGCATCAACATCCTGACTGATGCTTCTGGAAGGCCTGACGAGTTTCCAGTCAACCTCTGTTTCAGAATGAGAATTTAATCTCAGTAGGGAACAGAAATTGTTGACTTCTCAACCCTTTAAAGTGAACTTTTTAGCTTAGGAGAGAAATATTTATTACTGCTCATGTGAAGAAAGAAGTATGATGTACTCCTCTCACAAATAACCACTTGCCCAGGAGAGTGCCCTGGAGTACCCTAGTTCAACAAAAACTGCGGGACTGTACAGAACTTTCAACAACAGCAAAACACTTGGTGAGCACATGAACAGAACTGTAGGTGTGAGCTCTGAAGATCTCACGACCTTGAGCACAAATATGCTCCCTGAGACCTAGCATGAATATGTCTTTTAAAAATCTCATTTGTTTCCATGACAATGGCTACGTAACAGATTCGCACATTATCTGATAAACATGGGAAAAATTTTAGGGCAGAAACCATCCACCCAAGAGGTCTCCTGGGTAAAGATATTGGCACATTCTTGAAAAGAAGCATGCTATATGCTTATAGCATATAAGTAATCTGTAGCCCCAAAACATTTACTTTGGGTGAAAAATACATTACTAAAAAACCCAAAGATTGATCTCCTAAAATTTAGAAACCACTATAAGCAAAAACCTACAGTTCATTTTAAGGATTAAAATTATCTTGAAATGGATAGAATTGGTGAATTAAAAAAAAAAAATAAAAAATAAGGATTCCACTGCTCTGTTGCAACTACTGTCAGCTGAAGGTCATATTCCTAGAAAGGCAAAAAAGAAAGCAATTGCCCATTAGTTCAACAAAATAGTGAATGGCTAAGTTGAGATGCTGCTGGGAGACTGGGTTCTCACAGAGGAAATACCATAGCTAAACCTTCGGAAAAAAACCAATAAAATTTATGTCTGAAGATGAAGGATTTCTATGTAGCCAGTTATTGGCTGAGTCAGTTCAGAAAGTCGTATCTTCTCAAGTCCAGCAAATTACTATAAATTACAGGTAAAAATCACCTATTTGGAGGATAGTAACCTTGACATGCACCAAGTAAAAAAGCAGTACCCCAGCCACAAGTTATGCCCAGCAGAATGTTTCCTGATGTTAATCAAAGACACCCTCTTAAGACTTGAGCAGGAATACTCTATTTTTTTAAAGTCAAACATGAGGTAGTTCAAACAGGATTGGGATTTAGACAGCAAACTTGACTAGATTCTAGAATTAGGTGGTCTTGGCATAGTGATCAAATCGTAGGATACCACAGTGAAGCAACCTGATATCAAACTGTCTTGGATTTTTTTGTACAGCAGGAGCACTCTTGCTGAAGAGAAGCATCAGAGGAAAAGCACAGCTTTCCCAATTAGGGAAGCTGACAGCAGTCCCACAACCTGTCCATCCCAGGAACAGAAATGCTAGCACTTCTTAGATTCCAAGATGGACAGTTCAATTTTGGAGTGCCGCATTCATAAAAGGTGACTTCTAAGACACCACTCCCCACTGCTTGCAATCCATTAAATATATAAGTCTATACTTATATATATGTTTGGTTTCACTGCTCAGTGCATTACTTTCACAGATCTTATAGCATTTATTTTGCTGATAGAGAACTTGGTAGTGATACAATACCTGCTGTACACAGGGAGAGCTGAAAGGATAAATTAATTCAGGAACAGGAGGTGTATTGGGTTTGTGCGGCCAGGTTTTGGCAGCGGGGGGGGCTACAGGGGTGGCTTCTGTGAGAAGCTGCTGGAAGCTTCTTCCCCCATGTCCGAGAGAGCCCATGCCAGCCGGCTCCAGGACGGACCCACCACTGGCCAAGGCCGAGCCCATCAGTGACGGTGGTAGTGCCTCTGGGGGAACAGATTTCAGAAGAGGAAAAAGTTGCTGCACAACAGCAACTGCAGGCAGAGAGGAGTGAGAACATGTGAGAACGACAGCCCTGCAGACCCCCAGGTCAGTGCAGAAGGAAGGGAGGAGATGCTCCAGGCGCTGGAGCAGAGATTCCCCTGCAGCCCATAGGGAAGACAACGGTGAAGCAGGCTGTCCCCCTGCAGCTCAGGGAGGTCCACGGGGGAGCAGATCTCCACCTGCAGCCTGGGGAGAGAGGACCCCACGCCGGAGCAGGGGGGTGCCCGAAGGAGGCTGTGACCCTGTGGGAAGCCCACGCTGGAGCAGGCTCCTGGCAGGACCTGCGGCCCCGTGGAGAGAGGAGCCCACGCTGGAGCAGGTTTGCTGGCAGGACTTGTGACCCCGCAGGGGACCCACGCTGGAGCAGTCTGTGCCTGAAGGACTGCAGCCCATGGAAGGGACCCACGCTGGAGCAGTTTGTGAAGAACTGCAGCCCATGGGAAGGACTCGTGTTGGAGAAGTTTGTGGAGAACTGTCTCCTATGGGAGAGACCCCATGCTGGAGCAGGGGAAGAGTGAGGAGTCCTGCCCCTGAGGAGGAAGGAGCGGCAGAGACAACATGTGATGAACTGACCCCAACACCCATCCCCCTGCGCCATTGTGGGGGAAGAGGTAGAGAGAAAATCAGGAGCGAAGTTAAGTCTGAGAAGAAGGGAGGGGTGGGGGGAAGTTGCTTTAAGATTTGGTTTTATTTCTCATTACCCTGCTCTGATTTGATTGGCAATAATTTAAATTAATTTCCCCAAGTTGAGCCTGTTTTGCCCGTGACAGTAACTGGTGAGTGATCTCTCCCTGTCCTTATCTCGATCCATGAGCCTTTTGTTATATTTTCTCTCCCCTGTCCAGCTGAGGAGGGGAGTGATAGAGCGGCTTTGGTGGGCACCTGGCTTCCAGCCAGGGTCAACCCACCACAGAATGTCCAGTGTGTTACCTTTCAATGTGATTTCCAGATTGCTGTGATTTGCACTCAACAGCGATTGCCAGTCTTGTGCTTTCATTTGAATTCCTTAAAGCAACTCCTTAGCCACAGAGAAGCATGCATTACTACTAACCTGGAAAGCAAAAGTCTACTGTTCACATGATCTGTATCACTGTCTCATAACTCCCTCAGAGTCACCCGTCAAGAACTAAGCTGGGAAACAGTTGAGCAAACAAGAGTTGGTGCAAGTTACTTTTGCTCAGATTTCATATAGACGCTTGTAAAACACCCAAAACTGAATTTTCAAACTGTCAAGCATGAACCTGCTAGCTAGCTGCAACTGGTATAGGCTAGTTGTAAATTTTAGTAACATTTGGACTAAACAAAAGTGGCATGTTCTGATCTTCCCATTAATAAAGAGACATGACACAGAACTACCAGTTAGGAACCTGACCACAGCTTTTGCAGATAGACTAGATGAAGAAAAATGGGGGCTTGGGAGCCCAGAAAGATGAGGGTGAAGATCCTGGGAAGCTGAGGATTATGCTGGAGATCAGAGATGCATGGAGATGAATGCTGGCGAATGCCCTGGGACCACAGCCTGTAATGCCTGAGACTGTTAACTGCAAGCAGCAGCAAAGCAGGTATTGACATGACTTTCTGCCCCATCCTTCCAAACCAGCAGTGATTCCCTTGCTGGGAAGGAAAGTTGAGACCTCAGTAAACACACCACCAGGTTGGGGAGCAAGTGTGGGACCATGTGAGACAATCAAGCAGGGGTATAGCTCTAATCTCCTTGATTCTTAAAAAAAAAAAAAAACCACAAACAAAAAACCACTCCAAAAACAAACCAGTATCCAGATCCACTACAGGCTGTCATTTACTGTCTCACCTGTGACACCATGACACACATTTGTTGATGATTCAACTACTTTGTACACTATCTTTCATTAAGCATGAGAGACTTCCAATCATTGCAGACAGCTCAGAGTCCTGGAAAACTGATGTAAAATGCCTGCTCCTTTTGAGTTTGCTGTCCTGTGCACGTGGCCACGTGAGTGTCCCCTCAGTCTGGAACAACACATTTATCTACCATAAAGCAGGCAGAGAGAACTGAAAAAGCATTTAGGTACATACATTGATCTGGTTTTGGCAACACAGAAGGGAACTTTTCACTTTGTGACAACTTGCTTGTCTAGAGCGTATAGAGCAAGAGAAGAGACAAAATGAAGTCACATTTGAAGACAGCAAAAGAATTTTGGAACAAAGCAAGGAACGAGCGTAAGAGGCCCTGAGCCCCAGGAAAGACATACCATTTATTAAAATACATAACTGAAAGGTCAAGCTCTGAATCATTCATTAAAAATAGGAATCTGTCAGGTTGTAAGGAAGCTCTCATTTGATCTGGAGTTAACAGGAGGTCTAACAGACTCAAAGGGTATGGTTTGAGTGAATGTCAATCTTGAGGCCCAGGTACAGGAAAAGCAACTACATCAGAGGCTTCGAAAGATTGTCAAATCATCCACCCCTAACAACCATTCACTGAGCTAAAGGAAAAACAACATTTCTGATACTCAATGACTATCACCAGCATCAGAGAAGACTCTAAAAAGCCACAGTCTGGACTGAAGGATCCTGAACTGTTATTAGTCATGCAAATGATATTGGACCACGCAAACACAGCAACGAGGAGTGGTAGCAATAAGATCTGTACAAGATCTTGGGGACAGATGTGAACCAAACCTCTTCCTCTTCTCCTACTGAGTATCTCAAAGACTGATGTAAAAGATCAATTTCTGAAAACCCAGCACAGCCAATTTCTTTTGTATTTATTTATTTAAGTAGTAGTAGTAGTTTTTGAGTGGAGGGTGTTTTGTTTTGGGGTTGTTTCGGTTTAACACTATGAGTGGCCACTGCAGAGCCCTGGACCCCAACTGCACTTAAACAAAATTTGTGGACAGGACAGCATCTGTTTCCAGGAAAAGACAACGTTGATGGAGACAGTTTTTCTTAGTCACTTTTGATAAGAAAATTTAAGACTCCTGGTAAATCCCAATCCTACTTTACAAGGGAAAAAAACCCAAACATACACACACAAAAAAACTAAAACCCAATTCACATCAAGTGAGGAACTATGTTAAATATAAAGATACTGCCCTACTGTGCAAATTCGCTGAAGAAATAACCTCTACTAAATCCTACCCACACATAGCAAGGCAGCTAAAACAGTAAATCCTCACCAATCTTTCCAATGATTAGCAGGATAAAAATCTCAGAGCAGCATCAATTTTTGATGCATATAAAAAGGAAAAAAAGCCAAAGGAAAGTATCTCTAGTGCCTGTCAGATATATGGAAGGCAGTCAAATGCTTATTTATACGAACCAGGAGAAAAGAAAAAAACAAAAGAAAAAAGGAAGAAGTCTGGGTATTTCAAGAATGACTATGAGTGAACAATAAACACTTTAAAACTATTCTCTTTTAATTTGTATCTTAATTATTCCTTCCAAGGGAGACTACTTTAAGTGGAACTTTCATGCTCCTTTCTGTCTAGTTCAACACTCTGTTGAAGCCTGACAAGCAATGGTGATACTCCACATGAACTAAAGACAACAACTTAAAGCAAGTTTTTCTTATGGACCTAAAGCAAGTTTCAGGCAGTTAATATACACAACTTTTTGCTGAACTGCCTCAGCTTAACTCTAACCCGTACATCTTCCTCCATTGAAAATGATGGCATACTTTCATAGCCTTAACCTCTTGCTATAGCAAGCAATGGGAGTCACAGTCCTTCAGTATACACCTCAAAAAGTTCCAATTCCTGCATTGTCCTTGCTATATAAGGCAGGGTTTCAATTTAATGTTACCTTTTAAAAAGCTACTAAAAATCTCTGCTTAATTTCACTAGGCATTTCATGTGCTTTTGTTGTTTAGGGGAAGTTAGCGCAATGGATGATTAAGAGTGTATGTTTTTTAGAAGTTTATTACAGAAAACAATTACTTATGTCTACTGACTACACAGTAGAGTCTCCCACAAGTCACTGCAAGAATAAAAATTCTCCAAAATATTGCCAGATTCATTTAAACTGTTTTTTTATCACAGTGCAGTAAAACGAAGTAAAACAAAATTCTGCATTGTATCCACTATAGTAATAAACCAACTCATAATATTAAACAATAAAAGGTGATGACAATAACCAACACATCAGTGGAAGCACTGGAGCCAGAAAGCCAAGATTCTAGTTTAAACCTTTTATAAGAAGAGATACTTCACAATACATACTGACAAACTGCATATAGCACTCCTACAAAAATAGAAAGTAAAATTGAAAAGCAGTGCCTTATTAATGAAAGCACCAAACAAAATATGCCTTACTTGAGTTATTCCACTGGGAGGGATCTTGTATGACTGCAGCTTCTGTTTCAATAGCTCAGGATCACTGTGGCGGAATGGGCACCCTGACAGTAAAAAACAAGCAAGCTCACAAACAAGGCTGTTTACCCAGGAGTTAGTGCAGTAAGGCACTCAAGAGACCAGCTAAGCTGTTCCTAATTGTCTAACAACTTATTAATAAGAAAGTTAATTGCCCAGGCATACAATTGCTTACTACATTTTTATTTTTTTTTTTAAATAATTACTCCACTGCATGGTTATCAGGGCACCACAGGCTCAAGAGTTACATAAAATACCCCAACATAAACAGGCCACAATTCTCATTCACTGACAGGAAAAGAGTTTTAGTTAGTTCCTTACTAACAATGATAGCACTGGTACATTTAATAGCTGTGAAAAAAACAGGAAAAGACAAGTAATGAGAGCCAAGTGGTCTTTAGAGCATAGTCCTTTGTAAAAGTATTACTTTATAAATACCTTAGAAAGTTCCACCACCTTAAATAAGAGTGGGGGTTTTTTGTCCCAGAATTAGTTTTGAGAGACAACTGAATGAACGACTTAGTACTAAAACAACAACGGTGAAGCCAGCGCAGGTTTTCCATGTTTAGTCACACAGAGGCAGGAGGTTTTCAAGCACCCTAGCAAACTTCAGAATTTCTGTATGATTGAATTAGTATCTCAAAACACCTCTAATTGGTCACTTTTTAAAGCATCTGTACATTTAAAGTCTCTTTGCACTGCATGACACAACGTATATAAAAACAGAAGGTATCAAGTGCGATCTAAAGAGAACAGTGCAAGACCACTGTGGCCTTGAAATTAAATACATAATGTAAGAGACTATAGGAGGGAGTAACTTCTCTAGCCAAGGGTTTCCACTGTTTTTAAACTTCCTCTGTTT
Organism: Aquila chrysaetos chrysaetos; assembly: GCF_900496995.4. Taxonomy (NCBI): domain Eukaryota; kingdom Metazoa; phylum Chordata; class Aves; order Accipitriformes; family Accipitridae; genus Aquila; species Aquila chrysaetos. Next base: position 82,751,020 of record NC_044005.1, read on the forward strand.
TTTTTTAAGGTAACTCACCATGATAATCCCCTTGACTTGGTGGATTAGACATGATAATCTTCATGCAGCTGTATGGGGTATAATCAGTTCTCTTTCCTTCTTTCCCATAGCTGTGGCGAATGCTGTAAGCATAACCTTTGTCAAACTAAATAAAAACAAAAGAATAAATTCTTACATATTGTGCCAGTGATTCTATCTGCTCCACAAACAGAAATACTGGATAACAAAATAAATCTTTCAAACATATTCAAACTGAGAAAAACAAAAATCGAGTTGCTTGCTGCTAGCTTTGTTTTTTATATTACTTGGACTTGTATATGCACATATACATGTTTTACAGACACATCAAAAGAGAAGTGTGTAACTGCATTGATTTAAGGTCTTTTCAGCTCATGCAGTAATTGCTTTAAAGATAAGATGATTTAAAGATCAAAATTTTGAATCCCATGATGTTGGTAAATGGAGAAAACATAGTAATTCAAAATCTTTCATAAATGGCCATAAATTGATTGCTTTATCAGGGAAAAAAATAGAAATATAGATTTCTTTACTCAGGTTCACATTCTTGTTCTCCCAAAGCATAATGCTTCGCCTATACTTTGTTTCAGCACTGAAGTTCAATTCATTAGATTTTAAAATGGAGTATACTTTGCTTGTACAAAAGAGAAAGATTTTAGCAAATCTCTTTTATCTACTGATAGACTACCAACTCCTCCAATAAAATGAAATCTTCTAAAGTAATATAGATGTAAACAAACATTTATCTTGGCAGCTGAGTACAGCACTATCAATATATCATCTTAGATAAGTCCTGTGGAGAACATTCAATGACATGAGTTCATGTTATTTTATATGCGGCAATAGGTGACATAAAATCTGTAGTAGAATCAGCTAATTTAACATATGGATTCCGTTAAGTTGCATTAGCTACTATAAGACATCAAGGAACATTTTTCAAATACCACACTTCTACTCCTAAAAAACCAAACAGGATAAAATAATGAAGCATCATATTTACAGTTACACATCCTCAGTCTCTCTTCTCTTCAAAAAGGCTATGACAATACATAAAAGAACAACTGTGCTCTTGCTCAATTCAAAATTTTAGCATTAAACTTATGTAAAGTTCTGTGTCTGAATATAAACAACTCCCATAAGAATTTATGTTTTCTTCTCAAAAAACACTTTAAAATGATTTTTTTACTCTGGTATTTTACTAATGTAAGACAATATAATATACTGAGAGAAATCATTCAAGCATACAACTCGTAATACTACTACTTCAAGAATACTCTCATTTCTACAGATAAAAGTAGTCCCCTGTTTAGCCTGTGGACTTCCAGATAGTAATTCAGAATATTCATATACCTATGAAATACCTTGACCTGCTAAAATATCTTTAAAATAAAATAGAAAAATAAGTATATTTTTCTTCATATAAAACACTTCAATGTTTTTGAAAAATATCTATAACATAATATGCAAATACATAATAAATGTGGATAAAAATATACACAACCTTTGAGAATAAAATCTTAAATTGCACCAGATTCAAAGGGTAAAAAAGAAACTTCTCCATCAAGATGCTGGTCATAATCAAGTCAAAGTATCAAGAAGAGTAATATTCAGCACTCATTCCAAATAAGGCTTAAGACATCCAAAGCTCTGAACAAACGTAGACCAATTAATCCTTACTGTGCATTTGACAAAGTCACTTTATTCTATTTTAAAAGATTTTTAAAAAGGGAGAGAAAAAAAGAAATGAGAGAGAGAAAACAGCATTGTATTTTCCAGTATAGCCACAGGCAGGATCCAGCACATCGGAATATTCCTATCTAAGCCAACCATTTTGCTCAGGAGAGAAAAGAACTGGTTGGTTGAATAGTAAATGAAGACAATTTTTGCTAGCAACACAGCTGGGCTTACCAACTCTTCCTCAGAAAGAAGAGTAAGACTGTGCTATAGGTGCATGCACATACTTGGGAAGGGCCGGGAGAACAGGTACCCTCCCCTTAGTTGAGTCCTGCTGTTGCTCTTGCAGGAGCTGCAAATGGTATATTTACTCCGGAAAAACAGCAAACATCAAATACAAAGATGTGCATATTTTAATTACAAGCCTCTGAGTGAACCTGTTAAACTGAAGATGGAGTCTGTGATACTACAGCCACCTATTCTTCCACCCAGAAGCTCCGGAACCTTTCCTCCTTCTTTGCAAAAGATGAATGAAAGCATATTTCATTTGCTTAACAAAGGATATTTGAGCAAGCAGTTACATTAGATTAAATTAGTTTTTTGTATGGGAAAAGCAAATCTTGTATGCTTCAGGATGTATTGCTTAGTTTGCCAGAAAATTAACACCCCTCTTTAACAGTTCTGTATACTAAAATCTTGAGCTGTACTTTTCACATCACTTGCCTTAATGCCCACAGAAATTACGTTTACTACCTAACTCATTATTTTATGCTGAGAAGCAGCTCTTGCAGTAAATAGAAACAACAGCTACATAATAACACAACATGGCCTTGAGACAGGTTGGATATTTTCTCACTGCTTTCTTGTAATCCTGTTTGGATCTCAGAGTTTTTGCAGTGGCAGATGGCAGAAAATAACATAGCTACGTGGTACAAGTTAGCACCCGCGCAGTTACATGCTTCACTAAGAACTCTCTCATCCTTGTGATTCAGCGTTTCTTATCACTGATCAAGGAAACGGGATTCTAGCAGGGCCAATATCCGACAGGCTGTGTGGTCATCCTCAGTGGGAATAAACCATGAACTGCAGCATTTCATTTCAGGAAACACATTCTGCGCAACAGCCCTCTCTGTACATTGGGGGATGAACTCAATGATCAGACTCGCTCTTTCCTAATACCGTTACTCTAGGATGGGCACAAAGAAAAATCCACCTCAGGAGCAATCCCTTTTGCCAGCAAAAGCATCAAGGTATAACTAGACATGTTTGAAATGTGCAGAAATGAGAAGGCAGAGAGGTAGGGAACTGTCCCCTCCTATTTATTCTAACCCCCCAAATCAAAGTGGTAGGATTTTCACAGTTCCTTCAACAAAATAAAACAAATTATGTGCAGCACACATCATGCATGTAGGTGTTTGCAGGGTCATTCTAACTGCTTATAAATTGCCTGGTTTTAAACTATGTCAGAAAAACAGTTTAAAACCTGTAAAACTACTATTACAGTATATTCTAACTGCAATCTATTGTAAAGTCATTACGGCAAAAACCTGTAAAAGGTCAAAACTTGAATTAAGTGATTTGAAAAAACACTTTTCTGGTGATGGCCCTATAAGAACTTTCAAGGACTCTATTGAAGTCTGATATGAACTTGCTCAACAATAAAGATGCTGCATGAGTGGGTGCATTTACCTTGTTTTCTGCCTGACAGTTTCCATTGAGACAAAAGAAACTCAAGAATACAAAGGCAAAAAATTATTCTATTACCATAGAAAAACTGAGTATGCACATACATCCCGCCCTAGTCTGTGCTAAATATCAATGGAAACTTACTGCCAAAATTACAATGTTACAGAGTTATAAAACAGCAATGTTAAAACAACATCATTATATTATTAAGTATCTACACCTACAAGATCACCTACTGTTGGTAAGGCTTTGGAACAGGGATTCTCTGCAACTCTTTAACTGTATGGCCCACATCTCAACTATCTCAGTTATTTTTCCTCTATTTAGCTCTCTAAGCTTTCCAAAAACTGCAAGGCATTTGGAATTTATGTGCTGGGTGGATGGGCTATGAGGGAGAAAGGGATCAAGAAATACATTTCATTTAAGCCGTGAACTGATTCACACTGAAGCCAAGAAGCTGAGGCAAACACAGCCCTTTAACAACATCTCTATCAAAATTCACCACTTAGGTGCTGGCTGGCATGTGCAAATCTTGGGATTAGCAGCAGTGTGAATTTTTATTTTAAAAGAGTGCAAGTCAACTGTCTGAGTTTTAACTTCATCACTGAAGATATCAAGTTTTTTGAGGACTTCTCTTTCCTCCAGGCAAGGCTGTAGGATGCACATGACGCCTGGTCTGAAAAGCACTGCTGATGACAAGTGGGTAGTTTCGAGTTTTTATGCATCAGTATTTGTTGTAATGAACCAAGATGTCCAGTGTATGGTACTGAATGTACTAATGATGATCCCAGAACAGGTGACACCAAGCCTTTCTTAGACTTCTTCTCCCTATAAGAAACTAAGCTCTTAGCACTGATCAGTGGGACTAAACCACTAGTCCAAAGCCAGAATCAAGGAGGCTGGGAGAAAGTTCCCTGGGCATAGATGAGCATACTGTACCAAGGAACTTACATTTTGCTTTTATGTGGTATATTCACATGAGTATCAGACTAATGCAGATTAATTTGCCTTATAACTGTTAGTTAAGACACACACACTTCTAGCCTTCACTAGAAGACATACAAGTTATAAATTAAGGTATAAGTAAGGTATAAATAAAAAGGTGTTAAAAAAACCCCATATATATGCATAAATTTGCAACTGATATAGCCTAATACCAGATTACTACTTTCCAGACAGGAATTTAAGGAAATGTTATTTTCAATGAACTCTGGTCACATAAATGCACACAAGATCTTTGGATATGGAATGAGGATGTACATCAAACAGACCATTTGGCAGGTATACGCTCTCCTTTGAAGAACAAAGAAGGAAGAATGGGTCATGTGTACCTCATAATTATCAATTTCATAGAATCACAGAATCACAGAATTGTTTGGGTTGGAAGGGACCTTAAAGATCATCTAGTTCCAACCCCCCTGCCATGGGCAGGGACGCCTTCTGCTAGGCCAGGTTGCTCAAAGCCTCATCCAACCTGGCCTTGAACACTGCCAGGGATGGGGCAGCCACAACCTCTCTAGGCAACCTGTTCCACTGCCTCACCACCCTCACAGTGAAGAACTTCGTCCTTACATCTCATCTAAACCTACCCTCTTTCAGTTTAAAGCCATTACCCCTTGTCCTATCACTACGTGCCCTTGTAAAAAGTCCCTCTCCAGCTTTCTTGTAGGCTCCTTTTAGGTACTGGCAGGCTGCTACAAGGTCTCCTCCGGAGCCTTGTCTTCTCCAGGCTGAACAACCCCAACTCTCTCAGCCTGTCTTCACAGGAGAGGTGCTCCAGCCCTCTGATCATCTTCGTGGCCCTCCTCTGGACTCACTCCAACAGGTCAATGTCCTTCTTATGTTGGGGGCCCCAGAGCTAAATGCAATACTGCAGGTGGGGTCTCACCAGAGCAGAGTAGAAGGAGAGAATCACCTCCCTCGACCTGCTGGTAACACTTCCTTTGATGCAGCCCACGATACGGTTGGCTTTCTGGGCTGCAAACGCACATCGCTGGGTCCTGTTGAGCTTCTTGTCAACCAACACTGCCAAGTCCTTCTCCGCAGGGCTACCCTCAATCCATTCTCTGCCCAGCCTGTATTTGTGCTTGGGATTGCCCTGACCCATGTGCAGGACCTTGCACTTGGACTTGTTGAACTTCATGAGGTTTGCACGGAGCCATCTCTCAAGCCTGTCAAGGTCCCTCTGGATGGCATCTATTCACTCCAGCGTGTCGACCACACCACACAGCTTGGTGTCATCGGCAAACTTGCTGAGGGTGCACTCGATCCCACTGTTCATGTCACTGACAAAGATGTTGAACAGCACTGGTCCCAATACCGACCCCTGACAAACGCCGCTTGTCGCTGCTCTCCACTTGGACATGGAGCCATTGACTGCAACCCTTTGAGTGCGACCATCCAGCCAATTCCTTATCCACCGAGTGGTCCATCCATCAAATCCATGTCTCTCCAATTTGGAGACAAGTATGTCGTGCGGGACAGTGTCAAATGCTTTGCACAACAATTTGATACAACTGAACACACTTTCAAAAGAGAACAATAACAAATGACATTCCCAAGGCCTTCCAGCTACAGCAGAATAAAAGTAACATCATCAGTGAGAGTTACTTTCCTTATATCAGTTGTATTTGCAGATTAGTATGCAGATCTGGAAATAGAACTAGGTCCTCCATAAATTTTGTTATCAATTCTGATATTCAGTGTGTGTATTAGGATGGAAAATAATTTGCTGACAGGTCTTCCAAGCCCTGTGTGCTCAGGTTCACACTTCCACAAAACTTTCATGTTTCAGTTTAACTACTTTTATATACTCATGCAATTTTTTATACATCTATTCCTTACGGTACTGGGAGATTTATTTATTTAAAGTCTAACAACTAAGCAAAATGACTGCAGTAATTTTGTCTAGCTTCTTGGCTGACCACCAGATTAGTTCCAACTCTGCAAAATTCAAAGTAGTAATGGTTTAACACCTTTTTTTAAACAGTCATTGGATAATTTCCTGTCTAAAAATGTTGAGCTTGTATGGATAACAGCTTCAAATTCACAAATTTATTGCACAAACTTGTGTACCTTCTGAAATAATTTGTTCACTTTTTCAAATCATTACTGTTGACACTGCTTAGTTGGCATATCTTTTTCCAGGCAACTTTTTTTTTTAAGCTCACTCTTAAAATAACCTCAACCGGAGGTTATCTTTTCCCAAACACGGTTGTCATTGAGGAGCACAAATAAATGCTTCTCCATCTGCCAACAACAAAAAGTTTCAATTTATCCTAAATTCTCCACCTGTAGCACAATTTGTACCTTAAAGGTACAGATCAGAGACATCAGCTAAAATTGAGCTGGAAAATTCTAATATATTGTGTAGCAGTCATTACAGACTGATTTACATCAAGTACAAAAAAACCTCTTCCCCTCCGATTTCAGGTTTTCCAAACCACATGAGGCAAGAACTACTTTGTCCTGGAGATGGCTCCATCTACCACAAGGAAATCAGCAAAGTTTTGGTCAAACTCCTTGTGTACTACCCACATGAATGTAAACTGCGTAGCTGATGAACTAGTTTTTGGGCTACCCCAGACCACTCATGCAAAAACATGATAATGTAGGCTTTTATTTACAGTAGTCTAAGCTTGCCTTAATATAACATAGCTAAATATACAATTTACATACACTATTTCTCCACACATTTACATGGACCAAGACTTTGAACCAGGAAAAATATAAAATAAACCATAGCAGGTTGTCTTCTGCCTTAAGACACTGCATCAAATTATCAGCACAACACATCTTAAAGCCATCTGCTATAACAACATGATTTTCCTTAGGCACACACTTAGTCATCTATGAAAGATTTTATTAGCTACTTCAAGACATTGCAGTATTTCTTTCTGTATCTAAGTTATCAATACTTTTTTTTTGTCTGTTAACGTTTCATGTACATTATATTGAAAAAATTCAGATACAGAAGATGTATTTCAAAACAGATGGTCAAAGAAGAGACATTTCAATTCAGATTTGATTGTTTGCAGCAAACAATGAAGGAGTTGCTTTCAAACTGAAGCCTCTAAACAAGAAACTGGCACAAGGAAGAATGCTCTTTTGTAGACAGCCACTATAAGTTTCCATGGGTATAACAGCTTGTGGACATCATAAAGGTAAATGCTACTTTAAAAACTACTTTAAACAACAATTAAGAGCATGTAAAATTGTGACTTCGTTTTAATGTTCACCAGTAAGAGTAGGAAAAAAAATACTAAGTTATGTTTGTTATAATACTTGATTAATTTCTACTTCTGGTAAACTGAAATATCTCTGTGACTACAGAATTATACAGTAGTCTTTGTTTAAAGACTATTTCTACAGAACATGATCTGATTCCCTTAGCATAATGTCCTACTTTCTTGGCATAGTATCACCTATACATAGCATTCTTCTTAGAGAAAAAGAGATATATCTGAAAGAAATAAACCCTTTCCATATTACATTGCACTGATCTCCAATTCTTTATGAGATTATAATGCCTAAGTCATTTCACATAGTACTCTACTAATTATACTAGTCATTTTCTCTAATATCGGTAATATTTCCAAAAATTACAAACTTAGAAAAAGATGAAAATGCTATGTATCTGTGAATATCACTGTTTTGATATTCCCAAGAATCATTATTTTTCCTGAATATTTGCTTAACTTACTGCAAAATTTTCAGTAACACTATCAAAAAAAGAAAAATCTGAAAGAACAGCCGTTTTAAGGCAAAAATCAGCTTGTGGGTGACAATTTCATCTATATCAGAATTCCACTAACAAATTAATACACAATCTAATTGAAAGTTTCATGCTGGAGGTTCAGAATGTTACTGAACATAGAGGTGTAAATTCCTTGTCATTTCAAATGAAACAACTACACAAAGAAATAGTCATGTTTATGAATTATAATCAAGAATTATAAGGAAATTGGGAATTATAGCAAGAAAATAAATATTTTAGATGGTAATTAACACTGAACAGGTGATGATAACTTCTGTTGCTTTTTTTTAAATAGAACAAAATATTAAATCTTATTTTAAACACGAATTAGAACAGCTCAATTAAAATGGCAATATTTGACAGCACCATAAGAGATACCATGCTTTTCTTAAGTATCTATAAAAATACTTTGATATTTTCCTTCAAATAACAAATGAACACTCAATAAACCTGATTACTGTAAACATGGGCTTTTTTCAACAGATTTCTGCAGACATTCTCTACAGTTTTAAGGAAGTCTTAAGAAAAGTCTTTCTAACATCAGAGAACAATCTTGAATCCTTTACTAAATATTTAGTCCATAAAACACTCATTTAGAAAGTTTAATATGAGATGGAAAAAAAAAATCCAATAATCAATTTCTAAACCAAGAAACCTCATTCAGTTAGGAAAAAAACCCACACTGCACTTCTGGTACTCCATGCATTACAAGCACACCAATGCCTTTCAGATTGTTCTGCTGATGTTTTTCAATCAGTGTTTCTCACATTTGAATATTCAGGGAAGTTAGCTGATGTAACTTGGAAGTGTACCTTTCAGCAGAAGGTAAGCAGTACGTTAGCCAGGCTATTCGCTTCACGAGAAGCGGCAGAGAATAAGAGTCCCCAAAACATTCAATGGCAAAGCATTGAATGCACGGAAAGCATTATCACTGAAAGAGATGCAAGAGTGTTAACAGATTGCAAAGTAGACAGAAATTTGGCATATGGTACAATAAAAAACGACTAAGAAAGTTAAACAGAAGTAGAATAGTAACTAAATGTGTGCATCTGTAGGAATAAGATTCAGCTCCAGACATCTAAATCCAGACGTCTCCCATTATTGTCAATGGAGGTCAATGCAATCAGAGGAGCCTGGGGAGCAATTCAATTTACCCTAACGTAGGCACCTAGAGGCTCATTAAATAAATCATTCTCTAGACACTATTGACTGTATAGGCTAGATCTCTATTGATCATAACAGCAGCTTAGGATCCCAGTGCAAAGAATATGTATACCAAGGAGAAAAGAAATTCAGTAAGTCTGTATCAGAATTGGGAGAAATCCATACTTGTAAGTATACTACTGCAGCACGTATTACTGATTTTCAGAGAAGATGGATGAAGACTGGCCAGGGACCTCTGCAAAGTCCAAAACCTAAATTCCTACTGCTTATCCAAGCTCTATCAATACTCTAAACAAGAGTGCTCTCATATGATGTTCTATATTTTTATTTGAGCACAGTGAACATATAACACATTTACAGTCTCACGTAGCTTATGATCTATTACACTGTGGCGTATACTGGAACCTAGATCAGCATGTACAATAAAAACCTAAACGTATAGGGAAGAAATAGGAAAGAAGACTGATGTCAGCATGGAGACATGTTTTCACTTTGTGAAGAATCCTGAAATGTATCCAACTGGACTCTGGTTATAAGATCAAGCAGCAATAAAATGCAGGACTGGGACATGAGGTTTAGACTGCACGCCGACAGAGGGTTTGTTCTCACTAGTCCACCACAACATCTTAAAGCTACGGATGAAAAGACAGAGGCATTCAGCAGACCAGATTGCAATAGGCCAAACTGGCAGCCAAATGGACTTCAGAAGAGATTTAGAGGAGAGCCACTACTCTCGGCTCCAGCTCATACCCTAGATATTTGGGATATCTCCTGCTTCACTGAAAATAGTCCAATGTGTTACTATGTCCAACTGTTATCGTTTAACTCAACAGTCTAGCATAGCAGGCTTCTTCATTCTAGTAATAATAATTTTTCTTATAAGGAAGGAGAAAAAGCATACCAGAAAGCAAAGCTATCCAAGCAGCCATACTACAAACTGGAAATTTAGCAGGGTATGATGACTCCGAGGTCGCTGGGATAGTAAAAGAGAAACTCACAAATGAGAGGTCTGAGGAAAAATTTTCTTAGCCATTCCAGCCAATCAAAATTAGCAGGACCTGCCTCATTTTGAACAAGAATCTTGGCATTAAAACAACAGACGTGTTCAATTACAGCACCAGAAATTAGTCCAAAGGAACAGTGCGTATTGATCTGCTCTTGAAAAGCACTGCTGCTGGCACAGGCTGCAATTGACCTATGCTAGGGTGTTCCTAATTTCAAAGAACTCTAGAGCATACTGGAATTAATCCAAGGAAGTCTGGCTCATTATCCAATATCCCAGCTCTACTCAGTACATCTGCCAGAGAGTCAAAAGATCTCAGCAAGGTCACCACAACAGTTGAAGTTCTCTGTCTAAGCATCATTTCCAAAGAGCAATCATCTCCTGACACAGTGGAAGACATCATGTGCTCACTGAATTAGTTGTATTTTCCAAGCTGGTTGAACTACGCAGCATTCCCTAAACATGCAAACTTTGAAGCAGAGACTGGAAGGTTTTGCACACCTTTTGGACTACTGTGATGGGTTGACCCTGGCTGGTTGACCACAGAACTGTTCTTCCCCTTTAAAACCACGTACCTGCATAGGGAGTTCACCTGAGTAAGCACTCCCCATCTTGACTGATTACATATCATTGAATTACTTTCTCAATTTATCATCGCATCCTCTTGCAAGCACCTTTGTGGTGTAGCAATGTTATTAGGAATCCTTTATAGACTGTTATTCCTCAATCTATACACTGATCAGAATGACATATGAAGCCAAGTTCAGCATTAAATGACAAAAGGCATGCCAGAAGCAAGGTGAGTTAAAAACACAAAGGCAGGCCTTCTTCATTGATATGAGATTGAGTGGTAAATTGCTGTTACCATCAGGTTTTAACAGTCCAGCAGCAAAGCGCTCCTCATTCATTAGAAATCTATGACTGACCTAATCTAGGCTGTAATGAGATACAGTGAAGTCCAAGAGATTCAATTTTACCTTAAGCCTCAGATTTGCAGAAGATACAGCATCACTCAGATCCAGTGACTTGGGCTGGAGAATATGCCTTCAGCCAACCCAACTGACAAAGATATCAACATGAGATACAACTGTGGCAAAAAACTTGCCTTTTACTGAGATATAGTTAAACCTCTTGGACAAGGATCAGTGTCAGAACAGAAGGATATTAAGTGCCCACTCACGTAATGTCTCAAGATACCAGCAAATCCCCAGTATAAGTGCATAAAAAAAAAAATTCTGGATAAATTGATCATTGAAAAAATCAAGTAAGTCTGAAAATAAAACTACAAGGAGGCTGAGTAATGAATACGTTTCCTCAGACTGATAAGTATTCCTTATGTCTACTCTTGAAACATGTAGGCTTAACTTTTTTGATGCAGTCATAAAAGAATGACAAAAACAAGGCATTAAAACACAAAACCGTATGTGGAGATTTTATGTTTGTCAGGCCGTTTAAATACAGTAAACTACGTATTGGAGCTCTCCAAACAGCACAGTTTGGCTCAAGAACACTGGCATTCTCTCTGTAAAAACTCTGCTGTAAAAACAGATTTTTTTCTTTATTAACAGCACAATAAAAGACAAAATCACATTTTAAGATGATAATCAAAGGAAAGAGAAGTGCAGAAAAACAGATATTAGCCCTTGCTGCCATAATAAGGAGAACTGCTTACATATAAAGACCCTTTTGTACTCTACCTTAGGGACAGTGCACTGCAATCAAGACATATTTGAACTCTAGACTGCAAGTATGACAAGAGTCTTTCTGCATTCAACAACAGAAGAAAGCTTGTTTTAAATCACACAAGAGTATTTTCCCATCTTTAATTTTTTTTTTACTTTTATTAATTCACCATTAATTAAAAGATGTCTTGAATGCAGGCAAAATGCAAACAGAAAAATAAAGAAGCTCTACTGCCAGACTGCTCTGAACTGTCTCAGGAGAAGTAACATGCACCCTACTTTTCAGTGCCTGCTGTAAGGTTCTAAAAACAGGGAAATAACTCTGGTAACAAAACACAAGAAAAAGCCCAATGATTGTAATTAATCTAAAAAACCAATCTTTTTTGTTTTTTTTAAAAAAAAAAGATTCCTCAGTTTCACTGGTATTGCCCCAGTCCTCATGCCCCAAAACCAACGCCATTAAGTAGATGAATTAGAAAAAGAAAAAAAATTGGAATTTAAACAACGAAACTTGCCATAAAGACCCCTTTCTGCTCCCCCATGTACAGCAGGGACATTTGTTTTTCTCCTTGTGTGAGTGGACTTAAGAAGGGACATAGGGAACAGGAAAAGCTCAGAGCACATCACATTATGCTGAATTCAGTTTCACAGCTAAATAGCATTGTACATTTCAATATAAAATCAGAACCTAACCTTCTTTCTAGCAGTAGTAACCTCTATAATGTTGAAATACTTCAGCCCTATCACAGTAATTTAACTTTCCTAAATCAATATATTAAATTTCTGAAACATAAATTGTGCATAGCACAAATAATGTATAAAAGAGCTGTCCTGTCTTTATTCATGAGATTCAATAGATTTCAAAGACATGTGGCAGAATGTTAAATTAATTCTGAAAGTAAAAATACATTTTTATTTACATCGTGCCTATGTGGTATATCAGCAGAGTGCACAGTTGATACAGCATGCTGCTTTTCTGGATGACTGAATATGAAATATAGCCACGATTTGCTGGCTGAATATAGACAGATGGACTATGACAGCTATATGATGTTACGACAATTACATGGACATTATCAAAAGAGAAGGCAAAGTATACAGAATTCTGGGTTTTGTTTTGGAAGTATGTTTATATGATTACAGGAAATCCAAACATTTAATAAAATAATTTTAAAATATTCTTTCAAACAATGATATCAAGATTAATAAACTATTCTACCAAAACTCTTCTGTTCAAAAAGCACAGGAACACAACTGGAGGAGACCTGCTATGTCATTCAGTTTGTCCTAGAATGTAATAAAAAGATACAAATGAATAGATTTGCAATTCAAAAACAGTTAACCCCTGTTTCAGAACTTGGAGTAAATAGCCGAAGAGCTTAAATACATTACTGGTGGTGTATGTGGCAACATACAGCAGGTGTTTTTCAGCAGATGGCTATAAAGAGAGAGCTGCATGGTTAAGAAGGTATTCAACAGAGCCTGCTAAAGACCGTATTTAGTGATGCTCAGATATTTCACAATTGCTGAACTTAGAAATTTGGCAACCAGATAGACAAACCCATCTATTACTTTTCTTAAAACGTCATGAACTTACTTATTTACTGCTGCTGTGATGACTAATAACACAGAAACCTGTTCTGACAAGTACACAGCCTTTCTACAGAGATAATAAAGTGCAAGTCTGACGAGCAGTTCAAGACTACAAAAGGAATCTTAGAAAATTAAACGTCTGGCTTTAACATCCATTTTTATACATACAATTCTAAAAAGGTTCTACAGTATGGAAAAAAAATGTGTGTTTCTGGGAACAAAACAAGTCATAAGACACCAGATTCTGATCTAAATTAGTTTTAGTACAGGAAAGATACTTACTGCTTTCATTCTTGTCAGTGCAAGAAACTTATCACCAACCTGTTCATGCACTAGATAACTAAATACAGATTTCAGTGCCTAATATGTAACAACTATGAAAACTGACCCTATTTCTTTTTATGGCAGTTAGTACAGTTAAAAAAAACATCACTAAAATTATGCCAGCACTGTAATTAATGTCTCGGAAGAGAGATTATGTAGCTAGAGCTCTTCTCTGTCCCTAAGACATGCCACAGGCTGAAAGACCATCCAGAATTTCCCTGTATAACATAATTCAGATGATGAAAACTGAAAATCAAAAGTAAGGGCAGATACATTTTTAACAGGTTAAAAAAAAGGCTGAACAAATTGAAGTAATTTAAACTGATAATCATAGGAAAATGCCACTGTAACTTTGGCTTCACAGCAAAGACTGCAGAATTCCAGTTTTAAAAGAACATAATTGAGAAATGTGGTAGCAACTGAAAAAGGGATTGTGTTTGGAGTGAAAGAGCACACATTTTTACCATAGCACTTATTACTGTGATTCCTAGAATATTTATTTGCCCACACAATAACCTCCAAGTATATCATAGTCTAAAATTATTTTATGTTTTCTAGTACATCAACACCAGTTGTGGTCTATTTGAATAACACCCATGAAACAAAAATATGGTGAAAACCAACATTTTTATACCAGCTCCATTTCATTGAAAAAATATTGCTTTAAGATTTCAATCTATTACACAAAAATTAACTTTTTTTAAAAGCTCAGGCAATATTGGTTTACAGTAAAATACAACCTTACAAGTAAAAGGGTAAAAAAGTATGGGTTTGGTTTGGTTTTATTCCTTCTAGTGCTCAGAACTCCAGATGTGGCAGGCAAAACAAAACTCTAATGCACACTGAAAGAAAACAGTACCAACTGAAGTTGCAGATTATTCCCCTGCCAAAAGGTACAGGGAATTTATGCAGCATCTACCACTAGGGGTAAAAAAAGTGAACATGACTAATTTTGGAAATCCCAATAACTCCATTAATTGATACTAAAAAGCATCATTAATTTGGGGGGTGGGGGGTGGGGTGGAGGAGGGGACGACCCCTTTACCAGTGAATATTCTACCTGTAAATTTAAATACCACCCAAGTTAACTAGTTGGATTCAACAGCACAACATTATGCACCACTTACCATGTATTACTATTCTTACTCCAATTTTTTAAACTTCTGAATACAGTTAAATCAAGTGCAGGTTATATACACATACATATACACACACATATATATTCATTTATTTACATATTTGTTATTTAAAGGTGTAAGTTAACAGTACCTTTTCAGTCATGATTACAGACATTGCATATGGGTAGAAATGGTGAAAAACTGATTACTTTCACCTTATTTTGCTGAAGTAAGTGGTAGGACATTTCTACCATGTATCACAAAGAACATCTCATCTTATAGTCACATCTGATTTCTCACCATCTGACTTCTTACATGTCATTTGGAGCTATGATGTGCTTAATTTACTTGCCTAATCTGGAAAAAGAAGTAAAATGGACTATGAGAGAAAGAGTCACAGAACACATATCTATAGTCTTCGTTTAATAAAGAGGTCAGAGCAGCAATACCTACAAACTTGCACACATTTGTGTGAGTATTGTGAACAATGTAGATAGATGTTACTGGTAAATCTCTTTGCAGCAGTCAGGATTTCCTATTTACAGGAAAGTAGAAATAGTATCAACTGCTTTGCAAAACTTGTGTTATTAATCATATCATGCAGTGATGGCCATAAATACAACATGACATGTTATTTTAACGACAGCAGTTCCATACTACTACTTAACCATAAGTCCTAATAAAAATCACCATCTAATGCAAACAACTTCAAACTATTTTGATTTGATCTCACGATGCTTAATTAAACAGGAAGCAAACAGCTATCTCTAGCTGTAACTAGATGAGCTAATTTTCTGCAGTCTTTCCAGAATGATTGCATCCACAACACTAAACAGAAGTAACACTGACAATGCTGACAGTGACTTCCCTTTAGCCACAGGCCAGGGTTATGTGTTTACAGGCATTGCTAATATTCTCTACATTTAATAGAGTCAGTGAGGAATCTTATCCCAGCACCTTCCTAGGACTTAGCAGAATTTAACAGGACTCTGCAAGAAGGTATTCACATTTCATCATACTTCTTGGAATACAATCAAATGCAACCCCTGTGAGCATGCTTTCTCAGTCCTCTCACTTCCAGAATCTATTACAGGTCTCTCTCCTATTGCTTTGGTCAATAGGTATACAAAACAAACTGAAGAAATCAAACCATGCAGACCAGTATGTCAGTAATATGCCAACAGCACTCATTTGAGTGTTTCAAAATTCTGAAGTGCTCCACAAGAGAAGGGAACAGAATGCTAGCAAGCGTAAATGAACGTGCACAGGACACGAAGGACACAGAAGACAAATTCCCATCTATAAAACACAACTTTAGATAAAAATGATAATATATGATAGCAAGAACCTTGCATAGACTTAACATACTTACTGTGATATAGTTATTGCCAAAAAAAAAATCCAATTTTAATGACAATTGAAGCTTATTTCCATTCAGCTAAAGAAGGATATTATGATCCTTTGGACTAAACTCTGTGGGCAGACCACAGAGGTTTTGCAAGAAATTCCTAGTTTTCAGGCTCAGCTCTAACCATTCACATGGAACCAAATGGGGAAGCGTAATAGCTGTCCACAATGTTAAGTGCTCAGGATTTTCAGTAATTTGAGTCCAACTCCTCATTGCTTTTTATTAGCAAATTACTGTACCCAAACGAAAGAAAACAAAATGTTTTTCCAACTACAACCAACAAGAAAATTCTACTAATTCAGCTTGACTCAGAAACAACAACAGCAATCCACACATTTATGGCTTCAAGTCATGCTTTTAATTCTCATGCCTAGTTGTATAAATTTTGACTATAAACCAAATTCATTCAAAACACCTCTTCTGTATTGTTTATTAAAATATAAAACAAACTCCAGACTACCCTCTTCAGTCAAGATCACACCAGCTAACAGATCTCAGCAGCCATCTCTCTTCACATGAATATCACCTTCAACAACAGTTATGTCCCATTTGAACAATGCACCTGTTAACCTCCAGGCTTCAATCTATATGCAAAAAAACCACTAAGGAAGCTATATGAAAGGAGTAGATCTCCTGATCATTGATTCACTGCCCTAAACCTGATTTCTGGAAACTAACATTACTATGGAGTTCACACTATTGACATTGTTAACTTGGTGTTCAGCGCATCACTGTGGCAAAGACTGTTCAGCTCCTAGCAACAGACATCTTGGTGAAGCCACTTCACAGTTTTGCACAAATACTCTGATTTCGTAGACCTGGCTGTTCAGAGGAATACCACAAAGGACTATACCAAAACCAAATAAAACAACAACAACAAAAAAACCAACCCCCAAACCAAAACCACACAAAAGAACTCAGGAATACTGAAATCTAAAAGTCCTTTTCTTTAGCCTTTGGGGTTGAAATTAAAATTAAATATTAACTTTTACTTCAAGCCTACATACCTAGGATGCACTTGGACCACCTACTGTCTTGAAATCCCCATAACAATTGCATGTTACTGTTTTTTTTCTTCAAACTTGCATTTAAAGAAAAGGTTTAATGTAAATTCAATAGTAAGTTTGGGAATCAAAATGAGTCATGTAAATGAAAATGCATTTTCATGTTTCTTCTGACAATTACATCACTTTTAGCCTGCTATTAAAGCAACTTCAAGAGCTAACTTTGTTTGTAGAATACAAAAAACGTTTTGAAACATAACAGTATTTTGACTTACTTTATGCTCAGTTATACTAGGTAAGCATAGCCATTCAACATATAATAATGTTATGAAAAGAATGTCATTTTTGCCAATACAGAATAAGAATCATTCACTCAAAATCTTTAAAATTCACCTGTTATATCTCACTACAACTAAAGTATGAAATGGTAATTTCCAAATAATGAAAGAGAAATACAGATAGTAAGTGGTTCTACTGAAGCTAATTTTTACAGTCACTGGTAGAAGAAAAAAAAATTCTATTTTATTTTATGATGAGTTTAACACAAAAATACAACTTAATCAAGAACTTGACTATCTAGTCCCCTGATAACCAATGAAAGCAAGGGCAATATGCTTAACTACATTAATACTTTGTTACCATGACATACTCTTCCACTTCCACAGATTTCAGGGGGATAAGATTTTACAGGTAATATATGCTGGACTTTTATTACATTTTTCTAATATCTTAGAAGAGAGCAAACATTTTCTTGAAGTTCTATAATAGCCTTTATACATCTCAGGAGAATTCAAGCTTAGCCATCTATTTCCATTACAGTACTACTGATGTACAATTAAAAAAAGATCAGATTTTAATCTGCATAGAGGAATTTCAATTATATTTATATCTTTATCTCTTAGATGTCAAATATTGTGGCTTGCTGTCACTCTAGGCTGCAGATTTGTAAGGTTTAAATAATTCAAGAATAAAAGTAGTAAATGACATTCAATTAGAGAATTATAATTAAAAATGTGACAGAATAAAGATCCTTTTCTGATTTATGAATCAAAATATGTTCCCAAAATAGTAGGCACCATTACCCAATACAAAGGGGGCAAGTAAAAAAAGAATCTAGCTGCAAATCAACCCCCAAATCTCAAAGAAATAAGAAAGTAAAATACCAAAACCAAACGTAATCAACTGACTGATAAAGAAAATATTCCTGGGGATTTAAGGAGGTGGAGGTTGTTTTAAAGAACCACCACATCATCCATGCGTTATGAATTGCACTGGCGATAGTTGTGCATGCTTAAAAGCACTGCCCCGAAGATGATATCAAGTGCCTATTTTTATTTTCATTTAAATACACGGGGTGGGGGGCGTTATAATATAATTGGATAGACCTACAAAGCATTATAGCGTAAGCACTTCTAGTTTACATCTATACGTTATATTTGTTTATTCCTTATGATCGTGTCTCCCTCTAGTGGCTGGCCCTCAGAAAAATGTACTTCTACCTGCATTCAGACCTGTATGCAGAATCACAGGATAATTCAAGCTGGAAAGGACCTCAGGAGGTCTCCAGTCAAGCTCCCCCTCATGGAATTTCTGGTTGGCCCTGGCAGAAACATTCAGCACCAGCTGTTTGCAATCAAGGTAAAGCCTCACTTCTGAATCCAGATTCAAGGACCTCCTAAGATCATCTAGAAAAATGGAAGAGCCAGGAAAATCAAATCACTGGAACTACCTCATTGGGATGTATCTTCTTCCCAAAGTTTCACCACTTCTTAACAGAGTAGGAGACCTATTCCTTTGCATATTGATGCAGTATATGGCTGGCAAGTTGTCTGACCTCAGTTTCATACATGATCATCACATGTGGAAGAAACATCTAGAATATATTAATAATCAACTGAAGCTCAAAAGCTTCATTGTAAGGGTTTGCTTCTTTACCAATCACAGACTCTGAGCAAGGTTAAGTCTGAGTAAATGCTCCTCTTCCTTCTTCCAGGAAAATGTCTGTCATGAGGACCTTCACTAGCAGGAAGGGATGAGGAGGCACACCTCAGACAGGAACCTCTGACAACTAGAAAACAGCCTGGTTATTGCCACTTGTGACCAACTGCTACAGAAAACAACAAGCTGTATGCAGTAAGATGATCTGGAAAATTAAGTCAAGAAGAACAAAAGGCTTCACTAACCTGAATACCACCACATCCCCCAGGAAAGAGTTCTAGAACACAGGGGCTAAAGAGCCATGTCTTGTTCTGAGTAAGAGGTCACAAGGACGAAAAAGCTGTTCTGTCATCAGGGTAATTTTGTAAATATAGTAACACTTAAGTTTTGGAGATTATTAAATAAATAAATAATTTTTTAAAAACCCAAATCTTCCACAATTTTCAGATGCACTTCAGTAGTATATGCAACAATAATATCAGTGCAATATCAAATTGCAGTATCAAAGGAATTATTTTTCAACACAGAAGTGCACAAGCAGCAACTGTCTCTTCTGTAAAAAGTGGTAAATAATCAGAGTACTAAAGAAAGAATTTTATACCACCATGCACCAAATACTGCTAAGAAAAAGAATATATATCACAAGTATGTATGTAGCAAAGGAAAGCAAAAAGTGATGGGTTGCCCTAAAGTCATCTGTCTGCATCAAAACCTTGATTCCAGGCTATTAGCTCAAGAAGTAACTGAATAATGCCCTAAGGAAACTGATCCAGCTTTCACTCTTTCCCTTGTTCTAAACACCACATTATCTTTCAAGTCTCCTATTTCACATTCACAGACTAATCATATAGTCAAGTAACAGCCAAGTAACAATCTCCACTATGAGAGGATTTTATTTTCAACTCATCAGAGAATTTTTGCAACTGTACTGTAATTAATTAATTTGCCTTGATTGATCTTACTACTTTCTTGTTTCAAATACTTTAAAAGCATACTGGACTTACTCCCCTCTTCTTTTTTTTTTTTTTTGGGGGGGGGGGGGGGCCGGTATTTTTTAAGCAACAAGAACAGCATGCAAAAGAATCTATGGGAATTACTATCTGTTTAGAGTAAGATTACGTTTTATAGAAAAAACAAACCAGCCCTAAAATAACACTGAGGTTATGAAGCCAACTGGCATAACCAGTCAGAAGTAACACATCTACCACCATTTGACAGTTGATCCGATCATCTGAACAATAATAATTTACCATTTAGGCACTCCTAGCCTAGCAATGAGCAGAGTAATTTTAATTACAGTGCCTAAAGAAAAAAACATTTTATTTTGCGCTTTGCATTTGCGTCTGTTGTGAACGTGCCAGTACATGATCATTCCCCCCCACCGCCCAAAAGAGCATGTCGACTGGTTTCAGTGCTTTCTTTGTAGGCCCTACTTGTTTTTTATTTTATTTTTTTCCCCACTGAATACATGGTTTCACACTTCATTTACAATATCCTTTACAGTTTCCTCTCTAAAGCTAAAATACTGTTTCTTAAAAACTTTTCTACAGTGTTTTTATCAATGAGCCCTGGGGTATGTCCACATCAGTGATTCAGAGCATGGGAGGAGTTCTTTTTAGTGCAAATTTTCCTTGCCTATGCTTAACCTGGTGGTAGGCACTCCAGTGCACCGCTGATGTGTCAAGATAACTTCCTTCCTGCTGAAGACTGAAGTTGTGTGCCAAGAATTATTAGGATTAAGAACTGGTGTAAATGTTGAAGCCATTAAAGATGAATGTGAATACACAATTTTGAAACCATAACCATTTGCAGCAAATTGAACACTCCCTCTTTGCAATACACCAGTCAGTAACAAATAGTCTTAGTCTTTAGCAAGTATCATGCATGTATCTTCACAATGCTCCGGTAAGACAAAACAGTATAATTTTCTCCACTCTACAGGAAAGGAACAATGGCATGAGTGTCAGAAAATAAAAACGTCAAAAGAAGAAACTACCAATAAGAATTGTATTAATCTTCATTTTTTCAGGACATTAAACATTATGTGGCATTTTACTGTGAAA
Source organism: Aquila chrysaetos chrysaetos (assembly GCF_900496995.4). NCBI lineage: Eukaryota > Metazoa > Chordata > Aves > Accipitriformes > Accipitridae > Aquila > Aquila chrysaetos. Next base: position 82,772,451 of record NC_044005.1, read on the forward strand.
AACCACAGGCCACTGACTTCTTCAATTACAGGTGTGAAAAATCAGCTTTTTTTTTTACCCAAGTCTGAACTTGGTTATCTATAACTTGAGAAGAATGAAAATTACATGGAAATAGCAGCCTGCTTCTGAAAAATACAGTAACTACAACCCCTTGCTTCATTCACAATACGCTTTCTAAGGTTTGAAGCTAAACACAGGATCATAAAACTTAATTTATTTCTAGGGCCTATCAAGAGTTTCAGGACATGGTTTAGTGGGCATGGTGGTGTTGGATTGACAGTTGGACTCGATGATCTTAAAGGTCTTTTCCAACCTAAACAGTTCTATGATTCTGAGAGATGCCATAGCATAAAGTCATAACCCTGTGACTGAAAACAGGATCCAAGGTGCATCCATGTCTTCATACATGTGCATACACCTAGGGTCAAAGCACAAGCAGGTGGAATCGGACCTGTTCACATGGTATTTTTTTAAAACAGAAATAATAAATGTATATATTTACACTTATTTTTTCTGATAGCTTGTTTTTATTATTTCAATTTCCTTTAAGCACAGGGAATTGCAAGTGAAAGTCTGTATTTTCCTAATTCAACTAGGAATTAATTGGCATTCAACTGCAAAATTTAAGTTATTACCTCTCTTCAAATACTTTCTTGAAATCTTTGTAAGCGAATGCACGTTGGATTTCTTTTTTAACAAAATACATATCTCCTCTTATATCCCATTTAAGGAGCTAGATTTACAGAGGTTTAGGTACTCCTTCAAATTATACCTTCAAATCCCTTTCTCCTTCCCAAAAAATCTGCAGACCGGTGGATTTATCTTCTGGGACTTGAAAGAGACATACGTACCATAATTCATTGTAGTTAGCATTACTTTCTGCCCCGTATCTTGTATAAATAGCCATGTCCCAGAGAACCTAAGCTAACAAAAGATTGTCTACCAAACACTCCAAAATACTTCATAGTACTCTGGAAAGCTGAGATCTCACAATATTAGATGCAAAGTATCACAGTCCAAACAAAACGGACATAAGGTCTGAAACATCTGCTCTAACACATACCACAGGCCAGGCAGAGACAGATCAAAGAGGAAGCCTGCTTGATTCTACCTAGGCTGTTCAAGGCAAAGAGCAGGTCACAAACCTCAAAAAACTGGCATGCATTTTTCACACTTGCAAAGAGACAGCACATATGTTACACTTTCCTCACTCACAATACTCTCAAAAATATTAGCAAGGGTTAGACCAATGACTAATATATCAATAATACTGCCCATTGCACTGAACAGCATTTTCTCGCTATTTCCTTGAACACACTCGTCTGTCTTCATTCACCTCCAGTTTCTTCTTTTATTCTTAGACTAAATTTGCTAGGGCAAGCTCACCTTACACATAGCTGTCCAATTATTTTTATTTTTTTCTTTTTAATTAACCAACAAAAAAAGGCTAACCTTGCCTTTCAGATAGAACTGTTTGTAGTCAGTTACCTGCCTGGTGATTTAATTTAGTCCCATAGTACCTGTATTTCATAAAGGACATTGGTTTCCTAGTGATTTAGTGGTAAAGCAAGATTTTTCTAGTCCTCATCTATAAAAAGCCTCTTTGTGGCTTGCCTTTTTTCCCCATGCTTTAGGAGAATGATCAATAAAATTAATAAAATCATAAGCAAAGAAGAAAAAAACTCCCACCTTTAAAAGACATTACTGTGCCTTTTGCCCCATTACCTACTTTAACAAGCATCTATCCAAATATGTAGCTCGATGTACAAATTAACTACATCCTCACATTCACATATTTAGATATTTTTCATTTGTTGAATTACCTTGTCTGCATCCACTTTTCCTCTGATAAATTCTTTCTTCCAAAATTCCAGTGCCTGTTCCAGAGTCAAGCCAATGCCTTTTAAGAACAGTCCGTATTGCATACGGCCTCCGTGACGGAGATGATGGTTATCACGTAGGGCTTTGTGCAACTGGCGCATGCAAAGAGGGAATGATTTCCCAGAAAGCTGTCAAGAGAAAAATTTGTGTTTGAGGCATACCGATCCTTTAATTTGTAGGATATATGCTTATTATGATTATTAATTAGCTCCACTTGAAAATGCCAATGGCTGTAAGAAAAAATATGCATGTGCAGAGCACCTTGGGACTGATGATAACACAAGTGTGTCCTTAAGCCATCACATCCAATAACCATCTCAAGAACAAAATCCAAAAGACAGAGTAATACAGGTGGTAATATCAGAATATTTTCTGTTACAAAGCAAGAAAGGTTTAACTGCCATCAGAAAAAATATATCCATAGTTCCATTACAATGTTTCTTGCTTCTTCCTTATTCTAGAATGGCAAGGTGACCTTTGTTAAGTTTTCTGGGGTTGGGGGCGGGAGGAAGATTATTTGGGTTTTTTTAAACATCTTTGAAAAACTACAAGCAGGAGTAAAATCCATTACAACCAATCTGCAGGTTTTTCCCCTGAAGAATACTATTTCTTAAAAAACAAGATCTCAGAGATAAAAAAAATGTAATGTTGAAGTTTACGTGGGCTTTGCATTTTTATTTTTAACAGCTGAGTCATGCCATGGAATTCACTACCAAAGGAACACTGTCATGGTTAAGACAGACACTGAAAACACAAACGATTTCTGAAGTTCAGATAAAGGAGTTGTAATGTGTTTTTAATTGTCTCTGCACCACTGAGGTGGTTTTACATCCATTTTATTTACTTCCTTGTTTTGAAAAACCCTTCTGTAACTCAAAAGTCAAAAAACCAGCACTGAAAAGGCTAATATTGCAACGCAATAATCATAAACTAAACATCATGGGCTGCAAAATTATTAAATAAGAAAATTTTGTTAAACTCAACTTATAATTGTGTTAGGTATTTGTGAAAGTACACAAAATTAAGCAGCAAATTAAGCAATTCATACAGCTCCAGTCTAAATCCTGATTAGATGCATTTTCAGTTAATTCTGCTCCTTTTAAACTTTATCATAATTTCATTAAGTAGTTCTCAAGAGTTACAAAGCAAGTATGAATCAAAAAAAGATAAAGACTCTATACGTTAACTGTACAAAGAGTATCTGAATTTTAAAAGTTACGTATCAACATACAATATAGGTCAAACACAGAGGACTTACAGCATCAATCTGTTCTAGAGAAATCTTTCCAGTGTTCTTTTGCACGCTGTAATCTGGGCCAACATAAGAATGGCTGGAAAAAAAAAGCAAACAGTACATCATTTAAAACTGTTCAAAAAAATTGGGTTTTTTTTTAAGTTTACAAATTTAGAAAGAAATTGTTTTACCAATTAAGGGCTGCAAATATTTTGTATCAGGCAAAACCAAGAAAACAGTATTTGACAGTTACATAAGTAATTAAGATTTATAAAACCAACATTAGAGTAAACATGGTAAAGAAACCCTCCCTCCCTTTACCTGAAAGGGGTAGTGAGGGGTCATTCAGAATTCAGATCAGAGGACCACGCTACTGCTGAGGCTGAGAGAGACCTCTGAAGATCACCTAGTCCAACCCCCTGCTGAAACCAGTTACCTACAGCAGGTTGCTAAGCATCTCATCCAGCTGGGTTTTGAGCATCTCCAAGGACAAAGACTCCATAACCTTCTGAGCAACCTGTTTGACCACCCTGGCAGTAAAAAACTGTTTTCTTATGTTTAAGTGGAATTTCTTGTATTTCAGTTTGTGCCCATTGCCTCCTGGCCTATCACTGGATACCACTGAGAAGAGTGGTATCCCCCTTATCAGACATCTATTTATATGCGCTGATAAGATTCACACACACCCCCTCCTGAAATTTATCTCCTCCAGGCTGAACAATCTTGGCGCTCTCAGCCTCTCCTTGTTATGTACTGGGGAGCCCAGGACTGGACACAGCCCTGCAGATGTGGCTGAGTAGCGGGCAAGGATCACCTCCCAATGCCTGCTGGAGTGCTCTTCCTAATGCCACCCAAGAGACCGTTAGCTTTCTTTGCTTCAGGGGTACAGTGGTGGCTCATAGTCAGCTTGTTGTCCACCAGGGCCCCAAGGTCCTCTTCTGCAACCCTGTTTCACAGCCACTCAGCCTATACTGGTACCTGGGGTTACTCCTCCCCAGATGCAGGGCTTGGTATTCCCCTTCGTTAAACTTGATAGGGTTTCTGTCGGCCCATTTCTCCAGCCTGTCCAAGTCCATCTGAAAGGCAGCACACCCATCTGGTGTAAAACATTCCTCCCAGTTTTTTATCATCTTAGACTTGCCGAGTGCCCACTCTGTCCCATCACCTAGGACATTAAAGAAATAGCTAATTCTATAGAGGAGCCGGTATTGACCCCTGAGGTACTCCACTAGTGACTGGCCTCCAGCTAGTCTTAACACCTCTGATCACAAACCTCTGAGCACAGCACTTCAGCCAGTTTTCAGTCCACTTCACTGTCCATTTACCTAATCCATATTTCATCAGTTGTCGATAAGGATGTTGCAAGAGACAGTGCCAAAAACCTTGCTAAAGTCAAGATAAACAATACCTACTGCTTTCCCCCCTATTGAGCCTTCTGTTATCAAATGATCAGCTATGAGGTTGGTCAAGCATAATTTCCCATTCACGAACCCATGCTGACTGCTTGTTTTGCGTTTGTGTGGCATGGGTTTTTTTGGTAGCAGGGGAGGGTCTGCAGGGCCGGCTCCTGGGAAAAGCTGCTCCAAGCTCCCCCGGCTCGGAGCCGGACCCACCGCTGGCCCAGGCCGAGCCCCTCAGCGACGGCGGTCACGCCTCTGGGAGAGCAGATTCCAGAGGGGAACGGCCCGTGAGTCGGGGGAGTGGGATGTGAGAGGAACCGCTCTGCGGATACCGAGGTCAGGGAAGGAGGAGGAGCGGGGGAGGAGGAGGAGGGGATGCCCCCGCAGCCCGCGGTGAGGCGGCAGGCTGTCCCCCCCCAGCCATGGAGGGGAGCGGGGGAGCAGATGCCCACCTGCAGCCCAGGGAGAGAGGAGCCCACGCCGGAGGAGGTGGGTGCCCCCAAAAAGGCTGTGACTCCATGGGAAAGCCCGCACTGGAGCAGTTTGTGACTGAAGGACTGCAGCCCGCGGAAAGGACTCACGTTGGAGAAGTTTGTGGAGGACTGTCTGCCGTGGGAAGGACCCCATGCTGGAGCAGGGGAAGAGTGAGGAGTCCTCCCCCTGAGGAGGAAGGAGCAGCAGAGACAACGTCACAAACTGACCACAACTCCCATTCCCCGTCCCCCTGTGCCACTGTGGGGGAGGAGGTATAGAAAACTGGGAGTGGAGTTGAGCCGGGAAGGAGGGAGGGGTGGGGGAAGGTGTTTTAAGATTTGGGTTTACTTCTCATTATCCTTGTTTTGATTTGATTTGTAGTAAATTAAATTGATTTTGTTTTTTCCCCAACTTGAGTCTGTCTTTTGCCCATGACCGTAAGCGGTGAGTGAACCCTCCCTGTCCTTGTCTCAACCCACAAGCATTTTTATATTTTCTCCTCCCCATCCCACCAGGGCCGCGGAGGAGGAGTGAGAGAGCGGCTTTGTGGTGCTTTGTTACTGGCTGGGCTTATACCGCAACACCACTCATGATCACCTTCTTGTCCTTCATATGTCTGGAACCGAGATGAGGCTGACCAGCCTATAGTTCCACGGATCCTTCTCCTCATTCTTTGTGAAGGCAGGGTTTACTTTTGCTTTCTTCTAGTGATCAAGAACCTCTTGTACTTTGCTACTTGTGTAGCATTTTAAAAACACAAACAAACAAACTTATGTATCACTGTGAACATCTACCATGACGGAAAAGTAAAAACTCAAAAACTACTTACGTGTACCAATAAAAAGCTGGGAAGGCTTTTACTGCAGTACTGACATAGAAACACATTAACTCCTGACAGTAGCTGTCTAGCCAAAATAGCCCAGGACTTTGCATGTGCTGCCTCATCTTTCATTCATACTGCAACGAAACTACTTCTGATACATGAGCTAGATTCAGGTAACCCTACACTACAGCAGAGACAGTCACGTCGACATTGTCACCAAAGTCATTTCAAATCAAATACAAGCGTCTAATGCCCAGCTTTTACTTTTAAATATGCAGACTTCTTGAATGAGGATATATGCAGGGCTGCAGAACAGGCCAAGAGAAATGCTTACAGCAGAACCCAACTGAACTCAAAAGTGACAGTACAGCAAGCAATAAAGCTAACAGGGACTTTGGATACAGCATATTGGTCCAAAAACCAGGTTGTAAAGTCTGGGTAAGACCAAATTTCTTTGTGCAAGACAGATTTTGCAAGTAACAAAGATAATTTCTTAAATCTTCTGAAGGCATATAGAGGCTAACTCCAGAAAAAAAGAATTTAGCTAAATAATGATGCTAGGTACTACAGATTATTTTGTAACATTTCAATACTGTAAAGTGTGAAAAGCACATAGCCAAGAGTTGATTTTACTACAGTACAAATCATTTGTTTAATTATACATGCATTCATTTGGTCTAGCACACACTGGAGCACTAGGCAAGCTTACTGTACTTAATAGTTGGTTTTTTTTCATTACTCAACAATGGATAAATAATTAAAAGTATTTGAGCTGTGTATGTCTATTACTACTGATTCTACTAAAGTATCTAAATTTCCTTGCAGAACCAGATCTGCATCACTTCACTTAGGCAAACTACAAACAAAACAAAAAACACAGTCCCAAAAATATTACAATCAAAGCACAGAACAGCAGAAAACAGCTGTTGCTTAGGTAACTTCACTTTTTTCGAAAACAACCAATCAGGAAACTGACCAGTCAGTTATCACATTCCAGGATGAGTGCTGGTAACTTCTTAAGCTGCTCTACCCTAATCACTTCAGATCATCTGCTTGTGCCCTACAGTGTTTATTAGAATCACACCAATACTGAAAAACATTGCTAAGCTAAAGAAAACCACTTCTTCCTAGCATCCGTAGAAAGGACTGGCCTGGGAAGAGGAGGCCCAAAGGAAGACACAAAAGTTTTCCTATACAATACGTGAACAAAGTAAGACTTCAGAAGTTACTGCTAAAAAGAGGACATACTCTCTGAATCTTGCAGACCATTACATCCGGACTTGGTAGAAAACATTACTGCAAGGCCAGAAATACCAATGGAAGGGGGTGGGGGGGAAGGGGGCGGGGAAGAAGAAGAAATTATACTTTTTGGACTCTGAAAAGCTCAACTATTCTCAGCATGGTAAGGAAACAAGAAAAGTTTTTCATAAATGTTTCCTTATTTTTACACTAAAAAGTAGCATATGACCTTTGCAAGATCACAGTTTCTCAATATCTGACACCACTCACCAAAGAGCCGAACCCTACAAACAGCCTTCAAATGCTGTGCTCTGACATAGAGTGTGCTTTATCCATCTGTCCTGGTTTCAGCTGGGATAGAGTTAATTTTCCTCCTAGTAGCTGGTACAGTGCTATGTTTTTGAGTTCAGTATGAGAAGAACGTGGGTAACACTCTGATGTTTTCAGTTGTTGCTAAGCAGTGTTTAGACCAAGTCAAGGATTTTTCACCTCCCCATGCCCAGACAGCAAGAAGGCTGGAGGGGCACAAGAAGCTGGGAGGGGACACAGCCAGGGCAGCTGACCCAAACTGGCCAAAGGGGTATTCCATACCATGTGAGGTCATGCCCAGTATATAAACTGGGGGGAGTTGGCCTGGGGGGGGATCGCTGCTCAGGAACTAACTAAGTATCAGTTGGCGAGTGGTGAGCAATTGCATTGTGCATTGCTTGTTTTGTATATTCCAATCCTTTTATTATTATTGTCATTTTATTATTGTTATTATTATCATTATTAGTTTCTTCCTTTCTGTTCTATTAAACTGTTCTTATCTCAACCCACGAGTTTTACCTTTTTCTTTCTGATTCTCTCCCCCATCCCACCGGGTGGGGGGGAGTGAGTGAGCAGCTGCATGGTGCTTAGTTGCTGGCTGGTGTTAAACCACGACACCATCCAATATATGTGGTAGATTAGAGCCGGGCATATCCAATATATGTGGTAGATTAGAGCTGGGCATGAAGAGGCCAGCACTGGTCATGTGGCCTTAGAGAGCTAAGCAGTTAGATCCCTCTCCAAAGGAGCTGAAGGGACTAGAGCTTTTGGGTTTGCCATTTTAGGTGCCAGGTCTTCTGATTTCCTACAGTAGAGATTCCCAAGGTCCCTTGATTTCACCAGAAGAAAACACCACTTTGATTTCTCCATGGATTGCCACTATTTCCCTCTACATTTCTATTAAAAAAATCTCAACAACCTTGTGTGGTGGGTTGACCCTGCCTGGACGCCAGGTGCCCACCAAAGCCGCTCTATCACTCCCCTCCTCAGCTGGACAGGGGAGAGAAAATATAACAAAAGGCTCATGGATCGAGATAAGGACAGGGAGAGATCATTCACCTATTAGCATCACAGGTAAAACAGACTCAGCTTGGGGAAAACTACCTTGATTTATTACCAATCAAATCAGAGTAGGGTAATGAGAAATAACACCAAATCTTAAAGCAACTTCCCCCCACCCCTCCCTTCTTCTCAGACTTAACTTCGCTCCTGATTTTCTCTCTACCTCCTCCCCCACAATGGCGCAGGGGGACAGAGAATGGGTGTTGGGGTCAGTTCATCACTCGTTGTCTCTGCCGCTCCTTCTTCCTCAGGGGCAGGACTTCTCACTCTTCCCCTGCTCCAGCATGGGGTCCCTCCCACGGGAGACAGTTCTCCACAAACTTCTCCAACATGAGTCCTTCCCACGGGCTGCAGTCCTTCAGGCACAGACTGCTCCAGCATGGGTCCCTCACGGGGTCACAAGTCCTGCCAGCAAACCTGTTCCAGCGTGGGCTCCTCTCTCCACAGGGCCACAGGTCCTGCCAGGAGCCTGCTCCAGCGTGGGCTTCCCACGGGGTCACAGCCTCCTTCAGGCATCCCCCTGCTCCGGCGTGGACCTCCCTGGGCTGCAGGGGGACAGCCTGCCTCACCATGGTCTTCCCCACGGTCTGCCGGGGAATCTCTGCTCGGGTGCCTGGAGCACCTCTTCCCCTCCTTCTTCACTGACCTGGGGGTCTGCAGGGCTGTTGCTCTCACATCTTCTCACTCCTCTCTCTGCCTGCAGTTTCTGTCATGCAGCAACTTTTTTTCCCTTCTTAAAATACGTTCTCCCAGAGGCACTACCACTGTCACTGATGGGCTTGGCCTTGGGCAGCGGTGGGTCTGTCCTGGAGAGGGCTGGCATTGGCTCTGTTGGACATGGGGGAAGCTTCTAGCAGTTCCTCACACGAGCCACCCCTGTAGCCCCCCTGCTACCAAAACCTTGCCATGCAAACCCATACACCTTGAAAAAAAAAAAAAAAAATTCAGACTATCCTTTGTTCTCTGGACAATGGTCCTCATTTTTTCATGTCATTAATGTTGCCAAAGAGCTTCCTGCTGCTGGTTTGAAAACGCATTACAACACAAACCAACCAGGCTTGTGATCACCCTCACTTTCTTGTGCTCTTTTTGCTTCCAGTTTTAGCTCTTACTTTGGACTTATCCTTTCTTTTATTCCTTGTACCTTGTAGGTTACTTCCTGATCCTGATCAAGCTTCTTACTCACCTGAAATATCTGTAGCTCTTCATAATTTCTTTTTGTGGTTTACTGCAATGCAAGCATATCTTGCAACTAAAGATCAATACATACATTCACAGCACTGCTGACCAAGAAGAAACCTCCACTATATCAATAGTTTCCAAGAGTGGGACCTATGTCTTTCAAATCAACAGCTGCAGGACTGTTCTAATAAATACTGTATCATTCACAGATGTGTTAGTATATCATGAGATTTAGTAAGGATATGAAGGGCACTTTATAGATGTTGAGAATAGTAAATGACACCAGTCCATTAAGGTGCGCATTCTTCTTTTCTTGCTTGTGAGATGAGCGTAAGTGAGGAGGGTGAACATGTCTGCATGAGTATTGTGTTACCCATTAAAAAAATCCAGTCTTGCAAAACACTTGGTTGCTGTATCAACCTTGTGAACTACCATTTGAAGACAGAATTAATAGAATCATACAAAACGTTGGTTGTAAAGAACGGTAGAAGACCATTTAGTCCCACACCCCACTTCAACTGGGACTACTGCCAATACTAGTCAGGTGAGACGTGGCTTTTTCTAGCTGCTTCCTAAAAATCTCCATGAACCAAGATTCCACATCTCTGGGCAATCTGCTGCACCTATCATTCTAGCAGAGGCATTTTTCCTAATGTCCAATCTGAACCTCCCAAGCTGCTATATGTGACCACTGTCATTTGTTACATCCTCTGGTACCATCAAGAATTCCAATACTGTGATGTTTGCCCTTCAAACACTTTTAGGCTGCTATTTGATCATTCCTAAACCTCCTCGTCACCAGACTAAACAAAGTCAACTCAGCTTCTCCTTATAATTCATGTACAGGCACAGTCCTATAGTAGATTGATGGGATTACATATGACAGCTTTTGTCTATCTTTGAAATTATTCCTGCTGAAGATTTTAAATAGTAGAGTGTTACGACCCTGTAATTTCATCACGAAACCCATATAAACTCCTTTGCAAGTAGGAGTTGCAGAAGTGTTCTTCTCATGCATTTAGACATAAAGTTTCCATTTCTATTAAATTGCTAAAGTTTTAGCAATTTAAAATCTCCTTGTAGCCTACTGTGAGCATGTTGCATCAAATACTTTAACATTTTAACTAAAAATGTTCTCTTTTTTTTTTGTCTAGTACAATTAATATTAGAAAGCACCAATGAAACAAAATAAGACAAAATGAGGATCTAAGTTACAGATAAAATATTTGTTTAGTCCAGAACAGTCCAATTACAAAATACATGTTATGTCCATTTAAAAAAAAAAGGGCACGGATTAAAATATCTATGCAGACATAATCCACAGTGAAATGACCTTTTCTGAGGACTAGCTAATTTAAAAGTCACAAGCAGATATGAATAGCTGCCAAAAAATGTGTGGGGCATTAACAACCAAACAATGGTCTGTAACCTTCAATTGTATGCTCTTTTCATATGTTTCTATGTAAGTTTTGCTCCCCTGATAAAGCTCGATTGACATATGCCAAAAATAAAATACTGCTGTAAGAATTCACACAATGAAGGTAGAGGAAAACCTACAACTAACTAATACTCTCCTTTCTTAGGAGCAAGATGAAGGAAAAACAAATCACAGATTCACAGAAATAAATAACAGAGAAGACCTATTTGATCATCTGTCTGTTCACTGCCAGTGCTTGTTTTTCAAGTTGTAAGGTTTGATTTATTTTGTCTATTTTAAAGGAACTTCCAAAAAGGCAACTTGGAAGCAATTAGTGACAAAATGTACTAGGAACAGCCCCTCCATTTTCGCAAAAGCAAAATGGAAGTAAGTTACCAATCGTTAAACATACATACCCAAGTTAACATAAGAATGTGAAAAAAATACCTTTTTGCATAAATTCAGTATCCCTGTTAAAGTAGCTGATGTTAAACTAGCTTTTTTTGCAACATTTCCTTTTCCCATATTTAAAAAAAAAAAAAAGCATAGAGAGGATTGTGTTTGCTGTGATACTGAAGGCTGTTCCACTTACATAGATGCACAGCATATATCAAAAGAAATTTCAAATTTCTCAGTAATTGCTCCTAGAAAGCACGATTTATAAAAAGCTAACCTAATTGCTCTTTAGCTTCAAATGGAGAAAGGTATGCCACAGAGGTGCATTTTTTAAAATCCCAATGAGACGTATAGTAATAAAAACATGGAAGGTTATTGACATGCAGAAGTATCCTCTAACCAGCTACGTAACAGTTACACTGCAATAATTTTTTTCATTTATTGCTCTTCAACAAAGTTCAATCATATGTAAGTAAGCAGAGATACAATGAAAGCTATTTTTCCTATTCTGATTTACACTAAAAAGCAATAAAACATGAAACTGTTCCTATGTAATAAAAATTACAAGTTGTTTTTTTTTTTTTTAAATTAGAATAAAATGTCAGGTTTTGGGTACTGATACCTCGAGCAGTAGAGCACCATAGGAAATAAAAAGCATGCTAACTATATCTGCATTGTAAGTCCGGTGCAGTGCTGTCATGACAGAACCTCACCGCTTCCATTTCTAACTCATCCAGCATCGTTTCAGTGATCCTAATGCAAAGCTGTACGTGTTCAAAAACAGAGCTTTCATTAGTGACATTCAATATTTAAGCAAATTTCTACCCTTAGAGATATTAAAAATTCAACTAAATAAATACCTGAGCAACCCAATCTAACCAGACCTGCATTGAGCAGGGGCTAGATTAAATGATCTCCAGAGGTTCACTCCAAGCTAAATTATTCAGTGATTCTAAGCCAGTGCATCTCCCTCTAACTATATGGTCTTTGTCCTCCTGCATGCTACCGTAGTAAGAAAACTCTCTCAAACAATACAAAGTGGTAAAAAGCAATCATGTGTGTAAGAAAGAGACCAGATCTATGCTTAACCTGAAGAACATCAGAAAAGTATTTTTTCTTAGTCTTCATCCCCAAACACATTCAAAGAAAGCAGAAAGCTTCTATATACTGTATACTACTAGGAGAGAGGCAGGCTATTTTAACTGTGTCGTAGAACACTCTTAATGGTTCACATTTTCAGCTCTCTCTTTAGGTCCATTAAAAGAAGAAAATAGGACTTCATTCATCAATGACAGTGATGGAGAAATCTCCCCAAAAGATCATAGAGCATAAAGTATTTGCAACACGGAAGGTCCATACTCTGAGCAGTGTAATTTGGAATCTGTTTTGGTCATAAAGAAACTTAACAACTTCGCCTTTACTATAAAGAAAAAATAGCTTTTGTAAAAGCTACAAATACTTTCTTGTTACTTAGAAGAAATACCAGCTCTATAAATTACGTTTTGTGTCATTCATAAAGCTTTTGTTAAGTTGAAGGTATACTTTGAGAGGTTTTTTTCCAGTCAAAGCCAATTGCACAGATGAGGCATCTGAAAAAAGACTGTAGCTAAAACATTCTAATAATACAATTATTTTATCTGTGTGAAAGAATACACTCATGCTTTCAGTTTATGCTACCTGAGATGATTAAGCAGAGGTTGTAGTCTCTCATCAGACTGTATGGAAGGCAGCGATCGTGCTGTCAGCTGAAAGAAAACAAAGGTTCAATTAATAAAATATTAGCTTCAAAACAATTGATAGCACAAAGCAGGAATGATGTAAGAAATCACCCTGCGTTGCTACAACTTTACACAACATTGGATAGGACATACTTTCTCCCATTAGAAGTAACTAAGCACAACTTTCGAGAACCTGAAGTTAGCAGAAATATTTACAAGTTAATGAAGTTAAACACTGAAAAATAATTTTTCTAAAATTACAATGTTATTTGAATTAAATAGCAAGACATCATTGAAAGTGCTATACTTTTTTCCAAACATATTTGAACTAGAAGTCATATTCTACCTAGACAGCCTTCTAGCAATCACATAATGTAAATATAGTCCATTAAGTCATATTGTATACAATTTACATTTGTATAGAAAAATTTGCATAACATTTAGCACTATATAACTTTTATACAGACATGTCCCTGTGTACACTGTTTTAAATGGGCATAACCTGTATTTTGTAATTTTACTGTTCTAAACCAAATACATACTTCTTTCTTGTTACTTTCATATGACTAGTTAAAACATCAAGCTTTTTCTGAAAAAATAAACGTAGTAGTCTATAAATCAACAAGTACATGTCACACTATTGCAGAATACTAGTGAATTGGTGTATTAACTAAAATAATTGGAAAAACATGTATTAAATTTGCTTAATATCAGTATATAGGTGTCTACCTTCACCTATAAAAGTTACAAGCATAGCAGTTCTGATACTGCTGACATACATCTAATATAAAATATTTAATATAACATGCATTTCATGATTCTACTGCTGCCAAGTTAGGCTGTATTTTGAAAACTACCTTCGTACAAATTTAAAATTTCAACATATTTCACCTTGTATAGATTACCATTAAGTTCCTAAGTATTTTACAGGTAACTTAAAATAGCAGGCATACAGTTATATATACTCTTCAAAAATCTTATTTAAAAACAAAAAAACCAAAAAAACCCCACCCCAAACCTTTTAGCACCAAGAGTGTAGCTTCACCTTGCTGGCTCCAACACACAAGTAAAGGCAAGCATTGAAGTAGGACTGACTAGCGGGCTGCAACTTCTATTTATAACCCACAAATATACCCTGGAAAAAGCTGCACTCAGTGTTTGGGTACATGGGGTTTATTTGTAACCATAGGATCCATCGGCTCGTAGGTAGACCGTGTGGATATGGAGGAGTTTAATATTTTCCTGAAAGATCACCCATTCATCACATCCATCTCATAACCTTTGCTGCTAGGCAGAAGTCAGACGGGGGCCAGATTTTAAACTCGTGCCTGAAGCTAGCAATACCAACCATCAGCTAAATAAGAGGAGGTTCAAAACAGATAGTCTGTCAAGTGAAAGTTGAAGCAACTGAACACAAGGACAGCAGGGAAAGAGGAATGGGCCATTTCAACTGTTAAGCCAGTCCTGGCCTGCAGCAGCAGCTCTTCTCAGTCTTGAGTAACTCAAGTGTACTCATCCCATCCGACTGCTGCAGTAAAGGTAAGTCAGGCAGTCTTAGCAATCCATTCACCTCTCTTTTTAAAAAGGCTGGTATCTTGGCAATTACAGCATTATCCGCATTCCCTTATTTTATGGAGCTAGACTGAGATGCATACGGTATACTAAAAATTCAGTAAGCTCTGTATTTATTCAGAAGTTTCTTTTGATAAAAAAAACCTAATTTTGTTACCACTGAGTATTAAAGGCCAATACACATATTGTTCTATATTCGTGTCCTCTGCAAAGTAACGCTCTAATTTTGTTTTAAACACAATCAGAAAACCAGAAATTATTTCTGAAGAGAACTTGGAAGCTCTCTAAATACCAGCCAAGTTATTCCACTTGGCTAAAATCAGAACAGAGCCTGAATTACCTGAAATACCATCTGCTTCTCTTTCTGTTAATAACTTAACTGATACAGAAAACAATATTTATGTGCACACTTACATACATATGTATATTTTTATATGAGACAAGCATACAGTATTTTTCTCTATACAGTACTTCAAATACTACAATTATTCAGAAAAAACCAAATTTTTTCCTTGTTATAAACAGTGCATTTAAGACAAGATGATGTTTATGAAAGTCAAAGTGGACAGTGATGTAAGAAGCAAAAACCAGTAAAATTCAAAACCTGCAAAAGTAGTGATATTATTGTCAAAGTTTATATATGCAATAAACTACATTGTTATGGAGACATTACCAATGAACAGAAATACTGTTTTAAAACTAATTTGGGAGACTTGTAGGAATTGAGGTAGAACCAAGAACTAGTGATCTTGGTGTTTAACCAAGTTTTTTTCTTGGTGTTGCAGTGAAAGAATATGGAAGAAGTGGACTACACTGGCTTTTTCGGGAACCACCATTAAAGGGGAAAAAAACATAATCCCTTGAAGTCACAGGAGAATCCACATGGCCAATGTTTTTGGTTTTTTTTCTTACTGTCTTGTGTTTCACCAACAATTATGGAATCTGCAAAATTTACGAGCAAAATTAATCCCCATTTTCCTCCGTTATGTTGGCTGGAAGGACAAGATAAAGTTCTCTACAGAATATGCTCTTGTGAACATAAGATCATATACCTTTCAACTCTCAGAACAAACACTTTGTTAGGGTAATTCAAATGTTTATTTTCAGGAAGATGTGGGATCCTCATGACACTGTCCTTTTCTATCTGAAACTAAGGATAGTTTTCCTTAAACACAGTTGAGGAGACCTCAACACAGTTGAGGAGAGACCATCAAAACTTTTGAACAATTTTAAATGAAAAAGCACATTTTCCTTTAACTTACCTGGATTATAAAAGTAAAGGGTAAAATTTTAATTTTAATGTATAAAGTCTTTCCTCACAACTGTATTTTTTCTAACTGAGCCACACTGTAAATAAAATTAGCTTTTACAAAGGTGGTGGTAAATGCTAGTGTTTTCAAACACTAAGAATTTTATGTCCTTTTTCAACAGTCGTCTTCTAAAAGGAAAAGATAATCCCAATTACAGAATCCCAACTGTGATTCTGAAGACTTTTTCCAGTCACTCTGAAATGAAATTTAGACAAATTCCTGCAAGCACAGCCTTGCCTTCATCTCTATATGGTACTCAACACAAAGATCACCTTACCAGAAAAAAAAAAAAAAAAAAAAAAAAGGAGGAAAAACATGCTATTCAATATTTTAGATACATGGAAGACATCAAAATGTTGGGAAGCAAGGAGCATAGCTCCCAACTCTAGTCATGCTGAAGCAGTTTAATTTACAGAGAACATAAAACACCACAGACAAGCTATTTCCAGTCCTAAGGCCTGGATAATCAGAGGAGCGGGCAGAGTGAGCCGCAGATAGAATATGTGGACACCTCAGAGTTGAGCTGAGATGGTGAAAGCTGGGGTGAGTGATGTAGATCATTAAGGCAAATTAAGCACCATGTTATCAACATCACACATTTAAAATTGAGAAAGGAGGAAGAATACTTAAGCATATGAGGAAAAGGAATGAATAAACTGAAATCTGAGACGACATCGTCAGTCCAACTCCATACTAGCTTTAGTACCAGAGTCACCAGCTGTCTTTGCTGCAATTCAGATTGCCAACAGTAAAAAAAAAAAAAAAAAGGACACAAGCATTGGAGGGAAAAATCAAACCAGAATCTTCATATATTTGAAGTAACCAGAATTTCCAAAAGCAAGCTTTCTAAAGTTTTGACAAAATTCAGTAATATTGTTATGCAATCTTGTAGAAGAAGAGCAAGAAGCTGAGTTCTTCTTTTCTATTGAGCTCTACGCAACAATCACATCTCTAGTGTTCACTATGCTGAGTTTGAGGCAAAGAAACAGGACATTTTCATAAAGCATGAAGAAGGTAACATTTTGAGAATGCAGAAGGCACATGATGATTGGAAAACTACATGAACATTAGAATTATTTAAAATCTGGCATTGGTACTTCAAGTAATAACGAAGGTAACAGGATGACAACTCATAGGCTGATGTCTAAGAATTGGTCTGGTTTTCTTCCCCCCAACCAAACATGAGACCAGCACATGAAATTGCAAGTTATCCAAGATTTACTATAAACCTTAACAAAAAGTTAACTTGACACAAAGCCTGAAGTTAAGTAGCAGCTCCACATGCTATCAGGAAGGAAATGACATTTTTATACATGGCAATTAAGAACAAGATTATCATGGCTCAATTAACTTGTCTCAATTTTTTTAGAAGTGTGTGAATTTCTTGATTTTGAGGTTACCATGTGAGAGCTATTTGCTCTCTAAGTGTTTTTCTGCACAAAAAAAGAAAATTTTTATTTTCACAAAGAGTACTTTCTAAATGAGATGTCCTAACTAGCTGTATTGCACAAGAAAATTTTAATATGCTGTCAGATCATTTGATGAATACATTATTTTTTTTAAAAATCACATTCAGTTGGATGTCATTGAGAAAAATTACATGGAAGGCTCAGGAGCAAAGCACAGAAAGAAGAGTTTTGTGGCAAAGGTTACTTTTAGCTGAGGCAGGCTACTGAATTACTCCAGGCTCTTTCCACAATTTACGGGGGGGGGGGGGGGGGGGGGGGGTTCCTTTAGAAGGGTGCATTAGATAATCTAAAATGTAAATTATTACCAAGAGTATTTCCTTGTCAACTGCTAAGTACTCCTAGAACAACAAGGAGTGTCTGAAGGCATGCTGTCCAGATGCACATCCGCAGCCTGCAATTTGCCTCTACACAATTTGTCAAGCCCATCGGGGTTGTTTTAATATCCCAGAACTACCTGTGCAGGCATTCATGCTACTTCTTTTATATTTTAACAAACATTGTACAAGCAGGCTTAGCGTGCTTTTGCCTCCTCAGTTCTTTTAAAACCCAGATAGGCAGGATTACATCATACGGGACTCATATTTAAAAGGGAGGGTGACTGCACTGTGAATATGTCTAGGGACAGGGTATCTCAGAGAATGCTCAGTCCTTGGAAAGTTACCTTGCTTTTTCCCCCAAGAAATTCCTCCTTCATAACTCCAAGCTTTATAACCAAATCTACCTGAAGGAGGCTTGCAGAGACTTTTTAGCTCTATTGAGTGCTAAATGCACCTCCGAAATACATAGTACGTTTAAAGGTGAGCCCACGGTTCCCAGCAGGCACTCTGCAGTTCTTGGAAATACAAGCACTTCTCTACAAGGACTATCTAAATTATTTAACCTGTATCTCCATTGGCAGTTCCAGAACAAACGTCACCTCCATACGTGCTCCACTGTGTGGACTGTAACAAGGTCTGGATTAAGACCAGACATAGGTTTGGGAGCCTTCTGTGGCATAGGTGAAAAGATTTTCCTAGAATGTTCTTCTCTGTTTATTTCTGCTATGATAGTTACACCAGCGACAAAGGGTGTGAGGGAATGGCTCTAAACCAAATGTAAAGATGAAATAAGGTTAAAGTAGGGATTGATCAAGGCAGCCATAAAAACTAAAGACAAGGCTTTAACAAAAACACCCAAAACCAACAAACAGAAAAAAGACAGTTACCTTTGCCATCTGCAAAAGTCCACCATCACCTACGACCATATAACATCATGCTCAGCAATAAAACTGAGGGGCAGTTTTTCCAAAGTAGCCATTGCTCAGGGCCTGGCTGGGCACTGGTCTGCTGGTGGTGAGCATCACTTGTGTTTTTTTCCTTTTTTTCCCCTTTCACTTAATAAACTGTCTTTACCTCAGCCCATGAGTTTTCTCATTTTTGCCCTTCCTGAATCTCTCTCCCATCCCTCAGGGAAGGGAGCCAGCCTGGGTCAATCCACGACATACATACATAAACTAATTTCACACCAATAAGAAGCTGATTAATCATTGATTTCACAGTATTTTGAAAGCTTAGTTGTTTATCTTATAGGAGTCCAAAAAGAGCTGCTACTCGTTTGTACAAAATCTACTGAAGGTTGTTCTTTACCACTTCCTTTTACCTTTGACACTCGACAGCAAATCTTCCCTATTAACAGAGGCAAATTTAACAAAAAAAAAGAAAAATTATATTCCAAACTTGGGGAAAAAAAAATTAAAAAGAGACTACATGTGTTTAACTAGAAACTAAGATACAAAGGGTCAAAATCCACTATAAATGAAGTCTTTTATATCCCTTTAAAAACCAGAAAGTTGATCCCATGTGGACAGAAAAAAATTGAACTTCAACCCCCACTCCTAAATGTTTCCCCAGTAATCTAGGGACCTGACCTGAAGAAGCCACCTCCAAAAGTAAGAAGTATAGTCACCATATGCATTTGAAATGGTACTAACAAATTATACTATTTTTAATTATCAAATTTAATGTACTAATTTAGAGCACATTTTTGATACCTCCCAAAAAGGTCAAAGAAAAATGCAGGAAGACTGTGCTTACAATACATAGTATTACACATCAGCTAATTTTTCCCTACAATTGCACATCTCCCTACAATTTTCCTGTACAACCATTTTAACACTTCACCACTCCACTACTGGGCTTCAACTTTTAAGTTGGAGAGATCACATCCAGGTTAGTTGCTTATCCATTTTACTTTTAGTTGCTCCAATTAAACAAATCGGTACCAAAACTAGTTTTAAACACTACAGGGGACAACACTGGCAAGATAATTATATGGTCTTTAATACCATCTACAAATGTTTTATACCATTAGAATAATAGTTTCTAAGCCTTGGTGAAAATCAGTCAACAAAGGTTCATAAGACCTGTTCTCCACCCACAGAAATTTAAAATTAATAAATTAATTAATTAAGTAGACTTGAAGCAATTACACTATTAACAGTAGCAAGAAGTAACAGGACACTGTGACAACAAAGCACACAGATGAAAAAAGAAAAGCAGAAGAGTATGGAAAGTGTTTACCTTATAAAATTTCATTGCTCAATTCCAAATCTTTCCAACTTTGTAGCAGCAGTAACAAAACCAGTAGAATAAGCGAAGCAAAAACCTCTATGACAAGTGTATTGTATGCTGATTTTATGAATTTAGAAACAACACTCCTATATTCCATACTCTAACTCTTCAGCTAAATGTCATTAATGCAATAGTGAAAAACACCTACAGCAAATTTCTTTAACAGTGATTTTGATGCAGCATAGAATAACTAAAGTTGCTAGGCTTTTGTTAGATTTCAATTAGATAACTAGCAAGCAAATTTTAGAAAGTAATAAGAAACAGAAATTAGAAATAAAACTATTGGAGGGGAAACAAACCCCTACATGTTTTGAATCTTACACCATACAGGTTACAGACAACATTTTTACGAGGATTAAATTTACACTGTGAAGGCTCTTGCATCTTCCCATTATATGTATTTATGAACAGAAAAATAAAGGATTAGATAGCTAAAACTTTAAGTATAGAGAGGAAATTTCTATTTAGAAAGCAAAGAAACAAACCATGGATTGGTATATTCTTTTACTGTATTCTGTACTCTTTAGTCCGTTCTCCCACAAACAACTGTTTGTTCCTATGATGCACTTCAATGCCTTTAGCACTACAGGCAACTGCATCCTGCATTTCTGTTTCCCAGTTGTTATGATCAGAAAAGAGAGAGCATAAAGAAAATCAAAATTAGTTTGGACATCAGAACTTCAATTTCAGCCTTCCAAGTGAAAGCTTTAGATGGTTCTTTATTGCTTTAGTGCAATTTAACAAATATTTTTATGAAGAGAGGAAAGAAACATTGTCTGTGTAATGCCAACAATTTGACATATTCAGAGTGAACACATCACTAAAATCCTTCCTGAATAATGCTGTATGGATTTAAAAAAAAAAAAAAACCAAACAACAACTTAGCTCAGACATTAAATTATTACAGTTAGGATCTTTAAAGTTTAAAGAGAGAATCTATTTCAGCCTCTCATTGCTGCCTAAGGAATAAGTCTTAACTTACATTTTTTCTAATTCATTTGATTTGTAATATGCCACTTTACAGAATGTGCCTTTCTTGTTGAAATGTCTTAATTGTGACCTTTGCTGTTTGTTAGCTCATCTTAAAAACGTTTCCTATTCACTGTTGCCCTGAAACATTTAGTTAGATAATTCTTCCCTGTCTGCTCTGAAAAGGACGCAATACATATGTGATGGTTCAGAAAAGCATTAGTTATCAGCCCAAAGCTTACAGTGGCCTCGTGTGCTGTCTAAAAGGAAAACAAAGGCATGAAAGTTTAGATTGTTTGCTAGAACTGCTTTTGATTAGTATGAATTGCAGTATTACAAACTTATTACCAAAGTTATACAAGAGAGATTTTTCGACTGAGGTTGGAGCAGACAGAGCAAAAGATATTAAACTTGTGGGCTATTTCTAAACAACCAGTAATGGGCATTTAAAAAAAAAAAAAAACCAAAACACCACACCAAAAACAACTATTAACCAGCAGGCTTAAACATACCAGTAACTTACATCTCTACTGTATTTTCCCATAGATCTGTGAAACAAAATAAATAAAGTGGAAACCTTGATGCTAACATAAAATTGACAACTTTGCTTCTGTAGACAATAGCAATTATACCATAGCTTAATCAGTGTCAACAAGTGAGTAGAAAATGAATACATAAACTAGACAAAAATAAGAGAGACATGGTTCTATGTATGTAGACTTCACAGGAGCCTTCTCAAGGTGACATGATGCCACCATATTTCTGTAAGGTAACATTGAGATTACCCTAATTTTAACAGTGAAAGGTGCTAACTTTGCGTCCTGCTGGAAGTTTTAATAAAACAGTGACTTTTTGCTATAATGTTCCTGTGATCAGTCAGAAACAAACTTAGCTTAGATATGAGCTAAAGCAGGATCTGACCTGGTGACCAGTAAGACAGAGGAAGATGAAACTCCTTTCACTTGTGGTATACATGCAAACCACAGCTTTTCCTGAAATTCTTAAAACCTGCTTTTAAAGGTCCCAATATGAACAGTTCATCTCCATCAAAGAATAAATAACAAGCCTATTTTCAGGAATTTAAAATCTATTTATCCAACAAACAAACCTTGGCAGAAGACAGAGGTGATTAACTGCATTGCTCCTCAAACCATTCAATTCTTAGAAAATTATTAAAAATCATTATGCTATACATCTATCAGAAACAGAAAGTCTTCCTTCTTACACCTCTGATTATGGAGTATTTGTTCCTGTTAATTGCATCACCCAGCTGAGTATGAGCCTGCACAGTAGCAAAGTGCAAGAGGGAGATAAGGTAAAAGATAAATGGAAGCAAAGACATGAGTAAAACGTAACATTGTAGTAGTACCTGCAGTAGTAACACAGCCAAAGTAACTGTAGGGAATTAGAAATTATCTTTTGTGGAATGAAAGAAAAGCATGTTTTAGTCTGGTAATCCAACACTACCTATTCAAATCTTTCTCTTGAATTTTTTGACAGAGACTACATTTAGAGATACCTATTTAACATTACTAAGCACTACACCTGTTCCAACTAACTCCTTAATACTAGATAAGCTTTATTCAAAGATGTGTTTGGCCAGCAGCGTTTTACGTTGTTTTCCAGATGTAACCACTCTTACAGAGTATCAGCTTTTATGTAACCAAAACCAGACATACACACTTTTTTATTGACAGCACAGTAGCCACAACATATCTGAGAGTTAGAAATACAGATCCCAGCTTTCCCCCTCTCACTGGGGATATCTGAAAAATGAGAGAGGACAGCAAGATGTTTTCTGTGAAACTTTTTTACCTTAATTCAGGCTTTTTCTCCTTATGCCTAGTCTAGATTAGTTATCCTTCTGGAGTCTCTGCCTGATCAAAAGAAAAATCAACCTCCAGGAGACTGATTTGAAAACAAAGGCATTTGGGAAGCTTTCCTCCCCTCACTCCCATTTTAAGGTACAGAACAGGTTAAACATAATGCTGTAGAAACATCTTAGTTCTACTTACTTAAGGACTGTGTCATAACATTCATTATATTATTATAGATACACTACACATATCAAAGTACTCTTTACATATTTTTAATATTTAGGAACAACATGAACCATGCACATAACCAGCATGATTACAGTAAATAACAGGCCTTTAAGTCTCAGTTCCCCCTATACTGAGTCCAACTATAAGTGTTTCTCAACGCATATAATCAAGACCATGCTTTTATTAAAAAAGGGAGACTCTACTACATACTGACATCTTATTTCAAACATAGATCACCCAGGTAAAGTCTTTTTCCCACTGCAATCTGATTGTCTTCAGAGACGAACACTAGTTTCGATGTACCTTTTATTCCAGAATACCCCCTAAATGGGGGAAGTAATAGTCACAAAAGGCTTCTTAATACATTTCTCTCTGATTAGAAGCATTGTTGATGAATAGGAATTCTAAAACTTTAAAACAACTTCGCTTTCAACAAAACCTGAATTTTAGCTAGCAATTCCCTGAAAAGTAGTTTTAAAGTATATGAACTCCCCACCAAGGCAGCCTATTTTTCTATCTTGCATTTTTATGCACCACACATCAAAATACTTGCCTTAAATTAAATTTAAAATATAATGTCTAGAAAAGTTTGGTACTTCTGAGGAAGTCTAATATTGCTTGCTTTTGCCTTTTTTTAAAGATATTTCAGAATTATAACCTTACATGGTCTTCAAAACTGTACAATTTTGCAGCCACTGCTAAGAAGTCATGAGATGCAGATATTGCCAGAACCCAAGAATTCAATTTAATCACATTTCGGAGAAACACCTTCAACATCCAACTAAGTTGCAGGCTTCCTCATACAAACAAAAGCTGATTGATTTTGAAACATCAGCTATCTTGCTAATGTTGTAAGAAAATGTCACAATGCAAATGCTATGCAGCTGGGGAACCTGAAATTAGAGAACAGTGTTTGCATGCCAGTAGGCTGCTGTACCTAGACAGTTGACATTTCAGCGTTGATCAATTTTCTTCTGAAAAAAGTTGGGGTTTAACCTTTCACAGTATGTTACAAATCTCCAGTGTTGTACAAAATTAATACGTAAATTTTGCCAAGGCTTTTTCAGCTATTAAAAGTTATTTCAGCAGCACTTACACTGAAATATGCTCAATAAAAACTAAAGCAAACAATTAATATTTTATTTATTCCACATGAATTGTTCATACACAACCTGTGTGACAGGAGATGACATTTTTCAAAACTAACAAAACTATTTAAGCAAAAATGTTTTTGACATTAGTAAATGGTTTTTTGCAATGGGCCAATATAATTTAATACATAAAGCATTTAGATTATTTTCATATGGCACCACCAAATGTATGGAAGAAAGGAAATAAATAACACAGACTGGCATTACTGGGCTCTTCGTACAAATGTAACAACTGACATTTTCAAAGGACAGGAGAAAATTCCCTCGTGAATCTCTAGTGGTTGATATAGGTGTCAAAATAAGGCTGAAGTTGTTTTTGTGGGTTTGTTCTTTGTTTTTGTTTTGTTTTTTTCAATTAAAAACTCCCCACGACTCTCTCCTCTCACACACACCCCCCTTCACAATAACACAAACCAGCCCAAAGAAAATCACAGAGAATGCAAAGTGGCCTTTTATGTTTTAAGGAAAGCAAATCAAAAACAATGGCTAACTAATTTTAAAAAAAAGAATTCAAGTTATATTCTTAGCACTGTAATTTTCTTTTTTTGGACTTTAAAGGGGAGGACACAAAAGTTGTTATCAAAGTTGCTTAAATGCTATATCTAACAATTTAAAAGCTATATATAAATTATATCATAAAATATAGATTCTAAACTATAAATTTTATTACATATATATATAATTAATGTCTTTTTATATTTAGTCAGTTTGTTCAATCTGCCAAAGAACAAATCTTCCATGGCAGAAGAAACAAATTAACAGTTGTGAAGAACTTCCTTGCTAGCATGTCCTAGATATTTACCTAATACTTTAAGAACCTTGAAAAAACCGAACTCCACTAATTTCAGCTCAGCATTTGTCAAATGCATTCAGAATAATAATTAATGTTTTCCTTAGGCATTTGCTTCTGAAAGTAATTGATTTCTCTTTTCCATTTGGAAATGTCTAGCTTTCATATTCACACTGAGGTATAAATAACATCTGTGTTGAAGATTAATATTTAGTCTTTAAAGCAAAATTTTTCAATAATTAAACCTTGTTTAATTGGTCAGTGAACTGTTGCTGGGTTTTGCATCATTATTGCTTGTGCAGATACTCATTTCACTTGCATATTAGGGTGAAAGTATGTAAATGAACTCATCTCTTGTACTTTTTTGTATTCTAACATAAAGCTAAAGTTGACAGTTACCAAGATGCTTATTAGATATTTTTCCCCCAAAACAGATTATTAATTCCAGCTTTCTTACAATAGTCCATAGTGTCTTTCAGGCTTTAATTACATGTAGATTGAAGTAGCCACTTAGAAAGCTACCTTGTCAGCAAAATCCAAATCTTCTGTTAAATAATACTGCGTGCCATAATTGTGGAGGTTCTTCAGTGATTTTATCAACTGTTTCACCACTGACTTGCCCTTTACCCATAGCTTACTCAACTTTTAATTTAGTCCTCAGTCTTTTTTGTATCTAATTCCAGATACTTAGTAATATTAAAACTAAGTACATAGTGTACTGGAACACTTGTCTTCACAGCAAGCCTGGAAAATGAAATAATTTACTTTATTTCACTACAAACTTCTGATACATGCAAATATTTCATCTCTTCCATAATGCTTACTGTTCTTTGCATGCAGATCTTTTGTTTCTTTTTCTGGCATTATTTATGAACAGAAGCTTCTATCTTTTGCTGTCTTTCTCCCAGGTTCACAGACTAAATATTGATTCCAGTACTCCAAGGTAACCTGGAATCTGTTCTTCAGTTCAACTATACATTGCTGCTTTAATTAACTTGCACCAACAGAGTGTTATTGGAGGGGGAGAGGGTCACTCAGACAGCAGTGATTTCCCCAAGGTTTTAATGTTATGATTTTGAAGTTTTTCCCCCCTCTTCCCTACATTCATGAGAAGGAAATTAAGAAAACAACATCTCTACATAATTTGGTAGAAGTTACTAGCCAATACCACACGGGGAGCAATCAGCTAGAAAGCATGAAAGATTCATTATTGCTTCATTAAGCACCCTTAGAGTCATTGTCAGAAACCATGGTAGGTTCTTCCCATCACAAACTTCATCAGTCTAGCACTAATGCTATGTTCCAAAACTGCTTTAAGAACAACCATAACCACACTAGCAAAACTTCTCCAATGCTGAAGGCAATATGCAGTCAAAAAGAGAAGAAACAAGTGTCTATATACCCATGCAATCCACTCGATTAAAATCTCATTTTCCATAGTCATCATTAATACTACAAGGCTTCATCTATTGTTCTACAATGTAAACCATCATAAAAATCTTGAGTTAAAAAGCTGTTATGTAGTTATTAATCTTGACAAACCTTATTACTAAAGCCCTATGCCATTCACAAGGCATTACAGGAAATACATTTATCTGCCACTGTATAAAAATGAGTTATTATAAATCAGTTTTATTACAGAACTTTAGAGGAGATATTTAATTTTCTTAACAGGATTTTACTACTGGGAATCAATTACTCAGTCCAGTTCTGGGCTCCCCAGTACAAGAGAGAGATGGACATACTGGAGAGAGACCAGCATAGGGCCACAAAGATGGTGAAGGGACTGGAGCATCTCTCCTATGAGGAAAGGCTGAGAGAGCTGGGGCCGTTCAGCCTGGAGAAGAGAAGGCTCCGGGGGATCTTAGCAATGCATACAAATACCCGAAGGGAGGGTGCAAAGAGGATGGAGCCAGGCTCTTTTCAGGTGTGCCCCGAGACAGGACCAGAGGAAATGGGCACACACTGAAACACAGGACATTCCATCTGAACATCAGGAAACACTTTTTCACTGTGAGGGTGACTGAACGCTGGCACGAGTTGCCCGGGGAGGTTGTGGAGTCTCCATCCTTGGAGATATTCAAAACCTGCCTGGACAGTCCTGGCAACCGGCTCTGGGTGGCCCTGCTTGAGCAGGGGGGTTGGACCAGATGATCTCCAGAGGTCCCTTCCGACCTCAGCCGTTCTGTGATTCAGTAAAAAAACACAGATCAGACAAGTTCCACCAATCTTCCAATCTCAACTGCCCAAGTATCAAAGATGGTCAAAAAGAATCATGGTTGTTTAAAACCAAATACACAACATGTAATACAGACCTCCAGTACCAAATATTTCTGAACAACTACTAGCATTCCTGTTTTCCATACAAGAACTTCCATTCGCTAAGCATCCTCAAAAGTCCACATTTTCATCTGCAATGTAGAGAAATTTTCAAAATTACTAGTGATTAGCAATTAGACACAAATTCTAACAAGATTATTAAATCCTTTTTCAGGAGTTATAAGGACGAAATGAAGTGATTTTTTTACAAAGGGATCATTTTACTCTTAGACTGCTTTCAGAGAAAAATAATTAACAAAAATCTTAAAAACAATTGCTGGTAGGGACCAGGATTATTTACTACAGTTGACACTGCCCAAGGCTATGTTCCTATTCAGTCTTTAAACAGTAGGGTAAAAACATTAACATCTAAGGAAAAAGGATCGCATTGCAAAGCATTTTCTCTGATTAACGAGCTTCTCAAATCTTCATATATTCACTTCTTTTTCTTGAGAAACTTATCATACAACAATCCTTAAGAATTCCATACTTGATCTTTAGTAACAACAAACATAGAAAAGATTTTATTACAGCAGTCTGTGTGATGCCAACCTCTTACTTTCAGACCTCAGAAGGCAGCATTTGAATTTCAGTGTTTTATTCTCTCAACATGTGGTACTGCTTGGAAGTAATTGTTTTGTTGCTAAGACTTAGAAAATATCCATCTTCTAAAAGTAAAAACCTATTTGGAATACTTTTGCTCAGTTATGCATATTTTACAATATTGATTTTTTTTTTCTTTTTAAGAAGCAAAATCAAATCTTGCCAACCTTTGCAAGAGTTTTAAGCCCCAGCTTCTCGTATGTTCAAGTACCAGCGATTACATTCTTATCTTTAGTGAATAGAGCTAAAAACATGACAGGCGCTCAAATTTCATGCTGCTAAAAACCAGCATTAATCTGAGCCTACTTGTCATCATTTTCAAATATTTTACTTAATCTCAACTCCCAATTGTCAGCAACAGCAATGACATTTCTCAAATATGAGTAAGAGTTAATGTTTAAATATTTTCCTTCCAAACCAGAAAAGGACATTTGCTTTAAGGAAAACTACTAGCAACTCCAACAACATGCAATTTTTTTATTCCCTTTCTTAAAATGTTGATTATTTACATTTACAATTATTACAAATACTTTACTTCTGAATAAAATACACTCTGACATAAGAACACTTACCCCAGGACTCAAGTTCATGAAGCAGAAAACCAAGCCTTCAAAAAACTGCTTAATTATAAAACATAATATTGTGGCCTTAGAACTTAACTATGGCAGTTGGACCTCCATTTGAGCTCCTATCAAGGCCTGTGGCTTGGTGCTTTTAGGTAAAAGCAGAAGTGCCCACAGCAACCTGCTAAAGTGAAGCTGAAGCTGGTGGGCTTCAAGGCCCAGGGACATTCTCCTTCCCAGCCCACCACAGCCAGGCTGCTGCCACCCCTTGACCGTAGCCCCAGCCAGTAGCAAGGCTGACCACATACCCCTCATACACGCACACACTGTACAGACACCGCTGGCCACCAGAAGAACAACACAAACACAAGAACAGGCACCACACACAAACAGCACATGCATAAACAAACTATACAAATGGTCTGATCTGTTCATACGTGTTGGCTGATCTCATGCACATGAGCCTCTTGTAGCTGGCCACAAACTGTGGTCTCCTCAGAGGCTGCCTCTCAAAGCCCTGACTCGCGCTCTGGAAGCTGACTTGGATGTCATCCCCTCCAGCCACCAACTTCCAAACCCTCTGCTCTCTCCCGTATCCTGCACCCAAACCTATGGGCTCTGGCTCTCAGACCTCTGAAGGCACCCACCAGATACTCTGGATTGAAGTTCACTAGCACCACACACACAGAGAACAGAGAACCCTCAACCACGAAAATAATTAGGAATAGTGTTTAATAAGACAGATTTTCTTATCAAGTTATTACTGCAGTGATAAGGCACTGGGCACAAACCTAATTATCAGTAGATTTCTTATGCTCCCTTTTCCTGCCTTTGGCTCTCCCGCTAGATGATCCATAATAACTTATACACAATCCCACAAGCCCCCTCAAACATCCCATAATAAGTTTGCTCTCTTCCATGAAACAGATGATAATCTTGTTTCCCTCAAGACTTTGAGCTGCTCCTTCAATGGTCCATCAACCAATAGTCTGATAGCTTTGGTCTTTGGTATCTTCTTAATTATCTCCCATTCTTCAGAGTCTTTGTATCTGAGTGTTTAATTTATTACTTGTCCTGTCTTTTGTCCTATCTTTTCATGCCAAATAGCCATTAACCAGATATGCTTGCGTAAGGATATGTGGAATGTAAGACTACTTCCCATGTCCAACAGTTAGATGTGTTTTGCCCCTTGATGTTAACCAATAACAATAGCAATAGCACTATATTTTACAGAACCAGTAAGAAAGGCGACCACTTACAGATGAGGTAAAGGAGAGAACACAATAGAAGGAAACCACATCACAGCTCAGTCCAGACTGATACAAAAAACCTCAGTTACAGCTCATGAAGCATTAGGACACAAACTCAGACTGCTTCACCACACAGTTTGGTGAGATTTTGGTTATTAAAGCACATATACAGTAAGACATGAACACTGGAAAAGCATAAGGTGTGGACAATAACTTCCAGCTTGTTTAAATTAGCCCTGCATGCAACAGTATTGTAATGAAATGTAGAATGTGGGGCGTACTCATGAAAAAAATGGCTCTCCCACCAAGATGTCTTTCCTGAATACAGATGGTATAGAAGAATGATCTTGTTCACAAACAACGATGCTGTAAAGTGGCAAATACTGTATTCCATACACATGTGCTAAAGACTGCCTGAATCACTACAGCCATGACACAGAAGCTGAGAAAGTAAAAAACACCATTAAGTTATGAGCTATAATAGTAATGCGAAGTATAGTCCCTCAGAACTGGCTCTGCTACCTCTTTGTACTACTTTTCTACCTAATCACAGAATCACAGAACTGCTGAGGTTGGAAGGGACATCTCCGGAGGCGATGGAAGGAACCTCCTCCAGAAGTCATCTGGTCCAATCCCCCTGCTCAAGCAGGGCTACCTAGAGCCGGTTGCCTAGGACCATGTCCAGGCAGGACCTTGAATATCTCCAAGGTAGGAGACCCCACAACTTCTCTGGGCAACCTGTGCCAGTGCTCGGTCACCCTCAGGTATTTATATACATTGGTAAGACCCCTCTGAGCCATGCCTTCTCCAGGCTCAATAGTCCCAGCTCACTCAGCCTTTCCCCACAGGAGAGATGCTCCAGTCCCTTCATCATTTTAGTGTTCCTTTGCTCCACTGTCTCCTGTATGCCCATCTCTCTCTTTTACCAGGTAGCCCAGAACTGGACATGGTACTCCAGGTATGGCCTCACCAATGCTGAGTAGAGGGGAAGGATCAATCTCCCTTGACCTGCCAGCAACACTCCTCCCAACGCAGTCCCATTAGAACTTCTTGGCACAAGGACACATTGCTAATACTCAATCTTGTCTAGGTAGAGCTTTAGTAAAGGACAAAGATGAATGTCAACTATTTTAGTTATCCAACATGATATCCTCATCCTAGACATGCTCTTCTTAATAAGCCTCCTACTAGATTCAAATATATATTTAACAGAAAACACCCTGGACCTGAAAGCCAATGACTCTTCAAGAAAAAGGGCAACTGCACAGAGAAATATACAGAATTACCTCCCTTAACAGAATCTTATACACAAGCTAGCAAATCCACTCCTAACTAGAGTATAAAGGCAATTCAACCCTTTCCTAAAGATGAATACTATGAAAAGCATTACATCTAATATCAAGACACTTCATCTTTCAGTCTCCATGCCCCCTCTGGACAGTAGCTAATACAGCTTCATTGACAAAGACAGATTCATTTTCAACCAACATAGGCCTAGAAAATCAAGAGGTAAGTAAATACCATGACAACTATTTTGCACATTTTTCCCAGAGAAAATGAGGTTAGAGTGATCCTGCCATCTACACTCCTCTTTAAGTGCTAAAATTAATAACTTTTACCCATCTTAGCCAATCTCACCACATTTGATAGAGAAAAGAATCTGAAAGACACCAAGTCCTAACAAGTTTCACAGGAAAATATTAGCTGAGAGACACTATTATGTCTCAGAAAGCAAAACACTACAAAAAAAGAACATAAACTGTACAGAACAGCAGAGACTCTACAAGGAAAACGTTATGTCAATTACAAGAGAATTTTCAGAGTTTTCAGTTTGCTAAATTCTAAAGTATCCAAACAACAAAATAATCACAGGAAACTAGCCCCCTGCTCAGATAACAATGTAACTGAAAAGATTAGCAGACAAATAGAGAACAATTACCTAGTAACTGAGGTGTGTCTACTACTTTTCAAGGACAAACTTCAAGAACAGGACACTAGCAAAATATCAGAGGGCACTATCAGGACCATGACTCTCATCAGCCTGTATTTTTTCCTGACTACTGGTCATCTGGAAGAAAGTCTGAACGCTGCTCCTATTAGCTAATGCATCTGACTTACTGTGAGATGACTAGTGAAATAATTAGACACTGAACAAATAAATGCACATAACGACTACAGCACAAGGGTTGAAAGAGACTATGGAGTCCAGCAACCAAAAGTGTTCAGGATTGAAAGATGTAAGTGGCTGTTTGAAGCCAGCTGAATGTGTAAAAGAATACCCAACCTAAAGAAGTGTGAAACCATGTATTACCACTGCATTTCAGGAGAGAAGCTACTTTACAGTAATGTGGTCAAATAAAGGGGGCATTAAAAAAAAAATTTATGAAGAACGTACTCCCCAAGCATTAGTCTTTCAACAGATCCAGTATCCATTTTCTAAAGCAAGACCCACATATTGTTAGGCAAAACCTGTGAGTAAATACCCTTTGTATTCTTTGTATTATTCTAGCATTCTTCACAGCTTATCACTAGTTGGGAGCCATGAAAATACACAATGGGTATTGGCCAAGTGTATGATGGCAACGGACAGCAGAAGTTTGGTTCCTCCTGAACTACAGCAGGTCACCACCCTTGGGATAGAGGAATAGAGAATGTAATTGCTATTGGCAGAGGATCAGAGGCTTTAATTACCAGTTCAAGTAACTTTCTACATAGTTCAGCAAGCCATTGATCAATATAGTAAGAAAAAATAAGGTCTATATACAATTAAAAGTTAGAAGTGACTGGACCCAAACATGGATCAGTCTTGTTCTGGGTAGTTTATCAACACAGCAATAGCAAATAATAATAAATAATCACTTGTCAATGAGAGTCAATTTACTAATTCTTTTGCAGATTGGTTTGGCATAACGCTTGGACACCAACAAGGCTCCAGTGATCTTCTCACTAAACTGTGACCAGGTGTGTTAAGTGACACCTTTTTTTTTTAAATACCCATTAAATACTTTATTATTTCCTGAAACACACTGATGACAAGTCCTACTAAGCATACATCCTGTAGCACTCAACATATTCCGTAATCCCTATGACCATAAAAACCCAGGCTCCAAATCTGCACTGTTCTTAAACTTTAATTTTGCTTTTTACAACATTTTCTCTAATGGTTACTGAAAAACATGTGAAACACCACTCCCCATTTTGCATAAGAAAACTAGCTTCTTTTCAAACTAACATGCGACCTCACCAAGACTAAGCCTGTACAGAATATTCAAGCAGGAGAAGAATTATCTGGGACAAGGACAATAAGGTTACTGAGGTTGGGAAAATAAAATTATTTTCAAATATATACAGGAGACAATGGGAGAGATTAGGAGAAAACAGAAAACAGCTCCAATAAAATGCCAGAGCAATCACAGTCACCCCACAGCCCATATACAACAATATTTTAGAAAGCAAGGTTTAATGGGAAATTATTTGTCTAAAAGATTATCTCTGCTTTTTAAGGTCAACTCAATACGTCAAAAGAGAAGGCCACATGCAACAAAACGTTAACTGCTTTTTTTTTTTTTTTTATTGCAAACTTTCTGCACCTAATGCCTTTAATAAGTGACAAATGAAAACAACTGTATATTGTCCAAGCCTGCTTGGAAGTTTCACTCGGAAGATGAGACATTGACTACATTTGTCCAGCTCTAACTCTTTAGATGATTCCAATATACACTGGGAAAACAAGGAAAGCATAGATAATTGTTATGGGGGTAAGCTTGCCAAAAGACTACATTTGCCTTGCTCTAATGGTTTAGGTATGCACAGGACAAAAACAAAGAAGCACGGATGAACTCGTAACAACTTTACATTCTTACAACATATTTGGGCCAGAAAGCCAAACAATGATAGCATCTCAGGAAACAACAGCAAGCAGGCTTTAGATACGGAGAAGGTCAAAGACATAACATCACCAACGAGGCCACTGACAGCTTATGCCAAGTGTCTGAATTAGAAAACAATAAATAAGTAAAAAATAATAGCCCTGTGTAGGAGGAGGTGACACATCCATGAACATCCAAGACTGCAAAAGCTGAGCCCAAGGCGGAAGCACTATACAAGGAAGCCAGGACACCAGCCACAACCCGCACCCTTGAACAGCTGGAGTGCCCTGTTCAGAGTCCATGGCACCAGTCACAGCTTGACAAGAGGATAAGACAACTTGTTTGATGTGACTATTCTTCACAGAATGTGTGAGCGGATCATAAAGTAGAAGCCGTGAAACAGTTTGGTGAGTAGACCTTGGCTAAGGGCCAAACTTCCACCCAGACATTCACATACTCCTCCTCCACAGCAGAGTGGGAGAAAATAGATAGAAGAGCTCATAGGTCGATTACCAATTACTGTTACGGGCAAAACAGTCTCAACTTGGGGAAAAGTAATTTAATGTATTGACAATTAAAATAGATCTGGATGGTGAGAAACAAAGACAAAAACCAAAACACCACCTTCCCACGACCCCCCTGTTCTTCCGAGGCTCAACTTCACTCCTGTATTCCCAATGTCTTTACCCAACCCTGCCAAGTGGTGCCAAGGGTCGATGGGAAATGAAGAAAGTAAATCAAAATCAGTGTGCAGTGTTGCATTCAAGAAATTGCAATGTTTTTAACTATGTGCTCAAAAAGGCATATTAATGGTATGCTGTCATGCAGGTTTTTTATTTAAATTTTTTTTTACTATTTTACCAATTAATTTACCTTTTACAATATTCTTCCATGAAATAATCTATATATAAACACAAATCACAAAAACCTTACTACCAGTGAAGTAGCATTAAAGATGGGCAGCTCTTTTGTATCATCTAGCAAGAGGTAGTTTTCTGCCATGTAAGGCCCAATACCTTTTCTTTTCAGAAAGAGGCACTCCAGCTCTATCCCTGCCATCCCCTGCCATTTCACTTGTTCTTCACCGAATGTCACATCTGTAAAGTAGTCCAGATGAAGAAGGTAATGTACACATTGACTGTATACCTGAATGAACACATGTTCCTAGTAATTTAGTTTGTCTGAGACAGTTTGAAACTTGGATAAAGACAAGGGTAACAGCCTTCACCAACCATGTTTAGGAGGTCACAGTGGAACAAGGAATATGAAAATATGCTTCCTGCAGGTGATATATTTGCACCTCCTTTCTTGAACCACTGGCAGAAACACAGACCAGATCATCTTCCCAAATTTAAGTTGTGAACGTGGAAGTTCAGTTCCCACAACTCCAGGGTTAGAAACCAGTCCCCCTTTACTTTTAGCACAAGTGACGTTGTAGGAGCATTTGCCTTGCTCTTGAGCTGGCAATCTCTAAAGCACTTTTCCTGAGAGTGAACTAACCTGCTCCTGGATCAAGATCTTTCAAGAACAATGTCACTGTGGTAATACAACTGGATAGTAAGACATGCCAACCTTGCACCAAACAACAGAGAGATCAGAAGCAACAGAACATGCAAGGGAAGTCACAGAATTTCATCGGTGCTTCTGGGTAGAAACAGACAGGTGATAAAAGACAAGTTATACAAGCTAATCAGTCAAGTCTAGAGACAACAAAATTTAAAAAAAAAAAAGATACTCTTCATAAAACTTTGTTTAACTCAAATATTATATTCCACAAACCTAGTAAGTGATCAGGTAAGACATCTCAGGGTTTTTTTTTTAAATTAAAATGCAGCAAAGGTGTTTAAAATAGCATGTTTAATTTTTGCGTATTACCAAATACTCAGAAACAAGAATCTGCTAATTCCCACATCTGTTTTCAATAAAAATGCAACTGCTTTTTACATAGTCCTAATGGTTAACCAAGTACACTTAAGAAACAAAAAATATTCCCCTCCCAAAAAAAAACCAAAAAACTCCCCACAAAAAAAGAGCTTTACATGACAGCCTACTATGCTCAAAAAGAAACCGGAATCTCCATCAAAAAACCATGAACTTTAAGTTGTTTGAGATATTCTGTTTGTGTTTTTTATCTTCCTTATGTGTTCCAGAGAATTTTTAATGACTTAGCTGATAAAAAGAAGACTGGGTAAGTCCTCACCTTTTTGAGAAAAGTACTCAGGACTGATGGGTAACTTGAAAAGGTATAATAAGCAAACAGAAATTTAAACTGTTCTCACCATTCACCTTGTTCATTAGTGAGACAAATCTTGTTTTAGGAAATGACACATTCAGAACTTCACTATTCAAACACTAAATGAATGTGCCTCCTCCACAATGACCGTCTGACCACAGCAGTGATACATATCCTCAACTGTAATTAAATTAATAGTAAATTAAGTGACTACACTGACAGGTCTGTTTCATTTTCCTAAATTAACATATTCTTTTGATTCAAGTTTTAAATAATAAAAAAATGCCTGAATATACACATTTAAAATATATATAATTTATAGTACTCTTTTAGTTAGTGATTACAAGCATGCAAATGCACTGTAAGGTACATCAGAAAATAGTGATTAGCTTTTTTTGTAAGCAAAAAAAAAATATTTTATTAGGACTAGCTTGCAAAATTTAGAATACCTTCTCTTTAACTCATAGAATTCAGTTCTAGGATTGGTTCAGAATGACTTTGTATGCCGAAGACCTTTCACTTCATCTTGCAGATAAATAAAATTTATCTTTCTAATAACAAACAATTAAGTAAGCACACCTGATACTGCCCTTCTTCAATAAAGACTTGCAGTTTCACAGGTCTATGGTCAGCAAGAAGCATGAAAAAATCTTTTGAAGTGCTCAAAGTCTCCTCAGATATCTGTTTTTAGAAACAGATGCCTGTTTCTAAACAGATGCCCCCTGTGGGGCCTTCTAATCTAATGCTGCATAGCTGGATCTTAACAGAATTGATTAAACTATATTTTCAATTCAATGCAGTACGCAAGTATATACAGCACACTGCTATTCTGATTCAAACTTCACAAGCAAGGCTTATAAATGCAAGTAGCTAACTGAAAAACACAGGAAAGACAACTTTTATCACTAAGGTATCACTAACATCTTACGGTTAGAATTTATAGAGTCAGATCTCTACTACTGAGGAAGTACTACTTACTTTATTACTTTGAGAAAGACTGTTGCAAACTGCAGGAGGAAACTTTGCTACAGGAGGAAAACAGCAAAACAGCCATATAAGAAGTGCTGCCTACTGACAAATTATGTCAGAAAATGTGTCAAATATTTTTCAAGGCTATTTTATTCTTGCCACAAGAGCAGACAACTACAGAAGCAGATAAACACACTCCAAACTGATGTATTTTGTAACCCAAGCCTCTACTTCTTCATTGGTTTACCAGCTATAACATCGGCAGTAACAGGGTTTCAGCCCATTCCTCATGTGAGAGGCAACCCGAATTTACATTGCCATTTAAATCAGGTAGACCTGAGCTGAATCAGAAGCAAATCTGAACTGTTTGCACTGTACTCAAGTTCACATGCAGTAAAGCCACAATATGTACAATCGTGTTCAGAACGTACTTGCCTTCACATGGGCTGGACACGCACAGCCTTCACTAGAGATACCACCACACATCCTAAGGATAAAATCATTATGTTAGTATGGAACTGCATCTGTTACTACTTGCATCCACTTCTCAGAGTTATCAGTCACAGCATGACATAACACAGATATGGAGCTGAAGGTAACAGAGGCACAGGTAGCTAGTTCTGTTATCTCTGCAGTAAGCTGCACAGTTACCACCTAACTTCTTTTTAAGGCTGTGGCTCTTCCAAGAGTAAGCAGTGTGGTTCATTTATTTATTTATACTGTAGACCTCTGTAATAGAGTTGTGTTTTGCTTTTTCAAGCTTGCTGAAGAATTGGGATTTGTTGCCAGGCAGAGAACGTACAACACAACATAAGATCTGACAACATACAAAATTCAAATAGAACACAAGTCTGTGGGAAATAAGATTGTAATATTAACACTTTATTTGTAAACTTCCTTGGGTAAGCTGATTCCAAATCTTACTATTGGTCCAATGAAAGAAAAAAGATCTGGTTTCACCAATAGATCTAGAGAAGGTGATAGAGTATTTAGCACAGCAGATGGCTTAGTTAAAGATGTAGGACATCAAACTCTGACTGCAGCAATGACGTGGGGAACTGAGGATGAGGAAGGTCACTGCAACAAGTAATCTGGCACCTTGGGTTTTCTCCTACGCCTGCTGCTAAGAAGACATGGAAGTTACATGAAGCAATTGAACAAAGGAAGGTTAATAGAAAAGCCAAATAAATGAAAACTAAGTGAATTCAAGTAAAACTTCTAACGTTGCTCGAGGACTACATAGAGATAGTTATGTCATATTCTTGCATATGTGTCCAGGTATCAGAGCAAGGAATGGTGACCATATAAGCACGCAATCATTTTGAACACTGAAACATACGGTTGCATACAAGTATGTACATCCATACTGAATACTGAAATACATGAACAGATCAGCTTTAATGTAAACTCTCTAAAAAAAACAAAGAAATGAAGTTGAGGGTTATTCAGGGCATTAAGGACACTTGAAACAATAGACTCGTTTAAGGTATTGATTGTAACGTGTTCAACTGACAAGGCTTGATTGAAGTCAACTTCCACTGGCATGGCCACATTCATGACTTGAACTGACCCATGACTGCTGAGCTTCTTGACAAGTTCGCTCTGTTCTACATTAGAAGGTGAGACTGTACAAGACCCCTCTCCAGACTTATCTGTAAGGAAACATGCAAGTTGACAGGGATGGGAAGGATGCATGAACACCTCCCAGTTGCTGGTTCTGAA
Organism: Aquila chrysaetos chrysaetos; assembly: GCF_900496995.4. Classification (NCBI taxonomy): domain Eukaryota; kingdom Metazoa; phylum Chordata; class Aves; order Accipitriformes; family Accipitridae; genus Aquila; species Aquila chrysaetos. The sequence continues at coordinate 82,811,029 of NC_044005.1, forward strand.
AGACATGGAGGGATTTGTACTTGGTAATAAGGACTCCTGCTCCATCAAAATACCAAAACCAGAATCAGTGTGAGAAAGTAAAGCATCTCCAACGAATATCTAGTCTTGAGAGATCTAGATAAGGAGCAAGATTTATAAATTTCTTTCTCCCTTCAATGAAAACACAGGGCTTGAGGCTATCCCAAGCTCTGATAAAACTTCCCAGTTGCCAGTATGACCCACTATAATACAGTTGAAATTGAAGACCTTTCGCAAACTCTACATGTAAGATCCTTTCCTCCTTCCCCCATTACAGGTTGAAGATAGGGGTCTGTGGAGGTCAGGTCAGTGAAAAAAAACTGAACAGCTCAGAACTGGGGGTATGGATGTTACATCCTCTCCTTGAAGTTTTAGATATAACCTTGTGATATTAGCTAAAACCTGAAATATGTCTTTTCTATAAGAAACCTGACAAGGAATTTCATAGCTGTGCTGACAAGAATAAAAATTTGGGACTGGAAACAGTACCACCGTGACTCCAGAGCATCAGCAATAGTCTGTGCTCTTCATACAATATCGAATGCAGGACATCCCTCTAAATATACAACTGGTAAAATGTTATCTGCAGAGATCCAATAAGGTACATTTGCAGGAAAAAAAAAATCAAACACACACACAGATCTTAAACCGTTCAAAAGAATGTCTAGAATACTAGTCATATTAAGGTTAGGTGTGACGAACATAACCATGTCAAGGCCAAGAACAAAGCTCTAAACACAGGATGACTCTTACAGCCAGATGTGCACTGATGATGAGGGAACCTGAAAGGATGCTGAAGGAAACTGCCCAAGTAATAATCTTAGAAAGCTGAAAAGACATGAAAACAGAAGCAGGCTTTTTGAAACGGATGAGTAGCTAGTTGACTAATAACACAGTTTTCCATTTTATGGACAAGTCCAAATAGCATTATTTTCCAAGATCAGCATTAGTTGGCAAAAAAGTATTCTGAGAGAGAGAATCACTGATCTTCTAAAGATGATACAAAGCTTTTAACATAGATTATTTTAAAAAAGGAACATTAAGTGCCTATTTAATAAGAATACAATGACATTAGGAACAAAATTAACTAAGACACTAAGGAGACAAAACAAGAACAGGAATTGCCCATAAAAATTAATGCTAAGCAGTCTCGACAATAATTAATAGAAAAACACAATTGCTCATTTATGGTCAGATAGTTGGTTTAGTTGATGCTAAACCTTATGGAATAAAGTCTAATGACTCAAAGATTAACCTATATAGTCATAACATCATGGACAAAACATAATATTATCCCAGATACTGAAAACTTGGACTGCACCAGGTGATATCTGCTACATCAGATTAAAAAACAGAATGAGCTGCACGTCACAAATACATAAAAGCCTAGTAACTGCGAATGACACACGCAAGCAGATTCATGAGGCTACTGTGAAGACATCATCAGAATTTTTAAATGTTGATCATTTCTTAACTTTTGCTTATCAGTCCATACTGACAGATACAGGGAAATTAATCACAGAACTAAAAATTAATGACATTTAGTGAAATGCTTATTTGCATTTGCTGTATACCAAGAGAATAAAATCAACCTCATTTACATACATTCTGCATTAGACCAAATACAACACATTTTTCTTTAGAATTAAGAACTCAACCCCATGTCTTCATCTCCCCCTTAAAGGAATATCATTGCCACACAGATAGGCTGCATTTCAGGCATGATTTGCCACCGTTACCTCGTTCAGCACTCTTGCGGTGCCCTCTGATGGCTAAGGCCACAAGATGCATCTATAACCTCTCAGGCCAATCAAGCATTTGGACGTGTACATTGTAAGCATCATGGGTCAGGCAAGAACCACAAGAAAAATGAATTGACAATTTGATTTTAAGCGAGACTAGATGCAATAGCAAGCCAGAATCTTCTCCCAAACCTCACCACATTAACTCTGCGCTGACCAGAACTAAAACTACCAGCGTAGCTTACAAAGAGAATCAGCTTATAAAACATGAAACCAATAAAGTTGCTCCAAACTCCATGCTCAGCAGGCAAAATGCCCAATTAGACTGCATGACATAAGAAGCAGAGCTGCAGCAACCTGGACAGAAGTCTCACACATAGCATTTAATTTTTAGTATTTTGTCTGGGTTTTCTTTTCTGAAAGTGAAAGTTTCCTTGAATTCAAGCCCAACACAGAAAACAATACTTTCATAGAGCTCACTTAAAGAGCTGAATAAAGATGTCAGACATAAAAAAAAACCTAACAAAATTTTAAAAGCTAACTTAAAAATTGACAGTATTACCTAAATGTATTTTGCAATTTCCACACTTTGCATTTTGAATTCTGCAAATACAGAAAACTTCTGTTTGAGTCCAATCATGCAGTAATGAAGTGTAATTGCTGTACCATTTCCAAGTAATGCTAAAATTGCATAGTTTACTTATATTTGATAAGTGACTGGATGCAGTAAATAAAAAAGAATTATTACATGTTTCCTTTTCAAATTTCCACAAGTAAATAGAAATAAACTAGACCTTAAGTATTTTAGCTTCAAAGATTACTGCTACAAATTAGAGACAATCATTTAATACAAATGCAAGTTAGAGAGCAATTCTACCCTCTATGTTTTCTGCCCATCTTTACTGACAAAGTTTTCCAGGCATTTATGTCTTACAGAGATTATTCAAGGAAGTAAAGAACTACCAAGTAGTCAAAAAAGGACTAAGCATCTACCAAGAAATCTCCTTTCATGCAAGTCCATGGAACCTGATGGGATGTACCTAAGGGTGCTGAGCAAGCTGATGTTATGAGCCTGCTCTCCATCATTGCTGAAAGACCACTGCAATCAGGAGAGGCTCCTGGTGACTAGAAGGCAAGCCTTACACCCATCTTCTGATAGAGCACTAAGGATGACTGGGGAACAGGCCCGTCAGCCGCATTTCAGACCCTGGGAAAGTCACAGAGCAGGTCTTCTTGGAATGCACTTCTGGGCACACAATGGAGAAGGTCATCAGGAATAGCCAGCACAGATTCACCAAGGCTAAATAATTTTTTTTATTATTTTATTTTTAACCAAGCTGGCTGCCTTCTGAGACTAAATGAGTAGATGTGTGACTAAAGAACAGTGGATGTCATCTGCTGGGGCTTTAACAAGACTTTTGATACAGTATTCTACAGTATCCCTGTATCTAAGCTGCAACTTTATAGGCCAGTCACTTACTAGACAGGTGAAAAGCTGTTTAGATCATTGTAGCGATCCCAACTGGAAGATCATTGTACATCAAGGAGTTAGGGATTCCTGAGTTAGTAAACCTGAGTACATGCAGGCCTGGGCGTGCTATACTGCATGTGTAACTTGGTCTTCTGGTGTTGTGCCGCACATATCCCTTGGCTGCAGGACAAACTTAGTTAGCTAATTGTAATGAAGCAGCCTGTGGGAAACTCCCACCAGCAACTGCACCACCTGCATGTCCTTGTCTTTATTTAAAAGTGTGGCAACAAATTCTCATGTGTAACATGTAGAAACGATGAACAGAAGTGTTGTAATAAAATCCTTTAAGAGCTCAAAAGACCAAAATGGGTTAACCTTTCACACACAGGATCTGCACAGTAAGATGTGCCCTGGTTGGTGGCTCATTTGATGCCACACAACATTGAGTTCCCAGAACCCGAAGGAAATAAGATTATCGGTACTATCCTCTCTTTATCATATTACCTCCAATAAATGGTATTTTAAGCGACACTTTACTGCGTCTGACTGCCTTTCTTGCTGAGATCAAACCAAACCAACAGCCCCTGATGAAAAACAGTCATCAGGCTCAAAGGGTAACAGTTAATGTTTTGTACACTACCTGCACGCCAGTTACCAGTGGAGTTCCTCAAGTGCCTATCCTGAGAGCTGTGTTGTTTAATATGTTTACCAATTACGTAAAGGAGACAAAATGCACCTTCAGCAGGTTCATAAACATCAGTTCAGGGAATGCAGTCAATGCACCAAAGAGCAGTGCAGCCATTCAGGGGGATCTAAACAGGGTGGAGGAATGGGCTAACAAGAACCTCATGAAATTCACCAAGCACAACTGAAAAGTCCTTTACCCATGACAAAATATATCCCTGCATTGGTACAGGATGGTGCCCAGCTCCCTGGGGAACAGCTCTGCTGGAAAAGACCTCCAGATCTGGCAGTCAGCTCAACTTTGTCAGCAAAGACAGGCAGAAAACATAGAGGGTAGAAATATACTAAACTTGCCCCTGTTGATCTACATCTTTCTTGTATCAGGAGCCCCAAAACTGTACACAGTATTCTAGATGTGGTCTAATGAGTGTCAAGTAAAGGGGGGGGATCCCTTCCCTCTACCTGCTGTACTTCCTTTGATACAGCCCAAGATACGGTTGACCTTCTCTGCTGCCAGGGCGCTCCCTGGCTCACATTGAGCTTACTGTTTGCTTAAATGTGAACTACACTAAATCCAAACTATAATGCTTATAAAGTAAAAGTTTAAGCAAGGGGATCACATAAATGTAAGTCAAATCGCATCTCATTAAACTGATACACAATCCCATTGTGGTTGGTTTTGTCTCTATATGCCATTTAAGTGGCTGAAGGAACATGCGTCAGTGGTCAGGGAAATTCTTGGTGACTATGACTTAGATTTCGTTAGTCCTACCCAACAGTCACAAGAAAACGTAAGGAAAAAAGTTGAAGAACTAATCCTGAGCTTGGCGCAATCACTTGTTAGATAACAGCATGTTACCATCTGCTATACAAAGTAGTAAATTCCTATGGTGAACTAGATCTTAAAAAACCACCACACGAAAACAACCCACACCACCACACACAACACGCACACACACAAGCAAAAGCCTCTTCTTTTCTATTTCTGGGAGGTTTCTCTGTGGCTTCTGGACACTGTCACAAAGGATGTTATGAAAAAGATAAGAAAAGAAAGTGGGTTTCTTTTTTGCAAATATCTCATATCCTTCTACTACTTGTAATAGTATTCACACCTGAGGAAAAGGAAAAGCTTCCACCTGAAAGAAGTGCTGAGAAAGACCCTCATCTAGCTTCTGCACAGATTTGCTAGCAATGCTGGCAGAGCACCCGGTGCAGGGCAGGCCAAGACCTTTCATTCTCCACTACTCTGCAGCTACTTTTCAATCCCTCAGCGGCAGAGCACAGGTTTATGCTCAGGTATTGTCTGCTGTATTCTCCTTTGCATCAACTCAATTGAGGTCTCCCCTCATCTGCTCATGAAACAATCAGACTCTTTACACAGCCAGGTACTAGGCTGTGGACTTCACAAGAATTACCATTATCTCTGAACCATAATAAATTCCCCAAAGTCACAGATCTAACACAGTGCTGGTTTCAAAAGCATGCAGCTTGGAAGAATTTTTTATTATTGCCTCTCTAATTATTACTTCAATCAGCTCTCTGCTTTCATTGCAGGCTCTACCAGCATTATCTTACACCATAAGAAAAATACATAGATGGATAGAAGTGCCTAATAGTTTTCCACTAGGAAGTGTACTGATAATGAAAATCAGGGGTTACTCCCCAGCCTAAATTTAATGCACATCATCAGATGATCCACAACACTCCCCTCTTTATTCCTCCCAAAATAGCTTCAGATCAAAAGTACAACTGGACTTACTGTTCAGAATTGGTTACTCTAAAATTGGCTAGTTGGACTATGAGTGATGAAGTACTGTAAGGGTGGAAAGAGAAAGTAACTACCAGCATGAAGATGTCTCCTCTCCAATGCCCTTTGTTTCTTATACAGGAGCATCAGAGAACATATCAAATTTAAAGGCAGATTAACCTCAAGACTTTCATTTGTTCAGTAAAAACAATCTAGAGAAACAAATTCAGTAAAGTCTAGAAGCATGTTTCAAAAGAAATAGTGTAATTTGCCTTTGAAATTCCACTTACTAATATATCTAACAAGGCAAAAATGTTACTTTATGTGACAGATAAGAGACTGATTTTAAATTTAAATATATTCTAAACTAATTCATAGCTCTTATTCTTTACCCTACATCCTCTGTTACATTTCTTTTACTTATTTGTTCATGCAATATGAGGTATCATCAACTTTCATTGAGAAGAAGGTATTTGCTTGCTGTCACCGAAGGGTATTACACAGTTAGCATTCTACAACAGTGCCTGGGAGACTCAACTCTTCCAAAAAGTACTTTAAAAGCTTGTCATTTGGAACAAGAACCAATTAATAGTTTTGTTCATTCACTTTGACAACTGGTGGGATTCTTCCCACTTTTTAACAAGTAATTCAACATTTTCATATACTCCAAAGAGGATTCTTCTCATTCACGGTTCAGTTTTAAAGGGAGGGTGAGGGGGTGTTGGGATTTTCACATTTTTTAATTTATTTTTATTGTCTGTATATCAAAAGGATGGAGTAAAAAGAAACTCAAATCCTTTGGTATTAACAAAGCTGGTAACACAACAACCTACTCCTCATTTTGGCAGCATAACCAGGAAAACAACAGGGAAAACTCGGAGTTTTCTATTACTTAAGAAGCTCTAAGCACTACATCCAAATTTAATCCATTTCTTTCATATGTACACATATAAACAAAGGCTGTAGTCATTAATAAACCATGTCATTTTGCTTAACTCGTGACAAATGATAATAAAAAAACCTTTGCTTTCTGATATTTGTTCAAGACTACAGATTATTTAAACATCAATCCTTACAAACAGAAAAATAATATTTACATAAAAAGGAATTTGTTTCCATAAATACAGAAAAATATTTATAGTTAAAAAGATCTTTCACAAGCTACATGTAAATTGAAACTGTGTATCTTCATTGGCCTGTTTTTCCTTGATACTTCATCTTATTTTCTGCCTTTCTACAACTTAGACACTGAACAGCTAATTCAATGTCCTTTCAAAATCTACAGACCACATACAAGCTTTTACAAAATTTCACTTATAGCTGGGGACTTTCCTGTGACCCTGGATGCTGAATAAATTCATCATTGCCTTTCAAAATCCATTTTTACTACACAACATCTATATTACAGTACTTTAGTGATGAGGCATCATCAGACAGATGAAATGATACAAAACATTTACGTATATACTTACACTTGACACACTACCAACCGTACATAACCCGCGTAGAATCTGTGGAAAACCTCTCCTGGTTTTCTGTTTCACAGTAATAGAAGATCTAAGGAATAACAAAAACCAGCCCAGGTAAGGCTGTACGGACAGGCCTACTAATGTAGAGATTATCACTATTAGATCACCTCCTCCTTACATACCTCAAGAGAAAAGAAAGCCACTTCAGAAAAAGAAATTTCAGTTCACAGCAATGTCAAAGTGCTCCGTCTGAACCTACTGTCATCCATCAGGACTCCAGTGCTTGTAAGTCCAGGCAGGCTTGAAACACTGACAGATTAAGGTAGACCTGTGATGGTGGAACACAGCAACCCAAGGCCTCTCTTAAGGAAAGCTAACTCAGTAATGTTTGCACACCCAACTTCTGATTCATACCCTTCTTCAGGCTGAACAGATCACGAGATAACTGGATATGCAGTGTCGTGGTTTAACCCCAGCCAGCAACTAAGCACCACACAGTCGCTCACTCGCTCCCCCCCCCACCCAGTGGGATGGGGGAGAAAATCGGGAAAAGAAGTAAAACTTGTGGGTTGAGATAAGAACGGTTTAATAGAATATAAAAAGAAGAAACTAATAAAGATAATGATAACACTAATAAAGTGACAGCAGTAACGATAAAAGGATTAGAATATACAAATGATGCACAGCGCAATTGCTCACCACCCACCAATCGACGCCCAGTTAATCCCCGAGCCGCGATTCCCCCCCCCCCCCCCACTCCCCCCAGTTTATATATTGGGCATGATGTCACATGGTATGGAATACCCTGTTGGCCAGTTTGGGTCAGCTGCCCTGGCTGTGTCCCCTCCCAGCTTCTTGTGCCCCTCCAGCCTTCTCGCTGGCTGGGCATGAGAAGCTGAAAAATCCTTGACTTTACACTAAACATTACTTAGCAACAACTGAAAACATCAGTGTTATCTACATTCTTGCATACTGAACTCAAAACACAGCACCATACCAGCTACTAGGAAGACAATTAACTCTATCCCAGCTGAAACCAGGACAGCAGATACAATATAGTACACCTCTCATTGAAATGCAAGGCTAGACTCCTCAATAAGGAATGGAAAATTAACTAGAAAGTATGCTCCCTAGCGAGTGGTACCTTGCATCACTGGATCAGTATTTCCCTGTAGGTCACTAATTTGGAAATTTGGAAAAAAATAACAGAGGCAAACTATAAAATAACCAGAGATAATCCAGTAGGGGGTAAAACAAAAACAAAATGAAAAAAAGACCAGCCAACCAAAAAAACTTTCAAAATCCATGTCAGGTACCCAAAAGAAACTTAGCAAGGAAACAGCTAAAAAATCCACTGAGCATAGGGCACCGATTAACCAACTTCAAAAATGGATCCCTGCAGTCAAAGTATTCAGGGATAAAGCAGTACCCTCCTCAGGGAGGTAAGCTGCTGGCCCCTAGAAGGAAAGAAAGTGATGATCCAGTAGGAGCCTGGCAGCAGAGCACAGGCAATGTAGAGGCACCTGATGCTCTCCTGGAGATAAGTAATCATTCAAATAAGGACCTGCTTCTTCACAACCAAGGACTGCAAAATGAAGTCACAGCTGGGAAGGGAGTGGGCCAGGCCGGGTACTCCAACAGGACCAACACCCCTATAGCCAAGTTTAACTACCCTAGCTCTCAGCCTAATTAAATCATGTTTCTAATATTTCAGGAAGACAGCACTCCAGTGATTTCAGTGACAGCCTGTACAGACTGCCCATAAGACAATGGGGTGTGGTTTTTTTATTGTAAAAATTCTGCTCAACTATACTGCCTCTGAAACGTACCCTGCTTTCCTATTACCAGAAAAAAATATTCTGGACAAATAATCTTCATTTACAAGAATGATAAAAAATGTCCACTTCTTCTCTAGCCTAAATATGCAGATTAGCAATTAATTGCAGAAGAAGTACATTCACAGATGAACTTCCTATTGGGAAATTGCAATAAAATGGAAAGTCATGCAATGAGACCACCCAGAAATCAGCTGCAGCAATAGTGACAGTGACTAGCATTTCTAAAAATACTCACTTCATCTGTATTTAAAGCAGTTTAAAAACAAATATTCAGTAAGTTCAAAAAGCACATTGATAGTTTTTCTTAAAAGAGTTCAAAACACTTGAGTTGTGTAATCAGTAAAATTAGTGGGGTTTTTTATATTAGTCTTACAGCAGAATTTCTTTTAAACACGTCTTTGAACAGGCATTTCTGAGATAAGACTTGTGTATACTTTATTCTCACGTTTGCTGCTTAAAGAACTGCTTGGACCTCTAGAAAAATTCTATACAATAATTAACCAAGTGTGATCTGATACAATTATCAGTTGTTCAATTTATTTCATGTCTGATTTTGAGCTACTGACATAGTAATTTCTCATTTTTCCTTCTGACTGAAAAAAGGATTTAAGATTTAGTCCCTCCCCCACAGTCAGCTGATCTTTATCATTAGTAAGAATGGCAAAAACTTGTTAACATCGTATATGAAAGGTACATTCACTGGCTTAGGATATTGTAAACTTTACTCAGGAGAACAGCCACTCTCCATATTTCACAGAGAAATGTATGCAAAAAAAAAAAAAACAAAACACCCACCTATATAATTGGAAAGGTAGTAATCATATTTTTAGTGATTCAATCTATTTCTTTTTGGCTGCTCCATAAACTTGCATTAAACATTTTAAAACATATCCTCTTCCTATCCTTCTACATTCCATATTTGTTGCAGCCTTTTTTGCTGTTAATCCAAACTGTTAATTCAAACTGTACCCATAACTTAAGATAATACAGCTTAATTTATGTCTCAAAATACTTTGCAAAGTAAATTTGGTAACTTGCATGACTCCAGTTCTTTCTTGAATGCTTAATCTGACACACAGTTGCTTTCAACAGCTATAAGACCTACTGATTTCATTGTGACTACTCACAACTGCAAGTCCTAAGATGATCTGTATTTGGTATGCTATTGTCCTGGTTTCAGCTGGGATAGAGTTAATTTTTTTTCTAGTAGCTGGTATGGTGTGGTTTGGGTTCAGTATGAGAAGAATGTGGATAATACACTGATGTTTTCAGTTGTTGCCAAGTAGCATTTAGACTAAGTCAAGGATTTTTCACCTCCCCATGCCCAGACAGCAAGAAGGCTGGAGGGGCACAAGAAGCTGGGAGGGGACACAGCCAGGGCAGCTGACCCAAACTGGCCAAAGGGGTATTCCATACCATGTGATGTCATGCCCAGTATAGAAACTGGGGGGAGTTGACCCAGGGGGGGATCACTGCTTGGGAACTAACTGGGCATAGGTCGGTGAGTGGTGAGCAATTGCATTGTGCATCACTTGGTTTTTATATTCCAATCCTTTTATTATTATTGTCATTTTATTATTATCATTATTAGTTTCTTCCTTTCTGTACTATTAGACTGTTCTTATCTCAACCCACGAGTTTTACTTGTTTTTTCCCCCAATTCTTTGCCCCATCCCACTGGGTGGGGGGGGAAGTGAGTGAGCGGCTGCGTGGTGTTTAGTTACTGGCTGGGGTTAAACCACGACAGCTATAAAATATATGTTATTTATAAACAAGGTGCAGCTTTTTGGATAACTGTAGAGTAGGTTTATAAAAGCATGCAATATGCTAGCCAGAATTTAACATCTAACCAAGGATCATTAGAAGCATGGGTTACAGACAATGGAGATAATGAAAAATCACCATGGTGAATACAGGTGCACTTACTCTTGCATTGTTTGTGATTTTTCCATCACACAGAATTTTTTAGGATTACATTGCAAAGTTTTCAAAAAGTTCCTCTCCCTTTTAATTCCAAATCAGCTTTTAGCAAGGGAGCTAAGCAAGAAAAGAATCATTTTGAAAAGCAAATGCAAGGCAGGCACTCTAAAGTGTAATGAAGAAACTGGGGGGGGGGGGGGACGACACCACCAAAACCCCCACATTTCTTTCAACATACAAGGCTCAAGATTAGCAGAAAGGATGAGTTGGAGAAAGAAAAAGTCCAATTTTAAGAACTGGGCAAGGGCATGTACTCCACAGAGCTTTCAAATAGAAGAAATTTTAATTTGTCTAACAGAAGTTACAAGTTACCAGACCAATTAGACAAAGAGGCAAGCATGAATAAGTGTATTATTTATATTCTACAGGAATTGCAAATTTAGCATAAATACTTGCAAAGTTTAAGTCATAAACAATTTGAAAGTTAGGATAAAAGTGGCATGCTCTTTAGAAGTGTTATAAAAATGTAACTGTCAGGATCTGACCAGGTTTGTTCAAATGTGTCAGCGAGGCAGCAATGTTGCTTTTCAACAATCATGAATTTAAGAATCCATTTATTAAGCCCAAAGAATAACTGTTCTGTTCTAAAAGCAACTACATCACTTGAAAAAATTTGTTTAGACAAAGCATATCTAAGATTTATGCTCCTTTACAGAATCCTGCAATGTTGTAGGCAAGATTCAATATATTCATTTCAAGGGAAGTTTATGATTTACTGTACATAGCAGTGGTAGGTAAATTATGTCTCTTCAACCACACCTAAAACTAGTAAGTGGTTGAAACTAGGATCTCAGTAATGAACCTCTATTAATGCATAGACAGTGGGAAATCCAAGTCCCACTATCACAGAAGGGATTCAGCCAGCATTACTGACATATACAAATCAAGTTTCCCCAGGAAAGAATTGCATGCACAAATCAGTCTCATTCCACAATGAAACACTGGAAGGCTGAGAAACACACTAGGTACGTCTTCACCAGCAGTTTGGATGGCTCCCTGTGTCACTCGAGTCCTGCTCCATTGCTGGTCCACAGTAAACATCAGCTAGATCACTTAACAGTTAACTTCCAGGAACTTAACTAGTTTTCTCCATGAAAAAGACAAAACACAGTTGACAAAATAATTTGTCATTAACTCCAATGTAAACAAACTCCAGATAGATACTACTACAGCTATCACATAGCAACTGTCTACGGGTCACAGAAGGCCATAAGAAAATAATGAGGAGAAAACTCAAATTTCTAACAAAGTGTCATCCTGAAATACAGACTTCTGTTTACTTACCAACCACATATGCCATTACAGCTCTTTCTTACAGACTATAGTGTCAGTATAATTCTCTCAAACTACCGTTACCAGCATGTTAATAAATTGTTGTCACATGACATTAAACAGGTACTATATTAACTGATGCATTTCCAGGTTATTGCATCTATCACACAACATAGCAATAAAATTGTACTTCCTGCTAATATATCCTATTCCAATAGTTTTTCTGAAATTTGGGGAACATTTCAAAAGTTAAGCAAGCCTTCCACATGCTTCAAATCCTGTACACCTTGCTTTGTTAGTTTTACTATCATGAAACACCTACATTGATTTGAAGATGGAAGTATTTCTATAAATCAAACCAAACAGGACCATGCAGACACCGGAGCAATTGTTTACATTGCAAATTTAGTACTTAAAATCTTACACTTTGTAGTAGATGCAAGAAGCAGACAGAAGAAATAAAAATACAAAATACTGAATACAGTCAAATTTCATTTAGCCTCCTGATATTATTTATAATTACTTTATGCTACCAATCTATGTAGTCTCTAAAAGAAACACATATACTTCAATTTGTAGAGGAGATAAAATACTGAAGGATGGATTTCAGAAAATAGCCAACAATGGGACCATTAAGGGGCCATGGCAAAAAGAAGGTCCACAAAGAAAAGTCCAATAAGTTTCCCTGTCTTGCAGGTAACCATTCCACATACAGGCTTGAGCCCTCTCCGACACACAAACACACAGTGCAAGTCACTTCCCTTGATTTTGCTTCTCCCATTCAAAATACCACCATTTTATTCAATATACCTGTGCCTTAGACAATGACCTTACAATATAATACTACTCAAAAATGAAGACCAGCTGCTTCTCTGCAAAACTCTCACGGCAAACTTTCATCTGAGAGATTCAGAGGACAAAGTCACTGTAATCATGTTTCACCCTGCACTGCCAAAGTCATTACCTTACTAACCTTGTATGTGCATATTATAAAAATCATTCATTTATGTTACAGTGAATTACTTTAAGTTAACACCGGGAACACAACACCTGAAATGAATTTCAAGTGACAAGACCATCATCAATCACAGTTTCTCAACATTAATGCCACTACATAAAGTCTTCTGCTTCACTGCTTGAAAACGTAGGTGTTTTAGGAAGAAAATGTTTTGCAGGTGGTGCCATATACACTGACACTTTTCCCAAATTAGCAGGTTCTTTGAACATATAGCATAAATCAACCAAAATATCATATTTGACTAATATTTAAAAGACAAATCATTACAAATATTAGTAAAGCTAGAAGCAACTTACTTGATCCATATTTCTAACAATTTTGAACATTACATCCCAAATGGGGAAAGGAATAAACAAAAAAATACATAAAAATTAGAAAACAGCAAAACCCAACAATTTTATTTGTAGACATTTTATCAGATTACACAAGATCATGCTGCAAAGTAAAAAAGCGTAGGCATTAAATTAACAAGAAACATGTGCTATCAAGATTGTACATATTAACATTGGAATCTTGATTTCTTATAGTACCAGTTTGTGTTATTTTCAGTTATTATTTTAATTTGCAGATGGTTAGATCCTATATGATGTTTTGACAAAGTACTGTCACAAAAGCAACTTTTTGCAATACAGTTATAATACAAAGACCAGCCAAGTTATTACTTCAATTGCTAGGCTCAAGATGGCGGAAAAAGGGGCTGGATTTAAATACAAGTATGACAAAGCGACTGAAAAACCGCCATTATAATATGAATGGAAAGTTCAGTTATGCTATTATTGATAATTACAACTCTTTGTAAAATAAACTCTTCAAACCCACAATAAAAGCACTTATGCTACACAGGAATATTCACACATTCTCAAGCATTTGCTTGTAGTTTTAAAAATGTAATGTTCAACAAGCACTAAAACTTTAGGTCAAAACATTTTCTGACCTGTAACATTTGTTAAGATAGCAATGATGTAACAATTCAATCTAGTTGATGCGAACACCTGACACTAATGGAGGCATCCCAGTCAGAGTCAGGTTTTTCAGTAGCTATTATCCCCCGCCTCTGGAATTTATCCAAGAGCCATTTCAGAGAAGGAGCCCAGGAAACACAGAAGCTAACATGATTATGTGAGCTGGAAACAGAGTGCTGAACCTCCCTTCCTCCAGTATCCAACCTCAGCAGATCTACAAGCCTAAAGACCAAAAATTAAAAGAACAGCCAAGGTTAACCCACCACAACCTAAGGGCCAAACTCCCGCCCAGCTGCTCACTCACCCCCCCGCCCTCAACAGGACAGGGGGGAAATAGGACGAGAAAGCTCATGGGTCGTGATAAAGGCAGGGAGATTGCTTACCGATTACCACTGCAGGCAAAACAGACTTGACTTGGGGAAAATTAATGTAATTTACTGTCAACTAAAACAGAATCAACTAGTGAGAAACAGAGACAAACATTAAAACACCTTTCCTCCTCTCTCTCCCAAGCTGAACTTTACTCCTTCGCTCCAGACTCCTCCACCTCTCACCCCAAGCAGCACAGGGAGCGGAGGGCAGGGGCAACTATGGCCAGTCTGTAAGAGCTCCTCTCTGCAACTCCTGCCCGCTCACATATTCCCCCTGCCCTGGCATGGGCTCTCTCCCATGGGCTGCAGTCCTTCAGGGAAAAAAAACAACCTTGCTTCAGCGTGGGCTCTCCACTGGCTGCGGTTCCTTCAGGAACTCTCCACCTGCTCCAGGGTGGGATCCTCACGGCTGCCGTGAAGACCTGCTCCAGCGTCATGGAGCTGCTCCTCTCACCTCGGTGTTCCCTCTGCTGCTTCTCACTCCTTCTGGTTCCCTCCTCCTCTCCCTGTCAGCTGTTTTGCCCTTTCTTACACACATTTTCCCCAAGGCACCCCCCGTTGGCTGCGGGGCTGAGCCGTGCCCGGCGGTGGGTGGGTTGGAGCCGGCTGGAACCCGCTGTGTCCGGCACGGAGCAGCCCCGGACCCTCCTCACAGAGGCCATCTCTGCGGCCCCTCACCGCCAGCGCCTGGGCACCTGCACCTGGCATGCAGGTTTAGTCAAGACTACTTGCGTTGTTTTAATAATAAAAAGAGCATTTTATGTGCTTAACCTAAAACCATAATCTCTGTATAAAGGATTTTCTGATCAATCACACGAGAAGAGTATTTGTATCGGACACTAATGGTACTTTGAGAAAAGTGCTCCAAAAAACCTAAACACATCTTCAGAAATCACGCCATTTCTGGGGATCAGACGTTACGGGGAAGCTCACACGGAACGCTGCAACACTTACAGCAGGTGGGAGACGTTGTCCACCCCTGCACCCATTGCAGTTAACCACACAGGGCAGGAATCGTGGAGGCAAACTGCTGTCCACTGCAAACTCCTGTTCAAACAAGTCAGACAACTGCTAACATAACAGTAAAGTAATTTTCTCAATTATTTGAGGACACTGCTGATAAAGGCAAGTCCTATCCCATGCTTCAGCAGCCTCTTCTGTCCTTTCCCCCTTTTGTTCCATTTCAGATTTCTCTGGAGCAATCCTGCTTTGTGCAGTACCGAGTATAACACAGCTCTGATACGGGTCTGCAGGTCTGAACCGCGACACTAAGCCGAATCGTCTGATTTCAAGAAATCAAAAATTAAAACAACTATCCTGAAAAAGGAGATTCAATACCGCCAATAATTTCACAACCTAAGTTCACTATGTGGCTATAACTGAAATTACCAAAACGCAGCATAGCATTACTCAGAAATGTTTGTGTATGAGCGTAAACACAGTGAAACCCTCATAAATAAAACATAATGCCATTTTAATTAATAAAAGTTTGCTTTAAGTTATAAAACAATTGTAGAGCTAACATCACAACTTCCATGAACTACAGAAAATGTTTAGGCTTTCTACAGTTTAATCATCATTAATGGCACAAAGGAAATTATTTACTATCGAATGGGTCAGAGAATACAGAAAGAAAGTCCTTGCAGAATTGATTTTGCAAGTAGAATGAACTTCTTCAGTTGCGTTTGCAATTGTCGAGAAGGCTTGAATAGTATTAACTCCCCCTATTATAGAGCCTCAAGGAATAGCCACATAGTCGAGATGTCAAACTCATTTTTAAAGGATGAAACAAAACGTACGACTGCTTCGTGTGTTTGACTAGTAAGTGATTAAAGCATAACTCTGACTAAACTGAATTTGTGCCAGTGTCAACATAAAACTTTTTTTAAAAGTCAGTGCTATGAATTATTTACTGTTCTCTCAAAGCTCAGTATCAACACATGAATTCACTCTCATTATATTCCTCCTTTATAACCCCAGCTAGAATCACCCTGTAACATGCAGGACAGAGTCAACACGAGACTGTAATGTAGTGAGCAAAGTAACAAAGCTAGGCGATCACCCAAATTATTCAATGCTTTGGAGACCTAGGAAGAGTAGCTCTAGCACAAGCACACTCTACCATAAAGTGTAACAGCTTCAGAGCACCTTGGAAAAGACAGGGCAGGCCTTCATCATTAAATCATTCCTGTGTAGGGACAACTCCTTCCACAAACCTGTGCATGCAACTGCTTGGAGCAGCACCAAACAACCTCAGAGCGGCAAAACATGCATCACGGTACACATAATCAGTAACAGCACACAAACAAACCACAACGGAAAACTATCCTGCTTTAACATTGAAGAATTGAGCCACTAATGAGAGCCATAAGAAAGATTCCTCAAAACTATGTGCCTGAAAGACCATCTTTCCACTATCTATATTCAGGGTATTTTGTCCCTTAGAAGCTTGTAACAGACTGTCAAAGCCCGAAGTATTGGCCAAAGTCAAACTACCCCATAGAAGATACAAGTATTTAGCCTAATTTTATGAACCTGTGAAGATACAACCCCCTTCTTTAGAAATAGCATTCAAGCCTAATTTGGATTATCACACCATTAAGATCTTTAATTCTCAAATTCTAATAAAACAAGGATTGCCCATTAGAAAGTGCTGAGAACAAAGCATAGCCAGATGCTGCAAAAACACTAAAACACACTCCCAAAAGCACACATAAATAATGCTTACCAAAGTGGCAATATTATCAAATACATTCATTAAGAGACAACGTAAATAACAAATCAGTGATGCTGTTTAAGGCTCTATTACTTTTTAATTAACTCTGGCCACGATGCACAATTTCTGCGCAAAGTCATGAAGACCTCTATACTATCATATAGTGCCTGAAATTCAGCACTTTTCTCTTGATTTCTCCTTTGCAGCAGACACATACGAACATGCATGTGCTACAAAAGCATTACCAAGCACTACTAAACCGGCTGTACTTGCAGAACTTTCATAATATTTCAACATAATATTTCATAATATTTCAACAACTACTTTTCACAAACAATACTGGAAGTGTGCTACTGTGTCACAATTTCTATTGAAAAGTGCCTCTTCACTCTAGATAAGTCTGAGGAAAATCATTAAAGGTTATCCTCCTAATTTGTGTGTTGTGGAACAGCTACCATTACCATCTTTAGATTTTAAAAAGTTTCCTTATGTACAATCCTTTCTTTAAAAGTGTATTCTTATAGTTTCACTGAAATGTAATTGATGATTATAGATTTGTTCCAGTGAAAACTATACTAATTATCCAGCTATCGACTGTCATACTCCAGTTATGCCTCTGGTATAACAGAATAATGTTAGATTGACCTCTGTGAAACATGCTGGATTTTTGGCCTTCATTTCCAAAAGACTCAATTTAATAATATTCCTAACACCTCTCAGCAGTGTACTATGCTGGCTAAAATTAGCTGAAACAGCTTATTAAATGTGGTTTCTCAAACTAAATTAGTAATCAAAACCCCACAACTTCAATCAGGAGCTTTGGAACAGGACAGAAATCACTAATCTTCTTTTATTCCTTACTCTGAAAATATGATGAACTTTAATTAAAAAAAAGTATGTATTAGAACTAAAAACTAATGCAAACCTGAAATACTGCAATAAGTCAAAACATAGCAGTTCTATAGAAGATAGCTGTCCAAGCTCATGAGAGTGTTAAAATTTCTAAACCATGATTACAGAGGATAACATCAAGAAGTACTTCTTTACTATAAAGCAGCTATTGGCTTGAACAAAGTAATCTGGGTTAAATGAATTATATATAAAGATAGTGTGTGGTTGTAAGAAAAAATTGCAGATTTTCCTCAAACTAAAAAGTCAGGTAGCCTACTCATTACAGTTCCTGCTGTTTTTCAGACTTCTCAGCTACTCACAAAACAGGCAAATTCCAGAAGTCCATGAAGCTTCCCAAAGGTATTTTAAATAGATGCAGATAACCCGTGTACTTAGCCACATTTCTATAGAATACATTCATTGTTTTTAAATCCCACACAAGTGTTATCAGCTTTCAGCAAGAACATTATGCATCAACTGAAATAAGGATGTCTCTAGTTGCAGTTGTATTAAAGAGTTCTAATGGAAATGTTCACATTAGAGTATCATGATTTTCACTGCACATTAAATAATTCCACAGACTCCAGTTACATACAAAATTAACAAATTAGCAAATTAGCATACTGGCAGCTTCTTAAAGGAATGTATTTTTACTTCACACTGTTTGTTTACTAAATACTCATGGTCAACCTTGATATTAATGTGACATAGCAATATAAGGCTTTGAAAACATTTTTAAAAAGAAATCCAAATTGCCTTCATGTTATTCGATGCCATATTTTCTAGGGCTAAAATTCTGTGCATGATACAGGAGCACCAACTTTTAAGTCCTGTGAAGAGTCTAATATTGTAAAACTAGCAATTGACCACTGAATTACTAACAGAAGAACATTCACATACAGTATTTATCATATGTGTCCTGACTAGATTTGATACCTCAAACATTCATACAATGAAGACTTTATTTTTGCCTGACACATTCTGACTTACCCTCATTTCAGTTCTCACTAACAAAAGAAAAATGAAAAAAAAAACCCACAAATCACTATTTTACTTGTTTCAACAAAAAAAATGTTGCAAAATGTTGTGGGAGAAAAGATTGATATGAAGAGAAAAAACAGTTCTGTGTATGGGGCTAACACTTTGAATGAAAAGTCATGCTACTCTTTATGTGGGAAACAATTTTAAAATTCTCTAGCAGAAATTTCTTTAAATGCACATCACATGCTAAATTCCATTTAAAATTAATGAACTCTCAGCCCATAATGAACTTTTTTTTTTTAGTGCTGCCAGCACTTTTGATAGGGTTTCTGGTATTCTCCAGACAGAAGCAGATAAATTTAAAAATCCAAAAGGCTACTGTCCAAGCGTGCCACTAAACAATGCAAGAAAAGTTGTAAAAATCAGACTTTATCAGACTTACCGCCAGTGCTTTAGATAACTTTGTTCTATAGTTATTCAAAACAATTGCATCAATCTCCTTATGTGGCACATATGCAAAACCATCTTTAATAAACACTCTTCTGGCTCTAAAGAGATCCACAGCATCTGCAAGTCCAACCTGAGAAAGAAGAAAAACCCACATTGCAGAATAGCAAAATAATGCAATAACAATGTTTACAACCCTAAGACTCAAGATGGACCAGTAAAGCATTAAGTCATTCTCTCAAAGATTTTGAAATTAAATGTTGGCATTGGAATAGCTGATCATTATTTTGGTGGGAAAATATTGTTTACTTACAGAAAGTCATGCAACTAGGCAAAACAAGCTACTTTAAAGTTTGTATCTATGATTATTAGCCCAATTATGTAGCTTTGCATCACTTCCTGATTTGTTATTTGACAATGGACTTCTGTTGCCTTTCTGTTTCAGACATCTTGAAATATTTGATTCATGTAAGCTATTTATAAGAGATCTTGGAACCCAACCAACTTCACTCCAAAGAAGAATCAGTGGGCTACATTAGATACTTCTTTCCTCTCCCCTCGCTCTCTTGCAAAAAGAATTTCAGACTAATACGATCAGACCAAACCTAGTTTCAGCAACAGATGTTCAAGAGTGTCTCCACCCTGAACGGTCTGTCAGCCAGGCAAGTTAAGCTATTTGTCTGGTAAACATTAAAACTTAAGACCATTTTTGTGGCGAAAGACAAGGGATGGCAGAAGAGGACAGAAGACATTAATAGCCTTTTAAAGCTTCCTTCATTCTCCCAGTCCCTCTCCCTACCCCTATACGGACATAAAGAAGAACTCTCACTAGTCTCAGTTAATGTAGATACTTTGATTAACATTACGCAAACTTAAAATCAGTAACTCCAAGTTTAACTGAAAGAGAATGAATGCAAATCTGTGGAACTTAGCAATTTCTACTTACCTTATAGAACATTTGTTCTTTTACTTTAGTCATTCCAGGGGTTGATGTACACAGCTCATTTGCCAATTCATTTTTCAGGTCTTCACTAATCTAAAATTAAGAGCTTATTTTAAAACTGCTGACATACTTTAGAATAAGGCTTTTTTTTCATTAACATGAGCTAAAAGATTACTTAATCTGTAAATATATCATCACTTTAGTTGACAAGGGAGAAAGAATTACATACTCAGCAAGTGATCACTAATAATTAATTAAGCAGAAACCAGCAAAACACTAGTGGTCAATAGTGTTAACTAACCTTCCTTCTGAAGCAGTAATGCAGATTTTAGAATATAGTAATTTTAAACATTAACACAAGAACAATAAAACACAATTTTTAAAAGTCAACCTCTTCAAAATGAAACATATGACAATCCCTGCTCATATCTAGATTTACTGTATGCATTAAAACAAAGCATGATGACTTAATGGCAATTAGTAAGGACTTAAACAACTTTGTCAGATGTTTAACAAAAACATCAGTTGCAGCTGATTTTTAAATCCAGACTTCAAAAAAATGACATATCATTTTACATACATGGATTTATCTCTCTCTCCTTTTTTTTGAGGAGCAAGAACAATGGTATACTTATTGGTCTCTAAATGTTAGCGCTTTTCCAGTTCTTGGAGCAGGTAAGTTAAGCAGTAGTGCTCAAATTTAACAACTTAAAGTATTTAAGCCAAAATTTCTAGCTTGAAAAATCATGGACAATGTTACATTTCCTAATGTAAAAACTTAAATACTGCATATACATAAATACATATATTATACTTTTTGACTATTTAATAATGCACCAAATGCAGCAGAAAAGCCAAACTTAAAATTAGCGTATTGTAATGATTTTACTAGTCAATAAATCATTTGGGGTTTTTATTCAACAGAAAACAATTAACAACAGAACTTGAAATCAAATTGTCCTGTTTCAAATCATGATTAAGCTCAGGCTTTAAAACCTGAAAAAAGTAATAATAAAAAAAATTCAAATCATAAATAATCCCCTCTGATAAAACAGATCATACATGCTGGTAATCCAGCAATGATACCTAGTAACTTAACTACATGCAACAACAGTCTTAAATATTTGCACAGTATGTTCTTGATAAAGTATAACGGAAGTAGTCCCTGACTGAAAGGGATTAAATGTTAAGGAACACAGAATACCGTCCCAAAACATAGATTGACACCGATGTCACCGCAGTATAACGCATTGTGTGACACTGCTCTACATAACCTGGATGTGTGCTCCAATGCCCACGGAGAGGTGATACAGGGCTGCAGTCAAGATAGCTTTTAGAGACCAGTCAGGAACCAAGCCAAGGCTATCCCATGCAGTAGATACCCAGACTCCAAACGCAAGACATAAAAGACTTCCTTCCTCTCCATGGAAAGGCACATATGTGCACAAGCAGTTCAGTTTCTTCTCTGAATGGGACAGAATATCTCATTTGCTGACTAACACTTCTACGCAGTTAAATGGGCATTTAAACAAAAGTTTTTTCCTTCCTCTCAGTTGAAAAACTGAGAAAATGAACCAAAACAAACACTTTTCTTGGAAGTCATAGGAAGGACCCTTTAATTTCAAACTTGGAGGAATAGCTCAGCAAATCCCCTCTATGAAAGTGATTTGACAGATGCATATGAAATGGCCAAGGCAGTGATGTCTAGAAGGCTTAAGGTTACCCTGTCCGCATCTTGATGTAACCTGTAGTACTCTCTCAGGAAAATCAGCTTTAAAAACTAATAATAAAGCTGCCAGCAAGGCAGAAGAATGTAACTTTGAAGACAGAGGAAATACACAGTAGCATTACATTTCTGCATATGAAAATCTAATGCTCAGGGAAAAACAGCCTGTAAGGAAACCATTTTTTCTTCAACAAACTAGCTGTATCAAAACAATTAAATGTGTTTGTACAAATGATACGAGAAACCACTTTCTATAAAGTACTCTCACTAACAATCTTGTTCTTGTTAGTCTTTGAAAGATTCCAGCTTTCCAAACGTGACACCCTGGAACTATATACAAATTTCACAGTGCTACCAAAACCCTGGTACTCCTTCCAGATGATACATTTCTAGTTTAAGTAAGTATAAATCTAAGTCACCACATCAGCCTGCAAGCTTGCCTTTCACCTAGTGTAGGCCAAAGTTCTAATTTTAACTCCAGAATAGTGACTTCCATTTTTCAAATTTAACAGTTTTATGCATTCTCAGTTGAAATTGCTTAAGAGACCCCAGTGCACCATGTCATTCCAAACCCTCGGTGAAACTGTCTTCGAATAAAAACAGTACAACATATTGTACAGCTACTGTGGTTACAATTGCATTATTTGTTTTAGGATATCTCCCTAAAAAAATCACCAAACCAAGCCAAGGATAGGGTTTTTTTTTACAGACAGGTATTAAAGCAGTCCAGTGACTGTTTTACAGACAGGTTTGCAATATTGGGGGGAGAATGAGAATAGGGAAAGACAAGGAGTCCTTGCTTATTTGTTTTTCAAAAAACAATTAGCTCATTTTCATCGGCAAAACCATTTTATTCAGTATTACATTTAATTTCAAGGAGATTTTATCTTTTAATATACACATAAAATAATTATACTGACTCCAAACTTCACAAGCTGTCTAGATCCTTCTTTATTAATAATTTGACCATATCAAGCTTCTACAAGTATAAACTCACAGTGATTTTAGATTTTCTTGCATCTCACTAGCAAAAAATTTTAACACTGTTGGGGTAAAAGTGATCCTGGTGAAACCTCCAGAAAAATAGGTTAATGGTCCATGACCAAAGATTTGGATAAGACTGTGGACAGTATTATGGAAAATACAGTTTAATCAGAAATTGTACTTTTTTAACAATATTCATCATATAAATAAGTAATACTTATAAAGCTGTTAAATAATTTACTTCTTACAACCTCAAGTATCTTATAGGTTAGGCAAACCTTCAGCAGCCCTATAAACACTTTGCTCCTTGCCTTTTCACCAAATTCACATTGTCTTCATGTTTTCAGCTAACAGAGAGAGAGGAAGAGGAAACAAGGATAACCCTAGCCCCTAACCAAAGCTGGGAGATGACTCCAGAATGCATTTAAAAATAAAATTTGCTTCCCTAAAGACTGGAACATTAACAATAATCTTGCATTGACATTAAGGATTTCACCACTTTCACGTAAAATTGACGGAAGATGCAATGCCATGAAAATAAGCTCCTTAAAGTCTAAACTCGGACTCAAGCTTTCAGTTAGGTCATGCCTGTACCTCTGTATGCAGAACATGATGAAACATGTATCCCAAGTTTTCTTGGTTCATGGAAGCTGGAAAAGCTTTTTTTTTTTTTGCTTTTCTTTCTTTTGCCTGTCTTTTTTTTTTTTATTATTATTTTAGTAAGAACACTACAGCTTCTACATTTAATAATTTCATCTCTAAAATGGCACCCACAAGAACACATTCCGGTAATCATTAAAAAATTAGACACAATTAAATACAGCTTTTAGGATTCTAATCAAGATTGGAAAGATAAACAGACTGCTTAACTTTTGACAGCACTCTATGATGTTCACCAGATAAAATACTGTGATGTTCAAAGTATTTAAAAAAAAAAAAAAGAAAAAAAAACCCAAAACAACAGAATTCTTCTGAGGGTGCCATCTGGTGCTCATCTGACCCTCCACACTGAACTGATTCAACTCACTCCACAGAAGACAATTCACTAGTTTTGCCTCTTTAGTTTGTTGCCAGTTTAGTAAACTGAAACTACTTATCACCAAGTTAGTTTTTGCTTTGCACAAGCAAAGAACAATAACAACAGGAGCAGGATCCTCCCTTTTCAGTGACAGTGAGTCATGTATCGCAGCTTGAAACAACTCAACGCTTCACCGTAAGCTTCTGAGACTTAGAAAAATTAGAAAAATCAAGACATAAAAAGGGAAGCCTTGAGAGAAAAGGAAGGAATCAAGGATTTGGGACAAGTTGCATTATTTCTAGTTTTCTTGCTTTCTACATGCAGTTTATTCATTGATTTTTAATCACAGAATTGCCCTGGAAACACAAAGACACATAAATTTAGATTAAAATATTAATAATTTAATATGTAAGGCTTGGTTAAACAAACACTGGTAGTGAGGCAGTCCAAAAACTTCAAAATAAATCTGATATCCCTACTCTGTTTTAATGAACAGATGAAGATGCATGCACACATTATACTACTATACATGCACAAATACTTAATTTTGCCATTTATAAGTCTCCCAGTAAGGAACAACTCAGTGCACAAGTCCTTTCCTTTTCCAAGACTCCGCTTCAGTTATTCGCATGCACACATCACTGCTGTCCTTAGAAAGTGAACTTTTTAAAACTTGCTTTTAGTCACTGAGCAGCTGGTACTCAAATGGCACAACACCCTTCTCAAAAAGAGATGGTGTCAGTCTCAATACAGCATTGTATTACAATTTTAAGTATGAAGCAGACAAAACAATAATTGCCTAGTCAATCTTCTCCATTGCCACACATCACAGTACAAAGCTAGAACTAGAATACAAAAATATTAACCTAGATACCATTAAATTTAAGAATATAAATTTAAAGTGTATTCAGCCAGTTAATGAATACTAGCTTGATGAAGGCAAGGACATCATTCCCAGCAGTCCTACCAATTAAAAGCATGAAGAGCCTTAAATAAAACATTCCAGAGGCTCACAAATCTGTTTTTCACAAATCTGATGATGTTTCTTAAAAATAGATCAATTCCATTTTGGCCAGGCAAAAAAGAATTAAGAAGAAAATTGTATTTTCCATAGTACTACAAGTTACTATTTTAGCTCAAGTTCAGGTTGCTAGCATCCCTAAAAATATAAAGGGCTGCACTTGGAATTATTATGTATTCTTATCCATCCATTGAAATGTTGTTTGGGCTTTTTTTAAAGTCACAAGTGGGCACAAAAAGGACATTTTATGGATCTTCCTCAACCATGCAGCTAATTCATGGTTACCATAATCACAGAGAAACTCGGTGACACAGGTCCAGTTGGCTACGTTCCTGACAAACATTTCCCTACATTCATGAAAAGGAAAGCTCAACAAAACAATTACTACAGATTACTCTCAAATCATCACACATACATATTAGAGTTGCACATGACTGAATGGCTAACGGAAGGTCCTCGTGAGAAATACAGCAACATGTTTCCTTCCATTTGCAAATCAGGACACTAACGCCAGACTCAATTTTACAGAAACTTGCTCACAAATGTTTCTCTAGATTCAATCACACGATTAGCAGGGAAGAGTATTTCAATGTTTGCAGACCATTTTATGAAGCTTACGTCCAAAGCAGCAGCTAGTAAATTCTACTTGCAATGTAATTACATCCTGCACAAACTATCCTATCAGCTTTTATGCTGCTGTACTAAGGAACAATATAAATACTTCCAAACTTACTGCATTCGCTGCTATGTGAAGAATAAATTCATTTTGAAAACATTCTTAACCTCAACCACTACAAAAGAATTTAACACCTTGATTATCCAAAGAATTTATTTTCTTCTTGAATAACATATGGCTATAATTTTTAAAAATACACCATTATTTCCCAATTTTCTCTTCCCTTATGCCCCAAAAGAATATCTAAAATATTTACAGAAAAAGAGAGGACACTTGATGACACCATTATCCTTGTCTACACTAAGTTTCTCCCAGGAATCCAAAATTACCGATTGCTAAGAACTGAAGATCTACAAGGATCAAGTTAGGACTTGCTATTCTTTCATCATTTCCAAACCATTAGATAAATGGCAGTCAAGTGTGACCTCGTCAACTACTGAGTAGTAGAGCACATTATCACAGGAGTGTGGGTACCCCTCCCACCTCTATCATAAGCTGAAGAACCTGGTGTAGAAGCTACCTATTCTCCACTGCGTTTCTGGTATAGCTGCCATTTCATATTACTTTAGAAATCCAAGGCTGCAGCAGAACATCTACCTCAGGATTCAGACTGTATTCCAAATGTTATCTGGATGTTTTCAGCTAGATTAGGAGGAAGAAAATTTTCAATCATCATCTCATTTTTATGACAGCCTTTTTTGCAATTTTTTATTTCAAAGGACGTAACTTTTTCAAAGTAGGAACAGAATGTACTTCAAACCAGAAATAGCATGTACAGTACCCAGTACAGGAGGATTCAACCTTACAGTAGACTCTAAAGGTCCTATTTAACTCAAATGATGAACCACACAAAGCTATTTAGTAAGAATCACAGTGCTCTAGTGCACTAAAGGGGGCATAAGTAACTGTACAGTTTAAGTTTGACTTTAGTTTCACAAGTCAATTTTAAGCAATAAAAGCTATCTTCTAAGGGTCCATTTAGATGTCTGCAGATAATCAGCATCTGTTTCTAATCAAAGCGAGATGATTACCAAATTAAAACTTTTAATTAGCATTTTGCATCATTTACAAACTGTTGTTCGTTATGTTTATGAAGGCAAAAAGGGTCATACCAAGTAGCTATATGTTCTTCAAGCACATTTATTACTTCATTCCACCGTTTTATAGAACATCATCAACACCATATGTGCAAATCATAGAATCATAGAATGGTTTGGCTTGGAAGGGACCTTAAATATCATCTAGTTCCAACCCCCCTGCCATGGGCAGGGACACCTTCCGCTAGGCCAGGCTGCTCAAAGCCCCATCCAACCTGGCCTTGAACACTGCCAGGGATGGGGCAGCCACAACCTCTCTGGGCAACCTGTTCCACTGCCTCACCACCCTCACAGTGAAGAACTTCGTCCTTACATCTCATCTAAACCTACCCTCTTTCAGTTTAAAGCCATTACCCCTTGTCCTATCACTACGTGCCCTTGTAAAAAGTCCCTCTCCAGCTTTCTTGTAGGCCCCCTTTAGGTACTGGCAGGCTGCTATAAGGTCTCCTCCGGAGCCTTGTCTTCTCCAGGCTGAACAACCCCATCCCTCCCAGCCTGTCTTCACAGGAGAGGTGCTCCAGCCCTCTGATCATCTTCGTGGCCCTCCTCTGGACTCACTCCAACAGGTCCGCCTCCTTCTTATGTTGGGGGCCCCAGAGCTGAATGCAGTACTGCAGGTGGGGTCTCACCAGAGCGGAGTAGAGGGGGAGAATCACCTCCCGCGACCTGCTGGTCACGCTTCCTTTAATGCAGCCCAGGATACGGTTGGCTTTCTGGGCTGCAAGCGCACATTGCTGGCTCCTGTTGAGCTTCTTGCCAACCAACACCCCCAAGTCTTTCTCCGCAGGGCTACCCTCAATCCATTCTCTGCCCAGCCTGTATTTGTGCTTGGGATTGCCCCAACCCATGTGCAGGACCTTGCACTTGGACTTGTTAAACTTCATGAGGTTCGCACGGGCCCACTTTTCAAGTCTATCAAGGGCCCTCTGGATGGCATCCCTTCCCTCCAGCGTGTCGACCACACCACACAGCTTGGTGTCATCGGCAAACTTGCTGAGGGTGCACTCGATCCCACTGTTCATGTCACTGACAAAGATGTTGAACAGCACTGGTCCCAATACCGACCCCTGACAAACGCCGCTTGTCGCTCCTCTCCACTTGGACATGGAGCCATTGACTGCAACCCTTTGAGTGCGACCATCCAGCCAATTCCTTATCCACTGAGTGGTCCATCCATCAAATCCATGTCTCTCCAATTTAGAGAGAAGGATGTTGTGCGGGACAGTGCCAAATGCTTTGCACAAGCCCAGGTAGATGACGTCCATGGCTCTTCCCTTATCCACCAATGCTATAACCCCGTCGTAGAAGGCCACCAAATTTGTCAGGCACAATTTGCCCCTTAGTGAAGCCATGTTGGCTGTCACCAATCACCTCCTTATTTTCCATATGCCTCAGCACAGCTTCCAGAAGGATCTGCTCCATGATCTTGCTGGGCACAGAGGTGAGACCGGCCTGCAGTTCCCTGGGTCTTCCTATTTTCCCTTTTTAAAAGTGGGGGTTATGCTTCCCCTTTTCCAGTCAGTGGGAACTTCCCTGGACTGCCATGACTTCTCAAATATGATGGATAGTGGCTTAGCCACTTCATCTGCCAGTTCCCTCAGGACCCATGGGTGCGCCTCATGAGGTCCCACGGACTTGTGCACCTTCACGTTGCTTAGGTGGTCTTGAACCTGATCCTCTCCTACGGTGGGCAGTTCTTCGTTCTCCCAGTCCCTGCCTTTGCCTTCTGTGACTTGGGCAGTGTGGCTGGAGCACTTGCTGGTGAAGACTGAAGCAAAAAAGTCGTTGAGTACCTCTGCCTTCTCCATGTCCCAGGTAACCAGGTCTCCCATTTCCTTCTGGAGAGGACACACATTTTCCCTAGTCTTCCTTTTATCACCAATGTACCTATAGAAGCTTTTCTTGTTGCCCTTGATGTCCCTGACCAGATTTAATTCTGGCAGGGCTTTAGCTTTCCTAACCTGTTCCCTGGCTGCTCGGACAATTTCTCTGTATTCCTCCCAGGCTACCTGTCCTTGCTTCCACCCTCTGCAGGTTTCCTTTTTGTGTTTGAGTTTGTCCAGGAGCTCCTTGTTCATCCATGCAGGCCTCCTGCAACTAATAAACATATGCAACTAGAATCACTGCAGCAAAATGCTAGTTTTCTCCATGACTAATAAAAAGTCATGCTTATAGTTCAAGGATCCATTAGAGAAGGGTAAACAAAGAACAACCCTCATCCATCCTGCCAGTGCACAAAAAAATGGCAAGTGCCTGTTCTCCCCTCCTTACAGGCAACGCTTCTCCCTCTTAGATTTATGAAATGTGTTTATATTCTCCTATGAATCAAGCTTTATTAAAGAAGTCTGTAAGAGAATACTGCAATTCATTTTAAGCCTAAATGTTTTAATTAAACCTCACCCCATCTACCCATCCCTCCCAATGTTAGCTCACTAGAATGCTCAGGTTGCTTTGCAATCAACCCAATTATTTTGGGTTGCAGCCAGTTAGTAAGACTGCTTTGCAAAAGACATTACTTTGCAAACAGACCTGCCAGTCGGCCTACCAAATCATCAGACTGCAGTACAATGGCCTAAAGAGTACTACCTACTGGTTGAACTGGATTCCTACACTACTAATACTTTTGAGGAAAGAGGTCTCCCTAGGATTTTATTCCCCTAATACGTAACTACAGTCAACTACAAGAGGTAGCTATAAACCTAGATATTAATGGAGTTTTTATCTGGCACAAATAACAATTTTAAAAAAGGAACAGCCAACTCTGTGACAAAGCCGCCACTTGGTTTCACTTAAATCTGTTTTCTGAAACTTGAATCATTAAACTGAGAAATGTATTACTTTCTTTGAAATTAAGTACTTTAGGATGAGAGTAACCTATTACATTTTTATAGTGCTAATGGTATACATGTTTCGCTGAATTACTTAAACTCTAGCATTTAAAAAAAAAACCCAACTACTCCTAAGCCCTTCCACATACAATTTTGTTTTCTATTATGACTTTAAGCATGGAGTTAAGTAACAGAATACATATTTGTAGCTTACTTTGGCAATAAGGCACTATTTCCCAATTAGACATGCATCACTTCTGACATTTGCTGTCACCTCTAAGACAAGCATCATTCGTTTTCAAGCAAAGGGACAAATACAAGATTCAAGTAGCAGGAAATTACGATGAAATTCAGAACCATTTCCTTCACAAGTGCAAACTGCAGCCTACTTGGATATAGCTACCACTTTAGCTTGTGTCCTGGTTTCAGCTGGGATGGAGTTAATTTTCTTTCTAGTAGCTGGTACAGTGCTATGTTTTGAATTCAGTATGAGAAGAATGTGGATAACACACTGATATTTTCAGTTGTTGCTAAGCAGCGTTTAGACTAAGTCAAGGATTTTTCAGCTTCTCATGCCCAGCCAGCAAGAAGGCTGGAGGGGCACAAGGAGTTGGCACAGGACAGAGCCAGGACAGCTGACCCCAACTGGCCAAAGGGATATTCCATACCATGTGAGATCATGCCCAGTATAGAAACTGGGGGGAGTTGGCCTGGGGTGGATCGCTGCTCAGGAACTAACTGAGCATCGGTCAGCAAGTGGTGAGCAATTGCATTGTGCATCACTTCTTTTGTATATTCCAATTCTTTTATTATTGTTGTTGTTATTTTATTATTACCATTATTATTTTCTTCCCTTCTGTTCTATTAAACTGTTCTTACCTCAACCCATGAGTTTACTTGGTTTCCCCCCCCGCCCCGATTCTCTCCCCCATCCCACTGGGTAGGGGGGAAAGTGAGCGAGCAGCTGCATGGTGCTTAGTTGCTGGCTGGGGTTAACCCATGACAGCGTGGTGTAAGTTTCCACACAGTAAAATTAGGCTCTAGACAGTTTCCACTTGTAAGCATTTTGCCCCGTCCTGTTTGGGAAAGGAAGAAATATTATTTGATGCCTCTGAAACGCAAAGCCATAAACCCAATCAGAAGAACATTTTGGTTTATACACCTGGTACCAAAATGGATAATTATAGTCACAGCCTTTTAGTGGCTAGACATGATATTGAGTATTTTCTTTTGCCTATATCTGTGCTTACTAAGGAAACAAACCAGTCCCATTGTCATTAATCCAAATCTGACTTTAGGATCTTCCGTACCCAATAAAGGCAGTCATAAAACATTTTTTCAAAAAACTAAACTACAAATATTTATACAACTGCCCCACTACTGAGATACATGCTTTTGAAGAAAGCATAATAGTGATATCAGTAAGTCTCTCATAGGAGTGCTCTGATCATAAAAATGGAAATTAAAGAATTTTAATTTCTACTACTTAAAGCCGCTAAAAAAGCACTTCAACAGCAACATCAAAGAGCTACTTTGGAAAAAAAATTTAACTCTAACACTAATGCATTTTGCTCTTTCCTTTTATTTTGCAGTTCTTTCCTCTCAAATGCTGGCAGATGCACCACAGAGCGTTAGCTCCCCCAACTGACTATTCCCATCTGCTGTTCCTTCCCCATTACTATGATCCAAAGCATTTTACTAAAACAATGTGCTTTATAACAGCATTAAAAAAATTAAGATGGCTGATTTTGCAACAACTGGCAGTTACCCAAAAATAAGGCATCTAACCTAGAAGTTATAAAAAACCTCATAATATTTTTTTTAAATTTCAAGAGGCTTTTCAGAGGTGAAGAAGTTCTAAGATAATTTAAACAGGATTTTTTATGCTCTGTGGAGAAGAAACAGCAACACAGAAAGATGTATTCAAGAAGAAATATACTACACTTTGAAGTTTACTTCTTCTACACGCTGCAGAAAGATAACACAGAACAGAAGCATTGCAGTGAATCTAAATTCAATTATACATCATCCTTATACCACTGATAAAGACACGATAATAACTATTAATTTTCATTTCTTGTGGAAGCAACAAAGAGGAAATACGTCTGTTTCAAGGAACGAACAGTCTGAAGATAAGATGAAGGAACGGTCACAGGAAATCAGAACAGTCAAGATGGTGACTGAGCATCACTGGAAAATAAATTTAAGTTAAAACTTTACATTCTATTCCACTCCACATTCCAGTATATGAAGTTAAATTCCTGGAAAGGTACAGCAACAAATCAAAGTATCTGATAGCACTTAGGAAAAAACACAGGAGACACGTAACAGCCCACGTGGATCTGCCAAAAAACAAATTGTGTTAAGCCAGCCTCACTGCCTTTATGACAGTGCAACAGACCTCAAGGATGAGGTAATGAATACAGAGGTGCTGGGGACTTTGCAAGCAAAGCTGTGGAGTTTTTATGCACAAGGCAAATGAAACAACTGTCATCTTCAAAGTGCTACTGAAAGAGTCAAAGGCAAAAAGAGAAGAAATATATAGCATTTTGAAAGCAACCACCAAACTTTTTGGTCCACATGAACAGAAGACAGACCCTTCAACAGTCCCCAGAGAGAGACAAAGTCTGACTGGTTAAGATGAACAAGTTTCATGGCAAGTTTGCACAAAAACCAAGTGGAAAGTAACCAGAAGTTCACTGGATCTTCCAAATCAATATAAGATGTATCACCAACCTACAGAGAACTTCAGGTGCAGATGCTGAAAGGGTAGATATTTCATTTGATGTCTAAGAACAAGTGGTAGGTCTTGGACAGCTAAAATTATGCAAGGCAAAGCAGAAAATGGGTAAAATTCAGAATGAGGGCTTCAAAGGAGACACTTCTGACAGTGCCAAGAAGTAAATGGTGTTCTAAGGAAACGTACAGCTTTGCTACACTAAACATAAGCTAGGAGAACATCCACCAAAAGAGAAAGTGGGAAAGATAAGACTAATTGAAAACAAAGAGCTAATAGCAAAAAAGTATTTTTAACTATCAGGTAAGGGTTGAGACCATAGTTAACAGTGATACCACACATCCATGAAAAAGAAGAAAATTTGAAGAACTGAATCCTATTGCCCTCACCACAGAAATAGAACACAGAAAGGGTAAGTTAAAAGAAAGTAATCAAAATATCCACAGCCATACACAGTGAGAGAAGAGAAGCATGACTGAGTAGACTAGAAAGTAGTTTCAGTAGAGGAAGAAAAAGCTGTATCTGAGAAACACCAGAAGGACCTGAAGTTGAAGTTAGGACAAAGAAAAAGCAAGCATTAAAAATGCTACAGGCAGTTAATTTAGTGATGAAGTATTGAATACAATATCGGCAGGAGAGCTCATTACTTGCAGACAGACAGTGAATTGTCAAATTTAAATCCTGTCAAAAGAAAGATTATGAACAGCTCAAGTGCATTATCAGTTTCACTGAAGCAGACTATGGCGTGGAAGAATCTCCCAGAATTTAAGAGCAAAATTAGGCATTGCTTCTGCTGAGGTTTGTACACGGGAAGTAGGAATGCAAGATGCTGAGATGGATAAGTTACAGAGGGTTACTTTCTGATAGAAGGACTAGACTGATTTAAGAAACAGGAGAGAATAGCAAAATGAGTATGGCAGGCCTATTCCAGGAATTAAAAGTTAAAGATCCCAGAATATGTGGCAGTTGTCTAAAAATGAATTAGATAACTGAAAGTTCCTATATGAAAAGTTCTATGAAAAGGCAATGAAGAGGAAAGTTCTGTTCATTGTCACTTTAGGGAACAGAAGGATTGAGCAACAGCTGAGGAAAAAGTCAAATTCATGGAAAGAAGGAAGTGTTAATAATTACAGAAATTAACATGTAAGTTAAATTCACAAGGAATGAAAAGAAAGATAATTTAGACTTCTGCTAGTAGAGTTTCCTTTTAAGGAAACTTTACTCTAAATACTAATTTACAGTAACTGGCATGTTAGTTGCCAATCCAGGGGACTCCACTTCTAACTATTGAGCAAAGCTAAGATACCAGTATGACTAGGTAACTTTTGACCCAATTTCTCCTTTGAATGCTATAAAGCACCAGCTGGCATGTATTAGAAGAAAAAAAAAATGTGTCAATAAAAATCTAAAGAGAATACCCTCGTCTCACTTTCCCAAAATACCTTAAAACAACTGCTGAAAGAAGCAGAATATATTAGAGGTGCCTATTTCTATTTCAGAAGCATACAAAAATCCAGCCTAAGATCTAGGAGTTACTGTGTAGTATGATATACATAGACACAGCCTTGAAAGGCAAGAAAAAGATAAACAGTATACATAGTGAAGGAAAGAATAAATTTACTCAATTTTTATGGCTTCAGGTTGTTATTATCATCACGATTAATTACTTCCCCAGTGTTAGGTCCTGTAAGACCAAATATGTGAACGATAGGAAGCTCAACACCTTAATTCGGGAATTTCTAGGAACACCAATAACCCAGATATCTTGCAGTTTTCCTCAAACTTACAGACACATTGAAAGCTTTTCAATAACAACTTCTGGCAGTTGCCATAAACATTCTGATTATCTCAAAAAGGCTATCAGAACATCAAATCAATAAACTAGGATTTATCTCACACTATGAAGGTCTAAAAGCACTATTATAACAAAAAAGTGTCAGTATGGTCATTTCTCAAGGACTTCTGATATGGGCATGCATAACCAGCTACAAGAAAAACGGGAAAAGGACAAGTGAAAAGGTTGGGGTAGGAACAGGGGGACAAACAGGGGGGTGCATACATAGCAGGGCATGTGGAAAACCACACAGACAACCAATCTCACTGATAAAGTTACATGACAAAATGGGGCTCAAGCACAATGTCAACTGACTCCAAACAGGTCTTGTATCACAATCTGACAGAAATAAAATCAGGCACTCCTAACGCAAACAAAGCAAAACATCAGATGCCCACAGCTTGTGGCAAGAAAGAAAAATTACCTTCTAGTTAAAGCGCAAGTGTCACTTACCTGTAAAACCATTTACTTTACATAATTCCTTCATATATTGAAGAATTTACTCTGAGATTAAAATATTTTATTCAATGACTATAATATTAAAATATCCATTATATTTCCCTTTAAATATCTTTAAAATCTGTATTAGTGGCTTTTACTGCCAGAAACTGTCAGGCATCATTACTGTAATTGCTCAGTTACAGTAAGATTTTTAATGCTTTAATCTCCTAAATTAATGTAAATCTCAACCGCACACCTGTGTTTGCATATTCTCTTTGATGGGCTCTGTCACCTTAAATGTCAGCATTTACTTAACTCTTGAGTGCTGCTTAAGGATTTCCTGTGCTCCCTATGTGACTGACTTTGCGCATAGACTATTTAATGTGCCTTGAGAGCTGAAAATTACATGCCATATATAAAAAGCTTCAGTATTTATCTAGATGATGACAGCACTGTCCCTTAAAAACCTTTTTTTTTTTTTTTGACTACATGAAGTATAGAATAGACTGAAAACATTCTGAAATACCTCCAGAACCATTCCATGATTCTCCTGTTATTGTGATAGAAACCATTCAACATATCAGGGGAAAATACTCTTAAAGTATAGATTAAAAATAAGCAAGGTCTAGAAACAGGGAACAGCTTAGTATTTCTTGGTCACTAAATAAATAAATAAATAAATAAATAAATAATAAAAATAAATAAAAATAAATAAAAAATAAATAAATAAAAAATTATACAGCGGAATCTTCTTCTCTTACTGAATGCCCCATATTAAAGTGTCAAGAAAGGCAATGTAGCACTTCTTTCAGGACAAGGAAACATCAAAAGCAGGAAACTCTCACATCTGAACATATTCAAAGGCTGACAAAGCACATAATGCTAACATAACATAAATGTATACCACCAGGTGAAAAATGATCAAGTCATGGATCCACGTGTGATGGGTTTTTTTTTAAAAAAACAGTAAGTTTAGTTTTGAGGCAAGACTATTAACCAGTATTCCAGTCTCTTCTCCCTTAAGCAGTTCCCCAAAATTTAGTGCACACCTGACAGCAAGCCATCTATGAAGTATTACATAAAAAGTCAAGACAGAGAAGCTTAAAGACTGGGGTCCAGAAATTATAGTGTCAAATAAGGATAAAAATAAGCTTTACTGAACAAGAGAACCGCAGAATTACTAAACAGAAAGTTTAGCAAAAGTGCCTGTATGTCCACTGGTCTAAGCTGAATAACTAGATGCTTTTTGCAAGACAGCAGGATTTTAACTAACATGAAGCAAATGCTATTCAAACAGCTATCTTCCCATGGAACAGGTAACATCAAGAGAAATAACCCACAACTGGCTATCAATTAGATGACACTGCTCTAAGAAAACTACATTTTAAATGAGCTAGTAAATACCTATAATAATACTTTGTCAAAGTATTATTTCTAGAAATTATTATTGTAAAAGTGTCACATAACAAATCCTGCACCCAGACCAAGCCTAACCACTCCCAGGAAAACACATGGAAGGGACTTCTACCAAATAATGTATCATAGGGTGAGAGTGAGTCAGTGTGTGTGTGTGTGTATATAAAATCATTTCTGTTTGCCCCCAAAAGTTCTAACTACTGTCAAAGGTAAAGTTCAAAAGTTAAATTTCTTCAGTGTCTTTCCATTTACTGGAAAGGAGGCTAAAGGTAAACATCACCTTTGACAGCATGGTTCAACCACAGCTTATTTCAGAGAAAACACAGGCTAAATTCTGAATTAAGTTCTTGTTACAATAATTTTGCGGGGGAAGCTATTCATGAAAGATGTACAAATGACTGTTAAGATAGAAATCATCTTCAAAATTGAATCTGTTTTAATTTTTAAAAAGATATCTAAAAAAGTTTAAAGCGTCTGAACAGCACAAATCTTAGATAATTTATTTTCTAATGCAATACCAACAGCTTTAAAGCTGTTTAGAAAATAAATGATGGAAATGAACTAGTTAACACAACTAGTCCCAGATAACTACAAAGTACACCAGTGTCTATTATTTTTGCACTATTTGCAGGCAAAGCAGCACTTCATTAAAACTCCCACCCACCCCCCCCCCCAAAAAAAGTTGAGGTTTGGTGTTCTGATAAAGAGCCTAACACTCATTACACTACACAATGATTTAACCAAAAGGAAAAAAGAAAATAATTTCACTCCCAAACTCTGACCAAAAACCAAAAGCTGAGGCAAGTTACTGTCAGAGATGTTGAATACATCCTCTCAGAATTTGAGACCATTGAGTTTTTCAAACTGAGAAGTAACAATAGTAAAACTTCAAATAATCCTCATCAGTCTATTCTTGGGCATAACCTCAGCCCTTGCCACCAGTGACCTGACAGCCTCATCTCATCCAACCTAACATATCCATGCTTAAACAAAAGGAAAAGACCACTGCCATTTATGTAACTTTTTTCCCCCCTACCACTTAAAACTAACTGGAAGAATATCAGTTGTCAAAGGCTCCAGCAGGGTAAACAGCTACATCAGAGTTTAAAATAAAAGTGTAAATAATAAAAACTACAGAAGTTGCAACAAGGGAAACCCGTACATACATGAGGCTGTCATTTCACATTATCATACAGTTACAATTAACAGCTCACCACCACATTTAAAAAAAAAAAAAAAAAAAAGATAAAAGAGAGAGAGAATGAGGTTCATCATTCCTGCTCCCCCACTTTTATTCTTGCTTTCCTTCTACCTCTTCCTTTCTTGACATTTTATTCAATACCACACACTCTACCTCTTGCCTATGCTGGCATAAATTGGTAGGATAAAATAAACACTAATATTGCAGAGTACTGTGAAACTTTGAGCACCAAACCAATGTTCCAGTAGGCTGAGCAGCACCAGTCCAGGCATCTTCCACACTTGCCAGAAAACAGACTGGCCAAAGCTATTTCCTACAAGAAATATAAATGCAATCTACCTGTTAGTAGTTCAAAAAAGTTTCTCAAATATAAACTCAAAGCAAACTTCCATTTTTTTCAGAAAGTCCAGGTTCCAGAGGCTTCTCACAGAAATACTAAAGGTGGACTAACTTAATCCAGTGACAGCTTTGTAAAAACATTTCAAGGAAGACCTAAGGTTCAAATTTCCATAATTTATACTAAATGTAGAGAAGCTTATTTTCACAAACATCATAAAAATTTTAAATTATCATAATTCTATCCATGTTCAAACACAAATTCATTACACTGAAGTCATAATCTTTAATCTGAATACTTCAAACAGTTTATAGCCTTCCTTTTGCAAGTAAAGGGCATCTCTATAATCAGGTGAAACTCCCCAGAGCAAGTATTTACTTATCTCAATAAACCCTTTCCCATGTATTTTGCTCCATCAGCAATATAAATGTCAGTCACAGGACATAAGAAATCCTATTATAAAAATTAAAACATTCATTTTTATTAAATTTTAGTTTCAGAAAGCTCGTGCTCTTTGACTAAAATTCTCTTTAATGAGATCAGAACTACTATCACTTCAAACTCTCCGCAACTGACTGTCATATAAAAAAATTCAAAAAGTCTAATATTTTTTTCTTCTAGTTGTTAACAACTTCATTCTTCCCCAAAAAGTTGCTAAATAAGATCATTGGTGCTAAAGTCTCCAAAGAAGATCTTAACAGCCACTTAAGTATTATCCCTGAGTGGGAGTAAAACTTCTTGATTCTATAAAGCAATAGTTCTCAATCCATAATTCACAAAATCTCAGAAATTAGTTTGCAAAACCCCTGCAAAAAATTATATGAATACATGTCTCACTTTCTCATGCATGTAAGCAAACATGAAAAGGAGGGAAGTGACAGTTACTGAATTCTTAATGTTAGGTTCATTTTGTCGGTGCTGTAAATGAAGACAACTGTCACAAAACTACAAGACAATCCACTTACTCCTCCTCCCCACAAAGAAGTTGGCCAGTTCTTAAATACTGAGAATCGCTTCTTACAGTGGTTCTTAAAATTGTTAACTGGAGAGATAGCTACACCAGACTACACCGAGGTCTGAACTTCAGCGGCTCTGGCCCATCTCAGATTACAATTCCAAAATGCAAAACCATTATCTAGAAAATGCAAGGCGCCTGTCTTCTCTTTAAAGAAATTTAACTAACTTTCTTAGGATAACTTAAGCAATTAAAATTTCATAGTAGAATTTCTATCCATTTACCAATATAAAAACTGAACTGTAATACCAGAACTTAATTCCTTTTCCTGAAGACCATCCTTCTTTTCTAACAGGTGGAGCACAAAGTCTGATTTCCATCTTGGTTTATGCATAGTCAGGCACAAAAACATTGTAACTTCTAACAGAGAAGTATGAAGAGCATAGTTAGTCTTCATTTCCTTTTTAAAGCCTTTTACAAATACAACATTGAGAAAAAGAAAACTGCTTTTACAGCAGCCTTACTTTTTAGTGGCCCCTACATAACACCACAGAGCTTAGACCTGTTTAAGATACGTATGGAATTCCTTAGTAACATTCGAATGCTTTATACACGATAGTGCCAGGAAGGATTAGTTTTGCTTAAACTCCCACTGGAATTGGAAGGGGGGGGGGGGGGGGGGGGGGGAGTAGAAGCAGGGAAGTAGATTTTCAATGAAATGATGCTTTTTTGCCTCAACAGGCGTAAGAAAGTAATACCTTCTTAATCATTTTGACATATTGAAGGCACATTCAATAGCACAGAACCAAGCCATACTCCTAGGTATTTCCAGCAACCTGCAAACATTAATTTATTCTCACAAGCCTGAATGCTGAAACTGTGACAGCACAATATGAGACTGGGGAATAAGCAACGGAAATACAGCTCCACAAACACAGCGCTCGCTGAAAGTCTGTTGAACCAGAGAATGACATTTCTAATAGTCTCCTGAAGACCCAGGAAAGCCCATGTGTTACTGTTTCGCTAGACAAATTCATTCTCAACATTGCACAAGCCATCTTTCATCATCAACATGCACTGGTGCCAGATCTTTCAATCCAGCAACATATAATGCAGGTCAGGCACATATTTTATAATATTTAAGTTCTTCTAATTAAGCAGTATTTTAAGAGAAAGTTTTTCTCAGTAGAGTGATGATTGTACATCAATTTTTATTAATTTAAGTTTACTCTGAGAGCTACAGGCAAAGCTGGAACTTTCTAACAAAACAATTCATAGCTGCAATGCAAAATTTTATCTAAAACATTAATGCAGAAACTGCAATAGACATTTTCCTTTAATCCACTCAGACAAATGAAGCAGTATGTAACAGCAGGAACCCCTTTGTAATATCCCTAAAGTATCTGAAAACCAACAGTTGTTTGTCTAGACAGATTTGGTATTTTCAAGGTTTTTCATAAGGTGGTAAAGAACTAGAATGAGTTTAAGTCAAAAGGGACAAAAGCTTTGAATCTAAGGTCTAATGAGAAAGCAACAACTGTGGAATAAGAGCGTTTACAGAATTTTGGACACAATTTATATATTCTGCATTCTCCATAGCATGTACTTCATAGGCCAAAATCAAATGGTCTATTAAATGAAAAGAGTATAATTTTCATATATGTGCATGTTTAAAGTCTATGTAAGAATAAAACTCTTATTTAACTCTACATGTTGGTTTTTTTTTAAATTATACATAAATCCTTCTACACAGTAGGCAATTTTTAAATGCTGTATCTAATACCAGCATTTTTGTTTGGTTGGTTTTTTTAAAGCTAAATATAGTCTTGGTTACACATCTACAGCTCCAGTAACTCACATAATATGCACAAACAAGCAGAATCGAAATTATTTTTAGCATGCACAAACATACAACCATGTGTTGAAAAGATACTTGCAAAGTAGAAGCCTATTATTTTTAACCCACAGCGACAATTACACCATAAGCTACATTCTTGAGCAATCAGGATTTTCATACATTGATTATTAAATTTTAATTATGTCCTCAACAGCTATCTTAAGTATTCCCTGAATGCATGTCTTTTCCATTTTCACACAGTTTTCCAGATGTCAGTATTCAAGATACCGCGTGATGTACAAAGTCCCCAGGTCACTGTGGTTTGCTTTGGTTACTATAGCAAGAAACCAACATCTTAGAAGTAGTTAGTAGATTGCAAAGATTCTAGAGCAAAGTTTATGAATGAAGACATATGTTGACCAAAACTATTTTCCAACTGAAGTCAGTAATCCGATGAGAATGGATCGCACACACACTTCAGGTTAGAATCAAACACAGCCATTGCTTTCTTATCGCTGAAACCTTTAAGGTGAATTATCACACAATTCATCACTTACATGTAAAAGAAAGCAAGGTAATTCTGACTTGAGTGTTATTTGCCCTGATGGACAGATGAGACATACAAATGCTGTATCTGAAGAACACAGACTAGATCTGACCCATCCAGAAACTTGATTCAAAAATACCTGCTATCAGCTTTTGTAAACATTGTTAACTTACCTTTGTAATTACACATTTTTTCAGTTAAGTGTTGGTTGACTGAAACAGACTGAGCTTCTCTTGTTGCAGCACAAAATTACATCACTTAATCCTCGTTTCTGTGGCATGCACACTATTGTCCAAGTTCAGAAGTTCTGTGTGGTTGTTTTTTAAAGCCATAACTGCACTTTTTATTTTTTAAACAGAAGTACTAGAACTATCTTAATGAGAATTTTAAAAAACAACAGGCACATGCGATGTAACACAAATACAGAAAGTAACATACTTACAGCTTCAAACGGTAAGTTAACATGTTCCAGGAATTTCTGTCTTAAACTCTCAGTTAGTTCGTTGAAGCGGTATCGCAAGAGATCCATTTCTTGTTGAAGAAACCAACGCCTGAGATCCTCACTGCAAAGAAATAATCAAAAGAAAAAACATAACACATTTTCTGATTATGCATTCTCTCTTTCTTTATAAACTAGATGTCAAACCTAGTGAACACAGCATTAAATATAACACTGACTTTGGCATGGGACCCACAAACCAAGGAACTTGGAAGAGAAGGCAGGAAACCTTCAGGAAGGAGCACTCAATCAGAAAAGACTTGTGAAGAGACAGTACACAAAGAAGCATGATGGCAGATGTTTTGGAAGAACAGAGATTATCAACCTCAACACTAAAAATTGCTCTGTAGGTATCAAAGCTGTTAAGTCTCCTTTAAATGGTAGGCACCATTTCTTACTTGTTTTAGATAAGAATAACCAACTGCAGATAACATTCTCCTTTGGTGTTTAAAGGACAGCTTTTTTTCTTCAACATGGCACAATATTTCTTCATTGTACAGTTAACGTCACAATTAATCTGATGAGGCAAATACACTACGAAGCCTACTTCTTTTAATTCTCACTTTTGGGGTACCTGCAGCTGAAGGAACACGCACACGTCTCAGATACTGTAACAGTGCTCTACCCTAGGCAACAAATAGCCTGGAAGCAGGCAAAAGGAAAACACGTGACAATGAACTTGGGTGAGGAACACAAATAGAACATCTAACACTTGACAAAAGAGCAAGAGGGGTTTAGCAATTGCAGGTGAGCAAGTAGGAGAATAAATGAGAACACAGGGACAGGACTCAGTAGACAGCATAAAAGAACAAGACTGAAGCCAGTCTCCAAGTACTCATATGACTCTTTTACATC
Source organism: Aquila chrysaetos chrysaetos (assembly GCF_900496995.4). Classification (NCBI taxonomy): domain Eukaryota; kingdom Metazoa; phylum Chordata; class Aves; order Accipitriformes; family Accipitridae; genus Aquila; species Aquila chrysaetos. The sequence goes on from NC_044005.1 coordinate 82,853,588, forward strand.
CCAGCACTCAGGTTCCCAGGCATCAGCATATTACTCAAAGCCATAGCAAGTAGCTACCAGAATACTAGTAACAAAACCCACCCTGTACGTGCAAGCACAGAATGCAGATGATACCATATCTCGCTATTACAGGGCATTCTTTTAAACTGTCCTCTGAGAGCTACGCTGTGGGCTAGTGCCATGCCAATTCACAGAGCACAGAAATACTGCAGTCTTACATGTTCTCCTTACAGTATTTAAGCATTTTTTCCCATAGGGAACCAGCAAATTACAACAGAGCTGTTTGTGTTTTTGTGGACAAAACTTCTGCTTGAAATATGGCTTGGAGAAAAGTAATTCTTATTCAAATTATAATTCCAGACAGAAAGGCTATGTTAAGGTACTTTGTAAAGTATAACCCTGTGGAGAGTTTCAGTGCTTGGGATGTATTAGTAATCTGTGCAACTTAAAATGGAAGTTAATGCCTTTATGACTGATCTTCTGCAGTTCTTCTGTGATCATCTTGGACAGCAACAAAATTCTAGGATGTGACAATTTTACTGTCTTCCTAATTCATCAGCTTTACACTGCATTTGTTTTCCTAAGCGAAAAAAATAAAAAATAAAAACAAACCAAGCATATATAGTTACTTTGGAGGCCAGCCAGTCTCTTGTTCTTCCTTTCCTTCAGGAGAGCAGATCAAAGGCTATAATCCCACCTACCCACGTAAGTTACCCAAACAAGAAAATATTACTGTTATCTCTACAATACACACACCTACCTGGATTCTTCCTACAGTTGACAAACTAGCTGATGAGCTGGCTTACATTGCTGTATACATCCAGCATATACATTAAAACTGACTTTCTTAGGAACATCATCATTAGGGCATTATTTATGCTCATTTTTTTCCTTATGTCTTCAGAAAATTTTACATCATTTCTAAACCCAAATCATGTCTTATACTCATTGTTAACATTTAAAAAAATTGTACACTCTCGTTCCAGACACATATTAGTAATAATACTTATTATCAAAACCACAAGCTTAACTGAAAAGCAATGTCACTGTCATCAGATAACTAAGCAAGCTGCTGCTGAGGACGAGACAGTTGCAGGTAGTTGAAGCGTGGACAGTAGAAACATCTCCTCGTTTTTTGCCACTTAACTTTTTTGTGTGCACAATACTCAACAGTTTAAATCAGTTCAGTAGATTCCTGACTAGGAAAATTGTATGAAAGAACAGGCTCTTTCATATCAGGTAACAGCACTCGGGGGGCGGGGGGATTCTTTTCACCCCCCAAGGAGCGGTAGAAAAGACCAGCATATTTGTTATGAAGCATCAACAATCAACATAGAAGTACTTTAGAAAGACATGAAAATGCTCCTAAATATGGAACCTAAGACCAGTAGCTCACATTCCAGAATTAAATATGAGAGTTCAGTTACCAACAACTTAATGTTAATTTGTGAAAAGCCCGGGCATGGTCCAGAGCTCTATTTTACTAGGCGACCAACACCAGAAGATTCCTCAGAGTTTAAGTTTCAAAAGGTAGACAGCAAGGGCAACATGGGTACAGAAAGCACACAAAAGTAAATTTAAGAGGCAGCAATTTCAGCACACAAGTCTTATTTATTCTATAGAAGAAAAAAAAATGGCAGGAAGTAGAGAAAAGGCCTTGCTAAGTTTGATGAAGAACTTACGTCTTTGTTATGTGACACATTAAAAAAAAAAAGGCACTAAAGTATGTTTGAAGTTTCCTGAACAGAAGAGAGAGTTTTGCTGTCAGAGTGGAGGCAAGATTTATTTCTTACATCTTAAGTAAGTAAAGTGAAGATTATGCTCCTGTGACTTTCAAGAGTCTTCATAGCTAATCTGATAAAGTGAAGAGAGATGCAACAGACAGAAGCAGAAATGCATGGTCATAGCAAACATGCAAGTAAAATTCTCTTTAGAGCTGTGTTTGCCATGAAAGTGAATGAAACAAGATTATTCTATTTCCTGGTCTTGACAGATACAAGTGATATTACAAGAGGTGTGTGAAAGAAGGGTATGGGTAAGACTGTTCACTCAAGACTGTACATACCATATCTTAGCAACATTATATGGGAATAAGTTTTAAAGTCTTGGATTTCAGAAGGCAGAAGAAGGACAGTCAAGAGATGATAACTACATTACAAATGTAACTGACAAGAATGGTGGAGCTGGCCACTTCAGACCATGTAGAAATGAAAACAAAACAATCCAATTTATAAGTGAGGACTGATGCAGACTAGAAAAAAAAAGTTGATGTAAACCCATACCCCTGGGTGGCACTGTTGGCCAACTGAAAACTTAAAAAGGCAGTGTCACAGGAAAACAAGCCTGTAAACACAACTGCCTGGCACGGGGAACTGAATTCAACCTAGTTTGCAGTTACGCCTATTCAAGTACACTTTTTCAAACATTCCTACCTTAATAGCTTTCATCAGTTAACCTAATGATTTGTGCCGAGCCTGTTTTTCTGACCTAATATGAGAAAAACTTAAGAGAACAGTATATTCTATTTGCCTCCCAATTTTATCTTTTGGGGCACATGCCAGTTTTAGAGCATAAAAATATCTCATCCCGGAAATAGCTGCTTTTCAAGACAGAATGAAGAATGCTGGGCACAGGGTCACCTCACAGTGCTTAAGATGCTATCTTCCATTTTACCAGTAAGCGCGAAGTCCACCTTTTCAAAGAAACAAAAAAAGCTAGCTTAAGTGGAAACTGACTATCAAGCTGCTCTATTGAAACACTGCATCAAACTATCTGTATATAAACGGGAACACAAATATACATCTGCAAGTAGTTTTAAGAGTGCGCTGGAGCTCTATCCAAGGCCCCACTCCCCTAAGAAGGGGTCTTTCCCCCTAGTCTACAAAGACAGGCTCTTTCCTGCTGATTCTGTGGCCCAAAATAGCGTGTACTCATTTCTGTACAGTGGTTCACCTTCAACAAGCTGCCCACCTCTGCCCTGCCTATAGCCTAATTCTTAAGATGCTGCTCTGAAACACAGGGTTTGAACCATGTCTCACATTTATTTCCTAGGCAAGCACTGCAGTCAAATAAGCTCATACAAAAGACAAGGATCTTCTTTCAAAAAGACAGCTTGCAGAGTAAAAGAAAGCAGTCCAATTATCTGCATCTATCATTAATTCCAGGAGACTCCAGAACCATTATAGAGATGCAGGGCAGCAGGGGAAAGATCTCACTTAGCCAAGTCACTGCTTGGTTATTTCTGACTGATGCAGCCTTTCACTCAGCATGCTAACCAGTCATTCACATATGCCTTCCTCCCTTCTCAGCACAGTGGACAAAGCTTAGTGAATTCCACTCCTGAACCAAATACCTAACTTTCAGGCTTTTGGTACATGGTTTGTATTGCCTTCTGTGAATCTGACCCAAATTCGTTTTTCCTGAAGGCACAGACTAAACAAAAATAGATGCCTCTAATTCCAGATCAGATTCATGCCACTAGACAATTCTACCTTCCAGAACAGAACTTTCTTCAAAAGTGTCGCTACCAACACCCTCAGAGCATCTCATCTCCTACAGAAAAGCAATGGTCCCATCTAAATAATAACTAAATGCTTAAAGTTTTACAAAAGAGGATAATGGAAACCAAACTGACTATTCAAAATGCCCCTAGCAGCATAATAAGCAAGTGTCCTGGTTTCAGCTGGGATAGAGTTAATTTTCTTTCTAGCAGCTGGTATAGTGCTATGTTTTGGGTTCAGTATGAGAAGAATGTGGATTTCACTCTGATGTTTTCAGTTGTTGCTAAGTAGCGTTTAGACTAAGTCAAGGATTTTTCAGCTTCTCATGCCCAGCCAGCAAGAAGGCTGGAGGGGCACAAGAAGCTGGGAGGGGACACAGCCAGGGCAGCTGACCCCAACTGGCCAAAGGGATATTCCATACCATGTGAGGTCATGCCCAGTATATAAAGTGGGGGGAGTTGGCCTGGGGTGGATCGCTGCTCAGGAACTAACTGAGCATCAGTCAGCAAGTGGTAAGCAATTGCATCGTGCATCACTTGTTTTGTATATTCCAATCCTTTTATTATTATTGTCATTTTATCATTGTTATTATTACCGTTACTATTTTCTTCCTTTCTGTTCTATTAAACTGCTCTTATCTCAACCCACGAGTTTTACCTTCTTCCTTCCGATTCTCTCCCCCACCCCACTGGGGGGGGGGGGGAAGCAAGTGAGCGGCTGCATGGTGTTTAGCTGCTGGCTGGCGTTAAACCACAACAGAAACATTAAGTTTTCAGGTGCTTTTTAGTCCCAGGCTACTTAAGGATACTACCTTTTAGGAGTTTTTGGTAGAAACTTACAATACAGGTACAGCAAGATATTTTCTTGTAAAAATCAGCAGGACCAGTGTGACTAAGGGAGTTTATAAAAATACACACAACAAACATCAGCACTAGAAAGAAACAAATTTTACATTTGTTATTCATAATCACTAATAATACACGTAGAATAGAGAAGCGTAGAAGGCATTTCAGCTGTAATTCACCTATTCAACTTCCTCGCTTCTTTCAGGATTTTAAACTACGCTATCAGAGTCACTGCAGCAAAGACTGCTACTGATCTTCACATACACAACCTGTTCCTCACTGTACATGCATCACAGATCTAGCTGGCTCATTGATCACGTACATCAACAAACTGTCTTCAGCACAGCCCAGATGTCTTTTGAAAGGGCAACACGATGGGATGTGAATAATCCAGAAGATTTCAGGGTGTTTAAAGTCACCCAGGGCCTGTCATGGTGAGGTTTCCTCCATCTGGAGGCTTTTTGAGGCTTCTGCTACTACCTATTCTGTAGGTACCTACATATATGGTCTGTAGCAGGCACCCACCATGTTATTAGCCTCCTTGCTCTCTTCTCCAACACTTGCCCCAAAACTCTCAACTCTCTCATGACCCATTCCAAGGAAAAGCCCCATCAATTCCAGCTCCATATCCTGGCTTAGAGCACAATCCCTCCTACTCACCTTCCTGGTCTGTTTTTGCTTATGAATCTGTATCCGTCCATAGGAGCACTTCAGTCATGTCAGCTATCATGGTATCATAATATGTTTTCTACCACATTCACCTAATTTAAACAAACTATATTGCAACTTAAAGTGCAATTGAATTAACAATTCAAAACAGCACACACTTTATATTTGCCAGTTTTAATTCTAAAAAAGGACTGCAGTGGCAAGGAGTCAGAAGTTCACACTGATGCATAAGCATAACAAAGCTGCTAACAGACATAAAGCACTTGACAACCTCTACAATTTCATCCAAAAACTACAGCTGAAGCAACAGGAATGCACTTGACAGGATCAACTTTGTGCTTGAGACTTCACACAACGAAAAAATTGCAGTGCAACCATCGACGGCAACAAATTTGGAAGAAAAGCAGAGTCAGTAGAGGAAACCTCAAAGTCAGATGGTATTTTTAGTTTGCCAGAAACAAGGCTCTCTCTTTAGACAATAATATAAAGCCTATTTACATAGTCAGGGCTTTGGTCAGTAATCAACAGTTTAAGTATATGCAGCAGTTAATTTAAATTATCAATCACTGCAAATGCTTGACAAACACTTAATACTGGTGCGCTTTAATCTCAAAAAAGGTGTCAAAAGGAAGAGACTCAAATCAAAATTCTGTGCGTAAAACCCAGAAGTTTATACTGTTGGGGTTTTTAATTATTACAAAATCTGGATATTAATTTTGATCCTGAGTACCCTTTTTCATCACAGTTGAAATCAGGTTCCTAGCAAAAAAGCCCTCTGTTCGAGCCTACCTTTCTATTTAGTAGCCATGCAACCCTACAGTATCTGTAATGTCTATAATAAAGCAATATAGTATCTGTATACATTTTAAATTAATAATAAAGAGTACAGCATAATCCAAAAAGTACTTACGACTGACAGTAAGCAAGGCGTAATATGAAATGAGAGATATGGTCTTTTCTTCTTGCCTCATAATCATCCTCAGCCAAAGCCTACAGAACATATTATTATTATTTCAGACAAATAATCTCTTCCAGATTAAAAATCCACATTTATCATTGCTGTTCAACAGTGTATTAATACTCTTCTTTAAGACAATAAATGCAAGACTATTAAAGAAGGGGGTTGTCCTAAAGACAGAAATACATACTCTCAAAAACCACACCTCTGACAAAACGACAGAATTTAACTTTTAGGAATAGTATTTCATCACGTCTACTTCTATTCAGAATTCTTGAATGGTGTAAAGAAAATAAAATGCAAGAGAGTTCCCTTTTCTGATTTTTACTCACTTTGTAAGGAAACTTAAGCTTCCGGAGCTCAGCCCCCAGCTTAGTTTTGTATGAATCACTACTTCTTACATAGCTCACACCAAGGTTTTCAACTACTTTGAGCACTGGGGAAAAAAAAAAAAAGAAAAAGTCCATGTTAGAGACAACATATTGAATAGAAATCTATACTGTATTGTGTCTTGGGAAACGCACAAACAGGGGTAAGGTCACAGGAATTGCTTTCAGTGGTATGGGGAGCAAAGGGGTAAGAAATATGGAGGATCAGGCATAGCCCACAAGTCCTGAACAGCTCGCCCAACTCTGGGATCCATACAGCCACCAAGGAAAGGGAGACAGCTAAGTCTGATGGATCAGTCTCAGAACATCGGTTTCCACGGCAATGACGGAAGCCTCGGTTTTCAGGTTTTCAGGAGTTCAGGGGAACCCTTGCTCCCAGCCACAACGATCCGAATCGCCGTACTGAGAAACATCAAGTACGTCGCAACACCTAGGAAGCGAAATATGCTCGTAAAAGCCACCAGTGTAAGCCAAAACGATACAGTCCCGACTGCTATGCGCCAAGCACTCGTCGTGGAATCAGTCACGGCTCTCCGAAAGGCCTGCAGCAACACGTTCTCCTTCACGGGGAGTCACTGCAGCAGAGCGGCCAGCCAGTTCGCGTGAACAACGGCAAAGAGAGCGTCGGAGCCCGCCAAAAACGCGTACAGCCCTGACGGGAAGAACCGAAAGCTCCGGCGGGGGGGGGGGGGGGGGGGCACGGCCGGGGACGCTGCTACTCACGCTTCAGGCGGTCGACGGCGAAGCTCTCGAACTCCACCAGAGAGACGTTTTCCGTGGGGGGGTCCAGGTAGAACTGCAGGCTGTGAGGGTACAGCTCCCGCCGGTCCCCGGCCAGCCGCGCCTGCTTCAGCCTCGCTCGGCCGCTGGAGAAGTCCATCTCCCCCGCCGGCGGGCGTGGGGGCCACACGGGCGCTCAACCACGGGGGCGGCGCGACTGGGAGGGAGGAAGGAGGGAGGGAGGCAGGCGGGGAGGGGAGGGGGAAGGCGGCGGCCGCCGCCGGCCCTCGGCTCGGACAGGGCCCGCCCGCCACCGAGCCGCCCCGGGCTGCCTCCGGCTCCGGCCTCAGCCTCAGCCTCGGCCCCGGCCCCGGCCCCGGCCCCGGCTCCCGCTCCCGCCTCCCCGTTCCCACGGCGACCGCCCCCGCCCGTCGCCGTCAGGCAGAAGGCCCCACCTGGGGCCGCGCGCCGGCCCACCGCCCCAGCTTCCCGCGCACAGCCGGCCCCGGCCCCCGCGCCGCCGCGCCCCACGCTGCCTACACGGGCCACGCCCCCCGCGCGGCGATTGGCTGGCGGACGGCGAAGCGGGCGGTGTTCCGCGGAAAGGAGCCCGCCACCGGCGTGGCGGCTGGTGCTGCCTGCGGGCGGCCCCGGCCCCGGCCCCGGCGGGCGCTCAGCGGCGCCTGGCGCATCGCCCCCCCCCCGCCGTGCCTGAGCTGGCGAAACGGGTCCTTCGGCCTGGGTTTTCTGGCAGCGCGGGATACGCTGTCTCCGAGGGCTCTGCCCTCTGAGGGCGCCCGAGGCCTGCCCTCAGGATTGGCGCAACTGCTGGTTTTCGCCAGGCGTCCGCGGTTGTCCCCTGCTCGCGTTGGCGACGGCGCGGTCGTCCGACCGACTCCTGCGCGACCGCAGTACCCAGCGCCGAGGGCCGCCGCACCGCTGACTGCCGCGACGCTGTTAGGCTGGTTTGAAAGTGAAGTGTTCAGCGCAGTATTCAAACGCTGAGGAGCTTCCTTTTAATCCCGTCCGCACTGTTCTACAGTTGTAGGATTTTGTCATTTTTCCAAGAGAACTGCAGGATTTGCCATTTGTGCCGCTGGTTGATCTTTTTGCTGCAGCCGAGGTTACGTTCCATTTTGCATCCCTGCCTCAAAATGCCACCCATTTGCTGATTTTCCCCAACCAGAAAAGTTGGCTAATGATCTGGCAACAAATTCAGAGTGCAAAGGGGTGGAAAATCAGAATGGACACACGGTTCACGCCCACAAAGTGAGGAAAATCAGTAGCTTAGGCTGGCAAGTTCTTAAGAGCAATGAAGCGATCATGGACCAGGACACGTGCTAGTCTCATGTTCACGGGTGATACCCAAGACATTGCCAAGTAATCTGATTGCAGCTTTTAACAAGCACTGCCACTGGAAGGCAGCCTAAAACTGCAGCTTGCCTCTGTACTACCAAATAAAACACAGTGCTGAGTTCAGCTGATGTGGGACAGCCCACTCCAGTTACCCTTCAAAACAAGGTGGCCACATCCACGTTGCCTATGGAGAATGCTCCTATCCTCATGCCAGTTCTCAAACTGCGAAGTGTGCTCTTTGGTCAGGGCCAAACCTCTGCCGAGAGGCCATTTGAACAGTTTAGCAGGATAGAAAATCAAGTTTCACTCTCCAGGGCCGCTCTGTAGTTTTCCAGGAAAAAACATGCTGTCAGTATATTGTTTTTTTTTTTTTTTAATATTTAACCCAAAGCAACTTTATATTTTTATATATATATAAAGCAACTTGCCATGGTTTAACCCCAGCCAGCAACTAAGCACCACACAGCTGCTCGATCACTCCCCCCCTACCCCTGGTGGGATAGGGAGGAGAGTTGAAAACAAGTAAAACTCATGGGTTGAGATAAGAAGAGTTTAATAATTGAAATAAAAAAATATAATAAAATAATAATATAGTAATGAAAAGGAAGGTAACAAAAAGAGAGTGAAATATAACCGAAGAAAGACAAGTGATGCACAATCCAATTGCTCACCACTCCCTGACTGATGCTCAGCCTGTCCCTGAGTAGCGATTCACCTCTCCTGGCCAACTCCCCCCAGTTTCTATACTGGGCATGACCTCACATCATATGGAATATCCCTTTGGCCACTTTGGGTCAGCTGCCCTGGCTGTGTCCCCTCCCAACTTCTTGTGCCCCTCCAGCCTTCTTGCTGGCTGGGCACGAGAAGCTGAAAAATCCTTGACTTAGTCTAAACGCTACTTAGCAACAACTGAAAACATCAGAGTGAAATCCACATTCTTCTCATACTGAACCCAAAACATAGCACTGTACCAGCTGCTAGGAAGACAATTAACTCTACCCGAGCCGAAACCAGGACACAACTTCAGCCCAAAGCAACTTTCTTCGAATAGCCAGTGCTCATACCTCCACAGTTTCCTCCCCTCCTCCACCTGGCTGCTACACGAGTTACTCAGGAGTAGGAGTGAATCCGCCAGAGTCCACCTAGTAGTTGCAAGAAGGCAGAGCTCCTGTCTTTGTCTGGCCAGTGTGTTAAAATCCAAGAGATCTGACTGAGCCTGGCAGTGCACCATCCAGGGCAGGTCAAGGAGTAAGACAAGAGCTCCCGCTTTTGCTTGGAGTGCTGTACCCGGCCTGGTCCGGAGGGGGAGAAGTGTGACAATGCCGAGGAGCAGTCCGCAGAAAAAAACAGCAATGTTTTTCATTTTCATTTCATTTCAATTAATGTTTAGGGTGTGACACATAAACGGTACCACACTTTTAGAAACTGTGGTATGCATTTTGCTGTCCATCACCACTTCTTCTGTTGAACCATGTCCTGCTGATTTTTACAGGTCAGCAGTTATGTCTACATCTGCCTTTTTGTTGTTGTTGTTGTTGTTTCACTACTAGTCTCTTTTCCTCTAATGCTGAGTAATGAACCCCGAATTGTCTGAAATTAGATGAAGACCTAAGCTGTTTCTTTTTTTTAACCACTAACACTAACCTTATTGCAAAAAGTAATATGATTACTTCAGCAGAAATTAAGAAGCACAATTAACATCTATATTACTAGACTCAAATAAATCTTACAATGCAAAACCTCACGAGGGATTTGTCAGCCCTTGCACACGAAAATCCTTTTCTTGGGAAAAGAAAACAGACAAATAAATGAAAAGATATAATCTTACTGGAAAACTCCCGAAACCACAATTCAAACAATCTCATAATGCAGTCTTCCTTACTCACATATTTATTGAAACCTATAGACAGTTTCAATAGCATTTTTGGTTACTTTTTCCCATGTATATTTTCATCAATTCTATAGGTAACATTACCAGCAGGGATTGATTTTTTAAGTATTTTTTTAACAGAATCACTGATGTTGCAACAACCCACCTCACAAATGTTTTACAACAGCATCCATATGGTCAGCTGTCAAACCGTCCCCATCATCCCATCCAAACACAGTCTAATCCATCCTAACCCAACCCATTCTGCTACCTAATTAACAAAACCCAAATTCCTTATTTGCATTAAATGTGTATCTTTGCACAGTTTCTACTCCCACTTTTGTTATACTAACTAGCAGAGTGCCCGATGCTAATCCGTTGGAGCCCAGTTCTCTACTTGCATGATTACCACTGCTAGTAGGAGGGTAAACATGGTAATGCCAATATCTAGTCTCTCTTTCAAGCTGCCCTGTTCATCCATCATGTCTGGGATGTTTGGATCTCTAGGGATGGCAGGGGTTAGCACAAAATGTCCCTTCTCTGCTTCCAGCTCCCTTTCAGCTCTTATTGTTAATTTACCCACAATCTTACTTACTGCGTGTATCATCAGCCTGATCAAATTCTCATGTAACTCAGTCTTTAGATATATTGCCTTCATAACTTGCTTTCTTGATGTTTTCACCTCTTAAAATACTCTTCTTGGATTTTTTTTAAACTGCTGTTTATTCAAGATATTTATTTATAGATTTTTTCCATCACTTAACTCAATTCCTATACTGATCTGGCTTTTTCAGAAGTCTTGACAGGTGTACAGTTTTCTTGGAGTATATTTGTGTCATTGCTAGCCCAACTTCTCTGTATGTCTATTTTGCAGTTCTCTGCTCCATGCTTTTTATTACTACTTTAAATATTTGCCATCCAGGTTATACTGAGGGTTTTTTTCTGACCATGATGCACGGACGCCTCTGTACTTACTATAAATAGCAGGGTAAATCTTCTGAGCTGGCCTTTAAATTCCTGCAGGCTCTGAAGTGAGTAAAGCATGAATCATGCAGTGAAGAGAGGTTCAGGGGGCTATTTTAGTCGGACTATGCTCTCGGTCTCTCAGTGTTAATTTATTTAAGTGGGGAGTGACGATGGTCACATCCCTTGTGACCACTCTGAGTCTCTCTGGCTCCACTTATACAGGGCTTTCAGATCCTGGATTTATTCCTCAAGTCCTCTGTCCAAGACTCTAGTACACAGGCAGAAGAAATCTAGATACATCTTCACAATCTTCTTAAACTTATCCTGGCAGGTAGGTAGGTCTGTCATCCACCTCTGCCTCTCACTGCATGCATCTTCTTCGGTATGTGTAGGCTGCTGTAGTGAGTATGCTCACTGCATCCTTGTCCTGTTATGTATCATATTTTCAATCCCTTAGCATCATTTTTCAAGCTACATTATCATGGAGGAATTTGCCCTACACCTGTGCTAGGCTTCTCCGAAAGGATGCCACTCTTGTAGTCCATTACAAGATGTTCCATGCATTTTAAATAATTTTGCCTGCCGTGCTGGGGCTTGGGGCAGGGTGGGGGGGGGGTCACCTGGGTTGTTTTTTTTTCTCTTGTTAATCTCTCTCTGATAACTTTTGAGCATTCGATCAATGTTAGAGAGGGGGGTTGAAGCATCAAAGATAAGTACTCACAAATTTGAGAGATTAGAATCTGGGTAAAGGAAAGAGAGAGAGACTCAAATTTCTACCACAGGAAAGAAAAGCAGAACTCGGCCTCTTCTGTGTGTGGAGCAGCAGCAACCAGCCAGTTAACACAAACAACCTGGCCGATCACCGTAAATACAGCTTGAGCTCAGCCGCTGCGCCATCATCTCCAAACAAACAGATAGGGGAAGATTTGAGCTGTCGAGCATCAGCGCCAAGAAGGGAGAATTAATTTGTAGACTTAATGTATTCTGCTGCACAAGGATCTCCTTCTTCCTTTTCCTCGTATGTCTATCTTTACTATATTTAAATTGTGAGCTTCTGAAACACGCAAAGAAGTTTTTCAGCCTGTCTATCTGTATAGATACGGAGGTTTTCTTTTCTTGGAAATGATTACCACTAAACTAATTTACAAGAAAAAAAAAAGGCATTTGTTACATATAACATTTAAGATTTGCTGCATTTCTAATACTCTCTCTTGACATAAATCAAATTTCTACCCGTATAGCAGTCAAGAATAGGATCCTTTCTTATCAAGTAATATGTAGGTAACTGAAAAATTTCTTTACCCCAAAAGTATTGCTATCCAACATAAAAACTAGACATAGCTATGTATCTAGGATTTTTTATTTTTGTCTTTTAATTGTATAAAAAATTAATTGTCAGGATTCAGAATAATGCGAAGAAGGTTTAAAATATTTTTTAAAAGGAGACTCTCCTATTGTCTGAAAATGCCAAAATATTATTCCATCTCTATTAAAAGAAAGCCACTGCAGTTTAAGGATTTTCTTCAGCCTTTCTGGTGTTTATTTAGGGCTATTGAATAATACAGACTTGGCCAGGCAGATTTCCCGTATTAAGCCTATGACTTGATCATGAAAAAATGTCCTGTTCACTACTGACACACACAGAGTTTTCAAATACCCAGTCGCTGTGTAAAACAGTCTGCAAAATTCCAACCTAAACCTAAGTGGCCAGCTGCCTTCCAGTTGCTAATAAATCTGTGTTAGACTTACCCAGAGCGCTTTCACCATTACAAGTGAAAACCCCCAAAATAAACACCAGGCTGGGATCTGGACTGCTTAACTGAGCCACTAAACATGCACCTACCTTTTAAGCTCTTCTTTTAAAAGGAATATTTTCCCATTAAATACTTGGAAGGAGGTAGGTATCCTGCTGGCCTCCGAAAGGCCATCCAGCCTGCCTAAATTTAGATGCCTGGGTAGCTGATTTATTTTCCATTTGTTTACCTCAAGTTTGTTTGGGCTGGGTTTTTTTTTGTTGTTTTCTGGGTTTGGGTTTTGTGGTCTTTTTCAAATGTAAGTGATGCACAGCAGGGGAAACTTAAGTATTTTTGCAAGTTAGGGGAAAAGAGTCTCCCTTGCATGTAACACTAGGTCCTGTTCCCCATTATGAATCGATACCAGCATAAGGAGTTAGAGGTAACTCCTACATTCCTTATGCAAGCAAAATTCTAAATTAATTGGAAGTTGCCTGAGCAAGACATATGAGATGAAGATGATTAACATACCAGCTAATTCTTGAGCCACTTTCCTACTAGAAACTAAATATATTACTTTGTCTTAGTTCTTAGTATTTTGTCTTTATGTTACTTTTGTGCTAGTATTTCCTTTGGCTGAGGCTTTGTGGAAGTTGAGCGAAATAAGCAACACTGAACAGTTTATCAAAAAGTAACGGTGAGAAGTTCAAATAAAGGCTCCTCTCCCCGTTAAGTCTTGTCTAAAACTGCATTGGTTTCACTGCAAGCAGAATGTAGCCTTAGAATGTAAAACCCCAACCCCATCCTCCAATACTGTGGACATCAGTTCCTACTGCAACACTCCTTAAAATTCACGGCTTGCTGATAAAACTGTTGATTTATTTTCAGACTACAGAGCTAGACTAACTGTTGGCAGCAGTATCTTGGCAATCTTTCTTCGGATCACCTACGTGAATATGTAGAAATCTGGTACACGCATTATTGTTTTGAAAACTACATGGTACCTTTGCATAACGAATTTCAGAAGCTGAGACTCATCCTAATAACTTTTAAACAACTGTTAAAATTGCCTACAATATAGCCACACTAAGTACAAGAGATTACTATGTTCATACTTCCAATGAGGAAACCAAGTTTATCAGTTGCACATCTATTAATAAAATATTGCTTTCAAAACCACAAGGTTTTGATATATTTTATATTTTTAGATATATTGAAGACCTAAGATTTTTGTAACAAATCTGGTAACAGTTAAACAGCAAGGGTGGATCACAATGAGTCTAAATGAATCCATCTGGTATACCTTACTGTCATATTTTAGGTGGCATTGTTGCACTGCAAAAAAAAAGCAACAGCATTTTTTTTTTCCTAGCATATAGTGTGCCAAATGCTTTCAAAAGTGACTGTGTTCTCTTTATACATATTTATTTTTTATGGACCCATTACTTACATGGGTATCTCCATGGTATTATACACTTTGGTGCCTGCAGTTTTGCCTTCTCAATGAACCGTATACAGTTAAATATGGGTACAACTGATGGCAGATCTGTAATTATATATTTAGTGTTGAGTACATGTGGAGGTGTTGAGTGCCTTACCAATTTATGATGAATATGATGATCTCTGCAATAACTTGATACTCCATGCTAGTGGGAGAAAGTTCTTCCAAGGTCTTCTAGACTGGACTTTAGTCTAGAAGTCTACAAAAGTAGACTTTGAAAGTAGAACAAAGCAAAGATCGGTCAAGCAGGTACAACGGTTACAATGGCAGTCATCACAGCTAAAAATCACTGTTGGCCTTTCTCCTTGCTCTTCTTGCTGTTCTCTGGCAGCCTGTATACTCTCCCGCTTCCTCCCTCCCTTGACTGCATAGCACAGAGTGCACACACTCGTCCGCCTTCACCTTGCCAGGAAAGCTACCAAGTAATGGGCACCTATGGGCAGATTCTAGAGGGCAGGGAAATAAAACAAAATGAGCACAGTTCAGCTGCAGCAAAATGGTCAGCTGTGCAGCGGAAGTACTGAATTTTCCATTTCAGAGAGCCAGCCAAGTCTTGGTTTAGAGTAACAGAAAATTCACGTGTTAGAGCTGCTGTAGTTTACAATCACCTACTACTTCAGAGATCTTTTCAACAATTCTAAAGACTGGAAGTCTCAAGTCAACACAGGACATTTTTCTCTACAAAGTCCACAGCTGGGGGGTCACATAGCACAAAGAGCTCTCAGAGCGGTTTAGTTTGTGTGCTTTAGTTTGAACTGTTTGCTGTATTCCAACAAATTTGTTGGTTCTTTACTGATTATGAAAAGTTTCTGTCTTTTCTTTTTCCCTGTACTGGCTTGCTATTGAACACAAAGTCTTTCTCTTACTCTTGAGGACAAGCAAACTTCCGTGGCCAAAGGATCACCTAAGATTAAGGTCAACAATTATTTTCCTCAGGAACAAAGCATCTTTCTAAGACAGTAAAAGATGACAGGGGCTTGGGGAGGCAGTTTTCCATGTTTTCACTTCAAGGCAAGAATTTCTTTGCCATCCTTTCTCTATCATAAATACAAATTGTTAAATAAATAGAAATGCTTTTTAAAATAAAACAGTAACACGCAGCAACAAAGCACTAAACTTCACATACAGTTCTCCCTCTGGTAAGAGTATGAGAGAAAGAACCAACCGTATTGGACAAATTCATAATATTGCACATAACCCTAGAAGTTGTCCACACAGTAGAGAGATGAGGCTAATACAAAAAACTACATAGGACAAAGCCCTATATGGTGTACAAATAGGTACTACATAACAATAATATATTTGTTAGCAGAAAAAACTAAATATACCAGAAGAGTAATAAAAGACAAACTACATCTGGTTTTGATTAAAAAGTCCAATTAGTTGGAGATTTAAAGGAACGAGAAGGACAATAAGAAAATCGGATAATTGGCAATGTGCTCTTCTGTGACAGTAACTCACGCTTGGGGTTTAAAAGTCCACTGTATCATCTCTCGGGGACCTCCCGCACAGAGGTGAACAGAGAACTTCCTACAACAGAATGCAGTTTTACAGCAGTGACAGAGCTGCCAGTAGCCCTTTGGTGGCAAGTGGTGAGCAGGCAGCACAGCCTCCGTGCTACACCTCCTCATACAACGCCAGCCGACCTCTCTGCCTCGCAGGAGGGAGACGGTGATACCCTCCGGGAACAGAGCCAAGAGCATTAGCTTATTTGCAGGCCTGGGAACACCTCCGTTTTGCTTTGTGTGCCCACGGCAACCTGAAAATTCTACGCAGGGCACTGAGAAAGCCGGAGCTGTAGGAGAGGAGTACCCAGCAGGCAGTCTCCAAAGGGAGGGACAGTTGCAGGTGTCCTCAGAAGTACGCTGCTTAGGCTGCCATCCCTACCTCCTCGGTCTCCTCCTCTGCCATCCCAGTTCACTTAGAACATCTCAGTCCACTCGGGCAGTTTCTGGGCCTGAGGAACTCATGATGCTTATTTTCCCCATCCCGCCGGTATTTCCTTCCCCCGCTCTGTCTCCCGCAGAGGCAGCGCTTGTGTTACTGCCTGCACAGATTCCCCAGTTCCAAATACGTGGACATCCCTCCCTTGTAGGTAGCAGTAATTCAGCACTTGGAGCGATAGCAGTAACCCCGTCCCCAGCCAGCCTGGTGCCCTGGACAATGCCGCCACAGTTCCCTTCTCTCCCTCGCTTGCAGCCCCGTAGCCAGCCCGATGTCTTCCCGTGCTTCTTTTCACCAGCATCAGACCTACCAACCTGCTTATTCCGCACTTCCAGGCACTCTCTGTTCAGCAGTAGCAGCTGAAGTGATCTTGACCCTGTTCTTCATGCCAGCTCCATCCCAGCCTTGCCATGCAAGGAGTTCAGACCGTCCCGGGAAGAGGAGCAGAGCTGTGCCCCCCCCAGCCCCTCCAAATGGAGGCATAGGCCAGGTAGGCAACAGCAGCACAGCTGCGCTTTCCTGGTTCCATCTCCTGACAGTACTGAAATTCAAAGGAACACGTCGGACAAAGGGCTTTTCTGAAAATTCAGTGATGTGATGTATAAAAAGAAGAGGCCGGAGGTAATGACATAATAACAAATAATTACAAATGCATTTGCTCTTACAGATTGTTGGCTCCGGAGGCAAAAGACTAGCATAACTTCCCATTTCATTTATCCTTCTTCATAGTGTTTTGCTTCTATAATTTTTACTGAGCATTTTCCTCAGAGCCTGGTATAAAAATACCTGCACTTACTTATAAAGTTCCTGTCTCCCTCAGTAAGCTAAAGCTGGACTCACTAGCTTTTTTTTTAAGGTTGCTATGACAGACTATTCAAAGTTCAAGTGCAATAGCCTGAATATAGATGAGCTTTCAGTAGCAGCCAAAGAAAATGTCAGAAACTCATTCTCCCTGACATTTTTGAACTTCGAAAAGACTGAAAAAAATGCCTGGCTGAGTTTTTGCAAAACCAACCAAATTCTTATATCAATTTGGTTTTGCTGTTGGGACTCTCTGCTAGGTGGTTTGTCAGCCACATTTTTTCCTCTGGGATATTATCTTTCCCATGCTGTGTAAGACTAAGAAGTCAGTTGGCTAGAATCTTTGGATATCTGTAAAAACTCCTTAAAAAATGAGATAGCTCTGGAAATTCAACAGTACAATTTCTATATTGGTTTTGTGATTGACAGATCATTTTAAATCAGTGACAACTGTCTATTTTAAATTGTGGTCTACTGATGATGGGTTGACTGTAAGGTGCTTCATGGTGGCCTACAGAAAGAGACCGGTCACGCAATTAGAAAAAATTGAATATGCTCTATGATTTACTTTTCCTGCTTTGTTTTTTAATAGATTTTAGAGCCAGAAGGAAATATATTTAAACTGCCTACATACAACAGTCCATAGCATTTAATCCACTGTGTGGATCCGTACAACTAAAATTGCTCTAAGATACCTGGTTTAGAAAAGCGTGGATCTTAGGATCTTTCAGTTAAACTCAAATCCAAATTTTCTGGAATAAACTTGAAGTAAAAGGAAGATCTGGTTTTGCCAAAACTTAGTAAAGCCCACATGCTGTGGTCACAAGAACGTGGAACATATTACATATCTGAAATTTGCAGCAAGATGTTGCAAACGGTCCTTCAGATCCATCATTATTTATTCACATATGACAGCAAGACTGGGGCTGGTAGAGACCACTGTTTATTTTCTTATATTTACCAAAACATAGGGATTTTTTCCCTATAGTTTGGCTGTAACATCTTACAAAGTCAAATTTTGCTGTCTTGTTGCTTTTAACTAAGGGCAGCCCTTCTTAAGCATAAATTGTTTTCCATTCCTGCTTGCAACAGAAATGCAGAAGACTTACAGAGGGTGGCCTGGTAAACACAGATGCAGAATATTTCCACTGTGATCTGTACAAAGAAGTTCTAAAGTTGTCCGTATGTTTCCCAGTTGTCTTTTTGCTTTTATTGCTGCTAGTTTGTTCCAAATTTATTGCCTTATTTTCCTCCTTATGGGCGTGGACATAGATTTAGTTTTTATGTCTACATTGACGTGACCTCAGCCTGACAGTACATTATGGGAAGCTGGAAGTTTTATTGGCAGAAGAGACCCTGCTGGGAAAAAAGCTGGGTAGTAGTAACTGGAGAATGAGCCAGTGTCTGGAGTCCAGCTGTGCTTGCTGCACAAGCCTGACTAGAGCTGAGTTACTCAGATGTCTTCAACTATCTGAAACAGGCTTTTTAAAAAAAAAGAATAGGCTTTATGTATGCTGGATACATTTTTAGCTGGGAACATTTGTATAAAGGCAGCAAATTATCCTTCTTCCTTCTTGTTGTTGTTAGTATTGCAGTGGAGTATAGGAGCCACACTCTTGGAGAAGCAATTCATTATACACGCACAAACCAGCATGTCTGAAAGATGTCATGGCATCAACATCTCAAAATGCACCAATAATAGTTTCATATGCAATAACTTTTGTGACTAATTTTGTAAAAACACCTGCATCCTGACCCTGGGAGGCAAAGCATTGCTATTTCTTATTGCATGCATTTAATGCAGCTTGCTTCATAAACATCCCAAAAATTGAAGTTCTAACCTTTGAACAAAACATTATTTTATGGAAAATGGCATTCAAATGTCTTTAGAGAATACTGTCAAATTAAATACTGAATTTGAAGCAAATTTTATAAAACTAACATCTTACAAATCTATCATCTTTATCTCTTTTGCCATAATAATATAAACAGTTACTTCTAAGTGAAACATTCCTCGCAGATTGCAGCAAGAACCTCAAGGTGTTACGGTGGATATATGTTACCTAATTTTGTTGTCAAGACTGAAAGAAAAACCAAGAATAAATTAATTGTGAATAATTTACATTTTTCCATTTCGTTGCATTTTAATAATTCCTGAAAGTTTAGAAAAGTAATTAAGGAATTTTCTTTTTTTACATATAAGATTCATGAAAACAAACATTCAAAACAAAAGAAACAGTATAAACAAGCTATGACAATTCTGGACTACAGACACAGAGGCTAGGATGATAACAGCAGTACTACGTGAGCCACAAAAAGGTCAGGACTGAAATTTATGAAAAAATTGATCAAGCACTGGGAGCGTCATTTAATACAGAAAAAGCCTTTGGCAGTCAGCTGGAAGAACATTTTGAGGAAACACTCACATATTAAGACCGAAGTTTTGCCAGTGACATGATATCTAAAACAGTTTCAGCTCATTAAAATGTGACATGGTTGCCCAGTTTCTTGTCTGTTTTTGGCTTATTCATTGCAATTATAATTGTAGATAAGTAGACCAAAAGTTCAGGTGAGCAAACCTGACAAGACAGCGTATCTTGTATTTGTTACAGGCGTTAATAAAACTATTTCTGGAATTTTAGATCCACTTGAGAATTTAAATAAACTAAAAACAGAAGGGAAAAGATACCAAGTCATGTTATCCATTCCTTTCCGTTCCCATTACTCCACACAGATGTTTCAAAACTATTAATTCCAGCCCTGTGTAGCTATAAAGCTAGCAGTGCCTGCTGTGGTGTCGAGGGCTGGATTTCTGAGTAGCTTTGTTCCAGCTGGGAACGGAGAGCGACCCACACAGGTGGTGGGAACAGGTCATTGAATAAAGAAGATCTCCCTGAAGCATCTGGGACCTGGCGTAATTCCTGAACTCTCTATGGCATTAGAAGTACAGCACTTATTCTATGATTAGGAGGACACATACAATTTGGCTTTTTAGGGATCACCATCTTTTCTTTCCCCTAGCATGCTGACAACCCTCTGCTCCATTCCACACACAGCAACCTCACCCTGTTCCCCATTCTTGTTCCCTAGGTCCTTCTTTTCTTCCTCACTGCCAGAAGAAGATGATAGTTACATGTGCTGAGCATGGCCTGGACACTGATTAGCTAAGTAGTGGCTATCAAAAGTGACAGATGATTTCTGCTGTCTTGCCTCTGGTGAACACACTCATTTATCTAGGTTTCTTCCATCTACTTAGCTGCCAATTTTCAGACATGTTGAATGTTTACCATCTTTTAGATGCTTCTCTATCTATTTCATTTGGTTTCTATCTATATTATTTGGAGTCTACTTTTATTAGGAGGAATCATTCACCATCATTACCAGCTGCCAGCTCAAATAGAGAATTCTTCTTCTGCAATTGCATTAGCAACAGTCTGCAAAGGCAGTCAGCAGAGATCAGTTGTGTGGACAGGATTTGCTACTCAGATAGTGAGTCCCTGTCTTCACCACAAAATGTCGCATGGAATGGGGACAATGCTCGTAGGTGATCTGGTGCCCATCTTGCAAATTTATAGCACATTGTTTCTGATGAGGAAAAAACAAGATTTTTGTCACAGTATTGCTTTCTCAGTTCTCTTGTACATCTTACAGAAGAAGGTATTTTATTGTAAGGTCTTTAAGAATTTTGACTACCAGAATTCAGTTCTATAGAATATTCCATATCTCACGTGGCTTCTCACACCATTTCACATTATGATAAATTCAGCAGTGAGGCTAGCATAGGCATTTTCTTTTATCCCTGTGTGATGATGTGCCATGCTGTGAGGCAGACCAGGGAACTGATTTGACTTAAGAAAAAAACTTGGTGCTTTTTGAACACTAGTTCTGTTCATAATCCGATTTACATTGTAAGCACACAAACTGTTGTTCCAATGCAGCTGAGTGAGGGGCACAGCACAGGGAGGCGGATAGCAGTATCTTGAGTATTTCCTTCAAACATTAAGCTCCTACATACACTTACTGGTTTTCCAGGTATGTGGACCTGCTATGAATAGACAAACACTTTCTGTCTTCTTGCTTCCCATGCTGGATCCCTCCCATGAAGCTGTAAGAAGAAAAGATGGAGCAGCAATGTAAGCTTGAAGTCTCAGACTCCTTCTGCAACTGAACCCTACTCGCCCTTGGACTTTCAGTTCACATTAGGAGCCTTAGCAACCTGAACCTCCATGCCTACTGATAGTCCTTGCCCCAAAACACCACCTTCAAACAATCTTCAGTTCTAGTTACCAGATCATACCCATTTGTCCTAGCTTCCAAACAGCTTATGCTCATGCTCTTAATTTCCTTGATATGCCTACCCACATCTATTTAGCAGTTTCAACCAGGATATCCAGATGTCCCAGCTACCACAGAGTAGTGCAGAGGCTGCTGATCTAAAGGCAGTGCTCAAGGAAATAGAAAAGTCCACAGGATTTTTAGTCCTTAGCATCACCTGTATGATAGATAGATCTAAACCACACCTTCCCAATCACACTCAGCAATGTTGTGTAAGGCTTGTTCTAGCCTGGAATTTTCCAGGGTTCACAGCAAGAGTTTACCCTGATTTGCATGAAGGTATTTCCCTCATTACTGTTATATTGATCTGAAAATAATAAATAGTATCTCCTGTTTGTAGGGAGGCAAAGAGGAAAGTGAAGAGTCACATACAAATAAAGAGGATCAAATGGTACTTCTGAAACCCTCTTACTGAGAAACAAGGGAGTTCCCTGGATGAGAGCCAGGGTTAATTCGATCCAGTCAGTGGGCTTCTCATAGGCATCAGTTTTGCATCACCATAGTTATTCTACTTTGAAGGTAGCATTAGCTTTAACTATTACAAATTCACACATGAAGGAAAACATTTAATGATTGAGTCCTTTTTCTAAGTGACAAAAACATGTCCTCCTGACATTTTTCTTTCAAAAAAAGTTTGAGCTATGTGATGTTTTAGGAGAGAAATCAGTTTTGTGTATTTTTCAAATGCAAGAGAGACAAGCTCTAAAGGGAAAGTCAACATAATAAATAAGGAAGATAAAAATTTAACTCCTACCAATGCTAAGGTGACTGATAACCAGTCACTAGGCAAAGAGCCTTAGTACTGAAAGAAATCTAAAGCTACTAAAGTAGAAAATACATATCTAAAGCAAGAGGACCACTGTGCACTAGCCCCATAAGTGGGGCATTGGTTTGAAGTGCCAATATTCTTTCATAGCAACCATCACCAAGGACATCAGTCAGATAAAAATGTGAGATAAAAATGTGAACAGATAGAAATCCTTCTACAAATGAAGTACAGGGGAGTTGTTTTCCATCTGTAATGTTGATAAATGAAATGTTGAACTATTTGGTGAAAAACATCAGTAGCCATTAATACATCTTTTATAATCACTTTCTACACCTGTCTACTCACTAACATCAGGGCAATGCAGAACATAGATTGGTTGTAGGTCTTTTTACACATAGATATGCATCTACACAAAGTGCAGGAGCTGCAAATACAGGAGCAGCCCAAGCATCTACTTAATGCTATCTGTTTCTGACAGTGATCAGTACCGGATGCTGCAAAAGAAATTTCCACAGAATCCACGAGGTAAGCAGTCATGGAAGAACTGATATATAAGGACAGTTTCTTCCTAACTTTGCTGTTTAGCTAGTGCATGCCCCGAAGAATGGCATCTTACGCCCTTTCCAAATTCACTCTCTCCCATCACCTTAATAATATATCACCTGTTCAGCGAACCCCATCTCTTTATTTCTGTACCCTGCTGCAAGCTTCCCCTGTCACCAGGGCTTTAGCAGTCTGTGCACCAAGGATCCATGGGCCAGCTCTGACACCACAGCTGCACAACCTCTGCTCAGACTGCTGAAAATGAGCTGTGAGTCTGTACGGAGACAAGAAAAATAAAAATTACAGGTACTGGTGTGACAGGATTGTTAGCAGCTCAAGGATTCAAGACGGAAAACACCGGCATGGAAATGTGTGTAATCCTAAATTAAAAAAGAGAGGGAAGCTTGTTGGCCCAGGGACTAGTCAGGAGCTACCGGGTCAAGTCACCAGTGTCATGAGTGTCGGTGGAGCTGGTGGTAGGTGGCAGCTCAGCAGCCCTGTGCACCCATTGCGGGGAGCTGTGGGACAAGCCTGGCCTCCCCATCGTGACTGATGCCTGGCTGGGCAGCAGAGACCCTGGGCGTCATATCTGGAGCAGTGGGTGTATTAATCCTTAACCTAAGAGGTCATTAAATCCAACCTATTTTTTTCGTGAGTCAATGAGCACTTGCTTAGTACTTGTAAATTGTGCATATCCTGCTTGTAGAAGATCACAGGATATGGCTACACATGCCCAAACGAACCAACTCAAAATAGGGACCATAACAACTGATGTGCACTTATTTCTGAAATCTACTGGACTCTTAACCTCAGTAATTTATTGAATCAAATCCATGGATTATGTGTTGTATAAAACACTGGTGGTGATTGTGTAAACTGAGAGAAATTGCACATTTCTGAGTCTGTGCGGCAGATGCATGACTGAAGCAAATCTTTTTAAACGTGTTGTTTTCCATTATTTTTTAGTCTCTGCAAAACCAGCCAATTCCTACCACCCAATTTGCTCATACTGCAGTGATTCAACCCTTGGCATTTTTAGCAGATTCACCACAGGTCATTAGTCGCAACGCGTGTGTACAGTTTATTGAGCAGATAGCCCACAACTGTGTCTATTTTAGTTTTACAAGCATTTTTGTTCAGTTACACCAGACAAAGCAGTCAGCAGGATAATATTTCATGAGGTCATCTTTTGCAGTAATAATTTTTTTGCAGTAGTAATGAGAATTTCTGAAACAGAATATTGTTGCTAATTACTTTTACTCACCTAATTTAGCCATCTAAAGATTAAGTGTCTAATTTAAGCTAATTGACTTGGCTGCCTCAGTGGTTACTGGAAAGAGAGAGAGGTCTCACATAGCAAAAGATCTCCAGCGTATTTTTGACACTTACTTTGTCCCAAGATGAATCACCTTCCAGGAGTCCTCCCTCTTTCTGCCGAGTGCCGAGGTAGTCAAAATGGTAAATTTAAACTGGATGCCCACCCTTGCTTTTATGCAGCATACATATGAAGTTCTCTGCAGATGGACATTAGACACAGCTTGAAATCACAGTTAGCTGATACATATTATTTTAGAGATATAGGAAGCAAGCTTGAGATTTTCCACTCCAAACCAAACCAACCCCCAAGTCTCTGTCTTTTGTGTTGTTATGATGAAAGTTGGACGAAGCTTCACTGAATTTGGCGAGCATAATGAGTCTTTTGCACAGCTGTTCAGCTCAAGGTAGTTCAGCTTCTTTTGTGGGTTTTTTTTGGGGGGTGGAGGGTGGAATTTCAGTAGGAGCCATCACCAAAAGCCCAGACCACAAGTCCACAAGGGAGGCCATGAATATGGTTTTGCAGCTGGTCATCATATTTCAAGAAGGATACCAAAAAACTGGAGAGTCCAACAACAAGTATAATCAAAGATGTAAAATCACAAAGATAAAATAAAGTGGGGTTGTTTAGCTTAATAAAGAAAGACTGATAGGGAAGAGTGGGAACGTGATGATTTTCAAAAACGATCACAGAGGAAAAGCAATGATCACAGCAAGGAAAATTTCAGGGCAGACATCAGGAAAAACCTTCTCATAGTAAACAAGTGCCTGGGGGGACTTCCCAAGTTTTCATTACTGGAGCTTGCTAAAACTAAACAAGACAAATGTCTATCAGGAATGACTTGGGCATAGGTGCTCTGCCCTAGGGAAAGGGAAATAGAACAAATATGTCCTTCCTCTATGATCTTTCATTATCTAAATAATTTCTTACCTATAAGAAATTTATTTCATATTTCTCCGTTTCTTATAAATTTCTTACAAATAAAAAATGGGCTGACAGGAACCTCATGGAGCTCAACAAGGGAAAGTGCAAAGTCCTGCACCTGGGGAGGAACAACCCCAGGCACCAGTATGTGCTAGGGCCACCCAGCTGGAAAGCAGCTTTGCAGAAAAGGACCTGGGTGTCCTGGTGAACACCAAGTTGAACAGGAGCCAGGAGAGTGCTCATGCCAGAAAGGCGGCTAATGTTATCCTGGGCTGCATTAGGAGGAGTGCTGCCAGTAGGTAGAAGAGGGTGATCCTTCCCCTCTGCTCAGCACTGGTGGGGCCACACCTGGAGAGCTGCATCCAGTTCTGGGCTCCCCAGTACAAGAGAGAGATGGACATACTG
Organism: Aquila chrysaetos chrysaetos; assembly: GCF_900496995.4. Lineage (NCBI taxonomy): Eukaryota > Metazoa > Chordata > Aves > Accipitriformes > Accipitridae > Aquila > Aquila chrysaetos. The sequence goes on from NC_044005.1 coordinate 82,879,131, forward strand.
GAGAGAGACCAGCATAGGGCCACAAAGATGGTGAAGGGACTGGAGCATCTCTCCTATGAGGAAAGGCTGAGAGAGCTGGGGCCGTTCAGCCTGGAGAAGAGAAGGCTCCGGGGGATCTTAGCAATGCATACAAATACCCGAAGGGAGGGTGCAAAGAGGATGGAGCCAGGCTCTTTTCAGGTGTGCCCCGAGACAGGACCAGAGGAAATGGGCACACACTGAAACACAGGACATTCCATCCGAACATCAGGAAACACTTTTTCACTGTGAGGGTGACTGAACGCTGGCACGAGTTGCCCGGGGAGGTTGTGGAGTCTCCATCCTTGGAGATATTCAAAACCTGCCTGGACAGTCCTGGCAACCGGCTCTGGGTGGCCCTGCTTGAGCAGGGGGGTTGGACCAGATGATCTCCAGAGGTCCCTTCCGACCTCAGCCGTTCTGTAAGCAATGGGGGGGAGTAAGCAGACCCACAGAACCATTTCGAATGTTACTGTAATTGCTCTTTCCGAATATGCCTGTCTTTTTCTGAGACCTTTACAAAGAGTTCCCTGTTTAGGTGTCCATGTTTATGGGCAGGAGGGGATGAATCTTGGCCAAGGGCTGAAGAAGACAAATAGCAGACAGCTCCTCGGAGGCAAAGTCCCTGCTCAGCTTCCACTGACCTCCCTAGGAGTTAATGGTGCTTATCAGCCCACTGAATAAAGGTTGGTTGGGTTTTTTTTCTGACAGAATTTAAGCTTCTGCATAACAGGAGCTAAGACATAGCCTGTCAGATTGTCAAAATTATGGTCTTTTATTTCTCTAGAGTATGCCAGAGAAGAAAATCCTAAAGTAAATGACTGAAAATTTTGTTATAATCCTCATAATTTTTAAGTAAAGCAAAGACCCTCTGTCTCACAAATGCTTCATTTTTGCCAGTCTTCATTTTACTTAAAAATTAGGGAGAATATAACAAAATCTTCATTCACTGACACTATGAAACATAACAAAAAGGGGTTTGCCAATGAAATAACTTTCTTAGCATGTTTGTAATACCTTTTTGCATTTCTGTAATCCTTTTGTATTTTCTTCTTTTTAATTTGGCCTTTTTTTCCAATTGATAATTACATTTGACAGTCTGAATCTGGTTTACCTAAATACATAAACTCTGTTTTAAACCTTCTGTCAGGATCAAGAGTCAATGTTAAAAAAGAGATTTTCAGATTCCGTATTTTCCCTTCTGCCTTGTGGTACTGAAAACCAAACTTTCCTAACCGATTTGAACCTTCCCATCCAAGTTAAGCTTACCTACACCACTTCCCTAATTCTACCTCCTGCAGGATAATGCCTTCATTTTAATCTATCTTATAAATGCAGCTCATTGATTTTTTTATTTACAGGCATGACACCACCTGCCCTAACTTCCTTAAACTATTTCTAATGCATTTACTGGTCTTTAAAGTGATGTAAATATTTTGTTTCAGTTGTCAAATATTCCTCTTTACATATAATCATTGTGAAAAGACAGTTACTGAGTATGTTTAGTGGGTGGTGTCTGTGACGAGCAAGAATATGCACTCTGGATGCAGAAGGAGGTTACCAAGAAAGATTGATATTTACCTGAAGGTATCAAGTATCAGTAAATAGGCATGAAAATAAGCAGCACAAAAATTATTGTGATTGCAAAACAAAAAGTTCTAAGTCTAAAGTCGCCACCAAAAATAATCTTTTCCATTTTCTATGCATGAAATTTCAAGATAATCAATCCTCTTTATGCCACAGCCTCTCCCCACACAACATGTAGATACAGTATTTCCCTTTTTCTCTTTTATTCTGTCTTTAAAAGACTTACTATTGCCATTGGCTATAAAAGCCAGCCAGATGAAGTGCTTCGTTATACATCTCTTAATTAAGCTAGTGAGAACATTTAATAGAGCCATTTTTTAATTTTCTCCTGCCACTTTACAATAAAAATGCACTCCCTAGTCTCCCAGTCACCTTTTAAAAACCTCATATAATGAGAAAGAGATATATTGGGCTCTTGATCCTTGCCATTTGGCTAGTACATTTTACTTTTATTCTTCCTCCGGAGGGGTGGAGATATACAGTATAACATTGTTAGAGTTGCCCATTTAAAAGTCTTTTCCTGAAGAACATTTTTCTGATTTTTTGAGAAGATTTTATTTATGGAGCTTAATATATCTTTGCTTTTATTACTGAAGGCTGTACTGCAGCAAAGCTCTAAAAGACAAACCTGAAAGTAGATGAGTTATCCCAACCGTTCAGACTTTCCAGACCCACATTGGCACTTACTGAATTTCATTAGCCTTTCTAGTGGGAGGAAAGCTTGAAAAGTAATCCAGTAATAAAACTAAAACCCTCAGTACACCCTGCGAGCAAGAGTGTATGGAACAGAGTGGGAAAATAATACAAGGCTTGTATTTTATTGCTGGGCCCATATGGGACAGACATCTCATGTAATGTAAGCCATGTCAGAAGAAAGGGGTTTAGCATAATAGTGGGGTCTCAAAATACAACTTGGGCTTGAAGAACAGGTTCTTTCAATTTTCTGACAGCAGAATTTACAAAGGTGAATTTGTTAATAGTGGAGATAAGCAATATCATCTGGGTGCTGTGTTCCTGTGGTTTAGGAAAAGTTAGGAAGTGCCACGCATCCCCGAATGAACCGTACTGCTAAGAGGTAGACCTGGAATTTGGATCTGGTCATACGCTCATGTACAAACCCTCACATTTTCAAGATAAAGAAATCTCATCTCTAATCTAGCAAAATAACCATATAGTTATGCTTGGCTAAATACAACTCCTAATCCAACTGACATCAGAGGAGGGACTATTTTTTTCATCCCAAATTATTTTGACATGTCAGTCAATGGTGGATTTCCATATCTTAGTTACTTACAGCTCCCTCTGAAGCTGTGGTCTGCTTGTTTAGCAGACGTACGATGCACCGTGCCAGTGGGAAGTTAACCATGAGCCGTATTCGTTTCAACAGAGCCGTTGGCAGAGAAAGTCAATCCCTCTGTTGACAGGAGCTATGGACAACCTACTTGTGTAAGGCAAGCTGCAGTGCTCTACCAGGTTACCACGCCTCGCAGTGAAAAGCTATGCAGTAATTTCCTCCTCTTTTCAGTGACATTTTAGTTGACATCAATTTTATCAATGTATATATTGACAGGTTAAGTTACATAGCTGACTCCAACAGGCATTTTGGAAAAATAACTCGTGAGCTTTCCTGAGATTTGTAGTAATCTGGCAATGCATGTGAACATCTGAAATTAATACTGAGGTAAGACCTCTTACCCTGTCTCAGCTGTAACCAGCCATACAATATAAATAAGCAATGTATGAATGTGAAGGAGCAAACAGGAAAGGTGAGTCTTTGAGCTCACGTTCAGGAGTGACTTATGGCTTCATGGCTTTCAGGCTTTCCTCCCCCCCCCCCGCCACTGTGATTTCTGATTTCTTGGACAGATAGTTCCAAAAGCACTGAAAGACCTACTTTACTCATAGACCACAAATCTTCTATATAATTCTACTTTATGAATTATTTTTATTATTTTTCTTAAATCAGCTAAATAGATATTCCCAGTCCTAGTCCAATATAAAATCTAGATGTATTGAAAACAGCCCAGCAAAAAACCCAACAAATAATACAGGTAAAAAAGGATAAAAGTCTGAGATGAAAAAATCTCTTCTGTAAATCGTTTGTGAGAAGCAAAGAGCAGGCTGCTCCCCAGGGAAGGCCAGCCAGGAGCTGGGGTGACAGCAAGGTGGCATCCTCACCAGCAAGGGGACAGTCCCACCGTGCCTGAGCAAGGAGAGCAGGGCAGGTCCGCCAAGGGTAACCAGGGTCAGTCACAGCCCAGGCAAGGCCCCGGTGACGAGGGAGGTCCGAGGTCAAGCCAGCAGGTCAGGATCAGGACCAGGCACAGGCACAGCTCCAACGTGGCTCAGGCGAGAACCACGGTCGAGGGTCTGAGCTCAAATGTAGCTCCCAGGCAAAGAAGAGACGTGCAAAAGAAGCATCTCGCAGCTCTCTGTGTCCCCAGCAGCCTGATCCCGGCTTACATGGCTGCCCCGCACCAGAGCTGGCCTCCAGCCCAGGCAGCTAGCCCCTGCCTGGGGGGCAGAGGTTGCAGAGGCTGGTGGTGCACGCGGGGCCCTGCTGCAAGGTTTCTCTTGGACCTCCATCTTTCGTCTTCCTTCTCCGCCCATGTCTGTGATAGAGGTCACAAAACAAACTTCAGTGTTTGCCTAATCTTACATATGAAACAATCCAGAGTTAGGCAGAGAGTAACGCTCCCCGGTCAGGATTCGCAGCAGCTAGCACAGTGAGGTGACTGAACCAGGCTATCACAAATGCCAAAGAAAGAGGTGTACCTAAAACATTTTCTCCTCTGTGCGTCTATTTTAATGGCTTTAGACACCAAAACTAATTCCCATTTTAAAGCGTCTTCATTTACTCAGGATTCAAAAAATCAGCTGCCTTTGGAGAAGAAGGTCTTTCACATAAAGGTCAAATTTTTGAGCACTCACCCAGGACCTGGGAAACTCTGGGTTCCAGTCATATTGCAGCTGGACAGGGTTTGAACTCACAACGTCTAACTCTCTTAACATGTTTATGAGGTTTTTTTATACCCCTTTTTGAATATCCACTACCAAGAAGGGGACAGGAAGGGAGCAGACAAAAAAAAAAGATATCTCCATAGTGACATGCCTATTTCATACCATAGACCTTGTCTTCTAATTACCTATCTACCCATATATTTTATTTCATTTCTGAGGTGATGTGTGTCCTTGGAGGGCTGTAAAATTATTTCAAAGGCTATAAAGCAGCAGTGGATTCACTGCCACCAAACTAGCCACCAGCTAAAATGCAGACGTTTGGCCTGGCTAGGCTCCATAGAAAACAACGGCCTCTGTCCTGTTTTCATGGCAATCTGACAGCAGGTCTGACAGATGTGTGCTGTCGCAGCAGGGCAGTGGGTACAGCATTCTGGATACAGCCCTTCTTTTCCTAAGCTCAGCACTAGTAATCCCCAAAATGGAAGACAATATGGTCCCACAAATGGGTGCTGGCTCCCTCACCCAGAAACTCTCTTGGATAATAGAAAGACTGGGCTGGGATGCAGCTGTCACCTGGCCACAGAGGACACTGGCCCTGGCTGCTATTCAGTGGAGGACATAAAGGGTACTGTCCCATCAGAAACAGCACCAGCTACACTCAAGTGTTTTGGGTGAAAATGAGGTCTGTGATGCCAAACTTTACCCGTCTGCCCTAGCCTATAGGATGTTGATGGTGCTCAACTAGCCCTGTATAGCTGAAACTTTGCCAGCTTCACTGGCAGCAGGCACAGCAAGGGCAAATTAGAAGCCAAGGGGCAGTGACGGGCATGGCCCCTTATACAGAATATGGTGATACAGTCAGAAGGCATATGCCAATCAGGTGACAAAGAAACAGGAAGTGTGCTAAAAACCTATATAGTACAAGGGTGAAAAGCGTGAAGAGTTAACCTTTTGCATCACAGACCACTCTTGCCATCATATTATATGAGCTGTCTGCCCCCAAGGACAGTGAGGCAAGAACAGCATGCACCATTTGCCCTAGGAGTCATCATCTGGTGAGCTTCCAACCTCACACAAAGCATGAGGCAGCATCTTGGCAGTTCTTTATACTTACTTGCCCAGTGCTTAGAGTTATAATTCGGAAAACTGAAATCTAGTTCACATTCCTCTTCTGCCTGATTGAACTCAAATCTTTTATCCCTCCAGTGTGTCCTTCCAGCATATTGGTAAAAACATTGCTGAAGTTACTTGGGCAGAGAGAGAAGGTTTCACCAAATGGCATTTTATCTCAATTAATGCATTCCCACAGCAAATTATTTCCTTATGAAAATTAATTTTTGATGAAACATATACACCAACTTCAATATACATAAATTTCCCTCCAAGCTCATTGTGTTGTGTAATCATAAACACAAAAAATCCTAAGAAATCTACAGTTACTTGATGGCAAATGTACAAAACCCAGCATTACAGAGAAGGTACAAAAGACAGGTCAGCTACCAGCACGTAGGAATCAACTTTTTTATCAAATAACTCGTATTTGTTGTTCTTTTCAGCAGTTATTTAAAACAAGCCTACAGCATTTTAAGGTATAATATACAATATGTTGAGAACAATACAAATAACTATGTAGTCATAGAAAGACTCGTAACTACTTTCATGACTGTATATTTATTAATTTTTTATTAATTTTCTATTAATATCTCACTCCTTCATAGGGAATAAGCAAATTTTAATCATTCATGATTAAAACACTAAAAAAGATCTCAGAAAACAAGTTATGTTGTTTTTACACTACAATTAACAACTTTGCATATTTCTGCATTTTGTCCGTTGTTACAATCAGCACTTTTAGTCCCAAATAAGTTAGTCTTAATTAATTGGAGGCTTAGTGAATACATACCCCAACTATCAGGCAAAGCTTTCTATAAAATTACATGCAGCCAGGATATGCTTTCTAGCTCTCCTCCCTCTGCTCTGCTCCCTAAACAAACCTGTGCCTCAGTTTTCCAGGCAGAGTATCAACAACACAAGTTCCCCCCGTGGCTTCTGAGTCCCCGCTCCAGTGGCTCCAACAAGGGAACATAATCCAGAAAGGCCACTTCATCCTCACCCCATGTTAGAGGCTCAGAAGTAACACTGCATGGCATGTGCTTTGGTCAGGCCATACAGTCTGGGTAAAGAACTGTTTAATTGTGACTTAAAGTTGTTGTCCCCACAGGAATTAACACACTTCAGCTTCAGGCTCTGCTGTTCAAACCATAAGAGTTTAAGGGAGCTTCAGAGAAAATTAGAGCTTCGTTAGAGAGCGCTGAGGCAGACCCTAGCAAGGACTTTTATACTGTCAGCCACAAGTGAAGCTGGAAGGAAGGAGGAAGTAGCCTTATATAAAAATACCGACAGTTTATTTTAACATTGTTTTTTACTGAGTAAAGTCAAAACATTTGGTACTTATTTGTCTGCACACTTAATCAAATACAAGGTTTTGTTTCATTTGCAGCAGGTTTATTCAGTTTCATTCAGTGTGAATTTAAGTAAAATTACATAGATTTCATAGCAAATTGACCTATTATCCTTGCACCAGTTTTCTTGACAATTCTGCCTGAGAGTTTTCTGATTGCTCTAATGCAAAAATCCTGCTTCACTCTTGTGGAGTGTCCTTTTTGGCATCTTCATTTATATTTAACAGTTTTCTTTGTGCTTATGTAAAGAAAAGGACAGTAAGTGGAGTTCATTTTTTTTAAAACAGATTCTGTTAAATTTTGTAAATATACTTACAAAAGTATCTAAAAATCTATCTAAACTCAGTCCTAACATACTTCAGGAAACAACTTTCTAAAATCCCACATTACCAAAACCATTAAACGACTGCAGACAATTTCTCTGGCTTAACAAAGGGGAAAATCAAACCCACATTTTTCTAAGAATCTAAGTAGAGCATTTTCATCTCTGTCAAAAGCATCCTATTTGATATGTAAAATATTTTCAACTATAAACTTGTATATTAGGACACCTTCATCTCACAGTGCTATGAAGTTTAAGACATAACTGCAGATGGAATACCTGATTAGATACTGTCTGCCATACGATCTACCAGTGGCTGGTCACAGCATCACGAATGTCTTGCAGGTCTCCTCTAACTGCAAATATCAAAAGGGTAACATGTTAATAATTGTATACTTTCATTTTGTTATTTGTTCTGCTAAAAGATAACTGTATGTCTACATAAATATATAAAGTTAATAATATAAAATACCTACAGATCTGCACTAATCTCAAAATATTTATCCACAACCTCTTTGTTACAGAGTTCAGCAATTACTTTTCTGTAGATTTTGAGTACAAGACAGATGGCATTTCACAGTAGAAACCAGATGAGATATCACATAGGCAAATTTGTAACATATGGTAAGTAAAGTCTCTTCCTGACTGTGGTAGATCATAGCAACATTTTCCCCAAATACTTGTGTTGTTTTGTAGTAGTGCAATATTTCAAAGCTTTATTCAGACAGTGATTATCAGTGTCTTGATTTTCAGAAATGTATGTCCTGAAACAAAATTGGTTTATGATAATCTCACAAAATTTAGTTTGTTTGTGGTATTTTTGCCTGAAATGGGCTAAACTTCACAAACTGAACTGGAATAACAGCACATAATGTGGCAGTCCATGTTTAAACTGCTTTCTAGCAACAAGCGTCTGCAAAGACACCCATCAGCATGCAAAATTTGTAATGTGGAGAATCAATGCTTCCAAAAATAAAGATAGAAAGATGCTGACTACTCAATACAGTGAATTGACACCTTCTATCTAACAGAGCAGGTTTAAAATAAGGTTACACCAGTCTCACATAAGACGTTAACTTACTTCAAAAATAGTTTGCACACATACGACTCATTGTACACAAAGCTGATTTCTTCCACTTCTACTAATGTGACAATTATGAATGATTCCAGCCCCTGAAAAATTTCTCAAATAATAAAAGTCTGGCAACCAGGCAAAAACATTACATGCCTAGCTACAGGGATCCACATGTGTATGTTTTTTTCTCTAATTCCTGATGCTGCAAATTTCAAATGCTATTACACTGGTAAGTACATCTTACTGACGGCCAAGATTGGGCCACAAAATAGATAAGGTCACACAAGGCATTTCTCAAATCATCTATTTCCTATAAAGCCCTCAGTGACCCAAGAGAACTTGAAAAATGTGGGGGAAGCTAAATGTTGATGAATAACAATGTATCTATGAAGAAAAGAGGCAAATTACTATCTTTGTAAAACCTGTAATTGCCTCTGAGAACAACCTCACTTAACTATAACTTATTGCATTCTGGCAATTCCAGTTCCTGAATGGCATTAGTTTATCATTATGAAGGTTTTGCACTTCATAGGAACATCATCCTCTAATTTCACGAGGATTAAAATACAGCTCTGCAGCAAGTCTGAACAGCACTTAAAAATGACAGTGGATAACAAGAAAAACTCTTCATAGTTTAGGTCTCTGGGTAGCTTTGTTTTAATTAACTGGATGTATTTTCCTAACAAGTTCTCACGACTAAAGCAATGGAAGTGTCAGCTTTCCTCTGACCTTCTTAGACTTTTTGACTTTATCCTGTTGAATAGCAAGCTAATTTCCCCACAGTAATGATTGCTGCCAATATTTCAATTTTTTTTCTATTAGTAATTTCACAGTTTTAAGAAACCAGTTAATTGGAATCTTCTTAATTTCACAGGATTATTGTCACCTTCCTGGTATCTCCTTTCTATTCTATCTGCTTAATTCTTCCCAGAAATGCTGTCAAAATGTTTACTCACAAAATACACAGAAGTAAAAAAATGTACTTTCACAAGATATTTCAGTCAACACAGGCACATGTACTGTAAGGTACATATATATATGTATGCAGGTATGTACTATACGGGTAACAGTTTTCTAGGTTACTCAGATTCTTCAGCTCCACTGATTTCCAGGCAAGCTGTAAGTCCTCAGTATACTCAAAACTCATATAGCCTCTGTTACATGGTTTTAGATGAACTCGGGTGCCTAAATGTAACACTGTGAACTTGAAACTTATTTCTATCATTCCAAATTCTGGAAATTCAGATGTAATGCTCCAATCAACAACATGCCCTGAAAATAAAGTAAAAATAAGCCGATAGTTTGCTTGACTATAGTAAGCATTGTGTTCTCCAAAATACTTCAGAAGGGTCTGTATATCCTGCCAAATTTAAATAAAGGAATGAATTACTAATAAAAAAAAATCTGACTGCCTAAGCCTTCTGATCATCGGCTACCTTCAGCAGCAAATTTTAATCAGAAGAGCGTTTGGTTTGTTTTCTTATCCCCAAATAATTTCTACTTTTAGCACTCCTCATTTTGCCCCCTGGTCACTGAAATTCTGATTTGGAGATCCATCATATGGAAGATTGATAGGCAGTATTCAGAACCTGCTTTTCCAGGGGAATATGGTGCTAATGCCATAGCAAATATTTAATTTCAAGCTCTTTATTGCTAATTTTGGGTCAGTTCCTCCCTTCTTTGCTATCTATGTCTTTGTACCTTTGTTGTCTGTCAACTATTAAATAAGCATTTTCTGTGCTACCAGGAAATACTTTCAATCAATTACCCAATTAAGGTTAATACCTTCACTTCCTTCTTGTTTGGTGGCAGATCCCTCTTTCTCAAGCAGCCATTACATTTCATTCACTGGATACATATTTAAAGTAGCAAGAGCAGGAAAAGAGAAGCAAGTCCATTACTACAAGCAACTCAGCTAGTACTGATTTATCAGTAACTCTGAATATACACAACTTTAAACATTTTCAGCATTTTCTTTGGGTAAATGCATTTCCAGATGAAGTAAGCTATAGCAAATACTAAAACTACGCATGATTCTTCAATATGTATAACTGAATTATCTAATATTTAGTGTTTCAATCCTGATGTTGTCCTCAAATATTTCCATTTCTCTTCTCTTTACATTTTTATTACTCAAAAAAACCACAGCACACAGATCAATTGTTTTGATTTTTTTCATTGGTCTCTACAGAGTTAATAGAAATAACTGTATTTAGAAATTGTGCTTTGTCATTGTATGATGCACTGTTTGTACCTGATAATTCAACAGCATCACTGAATATATTGGTTGAAATTAGCTGAAAGCACTGCTGCCAGCAACTTATCTTGTTTTATTTACTTTATTTACACCTAGGCATAGAAACTATTGCCTTCAGCATGAGAAACATCTTCAGAACTGTTGACATCTCAAGGCTCATTAGCTTCTACGCAGAGATAACATTTGGTTTGGGCATATTTAAGATTTACATAACAATGCATTAATAACTGCAGTCTTAAAACATTAGTATGCTCAGAATTACAAAAATAGCCATAAAAATACTTCAGTGCAACACATCTTACTTTCTCTGACCTTGTTGACATAGCCCCAACCCTGGGATTACAAAATGACAATGTCAGACTGTATCATACAATCACCAGTTTCAAAAAATACAAAAAGAATACACTCAAAACCTGTATTTTTATATGCTTGTGAAATATATGAAAATTAAAATTGAATATGGTATAAAAACAGAAAGTATGAAAACTAAAAATAAATGGTAATGAAAAATGGCATGGCTTCTAAGAACTTATTTTTGCCTGTTTTTTCATTTAGATGCCAAGCAAAACTGGATTATTTGTAGAATAAATTTTTAGTGCCAAAAATGCAAGCAAATATTGATTAAAAAATGGGACTTTGTATTTCACAGATAGACTTCACGTAAAAAAATACCGCATAGCTACTGACACTTTTACACTGTGGAATTCAAGTGAATGTTTTTTTTCATACCTAGATATTCCTGTGATTGGGTTGTATATTTTTTCTCCAACTTTCAGCAGAGGTTCTGTTTAAAGAAAGAAAACATAAAACTGCTTTGGGATGACACTATAGCAGATGTGACGTGTAAGCTTGGAATCTAATGAAAAGCTTGGGATTGTTTTTATTTTAGGCTACTCAGGTGATTCCTTACAGGTATTGTTTGGAAACTTAGTTCTGGTATCATAGAGAGGACAATGCATAAAATCTACAAAAATAAGTGATAACAACAGCAACAGTAGGTCATAAGAAAATGGTAGGTCAGCATTGCAAATTTGCAAGGCTCTTAGTAATGGGAGAGAGAAAAAAAAATAATAATGAAGAGTATCAGTGGCAACAGATTTGAGGCGCAAACCTTGGCTTCCAACTCAAACCTTTCAAAAAGTCCAGAAGGTTTGTGTCCATGAGTATGAGCTGCTGAATTGTGGAGAAGTGTCTCTCTTGGCAAGTGTTAACCAGCTCTCTTTGTCAAGCAGTGGAGTACAGAGAGAAAGCCTGAGACTGGGAATCACTGCAGGTCATTGCATGCCTCACTATGGCAAGGTCCACTGTCACCCCTGGAAGTTTAGGAGCTTGTGGGAACTGGTGATGTTAGTCATCCACTCAAAGCAGCGCATCACCATTCACTTGTGTCTCTGACCCTGTATGTTCTACTTCAGCTGTATGATCTTAAAGACTTATTAGCATGCAGGTCAGCTCCTAGATATTGTATATGTGCAACCACATTAAAATCCAACTTTAAAAGGATTCAAGATAGTAAACTATAAACATAGACTCATAGACTCATAGAATGGTTTGGGTTGGAAGGGACCTTAAAGATCATGTAGTTCCAACCCCCCTGCCATGGGCAGGGACACCTTCCGCTAGGCCAGGCTGCTCAAAGCCCCATCCAACCTGGCCTTGAACACTGCCAGGGATGGGGCAGCCACAACCTCTCTGGGCAACCTGTTCCACTGCCTCACCACCCCTCACAGTGAAGAACTTCGTCCTTACATCTCATCTAAACCTACCCTCTTTCAGTTTAAAGCCATTACCCCTTGTCCTATCACTACGTGCCCTTGTAAAAAGTCCCTCTCCAGCTTTCTTGTAGGCCCCCTTTAGGTACTGGCAGGCTGCTATAAGGTCTCCTCCGGAGCCTTGTCTTCTCCAGGCTGAACAACCCCATCCCTCCCAGCCTGTCTTCACAGGAGAGGTGCTCCAGCCCTCTGATCATCTTCGTGGCCCTCCTCTGGACTCACTCCAACAGGTCCGCCTCCTTCTTATGTTGGGGGCCCCAGAGCTGAACGCAAGTACTGCAGGTGGGGTCTCACCAGAGCGGAGTAGAGGGGAGAATCACCTCCCGCGACCTGCTGGTCACGCTTTCCTTTAATGCAGCCCAGGATACGGTTGGCTTTCTGGGCTTGCAAGCGCACATTGCTGGCTCCTGTTGAGCTTCTTGCCAACCAACACCCCCAAGTCTTCTCCGCAGGGCTACCCTCAATCCATTCTCTGCCCAGCCTGTATTTGTGCTTGGGATTGCCCCAACCCATGTGCAGGACCTTGCACTTGGACTTGTTAAACTTCATGAGGTTCGCACGGGCCCACTTTTCAAGTCTATCAAGGGCCCTCTGGATGGCATCCCTTCCCTCCAGCGTGTCGACCACACCACACAGCTTGGTGTCATCGGCAAACTTGCTGAGGGTGCACTCGATCCCACTGTTCATGTCACTGACAAAGATGTTGAACAGCACTGGTCCCAATACCGACCCCTGACAAACGCCGCTTGTCGCTCCTCTCCACTTGGACATGGAGCCATTGACTGCAACCCTTTGAGTGCGACCATCCAGCCAATTCCTTATCCACTGAGTGGTCCATCCATCAAATCCATGTCTCTCCAATTTAGAGAGAAGGATGTTGTGCGGGACAGTGCCAAATGCTTTGCACAAGCCCAGGTAGATGACGTCCATGGCTCTTCCCTTATCCACCAATGCTATAACCCCATCGTAGAAGCCCACCAAATTTGTCAGGCACAATTTGCCCCTTAGTGAAGCCATGTTGGCTGTCACCAATCACCTCCTTATTTTCCATGTGCCTCAGCACAGCTTCCAGAAGGATCCGCTCCATGATCTTGCTGGGCACAGAGGTGACACTGACTGGCCTATAGTTCCCTGGGTCTTCCTATTTTCCCTTTTTAAAAGTGGGGGTTATGCTTCCTTTTTTCCAGTCAGTGGGAACTTCCCTGGACTGCCACGATTTCTCAAATATGATGGGTAGTGGCTTAGCCACTTCATCTGCCAGTTCCCTCAGGACCCGTGGGTGCACCTCATCAGGTCCCACGGACTTGTGCACCTTCAAGTTGCTTAGATGGTCTCAAACCTGATCCTCTCCTACGGTGGGCAGTTCTCCATTCTCCCAGTCCCTGCCTTTGCCTTCTGTGACTTGGGCGGTGTGGCTGGAGCACTTGCTGGTGAAGACTGAAGCAAAAAAGTCGTTGAGTACCTCTGCCTTCTCCATGTCCCAGGTAACCATATCTCCCGTATATATATGGAACATATGTAAACAGAAATATTTCCATCACATTAACAAAAACATAGTGACTAGAAGTCCAGCATGCAGGATATTTTCACAGAAAACAAATTATATCAAGAAGTTGCTGTCTCTCTCTGTCTTTTTTCCCAGGATTGCACTGGCTGAAATGCACACATTCTGTGGAAAAAAACAGGGCACACAACAGACACATTAAATTGTCTCACTAAGAGATTTCAAAACATAGTTGTGATTATGGAGACAGCAAGTAGAGTGACTCTAATGGGACTCCCAAGGACTCTCAGTGGAAGATTATTTAACATTTTCATTGATTAATCAGACAATAATATTCATGTAAATCTTGCCATTAACAGATGACTTTATTAAAGGACGGCATTACTTTCCTGTTATAGATCGATTCGATTTGCCTTGCAAACAAAATAATTTCATTGTAGCTAACTGCACCATAATACATCTGGGAAAAAAAGAATATGGGCTATATGCTCACATTAAAAAAATGCCTTGGAAAGCAGTAATCACAGGACAACATACAGAAAACTGTCTGAATAGGATTCCTTGGTGAAATGGTATGGCAAAAGGGATTAGCATGACCTTTTGGGGGTCTGTAAAGGGGAACACAAAGTAGAAGGTAGGAAGTTGCCTCACCTCTGTACATCTACTACTGTAACACTAATTTGGTATAATTTACTTTCTAATTTGGTGTATCTGCTTACAACATCAAAATACTGGAAAGCATTCAAAGGAGTGTCACAGAAAGTGAACTAGATGCTGAAAAGTTAGCATTATGATAGGTGTCTTACAGGGCTTGGGATATCCAGTTTGTTGAAGAGACGTTTCACAGCTGATTTCATCAGTGCATCCTGGTACCTGCAAATGGAAAAGATATCCAAGAGTGGATGCAAGTCAATCTCCGTGAAAAGATGTACTAACATCCAGTGACTGAATTTTAATTCAGACAAACTGAAAAGAGATACAATTTTTTTAGTTGCAAACAAGTCACACTGCTGGCTGATCTCATCACGAGTCATCAAATAACATATATGCTAAAGCCTTGAAATCTGTGAATGTACCAGTTCTTCCATTCTTCTCTTTCCTTGTGTGACATGATAATAACAAGTTTCCTGAATTGCTCTCAATATACCCATAAGACATGCTGGAACGGTTTAGCCTCACCGAGTTGTTGGGGTTTCACAAAGAAGTATCTGCGCATCACCAATATGACAGACAGATCGTTCTAGCTTTACACTTCATAAAAGCATTACCCAATATATGGCATTTAAAGAACAGAAAATCAAAACCTAAGATTATTTACAGCAGTCACTAACTTACTGCCTAAATTAGGGCACTTAAGATAGGCTACATCTCCTCTAATCATATACAGCTGTGGCCACAGGCTCCCTTTCCAGTCAATGGAGGGAACTGAGGGAGCAGTTCACCTGGGCTACTTGGCAGCCATCTGAAGGTGGACCATACCATACAAATGTTTACAATATAGGTAGCAGGTAAGATGAATCTCAGCCACACACCTCTCATCTCCCATGATGAAACCTGGGATGTACAATAAGGAGCATCTGCATCTCTGACATAATTACTTTGGTATTAGGCAGGTAACAAATTTCTGTTAAGAGTTAATGGGAGGCTCTCTAATTCAAGGCCTTTTGGCACACACAAGCCCTGGCATCAGATGGAATCTGAGACTAGCAGCCGGGGTCAACATTAACAAAACGTATGCATAAATTTCAGAATAAAAACAATGCATAAAATTTAACTATTCTTTTGCGGCGTAGCTGCAAAACGCACTAAATCCAAAAGGTATTTATGTAGGCACAGGCAACACCAACTGACTCTAGAGTGAAGACGTAGCCATGGTAAACACAGGACAGGGATAAAGAGACCTCAGTTGTGCAAGGCACATTTTCAGCAACACGGACTTGGTAACACCCGAGTGTTACTCGACCACACTTGAGTAGCAGCAGTGCCGGGGGGCCACTGAGAGCAGTCACCCCAGCCAACGGGATGTGCTTTGCAATATTAAAAGAGAAAGGGATTTTAAAGCAGGGGGCATCTTTTATCGGTCTAACTAAAAAAACCCCAAGAACAGAACATCTTCAGATCTTAAGACTATCACGTCTACAATCCCGACAAAACCTATCGTATTCTGTTTCATGTGAAGTGTGGGAGCTGGCCGACCATGTGCCACGGTGATGGGCCAGGACCTGGCCCAGTCAAACCCTGGTCAAAAAAAATGGGTGCTCCCCACAGGAACGGTAGCTGCCTTCAGTGACAGCCTGAGGAAAGCCCCATGGATGGTCACACACGGTTTCGTTTTCCGTGGAAGATGAGGTGAGGAAGAAAGGGCGCCGGATAGGGAGCGAAGCAGGGAGGAACGCACCTGGGGGCCGGGAAGATCAGCCTTGCCTGGATCTTTCCTCAGGCACCCAGACAAAAACCTCTCGCACCCGGGCAGGCAGATCCCGCCCGCCGCCTCTCGGGCGGCCAACAGCCGCGAGGCCGATCCTCACGGGAGGGGCTCCCGGCCAGCCCCCAGCCCCGCGTTCGTCCAGGCCCTGAGGAGCGCCCCGGCCGCCTCCCGCCGCCGCCTGAGGGCCGGGGGGGGCCGCCGCCGCGGGGGCGGAGGCAGCGGCAGCGAGCGGGCGGGCGCCTCCCCGAGCGGCGCCCCCGGTCCTGACGGCGTTTCCGGGCGGGGGAGCCGGGATGTGCGTCCGGGTTGGGTCGGCCCCCGCGAGCGGCTTCCTCTCGCCTTCCCTCCTGCTCCCCTTCCCTGTCTCCCTCCCTCGCCGTCGCTGAGGTGGAGCCGCCGCCGTGCCCTCTGAGGGAGCGCCGCCCGCCCGCCTGCTCCTGCAAGGGGTTGGTGAGGGGGGCCGCGGGCGGGAGCCGGGGCCCCGGCGGCGGCTGGAGACGGCCCGAGGCGGGAGGGTGCTGCCGGGCCGGGCGGGCTGGCGAGGTGCGGGGCCGGGGAGGCGGCGGGGGGGCCGGGGCGGCCGGCCGAGCCTCCGCCCTCAGCGTGGCCGCGGCTGCGGCGGCCGCCGCGCAGGGCCGGGCCGGGAGGTGGCGGCGGGCAGCAGCCCCTTGCGCGGAGCCCACCGAACGGCTGGCTCCGCCGAGCGTGGGTCCTCGCTTAAAACGGCAATCCGCGCTCCGGGGGGCCGACCTAGCGGCGGTTTCAGCGATGCTTGCCGAATACCCGGCCAAAACGGCTGTGTGCGAACGTGTAACGCAGAAGGCGATCCAGCAACGAGACGTGCAGGGGGGCAGCCCCACTCTTTCAGCGCGGGCTGCGTGTGCGTGGGGACGGGCCAAGCCCTTCCAAGAGGCGTGCTTTCTCCTCCCTCGGGAGGAAACTTGCCGCTCTGCAGGCGCGAAGTGTTACCGGGCTGCTACCCCGGCGCGGCAAAACGCGGGGGAAACTTAGCTTCTGTGGGCGCCTCCCTTTCTGTCCCGGAAAAAAAACAAACCCACCGGCACTGGGATGAAAAAATCTTCACAGTAAATAAACAGTAATTAACAGTAAATAAAAACAGCCCAATAAGCTATTTTCCATTATTGCACATCGGGACTTTATATAAAAATCTCCGTGTCTGCTGTAACCGCTTGAGGTGTGAACTTTGTCCGTGTACTTCAGCAGCTTGGCTTTGCCTCTGGTTAATGTACGGTGTGCAGGGACAAAATTAAATCGGAGGGAAATCAGGTGGCTCCATTGCAGTGGCTGTGTGATGCGAGATTGTGGTCACACCTAATGTACTTATGATGTAGACTTCTTAAATGTAAATAGCTTGTGTATTGAGTACTGATGAAATAAATTATCTAAAAGTTTAAGCATTTTTTAAAAGCGTTTTAAGGCAGTTGGATTATTCAATCTCTTCTTCAAAAAATCCCTGACTTTTGGAAAATGCCTTATCTTCAGAATTACCCAATAATATTTATACCTTTAGTGTTTTGATTCACATGCCAAAAATTAAATTAATAGGAGCGCACAAATTTATTTGATTATGATTTTTATCAACTTAGACAAATTTAGGCAAGTTCATAAGAACTCAAGTAAGGGATATAATCACAGAATGATACAGGTTTATGTCTTCAAAGCATCAGTGTTGGTGCCAGGCGACAATATCTGAACTGGGTATAAGAGAACAGTGGCCAAAGTTAGAAGTTGCTGTACTTCAGACTCATGCTACGTGCTAGGTTGATCAGTTGAGCATCTTGTATGTGTTAGCAGTGGAGCATCAGGAACGTAATTAACACATGACGATACATTCATACGGTGGAAGGGCATTTTCTGTGAACAGCTATATTGATTTCCAATTAGTGAGTGGCAAATCAAAGTACAGACTGGCTAAATAACTTGCCTGAGGTCACTTCAGCAGTCTGTGGCAGAGCTGAAAACAAATTATACAATCTTTTTGAATCCTAACGTGTGATCATATTTTCTCTTGCTTTCTATTCACAGCATTTTTATGAACATAGCTATTTACTTTGTTTACAGAATCAGTAGTTTCCTGAATAAGCTAGAGAGTCACTTGGGCTGCAGAGATGTTGGAAGAAGATATGGAGGTGGCCATCAAGGTGGTGGTAGTAGGAAATGGAGCGGTTGGAAAGTCCAGTATGATTCAGCGATATTGCAAGGGGATTTTTACAAAAGACTACAAGAAAACTATTGGTGTAGATTTCCTGGAAAGACAAATCCAGTATGTATTAAACAGATGCCATACTATTGATTTTTACCTTTCCTTCTATTTCTTTGTTCTCTTGTAATCCTAAGATTTACAAAGGCTTGAAACAAGGCCTGCTGTCTCCAAAGCACAGTAAAGGGAGTTGTTTTCTCTCATGCACAAAGGGCTGAAATTATATTACTCTATTTTCTGTACAAGATTTAGAATTATAAATCAAAGCAAAATAAAATTTGGAACCTCTGTTGTACTAAGCTTTTTGACAAGTTTCCTTTGTATTTTACCACCTGTTGATTTTTTTTTTTTTTTAATTTCTTGTGGAGGAAGTGGAAGTGCTTGTGCTAAAATGATTACACACATTTATTAGCCAATATAGATTAAAATGCCTGTGGCAAAAATAATTAAATATGCTATAGATCCAGTCTCTTTACGTAATATAAGCAGATAATACCCAATTATGTTTGATAATGAAAAGTAAGAAAATTCCGTAAATTTTGTAAGCTGATTAAAAAGACAAAAGGACCATTATTCAGGCACCTAAATTTTTACTCATAGAGGGAAATGTAGAGGAAGAGGAGGAAAGGAGGAGGAAAATGTAATATGGATTGTCAGGAAAGAGCATGTAATGTAATTGAGGGACTACTGCCATGACAAGTTACAGAGGTGAACTGTCATCAATATTAAGTTACATTATATTTAAATGAAGTTAAATTTGAACTGAATTACTCTTATATTTTAGACATAGAAATATTTCCATGTCAGTTGTTCTGAATTGCTCTTGTTCATTGTATTGATTACAAAACCGTATCGTTTATTTCAGAGTTAATGATGAAGATGTCAGGCTAATGTTATGGGACACTGCGGGTCAAGAAGAATTTGATGCTATAACTAAGGCCTACTATAGAGGTGAAAATACCATATTTGTTATTTGGCAGTTGGGGTTTTTGTGGGTTTTGGGGGTTTTTTTTTGGTCTGCACCTCTCTAAGATATTTTCCTATCTCTGTATTAAGAATTTTAGTTATTTCATGTGCGTGCAAGGCATTTTTAGTTCATCTTTTTCAGTTCTTAAATATTTTTCCCCTTCGTGTAAGATCCTTGCCTTAGTTAAGTGTCACTTTGTGCAGGATGCTCAGTCGTGCCCTTTTAAAAACGTAGAACAAAATGAGACAAATATCTGCACAGAAACTGCACAGAGTGTAGCCATTCAGACAATCAAATGCAAAATTATATTTTTCCCTCTAAAAGTGTTTTCTTACTTCTGTAAGACACACATTTGTAAGTGTTCCAAAAACGACGGCTGAGGCACTTAGAAATTAATCCAAGGGAAAAAAAATCCACCAGTCATCCTAGAAAGATAGTTTACTAGGCACAACAGTTCTCCTGCTGGTACAGACTGCCTTGAACACATTAACACAACAGAGTAATAAGGAAAGCCTATTTACTTAATAAACTAGAAACTATATTATTCAGTCATATACAGGTAGGTTATCTATTTAGCCAGTTACAAGTTGCATACTTAGACTTTCTTTGCATCTAATTTAACAATGGTTGTGAAAATCTTTCCTTTTTGTTTTTTAACACGAGAGATATGAATGACTTGGGAAAGAGTCCGTCATTCAGTTCTTGTCAAACTAATTACCTGATGGCTGGGAAAAATATATCACTGTGGTATAAAATCTTAGAAAAAATACCTCATTTAGAGAAAAAAAAAATGGTTATGCTGTGCTGTTTCAGGCTGGTATAGTCCTCTGACCTTTCTATATTTCATGATCGTTTTGGCAACTAATAGGGTTGTGGGTTTTTGTATTATTTCTGGTTGTCACTCGTAATTGATGATTACCATTTCTTCGGGGAAAGGTCTTTCTTTTCGTATTTCTTTTTATCCTTATGTGGAAGTAGATCATTCTGTTATTTTACAGCTGACAACTTGAGCATATGAATTTTAGAAAGTAGTACTTGATTCTCTTGGAGCTTCCTTTTTACTCTCCTGGCCTTCAGTTCTCGTGTGCTTTGCTCTCCTCAGTTGTTCCAAGCCAAAGTCTTTCTCTCCTAATTACTGGGACTGATATGCTAAAATATGGAGTCTTCAGAGGAACTTTAAAGTACACTTACTGGCCTCACTTACCACGTATCTTGAGTATCTTGAAATCTTGCTCGTGACTTGTGCCCAGCATAGTGCAGTTAGATCTCTGCCTTCAAGATCTTTATACTGAAGAGGCTGCTGTGAAACAGGACATAGTCATCCTGTGGATACATATTGTAGGCAGCATGATGGATATATTAACAGTTCAAGCTATTGGATACAGTGACTGTTCTGCACCAGACTTTGGCTCACGAAGGACAAGGGAAATTATAAAAGCCTGGAATGCAGTTTTGGTTTAGCACCAGGTCTTGCAAGCACAATATTATAGAAGCAAAAGGTCAAGCTTGCTTTGGAAACGTAAGGATTTCATTGCCAATTATTGCTGGTAAGGGGAGGATGCCTCTAAGTTAGGTAAGATAGATCCTGGCTGTTACTTCAGTGTCTGCCTCTCCCATAGGTCACTGTCCCACTGTCATTACACTAGGGCTTACGTACTCTCCTGGAACCTTGTGCATTGTCAGTTCTTCAGGGATCAGCTGCTCATCCGTGGTCACACAATGAATGCTTCAGAGCCTGTTTCTGAGCCCTTCTTGTCCAGGGACCAAATTCATTCAGCCTTGCAGAAAAACAAAATTGTAGCTGACAGTGGATATGTCAATGTGGTTTTCTGTGTACAGGTGAATATGTGCAGCTGGTGTAGCTGCATGCCCATGATCATACAACGCAAGGAGTCCAGCAGCCTAAATTCAAAGAGTTGAAGGAAGCTCTGTATGTATTTAATAATTTCTTTTTATATATTGTATCATGCATCTTACCAGTTTCTGTCCGATGGAAGTCACGCACTTTCTAATTGGCTAGGTATGTCATTTATATGCTAAGCACACACACAAGTGGCTGTCATTAGCAGCACCATGTGTACTGTCTATGTTAGAGATGTTTCTCAAAGCAGTTATTTGACCACTTTGTGCGTGCATCCTCTTCCATCCACTACCACTGGTATCTTGAGTAGACCCTTGTTAGGTTTTTGATGGAAAACAGTCATCTTGTTCATTAGTCTGTTATTCAGTTGCTGATTAGTCAGATTCTCAGGTTTCTCATTTTGTTGCACAATAGTTAGACTTTGTATTTCTCAAGCCTTCATAGCATTGCTGTAGCTTGCACCTGTCAACCACTTTTGGCTGTAGTAACTATGATAATGGGAGGGCTGCAAGGCTGTTCTGGTCCAATCTGGAGCAAGGCAGCCCTCTTTTGGGTACCGTTAGTGAGACCTTAAACCCTGCTAAGCCTGTTAGCGACAGCCAGGATCTGCAGCACTTAGAACATCAACAGTAAACAAGAACTTCTGGATGATGATATCATTTGACCTTGCATTTTATCTCGGTTTAAGATTGAAGGAAACACCATCAATTTTATAGTGAATGTGTGTTTTCTGTCATAGCCTGAAAAAGCTGAGGCAAAGGACAGAAGACTGAAACGAATAGGTGCCAAGTATAAAGCCCTGTATGAGTCCACTCATGGCAGGGAATTTCCTTACACATTTTTCTATTACGTAGGCTTTGTACCATTACAAAAGGAGAAAATATGGTTACGGAGTCTATGAGGATGGGATAGTCTGCTGAGGATCTTGGAGACCTACACAGCTGACAAGTTCATACTCTACTTGAATCAAGTAGAGATGCTAGCACTACTCTTTTATTTTTTTTCTGAATTAGTCTAGGTATGAATATCATACCAGTGATTATGCAGCCAGTTGGAACCTTTTTAAAATAAAGATATAGAGGTTATCAGAGCAGTAATTGCACACAAAAAATCCAATGTCCTTTTCTTCAGTACTTTAAAGTAGCTTTATGAAACAGCTTCTTAAAAAAGAACTTTGATTTAAAATACTCATCAAGAACATCCTGGTTTTAGCTGTTATGCTCCTGTCGGACACTATCCTGTGGCTTTGCTCCTGGTGTCTGTTGTTGTACACAATGTGTTGTATGACAGACTCCATTTGCAGTGGATGAGTGAGATAGTAATGTTATTGACTCTCTTGAATACTGTCAGTTGTCACTGCATACAGAAAGGTGTTTCAATGCCTAAATCCTGGCTTTTGTCTTTTTTCTTTTTTTTTTTTTTTTCTTTTTCTCCTTAGAGCCCCTACATGGACATTATAATTTCTTAAACTTGTTTATGTTCTCAATAAAAATATTGAGTATTTAGCAATATTCTTAGAAGACTAAAAGAACTTACCTAGTAAGATCTCTGCCCTGCAGCATTTTCTGGTGAACTCTGTTGCGATACTAACTTCTGCACTATACTGAAGCATACTTTCAGAAAGATCACATTTGATATTGTTTTGATTTGAGCATGAGAAGAATACTGCTTTTGTTGTTCTCTTCTTAAATAAGCATTTTGCAGGGTTATTGGATTAGTTAGTAAATGCTGACATTTCTTACAATCCAGTGATCAAAACCTTCAGCAGACGTTTGGAAATACACAATTATGTATAGAATATATGTATAGAATTTGTCATTGTTGATACACAGGTATATCTTTTGATGAGGAAAGACACTTTCACTTACTGTGGTTTGTTAATTTCCTGGTAAGAACCTTTAAATGTCAGAATCTTGAAGGTCCCCAAAAATATTTTAGTCTGATTCCTAATTAGAGCCTATTACACAATTCTCTTTAAAAAGCAACGTGGCCATGCTGAGTTACTTTTACTGTCCCTGTCCACTGCATTCTATATGTATTATATCTAAATTGAGTAAGGAGGTCTGATGTTGTAAGTCACCCCCTTCTTAACTGCCACATGCTAGGACTTTTCCCTCTAAACTTAACTATTACCAAGTTATCTCTGTGTTTTAGCATTCAGAATGAATGGGTGGAAGGAGAGAGCTGAAGTGAAAGTGCCGTAGGGTGGAGACTTCACAATGAATTTCTTAGTCTTAAAACTGAATAAGGTGATGTTTACAGATGGTGAGAGTCTTTTAATGAATATTCTCATCTTCAGTAGAGAAAAGAACTTGAGAGGCTTTATTAAGCTAGACTGCAAGACAGTAGGTTAAATTCAGCATTGACAAATGCAAAGTAACCTGCTCTGGAAAGAATAATTAATTTTACACCTATCTGTCTCACAGGATTCTCAGTGGAATTGCATCAGAAGAATCGCATATGTTAGAATATGGTTTGGACATTAGGGAAAACAAACAAAATTTTAGAACGCAAGTAACAGGGAAAATTATGGAAGACTACGTTGCTACTGTTTTATTGGTAGAGCTCGATTTGAAATTCTGAGGGCAGTTCTTACTATTCTGTATAAAACCATACCAGAAGGGTCTTAATGGCATGTGAAAGAATGTTAAAGAGCGTAGGGAAACTTTATAAACATAGACTGAACTTGGCTTTGAAAAGATAAATAAAAGAACTCGAGTGCTTTGTGTCAAAGAAGTACAAACAGAATATCAGAATGGGAGATACTTGGTGAAACTCAGAAATAAAAGAAAATTCATACTGATGAAATAATTTTCATGCTATATGTAATTAGATTGGGATATTTGCCACAAGATAACACTGGAGTCTCAAAGATATTAGCTATCTATTCCTTTTAGACTCTTACTAAATACCAAGTATATTAAAGGCATATAAATAATAAAGTGTTTCTCCATGTGTTTATGTGCAAAGAAAAGTAGTTTATTGAGGATAACAAAGGGCTATTGGACAGTCAAAAGACCACTCACTAATTTTTTGAGTGTAGAAGTACCTTCTCAGTATCCATGGGTTTTAACTATTGTTTGCTAAGGCTGTTACAAAACCATAACAAAAATGGTACAAGACTTTTGTGTAATTTATCATAGTGCTGTGATAGAATGAGTATTAATTAGAAATACACTTATTTTCTCCAAAAAGCTACTAAACAATTTACTTAAAATAATCACAACTTTCTCTGAAAACTCTTTAGTTTTCTGCTTTTCAAAATCCAAATTACTGTAGCACAAAGAATAATGTGAAGTGTGCTTTACAGATACTGCGTATGGAAAAATATTTGCCTTCTGGCCTCTGTTAAGCTGTCTGGAAAACAATGAGCAATAAGCAACCTCCCTTTGCCTTTCTCCAGCCTTTCCACGCGCTCCTATTCCTTTCTCCTGCATACATGCACCATGCTGGAAATAGCTTAAAAGGTAACAGACCCATAGCCATCATGAGGAATGGGTATAATGCTCAAATGGCAATCTATTTTCATTTGGGGAATTTATGACCATGGGTTTGACACAAGCTGGTGGTAGAAGTGCACTTTTATGGGAGAAACTTGAAAAATCCCTCATGTTCGAACTATATATGAATCTTCTTTTTTTTATATGTTTGCTGGTTGATTTGTGTTTATTTGTATTTGTAATTGATTTGTGTATTTTTAGGAGCCCAGGCTTGTGTTCTTGTGTTTTCTACAACTGACAGAGAGTCCTTCAAAGCAATCCCTACCTGGAAGGAGAAAGTCATGACTGAAGTTGGAGACATTCCCACAGTTCTAGTGCAGAATAAGATTGATCTTCTTGATGACTCTTGTATAAAGAAGTAGGAGTTTTATCTTACTGTTTTTAAAGAACAATATATGTCCCCTGCATACACGCGTTTTAAAAAAAATAATCTATGGGAGTTCTGGTGAAGACTTAAGATACCTAGGTTGTCAAACCTATGCCCTGCATCAAAACATGCCCTAGAAGCACAGGTGACAGCTATTGCTGCATGAGTGTTGTTACTTGGGCAGATGTGCTTGCCAAGCTAGGAGCTTTCTGTTCGCTTCACGCCTTCTTCTGAAGTGTCAGCCAAAAAGATAGAGGAGTAGCATGAAGAGTTTGGTCGTGCCATGATACGATTCTCTCTTTTTTTTTTTTTTTTTTTTTTTTTTAAATCAGAAATTCTAAAACTCTACATTTTCTCTCCTGTTAAAATTTACAGTTATCGTTAAACTGTGCTGTGCACCACTGAAGTTACATTATTCAGTTTGGCTAGTGAATGCTTGCTGAAATGATGAAGAAGTATAAACAGGTTGTTTGAAAAAGTGTCTTTAATGTTCTTTGCTTTGCTTTTCTTTAATTTTTTCTATTGCTCATTTTTATCAAAACATTGTAACTCTCTAGAAGTACGTATCTGTTAATATTCTCAAACTGCATGGTGCTGATCTTTCTTCACTATATTTTTCTTTACAGATTTTACTGTCGGTTCGTTCTGCCTTTGTATATATGACCAATTTCATTCTTGCCATAAAATCAGCTTAACAAATGCTAACTTTTATTTACCACAGCATATCATGTAGAAAATACTGCATGATGAAGTTGATCATTCTCCACTTCTTTATTTCTACCATCTTCCTGAGAGATTTAAACTATTGTTTCTTTTTGTTGTTTCCTGCACTGGCTTTCTTTGTTCTCTGTTTGCTGTCACTGATGGCATAAATCAGCTTCTACTCCCTCTGCAAAGAATATGGAGGATTTTTCAAAGGAAAAGCAAAATTGCATTTGAACTCCTCCTTTCTTCATGGTATGCCACTTAGGTTTTGCTCTCCGAATACTCCATTTGCCTCAGTAACTTCATCTCTCTGATGATGTGATTTGCCTTGGTGAGATTTTCATACGTTTCATCAGCTTTTCCTTAAAATTTAGCCCAAGTTCTCTTTCACATCACAGAAAAAATTAATTCTTGATTTCACCTGTGCAGTCATCTGATTTGCATAGTCTACTGCTTCATTAAAATATACTTAAGGATTATTTTTTATTGTTGTTTTGACTTTGCAGTGGTAATTGTTCTGATTCCAGTGCTGTTAATTACAGCCTCCTCTTTTTTGGTTTCACTGACGCCTGTTCTTCGAACCCTTGGGAAATTTTAATTAATGAAGTCAATAAGTACTGAAAAGCAATTACTTTTGGTCATAAAGAAACTGCATTTAAATACCTTCTTGTCATAGTGGAGGTATTGTAAAGAAATTAAGGATCAGGTACTTTTTGACTGAGTTTCTTAACCCACCTTGCCATGTGTAACTTACCACAAAGCATTTTGTCTGTAAGAATATATGCTGACAACTAATACAAATCAGTATTTACAAAGTCGTCTTCTGTTGTGCAGTGAAGAGGCAGAAGCACTGGCAAAAAAGCTAAAATTAAGGTTCTACCGAGCATCGGTGAAGGAAGACCTAAACGTAACAGAAGGTACGAGATGCAGCAGAGTAGGTGTCTGTCCTGCCCTCTGCTGTGTAGTACTGTACATCTCTCTAGTTTGGAGCTGATCTCTTACTTCCCGTGTTGTTGCATGTTGTGGGCAATCCTTTTTATATTTCTTAGCAAGACACTTTAAACATAGCTAGAATTACTTGATATCAACGTTTTAGGCCCATTTCTTTGTGCACATGTTTCCTTTCTCTTCCACAAACAGTGCATAGCTTCAGTATTTAGAAGTGCCAGTGTGTTAAGGCTGCTTAGTCCTAACGACTGTAGGTAAGCACTGAGCTTTTAAAAAAATTGTATGTAGAAGTTCAATTATTACAAAATACAAATTGTGGAACATATTATTTTGTAATTCTTAATAGTTAATAAATAATTTATATAAACAATTATTTCATAGTTTAGTTATATTTAAATAAAGTACATTAAAAGATTGGGTCTCTTGCAGCCTTTTGTCTACTGGTGATATTTTACTAGTTCCCAGGTACCACTTTTTAATGTATATATTTAATTTCATAAGAGTCCTGTTATAAAAATCAGTCACTATCTTTTGTGGGGTGGGTTTGAATAGTCATGAATTATAGCCTCTGATAACTTTTTGTTTGTTTGTTTCATCAGGCAAACTTAATAGTAAACTAATTGTTTCTTCTCTGTTAACATCATTCACCTTGGGAAAAAAAATCTGCAAGAGAAAATGTGTAAACATGATACAGAAACATTTTACGAGTTATTAATTACAAGTGTAAATAATCATAACACATCTAGGTTCTCAAAATTCTCCTATTGTTGAATATTTTTTCAGAATCCTAGGTGGTCTTTTTATACACCAGTAAAATGATGGTAGCATTAATTAATTAGAAAAATGTTGCTGCCAAGTTTTATTAATAGACTTACTTTACATGACTGCTATTATTCTATGGCTTCTTGCAAAAAATACATATATTAAATTCCTACATAACTTTAAAAAGTTCCAAGTTGCATGGATTGGAACATTTGGCAATTATGTATGTGCCAGCTTTATTACAGGAGTGTTAAGATGTTTCTGTCTGCTGCGGAAGTCTTTCAGTACTGTGGACTGTAAGACCTGGGTAGACACTGGACTAATCTGGATTCTGCTCAGGTACACAGGCCTGCTGAGAGAGAATCACTTACCAGATCATGCTAAACCTGTGGTGTCGAATGCACTTTTGTCACCATGCAGAATTTCAATACAAAGGTATTACTATTGATATGAAGATTATTTTTAAGCATACTCTGATGTACCTTTTTTCTTTTTAACATTCCAGTTTTTAAGTATTTGGCTGATAAATATCTTCAAAGGCTCAAGCAACAAACAGCTGAAGATCCAGAACTAGTACACACAAGCAGTAACAAGATTGGTATGTATACTGTAATAAAAAAAATAGAAACAGTATTTTGTGCTGTCAAAGCTTATGGTCTCATCTGTTTCCTTGTGGAGTTAGTACAAGGTGAATCAGGGTCTAATTATTACCTTCCTATTTTAGGATATTGTCTCCTTTCCTTCTGTAAAATAACTTTGTGATTCTCTGAAGTTACTAGACTCTCAAACTGATTTACTAAAGTTTCTAGCTAATGTTTGGCAAGTGCCTTTTTATTAAATTTGTTTAAACAAACATTGTGTAAGGACTTGAGAAAGGATGTTTGTTGGGTTTTTTAATGTAATTAGTATTAGTGTTACTCATCTTGGTGCGGATTTACAAGAGACTTACCGTGAAAGAATCTGGCATGTAATGAGAAGGTCTTTGTAAACTGCCTTTTGTAAGGGAACACTGAACTTGTGTAGTCCTTCTTTAAAGCACTTCTGAGTCAGTTCATTTATTTTCCTTAAAGCACTCCCTTTTTATTCAGGCTTTTTCCTTTATCTCAGCAAAGTTTCTAACTTTAAGATTGTCATGTTTTTCTTTTATTATATTACTCAAGTAACCATAACTTTGTTACCATGCAATTAGTAGCATACACATACGCAGGTGAGTGCATGTGCTGCTCTTCAATTACACAGATGTATACCAGCTTTAAATACTGCTGGGCTAGTAATTGCAACTGGCTCTACTTCAAATGTAGCTGCAAAATTGACCCAGAAATAGATAAAGCCTTTAAAAACTAAAATATGCATTTGAGGTGCACTACTATGCCTTAGTAAGTGTTGCATCTTAAGTGTTAATGTATTATGCTGCAGGAAGTAAAGAAATACAAATACTTTTCTTGTCTTTAAATTCTGTAGGTGTTTTTAATACAGCTGGTGGAAGTCACTCCAACCAAAATTCTAGCACTCTTAATGGTGGAGATGTCATCAACCTTAGACCAAACAAACAGAGGACCAAGAAAAACAGAAGTCCTTTTAGCAACTGCAGCATACCTTAGACCACTTTTGGAGGAGGAAAAAAAAAACAAACCAGTGAACTGGATGAAGTTGTGCAATTGAGTACAGATTAAAGCCAGCTGTAGAGGTATTTTTACCAGTGCTTTAGCAAATCTTGTGCCTATGGGATCCTTGATAGAGCGTGGATTTACATCAACTTGCTGATGCAGTGTTTTTTGGTGTGTAGAGTGAGGCACCTGCTGGCAAAACACAGAACTGTGGCTGCCCCGTGCACTTTGTAAAAATTAGGCAAGCTTCTCCTTTTTCAAGGAATTATTTACAGAGCTATGAACTAGGTATTGCTGAACTGCAAAGCACATTTAATATAAGGATAATACTTACAACTGTAGGTACAGACCATAACTCTATGGCCCAAGGTAAAGTAGCAACCTTGCAACTAAATTTCAAAGAAAATGTTAGAATTGGTTAGTCAGGACACTAAGAAGATAAATGAAGAGCAAAAAGAAGGCACTACATTTTATGCCTGACTATATTAATATGGATTCTGGCAGTTCTGTTGGTGCAATATACTTGTATTATATATATGAGTGCTAAGGTATATATGTAAACATTTGCTATGAATATTTAGGCTAAATTCCAGTGTATGCATTACTTGGAGATCAGCTAATGATCATAAAATAGCATCTTCCAAAAAAAAATTTTACTTTAAAAATGTTGCATTTCAGATGAGGCTTTCCCAGCTGCCACTGTGTACATTTAACTTGCTATACTTTGGGCCTAAAAGCTTAGATTTAAAAATGTATGGTGCCAGAACTGCTCCTTCTTTTTACCTAATGCTGTGCTACGGATGTTTTTGTAAGTTTGTTTTTCTCAGTCTTAACAGGTTGAACAAATAACACAGTCTTTGACACTAACAGCTATTCAGAAGGAACATATAATCACAGTCCTGTTCAAATTTGATTGTTGCATCCTGTGTTGTCTATGAAAAAGGAACTTGCAAAGTGGTGTCACAAAATATTTATCTTCTTTGGAAAATCTTTTCATAGATACCATAAACTAAGTTATGGAGGATCCAGAAAAATGCAGCTGATGACTGAATTACACGAACGAGACTTTCTTGAATGTTGTCTCAGATTCAGAGTTAGCTGCTGGTTACAGAAAATCTAATTCTGCAAGATCAGAGACGTGGCAAAAACTTTTTAAAGTGCTTAAGTAATTTTACAGAATTGATTTTGATGTTTAGGAGCCCAAATCTAAAGTAAAGTTATTTGGACTTAGGCTCCTAAATCACTAAGGTGCTTTTAAAAATGCTAAGCAAGATATCTTTTATTTACCAAAAATAAATACTTTCTAGTCCTCTTCAAGAGCATGCATGCCTTTTAAAAAGTATCCATTTTGTTTACATGTTTTTGTATGGTATGATATAATTTTAACTTTCTAGGATTTCTACAACAAACCTGCCAGTGACAAATGCAAAATATGCTGCTTTAAAAAATTCAGAGTTTTAATAGTTTTTTAAATGGTGTATGAGAATGAAAATGAGTCGAGTGATCCTGTATATTTTTGGAGCAAGGACTTTTCACTGTGTGAATTCATGTAGGAAGCTTGACTTACTTTGTTTCTAAGTCAATGAGAGTGAAAACTGAAATGTACTTTTTCCCCCTGTCTGCAGGGAGAGAAGTGGGTGGCAAGTTATGCACAAACACTAAAGATCTCTGAACTCTGTATTTTATGTTTACTATATTAGACTTTCTACCAATTACCATTGTTTCTTTGACAAGCTGTTAGAGCATCTCCAGTTGCTGGCAAGAAGGCGGCCTTCAAGGCACTCGATCCCCTTTGCTAATGCAGCAAAACTGTGTGTTCTTCACCGTAATGTTTCCTGTATTTTCTCTTGGATAAAGGCCTTTATTTTTTAACAAGTGCATTTATTTAATCACTGTATGTATGTATAAATGGAGTCAAGTCCTGTCTGTCTCAGCAATTTAAGAAGTAAGGTACTTAGGACAAGACTGCCAATTGCACGTGATGGGGCCACCTTACAATTTCAGGATGTAGGATAGAGTGTATGCATGAAGAATTTTGACAACTGTTTTTAATATGGAACCTTTTACGTTTCGTTGTCTGCCGGTTTCATGGGTTTTATTCATTTTTCTTGAAAAACAAACAAAACCACAAAGTGTCTGAAACATCTTTTTTGCCTTGTTTGTACAGAGTACTGAAAAATAAGTCTTTATTACATATAATGAGCATTTGTACTATTACATGTTACACTGTAGACATTGTACTATTACGTAAGCCATTTCTATTCAAGGTCTGTCATTATAAACCACTGTTCTAGGGACTGAAAACTCAGTAGAAATTTTCCTAGGTGGAGACTTGACAGACTTGCTAAATTTAGGGTATGTTGAAATTTAGTACACATACTTTAACGTAGAAATATATATTTGTAGCATTGGGTAACAGTGAGTTTTCATTTCATTCCCATCTTAAATCTGAAGTTTTTTTGTTGTCACTTTGTAGTGCTTGTTCTCCAGTATGACTTGAGATGGAGACTGTCGAAATTAGCATTCTCCTGGAGCGTGCTCTCCATGTACGCTGCTTGAAAATTTATTTTTTATCCTACTGGGGTCAGTGTGTAGATGTAACGCAGATGACTTGCATATTGCAGGAATCCTTAGGTCTTCACCTCACTCTTCAGTGGGAGTAACTTTCACCTTTTGGATGAAGAGACATGCCTAAACGTTTAGCACTCACTCGCATTGTCCCTTGTGAATAATTTTTATGACAAACATTGTCCCATTCTCCACTCAAAGCATTCTCATTAAAATACCATATATTTTAGTTACCAAAACCCACAGGTGCAGAGCTGGCAATAAAAATGCCCTTCTCTGTGCATCTCTGTGACTGCATGGCAGGAGCGGATGTGGCTGGCTGTTACACCCGTGGCAGACTGGCATCCTGGATTAGGAGCAACAGATGTTCTGCCACAAGAAACGAAGTTTTGTTCTGTGAGACTAAGCTAATTGCACTCCTGTTTTATCTGTTAGTATCTCTTCAATAGCTGATTGGCAGTATTATCTGAATCTTGGCAAAATTCTTTGCTTTCGGCTGATAATGCCACCACTAGCAGAAAACTTCGGTAGTTGTTAATGCTTTAGTGAAATAAGCCTTCACTAACGAGTATGACACTAACGCATCTGTCACTCCCATGTTGTATCCATTCAGTGAATGGGTGTTCTCCCAGTAAGCGGGGCATCATTTGATGCAAAGTGGTAATGCCAGGGAGGTATTTCCAACTGGAAATAACAAATCTCAAAAGTTGTAAGACTGATCACACTAAGATTTTTGTGCTTGTGTGTGCATGGTTAATTTAAAAAAAAATTAAATATTCCACTTAAGACAGTTTTGCAGCTTTCTTATTTTCAGTGTTTCTTAAGGCAACACTTACCTTTTTTAGTCAAAATACCAGAATTAACATACTGTCAGTCTGATTTCCTGTTCAATTTTTTTATGCCTCTGTAAAATTTGTCTTTTCCCCCCCCCCCATTATTGGGCTACAGCATACCTGACATAGTTCTCCTTTGCATCACTTCTGTAGATGTACATTATACTAAAGGGAATTGAGCAGCTGAACACGTTGTACTGCCTGGAGGTTATGCAGGGGTACGTGCATAATACTCAGTGAACATGCACTTTGAACCTGTTAATTCATCTATTCAAGTTGATAGCTACCAGTTAATAACAGAATTAATGATTTGCACTGCAGAACCCTCTTGTGGGAATTCGGTCAAACTAAAAAGCATGCTTCTTGGATTCCAGTGACAGTACCTAAGCTCCTACTGCTTTTCTAAAATAAATGTAATCATAGAACTTCAGCTGAAGTTGCAGTACCTGAACACTAATTGTACATAAACCAGAGAGCAAGCGTAGTCCAACAGGCTTGATTTCATCAAAACTACCTTACCATCTTTTTGTAGGAGGCAACAGTCGTGCGTATCTTCTTTTAAATGCTCAAATAGTATTGGCAGAAGAAAATACTTCTCTCTGCTAAATATTGCGTCCAAACAGGTAATCAAAATTGTAGAAGAAAAAATGCAGCAATGCTTAGATTTAAGATGAAAGGTGCTATAATAGAAGAAGAGAAACTTTCCAACAGTTCCATGTCGACGAAGTGCTCTATACGAGTCATCTCAAAGCCAGGTGAGCCCTAGTACTGAACAAGAGTCACTCTCAGGTTTCTAGTAGTAGGGTAATACTGATAAATAATTTGTGGACTGAGAATTCTTTCCTCTCTAACCGAGATAAATGTGGTTCAGCAGAACTGACGGAAGTTGGTCAAAAAAAGTAAAAATTCTGGACCTGGAGAAATACTGCTGTCATTGCGAGGATGAAGATGCATCGTGACTAATAAATGACTGACTTACTCTTATTTGCAAGTTCATGTGAATCTGAGTGGTTAAAACAGGTAATGTACATAACTGTTTTTATCACCATCATGATCTCAAGTAAATGTAATATATTTTTAGAAAAAAAGTCAACTTACCGTAAATCCTCAAGTGGAAAAATAAATGCTTAAACCTGAATATTCTGTGTATGCTGTTCCTGTAGAATCTCTACGAGTTAATTCTGCTGCTCTCTTGTAAGTCATGTTAGTTGTATCGTGCAACTTAAACATGTTTGTTTGATTACTGTTTGGTCTGCTACAGTTCACTACTTTTTTGTGGTTATATTAAATTGTCAGTGTATTAAATTTCAAAAAATTGCTATAACCCTGTAGCTGTGCAACCTCGATCTGCTGGAGAAACTCGTGTGCCTGATTCTACTCCATGTATTGCGAACAGTTGGGATCCAAGGCACTACATTAGGTACCCTCAAAGGAACAAGTGTGGGCACCCCAATCTAATAGAGTTGCTGTTTCTGAGCTCTTGCCTCTGATTTCTTCACCACATAGTTCAAATACAAAGTATGGATTCTGTTCTGCTTTCTGGTCATTTTATTTTTCATGATTGGTCTGGCTCATACAGTGACAGGGTTTAATTGAATGGTTGTAGACACTGGAAGTGGCATTGAAATATTACTAATATATCAAAGATGTCTGATGTGTTTTCGGAAAAGGTAAATAGTCACTGGTGGGTTTCGTTTGGTTGGGGTTTTTGTTTTGGTTTTGGTTTTTTTTCTTTTTTAGTAAAACACAACTCAGCATCTGGGTCTGCCTCTTTACCCAGGTATCTCAGGAATCTGGGAAGTAACACACTCCTGCTTCCTCTTGCATGCAGTTTTGCACACAGAAAACAATTTGCTTGCTTAAGACCCCAATAAGGATTAATGAGCAATGTTTTAGGTAAGAAAAAAATACTGAAATGTGAGAAAACTGTTTTTATGGTCATGTATTTTTAGGTGGGAACTGTTTAACTGCAATTAAGTGAAGACCTTGAGAAAACTGAAGCTTTGACACTATCCAGGTGGCGGTTTTTATGTGCTGTGCAGCTGTATCATGTTCAGCTTCAGGAAGCTGGGTGGCCATTCGGTGTGGCTTCTGCTGCCAGCCCCCAGGACACCCACTGCAGATGCCTGGGTACTTCCTTGCATCTCTGAGAAAATGTTTCATACTCACAAATGTCCCATTTCCAAGACTGAGGCACAGCAGGTCACTGGTTTTTCTTACACCTTCTTTGTCCCAGCTGTCTTACGCCTGCTGAGCCTTGCCTACTGTCTTTTGATTTTTGACAACAGAGCACTTACTTACTTTAAAAAAGTTAAAAACTTTAATCTGTTCTTTTGTTCATCTCCATCATGTGTATGATGCCAGCTATGTTTAGCCATTTTGAGTTACTTTAAGATAGCCAGTATGAAACTACAGTAAAAAAACCCAAAAGGTAATTTTTGCTGTGTCTTACAGATATGACTGTGTGAAAGAAACTTCCAAGGACAGTAGCACTGATTTTAAAATTCGGTTGTTCGAATCTATGGGGTCTTTAATGGATGTGGCATGTCAGTATGCAATGTTAAAGCATAGGAGAGAATAGTGATGGCTGTATTGCAGACCTCTGTGGGTCAGATAACACAGAATTTAGGAAAGTGGAAAGCAAACAGAAGAAAGAATTTGAAAAATAAACCAGTAATTCAGGTCAAAGTGTCTAATCTACACTATTAAGTCATCTGTAGATAAGCAGGTTGTGATCACTTCATTTTTGTCCTCGAGAACAAAAACGCTTGTACTAGTATAAGTGCTATAAAAAATAAAAATACTTTTAGCTATTGGTACAATAAAGATTTAAAAAAAGAAAACTAAAAACCTTAACACTTTTGGCCTGAATAACCTTATAATGGCCTTAAAAAAAATCAACGATTGAAGGAATATTCTAAGCATTAATAAGCCATGTTCAACTTAACTATTTCACAGCATGATTTCTGAGACCAACTTGTGCTGTATATTATTGTCAAGGGGTTTAATGCTGTTAAATAGCCAGAAGATTTACTGTGCTTGTTAAAGTTCACAAGGATCTAAAACATACAAAAATAAACCAGTTATTTTTGAAGTGGAATTACTGCGTTAAGCTCACCAAATTCTTAGGAACTTTTAACAGTCTCAAAGCTGAAACTTTGTTTTGAAAGCACCTGAAGTGCTATTTCTGTGAATAAAATGCAGTGACGGCAACTTCATAGCTGCTTCATTGTGACCTTTGGTTGGATGTATTGCTTTTCACGTCCTCAGTTACAAACTGGAGGTAGCTCGCTGTCTCTGGAAAGTATTGTGATCTACTTACAATTAGTGCCAAATCATTCAAATTATAAATGGTAATGAGTAGGACAGTGTGTTGTTTATGAAAATACCATATACAGTTTATTAATGTCTTTGATTTATTGCCATGATTTGTCTTTTGTCCCCAAAAGTCTGGTTCATACTCTATGTATACAGCAGAGAAAAGCTGATATCTCACAATATGACAAAACAACTTTAGTTTAAAAAAAAACCCCAAAAACAGGAGAATGGAGGAAAGGCTAGATTTTGATGGTTTCTGACAGTGCAGCAGAAGCACAATTACAATTTGCAATAGAGCGGTATCGACTCTACAGGAGAACTGATAGCATCCTTTATTGCCAAAAGAAAATGCCAATGCTACCAAAACCCATTAAATGCTCACACCTCGCAATCAAAGGTACTTTGGTGCGTGTGCATGCGTATATATGTGTGTGCTTGTACAGAGAATTTTTTTCTTAGCTTCTGTGTGCTTTTTATGGAGATTTGCTCATCCTGCGATGTGCCAGAAGTAGCCAGGAGCATAGTTTAATCCTGTTTGCTGTTGCAAGATTGTCGAACAGATGTCTTCTGATGCTCCAACAACGTGATCGACTTTTCAGAATTTTCTAAGTTTCTGAGCAGAGTCTCTAGCCGCCTTTTGATTTTCTTCTGATCCTCAATGGCACATCCGATTACGACAGACTGAAATTTCTGATCGATGGGTCCTGCTGGCACGTCAGATGTGCACGCACCATAAAGTGACATTAAGCGGATTTTTGCGTCTTCCAAATCATCTAGAAGTTTATTGACGATTTCATCAATCATCTTTGTGGCATGCAGCAGGGATTCCTGCTGCTGGGCATTTCGGATGGTTTCTACAGAAACCTCCACAGTGAGGGTGCGGCCCATCAGACGATTAGCAGTCAAATTAAGTTCTTCTCTCTCACCTAAATCGAAAACAAGAACGTATTCTAGATTACAGGCAAATACTTTCCTGTGCAAATCACATCATCGACACAATCAAACTGCTACAGCTTTGCAATAAACAAGGTTGTTTTTTTAAGCAACAGACAATCAACAAGATTTCCAGGAGCCAGAAATTAGTTTTTTGCATTTGCCTAAGTCCTACTTATTTCACAGAAGCTAGTGGCTTCTGATTTGAAATGAGGCATTAAGCTCTGCTCAAACTAAGCAATGCTCTTCTGCTGCTGACAAAATGCTTGCTGTATCACCTTAAAGCAGAGCATACAGTATTATCAGGAAACATTATTCATTAACAGAACTGGCATATTAAGGACCTTCTGTGGCACTGTGAGGAAGGGATTTAGACAGTACCCCAGAAGGCCATAAAAACTGATTTCTGACTACCAGACACAATTAGGGGCCATGAAAAAAAATGGTTTTCTGAAAACTTCTTTCCTAAAATATGGACACAACATACTTGACATGTAGACTCTTGAAGAGCCAATAAACCAGCAATGTAAAGCACCTAATATAAAACATACAGGTTTAGGGAATATATTTAAAGCCATATGTCACACAACCACAGCAACAACCTTAATCATCGGGTTCTTGCAGGCTGTACACTTCGTAGCATTCATGCCTGTCCAGTAGTCAAAACCATTAAAAAGCTGGTTTTTCAACTATATTTATTCATCATCATTATCATGAACTTCTCTCCCTCAGCTGAGCTACATTAACCCTGATTTTGAAAATAAATCAGTGAACTGAGTATGGGCTTTCATGTACCCAGCAGTGACATTCATGGTAGACCATCCAGCTGAACAGTAATGTGAATTTACACAGCCAAGAAAAAGGGGATCCCAGGGTAACAGATGGCCCTTCAATAACCTGAGCTGCCTGCAATGCCCGTACCTTTACCAGCAGCAAGCAATCAAACAGAGCTGCTCCCTAAGGTGCGGGCTGTTTTGACTTTGGGTGAGTTTGGGGGGTATGGCAAAGCAGCTTCTTACCTTCACTGATGTGCCTCATATCCTGGCTGTTCTGTATATTGTGGATCATTTCTAGCAGGATTTCTTTCTCCTGTTCCATAGCAGATGCTGCGTCACGGAAAGCCTCTACCCTGAACATGGTTAAACCAAACAAAATGTTTAAATAATAAAATAGCTGTTCACCTATATAGCTGCCAAGAACTGGGTTTTTTTTAAACTTCGCTTTTCAAGACTCAATATAATTTTAAAAAACAAACACATGGGGGAAGAAAAAAACCCCAAACAACAGTAATTTCATCAGACTTATACTGACAGTGCTGTTCTATCCTACTTCGTTGTTAGTCTGGATATCCAGAGCCTGACGGTACTACAGCTCTGTAGTGGAAGTCCTGTAGCTAACTAGCAATTATCAGCTCCTTAACTAGAAGAGAAACAGATCGAGTTCCCATCAGGGAACTTGGGGCTGAAGGTTGCAGCTGCAGGGATGGAGGCAGCGAGGAGGCCTGGCCCCCCAGGCCAGCAGCACAGAACCGCTGCGATCCCCCTACAAAGCAACAAACGCTCCAGAAAACTCAAATGCTGCCTTATAGCTGAACGAGCCCTGTCACGAGGGAGAAAAATGGACAAGAGGGACAAAGCTCACACTTATTAACATGACAAGGGCATCCCTGCCAAGCGGTGTGCCTTGGTCGCTGGGAGACGATGCTGGACCACCTGCCCCCAGTCACTGGTGTTTTCCACAGAGCAATGTTTGCCGTGATTCACACGGGGCAGAATCTCCTGAGGGAGCAGCTCCTGTTTCTGGGCTTGCAGGGAAGCATGGAACTCGGTTCCTCCTGACACAGGATGCCTACTCCAGTCCTGTTGACTATGCTGAAACTCACACGTGATGTGGAGAGGGCAAGGGGAAAGCCCATCGGAAACTGCTCTGCCTGATAACTATTCAGTCTCGGTAAGCTGCATGGTTGTGTGCCCATAGTTATAGTCTGCCCTCCTCCTCATGGCATAACGTACAGACCCATCTGGCTATGGGCAATGTGAAAATGCCATACTAGAAATATGAGTCCAGTTCCTTAATTCACATTCTATTCCCTGCTGTGGTTTTAAGGAGGGGGCTTTTGCATTCAGCCAAGTAATATGGAAAAGCACATCTGGGAACTGTCTACTTCGGAGACCAGGGACAAGAGGGAAACATCCCCCTCCCTTGGCTTTGCCCTGGAGGATTGAGGGTAGGGGCTCACAGAGGACTTGCCAAGTTGCAACCGGCTGCAAGAGTTGCGTCAAAAAGCTTCAACTCTGCATTCCCAGACCCCACAGAAAAGCAGTTTATCACATGAACCTGGCTGACGGTTTCAGATGCTTTCAACGTGCAGCTCAGGAGGTCTAGCTGCTGTAAGCAGCACGGGAATCCATCTATCCTGAAATGTTTCTTAAACCTGGGCAGAAAAGGGGAAACAAACCAAAACACTGTTAAGTCTCTTGGATGCTCTGTGCTCTTCAACATTACTGGACGCAGCCCTGAGACAGCGGTGGCTCACTGCTGCTTCTGCAGACGAGGGCTTATCTCTTGACATAGGCACGGAGCTGCTGCTCCCTCCTCTCAAAGGCTGGCTGAGGGCAGGTAACTTCGAAAAAATGGCAGGAAGAGAAAGGAGGGTGAAAGAAGGCAGAACGGGAGCATTTGAGGATATAAATAGTCACTTCACATGCAGCCTGCTCACAAAATGGTTCTGTTTTACAAAATATTTAGCCTAATCTAGTCAGTGAAAGCACAAGCTTTGAGCATTGCCTTTAATGTTCGTTCTGAGGCAGAGTGGGAAAAGTTAATGCAATGCAAATTCTTGCCGAGAGCAAATACTTTTAATTATTATTTTGGACGGGTTAGTAAGAGCAGTGAGGCAGGTGGAGTCATTTCATACTTCAGATGTCTGCACTTTATAATTTAGGAAGTCTAGCAATATTTTCATAAATGCCTCACCATGCGTTTTTAAAAAACTAGTATTTTCACAATTTAAAAAATGCATTATGGTCACTGGAAAGCTTAAAATTAAAATTTGGAAGTAGAGAATTTCAATTTTAATAGTGTTTTTAAATTGGATTTGTTATAATTGTACTGACTTAAAAACTAAAGGTCTGCCTTCAGCAGATGGATCAATCCGTGATTTCCACAGGCTTTGCTGGGTCCTATAGAAGAATGTGGAAAAACTGCATTGCAGAGGTGCATCTTGAATTGGTGTGATTCTAAAGAGAGTGCCTAAAACATCACTGCTTCCAAAAGCCAGCTACTGGCATACAAGGTAGGACCTTAAAGCCAAATGATGAGAATTAATGATTGTATACTGCACAAGCCCCCCCATAATTTACCAATTAAGAGCCTCAGTTGACATTATTTTACAGAAAGTCATATAACCAAATCTTGAGAACTATTTTATTTGCAATAATTGCTTCTTGGGAATTATTTTAACCACTTTTTCGACTGCAATAGAGAGTACCACACAACTAAAATCCACCGGGATTTTAATTTTAGTGTATTTGCTTCCATAAATGGCAGTCAAAATGATCGCCTACCCTGGCACCACGTAACAGCAGGGGAAGGAGGCACAGCAGCTCCTGCCACAGGGGCAAAGGGACAGGAAAGCAGCACTTCCAGGGCTCCCCCACCCCTCTGCTATCCCTTCTGAAAACTTCCATCTTGACCAATTATTAGCAGTGTGACGGGACTAAACAAGCCTAAAAAACAAACTCCTCGCATTTCGGAGAGCTCTTGAAGGCAGGGTGGAGGCACGGTGTGGTAACACAGCATATTGGCAGCAAAGGCAGCATCTGAGCAGCCAGCCGGACAGGTAGCGGGAGTGAGACGCTCGAACAGAAGATGGGGGAAATGGCCCGAGAAAGGGCAGACACGGGAGCAGAGGCAACAGCCAGCTGTCACTGCTAGGGACCTGGACTTCACGGCGGTCAAAACAACGGTATAGGATCATTTCAGAACGGGTCTCTAGGGGGAAAAGAACAAAAACCAAGGAAACCACTCACACCGACCTCAGGAAAACAGGTAAGTGCTCCAGAGAAGATGCTGGGGGGCTTCATCCAGGTGAGACACCTCCCACCGCCTCACCCTGTTTGGCTGCCCCAGCTTGTACAGAGGCCGCCGGCCGCCTGCCCCCA
Source organism: Aquila chrysaetos chrysaetos (assembly GCF_900496995.4). Lineage (NCBI taxonomy): Eukaryota > Metazoa > Chordata > Aves > Accipitriformes > Accipitridae > Aquila > Aquila chrysaetos. The sequence continues at coordinate 82,920,270 of NC_044005.1, forward strand.
CGCTGGGGTGGGTGCCGCCAGCTGCTCCCGGCCCCCAGGCCACAGCCCTGGAGAGACCCCGGCCCCGGCAGGGACTGCATCCCTGTCCCTCCTTACTCGCTGCAAGAGCGTCAGGTCCACACCTCGCGGTCAGCTCTCGTAACTTCTTTCCCAAAATGTGCTTTAACTTCATAGGTTTGTGTAAATCTTTACTTTGTTGGGGTGGGGGACAAAAAAAAAAAAAAGATTGGAAGAGATAAACCTCTAGCAGAGGTGACTGCTGTGGAAACACAGTCCAAGTCTCAAAAAACCAACCAACCAAAGAACAGAAGGCAAATAAAAGAGAGCAGAAAATATTCATATTTACGCCCAGCTGTCAATTATCTCGATACAGCAGTACAGTCTTTTTCTACCAGATGAAAACATCCAATCGTATTTGTACTTGGAGCGTATTTGTCGCTTTGAACAGCAACTAAATATTCCATCCATTACCTAAGACTTAAAAAAACATTCCTTACTTCTGATTTTCCCCGGTCCGAGAGCGATTAGCCATGCAGTGCCTTTCTTTCCTACATACCATCTACATGAGCAGAGCATTCCCCCGAGGAACAGGTGGACCAGCCTGCGCTTTTGTTTCCAGATGAGAAACTGGATACCCACTTTCTTATGACAGCTGCAAAAACTCTGTCCTTTAAACTACTGACTGACTTAAATAGCTCCCTATTAAAGCTTGTGCGCTGGAGGTGCAGAGAAGTTTTCAAAGGAAATTGGAAACGTCTGAAGACAGTGCAGCTTTTTTCCTGGAAGAGAGCTGAGCACACTGGACGGAGACAGAGCAGGGGGGGTCCACCCCAGCATCCTCAGCTGCTTAAACTGAGTTTCCGTTCTCAGGTGAGCAGTCCAATGAACACAGAAATGAATGGTGGGGTAATATGGTTGTTCCAAAGGAGAACAAGAAAAAAAAAGTACAAAAAATTAAGATTACAAAAAACCCCACAACGCCCAACAGTCTGACATCTCATGTATCATTACACCTAGGACTGCATGTTCACTTAACACAACCACCAGAACACGGTGACTCATAAACAGAGACTCTGGTCCCGCTTCCAGCTGCTCCTGAGATGTCTTGGCAGTCACCGGCAGCCAGGGCAACACAAAGGTCCAAGCCCTTACAAGGGACAAACGTGCCACCAGCCCCCCTTGCCACCCCTGCCGGGGGGCTCGCTCCCTGGCAGCCAAATTACTCCCCTTTTCCCACTCACTTTCCCTACAGAAGAAAGCCCCTCCACAAACACCTAGCAGGGAGGTACAAAAATACCCCATTACTGTCGGAAAAGCAGCTCTCGTGATGGAAGGGAAGGGAGAAGAGGGAAAGCTGCTCAAACCAGAGCATTTCCGATGGGATGAGAGTTGCCATGGGGTTCGGGCAACCTTAAGCAACTTGAGAACGGAGGATTGTCGAGGAGTTTAATTAAAGGCTGTAGTTCACTTTGACAAATTTTCACTTATTATATTTACAAGCAACGTCTCGAGGGTCTATAGCTAAACTAAACCGGCTGCAGAAGGAAGAAGTGTGGAAGCTCTTCCTCTCCTGTCATTCAAATAACTTTGAAATGAGTCATGCTGTTTAGTTGTGCATGGAAAAAACATAAGACTTGAGTGACTTTAATTGAAGTAGTTTGACTCTTTTTTTGTAACTGTTCCGCATTTAGAACTATGCCTGTTTGAAAGACCCACAGCAAACTGGGAAGTTTAATCTGGGGTTTAATTTCTGGTTAACCAAACTGTCTGCTTTGTTTCAGAGTTGCTCAGCAAATTTAGAACACCTTTTTGCATACTCTGATGCTCATTTTGTGATTATATATTCACACGGTAGACCTGGAGGTGAGCAGCGAGACTTGTTTGCAGACAGTGATTTTGTTTAGTCAAATTCAGAGAAGTCTGCAAAGGACTTCAAGGAGATTTAATCAAGCTAAGTGAAAGGCTAATATAGTAGCACATAAAGTCCACTCCTGAATAATGCAAAGTAATGCAGGCAGAAAGGGGAAAACGCAACTCCTGTATCCCACACAGCTCTTTTAATTACAGGAAAGTCCTAGAAACCTGCTGGGTGGTTCTGTGAAAGCCGCTGATCAATATGCAGCTGTAATGAAGGAAAGGGCGTGTTGAAACAGTCCTGGCAGGAGGTGAATCAGTGGTACACCCATGGCACCCTGCGCATCCATCCACCTCAGAAAGAACACTGTGTAATTAGGCAGAGCTGAGAGGACAAGGAAGATGATTAAAGGCAAGGAATTGTCTCTCATGCAGCCAGACTGGGAAAAAAAATCAAATGGGATTATTCAGGGAAAGTCAAGTAGCAGGAGGAGACAGGACACGTCTTGGCGCAACGATGAAATATGCATCGTATTTGCAATTCCTTTGGAAAAATACACCTAAGCTGCAGAATGCAATGCTATTCACATTACACTTGCGTGATTTACTACACTTCAGAGAGAAGGTGGATGTAAGCTGCACAATGCAATGCTATTCACATTACACTTGCGTGATTTACTACACTTCAGAGAGAAGGTGGATGTAAGCTGCACAATGCAATGCTATTCACATTACACTTGCGTGATTTGCTACACTTCAGAGAGGAGGTGGACGTAAACACGGGCAACAAGAACATCCACAGCTGAACCAGTAAGCACAAAGGGAGGTTTGGGGACGCGAAGCCTCGCAGGCCAGCGTGCAGCCCTGCGGCTTAAAGGCCTGCTCCGAGAGCCCGACTGACACCACGTTTTATCCTCGGCTTCCCTGCATCCTCTCATAAAACGCCTGCCCGACAGATGCGGGATGGGGGCTGTCGGGCTACGGAGCGGGACGACGGACACGATCCACCGCGGGGCCTGCACCCGTCGTGTCACTGCCGCCCCGCTAGCCCCCGCGTGCTGAGGACTCCCCACACCGTAAGGGGTCACAAACCCGGAAAAGCCTTTTGCGCTTTTTCCGAAAAACGCCTGTTTTCATCCCTTCGCACACGTCCGCCTATCTTCGTGCACTTCCAGGCCAGGCTGCTTCACCTCAGAGCAGCGGCTGCCATTTTCAAGCTCGCCCCCGGCCCCCGGCGAAGGGGGATCCTTCTTCCCTCGCTCACCTCAGGAAGCCTCGCCCCCGCGCCCTTCCCCTCCCCTCCGCCCGGGGCAAGGCCCCGCGCCCGCCGCCGGGCCGCTGCCAGGAGCCACGGGCTCGGGGGCGGGGGACGACAGGCGGCTCCCCGGGCCCCGCAGCGCCCGGCCGCGGCCCCCTCCCCTCCACCCGCCCGGCCCCGGCCCGGCCCTCCCCGGCCGCAGCGGTGCGCGCTGCCGCCGCCCTCCGGGGCCCCACCTGAGCTCCAGCTGGTCCAGGTTCTCGAGCAGGCGGCTGGAGCGGTCCGCCATGGAGGTGGAGCGGTAGAAGCGGCCTCGGAGCTGCCCGCCGGACTGCTGCTGCTGTTGCTGCTGCTGCTGCTGCTGCTGCTGCTGCTGCTGCGCCCCCTCGCTGGCCTTGGCGCTGATCTTGGCCTGGGCCATAGCACCCGCCCGCTGCCGGCGGCGGATCCTCGCTGCGGCCGCTCCCTCCCTGCGTCCCGCAGGCGGCGGCGGCTGCCGAATGCCGGCACCTCGCTCATGGCCAAAGAAGGAGCCCGCCCCGCCGCCTGCCCCCGCGGCCACCCCGCCTCCGCGCCGGGCCGCGGCCCCGCGGGCGCCGCCTCCCGCAGGGCGGCGGGCCGCCTCGCCTCGCCAAGCCTCGCCTCGCCTCGCCGGGGCGGGCAGCCCCCCTGCCCCGGGCGGCTGCGGGGCGGCTGCGCGGGGCAGCCCCGCCGGCGGGACGCGCAGCGCTTCCCTGGCAGCGGCAGCGCCGATCGCGGCAGGCCGAGCTCCTCAGCGAGCCGGCGGTACGGGTGGGTCGCCAGCGGGGACCGAAGCCTCGGGGCGACAAGCGTTCCCTCCTGTTACCGACACCCCCGCGTCACCCTCCGTCCTGCCTCCCGCGGGAGCCTGACAGCGGCGCCCGGCCACCGCGCAGCCCCACGCAGGGCTCTGCTCCTCCCCGAGGGCTTTCCGGGGCCCGGGGAGCCCCCGGGCTGCCCCTGCTTCTGTCCCCGCTCCCCGCCGCGACCGACGCAGCGAAACGGGGACCGGCCGGAAGCAGCGTGAACCAGAAGCGAAGGGCGGAATGGTGAGGTTTTCAGGATCGGCGTTAACTTCGTCCGAGAGGGTAGCTGTCGGTACGAGGATTTGCCTTCCAGAACTATTCTGTAGCGTTGGTTCATTGGTTTGCTCTTTCGTTACAGAAAACGAGAAAACCCCCGCTAACCATATCGAAAGCTATTCAAAAAGTGAGCTACAAAGCTGAAGCATCTGAAAATGCAACAAATGGGAGGGGGAAAACAAGAAATGCTTTAAAAATCGACAAGCCCATTTGAGGGGAGAGAAGAAAAGTAAACCAGAGACAGCCCTTACTGTAAGCAGAACCTGAACAGCATTCCGAAAAACAAGATACTTGAGATACTGCCACTGATAGCACGCCTTTCTGGTGCCACCTGTAAGAGCGCCCTGACTACCCGCAGAAAAGAAGCCGTTCCACCAGCCGGTGTTGTCCAAGGTGATATGAAAAGGCTTACGGGAAAGAAAAGTGTTTAATGTTCCCCTTCTGTGCCAGAAAGAAAAAATACATCTATTTCATGGTAGCCAAGGTGGTGGATCTACATCACTAATGATTTGTTCCGAGATCGTATTTAACTTGACTGTACGAAACGCTACCTTCTCTTGCAAGCGCCCACTGTACCAACTTAGTAAACAACTTGCACAGAATCTCTTGTACTTCAGGTTCCTGCTGGGAGCATTGGTTCCAGCAATTCAAGTCACACGTAGGCTTTACTTGCCACTGTGGTGAGTATTTAAAAAGGAATTTGCTTATCCTGAAAGTCCAGGTTTGGGCAAATACCACACAGCTCTCACAGACCAATTTTTGGCACTCAGCTAAAAGGGATTTTGTTGCACAGGGATACTGTTTTGTATGCTTATCCCGCTGCGATTCAAAATAGCCGTTTTCTCAGGCTCATCCATTCAGAATGATAACATGTCCCAAGCGCTCTCGTTAAATTAATTGCTTGAGTCTTCTTTGTTTTAGGTAGTTGGATAAGTAAGGCTCATTGCCTGTGAGCTCATGGAAATAACTTCCTTTGAACAATTGTTCCACCCATCTCTCTACAGTCTTTGTAGAAGATAATTAAAAACCGCTTCGCACCCCAAACAGAAAACATTTGTAATCATGACACACAGTTTGCAACCATTTTTTTCCCTAGGATCCTTCTACTCTTCCCATGCCAATTTATTAAGTATCAATTAGATGGGGTTTAAAAAGCAGAAATCAAAATAGCTGAACAGCTATAAACTTTTTTTTTCCTGGCACAGGGGTTTAATTCCATGCAGGTAGAAGCTGCAGTGAAACACAGGCACAGGACAGCTTTAGTTGTGTCCAAATGTATCACGTATGACTTACCCGCTTTAACAGCAAAATAGCATTTTACCTTAGAAGTGAGACTAGCACAAACCATGGAACCAAAACGCAGGTTTAAAAGCAAAAATGGTCTTCCAGGACAAGCCTCGACATCACTGCCTGTGTAACCCAGGATATTTTCCCATTTACAAATTTGGAGGGACCATGAAAACTGCTTTTCCTGCTTTCTAGAGGGGTAGACTGCCCGCTGTCCCCTCCCTCTGTTTCTTGCCGAGGTACGTAAAGGGGCAGTTACCACCACTTTTCCAAAACAATAGATGGCTGGGCTGGAAAGATAGGAGTCTGTCTCTGGAGGAAGTAAAATGACTCGCAGCTGAATTGTAAGTCTGCAGACGCAAAAGGCAGGAATTGGGTCCTTCAGGACCACAAGATAACGGGAGGAGGAAGGGCCCCCCCATCTGAAAGAAAGTGCAGATCTCGTCCTCCTCCTTGCAGTCTGTGGTGAAGAACAGCGATGGCCAGGTCAGGACTGCCGGTGCTGCCATGCCTATGTCCCCCTCTCCTCATCTTCTCCACAGCTGTGTTCATGTGATGGACCGTACAGCCCTGCTGTGGCTACAGGCACCAGCGAGAACAACATGAGAAGAGGGCGTGTATCTCATGGTCTCTGCATTCCCACCTCAGCAGTGAAGCCGCTGGCTGTCTCTTTAAACTACAGCATCATAAAAAATTGGTGCCACTTGCAAAACAGAGCAACGTACAGAAGAGTCACATTCACACACACAAGGTCCCTTGGGGTAGCAGAGAGAGCAACCTTCCCAGGTCTCAGACATCAGATGTATCTGTAGAAGTCCCAGAACCAGGGAGATGATCTACACCAAAAGCACTACAAATTGTCACATTGCCAAATGGCACCTTAGTTCCAGCTTTGCCGTATTCCAAACCCTGATACGAACCTTGTCGCATACCCTAATGCTTATACATGAGCTGTCATGGAATAGGATCAAAGAGAAAGTCCACACCCAAGAAATGCCATGCCAGAGTATTTTTCTCCCTCCGCCTACAGGAACTTCATCTGAAGAACCTTCTTTATGCGCAGGTGTTATGGAAACACAACAGTTTCCATCCATAGCAGAAGGATGCAACTGTGGCTTGGGCCAGCCAACGAAAGCCAGCTTGCAGGCTCCCTAGCACCACAACCGTAGCAGTAAAGATGGGCCAACGTGAGTTTTTAGGGTATGTTTTCAATCAAAATACATACCCGTTATCACAGGTATAACGCCTCACTTAGCACCTGCTGAGCCTGTGCTACTGTGTCTTTACTGCTATTGTTACCAATGCTAATTAAAGCTAGCCCTGCATTTGCCTATACAGGTCGCAGTCATTTTACTGTGTAGGCAAGCCCCAAGGTCCCAAGCCTGTCAGAAGTCTGAATGAAGTCCTCTATCTCAGGAGCAATCTGAAAGCTGGTATGACCATTTCGGGGCATGCAGCAGTTCATTCTCACAGAGAGGAAAAGTGACTAGTAAATGAGCCAGTGAATTCTGTACAGCTGCAGATGCTTGGTCGATTGTCGATGGAGCTCTGAGCCAAAAAAACAAACGGAAGGACTCCCAGAAATTAGGATACTGCAGTCAGTGAAAATGAACTTACACAGATTTACAAAGGGAACTTCACATTACATTTCCACACACACAGAGCTTTGCCATCCGAGTGCCCACTTTGCGTGTCCTTGCCATAAATTTTCTGACATGTTTACATCCACTTTTATAATATCTCGGACCATATTATTTGACCCAGATTATTGCAACTGAATTAAGAATTTCTACAGGAAACCTGAAGAGGTTTAGAAGCATCAAAGAAATATGCAGATGCAGACTTTAATAAAGCTTCTTAGCTGGAAAGAATTGCCAGAAAGTATCTTTGTGCTAACGTCAGCCAATTTTTCTAAATTAATTTTCAAACAATTCGTCATCCATCCTCCTCACCTCCTTCCAATTTACAGCAGTTATTGTAAACATTGCTAGGACAGCACAAGCAGATGATAGAACACTTTCCTTTTAAGAAAGAAGGCGGCATAACATCATACCTCTATAAACTTCACCATATTTGGTAAAGATTCAGTAAAGGTTTGCATTCCGTGACCACTATAGGAACAGTAGTGGTCATTTTGGTCATTTCTGTGTACCTTGAAGAGCTAAGAAAATTAATCCACCACCCAAAAACACATACAAAGCAAGTAGCTTATAGTAAGCTAATCCCCATTTTTTTTTTTTTTTTAATTCTTTTTTTTATACTGAACTACAGAAGCAGTCAGGCAGGCATGATGTTTTAGCATTCCAGTGACTTTCGTAACAGTTGCACTGACTTATTTGGCATCTCATATTGTCTCTGAATATGACCAAATGAGGGATTTTGTGTGATATTAAAGAATATGGCACACAAAGCACTAAAGAAGTAAGAGCCTTGTACCAATCTCGACTTGTCGCAATTTCAGTTTTGTAAAACTTATGCGTGAACCATACAGAAATTAAGAGCATTAAAATGAACAGCTGGTGGTAGCCAGGTAGAGATTAGACATTTTCCTCCTTAAACATAAATACAAAAAAGCACCACAGGGTTACTTTGTACTAACGAAGGGTGAACTCAAACATCACCACAAAAGCAAATTCTCTTAAAAAGGGCAGGACAAATCACTTCTAGTACAAGCATAAACGATGCTGGGCAAGCTCCTTTTAACAGACAAATTGTGCTCGTAAACGCAGACAAGTCTCTCAGCGTATGCAGGGCAAGCCTCAAAAATTTCAGCCAGTTAAACAAGACTGCCCAGCCAGAAACATTAAATTCTGAAACACAACCATTTACAAGACACCTTTTCCAGCTGAAGAACAAGGTGCAGTACCATGAGATGTTGGTAACAAGTCACATGTCTGTACATGCAGTGTTTTAAGAATCCAATTTTCTCTGCCTTCCTGGAAACAGAAGTATCACAAGCCTGTGATAGCAGAAAACTTTGCAAAGAAAAATTTCAGAGAGTTACGAGAACCTCAAAGAGACCAAAGAAAATGAGGACAAATTTCAAGACATCGATAATTCTGGAGACTACTTTTAACATAAAAAGAATACAGAGACTAGAACTCTATTTAGCTGTTTTATAAAGCCATAGCAGCTGTGGTTGGGATTTGCTACTTGTTTTGGTAAGCGGATGAGGAGGCCAATACAATGTGTTTAGCAACTGGAGCTCCAAGTATAGAGAATGTGTATGCACACATGGTGGCTTTTTTTTTTTTTTTAATGCAACCGATTAAGTCATGGCCCATCAGGTACAAGCAAACTTTACAGTTATGATGGAATAAAATGTTATGACAAATAAAGCACATGATCAAAATCTAACAGCAGACTCTGCAGAAGACCATCTACCCAGGTTTTAAACATTTGTTGAGCCAAGCAAAGAACTTTCTCAAGCTGAAACATCTTTTCATGTGAAAGAAAGTTGCAACTTTAGGGTCTGCACTGAAAAAAAAAAAACCAAAAAAACAAAAACCAAAACAACACCTGCCCAAAAGCCTCCATAATTTGGACTGAGATGTTTTTGAGGATGAAAATTGTTTTCTGTCTCATTCCACCCTTTATTAGAAGAACGTGGTGTGAAAAATTCTGCAACTGATTTAGCTTGAGTCAGTAGCTAAAGGCAACTCAAAATCTTCCAGAACAGGGCTTCCTCAGCAGCAGTATGAACTACACATCCAGATTTTAAGAGGAGTGCAATTAATCTGAGATTTGCAGTGGGAAAGCAAGCAGCAGGGACAAGGGAGAAACATTAAGAGGTCCTGTTCACTCTGTAACACTTGGGTGTCAGATTCAAATGCACTGGAAGTGTCCAAACTAATTTCTGGCATTTGAAGAGTTTTGGCAAGTTGCATGACTGCTAATGAGCGCCGAGATAACTCACTAGATTCTTCATTAATTCCATTTGTTTCAGAGATGGCAATTATGTCAGAATGATTGGAAATAAACCAGTGCCAATTTTCCAGCTTTTCCAACCATGATGACACACAGCTGTAGTTATTCCCTTAGGAATCGAGAATAAGAAAAATCTAGCCTTCCCCTTGTCTTACTCATCACAAAAAGTATTTCTTTGCATAATAAATACTTAGATTTACAGCAGTTAGAAGCAAACTTGTAGGCTAATGAGTAATAATAAAAAAATCAAGCTGGCATTTTATTACGTTGAGATTTCTTACTGATTGACAGCAATCATTACCTGAAGTGTAATAGGCTGGTAAAGCTGGACAGCTTGCATAGGTATTTTTAAACAAAGGAACTGAGAAAGGTGGCATAGATAATTTTAAACACAGAAATAATTGTTCACCTTAATATAAGGACAGTACAAAAATAATTAACACATTTACATTCATTTATCCAAGGCCACCCCTTCATGAGCAGGAGGGAGCAAAGACAATAGTATATTAGGAATCATACAACTTAAATTCTCTCACATCTATTCCAAACAGGAACTAGAAAGTTTATTTAGCTTCTGTTCCCTTAAAAAGTTGTTCCAGCCTCAGATCAGGGAGAGGAACTGAACCCGCCAAAGTTTAAGCCATCAAATCCAACACTCTACCACACTACTATTGAAAAAACATACACATTTATAAAAATAAAGCTAACAAACTAACTGTACAGCCTGTGGTCCTGATTCTGAGATTTATAACAAACAGGACGTAGACAAAAGTATGGTCTATGAAGTGAGACTGGCCACAGGCAAGAGTTAGGCCATATATTCAATTTATAAACCTGGGATCTAAGCTTCTCTTTGTAACAAGATTAGCTAGGCAAATCTGAGATAATTGGAGTTTACTATTTTTATCTCTTGTTAAGACCACATGAAAAAGTAAATAACGACAATGACATCCTGTGACAGAAAAATTAAATAAAAGAACCAATTAAAAAAAAACAAAAAACACCAAAAACCAAAACAACAACAACGAAAAACCCCCAAATACCTAGTAAGACCAGCCTACTAATTAGGCAACAGCTTATACAGCTAGACTGGAGAGACTTAAGTCATCACCCATTAGAAACAGAATACACAAAGGCTTAAAAATTTATTTTTATCATACACAATGTATTGCAGCGGATATCCATAAACTCCAGCTGTTCATCAGCATGACAGAGGAGATCAGATTATAAATCTAACAATTCAAGATACAGACGTTGTTTTTGAAGTGGTATTTCTGAACCTTTGTGAAGAGATGAACAAGCTTCCATTTTTGTGAGCAGCTCTGATGACATGGTGTTAATGTACTGAAGTATCTTCATTTACATTTCCTCAAGGCTTCTCTTGATAGCTTCTTCCAATTCTGCATCTTGCTCTGTATAAATACAAAAACCCAATTACAATCTCAAACTATGGTTGGTAACTGGTCATAAACACAATTACATTAATATTACTACATAAAGCAATGAATTACTTCTGTGGACAATGTCAGCAGACTGCAAAAAAAGATAGAGAAACAGAATGAAAGTTATTTTCCCTCCTTCTGTCTTATGCTATCTTTTCAACACTTCAACATACAGGAACAGCCTCTACAACCTTCCACTGTATTAACTGTAGGGGCAGCCCAATGATCAGTTTAAGACTATAATGCAACTACATATTTACTGGTCAAAATAATACCAAGATTAGAACCCATATGTATGGACCAAGAAAAATGAAGTATTAAAAACAAAAAAGACAGACACACAAAACAAGTACAGTATTTTGGTATTTTCGCTCCAGTTCCATATCAACAGATACTCCCGCATCTACATTTTAATTTGGTACCACTGTTGTCACTCTTACTAGGAAGGCCAGACATAAGTAGATAAGAAGTCATATCAACAGTAAGAATAGTCTAGATCAGGGGGGTAATATTTTTGATGGTGGGGCAGGAAGACTGCATTGCACTCATCTGACTTGTTAACAACCTCCCTTAAACACCTTTTATAATACTCAAAGAAGAAACTCCGTTTCTGCATTACATTTAGGTTGTTTTGGGCACTAATTGTTTGCTGTTATTGAATTAAATATAAGTTAGACAAGGTTTATATGTATAGTAAATATTAATAGTATAGTTGGAAAAATTACAGCAGCTTTCAGACACACTTGTCATTCTTGAATTACTCATATTCTGCTTTAGGAGGACACAAGCACATCCTATAAAAAAAAAACCCTGTCTGTTCTTATGACAAAGGAAACAGAATAATTGTATTTATTAACATTAACAGAATTTAAAACTTTAACTATTGTTGTGCTGTTTTATGCAAGGCCTATGTTTGGAACAGAAATAGTATCAAAGAATGCTTCCTCATGTCAGCAGAGCCATATTCATTCACCTGGACTTTACTGTAACTTCTGGTACTACTGATAAAAGAGGTAACTTTTTGGCATGCAGTTAGCTCCACAGCGATACCTGGATTGTCCCCTATTCCCGTCGCTGCTGAAGCAGCTTTTTCTGCCTCCTACGCTTGCTTTTTGCTTTCTCCTCTTCCAGCAGTTGCTAGTGCTTTTTCCTTTTTACCCCTTTCTGGGGTTGATTTTGCCTCCTTAATCCCTCTTACCCCATGATAGAACTGCCATCAACCACGCACGCAGCCAACAAATGCAGCTGAAGCCAGGCTGCTTCATAAGGTCAGATGCCTTCAGCAGTGCAGCATCAGAACTGGGACCTCCTGTATGCAACAAATGCCACTGCTATCCCTGATGGCAATACCCAGTGCTAGGGGGACCCGAGTGCAGCAAACTTTCAGTACTGTAGATGAATATGTTGGACATTTAATAACAGTATTTAATAACAGTTGGTAAATTTATAACTGAATAAATTCTGGGAATATAAGATTCAGTTATCAGTTTCATCGCTGACCTTGTACAAATTATTTATTGATTTTCTTTAGTTCGTTTTATTTCCATCAAGTGGAAGGGCAGAGTCAAGCCTTTAAACAACAAATTATTTTCAAAGTGCACTGTAGTCCGTCACCAAAAATTAATGACTACATTGTATGAACACCACCAACTAAGCACAACAGCAAAAGGATGAAAGCAATTTCAAATAAGATACAATGTGAGCAGACAGCTGTGCTGCTGATTCAAACTTGTATGTAGATCTACAGCTCTTTCAGGAAACCAGAATGCTTTGTTGAGATATAATACCTAATTTTGAACTATTTATTCAGAAGTTCAACTATTTAGTCAGCAGTTCTACTCCGAGTCAACACAGTCATATTAAACTGGTACAAAGTGAGCTCAGTCAAGTCTTTTAATTGCACAATACCCTGTGGTGCACCAATAAAATAGACTTTGAGTCTGCTGGCATACCTTTCAGGTTAGGAAATTATTTTTTATTTATAACTCATCACTGTGTTCTTAACTACTGACGATTGTCCAGCGTATTTTAGAGAGTATTCCTAAGAGGTCACTTGCCGTAAAACATTGTAAGTTTAGTTTCTATATCTTCCATAATTAATAGCACTCTTGAACACAGAAAAGTAAAAATTAACAGACCTTCCTGTTTCTTTGTTTCTTCTAAGCTCCTCTTCACTGTTAGTTTGATATCTTCATCCTCTTCGCTATCTGAACCTTAAATGCACAAATGAAACATAAATTACACATTGGTTCTAATAAAAAAAGTTACAGTCCCCTCTTGCATTTCCTCTTACTGTAACAACATTGTAGGTTGTATTTGAAGAAATACACTTGTTATGAGCTGAAAATCAAGATAAAAATACATTATAGTGGTAGTTTAAGACAGTAACTCAAGACAGTTATTTTTCAGCTACCTTCTCCCCTTTCTCCCCAAAATCTAGAGGCAGACTGCTTCAATTTTATATTATTTTAAAGCAGTAACAAGAAATAATAGATGCAGAAGCTACTGTTAGCGTCTACTGCATTTGCTTTTTTGTAATACTCAGTTATTAAAAAAAAAAAGGACATTACTCACTTTCTACAAAATCTATCAAGGATTTAATTATGGGAAGAAGTGCTATTAGTGTGTCTCTGCCTACACATGATCTTAGCTGTATTTTGTTGCCTAAATACTCCATTTGAACAATGGAGTGCTATAACTCAACTGAGGGGAGTGCAATTTAGCAGATGTTGTTCAAGTCTCACAGAAGAAAAAAGTCGATACACTTAGTTTAATCTGCTAACTCACTATAGCCAAGCCCAGCCAAAACTCCACCACCTTTCCCTTTCTAAATAATGCTCTTCATGAGGGTGGTTTCCAGTTCCAGAATGACAGCTCTGTTTTGAAGTGTCTAGTAGGGACTGGTGTACCGAAGGTGGGTTGTTTTTTTTCTCCCATTTGTTTTAAACAGAGTCTCAGTAAACTATAGGTTAAAAAAAAAAAATGAAGTCAATGAGTCACATAATGTATTCATTCTCATGCTACAGGCTATTGCTATTTTGGGAGACGGTCTCTGTAATGAGGTCTTATACTATTCACAATCAACTAGGTCTCCTATGGTCATATCAACAGAAGCACTTCCCTTAAAGTCATCACATTTATTAATACACCAATGTACTTCCGATTACGTTTACCAGCAAAGAACATTCCCATATAGACATCTCATTTACTGACTGTGTGACATCTGGCATTTACATGAACCAAGTTAGGCATTCAAAGTTAACAGGTACACTTGCTAAAATTTGTTTCAAACCTCTGACACATATACTTTGTTTGAACAGCAATGTTGCTGACTCTCCCAATTCCAGGAATACAGACTCCAACAGCTGGTATCAAACAGATCAGGAGCTCACAAAGATGCCAGAAATAGCTGGATATACACTGCAGTTAAAATGATCTTTCTCCAGTCACCTGGCAGACTGTGAATCCTGTCTTGGAGCTGCCTGCTATCTCTGGGCAGAGGAGATACTATTTTTCACATCATCTTCCAAAGCAAACAAACACAAAACCCAAAAAAGTGTCATTATACTCACTTATGAAAGGGAGGAAAAAGTGCAGGGAAAAGGCTTTGCACAAGTGCCTTCTCCCTTATTAACCATCCTTTTAATCTTCCAACCTGGAAGACATCTCAGACTGCTCTAAAAAGTTTTGTACCTGTTAGAGGTGTAACAGTTGAAGCAATCACTTCCTAACTCATTTCTTGGCATAAGTATAAAGGAAGAGTTGAGTTCTTGTGAGCAGTAAGGCATAGTACAAGAGGGTCTCTGGTTTGTTACCACTTCAAATAAAAATGCATTAAGAGCACTTTTCTGTAGGTTTGTGGGGATTTTTTAAGTGACTTGACAGAAGATGGAGCCAAATGGGCAAGGCAATACTCTCCCGATTGGCATCTTGCATAGACGGTTAAATAGCAGAGGATAGGAGTAGCCAGAAATCCAGGAGTTTCTTCCAGATATGACCTAAAGAAGTCAACTTTCCTGGAATGGGTTATAGAGTCAGTTAGCATTCACCACAGAAGCAGCCATGATGGCAACCTATTGACACACTGTTAGAGGACAGCACTTTCCACCTTACTCCTGGCTTCCCTGACCCAGGCAACAAGCCAACTTGACACTCACTTTTCAGAATACAACAGATCAGCAGCAAAGTTGACTTTACTGTCAATTAGGACAGTTATGAACACTGAAACAGGATCTGTAGATAGAATTATTTTAGTTCATTAAGAAAGTTTAGGATTCATCTTATGTATTAATGCAGGCCTCATCTTGCCAAAATGTTTTGCTAGTCAGACCACCTTAATTACACCACTGTAATAACATGGGGTACATACTCATACTGGAACAGAGGTATATGCAAACTAGCATGCAAAACATCTAAGTGTTTTTAAAACAAGATGCCTGCACCATGATTTATCACTGCACCTGATATGCAATAACTAAATACTACTCGACAGTTATCACAGAGAACAGGTTTGCTTAAAGCATAGTTGAAGACAACAACATTTCACTGCCAGAAACTATGAAACTTTAAAATAATTAGTACTGATGAGCGTGGTGCCACACGGTATGGAGTAGCTCCTTGGCTAGTTCAGGTCAGCTGCCCCGGCTGTGCCCCCCCACCTCCCAGGTTCCTGTAAAAATTAACTCTATCCCAGCTGAACCCAGGACACAGTCAAACACAGTTACGAAGCATGTTCAAAGTCTCATGAGCTACACTCTGCCTTCACTGATCTGGCAAAGCCTCATGAGCAACACTCTGCCTTCACTGGTCATTATTTGCAATACTTCTCTCCCCTCTACCTAACTGTATTAACATACATCCAAATTCCCATGGAGGCAGTTGCTGGCTTCTCTGAAATCTCTGAGTTAGTGAAAGTTAACCTATTAAGAGGCTAACAAAAAGCCAAACCTTATTTAGGAGGTTTTCACACAAAGACTTGTCAGTTATCTCAAATTAACAGCTA